>NC_143054.1:173130000-174330000 GCF_052426305.1 Pelodiscus sinensis
GAGACTGAGGGGAAAAACAACTGAGGAGAGTCAGCAGTTTTTCAAAAGGACATTGTTAAGGGCACAAAAGCAAGCTATTCCAATGTGTCGGAAAGATAGAAAATATGGCAAAAGACCACATTGGCCTAACCACGAGATCTTGCATGATCTAAAAATAAAAAAGAAGTCACATAAAAAATGAAAAGTAGGACAAATTACAAAGGATGAATATAGGCAAACAGCACAGGAATGCAGGGGCAAGATTAGAAAGGCAAAGGCACAAAATGATCTCAAACTAGCTACGGGAATAAAGGGAAACAAGAAGACTTTTTATAAATACATTAGAAGCAAGAGGAAGACCAAAGAGAGGGTAGGCCCACTGGTCAGTGAGGAGGGAGAAACAGTAACAGGAAACTTGGAAATGGCAGAGATGCTCAATTACTTCTTTGTTTCAGGCTTCACCGAGAAGTCTGAAGGAACACCTAACATAGTGAATGCTAGTGGGAATGGGGTAGTTTTAGAAGGTAAAATAAAAAAAAGAACAAGTTAAAAATCACCTAGAAAAGTTAAATGCCTACAAATCACCAGGGCCTGATGAAATGCATCCTAGAATACTCCAGGAGCTGATAGAGGAGGTATCTGAGCCTCTAGCTATCATCTTTGGAAAATCATGGGAGACAGGAGAGATTCCAGAGGACTGGAAAAGGGAAAATATAGTGCTCATCTATAAAAAGGGAAATAAGAACAACCCAGGAAACTACAGACGAGTTAGTTTAACTTCTGTGCCAGGGAAGATAATGGAGCAAGTAATTAAGGAAATCATCTGTAAACATTTGGAAAGTGGCAAGGTGGCATAAGGAATCTGTCAAAAAAAGCTTTCTTCCTTGACAGATCCCCCTCTAGACTGCCTCTTTTCACTGACAAAGTGCTGAGTCAGCAAAAATGGTGGCCATTTTTATGCAAATTAAGCATGGGATATTTAAATCCCCGCTTCATTTGCAACGTCGACCTTCCTAACCTGCATCCCTCTGCTGACAGAGGGATACAGTTTAAACCTACCCATAGTGACACATTTCTTGATCCTTGTGTGAAAAAGGGTGTCTCGGGATGGGAAGCCTGGCCCCCTGGGAGGCAGATCTTCTTAGGTTCCATCTGGGTTGCTCCACCCCATAATCATTCCACCCATCTATGGCCACTATCAGCAGGGCTGTAGGCCCAGCAGCCCAGTCAGTAATACCCCAGTCAGCAGGGCAGTAAGGCCCAGTGGCCAAGTCAGTAAAGTAGTTGAGACACCCCTTCCCTTCCCCTTTGGGAGGTCGAGATGGGGTAGGGGGACCCAGGCCCTCCCTCTCCACCATGCTCCAGCCCAAGGCCCTGTCAGTGGTGGGCATGTCCCACCACTAGCTCAGCGGGGAATCTGCCAAAACACTCTGAGCTCACAAGGCCCTTCCAGCTCCCCACTGGGCTACTTCCTACCCTGTCCGATGGCCAGTGTCTTTCCCTACCTGCGTCCTCTGGGCTAGTCGTTCCCCCCACTCAGTTCTTGCTGGCAGGCCACCACCTCCATCTGCAGTAGCTGCTGCTGTGGCTGCAGCTGTAGAGCCTACGGCTGCGGAGGCTGGTGGTGGTGGTGGGCATTTGGGGGCTCAACCGGGCAGTTTTTTGCTGTCCCAGTTTCCCCAGGGCTGTGGCGAGGGCCTTGTAGTAACTGCCCAGCTGCTCTGGGGGCCAGGGCTACCTGGCAGCAGTGGCTGCTCCTCTGGCAGCTGGGGCTGGAGCCAAGGCTGTATGGTGGCAGTGGCCGCTCAGGCTGCAGGGGCCAGGGCCACATGGCTACAGTGGCTGCTCTTCTGACAGGCAGAGCTGGGACTTGGGACGTGGAAACATAATTGATCCATGGTTAAAAAAGCATCATGGATATTTTAAAATTGAATCACAGGCAATCAGAATCCTTAGAACCAATCTGGGATTAAAAGGCATTAATTTAATACAAAGCTGCATACAACCTGAGTGACTGACCAATGTAGAAATGTAAGAGGGCTGGGGAGTTTACATTCACTTTCCACTTACAACCAGAGCATTAGGCTGCAAAAAGACCCTTCCTGTCCCAGGGCTACTGTTCCACTCTGTGCTACAATAGTGGCCACTGTACTCCACTTATACTGCAGCCAACACATTTACTTAAATATGGATCTGATGATCCCTCCTCTCACCAGCACAGACTGTTTTTGAAGCACCCAGGATACGTGCAGAGCTCCCGGCAAAGTGGCTACTGTGCACATAACTCGCCCTCGTATGGCCTCCAACTTGGGGCTTAAATATTGAATGTGGCTGATGTCCATATCACTAGTGCTTTTCATCCTTAATGTATAGTGCTGACTGGAAAAGCTATTGCTCTGACAATCTCCAGGTTCCCATACATGCACTGGCCTGGTGTTACTCCGAGGCACCCAAAGCCAGAGGAAGGGAAGAAAAGCTATCAAAATAGTATATTTTAAAAGTACAGAAATCCCAGCAGCAGGAAGAATTGGTTCTCAGCCAATAATAGTGGTATGATTGACTTTAAAATGTATCAGCGGCATGCAGATCTATAAATATAAGTTAAATTTCGGCACACCACTTCTGAAAGGTTGCTGACTCCCTGCTCTAGGGTCTTCCAAACCTGTTTCCTATGCTGAATTTCACCCTGAAAGTAATCTTGTTTCTTAATATTAATCATATGTTTTTATTTTGTCTATTTACCAGCAGATGGTGCTACAGGAACACTGAATAATGAGTATATTCAAATCCAGCAATTAACAACAATGAGTTATTACCAAAATTTAGTTTGTTTTGCTTGTTCTGCAACAAGCTAAACACTTTAGGTGCAACCATTTAAAACACAAATTTCATAGGTAATGGTCAATAAATAGTAACAAAATTTGAATTTACCTAGAAATTTAATAGATCACCTGTTAAGCAAGTTGTAAAATATCTGAAATTAAGAAACATAGCAGAACCCAACTGATTTCTGTATGCTGCAAGAATTAGTACTGTGGTAACCCAGGGCTACGTCTAGACTAGCATGATTTTCCGGAAATGCTTTTAACAGAAAAGTTTTCCCTTAAAAGCATTTTCGGAAAAGAGCGTCTAGATTGGCACGGACGCTTTTCCGCAAACGCACTTTTTGCGGAAAAGCGTCCGTGCCAATCTAGACGCGCTTTTCTGCAAAAAAGCTTCGATCGCCATTTTTGCGATCGGGGCTTTTTTGCGGAAAACAAATCTGAGCTGTCTACACTGGCCCTTTTGCGCAAAAGTTTTGCGCCAATGGACTTTTGCCCGAACGGGAGCAGAATAGTATTTACGCAAGAACACTGACAATCTTACATGAGCTCAGCAGTGCTTTTGCGGAAATTCGAGCAGCCAGTGTAGACAGCTGGCAAGTTTTTCCAGAAAAGTGGCTGATTTTCCAGAAAAATTGGCCAGTCTAGACACAGCCCAGTTGAATTAGCAAAAGTGAAACAGATCTAAAGAAAACAATTGTGACATTAATAAATACTTTGTTATCGCAGATCTAGATCAATATAATTCACTAAGATGTATCTGTAAATGGAATTTTAGAGACTGCGTCAAGTTGCAGTAATGAAAAAGGTCAGAGAAATTACATATTCAGACACATTTTCTAAACCTGACTTTCAATGTTTGCAATTTGTGTGTGTGGAAACAGGTAACTGTGTATACAAATCAGATTAGTTCAGTACCTGCTTGATAAATGTGAGTAAAAGAGGTATTTTCTCACAAACTTAGTTGCATCAACCAGTGCCATTTTAGAGACTGGTAGGAGAGATGTTGGAAATTACATTTGAAAAGATTCATAAATGGTGTAATGGTATTTTAACAGAGTATTAGGAGGAACTGATCATCAGCACCTGCAGCCAGGCACTGTAAGATGCTACACAAGATTGTGCAGGCACCTCAGCCAATGCACTTCATTCCTGAGCTACAAGATGCTGCTATTGCAGACTTGCACCTAAGAATGTAAGAACAGTCATACAGGGTCAGACCAATGGTCCATCTAGCCCAATATCCTGTCTGCCGATAGTGGCCAATACCACATGCCCCAGATACCTATCTCAAGCATTATATCTTATCATTCAGTAATGTTGTTACTCAGTTCCAATTGTGTCCAATGCAGGCTAATGCATCAATAGACTGCATGGCCTCTCTCTGTACCATTTCTTAACAAACATTAATGATATATAGTCATTAATTATGACCATTTTTGTATAGTGCTAGATCTTGGGATCAGCATTTGGCCCAGAGTTCAAACTTGAGGTGAAGTTCAACTTTCTGCTTGGCTTTCAAAATCATCTAATTATTGCAAAAGGGTTACTACTTAAAGGAGATAATTGGTAGTCAATAACTTGCACATATAAATCACTGATATTTCATTTATTCTCTGCCACCACCCAATAATTTTAATATAATCACTTAATAATTCTACCAGCTATCTCTGTAGATACTTACATGATGCCCATCAGTGCAATATTTCAGCATATTCACATGGTATTTTCCACTCAAGGATGTCAAAGGCATTTGCAAATATTAATTGACTTCACACATTTCTTTGAAGAAGCAGAGTCCTCCTCATTAACACAAGCCTGACTTGATTAGCCTCATTAACACAAGCAACGTTTTCCTTATATTCACCTCTGAATCTATTACTTCCACTCCATTTCATCGGATGAAGCAGGCTTTACCCACAAAAGCTTATACCCTAATTAATCTGTTAGGCTACGTCTACATTGGCCCCTTTTCCGGAAGGGGCATGGTAATTTTTGAAATCGCAATAGGGAAATGCGCGGGGGATTTAAATATCCCCCGCGGCATTTAAATAAAAATGTCCGCCGCTTTTTTCCGGCTTTTAGAAAAGCCGGAAAAGAGCGTCTACACTGGCCCCGATCCTCCGGAAAAAGCGTCCTTTTCCGGAGGATCTTATTCCTACTTCAAAAGGGCGCTTTTTCCGGAGGATCGGGGCCAGTGTAGACGCTCTTTTCCGGCTTTTCTAAAAGCCAGAAAAAAGCGGCGGACATTTTTATTTAAATGCCGCGGGGGATATTTAATTCCCCCGCACATTTCCCTATTGCGATTTCAAAAATTACCATGCCCCTTCCGGAAAAGGGGCCAATGTAGACGAGCCCTTCGTGTTTAAGGGTGCATCTACACAACACAATTATTTCAAAATAACTGAAATTTTGAATTTGTTTCAATATAATGGAAATGCTGTGTAGATGCTTGCATTATTATTTCAAAATAATGGACGGCTTATTCTGACTTCTGTAAACCCCATTCCACGAGGAATAACGCCTATTCCGAAATAGCTATTGAGGATGCTCAACTGCTGCTATTTCAAAATAGTTCCTCCCCAAGGCCATTCAAAGTAATTACTCCCCAGTGCTTCCTGGGGCTCTAAATCGAGGTAGTGCACCCACATTAGGGATCCCCGCCGCAGACTAACTTTGAGCTTGCCACAAATTATGGGTAGTGTGAATGATTAGCGTGAGTGAATTAACAGTAAATGATACCCATTTGCAGGGCTCGACAAACTATGTAATCTATTCGTCCGTGGCGAGTAGATTACAATCCGGAAGAGCCGGGTTCGGGCGATCTGCGCATGCGCAGATCGCCAGACAGCATGACTGGCGAGCAGGGCTCACCGTGGTTCGGCGAGCCCTACCCATTTGGACATGCTCTGGGCAGAGATAGCCTTGCCCTTTGATCATGAGCAGTAGATATAAAAAGCTTAGGGAGCTAAGTGGTTTTGTATTGTTGAGAGAGAAAGATAATACTCTGTGAATGTAAAGCATGTGCATTGCTGTTTCAAAGGCATTAGCATGTGATTTTGGAAAGAATGTTGGTAAATGGATAGGTTCATTTAGGTGGAAGGTGGAGTGCACTTTAGGCAGAAATTTAGGATATGTAGAGAGTGTGACTTTGTCAATGAAGAAGGTAGTATTTGGGGGTTCAGCTATAAGTGTTCCAAATTCTCCGATGCATCTGGGAAGACATAACTGCTACTAAAAAAGGTGGTTTTCATGGATAAGTGGAGAAGGGACCAGCTGGCCAATAGTTCAAAGGGTTTGTACATCAAGGCCTTGAGAACCAGGTGCAAATCCCAGGGCTCAGCCAGTGGTCTTATATCTAGGAATAGCATTTAGATGCCTTTTGGTGACAAGGTGAGCAAATACAGTGTAAGTATCAACCTTATGGTAGATTCTTATGATTGCTACAAGGTGAACCTTTATGGAACTAAGAGAAAGGCGTGATTCTTTAAGTTCCAGAAGGTAATCCAGAATTGTTGGAAGAGGGGTGGAAGCCCATTGACTAGCCAGGCTTTAAGTTGAAGACAGTTTATGTGTGGTGATATAACTGGCCTCTGTGATGTTATGGCTGTGAAGTAGGGAGAGGAATCTTGGGTTGGATGAACAATCTTGATAGAAAGGGGTATCATGATTATCTGAACCATGCTGGTGCTATTAGAATGATGTGGCATCTGTGTGTCCTTATTTTCTCTATCACTCTGTTCAAGTGGTATTGGTGGAAATCTATGTGCCAAACACTACAACAGAAAATGCTACGGTATCTATTTAAAAAAAAAAGTCTACTAGAGTTTTCTCATCCTTCTAGTAAAACCAGAGCACCATTGAATTCCACCCCAATCACAGTAAAAAGGTACTTTAAAGGGAAGACAGCTGTGTAATAATCTATGTTTCACAAGTACTGGATATCTGAGAGACTTTCTTGGTGATTCTATCGCTGAAAACAATGCTTAGCCACACTATTTAATAAAAGGATGCAAACAACATTTAACCAAGTCATAAAGCCAACTTCATTTTGTAACAGGATGAATCCATGTGAAAAGCATCATGTAATTACATTTAAATTCTTTGCCTTGTTGACACAAATTAAAGTAGATTATAATATAAATCATGAAGATTCCTAATAACTGATTTCCTTTTGAGCTCCAGCAACATTTTCACAAGAGATGATAAGCAATGATATTCATGTGAGTTCATGCAAAGTAGCTGTGTTTAAATGAGGGGTAGCCAAGCACCTTGTATTTTCCTTGGATGTCAGTATGCAGCTGTCCTCCTTTAAAGGTGATTTGGATGCTGGTTTCATTAATTGCAAATACCGTCCCTCAAGAGGACCACAGCATGGCTTAAGAATGTCTTTCATTATTAATGGGGAACCCATGCAATTCCATGATTGTCTTCAGACCTTTTAAAGGCATCAGGCACATGGCACCAGAGTAACTGGGCAATCGGCTATTACAATGGTGAGGTTCCTAGTTTCCCTATTGTTGTGAGCACTGGTGTATGATTCTATCAAAATTTTCTGATGTTCCACTTGCAGATTTATTGTTACCTCTGGCCAAGCCCCTTTCATAGTTAGTAAGTTCTGTAAAAGCTAAATACTTCATTAGTGTGGCAATTAAAGCAAAGCAAACCAGGTGGAAGGGGGTTGGTACCCCGCTCCCAGTCCTCCTTTTCATATGGTATACTCCTTGCTCCCTCAGTCAGGCTCCATAGGGGTAGCAGGAGCTGCAGCAGGAGCTCATGGTTACCCTTTAGTTCCTTTTCTTGTTTACCTCTGGAAACATTGTTAGCATTCACCTAGCTTAAACAATTACTAAACTATTATCCTTCCACTAAGTTTTTTAGAATTGCTGTTTGATTGGACTAAACAGTTTTTTTTTCAGTTGCTCTTCAGCTGGTACCAGCACTTTCTGATGTTCTGAAAGACAAAAGAACATTTTCCTACCCTCATGGGGGTGGCACATCCTATTTTTAAATGTTTCTTTCTGTTACAAGTATTCTTGCTGACTTCTTGATCAGCCTGTTGTTACCCAATAATTACTTATGCTTTTGTTTTTTAAACCAGCTTTTAAGGGTTTGGGTAAAGTACTTCACTGCTCAATTAAGTTAAAGATGGTATGCCTCAATTTCCCTTTTACACTACAAACCAGGTTTTTAATAATCTATCTGTTGTGAAGCTCCAAATGTATTCATAGGTAGTAACTGAGAGGCTTTACTGCTATAGTGATTTTCCTTAGCACAAGGTGTTTGCTAGTTACCTTTCCAGCAAGCCTAAAAGGCTTTCTCTTTGAAGTACATAAGGTGTTTTACAGGTTTTATGTAGCTTGTTAGCATAAAAGTTTGTTTTCTTAGAACCACCTTAAGGGTTAAATGCCCCAAGAGAAGCAGCACTAGTCTGGTACAAAGTGTCTTGTCAGTTTGCAATTTTAAGTGAGAGGGCATTATCCAAAACAAAATAAAACCAATTCGTTTGAAACCTACCAAACAGATTCACAAATTTACAATGCATTCCCTGTTATGCATCTGACCAGTTAAATTCCAGTAGAATCCCTTATTTCCCGTTTAGCAAATTTAACAATAGTGTCCATAGCCAACTACTTAAATTAGTAGTTTCTTTGCCTGTATTATTTACACATTGCTTCAGAGAGAGGCCACACAAAAACAAGTAGTCCATTATAGCAGATTTCCTTCTAATACATTACAATTACTTAATTCCTTCCACACTCCCACAAAGTCAACTTCACACCTTCTCATACCCTTAAGCATTTGCATTATCCCTCAAATGAAAACTTTCCTCATTTCCTAGTAATTTAACTTTCTAATGCCTGCACTACTGCTTTCCTTATTCTTTCTACTATGCCCACACAGGGCCCCAAACCTCTTACCCCTTTTATACAGGCTTATTTCCTTCTTATGGTCTGTACCTGATTCTGCTTTTCCTGCTAAATGGCTACTTTCCATGGACACAGGTTTTGTCCATTATTAATTTAGTAAGAAGGATGGGCTCCTTGATTAGCTATCAGACCTTCTGATTCCTTTACTTAGGTAAAAATCCAAATGTTCATTTTTGCAGTCAGCTAATTTTTCTTAAAATACTCCTCAGTACATGGTTTTTCATAACAACCAAACTGAAGCAATATCTTTTGAGTGAGATTAAGGGTTTGTAAACATTTGCCAATTTGCTTTCAAGATCTGCATAATATAAACAAGCTAAAGTATTGTCAGACCATAGGCCATGCCTAAACTTTTGCAATACTTGTTTTAAAAACATAGTTTATTCCTTCTCCTCTTCACATACACTGCAGTATGCACTTAGGAACAGCCATCCAGCCTGACACACCCTCTTATCCTTCTTATGCACTTCCAATGCCTCCAGTACCTTTTGGATACCAGCAGGACTGACCCCATCAGCTAACTCCCCCTCAAACCGCATGGCAGGCATTACATCATACCAGAATTGAGCAACCGAACCCCAGGCTGATGTGCACAGCCAGACTAGAATTTGGCACTCTACCCTACTCTCTCCCTCGCCCATCTGCTTCCCCTTCTTCCACATGCTGAGCGATTTTTACCAAGAGAACCCTGCTTGCTGCGCCAAAATGTTGCCGGCAAGACTAAGTCTCAGGTCCGACACTGGGTTCTCAAAGTACAAAGACATGCTATCCAGGTATCTGTCAAACACAAGCAGTTTATTTCCTGACAGCTATCAGCTGTGCCCCTTAATTAAAAGAACAACGTGACAGGAAAAGCAGCATTTCTTACATCCCTTCTGGTAGCTGGGGAACCCATTTCAGCTGTGGATGAAGTGGGAGACTGTCTCAGCTTCCGAGGCACCGGTACCCAAAGTCCATCGGTGAGGTCCAAATTGCTGTGCTCTGATGCAGCTTTAATCTGTGTCTCTACCTCGTTTGTGTCAGTTTGGAAATTTCCGGGGTTACTCATTGCTTGTTACAGTATGGCTCAGTTGTACTGCTTGTCCTTTGTCTTTATTTACATGATCAGTACATTTAGGTAAACAAGATTGTTATGTTCCTGCCCTTATCTACAATTCGTTGTTGCTACAATGGCGTATGTTCCTAGAGCCTTGCTTCTGGCTCATCAGTAGTAGGGAAAGGGGGGAGAATGGGAAAGGGAGGGAATGCAGGCCTCACCACCCCTGTACTTCACACGGACAGAGTTCTTCCGCAATTGACCCCTACACATGGCATCACTCATGTTTCACCAAGATATGCCCTCTCCAAGGCAACTAGCACTCTTCTCACCTGAATTTCTTAGTCCTAAAAGTTTATGCCTCCATTGTGTGAAGATTTACCAGAGGAGGAGAAAGCACTACCTGTACAGCACACCGTGGCAGAGGAGAGATGATTTAGTCCATAATACCATATTGTTCCTTCTTTCAGACACCATATCACTTTAAGAAAGGAATTTTGTGATAATATACAAGGCATAGCCAACTTGAGCACTTTGAGAGAAAAGATTAAAAATAATGATGTTTTTATGCTCCACATGACCCATGGCTTATTAGCATTTCTTTAAAAAATTACATGCACAGCATGAAAAGATGGGCTATTAAACAGATTATTTCTTAATACAGTTGCACTATAAAAAAAACTGCAAGTCAGAATGTTCTGCAACCATATTACTTGAAACTGAAAATAACCCCTTTTTTGGAAATGTTATCACTCATCTTGGTTAAATCAAGACAATCACAGATATTCTTTTTTCCCAAATCTTTGGCTGTATTGCAATGGTTGTTTCAATCTGTAATCTCCAACTAAACATTTCCTATCCATGGATTAACAATATATTTACTGACTTGTGTCTTTTAACAGTATTTATCCAACATAACAAAATAAACTGCAATTTGTTATACTTTTTTTTACAAAACATTTTATAAATATTTTTACAAAATGTATACAAAGCAATTTCAAGTGAGACATACTATACAAATGAAGGTATTTAAGCAAATAAAGTCCATACCACACTGACAATAAGTGACACATCCTCTTTAAGTGAAGTCAGTCTGTAAGGCCTCCCTAATCTAACAGATAAATTATGCTAAACTTTTCAAAGTTAAAATATTTTTGTAATTGCCAGTTTCAAAATTTATTTCAACTTTAGGCAGTAGTATTCAAGAACATTGGAAATCATCTTGCTGATCCAGCAAAATATTTTAGCATGTGCTTAAAATCATGCGTGTTAAAAATATTTGACTGGATCAGATTCCAATTCATACTTTTTAAAACCAATATTTCATGTATGAGATTATTTTATTTCATTATACAAAGTACAATTATTCCTAAAATTCAATTCAAATTAACGAATAACAGAACACTAATGATCCAACAGTAAGTTTGCTGGCCTTTGCTCAATGGATTCCTGACATAAAATGTTTGGACAAACTTTTGTCTGAACTAATCAACAATCATAAAAAACATTTCTTAACCTTAATTTGTCACTCTCTGTAATTTACTGCCCAGAAAAAATAAATTTACATAGTGGACAAAACTTTCTGATATTTGGGTTATATGTTTGCTATACAAATGCTTGAAAGCTTATATGCTATTGAGAGGATACCAAAAGTGACAAGGTCCATAAACATGCCTTTTTTCTCATAAGATAAAAATTAAACTAATTTATGTGGCTGATATAATTTACAGCGTTCCTTTCTAGACTGCTCATACTGGCAGAAACAGAATGAGCAATAAGATACATAATCCTCAGGATTCACAATCACCATCAGTATCTTTACGAAATTTCAAAGGCAATCAGCAAAGACTATACTGTCAGTATCATTAACTAGAAAACAGCTAACTGCCAAGTCTACTGTAATGATGCCCAGCTAGAAATTTAAAACTGGCAATATTGTGTTATTATTTTAAATGTTTTACGAGACGTTTGGGAATGTTGGATTTTGACAAATTTGTACTTTAAAATTGGCACAATTTTTTTAAATGGCAATTAATAATGTACAAAATATTTATATTTCCATTCACATTGAAGGGGAACTGAACCTTAATTATATATTAAATATTGTTATCTTTCTCAGGTTGCATTACTAGATTTGGTTTTCTTATGTTATCACATAGTAGACTGCAGTTCAGCACAATGAAGTGCATTATAATTTTGTGCTCTCAAGGGCCAAATTCTGCTCTCTTTTATGAGGGTACAAACTCAGTGTGTAAATGATAGCAAAACTTGACTTTTTGTTTTCTTTCCTGGAAGTTCTGGCAATCTGACTGACAACCACAGTTTGTCACAATGAGTCTCTAAATTATGATAATGGCAATCAACAAGTTCTGAAATGTGGCTGTTTATTTTTGTGAGCAACAGGAAGTAAGAGAGAGGGAAAGAGAGAGAGAGCATGCCTTAGAAATCACAACCACTCTACTCTTCTGAGTATGCTAGATTCATTTTGCTAATGGCAGAAGACTGTATGCACAACAGTACTAATGACCAAAGTAAGCCATTAGAAAAGAAGCACGGGGCATTAAAAGGGAAAATGACAGATATTAAAAATAAATAAATAAAATAACAAACTTCTATTTCATCAATGTGAACACCAGCCAAATACAAATCACACAAGGATTTCCTTTGGCTCTGAAAGGTGAATTAAAAATTATACAAGTTTAGATATGTTTTAATAATGGGACAGCTGATTAACTTTGGTCTGTACATATTTTGGTAGTTATGACTGCTGCTGTGGATGACTAATATTTTCTGGCAGCGAGAAGCAGAAACAAGCAAAAACACTGGCCTTTAAACTTCTCAGGTTAAGGATAATGTCCTCTTGAAGTACAAACTACTAATTTAATCTGTTTTCAAATAAAAGTGCTTTTGACACTTGTTCTTTAAAAAACATTTATACCTCTTCAGAAAGACTTAGTTTGATCTAATTCAATTATAAAATGCAAATCCTTCTCCTCAAGTGTTAACATATCTGTATTTATATATATATAAAATTCATGGTGCTATTATGACCTCTTGCCACTTATTGGTTTCTGTTCTTCTTTCTTTAGTCGGTCATACATTATTTCATATCATACCATTGTGACTAAGATTATACAGTATCATTCCATAGACTAAATTCACTCACTACAGATATACTCATGTTCTTTCTGCTCAGTGACAACAGAAAAGCACTTCCAATATGATTCCCTACAAATATACTGATGACATTCTTCCAACTTGAAATCCTAGAGCAGTTGGATTCAGTAATGAATCAGACAATCATTTCTGAATAAAGGTAAAATGGGTATTTAACAACTAAATTTTCTTGGAAAAAAAATTAAAATCTAGTGATTTATGAAAGGGAGAAAATTGTTGCTTCCATTTGTCTTTTAAAGTTTTCTTGAATCTGTCCTTTCATTTGACTGTGATTGTCAGTATATTACCTTATTACGTAGGGCCTGGTGAACTGCAATCTCATTAAGTTGCAGTGTTAGACAATTACCATAAGCACTGTCATTATAATACTTGAAATGTGTAGGCCCCAACAGACTGCATTCTAACAAGGATTAACTTTACTGTATATCTCACTGTAATCACAATGAGTATTGCTCTCAAACACAGAACAGAATCTAGTTTAGAAAGATTAACCTTTGCCATATGTCAGGCTGTACTTGCGGTGTCATTCACATTTGCTTCTAATACGAGAAACAAAATTTGTTCATAGTACTGTAACTATTAACACTCTAAGATACTATTTACAGCTGCTTCTAAAATAGAGTCTGTTTCTACAACACCTTCACTGTGATCCGGAATAAATTTTTCCAGGCAGTTTTCCTGTGAAGCAACTGGTGAAAAGTTTGAAAAGTCTAATTCTACAGAGCCACTACCAGTGGCCTCACTTTGTGGCTGTCTCCCAGTTTTTTTCAGTTCCAGAATGTTTTTGAATGTAGTTTCTAAACTCTTACTCAGGAGTAATTCCTGTTGGGGTTCACCAGAGCCTTTCATATTGTCAGGATGTAAAATCTCATTCTTTGGAAAGGTCCTCTGAGTTTTGTCTTGAAGGGAGTTATTACATATTCCTTCTGAGTGAGATTCAACTGTATTCCTTGACATTTTATTGTGTGTACCATGATTGGCTCTTGACAAAGGTTTTGACAGTTCTTCAGAACTTGAAGAATTTTCACTGGTCTTGGTAAGACCTTTACCAGCTAATTTCTCTTCATAGACAGCCATGTATTGACTGTCAGGAGAACAGCTAGCCTTCTCAAACTTTAAAGCTTTAGTGAGGCTTTCTGGTTTTTTAGTAGAAAGTTTTCCTTCTTGTGTCATAACGTTGTTAGGCACTAAATGAAGTTTATCGTGATTTGTAGACTCCGCTGTGCTAGATTTTGATCGGTCTCTTGTTTGGGTCTTGGTAGTTTGACTGTGAGAAGTCAATGTTTTACTACACTGATGATCACTTTCATTGGGCTGGGCTTCGTCAGCAGTTTCATCAAATTGTTTAGCGGAACAACAAAAATCAGCCAGATAACCATCTGAAAATTTAAAAAAAAATTAATATGGTGATATGAAATATCAGATAGTAAAACATAAAAAGTTCTAATGTGCTAGCATTACTGACCGTGAATAAACAATTATTTGCTCACATTGCCATCCTTTGTTTGAAAATGGCTCTAGTATTTACTGTACATTTACTGGATAACAGAACCTACTCAGCGCTGAAAGTCTTTTTTGGCTTTCACAAAAACATTTGTGGCAAACCAGAACTCAACTCAGCAAATAGACCATTCATCTGTTGATAGTACTCTAGGAAAATGACTTCTACAAGTCAGCATTTAAGCATGTGACTTTAATGGAATCATAGGCATATGGTTAAATATTTTTCTGGTTCAATGATTAATATTTGAAATTTTGACCTAATTAACCATGGGCAAAGTTTAGCGCACTCTACTCTCAGATAAAGCCAGATACAAGCTGGACAAATTATGTATGATGGGGAAGTTTCAGTATCTGGAACAGTCTCAGACTTTCCCCTTGACAATTTCTAACATTGCTCTGAGCCTTATATGTACTGGCTGTTTCAAGATTCTGAAGCTCTTCTGTCCCTATTGAAAGTTTCTGAGTAAATGGGGGATATGCAGTTTTCCATGACAAATATCTTCTCATAGTACATATTAATTCTACAGAAAATGAGCTTGTATTCAAACTTCCTATTTTGAGTATAATTCTCAGTAGGGTTCAGAAATGGTTGGGTGAAAAATCAATAAAATCCTTTTTGTCAAAATTTTCCAATTTGTTCAAATAGAAATGCTCTTCAATACATTGAAGATTTTTTTAAAGTCATGTGTTCCAGGCTCATAGCTTTATGGCAGTCATGGTCTTCAGGATCCCCTGCTCCTGGCATTCTGCCAAAACGTCTAATAGACCTGAGCAGAGAAGGGTAATTCTGTTTTACAGGCAATTTCAAAATTTTTTGTTTTCCTTCTGAACTGGAATGAAATCAAATTTCAAAATCATGAAATCTTCCCTGAAACAGAATTACTGGGTTCTCTGCCCACTTTGAACAGGATGATATAAAGTGCTTAGCAAATAAAAAGGAGACCCCATAATTATAGTAAGATGCATGCATCTTTCCTTGTGTATTTCCATTACCCAAGATATCTCTCAATCCATGCTATATTCCCTGAAGTTTTGTTCTTATAGCAGTCTTTTTCATGTTTTACTTTCACTACAAATAAATAGTATGTTCTTAAAAGAATTTTAGTAAAACTAACATTTCAAATAAAATTAGAAAGGAAGGCACTGTACATCTGGGGTCAAGCTTGGGTATGGGAGGTTACAAGTATTACCAGGGCTTGACAAACTGTGGCAAGAGTTACTTGCTAGGCACACTGCACATGCGCCAGAGCGGCACTGCGCATGTGTGCAGCGCCGATGAATAGGGCGCACAGAGCGACCAGCTGAAATCTACTCATCACGGGCAAGTAGAAACAACCATTTGTTGAGCCCTGAGTATTACATCTTTGCTAGTGGACTAAGTTTATAATAAACCCACAAATTACTGCATCCTGAGATGTGGGCAGGATCATATACATTTTACCTATATCCTACATCTCCTATTCCATTAAGTAAGGTTTGTAAATTAAGACACCAAAGCTTTTTCAAGCAGCCTAACTATCTGAGAACTTAAGAAGTTTCATCTGAAGAAGTGGGTTATGCCCACAAAAGCTCATGATACAATATACATTTTGTTAGTCTCTAAGGGGCTGCAAGACTACTGATTGTTTTTTAAGATTTTCCAGTTACAGACTAACACGGCTACCCCTCTGAAACTATCTGAATATAGTGTCTTGAGGAATGCCATTTCATAGAATATTTGACTGCCCAAATATTTGTATTTTACATTTTTTAATGTCTTTTAAGATTAACAGAACATTAAGATGCAACTATACTACAGAAGTACATCTGTTGAATGTTTCTGGTTGTGTCAGTCAATAGTGAATTGGTAAAGAATGCTAGAATTTAAGTGGTCACTGGGCTCCAAAAGTAACACTTCATAGAAGTGAATGAGGGAATTCACATTCTCGCAGTATTGCAGTACCTGGCCAGCTGCAGACTCAAAGAACCCATCCAAAGGATATTGCAAAAATGATAGCAAAAATGAATGTTGCAAAAAGCATTTTTGCATAGTTTCCCGCCAGTGTGCCCATTTTTTCCTAAGAAAAAAATTAACATATTTTGATGCAAAACACATCAACTGAAAATCTGATTTCACCACGAACCATTAATTCTGAAGCAGAATCCTATGATTTCAAATAGAACTGCACTTAATTATCAATAGCTCAGTATGGACCTAATATTTTTAATGCCTGTAAGATTATACAAATACATTTCTACTTCACAGTGCTGAAGCTAAAACATTTCTCACCTGGATCCACTAGTGCAAGACGCTTATCCCGAGACAGAGATGCCCTTTCTTCCTGATTAAACATCCTGTCAATCATAACCATTTCTGCAGAGGGATTTATCCGCTACAAAAGAAAATTCCTAGAAGTCACTTCATATGTTTCAAATTAAAAAAACAACAATCCCATAATAGTGCCGGAGCAGCACTTCAAAGGGGCAGTGCAGCATTAATGCCTGCGATTAACGCATTAAAAAATTAATCACAGGCGTTAACTCAGGTCAATTGACAGGCCTAATTTTAAATGAAAATTTAGGGTTTTTTTTCTTTTTTTTATTCCACTAGTATTTTTGGGCAATGACAGTCTATGAATTTGTACAATGCCTAACAGAGTAAAATCACAAGTTTGGGATTACCATGACGCTTTAAACAGCATGAAGGAACTTGATCAAACTCTGTGCATATTTTCATTAATTTCTTTTTCTCAACCACAACATAAATTTTATCAACTTAAATTTACTATTGGGAAACTGACATTACTGGCAAATTAAAAAGCAAACAGTTCTTTTTATGAATGGGTATATGTAGTGATAAATAACAATAAAAAGTTAAAATTATATAAGATATATATGGCTCGATTAATTGCAATTAATGCACGATTAACTCAAAAACGTATTGTGATTTTTAAAAATTAATTGTGATTAATTGCAGTTTTAATTGCACTGAGATTACTGATTGAAATTTCTTGCATATTTTTGGATATTTTTCTACGTTTTCAAATACATTGATTCCGATCACAATACTGAATACAAAGTGTACAGTGCTCATTTTGTATTATTATTTATTACAAATATTACACTGTAAAATAATAAACAAAAGAAATAGTATTGCAAGTCATTTTATACAAGTACTATTGTGTGATCTCTTTTTCGTGAAAGTGAAACTTGGAAATTTAGTTTTATTACATAACAACACTCAAAAACAAAATAATGTAAAACTTTAGAATCTACAAGTCTACTCAGTCCTACTTCTTTGGTTACATGTGCAGGAGATATTTCTACCTGCGTCTGGTTTACAATGTCATCTAAAAATGAGAACAGGCATTCACGTGACACTGGTATAGCTGGCATTGCAAGATATTTATGTACCAGATGCACTAAAGATTCATATGTCCCTTCACCCACCATTTCAGAGGACATGTGACCATGTTGATGACAGTTCTACTCAATAATAATCCAAAGCAGTGCAGACTGACACATGTTCATTTTCATGATCTGAGTCGGATGCCACCAGCAGAAGACTGATTTTCTTTTTTAGTGGTTCAGGTTCTGTAATTTTTACATCAGAGTGTTGGTCTTTTAAGATTTCTGAAAGCATACTCAACACTTGAAACCTTTCAGATTTTGAAGGCACTTCAGATTTTTAAATCGCAGGTCAAGTGCTATAGTACTTTTAGAAAGAGTTACCTTGTGCAGTAACGAAGGTTCTTTGAGATGTGTGTTCCCGTGGTTGCTCCACTTTAGATGCTGGCCTGTCCTCGTGCCAGTGATCGAAGACCTTTTTTAGCAGTGCCCTGCCAGGCCACACATGAGCAGTAGTGCCCCTCATGCCATGAGTGTCAGTTGATTATGCACGCCTGCATTACTTCTCTACTTTGAACATAACCCCGAAGAGGTTCTGAAGAATGGGAGGAGGGATGGTAGTGGAGCACCCACAAGGATACACATTTCAAAGAACCCTTGTTACTCCCCAAGGTAAGTAACTCTCTCTTCTTCTTCAAGTGCTGTCCCCGTGGGTGATCCACTTTATGTGTTTGAAGAGCAGTGTCGGCTTTGTGGAGGTGGGTTTTGGAGCCAAGACCCAGAAACAGTGGAGAGGACAACATGCCCTACTGATGTTGGGATTAAACAAGATGTCAACACGTTGTGTCTGGCGAACGTGTGTTCAGAGGAACAGGTTGCTGCCCTGCACATGTCCCCAAGTGGGACATTGTGGGACATTGTGGAGGAAGGCTGTGGTTCATGCCACCCCCTTGGTGGTGGGGGTGTGATAACAAGTGGTGGCTGCTTGTTATGGATGGTATGGAAGGCATAGACACAGGAGAAGATCCATTTTGATATTCATTGTGCGGAGACACCTTGTGCTTTTGAATGTTCGGTGAAGGAGATGAAAAGTCTTATAAACATCCTCCAGGACTTAGTGCTGTCGAGACAGAAAGTGATCCCCCACTGGACATGGAGGCTATGGAACGCTTCCTGGATCGCACTGTCAGGTAGCTTTGGACAGAATGCAGATAAACGTATTTGGAAACACCTGCATACTGTTACAGCTGATGAAGCCTGTACTGTGTTAATGAGGGTGGTGAGTGACTCAAACCTGTGTTCAGGCAGTGTTGCTCTGGCTATGATAGAGTCTACTCAAGCTCCTATCAATTCAAGAGTCTGCATGGGTTTTTCATGGTTAATATGGAATCTGAGGCTGAGTAGTAGAGTGATGGTTGTGTTGACAATATCCTGGGTATCGTGGTAGGATGTGCCTTGGATAAGGCAGATTCATCTAAGTCAGGAAAGATTATTACTCCTGCACAACAGAGGTGTGCTGCCACTACTGCCAAAGTTTTGGAGAAGACTCTCGGAGCTGTTGATAAGCCAAATGGGAGAATCCAGTATTAGTAATGGTTGCCGTCCACTTTAAAGTGTAGGAATTGTCTGTATGCTGGATGAATGGTTATGTGAAAGTAAGCATCTTGGAGGTTGAGATCTGAGAACTAATCTCTGCTGTCCGATCCTGGGGTGATGGTTACGAACATGACCATTTTGAACCTTCAATTTGTTATTTACTTGTTGAGGTTTTTTAAGATCTAGTATCCCATATCTTCTTCTGCATGAGGAAGTATTTTGAATAGAATCCTCTTCCTTGATAGGCCAAAGGGAGTGGTTCTATGGCCCTGATTTGTAGAAGATGTTGTACTTCTAGTTGTAGCAAGTTCTTGTGAGAGGGGTCCCTGAAGAGGGGCAGGGAGTAAGTAATGGGAATGGACATGAATGGTAAGGAATAACCCAAACTGATGATCTCTAGAAACCACCAGTCGGATGTTATCTTGGTCCATCGTTGGAAAAAGGAGTACAGCTGGTGGGTAAATTGACGGTTGGATGGTGTAGAACAGTGGTTCCCAAACTTTTTGGCATCATGCCCCCTTTTTGATTTTTGAAAAACCCTCACACCCACCGCCCCCCCCCCCCCCCCCTCCAAAAAAAGCAATAAAACTTGTTGAGGAAAAAAAAAGGAACTGACTGGGGCAGCAAAACTTGATGTGGGTGGAGGCTGGGTCAGCTCACACCTCTCCCCCCAGAATTACTTCACGCTCCCCGTTTGGGAACCCGTGGCGTAGAAGATGAACTAATGGAGATGTTACTTGAGACCCCGACCAAACCTTCATATTTGCTGCGTGTGCGTGGAAGGTTGGTTTGTAATGGATTATCGTTGACACTGCAGTCTGTGCTTTTGATGTCTCTGTCTTTGTCTAAAATTATACGGTCTGTGTGACTGCATGACTTCTGTGGTCTTAAGTATGAGTTGTATCTCTGATGCTTGTTAGGTGGAGTATACATCCCTAACATTCTGAGGGTGGTATGTGAGCCCTTCATAGTGTGCAAAACCTCATCAGTTTTTCTAGCAAACAGATGGAACTTGTCGAACAGAAGGCTTCTACTTTCAATTGGAGCTGCCTCAGTATACCTGTAGCTTGGAGTCATGAGACTCTGCACATTACAATTGCTGTAGCAGTGCTATGTGCCACAGTGTCTGCCACGTCCAGGGCTGTCTGGAATGCCATGCAGGCAATAGCATGACCCTCTTGCATTACAGATTGAAGCTGGGGGTGTTTCTGCTCCAAGAGGAACTACATGAGATCCTGAAGCTTTGAGTAGTTTGGTATGGTCATAAATTGGCCCAGAATGCCGAATAATTAGCCACCCAAAGTTGCAAGGTAGCCGAAGAATATACCTTCCTGCCAAGTATATTAAAATGTTTATGGTCCTTATCCTGGGGGTTGAACCGGAATTGCGGATATTTGGTGCTGTTATGTATGGCATCCACCACCAAGGAATTTGGAGGCGGATGCGAGAAGAGAAAATCCATACTCTTGGGAGGGACAAAATATTTCCCATCTGCCCTTTGGTTTGTGAGTATAACTGAGGCTGGTGTCTGACAAATAGTGTCAGTCAAGTCAAATATGGCTTCGTCCATGGGGAGAGCTACCTTATATGATGTGGACAATTGTAAAATGCAGAGGAGCCTCTGTTGTTTTTCCTGTACCTCTTGGAGAGCTATTTCCTGTGCATTGACCACACGTTTGAATAACTCCTGCAACTGCTTTAGGTCATCTGTAGGAGTTGTACTTGTAGGGATGATCGCTTCAGCAGGGGATGAAGATGAGTTGTGAAGGGGAGATCTGTCATCCTCCTCAGACATGGGCTCCTGCTCTTCTGACTGTGGTTGTTCTGGAGAGTCAGGCACGGCTCTGATGATCCCAGTGAGTGTGGCGCCAACTGAATGTCCATCTGGGTTTGTTCAGTTGGTGCTGAGGTGTGCCTCAGTGCACTTTTGTGTGGTGCTGCTTTGGTAGGTGCTTGTCATTTCAACCAGAAAGGACACTGTCTGAATGACCTGCTAACCTGCATCCTACTTCAGAAGACATTCAAATCTGCACTTGAAAGGGAATCCTCTGAACTGGCATTCATGCTAAAATTCGACACTCTCCGCAGAGGAATTAACAAAGACTCCAACTATCTTACACATTACAAAGATAGCTTCCCCAATTATCACCTCTAATACTATTAACTCACAGACATCTTCCATTCCCCACCTCTAATATCATTAACTCACTGGCATTCACCTTCCTTTCCCCCCCCCCCCATCCCCCTTCTGTTCTGTAATGTGATTTGTCCTTTTCATGTGTGTTCATTTTTTTTAAATTGTATCCTTTGGTATATATGGTTGTGACTATTTTCTTCCATTATTTGATCTGAGGAAGTGGGTCTGGCCCACGAAAGCTCATCATCTAATAAACCATCTTGTTAGTCTTTAAAGTGCTACATAGTCCTGTATTTTGTTTCACATAGTGGATTAGTTCTTCTTGAGTTCCCCTGGCATTGTTCACCCTCTTTACCCACATTCCATAAGCATGACACCAGGCTCTGCTAGCCCCCAAAGTATGAGCTGATAGCTTCAGATCCACTGCAGATACCTACAGCTGCTCACTGGTAGCCACACAATATTTGTGGATACAGAGGGAAGTAATACAATTCTAAGATCACTCTATTGTGGAACATTAAATCTGTTTAAATAGTTCATTCCAATTTGCCCTAACTGATCCATACATTTCACAAAAATACTTTTCTTGCTTATAAATCTTACCATTGCATCTTCTATGAGCAAACATCTGTACTTATTTAACATAGCTTGTGTCCTTTTCAGAAGCTGTGTGGCTACAGATTCAAATTCACTGTCCACTAAAAAAAGACACAAAATATATTTAGATTATATTCTTCAATACCTAGCACAGTCTCACAAAAGTTTTCTCTCTTCTCACTCTGATTTACACAATCCTTTTTTCAGCACCAAAGTAATATTTAACTGCTTAAATATTCTAATAAGCAGCAGCACCACTTTTATCATACCAAATTTAAAAAATAAATTACCTTTTCTTAAATCCTCCTTCGTTGGCAGTGATCCCTGACACACATGATATGAAAGGAGTCTCTGGACTGCATCATTTAATGATCTGAATTGACTTTTATCTGGTGTCACAGCATGTGCCTGGTCCTTCTGTAACTGTTGTAGAATACTAAAAGGAAAATGACTAATATCAATAATTAACATTTATTCTAATATACAATGGCTATATTTACAGTTTACAAAATGACAGTGTAAAACAGGCAAAGATTAGTAGAAATAGCTGTAACAAAACTATGTATAAAAAAATACAACTTACAAAGCTCCTTTTGTTAACTGTTTAGTAGCAGGCCTCTTTTGTCCAACTGTATGAACATCCAACTAGGACCAAAACAAAACTCAATTAACTCTCATTACCTTTTCCTTCGGAAAAAATAACTTACAGGATTTCCTTGCACAACCTGCTCATTGAGTATAAAATACTTTCAATTGCTTTTCACATATATTTTCTGTAGGCTTCTGCATGAGGATATTAGATGTAGATTAATTAACTAATCGAATAGTCGATGCATTTGCATAGATTATTTGATTAGTCGATAAGGGTGCTTGAGTCTCCCTCTGGCCCCATGCTCCCACAGTGCTTCTGCTTTTGAAATGTAGCAAGAGCCCTAGTCTTGCTACATTTCAAAGGTGGAAGCACCACCAGTTCTCCCCAGCTGGCTCCTGAACCCCCATTTGCTGCCTCTCTCTGATAGAGGCAGCAAGGGAGGGAGAAAGTGACTAGTCAAGTCACTAGTCGACTACCCGATAGCATTTGCTTATCGAATAGTTGACTATTTGTTTACATCCCTACTTCTGCATCAACGAAAACCAATTATCCGAAGTCTGAGTTAGCGTAAATGATTCCTGCTTTGCTTTGAATTGAATAGACAATGCAAAAAACTGCATATCTCATCTTATACAGCCCCCACCAAAAAATAAACTTTCCACACAGGTGTTAAACATAAGTGGTAACAACTGAATCCCACTACATAAAGAATAAAAATTGCTATGGTGTAAGTAGGGGGTGTACCTTAGAGCACTTTGCTGACTGAACAGATAGCAACAGCAAAGCTCAGAGTATTGAATTAGCAGATATATTTTTCACTCTATGTCGACATTACCAGGTTATTTCAAAATAAGATATTTCAAAATAATAACTCCTGAAATAACTATTTCAAAATAAGCTTATTCCTCTTCACAAGAGGAGGTTACTCACCTCGCTAGTAACTAACGTTCTTTGAGATGAGTGTCCCTGTGGGTGCTCTACATTAGGTAGGTGCACCGCCACTGAGCCTCAGAGAGGAGATTTGATAGCAGTGTCCCTCGGGCTGTGCACCAGCAGCTGCATGCTGTTAGGTTGCAGGCATCACGATACATGAGCTCCCCCCACCGCCTGCTCCTCAGTTCCTTCTCTACCCCAGAACCATGGCTTGAGAAGGCCAGAATCGCAAAGTAGAGGGGAAGAAGGGAGGGTTGTGGAGCACCCACAGGGACACTCATCTCGAAGAATGTCAGTTACTATCAAGGTGAGTAACCTCCTCTTCGAGAGAGAGACGTCCCTGTGAATGTTCCACATTAAGGGCATGTCTAGACTGCACCCCTCTGCTGGCAGAGGGATGCAGATTAGGCTGGGCGAAATTGCTAATGAAGCGGGGATTTAAATATCCCGTGCTTCATTAGCATAAAAATGGCCGCTGCTTGTTTCCGGCACGGAGCTTTGAAAGAGAAAAGCATCAGTCTAGGCTGATCTATCACTAAAGAAAGCCTTTTCCGATAGATCCATTATGCCTCGTAAAACGAGGTATACAGGATCTATCGGAAAAGGCTTTCTTTAGTGATAGATCAGCCTCTAGACTGCCGCTTTTGTCCTACAGAGCTCCGTGCCGGAAAAAAGCAGCGGCCATTTTTATGCTAATGAAGCGCGGGATATTTAAATCCCCGCTTCATTAGCAATTTGGCCCAGCCTAATCTGCATCCCTCTGCCGGCAGAGGGTGCAGTCTAGACATACCCTAGGTGACTAAAAATCTAATTCCCCTTTAGGGAGGTAGGGACTTCGGATCTGGCAGAAAAGCGGTGGAAAGAACCGCCTTAGCTAGTTTCAGGCTGGAAAAAGGTCCCTGTACTGCTTTGCAAATGTGTGGTTGGAGGACCATGTAGCAGCTGTGCAAATGTGTCTTATGGGTACTCCACGGAGGAATGCTATTGAGATAGCATAAAGGCACACTCAACCAGATCCATGGCTATCTGACTGTGCATAAGAAAGCTTGATACAATCCGAGATCCAGTGGGAGAGTCTCTGTGATGAGACGGCCTGGCCCTTACCGTGGTTTGCTATTGAGACAAATAGTCTGGGAAATGCCTGAAAAGGAATAGTTCACTGCAGGTAAAAAGAGAGTGCTCTGCGCAGGTCAAGGGTGGGCATTTTCATCTTGAAAGAATTGGCGAGTGGTTTGGGGAAGAAGGTGGGAAAGTGTATTGTCTGATTGAGGTGGAAGAGGGAGGAATTTGGGATGGGTACGTAAAGTGACCTTGTTTTTTAAAAATGTGGTGTATGGGGGATCAGCCATTAGGGCTGCAACCTTCCTACCCGTCTTGCCGACATAATAGCTACGAGGAAAACAGTTTTCATGGATAAGTATAATAATGAGGTGATGGCCATTGATTTGAAAGGCGGATGAGTTAGAGCATTCAGTACTAACAGCTGGTCCCACGGTTGTATTGATGGACTGATGTCTGGTTAAAGAGTGCAGACCCTTTAAAAACCTCGTGGTGAGTGGAGGAGCAAATATGGATGAGTTGTCTATCTTAGAGTATATCTACATAGCAAAGCTGTTTCGAAATAACAGCTATTATTTCGAAATAACTTTACTAGCATCTACACAGCCAAACCGCTATTTCGACATTAATTCGAAATAGCAGAGGGCTTATTTTGAATTTGGTAAACCTCATTCCATAATGAAATAATGCCAAATTCGAAATAGCTAATTCGAAATAAGTGCTGTGTAGAAACTTATATTGAAATAGGGGGCCTCCAGCCTTCCCAGGGTGCCCTGATGGCCACTCCGGCCTCAACCAAGAACACTCCTCTCCCTCCCTTCTCCCCGGAGCCCTTAAAGGAGTTGACTCTAGCCACAGTGTCTGTGTCAGCTCCAAGCCTGCCAGCCCAAAGCCAGCAGTCGCTGCCCCTGACCCAATGGCCTCAAAACATGAGCCAGCAAGCAACTGGCAGTCAGCCCTCCACCACTCCCCACGAGCAGTCTGCCAGCTCCCTGGAGCCTGCCAGGGCCCGGAGAAGGCATGCAACTTCCTGGTCCAGGGTGGAGATCGTGGACCTTATTCAGGTTTGGGGGGATGCCTCCAACGTCCATGATCTCCGCACTAGACGGAGGAATGCAGCCATCTATGGCAAGATAGCTGCCAGCCTGGCGACTGTAGAAGCTATTTTATGTTTAGCTAGAAGCCATCTTGTATATCAGAAACCATTTCAGCTTTTCTCTCAAGCACGTAGACCAGAGTGAACTTTCTGTCACCCCGTGAGAAGAGGCCTACAGGATGGGCTATTGGTATGTGTTAATTGGGCTGGTTGGGACAGGAGATGTACTCCCTCGTACCTGTCCGCCATCTTGTTGATAAGGCTTTGTTTTTCCAAATTTAATTGAGGGTTTCTGTAATTGGATGCCCTGACATCAGACTGTTTGGCTTAGGGTATAAATATTCTAGGATTGATTGTATTAGCAGCTTTACTGGGCCCGACTTTGCTGGGACCACGTTTGGCTCACTTTGCTTTACTGATCAATAAAGCAAATCAGTTGTTAGCCGCCTAAACAGAGAGGAGCGTGTTTTTGCTTCGACACGACCAAAGGCCACATGCGAACCCAGGAGCAGGTTTGCATGAAAATCAGGTTGGTCTGGCGAGACACCCTAACCCTAAGCCCTGAGCTTCCCCTGCCCCTTCTTCCCCTTGTTTCCCCCTTCCAGCTCCCTCCTCCCAGGTTTCCCTCTCCCTTCTCCCAGCCTCTCTTCTCCTCTCTCCCGCCTCCTTTCCCCAGTCTCACCACAGTTTTATCCTCCCCCCCCCCCAGTTTTGTTAAATAAAGAAAGTTTGTGTTCATGAAAACACATGTATTTTATTTGACATCAGGAAGGGAGGTTACAGAGGGGTAAGTGAAAGAACGTGAGGGAGGAATGAGGCACAAGCCCTCAGTGAGGCAGACCAGGAAGGCTCTTAGTGCTCCTCAGGATGGAAGCTCTCCCCCAGGGCCTCCTGGATACTGACAGCCCCCCGATGGACCTCCTGGATGGCAGCCTGCAGAAAATGCAGCCAGGCTCTCAGCAACGCATCCACGAGAAGCACCAGAGTGGCCAGGGGCAACTCTGGCTCCATGCTGCAGAGTGCTGTGGTGTCCCAAGTGAGGGCAACAAGAGCACGCAGAGAATGCTTTGGTGTCCCTCATCGAGGTAGGCAAGCAAGCAGGGAAAGCTGAGAACCAGCTGTCCGGGGGGGGGGGTCCCTTTAAACAGATATTTCGAAATAACGCTGTAGTGTAGACATACCTTTAGAGTAAAAGGTAGTAATAGCAGCAAGGTGAACTTTAATGAAGCTTATTGCAAGGCCCGCTTGTTTAAGGTGCAGAAGATAATCGAGGATGGTAGGTAAGGAGGATGGTAGTTAAGTCTTATGGGTGCTCTGGGCTCCACTGTATGAAGGACCATTTGTACTTCTTGTGAGCAAGTCAACTCACTTTAGCAAAGCTTTTGATACAGTCTCCCACAATATTCTTGCCAGCAAGTTAAGGAAGTATGGATTGGATAAATGGACTGTAAAATGGATAGAAAGCGGGCTAGAATGTTGAGCCCAACAGGTAGTGATCAACGGCTCGATGTCAGGTTGGCAGTTGGTTTCTAGCAGAGTGCCCCAAGGATCGGTTCTAGGACCGGTTTTGTTCAACATCTTTATTAATGACCTGGATGAGGGGGATGGACTATATCCTCAGCAAGTTTGAGAATGACACTAAGCTAGGGGGAGAAGTAGATACACTGGAGGTCAGGGATAGGGTCCACAGTGACCTAGACAGATTAGAGGATTGGGCCAAAAGAAATCTGATGAGGTTCAACAAGATCACGTGTAGAGTCCTGCACTTGGGATGGAAGAATCCCAAGCATTGTTACAGGCTGGGGACAGTTCTGCAGAAAAGGACCTGGGGATTACAGTGAATGAGAAGCTGGATATTAGCCAACAGTATGCTCTTGTAGCCAAGAAGGCTAATGGCATATTAGGGTGCACTGAGAGGAGCACTGCCACCAGATCTAGAGAAGTGATTATTCCCCTTTATTCAGCTCTGATGAGGTGACATCTGGAGTACTGTGTCCAGTTCTGGGCTCCCCACTAAAGAAAGAATGTGGACATATTGGAGAGGGTCCAGTGGAGGGTGACTAATATGGTTAGGGGGCTGGAGCACATGACCTATGAGGAGAGACTGAGGGATTTGGGTTTGTTTAGTTTAGGTTTGAGGAGAAGACTGAGGGGGGATTTGATAGCAGCCTTCAACTTCCTGAAGGGAGGTTCCAAAGAGGATGGAGAAAGGCTGTTCACCGTAGTAAAGGATGGCAGAACAAGGAGCAATGGTCTCAAGTTACAGTGGGGAGAGGTCTGTAGGTAGGGATGCGGTGGCCATTGTGGAGCCATGTTCCTATAAATTGGATCTTTTGTGTAGGAGACAGTGTAGTTTTCTCAGATACATTGTGACAACCGCCAGAACCTTTGAAAACACCCTCAGGGATGCAGAGTGGCCAAGTGGATGCACCTCGAATTAGTAGTGTTGAGAATCTACAACGAAACGAAGAAAACTTCTGTGAGCAGGGTGGATGGCAATGTGAAATTCTGTGTCTTGCAAGTCAAGGGATGAGAACCAATCATCCTATTCCAATGCTGGTAATATAGTAGCAAGCGTTACCATCTTGAATTCTTGTTTCTGAATGAATTTATTGAGGGCTCAAAGATCTAGGATGGGTCTTCGACCCCCCGACCTTTTTTTATTGTCAAGAAGTAATGGGAGTAGAACCCCTTGTCTCTAAATTGTGTGGGAACTGGTTCAATCGCCCCTATTTGCAAAAGGTGCTCTACCTCTTGTTGAAGTAGTATCTCATGAGAGTGGTCCCTGAAAAGAGACAGGGAAGGGGAGTTGGAAGGGGGTAAGGACACAAAGGGAATAAGATAGCCTTTTTCAGTTATCTGCAGGTTCCTTCTATCGGAGCTTATACATTGCCAGTTGTTAAAGAAGGGTGATGGAACAGATTTGCTCGTATCGATGGCTCCGGAATAGGTGGGAGGCTCTCCAGACCCTCGACCTGATGTTCAAATGTGCTTATTGGAATGCTGCAACTGTTGGTAGAGGAAGGGCGGCACTGCTGGGTTCTGCCTCTGCTCTGTTGTTGTTGGTCTTGTCTATTGTAATGTTATGCATATGGAGGGTATTGAAGTCTCGAGTAGGGCTGATACCTATATTGCCCTCTTCTAGGGAGTTGGTTATAGAACTCCAAAGACTGAAGAGTCACTCTGAAGTCTTTCATGGAGTGGAGAATTTCATTGGTGTCAGTTGCAAACAATTTCTGACTATCAAAAGGCAGATCTTCCATTGTAGATTGAATCTCTCCGGGGAATGGAGTGGAGCTAACCCACGACACCCTTCTCATTATTACTGCTGTATCAGCCGTGTCTAACACAGCTTGTAATGCTGTTCTAGCAGTCGTGTGACCTTCCGATACCAGTGTTTTGTACTGTTGTTTCTGAGCCTCGGGAATATCTGCAGTAAAGTTGTTCAGTTTGGTATAATTTCTGTGGTCATATTTGCTTAATAAAGCTGCGTAGTTCGAAACGCGAAATTGTAAAGTAGAAGACGTATATATCTTGCACCCAAATGCGTCAAGCCTTTTGCTATCGCAGTCCGATGGAGTGGATCGGTATTGTTGCTGCTTGGACTTTTGTTGTGCAACCTCCACTACGAGGGAATTAGGTACTGGGTGAGTTAAAAGAAATTCAGAACCTTTGGGTGGGACATAATATTTCTTATCTGTTCTCTTAGCCGTAGAAGAGACTGATGACAGATTTTGCCACGCCATCTTTGCCGGTTCCATTATTGCTGGATTAATTGGCAGTGTTATTTTTGACAGTGTTACAGAGTACAATATGTCAGTTACCTCATGTTGATTTTCTACAACCTCCTAAAGGGGAATGTTTAATTCAGCAACTACGTATTTAAAAGGGTCTTGGAAATGTGCAGCGTCATCTGAGGTAGTTGGAGCTGCGGCCAGAGACCTTCCCTCCACTGGGGAGGAGGGAGTCAGTTTAGTTCAGAAAGAGTGCTGCCTCCTGTGTGGGTGTGACCCCTTCTTGTATCTATTTAGAGGGGGATACTGCACTTTGTGTCGTTTCCGGCCATGCTGATGTTTCTGATAATATTGCCATTTCTGATAGTATTGCCAGTAAGGGTATGGGTCGGTTGGGGGTATACCCAGGGACTGCCATAATATAAAGGCATATTCCCAAATCTAGAAGGCTGTGTCCAGACTCCATGCCTCCGTCGACGGAGGCATGTAGATTAGCCAGATCGGAAGAGGGAAATGAAGCCGCGATTAAAATAATCGCGGCTTCATTTAAATTTAAATGGCTGCCCCGATCTGCCGATCAGCTGTTTGTCGGCAGATCGGGAGAGTCTGGACGCGATGCCCCAACAAAGAAGCCTTTCTTCATCGACACAGGTAAACCTGGTTTCACGAGGCTTACCTGTGTCGATGAAGAAAGGCTTCTTTGTCGGGGCATCGCGTCCAGACTCTCCCGATCTGCCGACAAACAGCTGATCGGCAGATCGGGGCAGCCATTTAAATTTAAATGAAGCCGCGATTATTTTAATCGCGGCTTCATTTCCCTCTTCCGATCTGGCTAATCTACATGCCTCCGTCGACGGAGGCATGGAGTCTGGACACAGCCGAAGAGTAAATAGTCTGATCAGTGTAAGGAGAATTCATCGTCAGATTCAAATGAAAATCTTTCCTGAGAGAGTGATCTCTGTGATAACATAGCGAGAGAGAGCTCAGAGGCTAAAAATGGTGAGTTATAAGTCGATGAAACTAATAAGTCTCTGTGTTGGGTGTAATGTCCAACTGGTGTTGTCAATGCCATCGTGGGAGTCACAGAGGTATCTGAGGCACTGAATCATGCCTCGGTACCGAGGAAAGGAAGGTTACTCACCTGTGTCGTAACTGGAGTTCTTTGAGATGGTTGTCCTCAGAGATTTGGGAAAGCAGTACCCCTGGCCGGCCACGCATGCAAGGAGCCAGTGTGTGTGTTCTGAAGAGGCTACTGCGCATGCGCGGCTGCGCTCTCCCCTCAGTTCCTTCTCTGATCCGGATGTGCTGTATTCTGAAGCAGAGGGGAGGAGGATGGGTGGTGGAGCACTCACAGGGACAACCATCTCAAAGAACTCCAGTTACTACACAGATGAGTAACCTTCCCTTCTTCTTTCAGGAGTGTCCCCGTGGGTGCTCCACCTTAGGTGATTACAAAGTAGTATTTGTAGTAGGAGGTGGGAGCTTTGAATGCTAAGCCTTTGAGGCCGAGAGTATTGCGTGGCCAAATGTTTTGTCTCTGTCTTAGCGAATGTCTGTATCGCATAATGTTGGGTGAAGGTATGTGTTGATGCCCATGTGGAGGCCCTGCAGATGTGTTCTGTTGGGACATCCTGTATAAATGCCATTGTGGCTGCAATTGCCCATGTCAAATGAGTTTGCACAGTTGTTGGGGGTTCTCTCTGGACTCTGGCATACGCTAGTTTAATGCAACTAGACGTCCATTTTGAGAATCTTTGTTTCGATATAGGCAACCCATGTGACCTCTCTGTTGATGAGACAAACAGCCGTGGGGTTTTTTGAAAGGGCATAGTCCGCTGTAGGTAGAATGCCAGTGCTCTAAAGACATCCAAGGTATGGAGAGCTGCTTCTTTGCTGTCCTTGTGCAGTTTAGGGAAGAAAACAGGTAAGTATATGGGTTCGTTGCAGTGGAACATGGTAGGTACTTTGAGTAGAAATTTGGGATGGGTCCTAAGTGTGACCTTATTCTTATGAAATTTGGTGTATGGTGGGTCCGCCATTAAAGTTGCTATTTTGCCAACACGCCCTGCGGAGGTAATTGCCACAAGGAAAGCTACTTTCATCGACAAGTGTAATAGTGAACAAGTGGCATGAGGTTCGAAGAGTTTACCCATGAGCACCTTTAGTACTAAGTTCAAGTCCCATCCTGATGGTACTCATGAGAGGCCCGTGTTGTGTAGCTCTAACAAGTATTGTAGAATGTGTGATACACCCGTGTGGAGCAGTTCATGGCTGTGAGCTGTACACCATGCCACGAACCTCTTCCATTTTTGACCATATGTCTTTCTTGTTGCAGGTCATCTAGAATTTGTGAGGACGAGCCGTACTGCTTCCAGAAAGGTCTTTTTCCATGGGATTCAACCAACAAGTATCTATGCCCGGATGTGAAACTTGTGGATTCACGGATGGGGAATTTAATCGTTTTGTTGGGTCAGCAAAGCCCTGACTGATGGGAATCAATGTGGTGGCCGGATGCTCATCCGTAACAGGTATGGGTACCACGTTTGCCTGGGCCAGTTGGGTGTTATGAGTATTACTCTGGCCCGTCTTGCTTGATCTTGAGGATCACTCACTGTATCAGTGGAAAAGACTGGAACACGTATGCCAAGTGTGTGTTCCATTCTATATTGCAGGCATCCCCCAAAGAGCCAGGACCTATGCCCGCTCTGGAACAGTACTGTGGGCAGCAAGCATTGTTGTGTGTTGCAAATAGGTCCACTATTGGGAATCCCCATTTCGTGAAGAGGTGAGTGAACACTGATTGGTTTATCTCCCACTTGTGGTTTTGTGGGAATAGTCTGCTTAGATTGTGTGCCAATGTGTTGTCTTTGCCTGGTAGATAGGATGAGACCAGGTGTATGTTTCATAGAATACACCATTCCCAGAGGCATAGTGCCTCCTGGCATAGGTGATATGAGCATGATCCTCCCCGTCTGTTGATGTAATACATCATAAAGATGTTGTCTGTGAGTATCTGTACCATTTTGTTTTGAATGAGAAGAAGAAAGTGCATGGAGACATTCCTTATAGCCCTTAACTCCAGTAGGTTTATATGGTATTTGGTCTCGCGCTGCGTCCATTGACCCTGTGTTGTAGATGGGCTCCCCAACCTAGGAGGGAAGCATCTGTAGTGATTGTTATTGATGGCGGAATCCGTTGGAAGGGGACTCCTACACATATGTTGTTGTGTATTGTCCACCATGCAAGGGAGGGCTTTTATCTTGTTGAGCATAGTAAGGCTTTTGCTCAAAAGATAAACACGAGGTCGGTAGGTTTTGCGTAGCCATGCTTGAAGTGGTCGCATGCATAATCGAGCATGAGGTACTACAAATGTGGATGCTGCCATTTGCCGCAGTATTTGTAGGCATGATCATGCTGTTGTGCATGGACTTGCCTGCGCTGTTTCTATGGGGAGCCTAAGTGAGAGCAATCTGCGGTATGGTAGGTAGGCCCTAGTCTTTCATGCAGTCTAGGTGTGCCCCTAAGAATTCCAGTGTTTGAGTAGAGGACAAGGCACATTTTGGCACATTTAACAGTAGACCTAATTTGTCGAAGAGGGTTCTGGTTGTCGAGACTGCTTGCTGTATATCTTGTTGTGTAGAGCTCGTTACTAGACAGTCATCCAGGCAAGGGACTATCGTAAGGGTTTTTGGGTAAGTGGGAAGCGATTACTTTTGAAAAAACTCGTGGGGCTGTCGAAAGTCCGAACGGTAACACTCTGTATTGAAATTGCCTGTGCTATATAGTGAAATGGAGGAATCTCCTGTGTGATGGATGAATTGATATGTGGAAATAGGCATCCTGTAGGTCAAAGGTAGACATCCATGCTCCTTTTTCCAGGTCAGGTATAATTGTAGCCAGCATAACCATCTTGAAGAATTGGTATTTGATTAACTGGTTGAGTTTGCGGAGATCCAAAATGGGTCTCCAGCCCCCCAACTTCTTGGTGGTAAGGAAATAATGGGAGTAGAAACCCTTGTCCATGTTGTTTGGGGACTTCCGCTATAGCCCCTACAGCTATGAGGCGTTCTGCCTCTTGCAAGAGTAAGTTCCTGTGAGAGGGGTCCCTGAAAAAGTAGGATGGGAGAACAGTTGTGAAAGGAATGCAGTAGCTGGTTCTTATGATTTCTAACACCCACCTGATGGCAGACCAGGCTGGATAGAAGTTGACTAGTCTGTTGCCAAATAGCATAGATGATTCTGTTTGCTGCCTTGGAAATTCCGGGGTTGTCAGACCCTTGACCAGGACTTCAAATCTGTTATCTGGATGACGATGGTTGCTGGTTGGAAGGCTGTTCAGATGTCTGTCTCCGTCTATTTTGATGCTGTCTATGTCTATTATCAAAATGTCTCTGCTGTTGGTTAAATGTTGGAGGTCTGTATCTTTGCTGGAATTATCTATATTGTCTCCTTATGACAGGTACTTGGATGTCCAACATTCTGATTGTGGCCCTTGAATCTTTCAGAGTGTGGAAGGATGTGTTTGTGGACTCCGTGAATAGTTTCGTGCCCTCAAATAGGAGGTCCTCTACAGTGGTTTGAACCTCTCTCAGAAAGCCTGAGAGATGAAGCCACGATGCCCTCCTCATAACCACAGCTGAGGCTGAAGATCTGGCTGCTGTGTGCTGAGTCTAGCGCATTTTGTATAGCTGTGTGCCCTATAACTGTACCCTCTTTAATGTTTGCTTTGAATTGTTCTGTCTTTGTGTCTTCAACGGAATCAATAAAGGACGCTAGTTGATAAAATATGTGGTGTGTATATTTTGCTAATAATGCAGCGTAGTTGGCTATTCTGATCTGCAGGCTTGCTGATGATTCTTTCCCATCGTATCTAGCCGCTTCCAATCCCAATCGTTGGGAGCAGTATGCATATTTTGTTGTCTTCCTCTTTGATTGACTGCTTCTACCACCAGAGAGTTCAGTGTTGGGTAGGAGAACAGGAATTCTGCTCCCTTGGGAGTATTTTCTGTCCATTCTTTTGTAGATTGGTGAGATTGTGGCTGGAATGCTCCATACGCTTTTGGCCGGATCCATAAGAGCCTCGTTCATGGAGATGGCTAATTTTGGATGGAGAGACATTTGGAAAATGCTTTTGAGCTTATGTTGCATCAGTGGAGCATCTGAGAAAGGCTCTCCCGGACCTCTACCATTCTCTTGAAAAGTTCCTGGAACGTTTTAGTATCATCCCCTATTGTTGATGGTGCAGGCATTATCGCGTCATCAAGTGACGTGGTTGAAGTGTGTACGGGTGGAGAGGAGGGTGGACTGTGTTCCTCCCCCATAACATCTCCATCCTGCTTGTCTGTGCCTGAGCTGTAACACTCTGTGGACTGTATGGTTGGTGCCTGGGACCTTGGTGTCACGGGTAGATATTGTTGTGTGGAATGTTGTTGTCTGTAGCAAGCCCAAAGATCCCTATATGGCCAGTTGGGCATGACCAGTGGTGGCATCCACTGTGGTGGCTACCATTGCTGAGTCTGTTGCAGAGGCTTATGAGGATAATGCCTTGGCGTGTGAGGTGGTTTATGTATGTCCTCCTCATCATTGCTAAAGCTTGCTGCTATAGAACTGACTGGAGTGGCTGAGAGAGAGCCCCGCAATGTGTTCGGATTACGGTCGGTACCGGACAGGGGAGTCCCCAGTACCGAGTGAACTGTCAGTTCAGCTGCTGTTGTGAACTGAGGCATCGGGAGCGGAACAAGTGGTATAGAAGGGCAGGAGGCGTTAATAGTTGCACTAACAGAGAGAGAAGCCATTCTGACCAAGCTGTCGGTACCAGCGGTGCCATGTCAGGTATTGTGCTCTGGCTGGGTGCTGTGTGTGAGCGCTGTTTGTTTCACACCTCGGGTGTTGACACTGTTTTTTCTGCTGGTGCTGACTTGGAAGCTTTGCTGTTTGCTCCTGTCAGAGCTTTGTCTGACGCACGGCGTGTGTGCTTGGGATCTCGGCCACTCTCCTTACCGGTCCCTTTAGATTGCTGCTTGTCTGACCCCTTTGCCTGGGGTGGAGCTGCAGCATTAGCCTGGGCTGATCGCTTCCTTGATGGCGACTCAGTCCCAGAGGAGTAGGAACTTTTCGTAAAGCTACTCTTCTTCCGTTTCTTTTGGCTCGACCCCATGGGAGCCGCTCTTTCCGACCCCGTCCCAGTGATCTTTGTCTGAGAGGGGTGGATTGATCAGAATCAGTGGGTGGTCTTGAGCCGTTCTCTATTTGGACATTTTTAATTGAAGCTTCCTCACCCTTTAGATAGTGTGGAAAGTTGTTTGATGCGTGATGATGCCCGAGACTATGGAGGGACTGATTGTGGCCGTCAGAAATTGAGATGGAAAGTTTGCAGGTGGTACACCTTTTGAATCTCCAGCACGTCCCGGAGGGTCTGCAGTAGCGCACAACAGTTAAGCACTGCTACCTGAGTGAGGCGATCGCCGCTTCTCTGTCTCTCTTTTTGTTGTTGTTGTTGAAAGTTTAAGAATCTAACAATCACTATCCCTAAGAATATAACAATAACTGAACTTATCTAAAGATAACTATATACAAAGAAGACGGTCTTAAGTAAGGTGAAGGAGAGACTGCTGAACTGTGACCACAGCCGGTAGAGGTAGTGAAGGAACTGAGATGGGGGGGCTGGCCACCCATGCACAGTAGCCTCCTCAGGACACACACACAGGCTTCCCTGCATGCGTTGCCGGCCTGGGTACTGCTGTCACAAATCTCCAGCTTTGAGCCCAGCGGCACTGAAGCAACTAAGGTGGAGAACCCATGGGGACACTCCTCGAAGAAGAAACTGGTGCCGCATCAGGTGTCACTGTGATGAGGACTGAGGCGCCTGTTAACATGGTTGGCGCCGCACTCTCATGCTTCGTCGGCAAGATTATATCAATGCCGGATGGTGCCACAGCTAATGAGGCAGGCAACTTGAAGCCTGATGCCTCAGAGCGCAATTTAGCGTATGCCCGCTATTTATCTGCGCTGGGGATTCCGGAGACGCTCACAGTGTCATATGTGCTAGAGCACGGTGCCGCCGCTGCCCTTCGCACCTGCCGTGAGGGTGACAGCTGTTTCAGTGCCATAGCTCCTTGAGGTAATGAGGAGGCTCACTTTTTGGCGGGCTTTTTGGTTCCACACTGTATATGTTCCTTGGGCTGTTGGCCTAGGACAGAAGCTGGTCTAAGAGAGTTTTCAAGTAAAAATAGCTTGAGGCGGAGGTCTCTGTCTTTCTGCGCCTGTGATTTTAACTTGCACAATGAGGACATTTTGGGGAGTTATGCTGCTCTCCGAGGCAGCGGACACATTGTGAATGACCATCTGATATCGGGATAGGCTCTTTACACGATGTCCAGCGCTTAAACCCCAGTGAGCCAGGCATGTCTGTGAAAGCAGTCATAAACTGCAGGAAGGAGTTAACTAGGAGAAACCCCCTAAATTAATCTAGGGGGTTTTTTAGGTTTTTTTGTTAAACTAACTACCTAACTAATTAACAAATAAGTAATTAACTACTACAATATAATTGACTGGTTTTAAAGACATATAATCATGAAGACACAAAGAAGCTAAGGAGCACTGCTGAGTCCATCTGTAGCCAGAGACAGTAGAGAAGGAACTGAGGGGGAAGAAGGGGCTCGCGCATGCATGATGCCTGCAACCTAACAGTGCATGGCTGCCAGTGCACGGCCAGAGGGACACTGCTATCAAATCTCCACTCTGATGCTTGGCGATGGTACACCAACCTAATGTGGAGCACCCACAGGGACATCTCTTGAAGAAGAAGCAGGAGTTATTATTTTGAAATAACTGGCTTGGTAGTGCGGATGCTCTGCTTGTTATTTCCAAATAAGGGGAATTATTTTGAAATAACTGCCCAGTGTAGACATGCCTTCAGACTGCTATCTTTATTTTCATTTAGAAAATAGAAAAAGGTTTTTGTTTTTAAAGGTTTAAAACTGTAAAACGGCTCCTGAAACATCGCTAAGGTATTGGAAAACAACTTTCTTTCCTCCCACCAAAGCATACTTTTGGAAGATTAATGACTATGTTTAGGATAAGAATCAATAAGAACAACATATAGGAGATTATTAATTATTACACTGTTCTTGGTACCTTATCTTCATTAAAATTAAGAAAAAACAGGTTAACTGAAAAATGTTCCCAACCTGCAAATTTTGTTGAACAGGAGACAATCCCAGTAGTTTTTCCTGCTGTGTTGCTCCTAAAGATTGCTGCATGATTTTACTTCCAGAATCTTGTCCTGTAAAAGTACACATTAAAAGGATTCTATTACTCATTGCTCTTAAAACAATAATACAAAGTAAAAAAAAATCAAATATCGTAAGCATCATCCCAGAAGACATTTTTTTTAAAGATAAACTGAATCATTTTATTAATAGTTCACCAAAATTTTAAACTCAAGACTCTGCAGCAGCACTATAAACATTTGTGAATGAGTGACCAGATCTCACACTGTTACAAATTCAGATGGGTAGTCTCCCATCTGACTGTCCTGCTGTACAATTTAGAGGAATTCCTTTAGTCCAACTCACCCATCACAAATGTAACACAAATAGTATTGCTACACTTTGTACAGAAACAAGGTGTATAACATGCACATTCATTGTAATGTCTTAAATAAAATTTGAACTAGAAGTCTATTGACATTTCATAGGAACTTTACATTTGTAATCAGAATACTACCATTTCAAGAACCTACTTAATATATTCTTATGTTCAGTGCATCACACTAACTGGAAACTGATATTTACATTTTCTTTATAAAACAATAATTGTTGATTAGCTTCCAAGACAACCTGTGCCAGTAAAGATAAAATGGGAAGTAATTTGAGTGGTTACTACACAAGGCTGACTGGAAGTCTGAAAGACATAACTCGAATTTATAATTCTCACTTCCTACATGAAAGGAGCTTAAATACAGCACACTGATGACACACTTGGATTGTGGAAAAAGATTTTTGATTGTTCATTGCACAAGTACATCTTTGTCTATGATTCTAGCAAATAAAATTAGACAATTACTAACAATCTTTGTTAGGAACAGACCATATGACCAACTGCTAAAGATGAAGTCTGTGGGCTTGGTACTGTTGTTCCTCAAATGGAGGGAGGGGAAACATAATAATCTTTAGGATCCCCTATCACCACAGATCATCTGTCAACACCTGACATAACAAAGGAGAATCCACTTCAGTTGTCACAGGGATTGGTGAAACCATCATGAAAAGACTTTATCTGACCTGGCAATGTGTTACTCAGAAGACCTGTTAGCTGAGGTTGTCTCAAGCTATCCTGTGACTTCGATGCAGAAACTGGTGAGGACTGGTTCATAACTTTTTTCTGAGCCTGTGAACATGCAATAGGGAGATAAAGGTTAGTGTGAACATTTTAACAGACCTAGTAACAATGCAAAAAAGAAACCTACAACTTAGCTCAACGCTTTCCCCCGATTATTAAAAAAAAAAAAACATAACTAAGCTTTCACTACATACTCACTTATTCTGAGGAGATTTCTTACTAAGTTATATTTTCTCTATATAGGCCACTTTCATTCAAAGAACTCTCCCTCCAAATCTAAGTCTTCTAAAGCAGTTCATCATCTTGAAGGTTAACTGTGGCATGATAGCAGTAAGTCTAGTTTTACTTTTCTTAGTACCAACACAATTACCCCCACAGCTAGAAATTTTGAGAGAGAAAGAGAGAGAAACACGGTTATTTAAAAAATTAAATCTCAGATGAGCGGGCACACATAGCAACTAATAGTTGCGATGTGATATTTTAATGAAATTTGGATTCCCAAACATGAAAAATAATCCTGTGGTGCTGACTGGTTGGAAATTAATTATTTTCCTATACTACCTTCTCCTCTATACTTTGTGCTCTGACATATAATAATACTACTAGGACTAGGAATGACGAAATGAAATTAATAGGTATCAGGTTTAAAACAAAAAAAGCAAAGATTTTCTACACACCACATACAGTCAATCCTTGTCAGAGGATATTGTGAAGGTCAGGATTTTAATAGGATTAAACAAAGGACTAGACAATTCCATGGAGAATAGGTCCGTCAATGGCTATTAGCCAGAATGGGCAGGAATGGTGTCTTTAGCCTGTCAGAAGCTTGGAATAGGTAAAGGCAGCAGCGGACATAGGGCAGGGTGAGCGGGGCAGCTGCCCCGGGCCCCACGCCTCAATAGGCCCCGCGCCAGCGACCGGGCGGACTAGCCTGGCGGGATACCAGGAATTTCCCGGTGGGCCTTCTGCTGAAGGGCAGGCCAGCGGCTCTTGGAGGAGGAAGGGGGGGATTGTGGCAGGGCGCCGCAGCCCTGCACTTTTGAAATTCCCCGGTGCTGACCAGTACGGGCCACGTGGGGCCGAGGGAGCGCATGTGTGGCGGAGACGCCCGGGCGTGGTGTGGCGCAATGCCACAGCCTGGGACTTTAAAACCATGCGGCCCAGCGTTGCACCGCATGGTTCGGCACGTGGCCTGGCGCCTGGAGCCCGGGCCGGAGCCGCCACCACCCTGCACACTGGAAGGCAGAAGGTGGATGGCAGAGGAAGGGGCTTGTGCTGAGGGGACTGGGGGAGGTCAGGAGAAGAAAGAGGAGGAGAGACAAATGCCAGGGGGCCAAGTGGAGACAATGAGGAAAAGGGCAGGAGAGGAGGTGTTAGTGGGAGGGGGGACAGGGTGATGCTGGGAGAGGAGAAGGTAAGGGCATTGGAGGCTAAAGGAGGGAGGGAGAGGTGCTGGGAGAAGGCTTGAAAGGAGGGGTGGGCGTGAGGAAGGCGGGGATGGAGCAAGGCATGTGTGATGGCACAGGGGCATGAGGGGAATGGGGGCAGAGAGTGGTGAGGGGGTGGGCATCAGGGAAAAAGAGGGCAAAGGGCGCAGGGGCAGTGAGGGAAGGGGGAGGCACCAGGAGGGTACAGAGGTAAGGGAAGGTGCAGGTGCCAGGGGATTCTGGGGGTGAAGCAGAAGGGCAGACACCTGCAGGGGAGGGACCAGCACCAGGAGGAGAGAGGCAGGGCAGGTGTGTAGAGGGAGGTGTTAGGAGAGGGGATAAGGAGAGGGTAGCTCACATAATCAATGCGGGGCTACTGGAGGAAAGGGCATAGGGGGGACCCCTTTTTTGTTTTTTCTCCAAAGGGGGGCCACCGCGATATTGTGCTGCTCTGGGCCCCGCAAAACTCTCATCCGCCCCTGGGTAAAGGGGATGGATCACTTGATTATTACCTGTTCTGTTCATTGCCTCTATGACACGTGGCATTGGCCACTGTCATAAGACAGGATACTGGGCTAAAAGGAGCTTTCTTGTGTTCTAACGCACAGTGCCATGTAGTCCTCAAAAACACACCGATTACTGATGTATAACATTTCCTGTGTAATTACCTGGCTCTTTTATTTGTCCTATCAACAAACAGAACTGGCAGCATTAGAATGCTGAAATGTTATGGGAGGCCCTTCCACAGCTAAGGAAGGAAATCTCCAACACTACTGTACAATATCCCCATAAAAAAAAAAAGACTATCCAGCCCTACCCAGCATAATAAGTGCCTTCAGTACTAGCTCTATAAACGCCACTGTCCTAAATATACAAATTTGAAGAGTTGCATGAGAGTACAACACTAAGGAAGATGACATTGTATAGAAAGTTATCCTTTGTGCGATAGCTAAGTAACTACTTTTTTCCTCTTGGAAGTGGTACCTGCATGTTCTTAACTTGTGAGGGTCTCACAAGCTGTTCAAGGTTTCTGGTCCTCAGAATGGTACATACCCTAACACAAATAATCAATTAAAATATAATTTAACAGAAAAATAAGAGTAGCTTGAAATTAAAAATATGGCTGAGGGCATTGAAAAAAAGCTAGAGCTAATCATAGACAAGAACTGGAATAGGTGGGACTACAGAATTTATGACCCAGAATTTTCAGTGCTAACAGGAGAGTGTTTTTGGGTGGCTCCAATGGACAAAGCTTTTCCAAATTCACAGAGTTTTCATCTGACAAGTGGGAAAGTATAGAGGCCACCTCAAAAAAGAACAGGTATGCAGGTCTGCACACAATCAGCACACAAAATGTAAAAACTCTGACTCAGAAAAAATCTGGTCCCCTTGACAACACATCTTTATATTTTTTTTAAAAGCTATTTAAAAAAGTTTCATCCTTTTTTTAGCAAGTTTTTTTCCTTTGGAAAAAAATTAAGCAATGCTCCTCACAAAGAACAGTGAACAAGAGATAACACAAGTGTATAAGGAAACAGTTACCTTACGTCACCATTTTACCATAACTGTAAGCTGATTTCAGAACTAGTGTAAATTCCCACTGTTGATCAAATGAGACTATTCATTCACTTATTGCCCCCACACCACAAATCAATCCAGCTTAATTCCCCATCCCAAAACACATATGCAGTTTCTGATTCATAGTTGCATAGAATATCACTATTTTAATTTTATTTATCTCTTACAGAAGATGGCATTTATAAGGCTTTTCTTTCACAACTGGTAAGAGATTTTTTCTCTCTAAAGAGCTCCATGAAATTAAGCTCTTTGTGACTCTTTCAATCATCTACACAACGAGTGTAGACAACTCTCTGCCCCAACTTCAAAATTGAAAATCCAAACTGATTAAGACATTAAAAACCATACTGAACAGAGTACTAAATAAAGAATGTTGTAGGGAATAATTCTATGCTGGCAGGGAAATGGCTTAGAGCATCTTTTCAATTTCCAATTTCTGTGGACCAAATGCTGTGAGGCTCTTAGGCATGCATAATTCTCACTGAAGTCAAAATGACAGTCAGGTATTTAGCACATGCCAGAGTTTTGCCTTATGACTCTAAGGGTATGTCTACACAGCAAAGTTATTTCAGGATACCAGAGGTATCCTGAAATAGCTACACCCACATCTTTTTAACATGTTCGCTATTTCAAAATATAGCGCTTGCACTATTTCGCCATCTCTGTAAACCTCATTCTATGAGGAGTAAGGGATGGCTCGAAATAGTGCTTTATTTTGAAATTTGGTGCTGTGTAGACATCGCCAAATGACGAAATAATCGATTTCAAAATAGACTCAAAATAAGCTACGCAATTTGCATAGCGCAAACTGCGTATCTTATTTCAAGTTTTGGGTACTGTGTAGACATACCCTAACAGTGCAATTTTCAAAATGCAAAGTTGGCACAGTTAAAACTCTGATTTCATGGGAAGCAGAAATAGGCCCATGGTGAACACCTTTGAAAATCCCACTACTAATCAACAAAGCAAGACTATCTAAATTAATGGGAATGATAGATTCCCTCAACATCAAGAAACATTCAAAAATGTTTTTAGATTACGTTGTTGCAGCATTAGATATTTTCTCAGTAGATCAACAATATCTGTTTGTAAAACAATTAATGAAAGCGTAGTAATATGAGAATATTTAAAGGTATTAAAAAAACACTACCAATTAATGTCCTCCCACACCACAGAAAAAGGGAATGCTTTAGAAACATTTTGTGCAGTTTAGTTGGTACTTAAAAGGTATTCATACCTGAGCATAAGTGAACTGTTGTTGTGTTACTCCTACTCCTGTGTGGCTGAAAGTGCTGATAGATTTAGAAGAGGAAACTGGAAGACGATGTGATACACTCACTGAAACCTGTGTTCTGTTCTGCTGTGTAGGTTGATCTCCAGTAAAATTTCCTCCTGTTGCAATAGACTGAACTGGTGGCCCCAGGCTATGTATTGTGCCAGAAGAACTTACAACAGTAAACCGATTAGATGCTGATATATTTGAGACTGTAGATTGTCCAGGTGACATTGTAGTAAAACCGGATCTACCTTGAGAAACATTACTTTGACTAGGTGATAAATGCAACACTGTTGGTGATGCCTGTTGTAATGGCACCTGTCCACCAACAATTTGAGAAGTTCCATGATTTACTATAACTTGGCTTCCAGGAGCTGTGAATGTCTGTCCTGAAACTAACTGAACAGCTGTATTCTGATTATTCAGCATCTGTCCTGAATATGAATGGTTGGCCCTGAGCATGTTTGTAGAGTTCCTGTTCAGCATAACATGCTCAGCAGATACTTGGCTAGAAACTAGCTGGGAAGGTTGAGTCTGAAGAAGTTGTCCATTTATGGTCTGGACATGATGAACTGAATTAGAATTGACAGAGAGACTTGTAGGTATGAGAAACTGGTTTTGAGATGCATGAGGCTGTCCCATAGGAGAATGGATAACAATACTACCACCAGCATTACTAACTGTTTGAGGAGTAACTGATTTTCTTGGGTTTTGTTGATTAACAATATTAACAGACATATGAGGACTAACTACTGAATTCTGAGGTGAATTTGCTGAAGCAAAAGGAATCCCTTGTTGTACATGATGCTGCTGTATACCTAAGTTATTCACATTGTAAGCTGTTTGCTGAGCCATCTGAATAGGCTTTGGTTGAATATTAATTGGAACTTTATTAGAATTTGGTGCTAGGCCCCTCTGAATAATGATATTATGGACTGGTAAAGATGTCTGAAAATTTGTGCTATTAAATGGGACTGTTACGGGTTGTGCTACTGGACTTGTATTTGAGTTACTAAACAATGAGTTACCATTAGGAGTCTGTCTATGAACCAAGAGTCCGCTGCTCATGTTTGCAGGTGCTTGCTGTCCACTGCCTTTCAGTATAATCTGAGATCCATCAAGATTGTTAATAGTCATCATGGAAGGTTGATTACTAAATGAACCAATTAACTGTATCTGCCCCGAACCACTAATTTGACTACTATTAGACAAATGCTGGCTGGGAACACTAATTCCCACGTGTTGCATAAAGCCATGTTGCACACCAACTGTATTGCTTGCAAAAGATGCTCCAACTGGTTGCTGTACCACTTGAGTAACTCCTATAGGTTGCAGCGTCTGACCTGAGTAATTAGAAACATTAGAAGCCTGAGTATAGGATGCTGATGAAGAAGGATGAAGCTGGGCTTGTGCAAACTGTTGGCTAGAACTTATACTGGCATCCAGATATGCCTCCTCTGCCAAAGTCTGTTCAGTAATATTGGCCTCCTGTAAGGACTTCTGAAGAATATCAAAAGGCTGATCCTCACTGAGATCAGGTAAAGGAGAAGATTCAAGTTCATCTTCAAGAAACTGAAGGCTACTTGACAGTTGTAGTCCATCACTAGGCCCCTCTCCAAGCTGATTGCTTACACCTTTGATGGATGATTTAGGATCAGTGTTCTAAAACAAACAAACAAAATTACATTGCATTTTTTAAATAATGTAAGATACAAACTATTTACAATTAAAATTTTTCCTGCAAAAAATAATGCCCCTCTATAATACCATATCTTTGTAGCTAAATATGAAGAGTAATGTTCAACCCATGCACAGGGCCAACACAAGGCTCTTGAACCACTTATGCCCTCAAAACAGACTGCTGGAGTAGCATTGCTAAGATGCAAAATTCAGATCTCAACCCAGTGAAAGCCAAGATGTTTTCCAAAACCCAATTCCGTTTTTACCCATGATAAATGCAAGGTATGGGTCTGAAATTCAGAGCCAGGTTTTGATTCTGAACTTAGCTTCAGCTCTCAAGAATAGGGAGGTTTTGGCTTTTGAAGTCTCATAGTGAAAATTGCTGCACAAGACAATTGACATATTAGAAAACCCACGTTCTACATTTGCTTTACTTCCCTTTCTTTCACTGCCATACTACTCCATGAGTATACATTTATTTTATTTTATTCAATTTAGGTTTGTGTCTGCCTTTTACTGAATCTAGCTTATTTTATTAAAGCATTTCTCTCATTTTGAAATACTATGGGATATGTCTTCCTATTTTATTAAAGATTTCCAAAAAAGTAACAGAAACCTTTCAGTTTCACCTGTAAAATTATAATATACCATACATGCATGAAAATACAAGGATTACATCTGCCACAAATACTTTATCAGCATCTCAGAAATATAAAAAATTTAGAAGCCAGATTCTCTGTTGTGTCCACCTTCTACTAAGAACAGCAGAAGGGGGGATAGTTGGTACCTGGTTGTATCTCGATTCTCTGGCTACATAAGAGCAGCAGGGGGTCTGCTCCAATATGTGCCAGCTGACTACACTCCCCAAGGGACAATCCATCACCTGGAAACTGTGCTCTGGCCACTCCTTGACCTGTGCATCAGGGGCTGCAGGAGTCCATGTGTGGAGAGTTCAGGTCATTGTGGAGCACTGCACCCTAAGAAAAGGCAGTGATCGTAGCTGAGGGTATATGAAAATCTTAAAATAGGGCAGGATAAGAGACATGGGCTAACATAAAAACAAATGGCTATAAAATGGCTTTGAACAAATTCAGGTTGGAGATCAGAAGACTGTTTCTAACAATCAGAGGAATGAGGTTCAGGATCTGCCTTTCAATAGGAGCTCTAATAACTTAATTAGAGATTAATCAATTTATGAGTGGGATGTTTAACATCACTGCTTGTGATGGTGTGGGATATTCTTAAAATCTCACACATCTGCTGTCACCTGGAAGGGTCATGATGGAATTTCCCCCTCAATGTATTCTTGTGTTGGTTTAGCTGTTCTGATGTTTATTGTGGTTTTTTTGTTTTGATTTTTGTCTCCTTTGAAGCATCATAAGTGGCCATGGCTGGAGTTGGGACCCTGGATGAGGCTCTGGATGGCACTGAGAATTCTCTCTCTCAGGTACTTGGCTCTCACACACAGAGTCTGATTGCCCTATGTGGATTCAGAAGGGAATTTTCCCCCTGTCAAACCAGCATTGATCTTTGGGATTTTTTACCATCCTCTGGCTTGGGGTGAAGGTCCCTAATCTTGATCATCTGGGTGTATCTCAATATCCTGCTACTGAAGGGTCCTTTGGTACTGGTACCCCTCAGTCCTTTCTATTTTCTGATGATGGTTTATAACAGTTCAGTTTCCTGTAACTCCTGAACTAATTTTAATTGTTGGGCTTAGTGTGCATGCATTGGCGGCTTGTGATACACACATCAGAATAGATATTAATATGATGGGTGGCTCCTGGCCTGAAATCCTATTACTCTAAATGGGAGTGAGGGAAGAATGAAGGATACTGACCCAAGAACCTACAACCCAAAGCCCTCTGCTCCAGCTCCCACTGCCCTCCTGACTAAGCACACATCACAGGCATCTCAGGCAATAGCAGGGTCTCCTGCTTCTCCCAAAGCACCATAAGAATCGCTCCTCCCCCCTGCAAACAATCCCATTCTCCTCAGTAACATCCACCTTCCCCACAGTCTCCCATCTCCCCTTAAAACCCTATTTTCTATGGGCTCCTCCTAATCCCCCATTTCAGATGTGCCCAAAATAGGCTTTTGTCTCCTCTCCTACCCACTCCTGCTGATCAGCAGGACCTAAGGGAGAAATAAGTGACTGTCACAGGAAAGAAATATCACAAATTGCCCACTTTTTCCAGGAGAACCTTCATGCTTTCCCTCTGACATGTGGCAAGTGTTCCTAGTGAAAATCCACAAAGCCACTGCTTTCCTCTTCTTCAGGTGCTTCCTAAAATCTCACTTCTACCATGATGCTCACAGGAATCTGCTGTCTAATAATGGCTAGACAGGTGGCAAATCATGATCACTGTTCCTGACTAGATGAAAAAGTGTGAACACCCTAAAATCATTTTCCTGATTTTCATCCAACAAACATGTTTATCTTATCCTCCTGACACATCTTTGTCTTTTAGACTATAAGCTGTTCAGAGCAGGGAAAAATGTCATTCACTTCTTATTTGTCCTGCAATATGTTAATATATAAAACAATAAATAATAAAGGGAGTGGAGGAGGACAGACAATTTGCCTCTGTGTGACAGACTGTGTTACCGTCTGAGGCTGGCATAGCCTCTTTGCACTGGGAACACCATTTGAATCCTGGTGTCCCAGGCATGATGAAATTAACTAGGCAAACTGCCGCACTCGCAGAAATTGACTAGAACGATGTCTTTCTCTCTTTTTTTTTTTTCAAAACTAACTAATTAATTAACAGGAAACTAACTACTGAACAAAGACTAACTATTTTACAATTCTTTCTGACAGGATTTGCTCTGCATATGAGGAGATCACAAAGCTCCGCCAGCAACCTAGGACGGTTGAGAGGAACTGGAGGGGGGGGGGGCCGGTCTGCGCTCGTGATCAAAGGTGCAAAAGCCACGCGCTGCAGGGGGCATGTGCAGACTGGCCGAAGATGGCTCTGAAATCTTCCAACCAGCGGCGCCGGGATTGACCCGACACCTAGAGTGGAGCACCCATGGGGCCACTCGAAGAAGAAACTGGGTATACAAAAAAGTTATAGGTGCTTTTATGATAGAGTAACAGAGCCAGGGTCTAGATATGCTGATTTTATGTCAGTTATTAACAGCCCCATGTTTACAGTATATCAGTCCTTTTTGGCATAATTCACTATGCAAGCTATAAAACTATGTGTAAAGAGCCTTCTTATTTAAGTATGCAGTATAATGTAAGACAAATGCTTCTCTATACAACTTACTGTGTGGAATTTTAAATAAAAAACAAACATTACATCAGTTTCAAATATCATCCATAAATAAATTATTTAAATAGAACTACAATAAGCCAGGGGTGGGGAACCTCAGGCCCAGCTCCCAGCTTGCCTGAATCTGGCCCCCGAAGCTCAGGGTCCCCCTCAGCATTGGGGAGTCTGCTGCAGCCCCCTTTCACCACCTTCCCCCAGGATTGGAGCACATAACATCTACCAGATCGGGCATCCCTAGGCTCTGGTGTGGGAGGGGAATGTGGGGAGTGCCAAGGGTTTTGTGACACGGCATGTTGTACCATGAGATAATGAAAAATGTAGCAAATCATGAACTAGAGATAAGAGCTCATATCTGAGCAGAAGTCAATAATTTCCGCAAATAGCTTACAATAAAAGGGACTATGACTACTAGATAACACTTCAAAGGTATTTAAATCAGTGACACTCATATCTTAGTGATTCATAAGCCAAATTAACTATCAACATTATCCAAAAGAGCCATAGTTATATTAATTCATTGTTTCATTTACTATTTATTATGTAATTCTCATAAAGTATTATTACTTCCTCAACTACAACTGGTTAACATTGTAAAAGTATCTTGACTCATCAATAATTACATCACATGGTGTTTTAATATCTTGTGCCACAAAAGCCACAGAACACACGTTTAAGAGCCTCTGCTGGCATAAAACCCTCCAAAGCCTAATCCTGAGTATCACTGATTTAAACATTTACAATAGTTTAAGTTACTTAATCTTATTGAAGCATTTTATTGAAGCAATCCAAATACTAAAGTTATAACAGAATGTACTTCATTGCTCATTCTTCAGCTATACTGTACATTATTTGCTCATTTAAAGCATGAAACGGGGATTTTAATTTTTAATGAATGATAAAAAGTAAGCCTCTACCCTAAATTCTATCAGGAAATAATGTGAGATAATAGACTAATGCACGCAGAATATCTGAAAAAGTATATAAACCACAAAGTTTCAATTTACTAGTTTACAAAGTTTCAAATAACAAAAACTTACAGTTCATTTACCGGAGTAAACATGGAAAACACACAGCTTTCATTAAATTGTTCTTCTATGGTAACCACAGAGAAAAGAGTCATGCCATCCATTTTTTAAGGACAATTGCCCATAGAAATCAATGCATAAAAGTCAATGTAACATTGCTGGAGGTCAGAATTTTGAATTTCATCATAAAAAGACAATCAAAACCTCAATCTATTCCCTTTAGTTTTATATAGAACACAGAAACCATGATGAAAGCATGTACATACACAAAAATTACACAATTTTTCTTATGAATACTTACATTGGAGTTGGCGAAAATTGAATTAGAATTGGCCGCAGAGTATCCTGCATTAGTCAAGTCTTCATTGCCCTGTTAAGGCACAAATATAATAACATAATATTAAACTAACAGTAAAGCAAACACTGAAGTTCACATTATATTAGAATAGTATAATAAAATACTACTTACAGATTTACTACTAGGTCCATGTAGAAAATAATTCAGTGCCTGTGGATCTCTTTAAAAAAAAAAAGTTATCACTTTAATTACTTACATTTGTTTAAAAAGCATAATTAAGATAAACAATAATAAAAACTCTGAGCCAGATGCTCCATTCACATAATTCAGTGTAGCTCCATGGACTTCAACAAGCTATGCCAATTTATATTAGCTGAGGATCAGTCTTTATTGTTTTCAGTAAACTATGTCAATATGTAAATTTGTATTTTTCACCATATTTTTTAAAAGGGCTTCCTCAAAGACAGGGATTCTTATTACATTTCAAAATTTCAGGAGTTCAAATATTCAATATTACAAAAAATTATAAATCGCACTTTACATGTTTACTTCCATGAAACGGGGATTTTAATTTTTAGGCCACTACTGATTAAACCAGTAGTCACCAACCAGTAGATTGGGATCTACTGGTAGATCTTGGAGCAGGTGATCCTGACTGGTTTGGCCAAGAGACTATAAAGTGCGGACACTTTAGCTGCCCCTTCCCCCATTGCTGCGCACCTCCTGCCCTCTGCCTTGGAGCTGTCTCCTCTAACCCCTGGGAGCCTCCTGCTTGCTGGGGAGGGGAGGGAGAAAAGGGGAACTGATATCAAGGTGCCTCCTCTCCTACTCTGTAGCCTATCCCCACAGAATAGAGAGGGGGCACAACAGGGCTTGGGATGGAGATTGCTGGCTGTTTTGGGGAATAGTTCAGGGCCAGGACAGGGGTGAGCCTGCCTTAGCCCCACTGCACCATCACCCAAGAGCCACCAGAGGTAAGCAGTTCCAGGTCAGAGCCCACATCCTGAAACCATACCCCAGTCATGAACCCCCTGCTGAATCCCAGACCCCTACCCTAACCCCGAGCACTCCAGCATCTAAATGCCTTCCCAGAGTCTGCACCTAGAGCCCTCTCTAGTACCACAACTACCTGCCCCAAGCTCAGTTCAGAGCCTCTCTCGCACTCCAAATCCTTTAGTCCAAGACCAGAGCCTGCACCTCAACCTTCTGCCCCTGCCTGGTGAAAGTGAGGGCTGATGGGAGAGGAAGGGAGGATGGAGTGAGCAGGGCAGGGCCTTGGAAAAGGGAGCACAAAGGAGGCGGGTCAGGGGTATTTGGGTGTGAGTTAGATCTTGGATTGCACTTAAATTCAAAAAGTGATCTCATGCTTAAAAATGCTGGAGACCACTGGATTACACTATCTGTTAGAATAAATACCCAATAGTCCGTAATACAACAGAGTTTGCATTAGATGGACAAACATTGGTATAAGATCAAGAATCATAAGAACTAATATAGGAATAATCTCTTCTAACAATCTATATTTTCTGCAAATTAGGGTCCTGATATAGTGCTATCATATTTAATAAATAAATAAAATTAAATATTTAAGATATTTTCTTGCCAATCTATGGATAAAAAAGAAAAATTGCTCAAGTACAACATTATCTGCTCTTGGGTAACAAGCTACATCTTTTTCAAAGTCAACTATATAACTGACTAAACCTCAGTCATGCAAAACGCAACGCTATCCACAGCCTCAAAAACAACTCTGACATTATACTGTAATCAAAGAGGCTGACAAAGGAGATGCTGTAGTTTTCATGAAGAAGTTAGATTACAAACAGTTGCTCCCAGGCAACTCACCAACAAGCACATTCTACAGGCCTCTTTCCTCTGATCCTACTGAGTGTGACAGGGCGCTTGCCCTGCGCTAGCCATTTAAAGGCAAACCCCAGTCCGGAGCAGGGCCTGGGCATTTAGCCCCAGCTGAGGCCGAGTCAGCCGATTAGGGCCCAGCTGGGCGCTATATAGGAGGATGAGCTGCTGCTCGGAGGGGAAAGAGCAGTAAAAGCCTGGTTGCTGGGGGAGTAGGAGGCTCCCTGAAGCTAGGGCAGTGCTGGGGGGGGCAAGGCAAGGCTAGGGAAGCTCTGGCCAAGCAAGCTCCCAGACTGCAGGGCCTGACGCACGACCCGCGGAAGAAACAACAACCCCCGGAAGGGGAGCTCAGAGACTGATGTGGGCATTGCCGGAGGGCAGTGTCCTGAAGAGGACGCCGTGGCCTGGAAGGAAGAGGGGAGACACCACCTGAGGAAGGCACCCAGCTGGCCAGAAGGAGCTAATTCCCAGGACAGACGGCTGGTGGCGCTGTGGTGGTGAGTAAAACCCCTTCACACTGAAGAATACCAAAAGAAACTATACCATCTGCTCAGGAAACTCCCTGCTATAGCTCGGGACCATATCTACACAGACACATCTCCAGAGCACCAGCCAGGAGTATTCTATCTGCTACCCAAGATTCATGGAAATACTGGCCAGCCCATCATCTCAGACATTAGCATTCTTACAGCAGGATTATCCGGCTATGTTGATTCTCTCCTCAAACTCTATGCTACCAGAACTCCTAGCTGTCCTGAGGAAACTACAGCGCATCAGTAATCTTCTTGAAAACACCACTCTGGCCACCATGAATGTAGAAGCTCTTTACACCAATATTCCACAGGAGAATGAACTATTAGCTATCAGGAACAATGTCCCCAGTGATGCCATGACACACCTGGTGGTGGAGCTATGTGACTTTGTCCCCGCCCACAACTATTTCTGACTTGGGGACAATTTATATCTTCAAATCAGCAACACTGCTGTGGGTACCCACATGGCCCCACAATATGCCAATATTTTTATGGCTGACCTCGAACAACGTTTCCTCAGCTCCCGTCCTCTAGCATCTCTCCTCTACTTATGTTACATAGATGACATTAGCATATGGACCCACCAGAAGGTGACCCTTAAAGAATTCCACAGAGATTTCAACAATTTCCATCCCACCATCAACCTCAGACGGGACCAGTCCTCACAAGAAATCTACTTTCTGTATAGTATAGGCCACCCTACTGACTGCTATTCTTATCTACAAGCCTCTAGCTTCCATCCAGGACACATTACGTGATCCCTTTTCTACAGCCAATTTCTAAGATACAATCGGATCTGCTCCAATCCCAGACACAGTAACAAAGACCTATAAGATCTTTATCAGACTCTCTTAAAACTAAAATACCCACCTGGGGAAGAAAGGAAACAGACTGACAGAGCCAGGAGAGTACCCAGAAGTCACCTACTTCAAGACAGGCCCAACAAGGAAAATAACAGGGCACCACTGGTCATCACCTACAGCCCCCACCTTAAACCTCTCCAGTGCATCACTGACAATCTACAAACTATCCTGGAAAATGATCCTTCACTCTCACAGACCTTGGGAGACTGTAGGCAAGGACTGGCCTGACAGCCCCCTGCTCCCAACCTAAAGCAAATACTTACCAGTAGCCATACATCACACCACAAGTGTGGATGTGAATGTGTACCTCTGGACTCATCAGTTAACCTTCAGATACACAAAGCCTTCGCTCCCCTGAACTGCTGCCTCTGTATCAGATACTCTCATCAGAAGCAGCAGCAAGGGGGAAGGCGGGAGCTCATGCATGTGGGGAGCCAGCTTATAAGCTGGCTCCCCACACGTAGGCTCCCTCTGAGTACCAGCTCCCTCGGAGCTGCTTGCCACTCATGCTGTTGCCTCAGATACAGAGGCAGCATAGTGGGGAGTAGGCAGGGCAGGTGCTGATAGGACCCAGTTTTTAAGCCAGCTCTCCATGAACACCAGATCCTGTTCTCAGCCCCCACATATAAATGTCTACACTACAGAGTTTTTTCCAAACTACACTATAGAGTTTTTCCAAAAAAAGGCAGTTTTTCCTAAAAAAAACTTGAGTTATGTCCATACTGCAATCGCGTTCTTCCAAAAGAAAATTGAAAGAACAGAGGGATTTTCCCAACATTAGTAAACCTCTTTCTATGAGGAAGAAGCCTTTTTTGGAAAGAGCTCTTTCAGAAAAAGGTGTGTGTGGATGGGGAAGAGGAAAGCGGAAAAAGCACAGGTGCCTTGGTGGCCATTTTGCCCATAGTAATCACAGCTTACATGCGATACAGTATCCATTCAGTGTGGACTATCTTTCGAAAAAGCAGATCGCTTCTTCAATGAGCTTTGGCAGTGTGGACGTGCTCTTTCAAAAGAAGTTTTTTCGGAAGATCTCTTCCGGAAAACCTTCTTCCAAAAGAAGCCCACAGTCTAGACATAGCCTTACTGCTAAAATTTTCAGTGGCTACACGTTTACAAAAATAAACACATTTTAGCATTTCTACACAACAGACACACTTACCTAGGAACCCACCCCTGCAACAAACTAGATAGGTAAGCGACTACTCAAGTAGCTGACTGCCCCATAAGTCAACTACCCAGTAAAGTTAGGCTTATTACGTAGTCAAGTCACTACTCAACTTCTCTCTTCCCTCCACTTGCTGCCTCTGTAACAGAGGCAGCAAGTGGGGGGAAGAAGCAGAAGCGGGTGCTGGAGGGAGCCAGTTTAAAAGCTGGTTCCCCCCAGCACCATCTCTGCAGTGCAGGGGAATGTACGGGGGATAGAACTGCAGCCGTCCTGGAGCCGGCCCAAGCCAGGACTGCTTAGTACCGGCTCGTGCCATCCCTGGGAGCTATCCTGCTGTGACTCTGCATTTTTAATATAGTAAGAGCCGGGGTGCCTGCAAGCCCAGCTCCTACTACATTTAAACTGAAGAGCCACTGTGGGGGTAGCAAGTGACCTCCCTTATTAACTAATCGAGTAGTCAATGGAAATTCCATCTACTACCCAATCAAATAATTAACCACTACTTAAAATCCCTACAACAAACCCCATTGCCAATTCTGTCCATATATCTGTATAAGTGACAACATCACAGAGGGTCATGTACCAGCACATCCACTAATATGATATATGCCATCAAGTGCCAGCAATGCCCCTCTGCCATGTATATTGATCAAATCAGTTAGTCTCTGTGCCAAAGGATAAATGGACACAAATCAGACATCAGGAATGGTAATGCACAAAAACGTGTAGCGTAAGGGTTGGGAACCTCTTTTTGCATCAGGGGCCACTGGCCTACAGAAAAATCAGTCAGGGGCTGCATAAGAGAAGGAAAAAAAAACCCTCACTGATGTGGCCCCCAAGTGAGAAAGAAAAAGACACATTCCCCTTGCACACCAGAGCCTGGGGGGGGGCAAGCTTCTTAGATTTTGTGTGCGCCAACCCTGCGGTGAGGTGGCAGGGGAGCTGGAACTCCAGCACGGGCTCCCCAATGGTGGGGGGCCCTGAGCCTTGGGGACCAGATTCAGGCAGGCCAGGAACAGCATCCCGTTCCCCAGGGCTTAGGTTCCCCACCTCTGCTGTAGGGTAACATTTTAACTTCCCTGGACATTCAAAAATGGATTAAGAAGTAGCTATTCTTCTACAAAGGAATTTTATCATTTGATTACTGAGGGAGACATCCGAACTGGATTTAAAAGTTCAACACTTTCAACTTAGGCTTAAATAAAGATCTTAACTGGTTAACTAATTTCCCCATATTTGACTTAATTAGAGTCATTAACACTAGTCCTACAATTTGCAGATAACTTCTTTTGCTGTTATATAAACGCCCGGGATTAAATATAAATATGGAAGGGTATGTCTACACTTGCACCCTCTTTTGAGAGAGGGATGCAAATGAAGACATTTGAAATTGCAAATGAAGTCGGGATTAAATATCCCGTGCTTCATTTGCATATTCGCAATATGGCGCTATTTCGAAATAACAGATGCTGTTAAGAAGCAGTTATTTCAAGAGAAAACCCTTCTCTCAAAATAATTGGTAAACCTCATTGTATGAGAAATAAGGGTTATTTCGAGAGAAGGGTTTTCTCTCGAAAGAGCCACATCTTAACAGCATCTGTTATTTCGAAATAGCGCTATTTCAAAATAGCGTCATAACGCAAATATGCAAATGAAGTTCAGGATATTTAAATCCCGGCTTCATTTGCAATTTCAAATGTCTTCATTTGCATCCCTCTATCAAAAGAGGGTGCAAGTGTAGACATATTCTTAGTCACTAAGGTGCCACAAGACTGCTCATTGGTTTTAAAGTTACAGATTTTCACAGCTACCCTTCCAAAACGTTTTTTCTTTGATAACTTGATACTCATTCATTGAACAAAATATTGATATAAAATTTTAAAAAAAGAAGTGTAGTTAGATGAATTAAGTATTCTGAGTTCAAGTGTATTAAAGTACACATTCACGTAATGCAACTCTGGTGGTAAAAACTCTCAATGTACGCACAGAAATATGTGACTTAAAATTACAGGGATTGCTTTGTAATTATCTTCTACTATATATTTGAGAGAGTATGTCTGTGAGTCTGTTTGTTCAAGAACTCCTAAATGGCAGAGCTAGGACCAACACGTTTGTGGCTTCCTCATATCATAACCTAAAGCAAGGTAAGGGTTTGGTTATGCCAGGACAATACAATGTGCCTGGAATGTGATTGTTTCTCATAAAACAGAAAGGAGGCATCTGCTAGCAGAGATGATTATACTGTTTAATGAGCAGCAAGGACCATAAATGGGGCAGCAAGGACCATAAAGGGGGCAGCAAGGACCATAAATGGAGTCCAGGATAGCTATAACCACACTGGGCCAGCAGTGGGTAGGCTGGCGAAAGGGATAGCTATCTAATAAGGATGTAAAGGAGTAGTCAACTAGTTGACTACACAATAAGCAGGAGCTTATCAGATAGCACAATCAACACTTGCTTATTCTCTCCCCCTCCCCCCACCCCCGGCATTTTAAAGGGAAGTCAGAAGGAGAGGATGCTGGTTGAATCTCTGTTCTCGGGTCTCAGCACAAACACCACCCGCTCACTGCCACTCTGAATTTTTCAAGGGAAGCCAGCATGAGTACTGAGACCTGGGACCAGGGAATCAGCCAGTGCCCTCTCCTGACAGCTTCCCTTTAAAAATGCAGAGTGGCAGTGGGAGGTTGTACTGAGACCCAGCAAGAGCAGGGAGTGAGCGCTGACGCCGCCCTTCCTTATTGACTGATTGAGTAGTCGATGGAATTAACTGCTACTTAACATTAGCCAATTAACTGCTACTTAATATTCTTACTATCTACTATATATTTCAGAGTTTATCTGTTTGTGTGTCTGTATGTCTGTCCTCCAGATGCTTTGTAATCCAGCACATTCAATTAAGCGGCCACCCCATGCCCTATTTGTGCCAGATAACAAAGCCTTCACTGTATTTCCCTCGCATTAAAAACGTAGAGTAGGCTGCCCTATTTGTCAATGTGCCTGAAAAGTGATTTGACAGGAACATTATTGGGCAAGAGAGTATTCAGTGTCATGCCAAAAACAAGTGGACTACCAATTAGGTGCAATCAGAAGTTATGCTGTCTGTTCACTCCACTTATAGGGCTCCAAACTCTCTCAAGACATCAACTTTCAAAGACTACTGGTAATTAATCTTTTATATGGATTATTTTTATAATGATTTTTGCATAATTTTTCTTTTAGAATTTTTTAAGGGGGGAACTTACCCAATCAGATCAAGGAGACAGGATTCATCGTCATCATCATCCATGACAACTAAAGCAAAAAGAAAAGGATTGATATTTCATCAAAGTCAGAGAAAAGATTTCCTTCAAATGATTTAAAAGCACAAAGTCAATTTTTTTCAATAAACAATTTGTGGGAATTGCGTGATATTTACTTTGGGCCATATTCTTAGAAGAACCTGTACATCTGATACTGAAGTTAATACAAATCCTGTAAGTAATATAGGTTCTGCAGTCTTATTTGAGTGCAGAATTTAATCCCATGCATTATCAGTGCAAACATAATGCAGTATTTTAACCCTGTAGTTCTGTCATTATTTTACAAATGGAGGAAAACAGTGAACAGAACAAACTGACCAATCAGACCATTTTGTAGATGAAAAAATGTTCATTATAGATTCATATTTCTATCACAATAAAATGCTTTTCTAGGAATTTTATTTATAGTGGCAGCTTCTCCATCATAAATGAGCAAATGAATGCTGTAGAACCTGGAACATTGGGGACTACTTTGCATAGTATTTTGTTACTAAAAATAAATAAATAAGGTGGAGTAAATTGAGGGGAGTTGGAACCACAGCTCAGTGGGCTGGGAAGAACATTATATGCCCAGCCTAATTCATAAGGCACTGAGCAGCTGGCTGAGAAAGATGCTTTTTTCTCAGACCCCTTTAAGCACACATTTGTGTCAGTGGCCAGTCCCCCAATATATGCCCACTCTTAGTTTCTTCTAAGTGGCACTTATAAGCATTCTTGAATAAGATCCTGGATAATAGAAGAAGTAACTGAAAAGCCTAAATAAGATCTGATACACACATATTTTGCATTAACAGAATTGTATTTTATCATTTGTGCATTAACTGCACCCTATCCTATTTACCACTTGTTCAGTCTGGCATTTATGTTCTTCTGCATTTATAATGTTGATCACTTTCTCCTCTGCTCTTTAGGCTTTTGATATTATAGGAGTCTGGTTTTCCTACCACAATAAAAATCATTACCTCATTTGATTGCTCTATCTCAGGGGTTCCCAAACTTTTTGACACGGGGACCAGTAAATCCATTCACGAACTTTTGGAGGACCGGTAATTTTCATTTGCATATTCATTAACCAAATGATGAATATTCAAATAAGTTGTTTCTGGTCCTCCCAAAACCCCCAGTGCCAGCCTTAGCAAAGCTTTTGATATGGTCACCCACAATATTCTTGCCAGCAAGTTAAGGAATATGGATTGGATAAATGGACTGTAAGACAGACAGAAAGCTGGTTAGACCAGGGTTTCCCAAACATTTTACTTTAGTTGGAACCCTTTTTTTTCAGTACTGCTTTTTGCAGCCCAAAAATATAAACACATAAAAAACAAACTGAGAAAATACCAGACATATAGCATGTCTGGTATTTTCTCATTAGGTAAGTTGTATTATTACTAGATGTATCAGTTTGTAGTTTCGAACTGCCTGGCTGGTAAATGTGCTCAGGCTGCATGAGTGTGTCTACCAGCCAGACAGTTCACAACTACTCGAGGCGGGGGCGTGTGGGGGGACAATAGAATCCCTGGGCCGGACTAACTCATGCTTTGTGCTTTGCGAGGGGGAGGGGGAAACGGGGGCAGCACCCCAATATCTACATATGGCCGGGTCAGTCCCACTCCCCGCAGGCCGATTCATTCTTCCCCCCGCTGCACCTCTAGCCAGCCCCAGTTCCCCTAGCCCCCTCCTGGGCAGCCAGTTCTCCCCCGCTTCTCCTCCCAATCTCCCTTGGTCAGTCCCACTGCCCGCATTCAGCCCTCCTTCCGGCGGCCGCTTCTCTCCCCCCGTCCCAATCTTCCCCGGCCAGCTCCCTGCCCCCAACCTCGCACCCCCCGGCAGCCCTGCTTCCACCGGCCTCCCAGTCTCCCCAGCCTGCCCCGATTCCTCCATCCAGTGCTGCTTCCAGTGGCCAGCTCTTCCCTCCTTCTCACCCCAGAATCCCCTGGCACCTGCACTTTCCCTTAGCCTGCACCCTCCTGGTGCCTCCCCCTTCTCTTACTACCCCTGCCCCCTTTGCCCTCTTTTTCCCTAATACCCACCCCCTCACCACTTTCTGCCCCCATCCCTCTCTGTGCCCTCACACAACTTGCTCCATCCTGGCCTTCCTCATGCCCAGCCCTTCTTTCAAGCCTTCTCCCAGCACCTCCTGCTCCAGCCCCCAATGCCCTTTCCCTCTCTTCTCCTCTCCCAGCATCACCCTGTCCCCTCTCCCACTGACACCTCCCCTCCTGCCCTTTCCTTCATTGGCTGCACTTGGCCCCCTGGCATTTGTCTCTCTCTCCTGCACCCTGTCCCTTGGTGCCTTCCCCTCCCATCCCACCGCCGCCACCGCCGCCTCGCCGCCCAAGCCCGTTCCCTACCTTCTGCCTTCCACATTGCAGGGCCGGAGGCTGTGCTCAGGCCCCAGAGGCCGGCCCCGGAGGCAGTGTGGCCCCGCCACGTGCCTCCGAAGAGTTTTAAAATCCCGGGCCGTGACATCACGTCACGCCCGGGCATCCTCCCCACCCACGTGCAACGGCACACATGGGCAGCAGCAGGTGGTGAGGAGGAGACGCGCACGGCGGGGACGCTTTGGGGGCGGGGTGGGAGGACGCGCAGGGGGCGGGCCCAGGCCCAATCCCGCTCCAGGCAGAGCCGCGGGAGAGACCCAGCTCCACATATTGGTGGAGCAGGGCCTCCTGGCTCTGTAATTCGCCGACACTTCCGGGTTCAGAGACGCGGGGCCCAAATCGGCCTAAGGCCGGGCCTGCCGGCAGCCACCAGCCATGCTGAGGTATTTTTTTCCTGCGGCCTGGTAGCGGGCCGCAGCCCATAGTTTGGGAAACGCTGCTCTATCTCCTTTGCCTTTTCCCACTCCATTGACATCCCTTAACACTATATTTTTCTACTATCTCTCTTGCTTTCACTATTTAAGACTCCCATTCTATGCTGGCGTTTCCCAAATCTACCTCAACAGCCCCAATTTTAATCCAGCTATCCAGTCTCATGTTCCCAAATGCCTTCTCCTCAGAAGTGTCCTGCAACCACCTCAAATTTAATGTGTCCAAAATGAAATTTCTTAGTAATTTATCAATTTATTCTGTTCTCTACCTTGCTGACAACTCCACTATCGCTGCTAGGGATGTAAGTGACTAATCGACTAGTCGATTATCCAATAAGCAAAAGCTAGTCAACTAGTCGCTCACACCCTTCTCTCCCCCCCCCCCCCAGTGTTTATGGGGAAAGAGGCATGCTACTATTTCTATGTTTATAACACTTCCTAACCCTGAAAAGGCTTTTGTGCAGAAAGGACCGTGATTCTACAATAAGTAACTTCTTCTGTTAGCAAGAAGGCATAGACTGTGTGAATATAGGCTTGGATGAAAAGGAGTGTAGTTGTTAACATTGATTTTGCAGTATACTTTGAATACTCATCGAGGGATTTGTTACACCTATTTCTAGGTTTCAGAAACAATTAGGTACATAATCTCTAAATATCATATAACCAGAAAAAAAGAGCATCACAAAATACTAATAACCTGAATGACAATCCACACACGACAAATCTTTACAGATGAAATGTGTCAGTGAAAGATACCTGATTTACAACCAACTTTATTATTTTTCCCATTCCCATTCAACAGATATGTGCAAAACAAAATATCAGCAGTCTTTACACAATCAATACAATAGTGCCTCATACAAGCCAAAAATAAAGATCCTATTTTTGGATATCCTGTATCCAAAACCTGTTACATTCTGCTGAGAGCATCATTCATATATATTATAAGCGCCATATGCACTTGAGACTTGATACAGTTCAAATAACAGAAACCGTAAAACTTCCTATTATTTATAGCCTCAAGTGACTGCCACAATTTCCTGCTTACTATGATGCCATACTGAATTGCAAGAGAAAAAATGAGCTGCTAAAGATCTGAAAACAGCATATAGAGGATGTGGTCTGTGGAAAAGTGATTCAAGTTTAGTACTAAGCATGAAACCCAGGGTATGTCTAAACTTGCTCCCTAGTTCGAACTAGGGATGCAAATGTAGCCAACCGAAACTGCTAATTAAGCGGGGATTTAAATATCCCGCATTTCATTAGCATAATCTCGCTCGCGCGCTATTCCGCTCACCAGCTGATTCGAACCAGGAAGTGCACTCCGGAACGCGTTAGTTCGAATCAAACCCCTTGGTTCGAACTAACGTTACTCAAAAAATGAGGAGTAACGTTAGTTCCAACCAAGGAGTTTGATTTGAACTAATGCGTCCTGGAGCGCACTTCCTGGTTCGAATCAGCTGGTGAGCGGAATAGCGCGGGGGCGAGATTATGCTAATGAAGCATGGGATATTTAAATCCCTGCTTCATTAGCAATTTCGGTCGGCTACATTTGCATCCCTAGTTCGAACGAGGGAGCAAGTGTAGACGTACCCTCCGAGACTAGTTAGATATTTAGGCTAAATTCTGCTCAATTCACTGGTGTAAAGCTGGAGTAATCCTACTGACCTCAATTAAATTATTCCAGATGAGCCTCAGTGTAATTGACAGAATTTTACTCAGAGACCTAGATACTATAGTATTTATTATCAATCACAATAAATTAAAAGATACTTAGCCAAATTCAGTCTGATGCAAACAGGTGCAAGTCCTTAAATTTACTTGTTTACAAAAGGGAGCAAATTTAACAAGTGATGTGTAAAATGCTGCAAATTTAAACTTTACACATATTTACTTCCATTTACTAATGTGTTTGCGGACATTTAAGTTTGTATAATATACACACCAAGAAGCTAGAAAAAGTGGAAAAGGTATAACTTTCTACAGGATTTATTATTTAAACATACAACGCCTTCTGCTTGGTGTGGGTCGTGGGTTTCTTTGGGTTTTTTTTGGCACACTCCTCCATTTTAGCTCTTTAGCATACACTGACAGAATACGGCCAATCATCCCTAAGTTTTACATACCTAAAAGAAAAAATAACAAAGTCCCACTTATAAGCAGGCTTCCACAAGGCACAGACTGGTCTGTGAGTTGTTACATCTAGTCTCACTGCCAGTGAAGTGTAAGCTGAGGCTCTAAATGGTAAAAATATATGAAAATTAGGGATGTCAAGTGTGATTGACTACACAATTAACTTCTAAGTCTGGAAGCTGGGGCCTCTAAGGAGCTGGCTTTCAGCAGGCTTTTCACGAGCACCAGATCCACCTGCCTCTCCTCCCCTTGCGCTACTGGCTCTGATCGAGAGGTAGCAGCACAGAGGGTGAGGTATGTAGGCTGGAACCTATACACGCAGAGAGCCAGCTTCAAGCAGGCTCCCCCGCACATGCCAGCTCTGCCAAGCCACCTCCTCCCCGCTTTGCTGCCTCTCGAAAGCCAGTTCCCCCAGCACCAGCTTCACGGTGCCACCTGCTCCCACCCCTGTGCTACTGCTGCCTTCCCCTGGACAGGGGCTGCTGTCACCCTGCACTGCTGGCAGCCAGTCTGAGCAGGCAGCCAGTTTTTAATAGGTGATTGTAGAGATGTACTCAAATTCTAAAACTACTCCGTGATGTATAGCATACATAATGGCATACACCCACCACAAGGTAATTTTCTCATCTTTTATCAATCATTTATCAGTAAGGAGGTATTATGCAAATTGTTCTAGTGCAAAATTTAAATTACATCTTTCTTGTCATAGAAGTGCTTTGAGAATATTAATAAAATATTACTATTTATTTCCACAATCACACAATTGATTTGCAACCTTATAATCTAATCTAAGGTAGGAACGTGAATGGTTAACCAGTTAACTGGTAAATATTCTGGCGGGGGGGTGGTAGAAGAGGGAGCACTGCACAGGAACAGCTCCAGTCCAGCCATGCTGGCCCCCATTTATTTGGTTAACCAGTTAAACATAATGTTTAATTGGCTAAGTAATTAAATGGGATTTTATATCCATAATTTAGGGGCCTCAAACTCTTAGCTCATGGTCCATCTACAGCCAGAGCATTTTTCCAATCATGCCCAGGAATCCTGGTGTCCCGGAGGGGGCAGGGCATATTTGTCCTTATCCTCCAAGCTCCACCTCTTCCCACCACCACCACCAACAACCCTCTCCCCCCACATTGCACCCATCCTCTGAGGGATGTGGCATCAGAGATTATTGTGGGGGTCGGAATAAACTTTGCTTATTTCCCAATCTTAAAAAGTACAAATAGATTGAGCAATAATTTGTCTTAAGATCTAAAATATTTATAGAATAGTTTTTGTTCTTGTCCTTCTTAAAAACCAAACCAACTCAAATCAAGATATCTTGCTATGTTGTGAATTTTAAAATATTATAAACAGACTTTGGCAAGAACAAAAACAATGATATCCAGCTAAAAACCTGTGAAAAGTTTTAGTTTGATGTGATTTGAAATGGGTTAATTTATGCATACATAAATCTTTAACAACGTGTTACTTCTATAAAAAGGAGAATGAAGTATTTAAAAATGGAAAAGAAAACTGAAAAAAGCAAAATCCAGTGAAGGTAGTGTAACATTGCAAAACTGATTTTAATATGTAATATTAAAATAATTTAATTTGGAGAGAACAAGGACTTTTAAAATGTTAAAATATAACATAGCCTTGAGTGCCAGTTAAATTCAGCAATATGGAATGAAGTGGATTGTTCCCCGCAGAGACACCGACCTTCTGATTTCCTGAGGTTTCTTGACCCTGCTCTGTCTTAGGTCCTGCCTCACTCTAACCCTTGCCCCCCATTCCACATTCTTCCTTGAGCATGTCCCTTCCTCACTCTGCCTCTTCCGGTCCCTGTTCCTCTTCTCCCCAGCACCTCTTGCTGAACAGCTGATCTTCGGCAGGTGGAAGAGGGCTCATTGGCAGGGTCCATTGGTAGAGCCCTGCAAATCCACAGATGTAGATGGGGATATCCGTGGCTCATTTTTGTGGAGACAGGTGCAGATGCAAAATTTTGTATCCACTCAGGTTTCTACCAATTGGTGGAAGGAGGTGCTGGGAGGAGAAGAGCTGATTGGTGAGGTCCACCTGTGGGTTCTGAGCAGCTGCTGTTTTGTTTCTGTGAGTACTCCAGACTTGAAATACTAAGGTTCTTAGATGAGGGATTCTCAAACTTCATTACATTACAACCCCCCTCTGACAACAAAAATTGCTACACAACCCAGGAGGGGTGGGGCCAAAGCAGATGCCCAAGGGCCTTCTGCACCAGCTATGGTCCTATAAACTGAGCCTTGCCACCCAGGGCTGAATGAAACACAGAGCTTGGGCTCTGTGTGGGGGGCTTGTGCTCTCACTTTAGCTCTGGGCCCCACCAACTCCAACACCAGCCCTAGAAACCTCATTAAAATGGGGTTGCTATCCTTTTTGGGGTTCTGACCCCCAGTCTGTAAACTGCCATTCTAGAGTATTTGTAATAAGTAGGCTTAGAAGGATATTAGATTTTTATTTGCAAATGTAAGTTAATGTCAATTTCACCCTATGACCAAACTGACAAAACTATTTCTATTAATAATAATTTACAATAGGCAATGCAAGAAAAATGCAGCTGAAGAATTTGAGTTTGTTATAAGGTTCTGTCATGTTGACAGTTTGTCTTTTAACTGTTAAAACTTTCCTTGTCTGTCTCCTGTCATTAAATAATTATTGTCTTACTTCCCTACAATTTCCTGAAACTGTAAAAATGTATATGGATAAAACTGAAAAAAAGCTTATGCACCATATTTTTGCACAACTGTGAAAATTTAAACAGATAAAATAGAAAAAAGTGCTTAAAATAAACAGCAATGTTATTTCAAAACATTTCCAAACATAAGACATCCAAAAGTTACATCATAGTGTGTTTTTGGTGCTCATGATAATATAAACAGTTGAACGTAATCAGACATTACTCTGCTGTGTTAATTGGATTGTACTTGCTTAGAACAGGACCATATTTGGTGTGATGATAAAATATTGATTTTTGACAGATTTAATAGTATGGAGGTAATAATATTTACATGTTTTACATGTTATATTGAAGTGGTTCCTGAGAAAGGTTATGATGCATCTTGTCAGTTCCTTTGCATTTATTCTACATTCAGTGCTCCCCATTATAAGTCCTCTTTATGTTTGTGGATGCTTTGGGCATGCATTCATGAGAGCATAGTTTTTGCTTTAAAAGTTTTCAGTAAATACATAGAGCATAATATAGCATGTCAGAAAATCATCTGGAAGCGCAAGAGAATATATATATTGCTATTTCAGTAAGAGGCTAAATGAATATTTTTAAAGAAAAAATAGCTTGCTTTCAGGTTATGAACCTGTATGCTACATTTTGGTCTGAAACAATTTATTGAAGAATGCTAGTTCATACAGTTCATCTTCTACCTATGCAGGATAAATACAAAAGAAAATTAAAGTAAAGGTCCAACTTAGCTTTCATTTATTTAATTTGCTGAAGGTGACAGAACACAAGTAGCTCATCCAGCTTTTCTACTGTAGGGCTGTGTCTAGACTGGCAAGTTATTCCGGAAAATCAGCCGCTTTTCCGGAAAAACTTGCCAGCTGTCTACACTGGCCGCTTGAATTTCTGCAAAAGCACTGACGATCTCATGTAAGATTGTCAGTGCTTTTCCAGAAATACTATGCTGCTCCCGTTCGGGCAAAAGTCTTTTTCCGAAAGACTTTTACGCAAAAGGGCCAGTATAGACAGTACAGTACTGTTTTCCTCAAAAATGGCGAAAATGGCGATCGGGGCTTTTTTGCGGAAAAGCGTGTCTAGATTGGCCACGGACACTTTTCCGCAAAAAGTGCTTTTGCGGAAAAGTGTCCTGCCAATCTAGATGCGCTTTTCCAAAAATGCTTTTAACAGAAAACTTTTCCGTTAAAAGCATTTCCGGAAAATCATGCCAGTGTAAACGTAGCCTAGGTGTTTATGGAGATTAACTATATCCACAGGCTATGTCTACACTATAGTGTTTTGGTGCAAATACGGCTGTTTTTGTGCAAAAACTCATGGAGCGTCCACACCTCAAGCGCATTTTTGCGCAAGAAAATTTACAGTAAAACAGCAGAATAGAGGGCTTTTTACGGTGTAGGTATACCTCCTTCTACAAGGAATAACTCCTTTTTGCGTAAGAGTTCTTGCGCAAAAAGGTGTGTGTTGATGCTCAACAGGGGCTTCTTGTGCAAAAAGAGCCTATCAGAAAAAGCACATTCTATAAATGGCAATCAAAATTTTCTTGCGCAAGAGTGTCCATGCAGTGTGGATGCTCTTTTGCACAAAGGCACATCACTTTTGTGATGCACTTTTGAGGTTTGGATGGGCTTTTGCGCAAGAAGTTTTTGCGGAACATGTCTTCTGCAAAGAGCTTCTTGAGCAAAAACCCTTCAGTGTAGACCAGTGTTTCCCAATTGGTGTTCCACGGAGCACAACGAGGAGTTCCGCGGGGAGCCGGCGCTCCCCCGCCCCCTCTGAAAAAGAGAGAGAGAGAGCCCGTCCCTGCCGTGCGAGACCTTCCGTGAGCTCCCCCCTGGCTGGCTGCTGCTGCCCTGCGCAGCACATGCAAACCAGCAGGTGGAGAGACACCTGGACGTGACATAACGTCACAGCCTGGGATTTTAAACTTGCTGGGCGCTGTGATGAGCGCATGGGTGAGTTGCGGGTTCGGAGTCCGGGGACAGAGCACAGACTCCGGCCCCACAAAGTGGAAGTCAGAAGGTACGGGAGAGGGAAAGGGAGGGAGAGGGAAGGGGCTTGTGCAGAGGGAAAGGGAAAGGGATGGGAGAGGAAGGTGCTTGTGTGGAGGGGAAGGGGAAGGCACCCTAGGAGCGCTGCAGATTGGCCGCCCACGCTCTGGGTGCGCAGCGCTTGGGGGGGAGCGCTGGCCCCGGGCACGCGGCACCTGGGAGGGGGCGCCGGCCCTGGGAGCGCAGCGCTGGGGGGGGGGCGCCAGCCCCAGGCAGGCGGTGCTGGGGGGGTCGCCGGCCCTGGGCGCACGGCACTTAGGGGGAGGGGGCGCCGGACACAGGCGTGCGGCGCTTGGGGGGGGCACCGGACACGGGCGTGCGGCGCTTGGGGGGGGGCCGGACACGGGCGCGTGGCGCTTGGGGGGGGCGCCCCCAGGCACGCGGCGATGGGGGGGCCCTGTCCCCGGGCGCGCAAGTGTCCCCGCCCTCTGGCGCCCGGCGGGCAAAAGGGACAGGGGTGGAGGAGAGACAAATGGCAGGGGGCCAAGCTCAGACAATGAGGAAAAGGGCAGGAGGGGAGGTGTTAGTGGGAGGGGGACAGGGTGATGCTGGGAGGGGAGAGGGTAAGGGCACTGGGGGCTAGAGGGGTGAGGGGAAGTGCTGGGAGAAGGCTTGAAAGAAGAGGTGGGCATGAGGAAGGCTGGGATGGAGCAAGTCATGTGAAAGGGCACAGGGGCATGAGGGGAATGGGGGCAGAGGGTGGTGAGGGGTGGGCATCAGGGAAAAATGGAGCAAAGGGGGCAGGGGAAGTGAGGGAAAGGGGAGGCACCAGGAGGGTGCAGAGGTAAGAGAAGGTGCAGGTGCCAGGGGATTCTGGAGGGACCACCATCAGAGGAGAGACGCAGGACAGGTTTGTAGAGGGAAGTGTTAGAAGAGGGGATGAGGAGGGGTAGCTCACATGATCAGAGTGGGGCTACTGGAGAATTGGGCACAGGGAGGAGAGAAGGGCTGGTGAAGGGGGGCAGGTTGCAGGAGGGCTGAGGACAGTGAGAAGAGCAGGAGTCAGGACAGCAGAGGAGGGTGAGGAGTCGGGGGGCAGCAGGCACCAGGGGAGCTGACATGGCAGCAGAGGGAAAAGGTAGAGGTTTAAAAATATTTATTAAAAACTTGGGTGGTACATCCAAACAAGCCACATGAACTCAATACTGGTGCACAACACAAAATTCATTTTGCTCATGTAAGGAAACTCTTAGGCTATGTCTACACTGGTTGTTTCTTGTGCAAGAACATCTTGTGCAAGTGTTCTTGTGTAAGAACACATCCACTCTTCCATGTGCGAGCTGTGCTTTTGCACAAGAGCATCTATGGCAGCATGGACACTCTCTTGTCCAAGAAAGTGCCGATGGCCATTTTAGCCATAGGGCTTTCTTGCTCAAGAAATTCATGTTGCCTATCTACACTGGCCTCTTCTGCAAGAATAGTTGCTCAAAAGGGCTTATTCCTGAGTGGGAGCATTGTAGTTCTTGCGCAAGAAGCCTTGATTTCATACATGAGAACGTTAGTGTACTTGTGCAAGAACACACGGCCAGTGTAGACAGGCAACACATTTTTGCGCAAGAGCGTCCGCTTTGGCACAAGATTGTGCCAGTGTAGACACAGCCAAGGGGAGGGAGGAAGGCAGGGGCAGGGAATCAGCACTGGCTCAGCATGTCTACATGGTTTGGGGGAAGGTGCAGGGAAATTGAGCTCAGCTGGGTTGCAGAGTGGGGAGGTCTGGGGAGCTGGGCTGTGGGGTGGGGTGTGTGTGTGTGGAGCTCAGTTTGACTGTAGGAGGAGGGAGATGCCGGGAACCGGGGCTAGACTCAAGGGGAGGGAGGGACAGGGAATCGGCTCTTGGCTCAGCAATTTTGTGGGGCTTGGAGGAGGTGCAGGGAAACGGGGATCAGCTGTGCTGTGGGGGAGGCATGCAGGGAACCAGTGCAGGGCTCAGCTGGGCTGAGGTGGACACGGGAGGGCATACAGAACAGACGGGCAGCTCAGTTGGGCTGTGAGGGGCTGCAGGGAACTGGTGCTGCACTCCCTTGGATTGTGAGGGATGGTTTTGGGGGAAGTGCAGGGAACCAGCAGGGGTGGGCAGCTTAGTTCGGTTGCAGGGGATAGAGATGCAAAGAAGCCTAGTAGGGAAAGGGGGGGGGGAGGGGACCAGGAGCCCTGAAATGACCTCCCCTGGTCCAAAAATTCCTCAGCTGGGACCAGTCAGGCCTAGAGGGTGCCAGATCAGGGAGGTCCAACTCCTACCCAAGTCCCCTCCTCGCACCCTCCCTCATAGCCAGACACCCTACATCCAGCCTTCTTCTGCACCCTACCTATCTGGTCTGCACCCTACCCAGACCTTGGCCTCTTCCGCCCCCCAGCTCTCTCCCAGATCCTGCACCCCATCCCTATCCCGCTCCTTGGCAGCCTGCCATCCACCCTAGCACCGCCCTGGCCCCAGCACCTTGCCTCACACCCCAGGACTCAGCACCACCCTGGCCCTGGCCCCAGCCCCCTGCCATCCACGCTAGCACCCAGCAGCACCCTGTTCCTTGTCCCAGCACCTTGCCAGTCACCCTAGTGCCCAGCAGGACCATTCCCCTGACCCCAGCACCCTGCCACCTGCCTGTCCCAGCACCCTGCCACCTGAGCCAGCATCCTTCCACCCAGCAGCACCCTCTCCCCAGCCCCAGCACCCACTAGCACTCTGTCCCCTACCCCCACCAGCACATTTGGGACCACATTAGTGAGGCTTGGGGGTTTTTTGGAGGAGCTTTTTTTTGTTTTTTTGCATCTTACTTGTGTGTCCACAACTGACTTTTCTGTGGGTCAGTGACCTTTGACTCAAAACAGGTTAGTCACCCCTCTCGCATATAAAGACAATGCTAAAACCTTTTGAGTTTGACATAATATTTTATTTAAAAATGAAGCCAGGCCAACAAGCCCCTAATTGGGACCAAACACCCATTTCACTGCAACATCATAACACTCCTGCACCACCTGACCCCAAATCTGAGCCTATCATACACTGGAACCCCTGTCCTGAGCCTCTTACATCCCCACACTCCTGCATCCCCACATCCTCAGTCTTCTGCCACAACATTCCTCCACCATCCACACATCACAAATCTGTGTCCTGAGTCCCTCACATATCCAGCCCGAACTCCTGCACCCTCACATCCACAAGCCCTGGCTTGCTCAGCACCCCAACCTTCCACGTGAACCCAACACTCCCCAGCATAGAGCCCCCTCCCTGAGTCAACAGCCCTTTCTCCTACATCCAAATTCCCTCCCAGAGCTTGTACTTCTCACCCCTTCCCACACACAAATCCCTCATTCCCACCCCACACCTCACTCTCACTAGGTTGAGACAAGTATAAGGGCTGGATATAGCAAGTGATGGAGAGGAGGGGAACAGAGCGGATGAGGCCTCACAGAAAGGGGATGGGGGGGTGGGGTGTCTTGGGGAAGGAATGTGAATTTCATGAATTGGTGGGTCCCTCTCTCCTCCCCTGCCCCACCCCACCCCCCCTTTTTTTTGACTTGACAAACCTAGGGGTTCCTTGAAATTTTGAAAAGCTGAAAAGGGTTCCTCAGCCAAATAAAACTGGGAAACACTGGTGTAGACAAAGCCTCAGTGTTTTTCTGTCATGCTCTGATATCTGTATCTAAATTAACTAGTTTGTAGTATAAGCTGTTTAAATGTAAATACCTGACTCATTAAACTGTGGATGTATCTAGACTACACCTCCCTGTCGATAGAGAGATGTAGATTAGAGACATCGAAATTGCTAATGAAGCTGGGATTTAAATATCCCACAATTCATTAGCATAAACATGGCCACTGCTTTTTTCAAAACGGAGCTTTTTTTTAAAAAACGGCAGTCGAGACGCGGATCTGTCAAAAATAAATCGTTTTTCGACAGATCCTGTATTCCTTAAAAAATGAGGTTTACAGGATCTGTCAAAAAAAGGGTTAATTTTTCGACAGATCCACATCTAGACTGCCATTTTTTTAAAAAAAGCTCAGTTTTGAAAAAAAGCGGCCAGCCATGTTTATGCTAATGAAGCGCAAGATATTCAAATCCTGGCTTCATCAGCAATTTCGATGTGCCTAATCAATATCTCTCTTTCGACAGAGAGATGTAGTCTAGACGTAGCCTGTGTGAAAAATGTCAATTTTCTGTGCTCTTTTTCTTTTGGTGCCCCTCTCCCTCTTTTTTCCGTTTCCTGGGAGTGTAAGGAACGGATCTTTTAAGAAATGTTTAATAAAATTAAAGTAATAAAAAGAATTATCAAGTAGTTAGTGTCTAATATATAATATTGTTTAAAATTACTCATTTATAATGGAAAGCACTCTGCATTTTCTTAGTATGTACTTATTTTTAATAGTTTGGGAGGCTAATAGATTTTTTTTCAATATTTGTTGGAACTTTAAGAAATGGGGGTGAGAATGGTAAAATGCACTTGGTGCTCGTCAAACATAATTTGAAGCCAAATGCAGTTCTTGAGACAAAGTAAGAAATGAGTCAAAGCAAGGGGGGGTGGAGATTTATATAATTCACATCTTCCGGTTCTCATCCAACACCTTCAGTTTAAATTCACTTATGTTCCTGTAGATTTATTTATTTTCACTAGGGATGTTAGAGATTGTGTAATTGAACAGTCATGTAACCACATGAAATCTTTGCGGTTACATGACTATTGGATAGTACCCCAGGGTGGGGCCAGAAGCCAGCAGCACAGGGTGGCAGGAGAGCACTAGTTCCCCCCAGCACCATCTCTGTGCGCAGAGCAAGGAAGGCAGTAGCACAACTGGGAAATGGCACGAGCAGGGATTCCTTGAATCCCTGCTCACACCAAGTCCTGACTACTGTGCCTCTGCCTCTGAAATGTAGCAACAGCCCCATGGGATTCTTTCTACATTTAAAAGGCTTGATTCCCTGCTTGGCCAGGTTCCCCACTGCGCCTCTGCCTTTTAAATGTAGTAAGAGCGGTAGGCGGCTCTTACTACATTTAAAAGGCAGAGGTGCAGCCTGGATAGCGAGTGCCCCAACCCCTCTTCTTGATTAACTCAGTAGTCTATGAAAATTCCATCAACTACTCGATTAGTTGATTAATCAAAATTTAACATTCCTAGTTCAGGGTTGGGATAGGGGTTCAGGAAGCAGGCTCTGGCAAGCCACCGTTTAACTGAGATGGCTTCCGTGTGGTGGAGCAGTGAATTTAAGCCATGTGCTGCCCATCATCTATAGGCACCCACAGATTCTACCGGTCACGGTTTTTCCGTTATTGATCAATGGGAGCTGCAGGAGTGGTGTCTACAGACAAGAACAGCTTGTGGAGAGCCTCCTGCTCTGCCCTTCTCAGTGGATGCAGGAACATGCCAGACACTTCCAGGAGCAGCAATTACCAGAGGGATAATTACTCCACCCACAACAGGTTAGGTATTTTACAACTCACTATTCAAAAAATTAAATTTAAATGCAAAAGAGAAAATTATGAAATGCATACACCAGTCAAAAACCAAAAATAACACACTTTGCAAGCAGTAAAATAGTAACAACCCCTCCTCCCATGTATATGTTGGGTCGAGAGATGAGAGTGAAAGACAGCGAGAATGACAGACACACACACAGTGGGTGAGAGTGACAGAGATTTGCACTGTCAAGCTCCTTCTATCCCCTTCTCTCTGTGTGGAGATAGGGAACTGAAGTCCAGGGAGGAGGGATGCCCTGACATCAGCACCCCTCCTCTTCTCCCTCCCACACTCTGCACAGCAAGCAGGAGGCTCCTGGGCGGGCCAGCTCCAAAGCAGAGGGCAGGAGCAGCATGACAGTGGATGGAGAGGCAACTGCAGTGTCAACACTTGATACAGTAAAACTCCATTGATCCGGCATCCAATGCTCCGGCACTCCTGATGGTCCAGCACCATTGGGAACCCAGAAGTGCTCCAGGCAGCCAGACAATTGGAGCTGCTCTGCGCCCAGCTTCCCCAATTCAGTCGCTGCTGAAACTGACCAGCAGCTGAATCAGAGAAGCCGGGGGCAGAGCAGCTGGGGTGCTGCCGGGTTGGTCCCGTAGCACCGCCCCTCGGTGCTGCGGGACCAACCCGGCAGCACCGCAGCTGCTCTGCCACAGGCATCCCCGATTCAGCCGCTGCTGAAACTGACCCGCAGCGGCTGAATCGGGGACGCCTGGAGCAGAGCCGGACTATCGGAAGGGGGGGCTATGAGGGATCTAGGGTGGCATCCTCCCCACCCCACCCCAGATCCCTTATAGCCCACCCTTCTGATAGTCCAGCATATTTGATAATCTGGCACCCCCTGGGTCCTAAAGGTGCCGGATTATATGAAGTTTACTGTAGCTTCCTGGCCAGATCAGTCAGGACAACCTGTCAGAGGCTGCAAGGTCTACCTGTAGATCCCAATCTTCTAGTTGATGACCACTGCTGTAAACTAACTTTATGGGACTGCAGGAACCTTGGCCACACCCCTAAGGCCTGTATGAGCTGAAAGAAGCTAAGCCAGGAGCAGAGAACTGGCTGCTGTTCCTCACTCTGAAGCACTTTGCAGACAATAATGATGTTGTTAAACCTCTACCAGGGATCATGGGCAATGCTACTCAGAGCAAGGAGAACCTGGGAGGAGAAATAACTTCTGTGTTAATTGTCTGCTTTAAATGCTGTTTTGATTTTAGCCAAACTGTTTCAGTTCACTTTCTCAGTCAGTGTGATTCTTCAGCTCCTCTGTAAATGTAGCAATGGGGAGAGTCATTTCTATTTTGCTATTCTCAGTTTTTGTATTTTCTCATAATAGGGTTTTCTTTAAGCCTGTTCACTTGTGAGTTAACTGATTAGTTAATCAGTAAGCTGGCTGACTAGCAGTGATCCACAGCAGAGGAAGAGTCTCTTGGACTCCAAGGGTACGTCTAGACTACAGGGTTTTGTCGACAGATACTGTCAACAAAGCTTCTGTCGACAAAGAGCGTCTAGACTACATTCAGTTCTGTCGACAAAGCAACTTGCTTTGTCGACAAAGCAACTTGCTTTGTCGACAAAGCAAGCTGCTTTGTCGACATAACAGTGTGGACGCAAAGGACAGTTTAGATGCAATAATGCCTTCTGTCGACAGAACTCTGTCGACAAAAGGCCTTATTCCTCGTAAAAAGAGGTTTACCAGTGTCGACAAAACTGCTGAGTTCTGTCGACGTTATGTCGACAGAACTCAGCGGTAGTGTAGACGCAGGTTTAGTTTTGTCGACAAAAGTCCACTTTTGTTGACAAAACCCTGTAGTCTAGACACACCCAGACTGAGGATTCCCTACAAGCAAGAGGAGAGATCATTCAGGCTCAGCATATGGTGCAGATTTGATGATCAGAGGCACAAACTGAGACTTTGGTGAACTAAATCTAAGTTTTTGGGACCTCTCAGTCTTTTCTTATTGTGTTTGTGTGGACTGAACTGTTCCAATTCTACTATCAGTTTTCTCTTTACTTATGTTTACTATAACTGAACATTATCTGTGGGTTATAAAATAGCTGTGTTATGTTGTAAGAATTAGATTATTTGTTTCTCCATAAGATTTTATAAAGTTATGTAATTAAATTATTTAGTTTCTTTTTTAACTTGAATATAGAGAGACAATCCTTGCTGAAATTCCTTACAGACTGAACTCTGTGTCTCCAGTACTGCTATCGTAGTGGGGGAGGAGGGGTTAGACACTACAGAAGGTCAGTTAAGTCTAGCCCACTCTAGGTTACACAGGCATTGAGTTCACAGCTTCTACTGGCCACGGTTTCCCGTTATTGATCAATGGGAGCTGCAGGAGTGGTGTCTGTAGACAAGAACAGCTTGTGGAGACCTCCTGCTCTGCTCTTCTCAGGGGCTGCAGGACATGCCAGCCACTTCCAGGAGCAGCAATTACCAGAGGGGAAATTACTCCATCCATAACAGATTAGGTATTTTAGAACTCACTACTCAAAGAATTAAATTTAAATGTAAAAGAGAAATGAAAATTATGAAATGCACAAACCAGTCAAAAACCAAAAATAACACACTTTGCAAGCAGTAAAAGAAGTAGCAACCACCTCCCATGTCTGTGTTGGGTCAGGAGTTGAGAGTGAAGGACAGTGTGTGTTTATGAGAATGACAGACACACACAGTGGGTGAGAGTGACAGAAATTTGCATTGTCAAGCTCCCTCCATCCTTTCCTCTCAGTGTGGAGATAGCGTACAGAAGTCCAGGGAGGAGGGATGCCTTGACATCAGCACCCCTCCTCTTCTCCCTCCCACACTCTGCACAGCAAGCAGGAGGCTGCCAGAGGGGCAGTTCCAAGGCAGAGGGCAGGAGCAGCATGACAGTGGATGGAGGGGCAACTGCAGTGCCAGCACTTGATAGCTTCCTGGACAGATCAGTCAGGATCACCTGTCAGAGGCTGCAAGGTCTACCTGTAGATCCCAATCGTCTGGTTGATGACCACTGCTGTAAACTAACTTTATGAGACTGCAGGAAACTTGGCCACATCCCTAAGTGGGCATCCAGCTAACTAAAATCATGCTGGACCATGGATGTTGCCAGACCAGAGTGTGCTGGGCCAGAGAGGATCACCTGTCAGAGGCTCTAAGAACTACCAGTAGATCCCGATCTACTAATTGATGACCATGGGCCTAGACTTATCGGGTACTCAGGTCAACTACTTGCATTCTCCCCCTCCCTCCCCCGCCCAATGCCTCTGTATGAGACAGCAAAGGGGGGGGGGGGGAGTAGGAATTGGTGCTAGGGGAAGCTGGCTTAAAAGCCAGTTCCACCCACACTGTCTCTGCCGTGTCGCCTACCCCCATGCTGCTACCTCTATGAGAGGCAGCAGCACGGGGGGGCTGGCAGCAGGACTGGTTGCCACAGAGCAGCCTCTGCCCATAGCAGGCCCAGGCTCGCTGTAGTCAGAGGCTGCTCCATATTTAAACTGCAGACGTGCAGAGGAGCGTAGGTCCTGCATCCAGTTCAATACTGGACTGAGCAAGTCTTTCCTTCTTGACTAATCGTGTAGTCAATAAAAAACATCTTTAGTACTGGCAACACCACAGTTAACCAATATAAGCGATATCTACCTTGTCTTTGCTGTACAAAGCTATACAGTTTCTACACCATCCTAGAAGAGAAGCAGTTTACACTGTCAAAGGAACAGTCAATGGGTGACTGTAGCCCCCCCCCCCCCCCCCATTGCACCTCTTCATTTAAAGTGTATTAGGAGCCAAGCTTGCAGGCAGCCTAGCTCAGTTTCAGCTCATCCCAGGTCAGGGAGCTCAGACCTCCCCTCCCCTGGACGGGGGTTGCTGCACAGGGTGACAGGCAGCCAGCCTGCAATGGGAGCCGGTGTTTAAACTGGCTCCCTCACAGACAAGCTCCCATCTGGCACCCTGTGCTGCTGCCTCTGATAGAGACACAGCAGCGTGGGACTGCAAGGGGCTCCCTTGGAGTGGGGTCAGAATGCACTACTACCAGCTCTACCCCCGAGGACTATAGAATAGTCAACTAACAGATAAGAATTCATGAGGTTAATCGACTATTCAATTAACTGATATTTAACATCCTTATTCTTAATCAGAATAACTACGTTAGATAAAGCCCCTGTATAAATGCAGCTATACCAGTAAAAAAAGTCCTTTTGCTGGAATAGCTTGGTTTTGTTTGGATAACTAGTAGGGATGTGAGCAGGTGACTGGGTATGCAGTAAACATAAAATTTAACAGGTGATGCTTACTGGATAATGGTTAACCATTACTTGGGAGCAGCCCACAACCCTCCGTGGGCTGAGAGCGGCTCTAGCTCTGTGGGACTGCCAGCTCCCAGCCTCTGAAGCAGCCCGGCCGTGACAGATGGGGGGGAATGGCTCCTCCCCCCACCTGTTTTAATCAGGTAACCAGTTAAACTTAAGGGGGAAAAGGAGGAGGTAGTACAAAGCACTGCTTGAAGCCTGGGTCCAGACTTTGAAACACCATATGCAGCCCAGGGCCAGCTGGGGTGTCTCCAGGATGCACACGGTGTTTCAAAGCAGCAGTGCTGTGTGGAGCCCGGGATCAGCTGGGGACTCCCCCACTGACTCTGGGCTTCGTGTGGCGCTGTCACTTTGAAACACCCAAAGGAGCCCAGTATAAAGCTTCGTGCAGCATTTCAAAGTGACAGAGCCACATGGAGCCTGGAATCAGCTGCAAAATGCATCTACTATTCGATTAGTCAATTAGTTGACTTAATAAATGGGGTTTTACATCTCTAGTAACTGGTATAAACCAGTGGTAGTCAATATTTTTTTTTGTCAGGGTACAAATTTCTTGGTTAAGGTATAGTCAAGGTTTTGGCTCTAGAGAAAATAATAATAATAATAAATAATTAAAATCCAGTAGTGATAAGTACATAAAAAGACGTCAAGGTCTGTTCAAAACTGTTGGTCCCAGACCCAGTGGAAGCCAGGACTGAGCTGGGCTGCTAGCCAGCCTGCTAAAAAATTTATTGGCAAGGGGCAGGGGAGGAGGGGAAATGTGTGTAGTCTATAGCATTAACCTATAAGCTTTTTCTTATTGGTTAATCGACTACACTATTATATACCTATTAAGGATGCGGTTTTTCCATACTCTGTCCCAGCAAAATTTGCCTGGTCTCGTCTTGAAAGAAGTGACACTTGTTAATATGACCTTTGTGCATTTAATTCCTAAGCTTGTAAATGTTTGGAATTATTCACAAACATATGTGTGTGTTTAAGCATTTGCAGGATTGAGCAATTAGTGATATATTATTCTTAGTATTGTTACTATATTTCTATCACTTACTTACTAATTTTTTCAAATTAGTACAAAAATCTACAAGAAATCTCCCAATCACTAGCACAAAGTAGATAGATTCACATTATAAATAATCAGTACTACTCAAATTACTTCTCACTATTACGATTTCAATATTATTCTTAGTAAAATAATGCCAAATAACAGCTCTGAAAGAGACGTGTTTTCATTTATATTAAAAAAAATAAAATTCAGAGGTAATCGAGAATTCCACTACCTTTTAATTGAATTCAAATAATGAATTCAAGGAATTTATTGTCCTGTCAGTAATAATTGTCTTCAAAAAACAAGCTTTAATATGGTTGTGTCAAGATGTGCTATAGACATTAGTTTATATAAAGAATTTAAAAAAAATAAATTAGAAAAATGTTTAATTTCTCACTGACAATATAACTCAACATTCATTTTCTTTCATTAATAGGAAAAGTTTTTTTATAAATGCCTTAAAATTAATTCCAAATGAAAAGGACTTTCACTACCATCATAAAAAAATTAGAGGCCAGAGTTGGAACAGGAACATGTTGTATCAAAAGGCATAAAATTAAAAGGTAAACAAACAAATGTGCCATGAGCTTCAATCGTTTTTTTACAGTTTGACAGAATTCATTCCTATCTCCTGAATATAGATTGTATCCTTTCCCTAAATGCACATATTAATGACTACACTTTAAACTGTGTAGAATTTGAATGCTATAGGCACAGGTTTTTTAAAAAGGAACATTTCAACCATCTCATTCAAATTAACACAGCTCAAAAAAAAAAAAAAAAAGCCCCACCGCATCAAAACATAACAGACATTTTTCAACCAATGGGAGGGAATTCTCAATGAGCAATTTCTTTTAAATATCAATCTTAAAAATGATAATGAGAAAATACAAGCTCCCCCCCCCCCCCCCAAAAAAAATACTCATTCATGTCTATCACAAACAGGGTAACAAAAACTACTGAGTTACTTGCCCTAAGCATGTGGCTAAGTAGAATTTTGCTAGGCTATTTAAAAGCAGTTTTCATAGTCTTTCTAGTAATGAAGAATGTTTTGTTTGTCATGTCTTCGCAACAGGTATTTTTGAAATGTCTGATGTTTCCTTTTAATTTATTAACACACCTTATTTTGATTATCAACAAAGCCTGAGACAGCAGCCTTCACAAGGAGGTAAATGCTTTTAAACTCGCTGTGATATTAATTTCAACTGTAGGAGTATCTCCCTCCCAAGTTTGGCGCATGTTATGGATTCAGAGGTAAACAAATATTTAATTCACATTATCGCCCTTGAAATAATAGAGTTTCCACCACCTCTGGGGCTCCTTCACACCTCCCTCAAGTCATTTGGCTTTGAAGGCATTTCACACAACTCCCAGGAGTGCACCCCTCTCAGAACTGGCAACAGCCCAGGGCTGTGGGGATCATTTGAGAGGTGAAGGAAGGGAAGAGACTTCCAATCAAGTAGAGAAGACACAGAAGGGCTCTTCCTGACACATCTACTCCGAGCAAAATAACTGTGGCGTGTTTCCTTAACACACAGCCACACTATCTTTCCTCTCCCCGCAGACACGCACCCCCGCCCCTCTCAGGGGAGGGAGAGCGCTTTCCCACCCATCCCCGCAGCGAAGGAGACCAAGGCGAAGGAGGAAGGAGACCTCTTTGCTGGTCGAGCAGCGAAAGAGCAAAGGCAATGCCTTGAGCTAGGCACAGGAGGGCGACTGCCGAAACATGAAAGAAAATAAGACCAACCATCCAGGGCTTTAAAATGGCGCCTGTAAAGGAGGAGGAGGCGGCGGCCAAATAGGGAGGAGAATCACAGAGAAACTGCGCAACAAACGCTGGCAGGCGGCCAGGCAGCCAGCGCCATCTTCTCCTGCTCTCCCGGGCAGTCAGAATCACACACGAGCCGCCCAGCGCAGCAAACGACCAGCCCAGCGCGCCCAGCTGCGGGGCTGGAGAGATCCTTGTTCTTCCCAAGTTGTTACATCCTGAAGAGACTGGAGCGAGCAGCGTGGCAAGAAAAGCAAAAGGCCTCCGCAGCCCCTCGCCTCTCCTCCCCCCCCCACCCCCACTGGTTATTAAATAACACTTTAAAAAGCAAACACCCCAATATCTTATTTCCCCTTCAAATGTGACTTTCCTTTACAAAATATGGCACGTTAGTACATTCCCCCCGCAGCCTCGTGAGCTAAAAGATTAAGAAAGGTTGAAGAAAGCAACTGAAATTAGGCAACCCCTCCCCCCAACACACACAAATATCCAACAACAATGACTTTCCCCTGCCGCAAGGAAGCCCCCTCCATAACGCCAGGGTTTGCGTTAGGCTAAAAACGAGATTTTTTCAAAAAAAAAAAAGTTCAGAGAAATAATCCAAGAATCAAATGCAGCCCTTAAAAAGGAAAACCAAACGGGTCACTAGAGAGAAAGGCGGTTTATTGCTCCGTTTTACAATAGATATACAGGTAAATACGTTCAAGAAAGCGGCGAGGAGAGCCTGATCCTACAAAGGAAAAATAGTATTAAACCCAAACCCACCGCCCAAAAATCGCGCGCGCCCTCATCAGCTCCACTCCTTGGGGGTGGGGGGGGAAGACAGGCTATTTCAGAAGGAATTTCAAATAAACCAACAAAATCTAGTGGCTACAATAAAAACGAAGAAAAATAAATCCGCAGAAGTCCCAAATCAGAAAGACGAATTCAAAGAAACTGCAAGATCAAAGTGGTGGAAGCAGGTAGCGGGGGGAAAAAATCAAGCCAGGAGTGAGGAAAAAAGAAAAATCCTTCCCAGCCCTACATAGCCAGGAGAGAGAAGTGTCTCCATTTTCCAGCGGAGGAGGAAGAAAGAGTGTTTCACAGCCCAGAGAGCTTTAGAGAAAAGCAAAGAAACGAGGGGGGAAAAAAGAGGGAGGAGATTTGAAAAGATTATTTTTCTTTCTCCCTCTCACACTCTCTCTATCCCCCTCTCTCCTCTCACACACACACACACACTCCCTCTCCCTCTCCTCTTTCTAACCCTCTCTTGATGGCCATCAAGGGGGCGGAAAATAAAAAAAAGACCAACAACTAATTTTAAACCAGCTCAATCAATGAGTCATTAAAAGATTTTTTTCCCTCCTCTCCTGCATTTGCATGGCATCAGCAAGAAGAGGGGGAAAAACACCCCAAACCTCTCCCCCCTCTGCAGTTATCAGCCTGGACCTGAAACCTTATCCCTCGCCTCTCTCTCTCCTCTTTATTTTAAGAAACAACTTTTTTTTTTCCAAGTGGCCTCAGCAGCCACCACCGCAGCCTCGCTGAAAAAGAAATAAATATTTCATTTCCATGTGAATTAGCATCTGCCCGACACCAACCACCCACCCAAATATCCCTCTTCTTTCTCGCTGTCTCCCCTCTCGCTCTCTCTAGATATATATTTATATACATAGCCCCAGAGCCAATAGCTCTCTGGGCTGAAACCTAATATCCTGGTTTTGGCAACTCCTGGTTGTTAATTTGCTCCTCTTTCTTTTCTGTCTGTCTGGAGATAGATTTCCCCCCTCTCTTTTCCCTCCCCGAAGGAAGGGAGGAAGGAGGTTGTGTGTTTTTTTTTCCTTGAAATTTTTATCACAAAATTATAATACACTCAAAGGGAAACTCACCGTCATGAAAAAGCAGTGCCTTGTCAACGGGGTTTCTTCGCCATCACATCAGGGGCTGGCAGTGTAAGAGAGAGAGAGAGAGAGCGAGAGACAGAGAGAAGGGAGGGAGGCAGGGAGGGGGGAAGAGAGAGAAAGAGAAAGGGAGAGAGGAGAGCACTGCACTGCACTGCACAGCTCAAGCACAGCACAGAGCAAGGGTTGCCAGCCACACGGAGAGAGAATAAGCAGAGGGAAAGAAAAAGACATGCAGCCACCGCACACAGACATTATTATTTTCCATGCTCTATCTAACACTCTGCTTTTCATTTTTTAAAGTTAGACACTTTTAAAAGTTTTTTTAGACAACTGTAGATCTGACCATCTAGAAATGGCTGAGCTGTACACTTTTAAGTTCAAAGTTGTAATCTACTTTGTATTTTTGTTTAAAAAGCAAAATAACCTTGTTTTTAGAGATAAATGCATACAGAAAGCCTCAAAAATTTCTTCCTGACTGAAGCTATAAAATACAGGACAATTGTATTTTTAAACTAAAAATGTATAAAACAGCAGCCTTTCCATTAAAAGTTGCAATTTACTGACTTTTCTGTATTAAAAAATGTGAATTATGAATGTGTCCCACCTCCAAAATTATATTTTAATTAAAAGCAAGTTAAATTAGAAATGTCTGACAGCAGTAATAAAGTGAACTTTCAGATTCAGTCTCAAAGCCATTGCAATACAAGATTGCTCTTGATTTTAAAGTTTTGAATAGTCTCGAAAGACAAGATGCAATCCAAAGTTTGTGTCAGAGTGAACTTATACTGAATTCTGTAATAATTTATTTTATTTACAAGTAGTAATATTTTTATTTTTATTGGGTTTTAATGTATAATACAATTTAAAATAGCTGAAATGTTTTCTTTCAGAACAAAGTAGTAACAGTAAAATAAATTTTCCCATAAAATACAATTTGGACATGATCTTGTAAGTCTTGCTTACAAAAATCTCTCATTGAGGATTGCATCCCGATTCTTACATTTAAAAGATTTACAGGTAACATTATAAAAATAAAATAGCTCTTTAAAGACCAGCTTCTCCTTTTTTCTATTGCAAGTTTTAGTTTTCAAAATGAATAATTTGTAAAAAAAAAAAAAAAAAAAAAATCTGGGGACTAAAATTATTCTCCCTTCACCTTTCCTGAAAAATTAGTTTTGTTAAAGCTCTTTAGAGACCAGGATTTGGCGACTATTTGGCAGCACTATTTTTCCTTCATTAGTTATTAAGTTCCAACAAATACTTACCAGTTTTTTATATAAAATGGCCAATTTCAAAAATGCTTATGGTAATATAAGTAGAATCTCTCTAAGAAACAAAGTGCCGGATTATATTTTTGATTAATTTACAGACAGTACCTTAATGTCCTAATTTCAAATGTAGACATGGTTTATGTTTTTAATGATTTCAGATAGCCCACCTTAAAATGAAACACATAAAAGGCTCTCCTCTGGAGTTCTTATTCAGGCAAAATACCATTTGGGTCAAGCTCTTCCTGGAATTACACCCCATTCAATCTTACTGACTTAAAAGATATTTTTGCATGAGTAAGAATTCTTGGACTGCATTAGGGTTGCCAACTTTCCAGACCAGATGCCAAGTTGGCAATCCTAGATTGGGTTCCAAATGTAGATCCTTATGTTTCTTCTGATTTGGTGAGCAGAACGCCTGGCTTTGGAAGGGTACAGAAGCATGAAGTACTGGCTCCTTTCCCACAGAACACCACCATTAGTGTTCCACAGGTAGGGAAAGGGCCATAAACACATGATTGCTTCCTGATTGACTCCGTAAGGAACCAAGAGATGAAATGGTGCTCAGAAATGAGGGGAGCAGAAAAAGGAAAGCTTGTGGAGGCACAGGGGAAATCCTTGGGAGGACACAGTGTGGCAAGGGTATGAAGACATGGAGGAGAGGTGAACTGTGGGGGGCAGTAGACGAGTGGCAGTACAGAGTGAAGAGCAGAGTTTGAGCTAAGAGAGAAAACAGTGGCAAGAGAATCTGCACTTTGATGAAACACTGCTCCCATTCTTTTCCACCCGCAGATCTTTCCCAGTACTTGTCCATTTCTCTGTTCTTCACCCCCTCCTGCCCGTCTTCCACACCTCCAATCACTCCCCCATACTCTCTTTCCTCTACAACCCCCATGACCCACTCCTCTCTCTCTCAAAATGTCTTGTTTTGATTGATGCCACTCAATTTAATCCCAAAACAACCTACAATCTACACAAATTTGACATCTCCCTTTATTTTTATTGTTGAAAATTAAGATGTAATAGAATTACAAGAAAAAAGATTACAGCATTATCTATTTCCATTAAAAATAATTAGTTTCACAGCATTCTAAATTTCCTTCATGTCCTTAACTTTGTGTCTTTATCACTTTGCATTGCACATTTGGGGCTTAGCATCAACCCCCAAGAAAAGGTAAGCATCAAACACCCACCTTATAACCCTACTCCTTGAAGTCACTTCTGGACTTCCTGGCCCCCTTCACCTCACTGGTGGCCTACATTCCTCCCATGACACCATAACAGCTATATTCCTTTATGAGGTTACCCAACATCTCAAATGTTTACCACATCCCCTTTTTCCCCTACGTCTACTACTTTTAGATGAAAATTTATAACAACATGAATATGTACAAATATGTAGGTCTGTATCTATAGACAACAGATCAGCAATTAAAAGCTGAAAGTAGTAGGAAAGTAGGGGGCAGTGATAAGAAGCAGAGATATAGGTGAGGTGAAAGTATGCAGATAATCAGACAGGGAAGGGAACAAGAGCTCTACAGAATGACAAGAAAGAAAATATATCAGCTTTACAGGAGTTAAAAGAGGAAGCTGAGCTGTAAAGAGTCATTAGAAGGTGCTGGTGGGAAGGCAAACACAGGACTGTACATATCCTGTGGATAATTGTTCACATTAATAGCTATGACATATCTACGCATACTATTGACACATTTTAAAAACTAGGAAATTCCAGTTTTAAACTTTGAGTTAAGATTGCTAGTCTGTATCATCCTCAAATGCAAACTGTAAAAACTCATTCAATACCTCAACTCCACTCAAATACTTTCCATCCAGCACAGGTGTCTTCTTCATTCTGATGAAAAAACTGAACTCTGACCATAAATACATACCAAAATACCACAGTGATACTAGGAATGTTAAGGAGTGGGTATCTGGCTAATTATGTAGTCAATACAATTTGTATTGACTACACGATTAATCAATTAGGGGAGGCGCTCTGCAGAGCCACAGCATGGGTAGCTCCCGGAGCTGAGGCGAGCCTGGATTTAGCAGTCACAGCTCACACCGGCTGTGGGACCACTGCGGCTCTGCATTTTAAATGTAGTAAGAGCTGCTGGGCTCTTATTACATTTAAAATGCAGAGCTGCAGTGTAGGTGGCTCCAAGAGCCAGTGCAAGCTAGGGATATAAGCGAGTAGTTGAGTCGAGTACTCGACTACTCACTTCCCTACTTGCCTCTGTATCAGAGGTGCTGAGGGTGAGCTTACTAGCCAATTCCGCCTCGCAGCCACCTCTGCCCACAGCCAGCCTGGGCTACCACAAACAGGGACTACTTAGCAAGTGAGGAAGCGAGTAATCAAGTACTCAACTCGACTACTCACTTACATCCCTAACTGATACTTCCACATAAAAATTACTACTAATTTCAATTACCAATATACATTATACATTCACAGAACTTTCTAAATGTTTATTTAAAAAAAATCCTCCCAGATACTTTTGTTAATCTGATACTGTCACAGTTACAAACCAATACAAAACCATGTTCAGAATTATGTACACTGTAACTGATGATAATGAATAATGGGTTTGTGTTGCTTTCATATCAAAACATGAACACATATGCCATATACATCCCAAGGGTATGAAGAGTGGTCCTCCTCCGTCTTCTCTGCAAAGTTTTTGGCTGTCGAACAGGAGGTTCTCCACTTCAGTCTGCAGTTCCCATGGGACTCCAGCAATTTGTAACCACAAGGCCCTCCTCATGACTATCGTGGTGGCGGTGGAATGAGCTGCTGTGTCCGCCACATCTAGTGTGATCGGAAGCCCAGTTCTAGCAGATGCATATCCCTCTTGGACTATAGACTTTAGTCTGAGTATTTTGACATCTGGCAAATGCTCCATTAGTGCATGAGTTTGGTGTAATTGTCAAAGTCATGCTTGGACAATAATGTGGCATAACTGGCGATGCGTAATAAAAGCATTCAGGAAGAATATATCCTGCCAAACAGGTCTAGACGTTTACTTTCTTTCTCCACTGCAGTGTTCTTATACTGCGGAGTCTTTGACCTATGCTGGGCCGCAACCACGAGTTGCGGTTGCAGGTGTGAGAATAGGAATGCCATACCCTTGGTCAGGAAAAAATATTTTTTGTCTACCCTTTTATTAGTAGGCGGAGAAGAGGCTGGGGTCTGCCAGATCTCCTTGGCCAACTCCATAATAGCCTCGTCTATTGGCAATGCTATTGTTGCATGCTGTGAGCGTTGGAGGTTTTTAATGAGATGATATTGCTTCTCCTGGACTTCAGTTAGCTGGACCTCCTGGCTAGTGGCCACTCTTTTTAACAGTTCCTGGAACTGTTAAGATCATCCGTAGGTGACGTAACCCCCGGGATGATGGCTTCATCTGCAGAGGACACGGAATGATCAGTGGGAGAGGTATCAGATTGTTGATCATCGGGTTCTGATGTTGGGGAATGATGAAGCGTCACCAAACCTCTGGAGGAGGGGGGAGGAGAGAGAGATATGTGCCTTGGGTGGGTGGTACGATGGAAAGCACGCCCCGGTATTGGAGGTAATGGAGAGAGAGACTTGCGGCGTGGTGGTGGTGAAGAGTATGGTGCCACGAGAAAGTTGGTGACGGAGGGCTAGGACTACACGGTCTATCTGATTTTGCGTGCACCTTCCTCAGTGCTGGTGAGTCTGGGGGTGTACGTCTAAACTACATGGCTCCGTTGACGGAGCCATGTAGATTTGTTTGTTCGGCAAAGGGAAATGAAGCCTTGATTTAAATAATCGCGGATTCATTTAAATTTAAATGGCTGCCCCGCTCTGCCGATCAGCTGTTTGTCGGCAGATCGGGACAGTCTGGGCACTCCCCTGCCGACATGAAAGCCCTTTATCGACCTCCCCGGTAAACCTCATCCTACGAGGCATAACGGGGAGGTTGATAAAGGGCTTTCAGGTTGGCACCGGAGCGTCCAGACTAGCGCGCTGAGCAGACAAACAGCTAATCAGCTGTTTGTTGGCTCAGCGCGGCAGCCATTTAAATTTAAATGAAGCCGCAATTATTTAAATCGAGGCTTCATTTCCCTTTGCCGATCAGCCTAATCTACATGGCTCCATCGATAGAGTTTAGACACACCTGGGGAGAGGAGGGATGCTCGTACTGATGCGGTCGGTAGTGCTGGTGCCAGAGTTTTTGTAGGTGCTGATGGTGCCTTCGGTGCCGGGTGCCAATTGTCGGTTCCCATTGTCAATACCGACAGTGCCCTGGGACGGTTTTTCGGGTCCAAGAGGTCCTTTGGACAAGTGGAGGCAGTGCCAGACGAATCAGGCTTGTCTGCAGTGCTGACCCTGGTTGTCGGTACTAGTAGTAGAGAGCATGCCGGAGAAGTGCGCTTTTTAGGCAAAGACCCAGAAGAGGCCCTACATTTTTGGGCCGTAGGGGGGGTCAGAAGGAGCTGTGACAATGTTAGGTCCAGAGGCTGAAGCGCTTTATCGAAAAGGAGCATGCAGAGTCGCATCTCCCTGTCTTGGCAAGCCCTGGCTGCAAGTTTTGAACAGTGCAGGCACATGTGCCCCTCCAAGACATCTTATGCAAGAAGAATGCCTGTCTGATGCCGGCATGGGTTTGCGACAAGTGTCACATTTTTTAAAACCTGTTGAGCCTGGCACAGTATGAGAGAAACTAAAGTGGTTCACCGCAAGTTTAAGAATTTCTTTTTCTTTGAAAAAAACGGCCAATAAGCCAAAAAACTTTTTTTTAAACAAATAAGATAAACTAACTAACTACAGATATAATTATGAACAAGAAATAACAAGTAACTGACTACAAATTTCTTATTTTGTGACTAAACAGTTGAGGAGAGGAGCTCGCTCCATCTGCGACTGAGGGTGGCAATGAAGGAACTGGCGGGAGCCGGACCGCACGCATGAGGAAAAGGGCGCGAACGGCGCAAGACACTGACTGCGCGTGCACGGTCTGGTTGACTACTGCTCTGCAAAACTCCGATCTGTGGCGCTGGGACGAGCCCGACACCTACAGTGGAGCACCCATGGGGACATCACTCAAAGATTTTTTTCCCATGTCTGGCCATGTTTGTAAGAAAACAGAAAAACAAAATGGTAATTCACCTTCTTATAACTTATTCATGTCTGTTCCAATCATGTGTATATGCACTCACATGCATGGTAGCTGGAATTTTTTTTTTCACAGCACCATCTATCAGGTCAGGTGGGCGCTCCTTGAAGTCACACCTCCATAGCATTCAAATTATAGAACCCTGCCAGCCCGCCAGCCCCTCAGTTCCTTCTTGCTGGCTACTCTAAGGATATGTCTACATATTACAGAGTTTTTTCAGAAAAACCCGTTTTTCCAAAAAAATCTTCATTTATGTTCACACTGCAATCATGTTCTTTCGAAAAAAAATCGAAAGAACAAAGGGGTTTTTCCAACATTGGTAAACCACTTTCTACGAGGAAGAAGCCTTTTTCCAAAAGCAGAGGTGTCCTGGTGGCCACTCTGTCCATAGTAATCCCAGCTTAAATGCAAGATACCGTCTACACTGAATGGACGCTATCTTTCAAAAAAGCAGATCGACTTTTCGATGCACTTCTCTTTTGGAAGTTTTTTCGGAAGATCTCTTCCTGAAAAGCTTCTTCTGAAAGAAGCCTGCAGTCTAGACGTTGCCTGACAGAGGGGTAAGAGGGTGGGTATTAGAATGGACATGAACAATACACCTTGAAGAACAGTAATAAGAAATTGAGTAACTGTTTTTTTTCTTCTTTGCATGGTTGTTCATGTCAGTTCCAATCAGATGACTGAGAAGCCCAAGTTCAGGAGGTGTGGTCAAGTTGTCCACTGATTGGAGCACTGCTCTTCCAAAGATCGAACTGTCTCTGGCCTGCTGGGTGACTGCATAGTGCATGGTGAAGGGGTGTATGGACAACCACTTCGCTGCTCTGCAGACTTCTTGGGAGGGAAACAGGGTTCCCTCTAATTTTTAATGTCCTAGTGCAAAATTACTTACATAACAAATTTATTTCTGCACACAGATGTGGCAAGTGTGGGGCCATGGGACTCGGGTGAGGGCTCTAAAAGGGATTTCATCTGTAAATAAGGGCTTTGGGTATAGATGGGTGCTCTGGAGCAGATATCTGGGTTGTGGGCTCTGGCTGGAAGTGTGGGCTCTGGAGCGTGGCCGGGATGAGAGGTTTGGGGTTCAGGAGGGGCCCCAGGCTAGCGGGGGGGGGGATGAATAAGTCAGAATACAGGAGATGGCTGTGGGTTGAGGCAGGGGGTTGGTAAACAGGAGGGAAGAGGGCTCTGGCATGGGCCCAGGGATGAGGGATCTGCAATGCTAGAGGGGGGTTCCAGGTTTGAGGGTTAGGGTTAAAAGCATTTCCGGAAAATCATGCCAGTCTAGACGTAGCCTTTGTGTTTAATGACCATTTCAAGTCATATGGCTCTTGAAGCTTATTATCCTTGAAGTGTCTTTTGTTGGGGACTCTAAGGTTATGTCTACTCGGCAACATTATTTCAAAATAAGTAGCATTATTTTGAAATAACTTAGTACACATCTTCATAGCAGGCAGTTAAAATACTGTCAAACTGTCAAACTTCTTACTCTGACTCCTGTAAGTAACCCTCACAGTACGAAGAATAAGGAAGTCGAAGGAAGAGTGCTCTATTTTGAAATAAGTGCTGTGTAGACGCTCCCAATTTCGAAACAAGCTAAGCAATTGACATAGCTCAGTTTGCGTATCTTATTTCAAGTTAAGCTCTGCTGTGTAGACGCACCCATGTGGACTAAATTCAGTCCCTGCTTCCTGAGGATAGCTCTTCTTGGTGTACATTGATATATTTATCTATACTTGCTATTTGTGACTCCCCGCTCTCTAATTGGTTCAATACAGACTAAGTTTTAAGACAATTATATTCCAACCAAAGTGTAGTTATTATTTTAAATATTTCAAAGGATTACTTTTCAAAGCCTCCTTTTATTACTCATGGCAACCAGCACACCAAGCAAGTTTTACAACTAGTGCTCTAAAGCTCCAGTTAAACAGTGATTTCTTTTCCTTTTTGTTTTAATACACAGTCTTGCATTTTATTATAGACAAACACACATAATTTTAATCCAAAACAACACAAAAATTAAAACTAAATGTTTAAATGATTAGTACAGTAACTGTAATTTTTTGAAACAATTATGAATAATTCATATTTCAAAAGAAAATAAACCTCCACGTTTTGGATTATAGAAAAGGGCTTGAGCTTACCATTTGACAAGCAGAAGAAGTAGGTGATTATGCTACATATAATACAAGGAAAAATATTACCCTATATCCTTTCAGAATCCCTTATCTACCGCTGAGGTAATCAATGATATATAACAATTCACAATAAAATAAATATTGTGATACAAAACATATACCGGTACATTTAATTTTTTTTCTCCCTTCCGGGGTGGTGAACTCAGCTTGTTGTTTTAGAGTAGCCCGGGAGGTGGGGCAATGCTGCTGTAGGCTGGGATTTATTGGCCTGAGAGATGGTACCTTGATGGTACCTTGAACCCTGGGACAGTGGGAAGGGGGAAACAAGGGAGGAAAAATGTATTATTGAGATGTCTGACTTAGGGATATAAAGGGTTAACCAGTAAGCATATCCCTTGCTGGCATGCTTATCTGGGTAACTGATTAACTTGTGGGGGAGTTGCTCTGGCCAGAGCAGCCTTCTCCCCCCACCCTTTGAAGCAGGCTCCACCTGGCCTGGCCGGAACAGCCCCCGCCAGTGTCATGATGGGCTGCTGCAGTCCAGCCAGGCCACTCACGCGGTGTGTGGGGAATGCTCCTGCCCAGCTGGACTGGAGCAGCACCCTTGTCCCCTGCCCCCAGCACAGCAGAGCCCACCGCAGTTAACCAGTTAAACGCTGTAACTAGTTAACCACCTAACTGGAATTTTACATCCCTAGTTTGACTTTTTTGGTTTTACCAAAATTGTTCTCAAAAGAGAGGATGTCAGTGGACATTGATCTTATCCTATTGTCCAGCTGATTAATGCAAGGTCAACTTTGAATGAAGTTACAATGATTCAGGATTTAGTGAAAGATGAGGCCCCTCACTTTGCACATATTGCCATAACTTGTTTGGATGTACTGCAGTATTAGTGCCAACACGAGGCAAACGAAGACCAGTGCCGTGTAATTATTTTGTTTACATCCAACCAAAGCTGCAAGAAATCTACTCCAAAACAGATCATGTAGTGTGTCTTTCTTGTCTGCGAGTCCTGAAATTGTGTTAAAATGACATTGGTATCAGTCTGTTGTCCTGCCGCACAATGGAGTCTGATAATGATGCTCACCACAGTGTGTTTGAAGACACCAAAACTGTTTAAGAGATCACATCCATCTCCATGTGGATGGCAAATTCTCTGAATAAGCTCAGAAATTCATGACAATGGTGAATCTATGCCAGATGGTTGTTGGATCCATTCATATGCTGGGCAGTACTCTTGATGCAATGGAATACAAGTAACAGAGTGGTCAATTGCCTTAGTGCTTGAGAGCTATCTGATTAACCTAGATTGACGTTGGTTGTTTGAGGAATCAACCAGAAGACATAGTAAAGAGCATTTCTGCCTGCCTGAATTAGGCAAATTGTTGATCACTTGTGGAACAGGCACACAATCTAGCAGTCTGGCTAGATTCCTAGGCATTTATTGGGCAACCTGTGGCTCACTGGGGTTCTGTGTATGGCCTGAGACATTTTGTTTACTGTTGCCCAAATGTACAGTTGCCAGATTCTACTGATTTCTAGTTGCAGTTTTTTTCCTACCCATATTACTTCAGTGACATGCACTGTGCATCTCTCTCCATTGATAAAGAGGGAAAATTTATAAGCTTTCTCTGTGTAAAATTTTACACAAAGTACGACTGATTTATTTGGGTTTTGGGGCAATGTTCCTGGATTCTGTCAACAGCCTTACTGCGGACCCCTTCCAAAGCTGAGCTGTTGTTCTGCTGAGGGGCTGTTACCCGAACTCGATGTCTTGGCCGGGAGAAATGCAGGACGACAGGATGGGGGGGGATGCCCTAGAGGGCAAGTAGGCAGTCTCAGGGGCAAGATTAGCACACAGGTTGACAATCCCAAAGGGAGCCCTATGATCCAACCTGTCTCACATAACCATAAAGTCATTTATGGTTGCCTAATAATAATGAGCTAATTTCTAAGCTCAGGCTGCAGTATTTGCAAGACCATACCAGATACTATAGGTAAGTTATGCTAACAAAATGAATTCAGATCCATATGGGACAAAATTTAAATGGAGTATAAAATTCTGCTAGGTGTTTTACATTAGAGAAAATAAACACTTTTTTTGTTCCTATTCATGTTAGGGAAGCCAACAAAAATGGCTTATTACCCCTAACGTTTTTCCCCTGTGAGGGGAAATGGAAAATTGAGATACTAAGACAAACAAATGGATATTTTTTTCCCCTGAACATTACATGGTCACTCTCTCTTTCTCTGAAAGACTGAACACAAAGATGTGCAGCTCCACCAACCAGTATCTAAATGAATACAATATGTAGAGCACTGCAAATCCACAGAAATCACTTTATATCCATGAGTATTTGCATCTATGGATATGGATGCAGATATCCATGGATCATTTTTGCAGATGCAGATATACATTTTGTATCCACACAGGGCTCTACCAATATGGGTATTAGCTAAACGTACAAAGCATCCAGGTGAAAAAAGAAAACACATATCTGACCTATCTGTTAATGACATGAAAGAACTTCTTTGAGTGCTATAAAAGGAACAGAAAATATACTTGCTGTGCAGCAGCAAATACAGAATTGCTTTAAATCTGCTATTCATAGCAGCCTTAGTACAGTGGCAGTGAACTTTCTACTAATTTATAATTTGCACAATGCAGTGGCCTGAAATTGTCACGAACAAATAACTTTAGTATGGGGAAATGTTACTATGTTACATTCCTATAAATCTAGGTGACTAGTATGCTTAAACATCTCAAAATATAAATGTGGTCTAATATTACTACAATGCACTCTGCACATGTGATCCTCTAGCGATCTAGCAGAGCTAGTTCCAAATCCAAGCAAGTATTTTAAACACCTGTACCAAACAGAAGGAATGAGAATAAGAAAGATAAAGAGGGATTAATTTGGAAAACTGAAGATCTGCAATGGTAGGGGAATGGAATGAAAGAGGACCAACCACCACGGGCAATACACCAAGAGCGAGGATCGAAACCATGTGTGCACACCTCCTATTCATGCTTTCAAATACTGATTTTCACACTCTGAGTGACCAAACCTGCATCGGTTCTGTTGCAAGACAATCTATTATGCATGTAACAAAATACAGGACTATGTAGCACTTTGAAGACTAACAAGATGGTTTATTAGATGATGAGCTTTCGTGGGCCAGACCCACTTCCTCAGATCAAATAGTGGAAGAAAATAGTCACAACCATATATACCAAAGGATACAATTTTAAAAAATGAATGGATTGTTCACTTTCAGTCCTTTGGGTACGATGTCCATCTTCTTGCACTTGCACTATTATGCATGTGAAAGCAACAGTAGGAATTGCCCCTAAATGACTAATAAATGTAACTTCTCTCTGCTCATACTGTGAAGATCCAAGTTTTGCTATTTGCACATGAACCATCTAGTCACACACAAAAACCCACTGACTTCAAGTACTACTCTTCATGAATAAGAATTGCAATGTTGGGCCCTATATAATTAAACAAACGCAGGCAGACAAAAGAAACTGAACTGTTTTAAACCTGATCCTTACACTTTATTCTTGTTCAGGCAAAAAAAAAAAAAAAAAAACACAACCACACACCTAAGGAATCTTTTGCTGAAAGAAAAAGAGTGCACAATTGGCCCATTGCTGTTTTGAACCAAATATGACAACTAGCTCTCAGAGAAATACACTTCTATATTACCTTTTTCAGGTTTCATAGCAGAGAATCATTATGTAATGCCTTTAAATAGAGATTTGAAGCTATGGGACAGTCTCTATTTCATGATAGCATTAACTTGAAAAATACCGCATTAGGACTCAACCTATTCCACATGCATGGTATGGAACCTACATTTAAGACAGAGGCATAGAGATTTGGGTCCTATTTACTTAAACATAAAAGCCTTAACATTGTCTTCTAAATCTTCAGTATTTAACAGAAGGTCAGCTATTCAAAATACAATCTTTAGTTGAGATCAAATATATGACTACTTTACACTTATAATCAACCATGGATCACAAATGAGACAAATAGCTAACCGTCATAATACACCTACATCTACATAATAAAGTAGATGACTAGAATAGCTATTTTATAGAAGGAGAAACTGTAGCAAAGAAAAGTTGCCTCTAATTTTCCATGTCTCCATTTTAGGCCTAATTTTCAGAGGAGCTGTGCATTCACAACTCCAGTTGCAGTCAGTGGTAACTACAGCAGCTCAGTATCTGAAAATCAGGCACAAGCCACAGGTATGACAAGTTGGTCATTCGAAATTAGCAGAGATAATTAAAATGTTGGGATTTAACCAAGATCACACAGCGAGTCAGTGTTAGGAACAAAACTAGGGCTTGTGACTTCTCAATCTGTGCTGAGCCCTAGATCTGCGCTAACATGCAAACATGAAGCTTATCCTCTAAATATTTTGAAAGAGATTTGAGCATATGAAATACAGGTTTGCAACAGAAGTGGAATTTCAGTTTTAATATGCTTGCCACTTAAAACTCTATAACAAATGGAAGATACTAGATTACTTTACTTATAAAGGGTTTCAACATTATAAATGCAAGTTGTAAATTCATGCTAGTAGTGGTACAAATCTGACTGAACGTTTTATAATACTAAATGTACAGTTTAAATTTGATTTAAAAAATTAACGGAATTTAAGTGGTAAATAAAAAAATCCATAAAATGCTAAATCTCTTATCTGCCATCCACTGCACCGTGGGAGGTACTAATGCAATCTTTCTCACATTGCCCTGCTGATTCTCCTTTAGAAGAAAAACTGCTTCTAAGGGTAAAAGTGTAAAGCAATGTTGATACCAATTCAGTCCTTGGCTTCTTCAGTGATATCATTATGTGGCCAGTTAATATTGTGATGATGGTTTATGCCACTCGGAACTAGACTGAACTTCTTGTTTTCCATACAGAAACCAGTAATAAATTGGTAACTATTTTCAATCATTACTGAGGCCAGATTAAATCAAAGACCAACATGTGAAAGCTGAATGATAATGGGTTATGAAATCTAATTTTATCTAACCAACTTAGACTTCTGCCGGTTTATCTAAAGTACCCATGAAAGCCCTCATTGTTGCCTTGGAGAATCTGAGCCACCCAGTTCCCTCTGCATAATAAAAAGCAGCAAAATCTAAACTTGAAATCTTTGGAACTACTTATGTAATGGAAATACAGAGTAGACAATTTTCAGATTTCAGTATTTTAGGATATTTTTTTTTAATTTGCAATATATATTAGAAGGGAATTTCCGGTGTTTGGATGGGGGGAAAATTGGTCTCCTATATTTAGTTTTAATTTTAAATCATTTTAAATTACAAATATAAACAGAAGCCATAAAGCATTAAAAGCAGCCTAAACAGGTAACCTATATCAACTTGTGACATATTCAAGTTGATTGAAAAAGCTGTGTACACTGAAGAAGGAATCATATCCTATCACCTTTACCAAAAAGAATTACTAGAGTGCCGGACTTCTCAGGAGAAAATACAAGAAGTAAAGTGGAAAAGTCCAGGGCATATTTCTCTTCATATACTGTCTCCCGAGAGCCATAAAAATCAGATGCCTAGCCCTGCACATAGAAACAAAAACTTAAGTAGTAAAAAGCAATGGGAGGTGACTATCTCTCAAGCATACATTACATAGACAAAGACACACATATCCAAAAGGAAGCAAAAGAACAAAGTGAGAAAAATGAGTGTGTTGTAACAGGACTAATAGAAGGGTTTGACGTCTCCTTAGGGAATAAAGGAAAAAGAGTGCTTGCAGGGAGAGTCCTATGGCAAGTTTCCTTTTACAGTGAATATGAAGTTGCATTAAAATAGAATAGCATTTTAGACTCATATAGTGCTTTTCATGTAAAAAGTATCCAAAAGTGCTTACAATAGTATGTTAGGTAGTAGGGGCCTGATTCTCATTTTCAGCAATATTTAAAGTCTGTCATGTAAAAGATCTTACAGTAGGGATGTAATAGCATAGTCGATTAACCCATTAACTGATAAGCAAAAAGCGTATAGGTTAATGCTATAGAATTACATGCATTTTCCCCCCACCCCTTGCCAGTAAATCTTTTAGCAGGCTGGCCAGGAGCCCAGCTCAGTCCTGGCTTGCACTGGGATCTGGACCTACCCACACTGCAGCTTTGCATTTAAAGTGTATTAGGAGCCAGGCGGACAGATAACCCAGCTCAGTTCCGGATCCTGCCAGGTCTGGGAGCTCAGACCCCTCCCTCCCCTCAGCCCCTCTTGGGGCTCTTGTACATTTCAAAGGAGGAATGCGAAAGTGCCTATCAACTAGCAAATGCTTATCAGATAGTCGACTAGCTGACTAGTCTTTACCATCCTTAGTTCACACCACTATTTTTAGCATTCTCGTTAAAGCACTCAAGTCTGTCTTCCCCTTGCTGCTCCCAGCTCAATCCCAACTACAGTGTAGACATAGCCATAAAGACTTTCTTGTACAAAGACAAGAGCATTACACAGATACCTTAAGGTTATTTTTTAAGAATACAACCTCTACTAATTAGAATTTACCTAAATTAATGTGCATAAAAAACATTCTCATTTTTTTAATAATGGATCATTCTAATGTATTTCTAAATTCACTAGTTCTTTCTTCGAAGGGCCATGACTCAAGAAATTTAAAAAAATCCACAAAGTATTTCAAATTTAGATAATGTTTTATATCTGTAACAATGTGATAAAGATTAGTTGGGGCCTGGGAGGATGCTTAATACAACTGACATTTAAGAACTCCATGGGGCTGTTGCATGCTCAGCACAAATGAAGATCTGTAAACCACTAAGATGTCAGTGCTTTAGACAGAACTTTCAAAGACTTTAGCAGCATCTAAAAACCTCTGCTCTTTGCACATGCTCAATAATTTCAGAAGCTTACAACTAAACCAAATTAGACAACAAATGGTAACTCCCCCAGACCACAGGCCTATCTGATTGCCAAATTTCAAGTTCCCCACTCAAAGCATGAAGCCACTAGACCGCTTCAAAGAAACAACAAAAATTAAGATTGGCAAAACTATCTATTTTTCATTAACTATGTTCTCAGAAATATCTAGCCTGTTTTTGTTGAAATTTCCCCAAAAATTCAGTTTGAGGCAGAGCAAGCATGAAAAATTTCAACTCAAATGGTGAAAGTTATATAATGTTACAAAACAACAGAAAAGATGAGGAAAATTGAAGATAAAGACTTTGTTGCTCCTTTTTCTGTAACCTTTCATTACTAGTTCACAGTGTCACCCTCTGAAATCCATGCAACTCAAAGTAATTTGGTACCAACACCAGATATCAGTTCTGTGGCTTACCACTGTCAAAAATTTCATTCTTTATGTGAATATCATACTCACAAATACAGTTGGCTCTTACTACTTTGCACCATCAGCAAACTGCAGAAAGCTCCCCAGTAAGATTACCAAGTTTTGTGAGTAAACTAAATGACAAAAGTAATATACTGCATCACAAGAAGTATTTAATATATTTTGATAAATGTAGTTTAGTGTCATGCTATTTCTAACATTTCAAATTACCGTTTTGCAAAGGTAATTAAGTTTTCATAACTTAATACTTCAAAACAGCACTTCCATTCCTGAGATGATGAGAAATGGAACAAGACTGGTGTTTTTTGTCAGAATTATGTTCATTGGCAAGTGCTTTTATGATTGTACAAGTGTATTATTTGTGTTACCTGAATTAGTGAGTGCATAAGGTAGGAAACTCTGCCTGTCATGTGGCATTTTACATACATCTACCTCTTATTTTTAACGGTTAATACTAATGTTAAAGGAAATTTTTACTTTTTTACATGAAGATCATTAAATAATCAGATAACTCCATAGCAGTTACACATGGGAATGATTTGTTTCTGCTGTTAATTGGCACAAGTGTCTTTCTAAGGCAGTTTTGCCCACAAAGGCTCATATTATAGTTTTGTTAGCCTCTATGGTACCACAGGACTACTCTTTGTTTTTAAAGTTACAGATTAACACAGTTCTACCTCCATACTCTCTAAGGCATGTTTATATATATTTCAGTGAACCTACATTTTGTATTGATATAATTCCTACCAAATATGGGGGGGAGGGGAAGACTGTCAGAATTTCTTTCTAGTTTTCATGATTCAGTACAGGTTGAACTTCTCTAGTCTGGTACCCTCAGGATCTAATCAGTGCCAAACCAGAAAAAGCTGGCTCTCTGTGCGTGCAAGCTTTGCAGAACCACCTGCCTCCCCCGCCCCCTTGCTACCTCCCAGAGACAGCAGTGGGGAGGGTGGGGGAGGAGCCAACACACATAGGGACCTGGCGCCTCCCCAGCACCAGCTTCCACCTCCCCTACTGTGGGAGGCAGCAGGTAGGGGAAGGCAGCTCTTCAGGAGCTGGCACACACAGGGATCTAGCTTAAAAGCCAGCTCCCCACGGGCACGGGATCCTGCCTCCCTCACCCCCTTGCTACCTCTAGTATAGACAGGATTGTAATCATTATGATTATCCAATAAACCCAGGCTTATTGGTTAATCACATTACGAACTACACACTTACATCCTTACTGCTTACTGGGCTCTTAGAAAACATTTAGGGGCAAATTAGACATAAACAGCAGCACAGAACACTGAGAGCCAGGTCTGGTGGCTGTAAACAAACTTTATGGGACTGTGGGAAACTTGGTCACATCCATGATAAGTGGACATCCAGCTAACTAAACTCATGTTGAACCATGGATGCTGCCAGACCAGAGTGCCAGACTAGAGAGGTTCAATACATACTCTTTTTCCAAAAACATGAGATATTACTTATAAAGATTCAAAAACTCTTATGTTCCCTTTAGAAGCAGAATTCTAGACCCATTAAGTCTGCAGTGTTGAGATAGCTAAGTGCTGTAATGCATTAAAACACTACATTACCCTTTTATATTCCATCTGAATAGACTATTACCTCTCCTATGCTAGAAATCAATTACAGGAAAGCAATGTGACTCCACTGCAATTACTGTGTCAGTGTCAGTATTACTTTCGCCTCATGCTTACCAACCTGCTGCAAAGTACTTATCTTACTAGACAGTCATCCTTCAATTTTTATATCATAACACCAAAAGGAATGGTTCCACCACTACTCCCCTCTCAGTTGGAATCCAGGACACTTTAAAACTTAGTTTTTGCAAAATAAGATGGGCAATTCACTACCCCCTTCTTCTATGGCCCAAAACGGGTTATCTTTACTACATACAAGATTCAGATATTCCCTAAAAGCAGTGAGGAGTCCTGTGGCACCTTATAGACTAACTGAAGTGTTGGAGCATAAGCATTCGTGGGCAAAGACCCACTTCGTCAGATGCATGCTTTTGCAGATTCAGACTAACACGGCTACCCCTCTGATACTTGACAGATATTCCCTAGTAGCTTATACGATAATTTTACTTTTGACACAGAAATCAAACACACCCTCACCAAAAAACAGATATATTATAAAAAAAACAACAAATGGTCTGAAAGCACTTTATAGACTAACAAAACATGTAGATGGTATCATGAGCTTTCGTGGGCACAGCCCAATTCTTCAGATAACCAGAGTTCTGAGTTTAGCATGTGCAGACCCAAAATAAATAGGAGAGAAAAAAAAGGAGGGGGGTGTGAGACAGGGAGCAGAGGGTATAGAAAATAGGGGGGTTAAGAGAATCAGTGAGTTTCTGAAGATTGGGTAGTCAAAACGAAGCAGATAAGAATCAAAGTCAATTGATAGTAGCCTTCCTGACAGGAATCTACAGAAAAAGCTGTTTGAACCTGCTCCCTGTCTCCCACCCCATTTCTTTTTTTCTCCCTCCCCTCTCCCCTTCTCTCCTATTTATTTTGGGTCTGCACATGATCAGAACTCCCATCATCTGAAGAAGTGGGTTATGCCCACGAAAGGTCATGATACCATCTACATCAGTGGTCTCCAACCTTTTTACACCCAAGATCACTTTTTAAGTCTCAGAACAGGTGAAGATCTACCGCCCCACCCTTCCTTGAAGCCCCCCCCCCCTCTTGACTCCTGTCCATCACTTGCTATCCCCAGCCCTTATACACACTGTTAAACAGTTTATTTTTAAATTATGCAATATATAAAATTAAAATCACATTTATAGTTATGAAATAAATGGTCTGTTTTTAATTCATGCTATTTAAGTGTCAAATGAAGCATTTACATTTATACATTTTCTTCTCTGCTATTTTGTAAATCTAAAATCAAGTATTGATAATTATATATTTTTTCTTCCAATAACAAAGTCTCAGTGTGACACCTGTGACTGAACAGTATCTGCCAGTGTCTTGAAGTCTGGGTTGTAGTCTGAGATTGCTAGTCGTATACAGTCCATCAGATGGGCATCTGTGATCCTGCGTTCAGCCTGGGAAGCTTGCTCCAGCACAGCTGGAGCTAGACGCAGCCTCCCTGGGCTGAGCGCAGGGCAGCTGGGCTGGAGGCAAGAGAAGTAGCTGCCCGGCCAGCTGGCCATGACGCTCAGCCAGGGTGCACCAAGCTCCACCTGGGCAGGCACAGAGGAGAAGCCGCCGATCAGCTGGAGCGTGGGGCAGCTTCTTTCAGCTGAAAGCCACAGTCAGCTGGCTGGGGTGTTTCAGCCCTCCCGACCTCCCACCATTCCTCACAGCTACTCACCTGTGTTGTTGATCAGTGAGTAGCTGCTCCTCAAATGAGGAAATCTAATGTAAATGTACTGTGCAGGCGCGCAGTTCAGAGAGGGCTCAAGAGCTACTCTTAGAGCCCCTGAGATCTACCTGTAGCTCACGATCTACTGGTTGGTGACCCCGGATCTACATGTTTTGTTCATCTATAAAGTGCTACCAGACCATTTCTTGTTTTTTTTCTGTACAGACTAACTCTGCTACCCCCTGAAGCTTCTGAACATGTACAATATATTATACAGGCAGTCCCCAGGTTACGTACAAGATAGGGACTGTAGGTTTGTTCTTAAGTTGAATCTGTATGTAAGTCGGAACTGGCGTCCAGATTCAGCCGCTGCTGAAACTGATCAGTTTCAACAGTGGCTGAATCTGGACGCCAGTTCTGACTTACATACAGATTCAACTTAAGAACCCCAGGCATCCCCATGTCAGCTGCTGCTGAAACTGATCAGCGGCTGATTCCAGGAAGCCCGGGGCAGGGGCTTCCTGTAGTCAGCCACTGGTCATTTTCAGCAGCTGCTGACTAGGGGACACCTGGGGCAGAGCAGCTGGGGTGCTGCTGGGTTGGTCCAGTGGCACCCGGAGCGGCGCTACGGGACCAACCGGCAGCGCCCCAGCTGCTGTACCACAGGCATCCGGAGCAAAGCCGCGGAGCACGGGGGCAGCGGGACAGCCCAGACGCGCCGTGGCTATCCTGCTGCCCTCGGGCTCCGCGGCTTTGCTCTGCTCTGCTCCCCGTCCCCCAGGTCTGCAGACCAGGGGGAGGGGGAGCAGAGTAGAGCAGAGCAGCGGAACCCGCGTCTGGGCTGTCAGCTGGTCGCGTGCTCCGCTCTGCTTCCCCCCCCCCCCCCCCCATGGTTTGCAGACCAGGGGGAGGGGGAGCAGAGCGGAGCAGAGCAGAGCGGCAGAACGCGCGGCCAGCTGACAGCCCAGAAGCGTCTGGGCTGTCAGCTGGCTGCGCGTTCCGCCGCTCTGCTCCGCTCTGCTCCCCCTCCCCCTGGTCTGCAGAGGGGGGGGGAGCAGAGCGGAGCGCACGGCCAGCTGACAGCCCAGACGCGTCTGGGCTGTCAGCTGGCCGCGCGTTCCCCCGCTGCTTTGCTTCCTCTCCCTGGTCTGCTCGAAACCAGGGAGAGGAAGTGCCCCGTTCGTAACTGCGGATCCGACGTAAGTCGGATCTGCGTAACTCAGGGACTGCCTGTAGTTTGCAAAGAAGTCAGTTAAGATTCAATGTCCACTGCTTAACTGACAAGCAATCAGTTATAGCAGACAAAAAAAACAGGTATTTTACATATAAAAGATATCAAACCCTGTCCACCTTCGAGAATTTCACATTTTCAATTAAATGGATTGTTTGTGAGGTAGCTGGGGAGTGGGTCTTAGTATTATTTTAAGCATTTGCCACATGTATTTAGGAAAATGACAAGTGGTAAAATTCAACACAGAGTTATTTTATTATTAAACAATCTTGCTCATGCTATATAAACTTTGAGTTATAGAATATTAGTTTACAAAAAATTTATGTTCTGTTGAGACTTGCCAAATCATGTGACAAGTGACCACTGGGAAGCCAGCTGGTTTAATTTATTTATGTAGCCTCAGCAGCAAATGTACCTGAGAAATATCCCTGGACTGTAAAATAAACTTAGGAAATGAAGTAAAAAGAAAAAAAAATACCCTGAAATAAATCCTTGGAAGTTCTATGTTTTTCCCAACACCTTCCTAACGCTAGGCACATTAGGATCCACATGCACACCCTTCACCTGCACTTTCTCTTCTGAACAAAGCACTCAAGGAATCCTATCATGAAAAACACAGCTGCAATCCTGGAAACCGAGCATTTGCAGTATAAATGGCTACTTCGATCCCTATTTATTTGGGCATCCAAATACTCTATTCGGCTTTTGGAAAAAGTCACTTGACCCATGGACATAGTTGTAAGGCTGCACTACACACATATCAGACTGCACCAGGTGAAATTTAGTGCAGGAAGTATGAGAAATCTTGGTCTCACCGATGCCACTTTGAGAGTGGAGGAGGTACCTTAAATTTTACTCTGTCTGATAGCACTTTTAATATGGGCCCATTTATTTTGTCCAGATCTTCCTCTTTGTATTCTACAATGCCAACACAGTCACAACACATCATAACGAACAACAATAATTCAGCGAGCAGCCATCGCCGGATCAGGCCAGACTTTATTTTGCTCAAGTCACGGCGACACCTCGAACTGCAAATTATTTACAACAAAATCAACCGGGGGCGAGGGGGGGAGGAGAGAGACCCCCCCGCAGCGCATCCCTCAGGCTCAGATTCAATACAGGCAGGCGGAGCAGGCCTGCACTGGGGATTTTTCGCTCTGCCCGGCCCCTGGGCCAGGCCCAGGCCGCTCTCAGCGGATTCCCTCCCACGCCCGTGGCCGGCGGCGCTGCGGCAGCGGGACAGAAGGGCCCGGCTTAGGCCTCCACAGCGCCTGGACGCGAGGCCCCCAGAGGAGGGAGCCGAGGCTCCGTCTCCTCGCCCCAGCCCGGGCCTGTGCTGGCGGAGGAAGCCTGGCGCGGCCGGGGCCCGAGCGCAGGAGCAGGGCCACGCCGCGCTGCCGGCCCGGCCGCAGCCAGGAGAGCAGCGCGCGCACCTGCTGCCGCCAGCGCGCGCGGCCTCCTCCTCCGCCCGGCTCAGCGGGGGCCGGCCCCCGCGCGCGCGCAGGTGGGGGAGGGGGTCACGCGGGGTTATTTACGGCCTGGCTCTAATTTCGGAAGGCCAGTAACAACAAACCCGCAGTCGGGCTCATCTAATGCCGAGACTCACCCGTCCCGCAGAGAGGCGCCGGCCCCTTTAAAAACACTCGAGGCCACGCCCCCTCCCCCTCCTGAAGGGCCGGCCGCCAATCGAGGGCGGGGACGCAGCCCCGGGTGCCGGGAGCCAATGAGCAGGCCGGTTAGTGCAGGGCAGAGCGGGACGGGAAGGAAGATGGAGACAGCAGCGGCCGAACGGGGCCCGGCCGCCGCGGGCTGTAGCGCTGCCTCGCTGGGGCCGCGGCCGGTGGCGGTGCCGGAGCGGCTGCAGCGGCGCGAGGCGGAGCGGCAGCGGGAGGCGGAGCGGCGGCGGCAGGAGAAGGCGGCCCAGGCGGTGCAGGAGGAGCAGAGCGGGTTCTTCGCGGCCGCCTTCTCCCGGGAGCGGGCGGCCATCGAGGCGCTGCTGGGGCCCGGCCCGGCTGGGGCCGAGGCGGTGGAGGAGGCGGCCGCCCGGCTGCAGGGGCTGCAGAAGCTCCTCACCGACAGCGTCCGCTTCCTCGCGCCCTACGAGGTGCGGCAGGGGCAGGAGGCGCTGGGCCGGCTCCAGGAGGCCCTCGCGGCCGGGCGCCAGCAGCTGCAGCCGAAGAAGCGATTCGCCTTCAGCGCCCGCAAGAAGGAGGCGGGATCCGCCCCGCCGCCCGGCCCGCTCCCCGCGGCACCCGCCCCGCCGCCCGCCCCGGCCGGCCCGCTCCCGGCGGAGGGCGAGGGGAGCGGCCCCCCGCTGTGCGGCTTCAGCGGGGCCCAGGCCCAGAGGCTGGAGCTTGGCTCGTCCGAGCTGCTGCAGCGCGACGTGCTCCTGGCCGAGCTGAGCGACTGCCAAGTGCGGCTCCGCGGCAACCCCAACACGCTCCGGGTGCGGGACTGCCGCGGCTGCACCGTGCTCTGTGGGCCCGTCTCCACCTCCGTAGTGGTGGACGGCTGTAGCGGCTGCGTCCTGGCCTTGGCCTGTCAGCAGCTCCGCACCCACCGCACCCGCGACACCCTGCTGTACGTACAAGTGACCAGCCGGGCTATGCTGGAGGACTGCAGCGGCATCCGCTTTGCCCCCAACCCCTGGAGCTACCCTGGTATCGAGGATGACTACGAGTCCTCCGGCCTGGACCGAGGCAGGAACAACTGGAACCTGGTGGATGACTTTGACTGGCTGGCCAGAGATGAAGCCTCACCCAACTGGAGTGTGATCCCTGAGCAGGAGAGAATCACCCAGTGGGACTGAATGGGGGCTGCAAAGGAAAAGTCTTCCTCCTCCAAAAGGGCTCTCTGAGACTAGAGGCATCTTGTGACTGCTCAGCAAGTCCTAGCATAGCTACAAATACAACTCACAGTGATTCATTATAAAACAAACATTAATTGGCAATCAGTTAACCTGTGGTAAAAGTAGTCTAAACAAGTTCTTAGAGGATACATACATAAGATATGCATAGTCACAAAGAAGTGTATATACACAGAGATACATACATAAGGTATGCAATGCATTATGGTTGATACCACCGGGGACTTGATCTAGTAATAGGTACAGGTGCCTAAAAGGGTTGAATTCCAGTGAGGTGTTTGGGGAGGAGTTTAGAGAGGTTGTTTTGGGTGTAATCAAAGAGGAAGAATCTTAAATACAAACTCTTGATTCACTGCCTTCACTTCTGTAATTCCATGGGCTATTTATCAAAGCCTCTTATGATGTGGTAGCAGTCTTTCAGAGGCATATTATACATTTTGCAGCATTATATGCTTACATTGGAATAGTCTGCCGTTTTTGTCCTTTCAGTTAAAAAAAACCAAAAAAACAACACCCTATATACAGGATCTTCCTTTGAAAGAGGAGTTGCTTACTTAACTAGGAGATATTGGTATAAGGCTGTGGTAGTTCTGTTTCAAATTTTCTTATTCAGACATCATTCATCATAACATTACAACACAGGAATATCTCTACTCTAAAATATTAGAACATATAACTACTTAAATATAAACACTGCCTTACCTACCCAATCTTTCTCCTCCTTTCTGCCCCCCCCCCCCTCCGCCCCAAGCAAACAAAACAATCCCTGCTTTCTGTCTTAAAGTGTAAGGTCCTAAAACAAACAAATGTATAATCACTCAAAAACAGTATCTGTCAAGGTACTCTTAACTAGTTGGCTGTTTTCAGAGCAAATAGCTTGTCTATTCACTGTTTGTTTTCAGAATTAAGTTGTTAAAAGTTAACTTTTAAATGAAAGATTGGATTTAAGGTATTTTTGCACTTTATTTATACTAACTTAAAAATGTCTGGACAGTTTCAGGTTTAATACCATGAATGTTCTTTTGCAGTCCTGTGTCTAATTTTCTGCAGATGTTGAAACTTTTCTTTTTTGGCACTCATAAATATGTTCAAAGAAAATAGTCAGTGCCTACTGTATCTCTAAATGAGGTGTTACTTCTAAAATTTTCGTGTCTAATAAATAGCCTATAAAGGAGTGATGAATTACATTTGTTCTTTACCAAAGTGCCTTTTTCCCTAATTTAATTATTCTTGCTCTGATAATAAAGCACTCTTCACTTCTGCTGTAGTTCTATATTTCGATACAAACTAAGGATGTAAAAAGTCAACAGGTAAGCCTCCTCCTTAGTTAGGGAGACTGATTGGTTCCAGTTAACTGGTAGGGGCTAGAGCAGCAGCCCCCCCCACCCCGGGCAGTGGACTGCTCCAACCTCTTAGAGCAAACAACAGGCAAGGGCTGCCCTAGCAAGCCGGAGCAGCCCCCGTAAGTGGCAGGCCCAGTCTTGGCCCCTGCCCCACCACAGGTTATGTGCTGTGGCTCCCCCACTGCAGAACCCACAGCAAAGCTGTCTTGGGAGCAGGCTGGCAGCCCCAGTTCTGGGGAGGCTTTGCTGCATGTCTGCAGCGCATATACAGTAAAACTCCATTAGTCCAGCATCCAATGCTCCGGGACTCCTGATGGTCTGGCACCATCAGGAACCCAGAAGTGCTGGGGCAACGGGACAGGCTTCCCCCTTCAGCTGATGCTGAAACTGACCAGCAGCTGAATCGGGGAAGCCGGGAGCAGAGCAGTTGGGGTGCTGCTGGGTTGGTCTCGTAGTGCTGCCCCTCGGCACTGTGGGACCAACCCAGCAGGACCCCAGGTGCTCTGCTCTGTTGGTCCCCAAGTCAGCTGCTGCTGAAGCAGATCAGCAGCTGATTCCAGGTAGCCCCGGGCAGAGCAACTGGGGTCCTGCCAGGTTGGTCCCGCAGCCCAGAGGGGCAGCGCTACGGGACCAACCGGGCAGTACCCCAGCTGCTCTGTCCCAGGCATCCCCAAGAGCAGCTGGAGTGCTGCTGGGTTGGTGCAGTAGCGCTGCCCCTTAGCGCTGCGGAACCAACCTGGCAGCACCCCAGCTGCTCTATTGCAGGCATCCCCGATTCAGCTGCTACTGAAATTGACCAGCAGCAGCTGAATCAGGGACGCCTGGGGCAGAGCCAGACTATCATAAGGGGGGGCTATGAGGGGTCTGGGGTGGCATCCCCTCCCACCCCACTCCAGACCCCTCATAGCCCCCCCCTTCTGATAGTCCGGCATATCTGATAATCTGGCACCCCCTGAGTCCTAAAGGTGCCAGATTACTGAAAGTTTACTGTACTTAAGATTTATGACTCAGACAGTTCAGAGATGTACAATCTTGCACTACTGTTGAATGACATGTAGGGTAGAGTTTCTCAAATTGGTGGATTCAAAATTGTCAACAGAAGAGCAACTTGCAGTTGAATACCTTCTTAATTTCCATAAATGAATAATGCAAAATATTTTCAAAAAAGCCATTCTAAGTTTTCAGTCTCATAGCTTATGACCCAGGTGCTGCCTACTTAGAGGGGAGATGAGACATAAGGGCTCCCCATTATTTCCCTAGCATTGGTTACCCATACTTCAGATCTCTTATAGAAAAGATGGTATATTTACACTGCAATACAAGCCTAGGACTAATGGGACTCAAATCAGTGAACACGGGATTAGAGAACTCAGAGTTGTGTGTCTATATTAATTGGAAAGCATAGACAAGATTTGAACCCAGGCTCCAAAAAAAGACTGTAGCATCTACTGTGCAACCTGAAAAGTATACCATTAAGCCAGGAATGTCAATGTGTAGCCAATTACCAATTAACCTATAAACCTAGGCTCATGAGTTAATCCTAATTGACCATGCGTACTCTTCCCTACCTGTGGTCTCCCTCCTCCTCTCCCACCCCCCACCCATCAGAGGCAGGGGCCTCCCCAAGGGTGCATAGGCTTCTAATATCTACATTAAGTCAGTGCCAGTCATGCCAACTGCTGTTACCACACCAAAACAGCCTTAACAGAACCAAAAAATAGTACCTGATCAAGTGCAAATAGTGAAACCAGATACAAGACAAAAATCTCAGTATTTCGTGTCCACTGTCCACCCATTCTTTCCCTCCTTACCATGTTTGCTGCACCCTTGCCATTAGGGGAGTAGTGATGGAAGCTAGGGATGTTAGATAATGATTAATTGAATAGTTATGTAACTGCACAAAATCTTAGTGGTTACATAGCTATTCAATGGGTCTAGGTAGTACACCCTTCTCCCAAGGAGACTCCTGCCATCCTGCGCTGCTGCCTCTGTGTTAGAGGCAGCAGCACTGGGTGGTAGGAGAGCTGGTCCATGAGGGGAGCATGTTTAAAAGCCATCTTCCCACACAGACCGGCTCCTGCTTGCTGGCCTGCGCGGTTGCCTCTGTATCCAAGCTCCCAGTGGTCAGGATCTGCGCCGGCATCCCACAGAGCAACCTCTATCTGTGGTGAGCCTGGGCCCACCGCAGACAGAGGCTGCTCCATGGCAGCAACCCCTGTTTGATACAAGCTCCCCACAGAAAGAGGCTGCACTAGCAGCCCACAGAGCAGCCTTCCCTCCCGGAGATGTAGCAGCACAGAATGTGCGAGTGAAGTGGCTTGCATGAGCCAGTATGTTTGGGCAACTGGCTTGAAAGCTGCCTCTGTATCAGAGGCAGCAGTGCTGGGGTGGGGAGGGCAGGCAACTCCACAGGATGCAGAGGCAACAAAGAGAGGAAAGTGCATGTAGTTGATAAGATTAATCTGTATGTCTAGGTTAATTGTGTACTTGATTACAAGCTGACCGCTAATGGAGGCATTAAGGGTATGTCTATACTGCAGAGTTTTTCCAGAAAAACAGCTATTTTTTCATAAAAACTACACTTACATCCACACTGCAATTGCATTCTTTCGACAGAAAGTAAAAAACTCAGGGTTTTTTCTGACAGCGGTCAACCTCTTTCTACAAGGAAGAAGCCTTTTTTCTGAAAGAGCTCTTTCAGAAAAAGGCATGTGTGGACGGAGAAGAGGGTTTTTTTCGAAAGAAGAAGCTAACATCCTTAACAGCTTTCTAAGTACCATTGCAGGTGGTAAGTAAGAACTGAGGGGGTGGAGGGCCAGCAGGGGTATATATGCACCAGCATGCTGTCACCACTCTAGGGGGCTCCCTGGCTGGCCCAACAGATACTGCTAAGGGGAAAAACTCTGGAATCTGTGCACACAGTGCGTACACACCTAATTGCAAGCACTTGAAGAAGAACTCTATTTTATCACAGACATTTTTAATAAAAATCACAGACAGTTCTCAGCTTCCATTAATTTTTCTTTAATGCCCATGACTTTTACCAAAAATATATGAGACAAAAACCTTAGCCTTACTTGTAATGACAGGTAACATTAATAATATCTACAATGTAAAAGAAGCAGCCATGTTAGCGTGATAGAGAACTGGAAGGGACCTAAAAGAGGCCATCTAGTCCAATCCCCTGTACCCATAGCAGGACTAAGTATTATCTAGAGCAGAAGTGACCAACCGCAGCTCATGAACAACTTTACGCTAGACCAACTGGTGCGCCGCAGAACCCTGGGGTTCTGCGAAGCAAAGGCAAGGGTTCCGCGAAGAGCCGATATTCCCCCGTCTCCTCTGAGACAGAGCTGGAATCGCTGCATCCCGTGTAGACTTCAAAATGGCCACCTTAAAAGGTCAATGCCTGCTCTGCTCTTAAAAGGGCAAACTGTTTTGTTTTTTTTAACTCAATGAAAAGCAGTGGCTGAGGCTTTTTTTTTATGCTCAACAACTTTTTTCATAGAATCATAGAATAATAGGACTGGAAGGGACCTCGAGAGGTCATTGAGTCCAGCCCCCCACCTTCAAGGCAGGACCAAGCTCCGTCTACACCATCCCTGACAGATGTCTATCTAACCTGTTCTTAAATATCTCCAGAGAGGGAGATTCCACCACCTCCCTTGGCAATTTATTCCAATATTTGACCACCCTGACAGTTAGGAATTTTTTCCTAATGTCCAATCTAAACCTCCCCTGCTGCACTTTAAGCCCATTACTCCTTGTCCTGTCCTCAGTAACCAAGAGGAACAAATTTTCTCCTTCCTCCTTGTGACACCCTTTTAGATATTTGAAAACCGCTATCATGTCCCCCCTTAATCTTCTTTTTTCCAAACTAAACAAGCCCAGTTCATGAAGCCTGGCTTCATAGGTCATGTTCTCTAAACCTTTAATCATTCTTGTCTCTCTTCTCTGTACCCTTTCCAATTTCTCCACATCTTTCTTGAAATGTGGCGCCCAGAACTGGACACAGTACTCCAGCTGAGGCCTAACTAGTGCAGAGTAGAGCGGCAGAATGACTTCACGAGTTTTGCTTACAACACACCTGTTGATACAACCTAGAATCATATTTGCTTTTTTTGCAACAGCATCACACTGTTGACTCATATTCAACTTGTGGTCCACTATGACCCCTAGATCCCTTTCCGCCATGCTCCTTCCTAGACAGTCGCTTCCCATCTTGTATGTATGGAACTGATTGTTCCTTCCTAAGTGGAGCACTTTGCATTTCTCTTTATTAAACCTCATCCTGTTTACCTTTGACCATTTCTCTAACTTGCTAAGGTCATTTTGAATTATGTCCCTATCCTCCAAAGAAGTTGCAACCCCACCCAGTTTGGTATCATCTGCAAACTTAATAAGTGTACTCTCTATCCCAATATCTATATCATTGATGAAGATATTGAACAGTACGGGTCCCAAAACAGATCCTTGCGGAACTCCACTTGTTATCCCTTTCCAGCAGGATTTAGCACCGTTAACAACAACTCTCTGACTACGGTTATCCAGCCAATTATGCACCCACCTTATCGTGGCCCTATCTAAGTTATATTTGCCTAGTTTATCAAAAAGAATATCATGCGAGACCGTATCAAATGCCTTACTAAAGTCTAGGTATATGACATCCACCGCTTCTCCCTTATCCTCAAGGCTAGCTATCAGATTAGTTTGGCATGACTTGTTTCCCCTGGGTTCTTTGCGCTGTATCCACCACTATTTGGCTCTTCATCTGTAATGGGTTGGCCACCCCTGATCTAGAGCATCCCCTGACAGATGTTTGTCAAACTTCCCTGAAATACGTCCAATGATGGAGATTTCACATCCTCCCTAGAAAATTTTATTCCAGTGGTTAGCGTATGACAGGTTTAGTCACAGGGTCCCCTTGCAACCATCACTTAAGGTGCTGAAACACTACTGAGCCCACCTTCCTGCCCTCATGGGCACCCCTCAACCATCTCTCCTGTTGAGCCAGACTCTCGCTTCCACCAACATTGGCACAGAGATGGGGTCCCAGCCCTCAACAGTGAAATACAAATGCTAAGATTGGCTCAGTTAACAGGACTTGCTACAGCACCTAGATGCACAGCCCCAGTGGGATTAGAACCCCTGATTAATACAACTTTATACAGAATAAAATGGATTTAAGGTTTATTAATAAGCAAAAGTTATTGTATTAAGTAGAAGTGGTTGCAAGTAATAGCACACAGAACAAAGTAAGTTATTTATTTTGCTAGCGGGCAAAATAAAACAGCACCCACCAGCTAAGCCTAAGACACTTGTTCAGTGCAGTACCTTATTGGTGTGGGGCACTGTGCCCATCTCCCTGAGGGGATGGTGTCACACCCTCACCACCCCCTTCAAATAGCATTCAACCTCGTGTGTATTGGTTCTACCCACAGTCTTCTCCAACTGTCAGGGCTGCCATGTCAAGCTTCTAACCCAATCTCTCCCTCCGAGGGCAGTGTGGCCTACCAGCCTGAGTAAGTGACAATGCTTCTCTCTCTAAGGGCATCACAGCCTAACAGCCAGAGTCTATAACAATGCCCTTCTCAGGGCAGTGTAGCCTAGCAGCCAGAGTCTATAACAATCAGTGTAGGTCCTCTTGTGTGGTTGGTGAGAGGGGGCGGGGACAGTCCAGGCTGGTGCTCTTCTGTGCCCCTGGAAACTGGAGCCCATGGGAGCAGAAGTACATGCAGTCATGGCAGTGGTTGGACGGTTGTTGGTGGAACTCATCTCCTTGTGTATCGCAGTGTGCTGCTCACTTGCAACTCTGGCCCCCTGGGACAGGACGTTCTTCTGTTCCTGTAGCTTTTAGCTCACCAGGAGAGTAGTAGAGGTGGAAGTTCTGGCCAGAGTGGTCAGAGCGCGAAGCTGTAGAGGCCAATTGCGTTGACTTTCTAGCAATGTTGCATCTACACTAGCATAACTGTGCAAGGTTCAGTATAGCATAACTCCCGGTGAAAAGCAGCCTCTAAAGGTGATGCAATAGGCTTGGTAGTGTGGACGCATCACTTAGAAAATCCACCCTATGGGGCTAAGGTTTATGTAAAGTCCTAGAGTAGACCAGGCCACACTGAGTGCTTTGAGAAGTCTATCCTATTCATATACATTACAGTCGGATCTACAGTCATCTAAGCTAACAGCATGTGCGTGCCTGGTGAAAATCTAGACTTTGCAATCTCCACACTGAGCTACATAACATCTGTCCCCTCTGTGGGTGCACCTAATGTTTCTAGTTTTACTCTTCAATGAGCAGCAGAATGTGTTTTCATTATATATCATTTCTATGTTCCTGACATAAAATTGTATCAGATGATAGACCTTCACTTTATCCTTTCTGATGCACAGGGAAACTCATTCAGGTTTATTTGTATCTAATTCACTTCAGATTGCAAAAGAAATACTGTCCAAACAACCTATAGAGTAGCTTCCGATTTAGCTCATTTTCCCATTTTCTTGAAGCACATGAGAGATGGTGACCTGAACTGTAGGGTTATGTGACATTTTTCTGAGAAATCAAGGAAATCTTCAATGCTGTATCTTCTGTAGAGAGTCTCAAACTGTCCCAGAAATAGCATTTCGCCTTCCACTATATCAATGACATGAGCCCATGATCAGAGAACAGTGACAGCAGTGTCCCGTGGCCAGCCACGTGCACAAGGAGCTGGCGTGTGTTCTAAGGAGGCTATTGTGCATGTGCAGCCGGTCACCCTCCTCAGTTCCTTCTCAACTGGCAACTGCTGTCACTGATCAGCAGTCTCCCTTTACCTCATGTATTACCTACTTACTTATCTATAGTTTGGCTCAGAAGCCCTTCCTACTTTATTCCTCCTGACTCCTTACTCTCCTTCTTAGTCATCAAAAAAAAAAAATCACCAGACAAGTGCATGAAGGCGCATACTAACCCCATGCTTATTGCCGGCTCTCTAAGATATGCTGGGTTTGTCCAGATTTCAACGGTGTACGAGCTGCAGGCTATCCATTTCAATTCTGATGGGCATGCAGAGTGTGTTCGCTGTCTGGGTGAACAGCATGCCTCAGAATATTGCCCACATTGTCAGAAACTAACAACCCGATCCAGGAGATCGAGAGAATTACAACTCCAAATGCTGCAGATAGAAAAGAAGGCTCGTCAGCTTCTAACTTTGAGCAATCTACTCCTTCCAGGCAAAATCACTTGGGACAGAGTCGGAGACAGCAGCTCACATGGTGTCGAGCCCTAAGGACTGGGAAAACAACAAAGCAAAGAAAAGGTCCTATTCTCCCTCAGGGACTGAGTCCCTCCTGAGGAAGCATGCTCCCCACAAAAATGCTCCAACTCCACAAACAGGGTCTGATAAGCAGCTCACCAGCAGGACTGGCAAGGATAAAAGCTGGAACCCGAAGCACTCACAACGTGCTTCAGAGAAGACACTGTCAGAGGCAAAATGCAAAGCCCCATCGGCAACACCGACTCAAACACCCATGGCACTATCCTCCATTCAAAAGAGGCACCTGTAGCCAGACATGAACCCCATCTTGGTTTCTGCCCCCACATCCAGAAAGCAAGAGAAAGGCAGTCAGCCTTTGATGCCCTGGGAACGCAGGTGTGCTGCCTGTCCCTGACTCTACCATAAACAGAAACCAGACAGTAAATGGGCTAGCTGACGACCCGGGGCCTCCCGCCGCCCTGATGGCTAGTACCAGTAATTGACACGACTGCACTGTCCCAGGAGAGGAATCTTCACCCATCACATACCAGAGGTGCCCATTGTCTGCATTTTCCCAGGTGTGAATTATGCTTTGCACCCTTCATGGGAAACTTGGTGTTCAAAGTCATTTTTCCTAATTGGCCACTTGAGACCAGGAAGAAGGCTACGTGACCCAAGGGGTATAAAGAGGGGTTTAGTACACCACCCCATTTGAGCTACAATCATCTACACCTGCTGGCAGGTATTGATGGACTCCCAAGGTCTGTGGGATGCCCAACCTCGCCCTACTTCTTCCCAAGGGATTGAGAGAAAGACGCTGGCCACGCCACGTCTGGAACGCAGGGGTGAGAATATATACCTGCTAGGTGTCTATTTTGCATGCATTTAATAAGAGCTCAGAGAACCAAAAGGGTTTCATGGTACCTGTAAGTGACTTATTAGTGTAATTTCTGTCCTGTCCTTTGTAGTGGCTGTGTTATCTGTAACACTGTAGTACCATTTAACAGCTAAGTTTACCCTGTAACAATAAAATAGTAACTGTTTAAGCTGTGACCTGACTCCTTCAGTTGCTGTAACAGAGCCAAGCACAATTTTAAAAAGAACTCCAGCCGGTCATAAGGGACAGATATAGGGAGAGCTTGAGCATTGGATCATGTCACTTCCAGGGGACAGATCCATTGGGGCATCTCTCAGCCTCCCCAGGCTGCCCGCTGCGAAGGGATCGTGTATCTTAGCAGTCAAAATCTGAGGTGTAATAAGCTCTTCCTATAAACTCTGGGGCGTCTGTTGGCTGCCCTCCGCGACGGGACCCTGGTCCTAGCGGTAAAGCCACGGATGTTAAACTCCTCAGGGCGCCCGTCAGTCTCACCTAGACTGCCCACTGCGACGGGGCCTTGTGTCTCAGCAGTTGAAGACTCGGTTGTAACACACACACATGCACTGCCCTGACCATCGGCTGACAGCACCACTCACAGACTGCACCGAGTGCGAGCAATTTAACGGAGGCGGCACTGCTGGCACCACAAAATTATTCGGTACTGGCTTTACATGCAAAACAGCCGATCTTCCACTTAACATTGCCGCATACTCCACATGCCTCCCACCCCCTGCTGCTACCTGCTCCTCAGCTGCTACCACATTTCACAATGGTAGCGGAGCTCTCAGTCAACCCAGTACCAGGGACACCTCTCCCCAGCATCGACGGTACCCTGAATACCTCACCGTGCTCCCACTCACCCACACCTGCCAGTTCAGTTGCCTCTATATTCACCAACAATGAAGATGTAGTGTCCAAACTGCCACAATTACCACAACACTCCTTACATTAGTCATGGCAACAAAGTTAACAATGGTAACTCCCACAGTGGCTCCCACTCCTGGTCATGACTAACTGGCCATACTAGGACCCCTGGGCATCTTACAGACAACAACAGTTTGCACAGACAGCAGACACATCCAACACCAAGGTCTCAGACATCAATGAGGCAGGTCATAGAACAATACAGCTCAGACTCAGAAGAACAGGACAGGACCTTATTGGGGAAGAACAGAGATCACCCTCTTCTCCACCCACACATAATTCATCCACATCCCCAGATGATACGATCATAACGCCATCATCAACTATGGGGGATGATTTTAAGTCGTTCAAGATATTTTCAAAAGAGTGACTGACACCTTAGAGATCTCTCCTTCAGACATGCCACAGACGCATTACAAGCTTACAAACATTCTACACACATCTCCCCATGCAAAATTGGGCATCCCCATGAACGAGGCACTCATGGACCCCGCCAAGAATATATGGCTCATGCCAGCCACAATCACCTCGACATCCAAACAAGTGGGCAAAAAATACTATGTTGCTCTCAAAGAGGCAAAATTTCTGTTTTCCCTCCTGGCACCAAATTCCTTTGTAATAGAAACTATTTCCCTCTTTGATTCACAACAAGTTACATGTATAACTCCATATGATAAAATTGGAAAAGGCTGGATACAATGGGGGAAAAGGCATATTCATGAACAAGCCTACAAATTAGAATTGCTAACTATATCGCATTATTAGCAAAGTACACGCACCAGATTTTTGATCAACTAACATCTTTTATTGACTCACTCCCAGACAATAAAAGAACAGTTTAAAGCAAGTATCAAGGAGGGCACATTAATATCCCGTACATCCCCTACAGGCGGCGCTCAACTCAGGCCGACACAGCAGCCAGATCCCTTGCCTCAGCCATCATAATGAGATGAGCTTCCTGGCTTCAACTTCTGGGTTTTCTGAGAGAAGTGCAGTCCACTGTAAAGGACCTCTCATTTGACAGCACAAAGTTTTTTGCAGAGTCCACAAACACCTCCTTACATACCCTGAAGGACCCAAGGACCACCTTCAGGACTTTACGCACTCAGGTGTCTATTACAAGAAGAAAGCAAAACAGATAATTCCACCAAAGATTCCCCAATTATCATCTCTAATATCATTAGCTCACAGACATTAACCTACCTCCCCGCCCCCACATCCTCCCTCTGTTCTGAAATTTGATTTATCCTTTTAATATGTGTTCACTTTTTTTTTATTGTATCCCTTTGGTATATATGGTCATGCCAATTTTCTTCCACAATTTGATCTGAGGAAGTGGGTCTGGCCCATGAAAGCTTATCACCTAAGAAACCATCTTGTTAGTCTTTAAAGTGCTACATAGTCCTATTTTTCATTCCACCAAAGATACAGACATACACTATTTAAACAACAACAACATGACAATAGATGCTGACCAAGACAAAACAGATGGAGACAGCCCTCAGATAAATCCTCCACCCAGCAACCGTCAACATCCAGACAACAGTTTTGAAGTCCTGTTCGCGGGTCTGACAACCCCAAAATTTGCAAGACAGCAATCCACATCATCCATACTATTTGGCAACAGTCTAGCCAACTTTTATCCAGCCTGGTCGGCCATTACCATCAACAAGTGGGTGTTGGAAATTGTGAAAACAGGATACTGCATCCTGTTCATAGCCATCCCCCCACTACACTGTTACCTACCAGCTCAGTGTTCTTGGGGAATCAGAGCATGGCCACCTGTCAGCCCTGTGCTCTTGGGGAGCCAGGGAGTGATAATCATGGAAAACAATCCCCCTGCCCCCAGCCTCTGTTTGAATCAAAGACAAAGCAATGAAAAGGCAGGGGAAGACACAACTAAACTCCTCCAGACAAGGGTGATAGACTTAAAGAAAAACCCAGCCTTCTCTGCATTGAAGATAGAGCAAAGAGACATCTTCATTAGCATACAGAATGGAGAACAGCTCTTCCAAAGCAGGAACCGCACTGAACTATGGGATATCGAAAGCAGAGACACACTGCCTGATGGGAAATCTCTGCTCCAGATGTTCATGAACCCAGGCCTGCTCACACCCAAATTAGTCATTATCAGACCAATTCTAGTAATGGATCCTATTGATATCCAAAATACTGAAACTGCCTAGTTGCATTGTGAGCTTGTTCAGGAACATCACCCATATCCAGGTGTGATCAGTTTCTATTGTCTCACCTCTGTTTACCCCATAAACAAATCCAGTGTTCTCTCTGAACTATTGTCCTGTCCCTACAAAAACCACCTCCCTTTGCTCAAGAAAAACTGTTCTGATGCCTGGATGAAAACTTGGCATCAGTTCCACTGAGACTTCATCATCTCCTGCCTGATCATGCTGAGGCTCTGCTCTGCTCATCTCCTGCCCTTTGGACCCCCAGCTACCAACACCATCTGGGAACCCCGATCAGTGCAAGCGCCATGGAGAGGTGAAATCTCCCTCTCTCTCTCTTCTCCCCCACCTACCTCTCTCTAAGCATAAGCCTCCTGACCCTGCCCTATGTAAACAGTTACATGGTTTGCTAGCCCTAACATTTGTCATCAGTTTCAATTTAGATTTAATATTGTAACTGTTTTGTGTGTTTGGCTCCTCATATATATATATATATATATGTATATATATATATTCACTACCCAGAAATAAGTAACTTTCATTGTTAAGCTGGTTGCTTCTCTCTCTTTTCCTTTCTCTCTTGCTTATTCTTCCTTGGGGGTGTTGTTTTGGCTTCCCCATTCACTCTGCAACAACGCTTCTTGTACCCAAGATCCTTGTAGTGCCCAAAATCCTGTGGGGTTTGCTCATCATGTGGTTTTCCAGCAGAATGATTGTGGTGTGAAAGTGGGGATAGGGAGGTGCTGAACCAGGAGGCATATGAGGATGGCAGCTTAACGTGTTGTTAAATCCAGCCCACTGAGTCCAAAGGCACATGAGGATGCAGCGTGGCATTGCTGTTAAACCCATCTTGCTGAGTCCAGGGACATATAATGGGTCAGCTTGTGAGAGCTGATTAACCAGTCCTCTCAGACATGCTCTGTTAGTGGGTGTGAGTATCCGTGTGTTTCTAAGGTGGGAAGAACCCAGAAGAGCTCCATTGGGAGGGGGAATTGGCAGAAGGGAGAATTCAGCTCCATATGAGAGCACAAGTAGCACAAGCAATGCACTGATAGAATTATTAAGGCCCCCCCCAACCCCATAAGAGTAACCCTAATAAATGAGCATACCCAAAGTAATGGGCAAATCTGGTAACACCACGCCCCTTCCCCATCCCCTTTCAGGGACCCCTCTCATGAGAAATTGCTTCTACAAGAGGCAGAACATCTCCTAGGACTTGGCACCATAGAAGTAATACCAAAACAATACAGGGGCAAGGGATTTTAACTCTCACTATACCCTCACCACCAAAAAGTCAGGCAGCTGGATACCTATATTAGACTTCTGCAAGCTCAACCGTTTTGTCAGATTCTAACGATTCAAGATGGTCACTCTAGCCTCCATCATACCTGCCTTGGAAAAAGGAGCACAGCTGTCTACCCTTGACCTCCAGGATGCTGATTTCCACATATCAATACATCGAGCACACAGGAGGTTCCTCTGTTTTACTATAAAAGACAGACACTTCCAGTTCAGAGGACTACGGTTCAGACTCTCAACAGCCCCAAGAATATTCTAAAAGGTACTGGCAGTAGTAGCCACACATTTGCACAAAAACAGCATTTCAATATTTCCGTACCTAGACGATTGTCTAGTAACGAGCCACACACGGCAGGGGACACACGATGCTGTCTCAAGAGTGAGAGCACTCTCCAACAGTCTAGGGCTCCAGATAAATGCTGCAACATGCACTTTGACTCCAACTCAATCTCTGGAATGTATAGAGGCACATCTAGATTGCATAAAGGCCAGAGCTTACTTACCTCACCACAAATGGATCGCTATCAGGGACCTGATAGCCAAAGCCAGCTGAAGCTACAGGCTGACTGGGCAATTGGAAAAATGGAAAAGGTTCACAGCCTGGTATGCAACCCATACCTATGAACCTGCCGAGACAGGAATCTCACATATTCTCCAGTACCTACTAAAACTACCACAATGCAGGCCTATCCATGAGCTCCATAAGGGTACACCTTGCCTCCATCTCTGCTCTTCATGCCCCTATACAAGAACACAATCTTCACGCACCTGTCTGTCAAACATTTTCTACAGGGTCTCCACAATGTTTCATTTCCTCCACTCACGGATCCAATCCCTGCACGGGACTTGAACCTAGTGTTGAAAGCCCTCATTGCTGAACCTATCGAACCTCTTGCCACTTGCTCACTACTACACTTATCAATGAAGGTGACCTTCCTTGTAGTGATCACATCTGCCAGACGAGTGGAAGAAATAGCTGCATTAATGGCAGATCCCCCTTACACAATATTCCATAAGGACAAGCCCCATAAGGACAACAAAGAAGCAGCTCTCCATACCCTCGATGTCCGCAGAATGCTCACCTTCTACCTATAATGAATGAAACCATTTAGAAAGACTCCATGACTATTCGTTTCATCTACAGAGAGATCGCAGAGATTGCCCATATCAAAGCAGAGATTATTGACATGGATATCCAGCTGCATTAAACTAGCGTATACCCTGGCACAGCGAGCGCCCCCCTCCACCGTGCGGTCTCACTCAACAAGAGCCATGGCAACAATAATGGCATTCCTACAGGGAGTGTCCACAGAACACACATGCAGGGTTGCCGCATATGCTTCAACACATACATTTGTGCAGCATTATGCCATCCAGAAATTTGCTGAGGCAGAAACAAGATTTGGCCAAATAATACTTTTGGGCACAGACCCTCAGCAGCAGAAGCTCCCACCTCCTACTACGAATACTGCTTCACAGTCACCTAAGGTGGAGCACCCATGAGGACACTCCTCAAAGAAGAAGGGAAGGTTACTCACTTGTGCAGTAACTGGAGTTCTTCAAGATCGTTGTCCCGGTGGGTGCTCACCCACCCATCCTCCTCTTCTCTGCTTCGGAATACCACAAGTTCGGGTCAGAGAAGGAACTGAGAGAGCCTGCCGGCCACCTATGCGCAATAGTCTCCTTAGAATACACACCAGCTTCTCGCACGTGCTGCCGGCCACAGGACACTGCTGGCACAAATCTCCTATCGAGGGCTTAGCTGTGCCAAATCACCTAAGTTAGAGCACCCACGGGGACAACCATCTTGAAGAACTCCAGGTACTGCACAGGTGAGTGATCTTCCCCCTACTTGTTCGAAGCAGTTATACATTCTGTATATATTTAGTGAATGGGAGTGTTGTCTTTGGAGTGGTGGGGAGGGGATGGTATTTTAACAATATTGCAGTGAATAGCTGAGCCATGATGGACAGCTGGACTGAGAGATTTAATTCTCCCTTTCCAAAGTAATGGTAATTCAGGTTTGTAAGGAAAATCTTGGATTAATTCAGCACTAGTGAAAATTACTGATGCAACCAGTGGGACCAACAGAATTGCTGGGCATCTGGGCAAGGTGGGGGGAGGCCAGCTTGGTGCTCACAGAAGGGGTGATCTCAAGCAGTAGGGATGGGGTTGGAGGCTAGTCTCCCCCTGCTAGCCTTTCAACGCCCTCCCAGCACTCCTGTGGTAATTGAAATGGCCCAGGCCTCCGTATACTGCCACAGAAGCAGTGTCAGCTGGTAGCCCCACATCCTTTTGATTTGCCAGGGCCCAGGGCTACTGCCTGAATTGACCCTTCACAGCAGGTCTCTCCTCCCAACTTGTGATAGTCTCAGAGTTACTGCGCTTTCAAAAAGGAAACTGAATGACTTCAATTTTACTGTACAATGCCAGACTTCTCAGATTTAGGCTTCTGATGTGAGTGAGTTTGTTATATTTTATGCCTAATTTTTTTTTCAGAGACTCACTCTGTGCTAATAGATACATTGGTTAGAACAGCTCTCTCATTTACACTGCTGCTTTTCCTTATAGCCATTCTCTCGTCAGCCACTAGAGGATGCACATGTGTCACATGATCTGTGTTTTCTTCCTCAGAAATTGAGAACATCCCAGTCCCGTTGACCTGCGTTTTTAGTCCCCACAGCTCTATTTAAATGTGATCCTTCTAGGTTGTACTGCAGTGATACTCAGACTGAGGCTCTTGATCTGCAAGTGGCTCTTTAATGTTCCTCCTGCAGCTTTTTGTAGCATATGATATTAAAACACTGCACACCTTAAATATGAACCAATCAGAATGCTTTTACTATATTATTAACCAATTGCAGTTGATAAAATACTTGGTCAGTCATTTTGCTGGGAGAATGATATGTAACATTTCCCTTGTCATACTGAAAATATATTGTACTATAGCAAATGAAATGGCTCTGCTTTTTAGCAGGGGGTTGGACCTCATGACCTCCTGAGGTCCTTTCCAACCCTATGATTCTGTGAAGCAATGGCTTCACATAACTGTGGCTCTTTTCGGTAATGCTGATTGCTAGCTTGGCTCAAATCACGGAGGTCTGAGCACCACTGATCTAATACATTGTGTTAACACCTGAGCACTTTTCTATTATTTTTAAAATCACACTACATTTTTTCCAGTTTGCTTAATCCACTTTTTTATTGTAGAGGTTTACAAACTAATCTCTTTCTTTCTTTTTTTGTTTCTGAGAAAGCATGAGAATAGATGAAGAGGGAAAGGAAACAGAGAAAAAGGAAACACTGTTATGAACTCCTTTTGGAAAGAATAAAATCTTTATTAGCTAGGTTAGGAAGAATTAGCTTTATTGGTAAATGTTAATTTCACCATATACACAAACTGATGAAAAAGTGCAGTATTTCTATAAATAGTAATAGAAGTTTACAGATAAGCAAAGAAAAATGTTACTTGAGAACTTATTAGGATTTAAGGGTATTTGTTTCATATATTTTAATGTGACATTGACCATTTGTGTTTTCACCATTATAAACCTTTAATTTTTTGAGCCTTCATGTCTGTCATTAAAGAATTTTTCTGAGCCCTCATTGGTTAGTGTCCCATAATTTCCAACAACTGTGAAAAATTAAATTAATAGAACTAGAGAAATGCTGATAGCCAATGAAAATATATAAAAAAAAATCTGCCAAGTTTAGTTAGGGCATAAAAGGCAGTAAAACTATATACATGCATTGCTATTGTTGCTGTGTGGTGTAAGTGCGTACTATAGTTGCCACAAAGATGCTATGTGAGCACGTTTGGGGAGCCACCTCCATTTTTGTTCAATCTCTGTATTATAACAGTTAGTCCTCAAAAAGGAAAATGGGTGAGACTCTCTAGATTCTGTATTGCACTCTCTATACACCTTAATATGGTCTGTAGAAAGCGTTAAGGGCTAAAATAGCATCTCTTATGTATTAACTAGTGACGACAAAGCAGAGATTCCCTTCTTAATCATCTGGCCAAATTCACCACTGGGTAACTCTGCTTTAGGCAATTATTTTTCATGCCTTCTTGGAAAATCTCTCCCCCACTCCTTGGCTCATTGTGATTAGCCAATACATTGATCATCATGACTCAAACAAATGTTTCTGGATTTTAGGTTGTGTTATATTTAGTGAGTGTATTTGATAGAACTTTTTTCTGTCTTCTCAAGGCTAGTTACAATCTACTTTCTTTCTGGCTTTGCACAAGCTTACATTTTGTAGTTACTGAAAATTATTCCTTTAACTGCTCCCAAAACATATAAGGGTGAACAGAGAAGGCTATGTACTAGAATGGTGTTTCTAGTTATAGGTACAAGTAACTTGAACTGTCATATACAAAATACTTTTCTTTTTGACACATCTTTTTATCTTGGACTTACATTCGTTTGGTAACAAGCATCTCTTTATATCTCTGGGCTTTGACATTCTAGTACAATGTAACCTATCATATGAAGGCACAAATCCACTAAATAGTAAAATGAGGGATTATTTCCACTGCTCATCTGTTAGCAGAGATTGCTCTAAATTGGATCAAACCGATTAAAGGTATTAGAATGACGTCTTGTAGATCCAGATGAACTCATTTGAAACTTTGAGACTGTTTCTCTTTTGCTTGGAAGTGACTGCCAGAATTAGGTGTAGGTGTTATTTGCAAGTTATCTCTATTAATATGCAATTTTTTATTTGAAATCTCTGTTATTTGCTTCTTTGGATCTTAGGTTAGGGATCTCAAGATGGAAGGACCAAAAAATGGCTCACTTAAAAGTATGCAACTCACCGTCTTTTTAAAGGCTTGAACAGTTCCTTTCTAAATTTGCTTACATTCAAGAAAAGGATTAATATCGTGGAATCTTTCAGTATCCAGTATTACAAAGATGGCACTACTGAAAGTTAAATTCAGCCAGAAGAAAAGGGTAAAATTAGCTCAAGGACTATGGCTCATGAACTGGTTTTCAGTGTTTGCAGGAATAATTGTTTTTAGTATGGGATTGTTCCTCAAAATTGAGCTCCGGAAGCGAAGCGAAGTAATGGACAATTCTGAAAGCCATTTTGTGCCCAATTCTTTGATATTGATGGGTGTATTAGCCTGCGCCTTCAATGCCCTTGCTGGCAAAATTTGCTATGATTCTCTGGATCCAACAAAATTTGCAAAGTGGAAGCCTTTGCTGAAACCTTACCTGGTGTTATGTTTCTTATTTAACATCTTCATTTTTTTCATTGCTCTGATTTGCTTTCTCACGAGGGGCTCTCTGGAGACAACATTAGCACATGGGCTAAAGAATGGCATGAAGTTCTACAGGGATACTGATACCCCAGGAAGATGTTTCATGAAGAAGACAATTGACATGCTCCAAATTGAGTTCAGATGCTGTGGAAACAATGGTTTCAGAGACTGGTTTGAGATTCAGTGGATCAGCAACAGATACCTGGATTTTGGCTCCAAAGAAGTGAAAGAGTAAGTTATAAAATATAATTTACATTACAATATATCATTATTTGATCAAACACACACTAAAAATCCATCTTGAAACAGAGATGGAATTACAAAGTTGTTATACTACTTTTGGTTAGGATGGGTTTTCTCTCCATTATACTTTAAATCTGGAGACGAGCATTCCAAGGTATGCTTTATCTTCTGACAAGTTCACCCATGTTATCCAGAACATAAAAATGTAGTACTTTGAGAGATCATCCTCTTTTTTATTCAGCCTTAAATATTAAAGAGCTTTACACTATAACTATGAGAAAGGTAGATAAATAAGGATTATTCTTCCCAATGTACAGTTATGGAAACAGCAACAGAGATGTTAAGTGACTTGCAAAGGACACCTGGCAAGTCACTGGCAAAGCTAAGATTAGAACACAGTTCTCTAGAGATGCTTTTATGGCTACACCTATGATACAGGAGGCATAACTTCAACTGGGGGTAAACGGTCATAGCTCCACTGAATTTTGGTAAAGGTTACTTGAGATCACTCCAAGAATATGAAATGAGAACAGAACAATTAATTGCCTTAATGCTATAGTGTTTTTTTCTTTTATTAATTTACCTCAAGCTTTAATACTTCAGACTAAATGAAAACTAAAATCAACCAGCCCTTATTAGCGTTTGCTGTTTTTCTTTTATAAAATAGATATGCCCTTGAAATCTAAATGAACATATATGACACACTGCTAAGTTCCTGTTGGCCTCATATGGTGTCAGTTTTTCATAGAAATCGGAACAGATTATTGACCAGAAACACCTTAATGGCTTGGAGGTCAGTGTACAGGAAGGTCTTAATCTCCAGTTCAATTTGGGTACATAAATTCCACTCCAAAAAATAGAGACCAATTAACTTTTAGAATTAAAAAAAGATATCAGCATGAACACCCAGCAACCTCTTTGCCAAGTTTAATATCTAAGAACAGATTGAGTTGCAGAAAATGCCCTTAGCTATAAATATCTACTTGAAAACATAATACGATATTCACCCCAGTAGTATTATCTGAAGAGTTGTAAGCTGTAACTTAATCCATCAACAACAGAAAAGCAAAGCACTGGGAGAAAACAGGATCGTATCCTGTTTAAAAAATAGGGGGCTTTGCTCAGGAATATGAGATCTTGGCCATTTCCCTGTAGATTTTTCTGAGTACTAAGGTGGGAAGTTGAAACTTTAAAAAAATAAATCAGCTACCAACCAAGTTGAGTGTCTTGGCCCAATTTTGATCTTTAATTCATAGGCAGAGGGGCTCAGTATAGTCATAGGATGCATATCTAGGGTGAGATCCAGGCATCAGTGAAGTCAACCACAAATCTATTGATTTCTTTGCAGCTAGGATTTCATCCCCAACATTTGACTTTTCTTTATAAATATAATTCACGGTCTACTGAAATAAATGGAATTCTCAGTATTCACTTCAGTGGGAGTTAGAATAGAACCTAAGCATGCTACCTTCAAACTGGATTCTCTTTGGTATTCAGAGATATTTGGGATATGGTTTCAAAACTGTGCACCTACAAAACAATTCATTTGTGCATGCTGTACCGATTTTGCTGGTAGTTCACACTCACTTTGTCTCACACATGTATACTTGAGTACACACACATGCACACATGTTTTGCAGTCTCCATCATGGACCATAACTTTGAAAATGCAGCCCTTATTCACAATTGAAGGTAATGGAAGCAGGATATTTCAGGGTTTTAAAATTTCCCAAAATGTTTTGTATACTTTACACGTGGGAGTCTGTTTCACCTGAGCATCAACTGTTAAGATGTTAGAAAAGCTGAGGAATATTTTCTGGAGGTCCAGCTCTCAAACTATTTTTCCTCTTCTTAAATTTTTGGTTGAAACAGGTTCAACTTTTACAGTAACTAGGTCTTTTATAAATATCTAGCTGGACACACTGAGACACATACAATGAGATAAAATGGTTATTTTACTGAGTACTGAATTTGAAAATGGCATACAATAGGCTAATTACTCCTGCACAGACATCCAGGATGCTTGAACATCTCATTGCTAAAGCATATTTGTTTTAAATCCTGGATAACTTTAGTGAAAGTCAATTACTTTGTCCTACTATTGGCCATTGTCAAAGAAAAGATGATGGATTAGTGGTCTTGTTGGGTACTCAAGACTCATGACTGTGATAGATTCTTATGAGTGGTCATGGATGGCAATAATCCTCTCCGGTTACCTCTTACAAAATTTACCTCTGTCTCTAACATTGTTTTAATTTCCCATATTACTGGAGAAGGGAATGGAAATGGAATGTTGCCGTTATGGAGTAAATGTTACAAAACATAATTCAGCAAAGAGGATGCCTAGTTCTGTGGAGAGGAACAGGTTCAGGCTTTTCATGGTAAGTGTACACAAGTGAATATATGAAGGATGCAGGCTAGGTTTTTAGAAAGTGATCATAAAACACTGTGGAAAAAATATTTTGCCTTTGGTTCCCCCTCTCACACCTATTAAAGTTCTCACTCAGCTGAATATTATATATGCATTTACAACCTTCTTCTGCTTTTTGCCTGTCCATAGTCGAATTAAAAGCAATGTGGATGGAAGGTTCTTGGTTGATGGAGTCCCCTTCAGTTGCTGCAACCCTAGCTCCCCAAGACCCTGCATCCAGTACCAAGTTACTAACAACTCGGCTCACTACAGCTACGACTATCAAACAGAGGAGCTCAACTTATGGAACCGTGGCTGCAGGGAGGCACTTCTTCACTACTACAGCAGCATGATGAGCTCCATGGGCGGGGTTGTCCTCTTTGTCTGGCTTTTTGAGGTAACATGCTGACATAGCAGTTTCTCCTTCTGTGTGTGTTTCATTAGAACAGTGATTGTAGAAACCCTCTGTGGTGTTATCCATTGAAAAATGTAATTCTTATCTAGTCCATGGATGGGAAATCTAAAATAATAGCTAATGCTTAGTGTATGGCCTTGGGGAAGCCAACTTATTCGCTGGGCCCCAGGACAAGGTGTGAGGGGACAGCTCTGCACTCCTGAAAGATGCGGGACTGAAGGTAGCTCTGGAGTGCACCACATAGGGCTCCTGTGGCAGTTTAGGGGCCCAGGGCTCTGCCTGCCACTGGCCAGGAGTGCTGGGCCCTTTTGAATCTCTAGGCCCCAGGGCAGTTGCCCCTTTTCCCCTGGTGGGCCTGTGTTGCCTACAATATTTTGTACTGTGTATCAGAACTAGCCAGCCAACAGAGAAAACAGGTTTTGAGATATCATGGAAGATGTTCATTTCTGCTTTAATACAAATTCAGTTGGAGAAAATATATCTGTATGGGGCCAATATGTGTGTGTGTGTATCTATTTTGGAGCAGAAAATGAAAGTAAAATTCAGAGAATCCATCTAGCCATTCCTAACATTTGACTCTGGAGCCAGGTTCAAGACTAGGGTTTTTATTTAGGCCTTCTGGCTAATTCTGTCAAACTTCTTGCATGTAAAGGATAGGTTTACCAGGTGTCCGGTTTTGAACTGAACAGTCCAGTATTTGAGCTTTCTGTTCGGGAAACAAATTGACAATATATAAACGAGAAAATATAAATGTCCAATATTTTCTAAATAAGATGTAATGTAGATTGTTATGTAATGTCAAGTGTGTCCGGTATTTTTGTTGAAACCGTCTGGCAACCCTAATAAAGGATAGGTTAGTGCTTCAAAAGAATAAGTTAGCTGAATTGGCTAGACGTACAACTTTCATTCTGCTTTTAAAAATTATAGTATGTATTGGTTAGGTGTCTAAAAACAGCACATTGTATTTATTCGTGGATACCATTCCCTATAGTGGAGTTTTGTTTTTAAGCTACATTCTGTACAGCAAGAGGAGGATGTTTTCTGGATTTGGGCAAATGCCAACTAAGTGGCTACTGTATTTATGAACACTGAAATGTGAACAGCATCAGTTCATCGGCTGGAAATGGCATGAGGGAATGGATACGGAGTTAGCTGGGTTAGCAGGAGGGAGCTGTGTCAGCAGGGAAGGGTGCAGTTCAGGCTGAGAAATGTAAGGAAGCATACTTTGCAGTATACCTAAAATGGCTGCTGCCAGCCGAGAGCGGCCATTTTAAATATTTCATTATGATGCAGAGTTACTTTAACTTCAAATAAATACAAATCAAACACGTTATATCTCTAATATAAAATGATGGCGTGCTTCTGCATATATTTACTTCCTATCTAAAAGGCCAAATTTCTTTATTATTGGCAAATACAATTGAAACCTTCAGCTTCCCCTACACCTCTAAAAATCATTTGCAAACCCAAAGGAAAAAACAGAATATGCCGTGTTTGAGGTGGGGAGGGAGGGCAGGGGGTAAAAGGAACAATCACCAAAGACAACTGATGTTAATAGTTCTTGTAAAAACATATGATCTTGGGGGGGGGGGGGAATCAACTAGCAACTTTATGGAAAACTAAAGCCAAGAAACTTTACAAACAAGAGGCTGGAAATCAGTATTTTATTTATACGGATGTATATAAAAACAGGCAGTTAATTACAGGATTAAGGAGAAGACTATACGGTAATGTTAATCAAGTGTAAATTGAAGCATGAATCAGGCCCCAAAAATCTTGAAATTGATAAATAATAAAATGAAAAAAAATCAGGCAGGTGCACTCAAGTCACATTTTCAAGATTGTTTCTGTAGCAGTAAGGGGTGGAGGGGTTAATTTCTTTTAAAATGAAAAGTGTGGTTCTCATACAAGCAGAGGATACCAGGAAGTGAGTTTCCTGAAAAACATCATGAGATTCATCATACAACCACGAGAAATGGAAATGCTGGAAATATTTATGGTTTTAAAGTCCAATCTCATATGTGGACAGCCTGATGTTGTAGCGTCAGAGAAAAGGATCCAGATTTTGGTTTTGAGCTTGCTCTGCTCTCAAGAGGGGCAGCCCTCTGTCTAATCAGCTGAAGGAATCACATTTATGATTGTCCCCGAGTAGCAAAGGGAAGGCTGCCATTACAAAAGGCCCTTGAAAGGAGGAATCACTCTAGGAAACAATCACCACTTGATACAATGATGTGTCAATTCTTTCTTTCAGTTTGTGTGAGTATTAAATAGGAAAACAATTCTACCCTGAGTAACAGGTTAAATTTCTAAAATCCAGGACTCTCTGGTCCTGCAACATCTGTGGTCCGGCAAACCCCAGCGGGGCCAGTGCAGGGGAGAGAACAGCCTTGGCCAGGGCTGGTGGCAAAGAGCACAACTCCAGTCAGAGCTGGAGGTAGTGGGGCCGGTGGCCAGGAGCAGAGTCCCAGTCAGGTTGTGCTTCTCACAGCGCCAGCCCCTCGTCAGGGCTGGCACGGTTCAGGAGCACAATCCAGGCTGGGGCTAGCGGCGGGGAGCTGAAGTCAACTGGGCGCACAGCCCGGAGTGGCACCGTGGGGAGCAGAGCACTGCTGGGGCTGGAGGCAGCGGGGCCGGCCTCTGTCTGGGGCTGGCATGATGAGGCATGCATCCCTAGTCACAGCTGGCATAGTGGTGGAGGGTGGCTGGTGGCAGCGGCAAGGAGTGCAGCCCCATCCGGAAGCAGAGCCCACATCCAGCTAGGGAGCCGGGACCTCCCCTAGTCCGACAAACTCCATTGTTCAAGGGTGCTGGACGAGGGAGGTCGGACCTGTAGTAATAAAAAGACACTAACCTTTGGTCCGGGGGGGAAATTCAGCCTACTTACAAAATGAAATTGGACAGAGAATTATCCTTCACGTTCTAAATAAAAACAGTAACACAGGATCAGACTAATGGTTCATCTAGCTCAGTATCCTGTCTGACAGACTATGCTACATGCTTCAGAGGAAATGAACAGAACAGAGCAATTATTGAATGATTCATCCTGTCCCAGCTTCTGGCAGGCAGAGGATTCAGTACACCCAAAACATGGGGTAGCATCTCTGACCAGCTAGGCAAACAACGCATTCATGGAAGATTGGTCCATCAATGATCTAATTCTTTCTGAACCAGTTTTGGCTTTTGCATTATTGCACAGTAACAAGTTCCACAGGTTGACTGTGTGTTGCGTGACTTTTTTTTCTGTTCTTTTGTAAGTGGTACAGCCTCTTAACTTAACTGGGTGCCCCTAATTCTTGAGTTCTGTGGAGGGGTAAATAACACTTCTCTACTCACTTTCCCCACACCACTCGTGATTTTATATACCTCTGTTATATCCCCCCTTTAGTTGTCCCAATCTCTTTATTCTCCCCTCTTATGGAAGCTGTTCCACCCCAAATCATGTTCATTGCCCTTCTCTGAACCTTTTCCAATTCTATTATATCTTTTTTGAGATGGGGTAATAACCGGAACTGCACACAGTATTCAAGATGGAGGAATATCATGGATTTATATAGTGACATTAGGATAATTTCTTTCCTAAAAGTTCCTAACACTGTAAAGCTTCTGTGACTACAGCTGCACACAGAGCAGATGTTTTCAAAGAATTATCCACAGTAACTTCAAGATCCCTTTTTAAAGTTAATTTAGATTTCATCATTTTGTATGTATAGTTGGGATTATATTTTCCAATGTACATTACTCTGCACTTAATGAATTTCATTTGCCATTCTGCCACCTAATCACCGAGTTTAATGAGATCACCTTGGTAGCGCCTCACAGCCAGCTATGGACTTAACTATCGTAAGTATGTTTGTATCCTCTGCCAATTTTGCCATTTCTCTGTTCACTCCCTATTCAAGATCATTTGTGGCTGTTATACAGAATAGTTCCCTGAGGGACCTGTCTACTTACCTCTCTTCATTGGGGAAAACTGATCTTTTATTCTTACTCTTTGTTTCCTATCTTTTAACCAGTTTCTGATCCAGGAGAGGACCGTCCCTCTTATCCCATAATTGTTTAGTTTGCTTAAGAGCTGTTGGTAAGGGACCTTGTCTAATGCTTTTGGAAAGTGCAACTTCATTATATCAACTGGATCACCATCATGTTTGTGGACACCCTCAAAGAATTGTAATAGATTGGTGAGGTATGACTCCCCTATACAAAAAGCTATTTCTCCTATTTTATTTTATTATCTAGGGTGGCGAAGAAGCAACATACAAATCCCACCATAGCTTCCCTTTTTGGCTTTGTAGCTGGAAACAGTGAGTTCAGACTAACTGCACTGCAACAGCACCTAACTAGTAAGCACCATTCCAGATTTCAGAGCTGTGTATGTTCCCTCAAATTGTATCAGTGATACTGACACTCAAAGAGGAATAAAAGACAAAGAGACTGACTCCACCTGTCTTTGGAACCACTGTCAAGTACTGTAAAGATCACTTAATTGCAAGCTTCTATGGGAAACATTAGAAGCACAGAGTCTACAAATTGTAATCAAAGCTTCTGTTTATAAGAACATGGGACCTGCCATGTCCTCTGGGAACACTTACAAGTTAAAACATTGCCTCTATAATGCTTAGATGAGCCAAAAATTTAGACTCTCTACGTCACTGACAATCTTTAATATAACAAAGAAGTTCAAACTACCTTCTGGCTAATCTGCTTCAGGATAAAGTCCAGGTAAACCATTGAGCTTCACCTCTGAAGGTTAGCAAATATAAGATCTGATGACTTTTCCTACCAGTTTTAACCAGTACAGAAAGCAAGTTCCAGACTTGAGGACAGTCCAGGGAATGCACACTGAAGATTACCAGCAGCGATGGCTCAAATTATAACCAAGAGTCTCAGGAAACATGGTATGAAAATAGATATAACTAGATCTCAGTTGCCAGATGGGCTCAGAGTGCAAAGTGGTTTCTTACATAGACCTCATGTAGAAGAAGAATAAACCAAACACTCAGAATTGGACTCTGAAGAAGCTAGAAGATAAATGGAGCCGTTGAAGCGCACACAATATGCTCTGAATGACTTACCTTGAAAAGGAAACATGCAACTGCATTCAGTACTTGATGGAGCCTCTCAGTGACTTTCAAACATAGGCTTCTGGGATGTGCTGCATATAGGCTAACAGGTATGGACCACTGAAGTGGATTCTGTGGCAGTGAAAGGAGGTCTGTTATCCCAACACAGTTGGTAAAACTGCTAGGAGTAAGCCAAGGGTCTAAAATGGCCCCACTGATTAGAGGCTTACTCCTTCAGTAGAACAGGTGGTCACCATTTATCCACCATGATATCCATGTGACCAGGCCCGGTCTTAGGGCAAGGCAAGCAAGGCAGTTGGTCTCCTTGGGCCCTGTAATCTTCTGGGCCTCGCGCTGCCCAGCACCCGCTCACCCGGCCGCAAGCTTGCTGCCCTGGCTGGGAGTTGCCTGGCTGCATGCCGCAGCCAACAACAGCATGCCGCGTTGTGCAGCACAGATTCTTTGGCCGGGCCCACATGTGACACTTCCACTCCCCACCGGTATGATAACTCTCTCATCTGAACTGATCCTCAGCCAGCTGTGTAGGCCGTCTAGCTCTGGGACTTCCAACCACTGGGAGGAAGAAGAGCCCCTGCAAAGTTTGGAGTCAAAGAAAATATGAAGCCGAATATTGTCATTATATTGATGATATTGCAGCCCAGACCATCCTCAGCTTCTCACCTAACAGTCTCACACACATGTTGACTAGATGAAGGAATCAGTTATCAGCAACTCAGAACTGTTTAAAAGCCAGTCAAGGGCATCCCTCCAAGATCAGTGCTTCACTATACGTAACATAAAAGCTGCTAATAAAATTAATATTTATCATGAATATCCATTGCCAGGAGGAGAACAGCAATCAATGAAACCAGCAGAACTTTCAGAGCACCACTCTCATTCTCTCTCTTTCTGATGAATTCCAGTTAGCTAAGGATCTACAGGCGAAATGCCCATTAACGAGGCACCAAAAAGTGTATTTCTGAAGTTGAGTCTCTACTCAGTAGTTCCTAACCTTTTTTATACCATGAACTGGCAAACCCATTCGCAAACTTTTGGTAGGCTGGTTACATTAAATTTGCATATTTCCATATGCATTCTACAAAGAATAAATATGCAAATAAAATGTTACCTGTCCGCCTACCCCCAACCATGCCCTTTCACCCCCACTCCTATGCCCTGTGCCCTTTGACCCTTTAACCTGTGACCCCTACAGCCCATGCCAACACCCTCTTGCCCAGTGGCTCCACCATGCCCTCACCAACACCCCTTTATACTCATCCAACCCCCACACTCCCCAGAGCAAGGCTGTCCCCTCTAGGGAGCATGGCTGTTATTGCCGCATGGGCAGAGGTAGCGGACAGTGGCAGTGCACATCCTCCTCCTTCGTGCCCCCATCCTCCCCAAGTGCGTCTCACAGCACCATGGGTAGAGGCGGGGGCGTACATGTGAAGCCCCAGCTGGGCCGTCATCTTACCTGTGGGGGATGTGGGAGGGAAGCACCTCCTGCTCTGCCCCCTCCTGCCGCCACCTCAGCCCCAGTGCCGCCGCTGGGCAAAAATCAGATGCCATGGTTGCCAGAGCTGAGCCATCGCCAATAGCCGACTTCAGCTCTGGCAGCTATTGTGGCCCAGCAGCCAGCGGTTCATGGACCAGCACTGGTCCACAGACTGATGGATGGGAACCGCTACTCTACTCCACTTACATTAATTTTGCTACGAACACAAACAGTTCATTGGCATGGAGATACAAAGGCTGTTTTCTTGTAACTGGAATATGTTGAGAGGCCTTTGCATAATCACACTGATGGGCACCGTGTCACCTTGCAGCAGATCCTTACTGACCTGGCACTACTAAAAGGTTCTTGCACATTCTCTGTCTCGCCTCTGCACCACCAACATTCTGAGACTGAGCCTAAAGAGGGTGTGGAGTGCACCTACCACCTTTGCTCCTTCCACCCCAAAGCCAGAGACACACAACAACAAAGGCTGACCAAGAGGAAAAGGGTGTGAGAAGTATAAATGTGCCGAGCCATTTCTGTGAACTCCAGTTACAAATACATAAACTTTGAGTGGCTTTGCATAGGGCTACTTAGCAGTGCTGAAACTACCCTAGAGGTCGGAACAGGGTCCTCCTTCAATAGACTGAAGCATTGCCTTGTGAAATCCAGCATCTGCCCAGGAGGCCCAGTCCAAAGCATAGTGTGCACCAGAGTCTAGCTTGCAGCTCTACACATTTCAGCAACTAGCACTTATGAAGAAAAGTGAAGGAAGCAGCCTCAGCTCTAGTGGAATGCAGTGGAACTGAAGCAGATACAAGAGTTTTGGCTATTAACAGTCTGCAGAGAAACTGAACAACCATGTGATGTTTAGAAGATGACATATCAAAATGATTTACAAAAACTTTTACCAAAGTGTGTAGGACAGATTTTTCCTATTTGAAGGCAGTTTAAGAAGGAAATAGCAAATTAATTGTCTGACATTTAACACAGACATCACTTTAGGAAAGAGCATAGGATCAGATCTGAGAACTACTTAGGCCTTTATGAAAACAACCAAAAGGTAAATTAGACATAAGGACATTCAATTTACTCCCTCTCCTGGCCACTGTGATAGCAATAATGAAAATCACAAAACATGCAGCCAAGGGCTTAAAGGGTGATTTCATAAGTGTGACCGACACCAAATTGAGATGTCAAAAGGGAACAGATCCCTAAAAAGGAAATAGAAATCTGAAACTTTTTGACCAAAAAATCCACAAACAGCAAACTATCATTAACTACAGTATGACACACTGAGATAAATGCCCAATGAACTTTTAACCCTGTTTGATTACTTGAAATTAAGTACATTCATTATTTCAGAACATAAAGAATGGAAGCAGATAGATGGGAATCAGGTTCTCTCATCATCCATGCCTGAAATTTGGTCCACTTTAAGTAGCAACTTCTACTGCATGCAGGGACTCTGGGATTAATATTTCAGTCACTATGGTTATTTTGTTGCCCTACATTTATCTTGGAAAAAACAATGTAGTCACAGATCATCAGCAGAGACAGCTCTTGGACACATGAATGGCCCCTAAAAGATCAGCTGGTTCAGACCATATTCCCAGGAGTTGACTAGAGGTGGATGTGTTTGCAATGAGGTCCAACAAAGTGTCATCTCTTCCGTTTCAAAGTGGACAGGAACAGCCTATTCCTGTCAGATGCTTTCCTTCTGCGCTGGGGAAAGGATTTCACCTCCACTCCCCTTTCAATTGAGAAAGTAACATCAGGATAGAGCAAGGATGATTCTCATGTCCCTGGTTTGCACATGTCAACAATGATTTACTGATCTCCTGAAACAGTTCAGCAGAGGCTTTATTAATCTTCTCCTGCCTAGACCTTCTGTATCAGCAGGGAGGGCAAGAGCTTTCACTCAGACCACACAGTCTCTTCACCTGATGCTGTGGGTTGTCTGAACTTGCCAATATATTGTCCATCATTACCTATATATGCCTCGCCTAGAGGTGAAGAAGGAACAATAGGAAGAGCCAGATGAACAGCTCTTGATTCCAACTTGTTGATGTGCAGGACTCTCTCCTAATGAGACCAGTGCATTCACACTTTCAAATGCATTCCACCAATCCTGAAGTCACCATCTAAGTTGCATCTGAAGGACTGAACTGTACATTTCTGACCATATTCACTGCAACAGACCACCATTCTAGGGCTACAGCGCAGCATGAAGACTATCCTGATTGGTCTGTCACCCTGAGACATGCAGAGCTGCATAGGTCTGATCCTCACCTATGCAAATACTCACATCATTAGTAGCCGCCGTCAGACCCAAGACTCCAAAAGAACTTTCTCTGAGTGGGAAGCTATTTAATTTTTAAATAGTTTAGGCTCTCCCTCTCACAGAGTCCCATACAGAGCCTATAAACACAATCCTCTATGTAGGACAGGAATTGACTTTGCAAGGTTGAGGACAACCCTGCAGGTCTGAAGAGAGATTGGTAATCTAGCAAAAAGAGTCCTGGATATTTGCACACTACAGCCTACAGTAGACAATTGTCCAGACTTAAACAGAAATACCAGTTCTTCAGGTGACTGGCTACCAGAGACAAAAACTTTGTAAAAACTCAAGGGATGTGTACCTTATACTGAAATGGCATTCAGCCACCACAAATGGAAGGTACTTGTGATGACTGTGATGAACTGATATATGAAGATATGCATGCTTTAAAATCAAGAGTTGCAAACCAATCCATGACTGACAGCAAATGTTATATGAAACCAAAACTTCCAGATGTACTTGTTCAGGGTTTCTTAGGTCTATTATGAGACAAAAGCTCTCATCATTTCTCCACACCAGACAGTAAAGGCCCTGACTCCTGAGGCATTTGGGGGGGGGGGCTCCTCAAATATTCCTATCACAAGCAGATTTTCTATTTCTGCAATAGTAGTCCAATGGGAATGCTCCCTTAAGAGGAAACAGTAGGGTAAACTGGCAGTTTTTCAAAATATATGGCTATAATCTCTAGTGCCCATAAATCTACGTAACTTGCCTTGATGCACTGATAACATGAGCCAGTCTGTCCCCAGAAAAAGGGTCTTGATTTGCTGTGCCTTTACTCCTGATCATCTAATCAAAACGGAGGCTTGTTGTTCTGCCACAAAAATACTAACAAAGGAAGCTGGCTGTTTTGACTTGAAAAAAAGCTTTTTCAGTGTTGACTCGAAGGCAGAAGGCTGCTGGTATTGTTGACATCTCTGATTGGATGAAAAGTAAGAGGAAGCCTGGGGAATACGGTCTTGGTACAAGAAAGAAGTAGAAGGCCTCTTTCAGACAGAGGGATTCAAGCTAGAAAGTGGACAGTCTCTCTCATACTCATTAGTTTTTCCAACCTGTCTTCTGTATTTTCATCACTAAAAAGATCCTGCTTTTACAAAGAAAAATTCCTCCAACTTACACTTAGTATCTAGATCTAGGGAGGATGAAGAAAGCCACACGCCTCCTTATGGTCACAGCAGACGCCAATGCCCTGGCAACAGAGTCCGAAGCATTAAAAGATGCCACAAAGGAATGCATTTTTAGTCCTCCATTAAAATTGCATTTGCTGGCCTTCTTGTGTCATCAGTTAAGTCTTGTACAAACAATGTGATATTCTCCTGTTAATGGAATTGTTAGCAAGCCACGACCACCTGAGAATTCACTTTGTAATACCAAAGGGCAATGAAAAGAACACATTTACTCTAACTGATCAATCTTTACCCCTCCTTGATAGCTGGACTGGAGTGTGGTTGTCCAGGTTTTTCATGTTTTTGGCAGTAGCCCACCACCAATGAATGTGGGTGCATATTGAAAGCAGGAAAAGCCTCCAGAGGGCATCTGACAGCTTGTGAGCTTTCTTAGAAACAGGTTGACAAGGAGCAGGCATAGTGCACATGGATTTAGCCATCTGTAGCAAACCATCCAAAATGAGTAGAGATATTCTGCTCCTTGAAGTAGACCAAAGATATCAAACACCAGCTGAGAAGTTTGTTTTCCTCAGAAGAGAGGATTACTTTCAGGGACCACTATGTAATGTCAACAGATCAGGAGGCATCAGATCTGAGGCTGTCTAAACTGCTGGATCCTTTACAGATGAAGCATCGCCTCTCCCTCCACACGGAGGATAACCGAAAAAAAATCCCTGAATAGGATCACTGGCTTCAGAACTGCCAGTCTCCCCAGCAATTAAGGTAGGGGGAACATGCTTATAGGAGGCAGTTGAGAGCGGTGCAAAACAAGCCAAATGGCTCTGCATTCTGCTCCTATTTTTCTCCTGGTAAGGATCCTGCTCTGGCTCTGAGATAGAGTATACTGAGGATTCAGAGGAGCCAAAGGCATGCTGGAGATCCAACATTGTGGGGACCTCGTAGGAATAGCAAGGGGAGAAAGGATAGGATATTCTGGGGACAGGCATATGACTCTTTCAGGCCTGTTCTTTGTAACAGGAGAGGAGGGAGATGACCTTGGAACCAGGCAAACATGCTTCCTTTTAGAAAGCTTGCATTTCCTGCTTGGATCTGATGCATGAACCAGAGCTGTAGGATGAACGGGGGCTGCAACAGTGGAAAAGCTTTGCAAAGTCAAGCCTGAGGCCAGAACCAGCACAGGAACTGGAGCAGGACCAGCTAACAGGTCTGAAGAATTGGATGACAATGGCTTGGACGTGACACCAAACCCATCTAATTTTCTACTGCAGCTGTATGTGGAATCGTGACTGCTTGTCAGAATCGTAGGGCTCTGATAACGGATGCAGGAGAGCCAGCACTGCCAACAGCAGCTTTGTCCTTATATCTCATTCTCTTTGGAAGCCTAACAACTAGATCTAACGGTGCTAGTAGCCCTGGCTCTGACACACCAGTCTAACTCATCTTGGATCCAGAAGTGGAAGAACAAACTGACCCTGGGTCTTGTGGCCACAGGGATTCTGTCATGACCAAAGACCAGTGAGGCCCAGCTCTGGTGAAGGTGGCTGAACCTCCTCTGGTCCTCAGTTCCAGAACTGAGGCAGTCAAACCAACCCTAGGGCTTTTGATACAGACATGATAGCCTCAGGCACAGGACTGAGAGCATTACAGGAACCAAATCCCACCCAAACAGGCCCTGCTGCTACTTGAAAGCCTTCAATCACTTGGAGCTGCTGAAAGCTGCAAATGTGGAGACTCATCTCATTTGGGAACTGATCAGATCCAGAGGGCCTTGCCTCAAGAGCTTCCTTGTGGAGGAACTGCAAACAAGTCTTACCCATACAGGCTCTAGAAGTGGAGGTCCAACATACCAAACACAGAGAAAATGAGTATCTTTCTCCCAGGCCTGTGGTTGTCCAATGCCAGCAAGATACTGGGCGGGAACTGCACTACTTGGATCCTGGCTCTTTCGGTTTCTCTGATTCAACCATTTCCCATATCCTCTTTGTTGTATGGTTCCATTCTAAAGAGGAGATGAAAGGCCCTCTATAGTAGATAGCCAGCCTTCTTTCCAGCTGCCTACAAAGATGGAGATACACGGAGTAGTGGGGGAAGTCTGTTTGTTAGATTTTTACCCCTTTCTGTACTTGAATAAGAGGGGACAAATTGTTGCAGCATTTATAGGGTGAATTGAGGGCTAACCAAAATAGTCTTATTTAACCAGATATTTGGAGACAGTGTTCAAATATAACCCTGGTGTTAGGAAGGCTTAAAATCAGACTTAGTCTTACAGACACTCCAGATCTTAGCACCCCAATCTTTAGTGCTGTCCAAAATCAGGATCTGAACTTTGCAACTCATCCTAAGAGACTGAACCAAATCACAGATCTGCCTTACCCCCGCCACATACATTTGAAGTTTCATGACTTGCCCCTACCGCTAGTCAAAGTCTCAACTCTTTTCATCATAAAAACTCAAAGTATCTTACCAAAATCAAGTGAGTCACAACTGAGCTGTATAGAGTAATTCCCTCTCTGTGCTGCAAAGAGCAATCCCTTCACTAAAATATGTCCATTTGGATGAAACGTGTTACTGTAAGCAGTGAGCACAAAACAACTGTTTAAGATAAGAATTTAGGAAACCAGTGCAGTTACTTTGATTGGAATTTGGATGGGGTAATCCTCATATAGAACAAATACCACCAGATTAATAAGAAGTGGACTAGTTCTTGTTTCTATCTAACATCTGAATTAATTCATTTCCTGTTTTTAGCTCACCTGGTCTGCTATTATGCCACAAAGTTGGCTCATCTAGAGGCAGTGCTTCCTTCCTCTCAGACACAGCTCCATGGTCTTCATAAAAAGAGCAGAGCAGGAAGCTGAGTGGGTCAGAACAAGGTTGGGAGACAGAAGAACTCCTACAAACAAACAGTTCCTGTAAAGCCAATGTATTGGCTGAAGGCAGATTCAAAGCCAAATGGGTTGTTCCGGAGGGGTCAGTGGTGCCACAGAAATGTATGATGCAGGCTTCTAGGACTGATAACTATTTTACACAGATACTTTTTTCCCCCAGATTTAAGCAGACACAGATATTCTGGGCTTGCCTTTGTCTTTTCTTTCTATATGTATTAAAAACTTTGCCTGTGGAATGATAGAGTGACATCATGACATCACTCTGCATTCTGCATGCCTCCCCTTTCCACAGTGTTCAGCAGCCGTGCCACAGCCTCCCCACACCAGCAGCTAGGACGAGTGCCTCGGAGTGGTTCCTCCTCCTCCTGGCCACCAGGAATAGAGCACGCAAACTTACCCTGGCCCCTCTTTCCGGTGACCAGGGTTGGGGGAGAGACAGGGCTGGGGGAGTGGTTGGGGCAGGAGGAAGCCCAGGAGACAAGAGCTGGGGAGGCCTCAGGGGTGGGGGAGAGAAGAGCCAGGACCGGGGTAGCCTCAGACCCTCCCTGGTAGCCACAGCATGAGGAGAGAAGAGCCTTGGCCCAGCCCAATCCCCCACAGTGGCCGAAGGGAGAGAGCCGGGCCAGCTGCAGTCTAGTCCAACCCCTCAGCAGCCAGAGGTAGAGCGTTGGGGCTGCCTATCCCCAGACAGGTTGCCACACCTCACCACGGTTGCCACACCTCAGGCTGGCCCTCTCCGGTGACCGGGGAAGAGCTGGGGCTGCCTATCCCCAGACAGGGGGTTAGCATAGCGAACAGGGAGTGCAGTCCTCTAGTTAAGTATAAAAAGAAAACAGAAATACAAATGAAGTAGCTGATGGTCCACATACTAAACCCACCAGGGTCCTGGATATTATGACCAGATTTTTTATTCATGATTTTCTGGATCATATTAATCTATTTGCCAAATATGAAAATGAGGATTTGTGTGGTTAAAATAGACCAAAGGTATTCAAGCTGACATTTCTCTCAAACGTTTTATTAAGGTCAAGTGCAGACACACAGAACTTGCCATTCAAATGCCTTTGGAAATGCTCTCCTCTACAGATCAGTGGTGTCTGGAGAAATGGAAAGTCACTTTCACAACAAGCTGTCAGAGATATACAAAAATGTATCAGTGTGAAGCCTAATATGTTGCAATATCTGCTTCATGACTTTGTGGTTATTCCCTCCATAAGATTCCCTGTAACCACCATCTGTGAGCCAACTATCAAAATCATGGTTGGGAGGACATGACATTGTGGTTGTTTTGTGATTCCTCCTGATTCCATGCATTGCTTCTACTTCCTCATTCTCTCTCCTTGCTCCTTGGGTCTTTATTCTTCCTACTCCTTGCTACACCATCCAGCCTCCTGCCTCTAGCCCATTAGTCTGTCAGGCGGCGTTCCTGTGTCTGACCCTGCACTGGCATTACCTGATACGCAGGTAGAGAAAGCGGAATGCTAGCCCTGCAGTCTCGTATGCCACCAGCAGGGCTCAAGAGGCTAAGTATGTCTTCCATGTTGCTAGAGGATGAAACTATTCAGCACGTGTTGGTAGAAGGGGATTACTGCATTTCATTGCCCTTTTTCAATGCATCCCACACAGGTGTCTGTGATGGTTGGTTTGCGTCTTTTGCACACTTCTCTGGAAAGCATCACAAATCCTGAAGATCCTGAATGTGAAAGCGAGGGGTGGCTCCTGGAGCAGAGCCTGAAAGACACTTTCAAATCCACACTAGAAAGTTTGAAAAAGATTGGTAAGTTCAATCAGGTGGATGCAGGCGCTGAAGGAGCTGAAGGTGAGGAAGGTGGAAAGACACCAGCTATCTCAACTGTCAGTTGAGCTTCTTGACTGATGTGGACTTTATCAAAGAGAAATGAAAAACTGAGAATTGTGAATACATTCTTTAGAAAACTGTATAAACCATTAAAAGTATACATTTCTACAAACTTTTTTATATGTGGGGTATGCTATATAGTGCAAAAACACGTATCTTCCTAGTGAGTATCCACTGTCTCCATAACTTCTATGGGAAATGTCCAAAATTAGGGTTTTAAGGCTCCATACTCAATTGTTAGAGACTATTATGTCTACACGACAGTTAATAAAACTTCATAAGTTTTTTTTTTTTAATTGGCTGGCAAGCTTTTTGGTTCTTTCTGTATATTTGGATCATTGGAAAAAAAGACAATTTGAAAAGTTAATCGTTTTTTACTCAAATTTATAAATTTGAGCAACATACCACAATGTTTAAAGTTCAAGGGCAAATGGGTTGGGGATCTGTCAAGTAAAATCTTTATAAACAAACATAAAGGAATGATTTTCAGAAATGTATATCACTTTTAGGTTACCTGTTATCACAGTCTTTGAGGCAACATGATATTTGTTAATATGTTAAGAGATGGTATTTTCTTTCATGTTCCAAGATGGAAAACAGATCAGAAGACAAAATTGTACTGAGAATTTATGCTCTGTGTAAAAATAGTAATTAAATAGAACATTGCAATTGAGATGAAAATAATTTACGCTTGCGGTTTCTTATATTTTCAGCCATATATCCTGAATGGGTATGGTAAACATTGTATTGATTTTTTTATTTAAACTAGCAGAGGCCTGAAGACTCCTCACTGAATGGGTGAAATTATGCCATCGTATGCCAATTATGATTATTCTGTACATATATTTAACAATATAAAACCTAAATCTTTCTCTTAAGAATTCATGGCAACTAATGCATAACAAAAATGGCACTTTGGAAATTAACACTTGAAGCATTAGAGGAGCTTTCCAAGTTATTTACAAATCCATTCTCTTTGTTGACAATTGGGGGGAGGGAGGCATTAAATCTGTACTAAGACCCTTGGAAAAAGATGAAACTAATCCAATCTTAGGAAAATTTAATTTGCTAGATTATGGTCCTTCTATTTGCCCTTACCACACCACAAAAGGTGCTAAGAGAGAGAACATTTAGGTTGTCATTTTATTCTTTGTCAGCGACTTACTTCTAGTTGCATTTTGAACGCACTGTATACCACTCAAAATATGGTGCTAGCCAGAGAAACATCAATGCTCTAAGAAGTTAGAATAAAACATGGAATGAATTTGCTGTGGTGTCTGGGCCCTTGTAAAGGGATAAGCTGGGGTATTTGCTTGCACTGCTGCCCGGCAAGCCCAGCCAAACAGTCAAACTGCAGATGGCAAAACCTAGTCTAACTCACATTGTAGTATAGCTACAGTTATAAAGGATCATAGAATCATAGAATTGGAAGGAAGCCTGAGAGGTCAAGTCCAGTCTCCTGCACTCTTGGCAGGACCAATCACTATCTAGTCCATCCTTGACAGGTGTTTATCTAACCTACTCTTAATCTCTAACAGATTCCACAACCTCCCTAGGCAATTTATTCCTAAACTATCCTTGATATGGTTTAAGTCCATTGCTTCCTGACCTATCATCAGAGTTTAGAGGAGAATATATTTTTTCTCTCTCCTCCTTGTAACAACTTTTTAGGTACTTGAAAGCTGTTATGTCTCCTCTCAGTTTTCCCTTCTCCAGAATAAACAATCCCAATTCTTTCAATCTTCCTTCATAGGTCATGTTTTTTAGACCTTTAAACATCAGCAAGAGGCAGGCACTGAACTTTTTAAACTTCTCTGAAAATGTTTTACTCTTTTGAGGGTAATTTCTTTCAACCACATTTTACTAATCTAGTTGGTTGCTGGTCTTCAGATACTTTGTCTACAGCTGCCTAATCAGTTTACAGCTAAATAGCACTATTTCTTATCAGTTGTATGTTTCCTAAATAGCTCTCCTCAGCAGCATTCTAGTGACACAGTTATTTTAACTAGTGAACTGCTCCCTCTTTTGGTGGATGGAATCAGTTAATAACTTGCCAGATTTGAATGTCCATTATGTCACACCATATTCTATATTTTAGTGTTCAGGACATTACAAGGCATTTGCATGTGAGCTTTTTTCTTATTGTTCCTTTCTGACTTCCCAATGTAGATCTAAAGTAACTGTGAGAAAAATCAAACCATCTTTTACACCACCAAAAAGAAATAGCACAAGAATATCAACAAATAAATTGAGATTAGTAAATTAATTTACTTCATTCTTTGCTTCAGTTTATCCTTTGCTGAGGAAAACTGCATAGCACAAAGTTAAACGGTCTTTTTCCTCAGAAATGTATATGGCCTGGTGCTCATCTCAGTTGGTCCATGGAAGAGGACAAGTTCTTGATTGGAGTTTAGGTCATGTTTATGTTTATGTCTTGGTAAGAAAGCTTTGCAAAAGGTGACCCAGATAAAGAATTTCACGACAAAAATCTCTCATTTTGTGATAGTTCTTTGTGCTCACTCTCATTTCCTGGTTTACAGTTTGTTCAATATATCGGTTTAGACACACAACACAATTATCCACTTCTACTTCTACCACCAGCATCACAAAGCTGATCCCAGAGCAGTATTAAAGGGACAGACAGACTATATGTAGGAAACAGATGTGTGTCAGGACACAGAGGGTAGGCTTTATTAGTTACTGAAACTGGGAGTCATACAAACAAAATCAAATACTAATTATGCTAACATTGGATAATATAACATTTCCCCCACTTAAAGAATAGGTCTGTAATATCTTACAATTATTTGATTGCATGATGACTGACTTCTATTATATAACTTGTAATATATTTGTCCAATCTCAGTCAGAAATCAGAGACTCTGTGATATTGTAAATGCTGTTCTATAGAGCTATATCTATGCTGCTTGCAAATGTAAAATGTAGATATTAAAATATATTGCAAGAAACACTTGTTAAATGAAAATGTTAAATTATATGCAGTTGAACAGTTTTTCCTTAATTTGCACCACATTGATTTTTTATGTTCTAAATTAAGTCTTCTGTTTGTATACAAATGCCCAATTTTATAGATTTTCTTAATTGGAAGCCTTCCTTTTTTGTGAACAATTTTGTGAATGAAACCACATGCTCTACATTTTGAGCTTCTCCCACTTCTTCTTGGTAACACAATGTCTTGGACTCACTTAAGGCCTCTTCTTGAGTTCCTTGTGCACATAAGACTTTCTACTGACATGTTAGTTTTGCACATGCAAGACTGAATGCTTAATGTACATGCTGCTCCACAGGGAATTCAAGAAGAATTAAGGTCAAGACTTTCCAACATAACATCTCAAGGTAAACTCTTTAGTCTGTATTTAGGCACTTAAGTAAATGGTGTGAGTTTAAAAAGTATTGAAATCCAGCACTTCCCACTAACCTCAATAGCAGTATCATTTCCCTGGGTCTGGTTTTCAGAAGTGACGAAAAATACAACTTCAGCTGAAGTTAGGAGAGCTGCAGAGGCTGAGGATCTCTGAAAAATCAATCTGACTGGGTTTTACAATTCAACTTCAGACTTTCAGAAAAAAATCAGACCCAGAAAGCCACTGCATTAAAAAATAATCACTTATTTTATATTAAAGGCCAAAGATTTCAAGCCTCAGTGATTGAAGTTAGGCATCTAAATAGAAGAGTCCTGATTTCCAAAAGGTTCATATTGACTTCATTAGGAGATGGGTTTACCAGAACCAATACTAACCATATTACTTCATTTTAAGGTACCTAAGAGTGAATTTAGAAGCCAAACTTCAGGCACCCAGGTTCTAAAATTGGCTTAAGGTTTTGAATTTTAAATATTTAATCAACAGGTTTTCAGAGTTAAAACATAATTTGCACTGCAAAGAAGGCTATTTTATCAATTACATTTATTTGACCAGACATAGAACATTTATTTGATAAACTGTTCTAGTGAGGAAAATATAAACAGCTTCCTCAGAGCAAATAGTTCTTAAGTAACCTTAATACAATTTATAAGATTAGCCTTTGTGCATTACACTATCCTGGACACCTTATAATACTGAACAAATACTCTCTTCAGTGTGTGCATGCGGCTTAGCAAGTAGTATAGCAAGGTTATATTAGGTTTCCCAGAATAACTGCAATTGTTCAAGACAATTCCTACGGATGGAGTAAAGAAAGAGGCATTCCAGCAACATTCTACTGAATTTGTACCAGAATTTTAAATGAATTTTGCCCTTAACTGAGTCAATGTAAAATGAGGACAGAGCACATGGTTATTTTTTTTTTTTTTAAAAAAAGAGCATTAGGGATTAGTTAATTAAGAGATAAGGCTAGAGGAAGGGAAGAGTCATGTGATAACGGTCCCCCACTGGGAGATGAATGCCTAGACAAAGTTATTTCTGGTAAATAAACAGTGAGGAAATACAGAGCTCTTTATTTCCAGTTAAACTGAAACTAGTCATACTTGTAGCAATCTTTTACAAGACTTCATGTCCATTCTGTTCAGTGACTGACACATTTATTTGAGGATCCCACAGTACTTTACAAACATTGATGAACTAGGACTCAGTGTACTTAAGGTAGGTAAGCTCACAAACCTAGGAATAGAACCCAGATTTGAACACACCCAATTCTGTACTTAAACCACCAGAAATGGTTCCCCAGAGTAATCGTAATTAAATTGTTTTATGGATGTTAGAACACTAGAATGTCAGTGTACTATTTGTGAACAGCTATTCTGATTGGTGATGCAGGAAAAAAACCCAGACTTCCAGAAAAAGCTAGCATTAAAATTAAATGCACTACAAAAAGTCAGCATAAAACAACTATGTGGCAGATCTGCAGTGGATCATCTGATTAGACTTTCCAGCCCCTCCTGATAGTATTGAATCTCAACACATTAGAAAAAGAATACCAGGTTATCCCCTCCTCCCAAAACAGAATCAATGACTGACCAACTAGAAACAGAAGTCAGGAGACACGAGGCACACCTGAAACTTAGAACAACTTTAATCAGCAGAATATAGAAAAGGATGACATCAAAACACTATGGATGTTAACTGCTCCCATGTACATGATTAACCAATAAGCTTGGGCTCATTAGTTAATCCTCAGTTACAAGCAACCGTCCCATCTCTATATCAGAGGCAGTGGGGGGCACAGGCACATGCCAGTTCCTACAGAGCTTCCTCCCCATCCTCCTGCTGCCTCCCATAGAAGAAGCACCTGCTCCCATGGAGCTACCTGCCCCAACCCCACTGCTGCTTCTGTATCAGAGACACCAGCACGGGGGAGGGGAACAGGCATGAGCACAGGCTCCTACTTGCCCCTGCTCCGTGTGTAAACGTATAACCGCTGACAATTTCAGTGGCTACAAAAATTAACATAATTTATCATCCCTACAAAACACATTTTGCTTCAGTGTTATAGAAAATGTCAAATATGAGAGATCTTTCATAAACTGACTGTCATGGTAAGATCTCACATTGAAACATAGAAGAAAAATGAAGCATATTTCTATAAGTAAGAGATACAAAAATAGCATCAGAATGAGACAACCTACCAATGAAATAGAAGTGAACAGTTATGTTAAATGAACCATTATTTCTCTCAAGCATATCCTAGGTAAAGGTATGTTAAACTCCCTGTACAAACACTAGATCTAGCTCATTTAATATATTTATCTGGCCCCTAGACACATTCATAAAAAAGATTTAGGTCCCTCTAGTTGCAAAAGCAACCTTTTATACAGAAGTTAATGTAGCTCTGTAGACCAAAAAAAAAAAAAATGTTCTTAAGGGGTGTGAAATGTCCCATTTATCCTAGTGGCACATTAGTGGTAAAATGTGAGTGCAGCTATATGCCTAATTTGCTTTGCAATTACTCAAATAGCATCTACAATTGTCCAAATAAACCAAGGACTGAGATAAGAATGGAGTTACACATCTCCTCCATACTTTCTTTGCCTTTTCAGTGAAGTTATGCCACTCTAGGTTTAATTTGGGATTGTTTGGGATCCATTTATATTGTCATCATCAAATGAACTATAACAGACCACTCTCCATGGAGTCTGAACTTATTTTAGTTAGAAAAAAATTACTGAAATTGTTCACACACAAAAAAAGATTAAGTAAAACCTGGACTTTCAAAATCTGTATTTGGATTTTTACCAATCTTCACACAAACTGGCTTTTTCTGTATCTGAGAATTTTTGGAGACAGGCAGGGAGCCAGGTCCTACCCACAAAGGCTACCTAACCATTGCAGTGACAGGCCTGCAGAGAGTAGAAAGCTGCATCCCATAAGTACTGAAGTCATGCCAAAGAGAGCTACCTCCTCTTCCCAGCCATTCAGCATAGCCCCAGAGGCCAGACCCATCTGCTTCCCCTACTGGACAGGGCCTGTGCAGGGGAAGCAGATAGGGCCAACCTCAGGATGCTTTCCTTGGGCAGGGGAGCAGATACTTACAGGGTTTAGCTTTCTTTCCCTGACCTGATTTCAGGCATTTAGCATAGACCTGTTCATTTCCTCTATGCAGCAGGCTGACTCTGAAAGACAGGAAGCAGGGTTCTGGCAGCCAAGATGCCCTATGATGTAGGGAGCAGAAGAGTTCCTCAATTGCGACACTGCAAGTTACTCCACAGCCTCAGCTCTCATGAAGACAACTTGCCACCTTTCCCTAGTCTTGGTTTTCACCTATTTTCAGAATTTTTTTTTATTTTTTTACAATTTATGAACACTGAAATTGCCAGGAAATCAAAAATAAAACAAAAACAGAGGCCCACCTGTATTATATTTCCAGATCTATTAGATCCTCCAAATCCATCTTCCCTGCCCATGCTGGTTTATAGAAAGGTTCTTGACTGACCAATGCAGAAGGTAGTATGGGGAGCCTTCTGAGGGACATACAAGACTATAAGTAGTGTGTGTGAGGCTATGGCTAGACTGGGAAGGGGGGTGTAAAAAACTCTGCCACATCCAGGGAAAAAACATGTTTGCTAAGAAGGGGGCTTCCGAAAGAGGGTTTTTTCCCCGACATTTGACCCAGTCTAGACAGGCCAAATGTCGGAAAAGTCTCTTCCGACAAAACAATTGGAAAACAGTATGCAAAATGCGGAGCACATTTTGCATACCTTTTTCCAACAAAAACTTGGTCTAGCTGTACCGTGTGTGTGTCTGTGAGAGAGAGATAGATAGATATAGGGGGATACAGAAGACAATTGCAATGGAGCTAGCACCAGGTATTCTCAACCAACAGAAAGCACAGTAGTTAAAGCAGACTTGTGGGAACCAATGGTCTTAGCAAACAACTTGTACTATATGGTTTTTACACCATAGTAAGAGGGTTTCCTATGGTAGAAAGAAGTGTTATCTTCCCTTAATAACTACAGGTTTGGGGCTTCAGGAAGTTTCACTTACTAAGTAGGTGTGCTGTAACATAAATAAGAATCATTCATTACAAATGTTATACAACAGATTACAACTTACATTTTGAAGCTGCACAACTGCAACCAGGTAATTAGCGGACATGAACAGGAGACTCAGATCTCTGGACACTTATGAATGAAGCACAAAAGAATCGCAGACCTGAATGCTATTTTTTTTAATGTGCATAGTAGTTTGCAACAGAAAAGGCAACATATCTTACCTTTTGTGAAAATAAATAGCAGGTTTTGTTTGTCCTGTTTAATTTACTTCTGAGTGAGCTTCAATTGTGTTTACTCATTAGCTCTTTAAAAAAAATGTATCACTCTGCTAAATGATGATCAGACTTTTCAGTAGAGGTCAAGACAGAGTTAGCTAACTGAAGTAACTGACACTAATATTATAATCATCTTAAATTTTTAGTCAGAGAATTGCAAGTGTTGCATATCTAGGTATTTCTCTTATCCTGTGATTAACACTATGGAGCAACAAGGTAATCAAAGTTAACAATTCCAAAGCTCAGAACAACTTTTTCTAAAAATAAAATTTTAAAAGTATTTAATGTCAACACCTAAAGCATTTATTTTGATACTCTCATTTTTTTACATATGATACATTCCAAATTTTACAAGTAGTCCACAGATATTAAAGTTATAGCCAATTTATTACATGTATTTTTTCCCTGATATTGAAACCATGTTTTATAAATATTTCTACAGTGAACATAAATACATGCAAAAAAAAAATCAGAAAAGAAAATGGATTAAGTAAGAACGACTAATCTCACTAAAAATAGGATAATTTGTGTACTTTGCTAGTTTTGCAGCCATAATTCAACGAATCCATTCATCCTTCTCCATCTCAGAAAAATGAGAAAAGTGCCTTCTATCAATATTTTGATTTACCCAGGAAATCTGTCAATGTAACAAATTGTGGCAGACAACACTGTTATTTCTGGAATAACTACATCCATGATAAAACTATTTTCAATGCAATTTTAACTACAAAAGTTTCCTGGACATGTGGAATAAAGCAGAAGCAGCAAGCCTTTCAGTCAAAGAAATTGTGTTGCAGAAGAAAATTTTTATATGACCTGCACAACAAGAAATTGATGCTATAACTAAGGAGAGGAAAGTAGACTGATGAAACTTTAATGCTGATTTTCTTCCTGCAGATTTTGCAACTCTTCTATAAAAAAGTGAGATAGACACTTGAAGATCAGGGCCATTAGAAACGAGAGTGTCATATCTAATAGCAGCCTTAAAAATAAGTACTTATAATTTTTCAGTTTCTCTATTTTGTATTATGTCTATATCTTAACTCAAGACTATTTCCAAGCCTGTGGAGAACTGTCCTGTACACTGTAACATATACAAAATTATTCTGAAACATTACATCTGTAAAAAACCAAACCATTCAAACCTATTGTAAATGAAGACTGCAGCCATTGAAAGTACTGCTTGTTTGGGCTGAAGAAGAAAGCAAGACTTAGTAAAAGAATCACTTTGATTCTTAAAAATCAGAGCTATGTAAATAAATTGTTTTAGTAACTTACCAAAACTTGAAAGGCATTAAAGGTTATGGATTTTCTATCATAAACCATGTCTTTTAGAGATTTAGTGGGGGGCGGAGGGGAAGTCTAACATGGCATTTACTACATTTAACTAGAAAACTCACTGCCTTCAGGCACTCACACACCAAGTGCAAAATCTGTGCAGGTATAGATTATATTTATAAAATATACTATAGACAAACATCTTTCCAGAGCTTTAGTAAAGTGTTTGCTATGTCAGAAAGTAAATTTACTTGATACAACTGAAAGAAAATGAACAGTAGCAAACATAAATGCTCTGTGACTTGTGTCCTTCATACACAGAAAAAAAGGTTTATTTTTTGTCTGAGGGTTTCTATTTGGAAACCTGGAATCAATAAACTGCAATTAAGATTTAAGTAGGATTTGCATCTTGAGAGATGGGCCTCTTCAAATTAACACAAAATCACCTTTCATATGACTATATATTTCCATTGCCTTAAACCGTCTGAAATACATCAACCCTTTAAATTTGGGAAAACAATCACATTATGGAAAATGAAAGGGTTTCCCTGTTGCACTAAAACTGCAAACCACACAATATTCATAAGGTGTGCAATGCTCCAGTTATAGCTTTAAATTAAATTGTTTTACTTGTTAGCAAGTGTTAGTTTTCAGCAAAAAGAAAATCAAATAGAAGGCAAAAAAATCATAAAAATATGAATTACAAAATAATTTTAGATACACAAAGTTTATCCATTGATGCAGACAGATACATCCATTTGCTACATTATTATCATCCTTACTTTATTCCATCTCACTTACATAGTTTAAGTGTTAAAACGCAGAGTAATAAATAAAGTGAAATGGCTCAGATTACAAGCAAAGGGCAAAACACAATCCATAATTGTGCTCAATCTAATCTCCATTTCAGCAGTTTTTTTTCCTCTTGTTAATTCATTTAGAAAATAATCAGAGTCAGATTTCCAAGAGGAGTCATTCTTTTGCACCAAAAACTTAAGTTCATTTGCCCAAGTTCTATATCCCCAAGAAGTTTCAGGGGAAGGAAGTACAGTGCAAATAATACTACTGGTAAAACCTGCTTACATCGAAAAAAAAGTTAACATGGTTATTGTAACCAGGAACTTTTCAAAACAAATTGGAAAACAAAAAGTAAATAGAAGGACTGGAATTGTCTCTTTATTTTCCTCAGTTTTCTCAACTCCCTCTTTTGTTTGGAAAAAACTTACTAGGTTACAAAAATCATCATAAATAAAGTTCCAGTCTTCAGATTATAACAAATTATAAATGCTGCCAATCAATGCCAACTAGTGTTTGATTTGCTTCTTGTGCATGTCCAATTTCTTCTGTGATACTGTGCTGTTGCCAGAGTTTTTGAATCTTTTTAAACCGTTCTTTACACAGGTGTAAGGGATTCCCACGCCTGAAAAAAAAACAAAAAACAAAAACATTTATCAGAAAACTAACAATGGTAAAATCTTACAGAACACTTATGTACTCACAGATAATACACAAAGCACGTACATAATCTTTTAGTGTTAGTGTATGTATAGTATTTTAGTTGCAAAAACTGCACTGACAATTGATTCCAAAGTAATTTGATCTTATAGTATTTCAGCTGACCCTCTATAGACAAGATTTTCATCTTGCATAATGAGCATCATTAAAAATGAGGGCCCTTTACATTTGTGCAGATTCAGGTCATCTCTTCAGGATGAGCAGAGATACTTATGTCTGAGCTTGAAGCCCTATGCTCCCCCACACTAGGAGGAATACTGGAGAAAAAATAATCTGGAAAAGGAGAAGAAATTGAGGTGAGAATTATGGCACGTGTTTCAACTCCACTATATTTGAGCTATCGTATTCTAGGCGAGCTATATATTATGGCAAACCTGGAAAAAAACTGCTTAGGGTGGTATTTCCACTCTAAAGCCTGTGGAAATAGAGGAGTAAATAGTCAGGTGTCACTATATGGTCACAAATATCACTTTAGTGGTACAGCACAAGCTTCATTTATCTTGCCCAGGCAAGAATGACCTTGTACAAGACAATACATGGGCTGATACACTATTCACCTCATCTCCTATCAGCATTATGAACAAAAAGGTGGCACTGCTACAGAAAGGGGGCGCACCCTCACAACACACCATCTCTGATCTGTTTGAGTTCTCTATGACTATTAAAGTCTGGTATAGGTTACAAACTGCCTGAGGGCTGAGGTATCAGCATGTACAAAGACGCTCCAAGATCAGGGCTATGTAAAAGTGAGCTTTAAACAATCTTTGTATGTCATCACCAGCTTACACTTTATGATTCTAACCATTTGCAAAGATCTGGCCCTGCTGTCTATAAAGCTAGTGAGAGTACTGAAGGCCTAGGTACCTCCTCCCTCTAAAATTAAAGATTTCAGCCTAAAAACCAACATGCAGTTCTACATTAAATCAATTTGTGTCAAGGTTTTCATCTGATACAGATAAACACATAATAATACACAAACTGTGCATAAAGATAGGATATATTTGCCAGTAGTATGGTCTATAGAACCTCAAGAAACCTCTTTATCCCTGGCAAATTATTTCTCATCAGATGTTTCCAACAAAGAATGTATTTTAAAAAAGGTTTTAGACATTATGCCATACACAACTACATTATTGCCCAACTTTAGCAGCTTTGCTATACATTATTTAACTTATAACTAAGCTTATTATAAGAACCAACTGCTTTTGAGGGTAAAGAGAAGTGTTCCCATTAATATTTTAGAACATTCTTTTAAAAATGTACCTGAGTCCCTGGTCTGTCTCTCCATAGTCATCAAGATAGGGAGGAGCATAAAAGCAGCCCTTGGTTTTTCCAGCTAAAAACAGCACTTGGCATTCTCGTACTCTGGGGAGGGAGGGAGAGAGAGAGAGATTTTGCTCATTAATTTTATGATGTGACTACATTTCTAGTATTTTTCCAAGTACTGCGGACTTGCAGCTTGCACGTGTATCTGTGATTCAGTATAATGTGCACGTACTGTGGAATTTAAAAATGTAACTACCATCTGCAAATATTTGTATCCTTCCTATGCCATGTGCATATTATATACATATTAAAAATAGTTCTAACAAGATTCTGTTCCATTTTATCTGTTACAGTGTAATTTTCAGTGTGCTTGGACTAATCAATTTGTAAGCTACTTAAGAACACTGCAAGAAAATACATCAGTTTTGCTTCCCATTAACAAATATTTTTTAAAAACCTAAATGTAAATTGTGCATTGAAGAGGTTATACTGTACATGTCTAATAGGAGTTGTGTTAACTGATGGCAGATGTAACAGTTTTTTTCCTGTGAAATTAATTCAGAGCTATGCTTTATACCAAAGTTATTTTCATTATTTCCAAAAAACAAAAGTTTACCATGATCATTTCATTTATTTGCAATGAAATGTTACACAATACATGGGGAAATCCTTATCTGATCAGCTATGGACCTTCTAACAGATTTTATTACATCAAAAATAAAAGCTCTTAAAAATTCTGAAGTGCAATGAAGATTAAAAAAATCCTATTTTTTGTGCATCTATTAACTTCTTTTCTATAAGCATAACTCTCCTGACATACAGCACAACAGTCACATTTATGGATATATCTGTGTACCCTACTAAAAAAGTTTGGATGTAATAAAATCCTTACCTGAGAAATATGCCCACTCCAGAGCCACATGAATATGTATGTGCAGTACAGGCGCCAACATCTTCCCCTTCTAACTCCGTTTGACAACAATAACTCTGAGAACATAGCATGGTCCCACATACAAGGCACAATGTTGGTGCTCTGCTTTTATCACCACCTGATTTTGGACACCTTTATGTAAGCAACCAAAACAATTCAACACACGTAAGTGAACACAGTTACAACTTTACTATGAAGTTATAGCTCAGTACAGGTTGTACCTCCCTGGTCTGGCACCCTAAGGACCTGACTGATTCTGGACCAGGGAACTTGCTGGACAAGGCAAGGTCAAAGCTGCAGCCCAGGGCTCTGCTCTCCCCGCAGTGGCCTGGGACTCCGCTGCTGTTTAGAGCTCTACTCTCTCCCTGGTGGAGGCACCACTCTCTCCTGGATGGCTTCCTGCTACGCTGGCCTCTGAGAGCTCTGCTTTCTCCCCAGCAGCTCTGCTACTGCCTGCGGCTCCGCATTCCCCCCTGGGGGAATAGGAGCGGCCTAGACTAGCTGCCAGCAACTGGCACCCTAGGCAAACCATGCAATCAGCGCCCCCACCTACAAACCCCTCAATGATACTGTGCCACCAGTAGGCACCACATTTAACTTGACGCCCTAGGAAACCGCCTAGTTCACCTATATGGATGGGCTGCTCCTACTGGGGGGCTCCGCACTCCCCCTGCTGCCTGTGGTTCTGCACTCCCCTCAGCAACACTGGAGTTTCTGGAGTTTAACATTTTTTAAAACATAATCAACACTTGAGGGGGAGGGGGAGGGAGTCACTCTGCTCCTCCACAGCTCTGCACTATTCCCTGCTCACACCCTCACTATCACCGGCGTGGAGGGCGGCTCTGCGCTCCCCTCCAGCAGCTGTGCTCTGTTCCTTCCGGAGGCTTTGCTGCCCCCAGGACTCCATCTCGGCCTCCTACTTTCGCAATGGTCCTGGCCCCAGCCCCATAACTTATCCCGTGAGAGCACTCACGGGATCACCAGAGGATGCTGGACCAAGGAAATCCAGATTATGGAGTTTCAATCTGTACTTTAAATGGCAATGAACAGATTCAAATTTATTCTGGAAACTTCTTGTTAAGTGAAGTTACAGATTCCTCCTTCCCCCCAACTTCTACTTTATGCTTTATTGAAATAAGTAATCAAGATAAAGCACTTTAGTGAAAAAAGATAACAGTAAACCTGTATAAGTGGCGAGGAGTCCTGTGGCACCTTATAGACGAACCGAAGTGTTGGAGCATAAGCTTTCGTGGGCAAAGACCCACTTCGTCAGATGCATGGGTCTTTGCCCAGTGAGGAACCACCTGATCAGTATCACCAGCAGTGGCACCTCCGGCTCCCGCGCTCCACCAGAGGTGCCGCTGCTGGTGATGCTGATCAGGTGGTTCCTCAGTGGGCAAAGACCCATGCATCTGATGAAGTGGGTCTTTGCCCACAAAAGCTTATGCTCCAACACTTTGGTTCGTCTACAAGGTGCCACAGGACTCCTCGCCGCTTTTGCAGATTCAGACTAACACGGCTACCCTTCTGATAGTAAACCTGTGTGTCATTTACTTTGAGAGATTAAAAAGACTGGAACTTTTCAGCTTAGAAAAGTGGAGACTAAGGGGGGATACGACACAGGTCTATAAAATCATGACAGGTATGGAGAAAGTGAATAAGGAAAAGTTATTTATTTTTTCCCAAACACAAGAACTAGGGGGTCATCAAATGAAAGTATAGCTAAGTTTAAAACAAATAAAAGGAAGTATTTCTTCATGCAGTACACAGTCAACCTGTGGAACTCCTTGCCAGAGGATACTGTGAAGACCAGGACTTTAACAGAGTTAAAAAAAAACCCACTAGATAAATCCAGGGAGGATAGGTCCATCAATACTTATTAGCAAAGATGGGTAGGAATGGTGTTCCTAGCCTCTGTTTGTCAGAGGCTGGAAATGGATGACAGGAGAGGGATCACTTGATAATTACCTGTTATGTTCACTCCCCCAGGCCATCTGACATTGGCTACTGTCAGAAGACAACATACTGGACTAGATGAATCTTTGGTTTGACCGAAAATTCTTACATTCATGTGTTATGTTTCTAAACAACCTTTTCAAGACTCTCCTGAAAGATTTTCCCATTCATCAAAACCAACAAATGGCTTTTAAAGATTAACATAATTACATAAAACTTACAAGAAATTAGATGCTTGATTAATGAGACAGCTGTAATCATCTGGAAGGTCTATTAATTTGTTAGATTCTCTTGCATAGCTAAAAGGAAACCATCAAATGTTTAACAAACAGTGGACACAATCATTGCAAACTCATATTTATGCAGTTTGGAATTTATGAGTGTTAATGTCAAGACCTTTCCCCCCCATTCCTCCAGATTCTACACCAGTGGATCTCAACCTGTGGCCTGCTTGCATCCCAATCAGCACAGAGCTGTGGCCCATGTGACTGCCCCAGAACCACACAGGCAGTATATATATGTATTGTGAGGATGTGGCCTGGCCTATGCAACACAGAGAGCTGCATATGCATATACGCCACAGTAAATAGGCTGAGAACTACCGTTCTACACAATGTAAGTTTTAATGTTCATATCTTCAGAAATAAGATAGAATCTATGAGGCTGTGACATCCAAGTTCAAGGTTGTACAAGAAGCAGTGCACTGCAATGTGCTGAATGATAAAGAGAACTACCAGCGACTATATCATCTGTAACCTGCTTATCTGTTCATGAATAGTAAAGGATGTTAAAAAAAAAATGAAATGAATAAAAAACTTCCAACTATCCAATTAGAATATTATAATGACCTGAAATGATCTTAATTTTAAAACTGATAGTCTATCATTTAATCAACTGACTTAATTTACTGATTTTTGTCATACCTCGGTATTAATCCAGCATTCCTTTGTACAGGTTTAAGATTCAAGTTAATTTAATATCATTTAGTTTCGAAGTTTAATTATAAAAATATATTTTCATGATAGAGTTTGTGTGTGTGTTAAATTACTTGAATAATGAAGTACAGGTTGAATGTCTCTAGTCCAGCACCCTTACAACCTGATCGGTGGCAAACCAGAGAATTTGCTGGACCACAAGAGGTCAATACTGTCTAGCAACATTACCAACACTTCCACTGCTTACTGGGCTCTCAGAAGTCATTTAGGGGTAATTTAGAGCTAAGTAACAACACAGAACACCAAGCGCCGGATTGGTGGCTGTAAACAAATATTATAGGACCGCAGGAAACTTGGTCATATCCATGATAAATGGACAGCTGACTAATTAAAATCATGCCAGACCTCAGATGTTGCTGGATCAGAGAGGTTCAACCTATACCAATATTTAGCCTCCATTCTGAGTAAATAAACAATCTTCTCTAAAACTGATAACATTACAACTTTGTTTTCAAATGTCCGATTTCAAAGAAAAAAAGTTTTGTTTCTGAGAGCAAACAATTTAAATGCAATTTTGCACATCAGTTGGAGTTTTTGTAACTAAGTTTACACGTCTTTAAACCTGGTATGTTCTAGTTCAGTGTTTCTTAAAGTGTATTCCGCGGTCAGAGGTGTACCATGGAGAGATCAGAATTCAAAATGGCCACCCTTAAAGGGACAAGCCTTCTCCTGCCCCAACTTTTCCCTGGGGGCTTCCCCCCCCAGCAAAAAAATCCTTGGTGTTCCCCATAAAAAAAAAAAATATTTGGTGTTCTTTGGTCTTAAAAAGTTTAAAAAGCACTGTTCTAGTTGAACCAGTAGTTGTGGGCTTGATGCAGGAACTTATTGATGAAAAGTTGGCCTGAACATTATGCAGGAAGTTAAATGAAAAGGATTATAATGATCCATTCTGTATTCACAAAAATCTCTGAATTTAAGCAACATTTCATTCTCCTTATAAATAAATATATCTTGATTCATCCTCTAATACCATGGTATCCGACCAGTTTTAAAGCAATAGCCATTCTAATGGCTATTGCTAGAGCAAACTAGCCACGCTCAACCAGCCAAATAGCCACATGTGGCTAATGGCCAACGTGTTGGACAGCACGGCTTCAATATACATGTGCTTCCGAACTGCATTCTGAAGCTGTATTTTTTACATTTTGTTATAGGAGAAAAAAAAAAATCTTCTCTCCCGTTCTAAAATCCCTCCATACTTACCTTATGGCTTGTCTCCTGCCTTCTAGGTACCTTTTTACTTCACTGTTACTACACCAGCTTCAACAGAAAAAAAAAGAGGCCTTTTAGTCTTCATTAGACAGTACTATAGAGGAACAACTACTAACAAGTTAAAGAATACAGATCTATTTAATCTTTCTGTCCCAAAGGACTTCTTCCAAAAATTGCTGCATATTACAGGAAATTTTTAAAATACATTCAAATTTCCACCTCAGAATACATGCATTACTAGAAAAATGTACTAATTTCTGATGTAGCATATTTTATGTTGGAATTAAAGAAAAAAGTTTCATACCTTTCTACTAAAGTGTTCATAATTTTGCTGTTTTCTTGAAAAAGGCAAATTAGGTTGTTTGGCAGGGAAAGATAGCTACATATATGTTCAAACTGGCTTGCCCCTGTGACTGTAAATTTAGAAAAAGAAAGACAATAAAACACTTTTATTTGGAAGATATCATCAACAGGAAATAAAACACAATGCTAATTAGGAAATATAATGAAGCATAGAGTTTTTATAGATAAATCTTCATATTAGTCATTTTATAATGTGTCTTAAGTCTTTTTAAACTTTGTATTAAGTCTCTTCATAATATAGAAACTTTGTATTAAGCCTCTTTATAATGTTATAGCCCTTAGGAATAATTAAAAAGAAAATGTCTTTGTACTTGAATAGATCTCTCCCTTTGACTTAAAAGGATTTTCTTCTTGATGAATTAGATGTGAATGGATGAAGCGTGAAAGGCAAGCACCTCCAAAGACTAACATCTGAAACAGTTGGAATGGGGAAGAATAGGATCCAAACCCAAGGACATCAAGACTCTGTCAAGTGGATTCATTGTAAGGACCAGACACACGGATGACCTTGGAGAGTCAGAAGCAAGCACCCTCTTTAGAAGCAGAATTGGAGTTAAAAGTAAATGCCCTATTTGGAGCTGAGTGTGGCAGCAATGGAGATAACACTCAGAAGGCGGTGCCACAAATCTAATTAAGAACCAATACAGCTGAAGTGCAGACATTTACCTGAGAGTGAAAGCTTCTATAAGTGTTGGGTGTCTTGCATGGGACCCTGGGTCTCGTCTTGCAACATCGGAGCAACGATCTGGATTGACAGAAGCCCGGCTCCTTCCCCTCCCCCACCTAACTCACCTGGCCAGTGAAATTAAGGGGAGCAACCAGTTGGTAACTAAACAGCAAGTGTGTGCATGAGTGCAGTATATCATATGCATCTGATACAGTACTGATAATGTATATAAATAACCAATAAATGTGGCATTTTGCCTTATCCTGTGAAAAGTATCCTGTGCAATTCTTTAAGTACAACATTTTGTCACAGATATTTTTTTAGTAAAAGTCATGTATAGGTCACAGGTAATGAATAAAAATTCACAGAAGCTGTAACTTGTCCCTAACTTTTACCAAAATCATCCCTGGCAAAATGGGAAGAGAGAGAAGTGTTTAGCACTTTGCTCCACTGTGTGCAACAGCAGAGAGCTGAAGCCCCCTGCACTCCGTTCAATGGCTGGGAGCTAGAGGGTTATCTCCTGCTGCCCCTCAGGACTGGGAGCTGGGTAACACTGGGGATCTCCCAGTACTCTGCAGGGCTGAAAGCAGTGGAAGGGAAACCACTGCCTGTGATGGGTGAGACCTCCAAAATATCCCTTGCTGTTCTGCAGGGGTAGGAGTTGGGAAGGTGGGGACTTCCCCACTGCCAGCAGCAGCTAGGCAGCTGCCAGGGCCCAATATCACAAAGGTCTCTGGAAGTCAGATTCCGAGACTTCAGTTAGCGCTGACACATACTAGTGGCCTTAATTATAATGAAAAACGTTGACAGCTCTAAGATGTGGTGTGGATTTAAGGTTAGTGAGGTGCCAGATTGAAAGACCTGGAGACTGAAATTCTTTATTTACTTACAAAACAGATGTAGCACAAGCAACGGCAGGGCAAATTAAGGTTGCCAGTTAGAACCAGTTATGACTCATGAAATGAGCTCTGTGATAAGATGTGGTCCAGACTATGAAAAAATTGGGAAGCCCAGCTAAGTAAATCGGAAGAATGGTGTTTTTCCACTCAACGTCTTGCATACCATCCACTAAAAGTATCATTTACTCTTTGGTGCATTTTCTGATGAGGCATATGGTAAGATGGTCATACAGAAATGTTACAGTGTAAGAGCTAGTTTCTGATAATAGTCTATCTGAAAAAACCCTAATTTTAGTTCAAAACTAAAACATCAAATAATTCAGTTTTAAATATGGGGAATTTATAATATTATATTATAATATTCGTGTGCACTATTTCTTTTTGATTATGACTAGCACCTTCAGACTTATCCATTTTTTCTGAACCATAACTGAAATTGACCTGGGTTGTTGCTAACACAGATTCAACTGTAAACATAGTGTAACACTTTCACAATTAAGGGTTTTAATTAAAAAAAAAAAGGGAGCAGGGGCAAATCTTGAAGAAGAATTCTGAAGGTAATAAAGATGAGATTTCAAACAAGCAATGAGCCTTTACTTCCTTTTAAGCACTAGAATATCAATTTTGTGTGCTATATTATTTTGAAAAAAGAAGATACAACAGTGGAATATTGTTTGGATTTTGCTTATTTTTAATTAAAGTGACTTTTAAAAACTAAGAAAACCTTTTTTGTTATTTTGCAGTTTTGTGCAGATACAGTCCTGAATCAGTAATGTATCCACTGAAGCTACTACAGAAAGGAAGTTTTAATGGGTTTTATTCTCTTTAGCAAAAGCATTGTTTCCTAGGAATTTACCAAACTGTCCCTGTACACCTAGCAATATATAGAAAATACCTTGAATTTCTGATGGTGCTGGAACTCCATTTAAATAATGGAAAAACAAAGCAGAGCATCTCAGGAAAGGCATAATCCCAGCTTTTATACTTCTCCACAGATGCCAGCCTGAGGACATTTCTTTCAAGGCACTTAAAACAAAATGAAGAAAATCAGAGAGAGAGAGAGACAGAGACAGACACAGAGAAATACTGTTACAACTAAGTTAAGAAAATATAGCTAATCCAAAGCTGATGAGTTAAATAAAAGTATATTTAATAAAAATTAGGCCACACTTCATACTAAGCAGGTTTTTTACACTTTGAAACTAACATTAATGGGAAGATAACCATTTTTATGGTTCTCTAACTTATCTGATGATACAGTAAAGAATCAGATATTTAGGACAGGCTGAGTAAGTAGTAAATCTCAGAACACAGCTGCAACCTATAAAGATTTACTTACATATGACAAATTGCTGATCAAAATTATCCTGCAGTACAATATCACTGAACTCTGAGGAGGTAAATTACAGAAATTTGTTGATTTGTCATGTGACTTTTTTCAGTCAATCATGAGCCAGGATTAGTGTGTAGCACACAAGGAGCAAAAACTTTTGAATTTAAAATATGATTCTCTTAATAGCATCAGTATATAAAATTCACCCTTTATGGTGTTACAGATTGGTGGTGGGATTAAGAAGGAAACAATGATTGTGTAAGATAGAGACTATCATTTTACCTTCCTGTATGTTGGCAAAGAAATTTATACAAAGTAAGCACTGCAACTTCTTCTTCACCATTAGGGTTTTCTTGGTCCATGCCATTTTCTTCTGAAGAAAGAAAAAATATATCAAGTACAATTCTAAATGTAAAAATCATTTAATTATTTTTAAATGGAAAAATCTTTTTTAAAAATAGCTGAGAGGAGGTGAAACTCTGAATACCACTGGAGTTTATAAAACAATAATTGAAGACCTGGGCTATATTATCATCAGTATACAACATCTAAAATAATTATATAAATTTTGTTCTTGGCCTTCTTGCCAAACAAGAAATGTCCCATTAAGAAACAAGGAAAAGACTGTTTTGTCTCCCTCTCTCTACCCAGGGATCAGATCTGGTGGCCAATGTCAGATAGATGTTTTGCGCACAATACATCATACCCAATCATTCTTGTTACATGAGTACTACAAGTAGAATGCATTAATTCCTTTCTTTAGGAAACAGTTTATTTTCTTTGTGAAGCAAAAGTTTAAACCTGGCCTATACCATAAACTTTTGCCAGTACAACTTTTGCCAGTACAAGCTATGCTGGTGAGGATGTGGGTTATAACTGACAGAGCATGCTTTTGCTGATATAATTTGCATCCCTACTGAGGATAGTGTGCTGGTACAACATAGCAGTATAGCTGTACTTTCAAGTGTAGACACAGCCTTAATGTCCATTTTAAAAAATGGATAATGAAACAAAAAAGGAGGCATTACCTGTTGATGAGGTAAGTAAAATTTGTACTATGTGCGCCATTGTGACAAGATGGAAGATGTGAAGATCTCCAGTGCCAAGACTAACCCCTGAAAAATCCTGACAGTATACAGCAGGAAAAGAAAGCACCAAGCTTACCTGTAATAGAGAAGTGTAAGAGAATGAATGTCTTGACTACACCTGAAAATATAGCTATGCTGTCTTCTGCCACGCAGCCTCAAGAATCTGTCAAGCTTTTTCTTGCCACCACCTTTTGTGCTGAAGGACAATCGAGGAAACTCATTTTTATGCCAGTTATCCCATTCCTTCATGTGACATAGGGGTAGCTATCAAATAAGCTGGTGTTCACTGCTCTTTTTCCCAAGTTGGAGAATAAAACTATAATATAGCAAAAAATATTAAAAATCTAAACAGCTGCAAAAAGGAATACTAGCCAGCTGTACTTTTCCCTAAAAATTCATGTGGCTATGCAGAAAATATGTAATTGCAGCTTTGACATAAAAAAAAGATGCCTAAGGGTAAACCTACACTGCAGAAAGCCCTGCAGTGAGACTGAGAACCTGGGTAAACTGATTAGGGCTTACAGTACAGGGCTAAAAGTAGCAGTTCCTGCATGGGCTGGAGACTCGGCTCTGAAACGCTGAGTTGATTTCAGAGCTGGGCTCCAGCCTGAGCAAGATATCCATGCTGCAATTTTTAGCTCCATAGATCATGAGGTTCACATTGTGTCAGTTGACACAGGTTTTGAGACTCATTGCCCATGGTCCTCTATTTGTAGTGTAGATGTATTCTACAGGAACTAAGATTTAGCTGTGTTCAATATGTAAAACTTACCAATAAATGAAACATGTCAATATCAAGTATGCATGGAAGAGTTCCATTTTTTTCATTAGGCACCAGTGCTGAATATATAAAAAACAAAAAAAAAAGTTTTAATTACACAACAACCAATGGCATTGATTTTTGATACAGAAGAGACTATCATTATCTTAACTGTGTGTTTTAAATGTTGTAAGAATCTACTGATAAGATCTTTCAGTTTTTGGCAAGGAATAAATTAATTCAAGAACTTTGAGCAGGTTCTCTTCCAGTTTGCAAACTTTAGATACAAAGGATACAACTTTTAGGGTGCGTCTAGACTGGCAAGATTTTGCGCAAAAGCAGCCACTTTTCTGCAAAACCTTGCCAGATGTCTACACTGGCCGCTTGAATTTGAGCAAGAGCACTGACTTTGTAATGTACAAAATAAGTGCTTCTTGTGCAAATACTTTCACGCTCCCGCTCAGGAAAAAGCCCTCTTGTGCAAGAATACTTGCGCAAGAGGGCCAGTGTAGACATGGAAGAACTGTTTTGCACAAAAAAGCCCCGATGGCTAAAATGGCAATCGGGGCTTTCTTGCACAAAATTGCGTCTAGACTGGCCACGGATGCTTTTGTGCAAAAGCAAATCTTTTGCACAAAGGCACTTGCCAATCTAGATGCTCTTGTGCGGAAATACTTTTAACGGAAAAACTTTTCCGTTAAAAGTATTTCCGCAAAATCATGCCAGTCTAGACGCAGCCTTAATGTTTCTTCAGTTTTATCTTCTATAATTTCTCAGATAATCGTAACTGTTCACTGTAAGTTAATTTGCCAGGTCTATCAGTGTTAGGGATGTTAAATAGCAGGTAACAGAATAGTCAACTAACCGTATGAATTCTTAGCCGTTAGTTGACTATTATATATTCCCAGAGCGCATGACCAGCACCCAATGTGCTGCAACCCCACTCCTGGGGAGCTCCCTGCCACTCAGTATCAGAGGCAGCAGCACAGAGTGGCAGCAGCCCCTATAAACAGGGGTTCTAAGCCCCCTGAAGACAGAGGCTGCAGGGGAGGGGGAAGACAAGGGATGCTGTCACAGAGCAGCCTCTGACCACGGATACGGAGGCAGTAATGGGGGGGAGGGGTAAGTCGGCTAGATTAATTTGTAAGCCTAAACTTATCGGTTAATCATCTAGTCAACTACTCACTGACATCCCTAATCAGTATCTGTATTTATTACGCAAAAAAATGAGCACAGTGGAGTGAACTTACATGTGAAGAGTCTACAAAAGTGACCCTGTACTGCTGAAAGAGATGAAACTGTCCAGTGTGCTGCTGCAAACCTTGTTAATGAAGTAAGGCAGTCATCCTTAAAAAAAAAAAAATCCAATCTAAATGTCACAATTACAAATTCTTTAACATGCAATAAAATGATGCCTTTATAACCCTATGTAGTACTTCACTCTAGTTACTTAGCTATAGTATTTACCTCATATTTTGAGTGATAGAGATTATGCCAAGAATTCAATGTAATAAAGATATCAGTGTGTGTATGTATGCATGTGCACAAACAGATTTACAGAACATAGCTACAATTTCAAAGCTCTTTACTTTAGCTATCATTATGACCAGACAAACCCAATTCTATTATATTTAGTATTCATGAAGAACAAAACTGTTTAATTTTAACTTGAAACAAATGTAAAATATCAGATATTGATGCAGAAAAGGGTAGAACCCAAGTTAAAAAGAAGCTTTCCAATCATTTCAGGCTATAATTTTGGCACTCTGAATTAAAGAGAAATCCATGCTCAGGCCAGTGATTCAGAACTGAAGCTGATATTTTATCTTACCTGTCGGCAAGGTAAATGTTCAAATAATGGTTTATCTTCATCAGCTAAAATCCGTTCTGCAGAAGGTAAAAAACAAAATAAAGTTTCAGTGCTCTAAATTTAGAAATCCAGCAACCCCTTTCTGACACACAGTAATTGTTACTAAAAATAAACTGTTACCTATAGTCTGTATTGTGTAAGCACAGCTACCCCAGCACATTATGGGTACACGTGGATCTTCTTCATTGGGATGCACCTTAAGTCCCACTTTGTATGTTGCAGTGCCAAATGTTGTCAGCATCTCTTTAACGCTTTCAGAATAAAGACTCCTGAGATAAGAGAGATACTGTTTTGGCAGGCTTTAAAAAGACACTACTAGACAGTAAAAGTCTATTCTCACAACAGGCAAATTAAACATTAATTTGGAAGCATAATGTCTGAAAGCTCTGATAGTATAAAGTTGACAGTTTTTTTGGACCTTATTCAAGCAAGCAGTCTACTAACTAAACAGTCCTATTTGTGTGAATATGGAAAGGAGAATTTAGCATTTTGATGCTATTTTAAACAGCGTGCCTCATGCACGGAGGCAACTGACTTTTAGCTGTCTGGATTAGACTGGAATTTTACATATTTGTATAGCACTAACCAAACTCAGCCCTCAATAGACTTGGATGAATATAAGTAAAACTATAATGGAAGTAATATGTGCCAATTTGAGCACAGAATTTTTAATTTACTTTCCTATTAAAGAAAGAAGACCACTTACACAAATAATAATATTTCCAGATATCTGGATCCTGTAATTTACATTTCAATACAGGCAGTCCCCGAGTTACGCGGATCCGACTTACGTCGGATCCGCAGTTACGAACGGGGTACCTCCAGGGAGAGGAAGCAAAGCGGCGGAACACGTGGGCAGCGGACAGGGCTGTCCGCTGCCCACGCGCTCCGAGGCTTGGCTCTGCTTTGCCCCTCCCCTCTCCCCCTGGTCTGCAGACCAGGGGGAGGGGGGGGGCAGAGCAGAGCAGAGCCAAGCCGCGGAGCGCCCGATCAGCTGACAGCCCAGAGCGTCTGCAGACCAGGGGGACGGCGGGGGGGGGGGGGGGGGCAAAGCAGAGCCAAGCAGAGCCAAGCCGCGGAGCGCGCGATCAGCTGACAGCCCAGACGCTCTGAGCTGTCAGCTGGCCGGGCGCTCCGGGGCTTGGCTCTGCTTTGCCCCCCCCCCCATCCCCCTGGTCTGCAGACCAGGAGGAGGGGGGGGGGGAGCAAAGCAGAGCAAAGCCGCGGAGCACGCGGGCAGCGGACAGCCACGGCGCATCTGGGCTGTCCCGCTGCCCCCGTGCTCCGTGGCTTTGCTCCAGACACCTGTGGTACAACAGCTGGGGCGCTGCCAGTTGGTCCCGTAGCGCCGCTCTGGGCGCTACTGGACCAACCGGGCAGCACCCCAGCTGTTCTGCCCCAGGCACCTGATACAGCCACTGCTGGTCAGATTCAGCAGCGGCTGAACCAGGATGCCTGGGGCAGAGCAGCTTGGGTACTGCTGGGTTGGTCCAGTAGCGCCGAGGAGCGGCGGCGCTACTGGACCAACCCAGCAGCACCCCAGCTGCTCTGCCCCAGGCATCCCCAAGTCAGCCGCTGCTGAAACTGACCAGTGGCTGACTACAGGAAGCCCCTGCCCCGGGCTTCCTGGAATCAGCCGCTGATCAGTTTCAGCAGCAGCTGACTTGGGGATGCCTGGGGTTCTTAAGTTGAATCTGTATGCAAGTCAGAACTGGCGTCCAGATTCAGCCGCTGTTGAAACTGATCAGTTTCAGCAGCGGCTGAATCTGGACGCCAGTTCCGACTTACATATAAATTCAACTTAAGAACAAACCTACAGTCCCTATCTTGTACGTAACCCGGGGACTGCCTGTATATTAATGCACTCACAACAGTGCAATTTTTAAAGAAATGTATTTGGAGAGTTTTGAGCTATGATTGAATCAGAAATTCACAACCATTATGAAATCAAGTTTAATGTCAACAATGAAGTTACACGTATATAATTATGTATCCAAGGGTTTCTGTGTACCTAAGTTTGAACAAAGAAACCATACCAACCACAGGTAACAGAAACCGGTTCAAACGTAATAGTGCAAAAGTAGAGGAAAAGTAGAGCTGTACAATATTCAATATTTGACACAAGCTCAGCTGCTCTAATGGAAGTATGATACAGAGTTCTTTAGATCATTTAGCAGAGGTCCTTCAGCAGACAAATATACCCCAGGTTTAGTCCTATATCCCTGCTATAACATACAAATATGAATAATTTCTGAAGATGAAATACATACTTTGGTTGGAAGTCTGGCCTAAATCCTTTAGGTAGTTGTAGCTCATCCATTTTTTCTGAGTTACCACAAGAATTATCTGCATAAAAAGTCCAATAAAGTTTGTAATTATATAAATTCATCTGTATGTGAATTTTACTGTTCATGAACATTGCAGAATGACATCAGAAACTGAATTTCTGAATTCCTTAGAATAATTATAACATGGTCAGTGGCTATGTAAATTTCTTAAAACTTTTTTTTTCTAACATCTCAGTTCTGTAATGGAAGGACCAGCTGTATGGAAAGTGTTAATTCAAACTTCATTGCCATGTAATTCATGGTTTCATGAATGAGACTGAAAACATGGTTGCCATCTGTCTTAGTTGTGGAACTGGTACATTAGGAACTAAATGGAGACCACTTAAGTCAATTCACATGGAAGCAGTAATCCAAGGAGAACTTTCTACCCTGATCTGGATTCAAATAAAACACTAATCATTAAAAGCCTCCATGTCTAAGTGACATTTCCATACTTCAGGCTATATAATATTAGATCTTCAGACTTACCAGCCGTTTCTTCATTGCAAAGTATATATAATGCTTTGATTTGCTGGGATATTGTTCTCATCCAGTGAGCTAGATTTGGTTGATCTGAAAAATCTAACCTATCAAAAAACAGAAGAAATACATTTTAAAAAATTAAATTATTTGAGAATAGATATTGTATTCTCTTTTAGGAAAAATAATTTGTATAATTTATCTCATATAAGAGTAAGCGTGACATTTGAAAAAATAAGATTAAGATTTATGGGAGAAGAGAGAGGAAAACTCCTAATTATACTTTAAAATGCAATGAACCATCACCATATGCCATCACGACACTGTGGCTATGTCTACCCTGCATTTCTTTTGGCAGAAGAGGATATGTAAATGGCATACTCATTTGCATATCTTCTTCCGATTCTTTTTGTAGAAGAGATTTTGCTGCTAAAAAGCCCTATGTAGATGTGGTCATTTGTCGGAAAAAAAAAAAACCCTTTTTCGCAAGATCCATAAACCTCGATTTTTGAGGAATAAAGGATCTTGTGAAAAAGGTTTTTGTTTTCCAACAAATGGTCACGTCTACACAGGGCTTTTTGGCAGCAAAACCTCTTCCACAAAAAGAATCGGAAGAAGATATGCAAATGAGTGTGCCTAATTGAATGGGTAATTTTTTAAAAGATGAAACAGTTCGGGCTCCACTGTGGCATAATATCTGTGACACATATGCATATTTTATAGGTTATTTGAGATGAGTACTTTTACTTTTCCTATATTCTGTAGTGGTATATCTTACACATTTACTAAAATCTCCTACTCCTCATTCAGAAGACCAACTCACAGCTGTAATCATTGACCACCTATTTAATAATTACAGTACCAGGGGTCGGCAAACTTTTCCAACCAAAGAGCCAAATAACATCAAAATTCAGAACAAGTGATCAGCAAAGAGCCATATAAGAATGCCTATTTGCTTGACTGAAAATATACTACTTAATATTGATAATTGAAATAATGATTAATGATAGCTCAAATGAAACATTATACTCACAGACTTTATTTAATGGGACTTCTATTGCTGCATCTTTTCGCAGTCCTTTGAAGTTTACATCATAACTGGTCAAATACAGCTTCATGCACACATTCAAGCTATCTACTGTCAGTCTTATGGCAGGGGCTGGGGATGTAGGAGTTTGGGTTGGGGTGTATGATGGACGCAGCGCACAAGGTTGGGACGCGTGGGCGTGCAGGTGTGTTATGGCAGGGGACTGGATATGTGGGGGTAATGAGGGGCTCAGGGCAGGGGCTCACGTGTATGATGGGCTTAGGGCTGGTGTGGGGCATGGTATGTGTGCAGAAGTGTTATGACGTTGCAGCCAGATGGGAGTTGGACCCAAATTAGGGGCTTCTTGGCAAGGCTTCATTTTTAAATAAAAGTAAAATATTATGCCCAACACAAAAAGTTTCAACATTATCTTTATGGCAGGAGTGGGGAACCTTTTTTGGTCAGGGGCCACTGATCGACAGAAAAATCAGTTGGGGGATCACAAAAGTGAGAAGCAAAACACCCCTCCAAAAACCCTCAATCCTCACTGATGTGACGATCCCCAAATCAAACACCTCACTCCCCTGGTGCTCCAGTTCCATAGTGGAGTGAGGTGCAAGGAGGACTGAGGTTCAAGGTCTCAGGCCAGATTTTCTCTTCTGAGGTTCCAGGTTAGTGGATTTTTTGGCCCTCAGCCTCTGGGTTGGGGCCAAAAATGAGGAATTAAGTATGCGGGTCAGTGCTGCCAGTAAATGGGATAGGCATGAGAGTGCAGGATTTGAATGGGAGGTGGGATGTAGGACAGGGTGAGAGTGCAAGGTCTGGCCAGGGGGGCAAGCTGCCTGGCTAGAGGGCAGGAGCAGGCTGAGGGCTGGCTGCTTGGCCAGGGGGCAGAGTGCCTGGCCAGGAGGAAGAGTGTGCCAGGGTTGGGGGTAAGCGTGAATGTTGGCCAGTGGGCAGAGGGGATTTTGGCCAAGAGGCTGGGGACAAGAGGTGTCTGGCTGGGATCAGAAGGTAGGAGGTGTCTGAACAGGGAGCTAGAGGGATTTTGGACAGGGGGCTGAGTCGGGGGGATTTTGGGCAGAAGGCAGGTGCTGTGTGGCTTAAGGTCAGGAGGAGGGGCCTGGGCACGAGGGGGTGGGGGCACTTGTTTTTTTGTCACATGGCAAGCATGGTGTAATACACCTCCCCCTGCTCCCATTCACTGGCAGGAAGACTCCGGGAAGGGTTGGCAAGGGAGGCCTGCAGGAAATGTGTTCCGAGGGAACAAATTAGCAGTGTACAGGGAGCCATCTTCGGTTTTTGGTTTCCCCCATATGGGTGGAAGGAAAAAACTGTTGCACTCAGCCATGTCTAGCCTGTTTGTTCCCTGCACCTTTGATCCAGCAGGGAATCTTGGGACTCTCCGCCCTGTCCTGGCAGAAAGCTACACTGATATTGAGTGCTGTGGGAGGCCAAAAGGCTGTAGCGCCCAGTGCTGGTTCCCTGCTGTGGAGGAGCAAGGGGGAGCTGGACTGGGGCTCCAGAAGAGCCATATCTGGATCCCTAGAGAACCATATTTGGCTTGCGAGCCATAGGTTGCCGACCTCTGCTCTATAGTATCATGAACAGAAATAACTGCAATTCACTAATCTGAGACCTTAAAATCTCCATAAAGATATTAGTTTCAACAGAATTAGATTTCATTTTTGAAATATTGTTATCCACTATATATTTGAGAGAATTTGTCCGAGTGTGTCTGTCTGTTCAAAAACTTTTCCTAAATTCTAAGATCTAGGACCACCAAATTCAGTATACAGCTTCCTCTTACAATTTAAAACAAGGTAACGTGTTGGTAGTACCAGGAAAATGGGATGTGCCAAGAATGGGATTACTTCTCATAAAACCATAAAGAAGAGAGACAATCACAAGGCAGGTGAAAGGGGCTGGTTGGGGGTGCCCTATCCCCCTTCCAAACTGCGCTAGCCCCACCTCTCCCACCCCTCCCTAAGAGCCCATCAGGCAGGGCAAGGGGGCTTAAGCTCTCTTCTCCTCCCCCCGATTTGTACTGGAACATTGCTGGCTTATCTCCAACACAGAACAAGGGGAAGTGCACAGTTTGCTGCATTCATCATTCTGGCTGGGAAGTGCAGGAGGCAGACAAATCTGGACCTGCCTGTGACAGGGGACATGTACCTGGCTTTGCCTGCTGGAACTGCAGCAGGCATGGAGAGGTGCTTCTCATCAGGGTCCAAGCTGCTGCAGTAACAGAGAGCTGGGATAGTCCTTTGTCCCCAGGGCACCCTGCACACTGAACTGCTCATCCCCAACCCCACCCCAGAGCCATGATTTCAATGAAGAAAAACAAACATTGAGTAAAGGACCCAAGCAACACCAGGTAAAATATTCTAGTGAGTAATATTTGCAACTCCCTAAAAAACATGGGTAAAAAGTAAGTCTTTGTTTCAAGCTGTGTGGACATAGTTTTGTCATTGTCCCTTAAAATGTACTTGCCGTGACAAATAAGCCAGCATTCAAGGAGAAGAATAGACGACAACTAATCCCCATGACATAGTTGGGTGTGGTGGATTCTACTCAGCAGAGGAAATCTCTTTAATGCAGCTTTGACCTCTTAATCTGATAATTATTGATGTTTACTCAAATACAAGGTTCTGCCACATGTCGCTGAGATCTTTTACATGTGAGATTTTTCTAAACACACAGTGTAAAATTTATCAGGATACGACTAACATGTTTATTATATTCTAGAACTTGTGCTACTGAACAGAGTTTTGGTCTTGTGTGTGTCTATGTAGGCAACAGAAAATTTTTCAATGTATAATGACCAAAACAATATTTATGGATTTTACAAAGAATTTGCTGCATGAAGACTCTTTGAATAAAAGTGATTGCACATAAATATATATATTTTTTCATGCTCACAAAACTATTACAAAGGCTAAACTGATAAGCAGTCCTACAATCTACAGACAATTTGTCCTTCATCTTTTTGGTTTTATCTGCTCTGACAATATTCAATGTGGAGAAGCTCCACAATTCATTGTTATGAACAGAGGTAGATGTGCTAAAGAAAATTATTATTTGTGTCTTCCACTGATTTGTGGGGCTTGTACATCCTCACTAAAGAAAGAATTAATTTTAATCATATACAGGCACAATGATGCAGTCCACAATTATCAGTAACTTTTTTGGGGTCCTTCCAAATTAACAGTCCATTTTGGTCAATTTCACGCTCATGAGATTTTAAAAATAATAAATTTCATTATTTCAGCTATTTAATGAAAGTCTCCTCCCCAGTAGTTGGAGGAGAAACTCCTTTACCCGGTGTAGAGAAGCAATTATTCTTTCCTTTCTGCATCTACCTCCCCACACCATCCTCCCAGATTTTTCCTTCTTTCCCCTTTCTCCTTTTACAGTCCTTTGATTTCCTTCCGGCTCTTTTTTTTTGGGCTGACTTCAATTAGTCACCCCTCCTGCCACATGGCACTCTATTCCACTGATTCCTTTCTCTCTGCCCTCCATACACTCCTCTGTCACAATCATCCTTGTTTCTTTATCTCTCTATATTCTCTGTAATTTCAAAATAACTAAGCGCAAAAGGCAGTTATCTTGACTGAAGAAAGAGTGGTATTATTTACAGATTATCAAAATAATGAGAAATTGTGAAAAATTTTAAAAGTTCAAATTTCATAGGAGAAAATCTGCTGTTCCTGAAATGAGCAGCTTTTAAAAAAATATTACAAGACCCAACAAACAATGTAAGCTGGCAACTGTGTAGTCTATTGACTATGTTTAATTCATATTCCAGTTTAATTGACAGCAAAGCATTTTAAAATTTGTTTTAAGCACATATGCATTTCCCAACCCTGCAACCATTTACCACTGACATTGCACTTATGTGCAGCTCTGGTAATATGCATGTGCAGAATTGGGCCCTGAATTTTTTAAATTACACAGACAGTTTAATTACAAATTTGATTCAAGAGTGGGATTTTTCCATAGTTAATAAACAAACTGACCTGTTAAATAAACCCCTTGGTGGAGGAAGCAGAGGAATAACAGTGTTACTTAAACATTCACATAGAGGGCAAAGGAATTCACCATTTTCTACATCATAACTTGTATGCACACGTAATCTTTGTTGCCTTCGTTGTTCCTTTGCTTGAACAGCATCAAAATACCTTTGGAAAATAAATAATAAAAATTAATCGTTATCAGTAAAATAGTATTTTAACGTATAAATCAATATGGCACTTCACCCTCCCCATACCTATGTAAGAAAATTACCTAAAATACAAATATGGGATATAAGAATTAGCCATTCATAATCTTTGATCAACAGAAATCTAACTCTAGATAATACTTTAAATAAATCAAAGACCTTCAAAATAGGTCAGTTCAATAGACCTCAAAATAACAAATAAGATTCTCTTCAGATTTAAAAATCAGGATTTTCTAGTTTATTTTTAAAAAGTAAGTTTGACTGTAAGAAGAAGGGTATCGGGAGAATCCTAGTCTCCAGGTGTACTCAGAAAACATAATTTTAGCAATCAATAGTGCCTCTTCACTTATTGTGAAAATCTTTTCTTTGATCACAATTCTTGTTGTCCATGGCCAGAGAAACCAAACTTCTAAGTTTTAGGAAGTAATAAGTGCTCCCGAACTAAAGAATCAAAATTCCCAACATAGAACTTCATCCTGAGTGGAAGTGGATCAAGCTAAAAGAGAAAAAGGCACTCATTCCAAAATAAGAGTTTCCATGGAATGAGTGCCTTTTTCTTATTTAGCTTGATCCACTTCTCAAGTGGCTTAACATCAAGATTTGTTTATACTATTTTCAGAATAGCTATTTCAGTAGATTTCCAAGTATAGAGAAGCCCTTATACACTCCCAACTTTTCCTATTCATCAAGCTCTTTTCCTAATTATACACTATGTTCTCATTAGGATACAGAAGCATGCATTAGCATTTGTAATTAATCAACAAACACAGCTCCACAACTGAATACAGGCAGTCCCCGGGTTACACGGATCTGACTTACATCGGATCCCTACTTACAAACGGGGTGGGGCAACCCCGCACTAGCTGCTTCCCCCCAGCAGACCAGGGAGACGCGAAGCTAGCGCTCTTCCCCCAGCAGACCAGGGAGACGCGGAGCGGCTTTTCCTCAGCAGACACCTCAGCTTGAGAATAAAGGACTGAGGGAAGTGAGGTGTGGGAGAATAAAACTGAGCTCTGGAGAAATGTTTGGCTAGAGTTTCCCCTACAATATGTACCAGTTCCGACTTGCATACAAATTCAACTTAAGAACAAACCTACAGTCCCTATCTTGTACGTAACCTGGGGACTGCCTGTACTTAATATTGCTGCAAGATGTTCTAGCAAAAATAGCAAATATTGCAGCATGATGTACCAGCAAAAATTAAAGAAGTAATTCAAGGAAATATAGGCATCCTGCAAGCAGAAAAAAGCTTTACTGCACAGATAAATTATTCACTTCAAATTATTTGTTTAACTCCAGATTAAGAACGAATCTAAACACTCTTTTAAACAATAAAATCTAACAATGATTGGAAAGTATGGATCATTTCAGGATTCATACTTAATATTATGGTTATGTCCTAGAATTATACAAATACTGTTCACATATGAACGTAAGTCTAACTTCTACAGACATTATTGAAACTTGTATCCTCTCAACTTTAAAACTGATAAGTGGAAAACTAATTTTTTTAGTAGTAACAACATACACATAAGTTCCTTCTCAATATGATAACTCATTAGGGTGACAGATGTTAAACTATCATTTCTAATAAATTCCGTTTGCAATTTAGCTATAAAGGGTTCTCTCTTTTTTTCCTCTTAGCTATCTTTATTGGTCTATAATATCATTTATTTCTAAATTATATATTTGGGATCTAATCCTTCCATTCAAGTAAATGTTAAGGCTCCAACTGGCATTAATGGGAGAAGGACTGGGTCATTTATGTCTAGTTGAAAATCAAGTTCACTTCTGCTAACTCATGGCAATTACCTTTGCCAACAGTGGGCGTGCATAATATGTCCACAGCTACCCGTGTGTGTTCCACATGACAGCTCTGGATGCATGAATAGTGGGTCATATTTTTCTGTGTAAAAACAAACAATTTTGCATTTAAATCTTTCTATAATAAATAGATGTTTATTTCTGACACTAAAATATTAACATTTGCCATTTTCATGCTTTATTTAACTTTATTAAAAGAATAACCTTTTTATTATTCCTTTGAGAAAGTCAATTTAAAGCACCAATCCCTACAAATGTACTTTTTAGATAGGTCACTTGAAACACAAATTAAAGGCTCAGTTATAAATACATAATACTTATTTACGAAAGATGAAATTATCAACAAACAGGTCCTGAATTTCAGAGGCACTGAATATAAGCAACGCCCATTAGTTTAACTGGAATTTGGGTTTTCATCACCCCTAGAAAAAAAATCAGGCCTACAGAGCAGTAATAATATTATATAAGTGGAACAGATAGGTATGATGTAGTATAGAAAAATACTGTGTATTCACATACACATTATGTGAACAGAGAATACTTCAGATGAGGCAATCCCAACCAACTTAAAAACGGGCTGTTCCAGAAGTCTTGGAACTAAACTGTTTTTTCTGAATTTCTCTACCAAAAAGAATCTAATGAGGAAAAAAAAGCTATATTCATAAACATGCGTCAACCATAGATATTAAATGAACTGACTGCTGCCCAATATAACATAAATCCATGTATAGAACAACTGATGTATGTACTAGTTATGGCCAAATATAGTATGTTCTCTATGCTGGGGTGGGGAGGAGAGGTTATGGCCCAGAGTGATTTCTGAGGAGGGTATAAATTGTATCTTTACACTGCAGCTTTAGTGCACTAAAAATATCAATGTGGGACATTCTACCTCAAGCTTTCAAGTCTAGAGGGTAGGAGGGTTTTGACTGCCAGAGCAAGAATAGTTACATTTATACTTTTAGCATGCTTGCCTGGACTCTGCTAATGAGAGGCTGTATAGGCAGATTGTGCAGCTCACTTGCATTGCAGACATCCTCAGGCAGAAAACTATAGGAGTTTCACTGGGTAAGGCAACTGTGAAGCTGAGCTGGTAATATTGCTCCTAACAAGCCTCTTCATGCATAGAGAGGTCTATTTGAAACAATGTGGCAGGTAGCTGCATCCACTCTGGGGCTGAAACTATTGAGGCCAGAAACAATTCAGGCTCAATTGTTCAATAGCCCTGAAAATTGTCAAGTCTCTTAGTAATGTTTCTTAGCACACTTAGTAACTGAATAAAGCATATGTATCCATAAGGTATCTTTCAGTTGATTAGTGAGGACTAAATGTTATTGAGCACTATAAAATGCTCTGCTGTACACAAGTCCACATTTTGGATGGTCAATGATTATAAAATGACAAGCTGAAAGATGTAGTTGTCATGAGGTTATTTACACCACAGTAGACTTCGAGGATTCATTGCTTTTACCAAACCATTAGTAGATTTGCCACTGTAGCTGGATATCAGCACTGCCTCTTAATTTATTATAGCACCATGATGTCCAACACACAGGGGTCAGCAACCTTTCACAAGTAGTGTGCCAAGATTTAACTTATTCACTTCTATTTATGGATCTGCATGCTGGGGGAGGGGGGGAGAAGGGGGTTGCAGGGCAGGCTGAGTACGGTGACAATATTTTCTGAACCAGCTGCAGCTAGGGAAAACAGTTTAATTTAAATTATTCAACAGATTAAGCATTTTAACTTTCTCATGTTAGTTTAACAAACTTCATTTTAAATAAAGTAAAATTTATGTCCAACACAAAAGGTCTCAATGTTTTCTTTATTTATGGCAGGAGTGGGGAACCGTTTTTGGGTTGGGGGCCACTGACACACAGAAAAATCAGTTAGGGACCATATAAATGAGAAGCAAACACACACACACACACACACACACACACAAAAGCCCCCCAAAAAACACAACACGCACAAACAAAAAACACACCCTCCAAAAAACCCCAACCTTCACTGATGTGGTCCCCAACTGAGACACCCCACTTTTCTGGTGAGGGGAAGGAGCAGGGAGGACTGAGGTTCAGGGCTTCCCATACGCCAGATTTACTTTTCTGGGGTTCCAGAGTTAGTGGATTTTGTGAGAATGCAGCCAAATAGATAGTGTGGAGGGGTAGGGGGAGAAGGGCAAAGAAGTGGGAAGTAAAGGGAAGTGCAACTTCTGCAAAGTAAAATTGTATCCCTCCTCACGTTTTCCCTTCTGCTTCAGCCTCACTCCCCTCAGCCCCAAGATTCCCCGTCCCCACCGCAACTTGATCCTCTGCATTGACCCATCCCCTTCAGTGCCACCCCATCCCCTTCAGTGTCACCCTATCCCCCTCCCATCTTGCCCCCACATCCTCCTTCACCAACTCATCCCCAACATCCCTGTGCCTCCAGTGTGCACATTGGCAGGGCAGCAGCGCTGGGGTGGGGGGACAGAGTCGTTTCCCTGCCCAGCCCAGCCCTTTGCTGGGGCTTGCCCCTCACCTGCAGCCAGTTGCTCTGAGGCAGGCAGAGCCTGAGGCTGCTTGGAGCTTATTCCAGCCAGGCTGGGCACAGCTGGGCACTGGGGAAGGGTACCCTGGCCCCCCACCCACCTCAGGGGGAGCAGTATGTCGCAGCCAGAGCCCCATGGAGGTGGCACCAGCTTGTGACCGGCCACCTTGCCCCGAATCTACAGAGCAGCTTCAGCCCTGCTCCCTCCCAGAGCAGGGATCAGAGCTTGTAGCAAGGGGTGTGAGTGTTAACCTCTTAGCTCCTGGGAGCTAGGGCAGCTTGAGGGACACAGAGCTCAGTGTGGGGTCATGCTGCCTGCTCCATTTGCCACTACACACTCATGCCTCCCCCACTCACGCTTGCCCTTCCCAGCAGGAAGCCAAGGTTCCAGCTGCTGCAGAAGGGAGCGGGGGGATGAGCGCCTGCTGCATGTGCCACTTAAAATCAGGTCGCGTGCTACTTATGGCATGCATACTGTAGGTTGCTGACCCCTGCGCCAGCCATTAGCCACATGTAGCTATTTGGCCGGCTGAGTGTAGCTAGTTCATTATAGCTTCAGAACTGGTTGTTTCAGGGTCTGTCTACCAGACAATGAAGTATTTTTGCTAGACCCAGCACTATCAAGCTTCTAGTTATACCAATAATTGAGATGAAATAAAAACACAGGACTCAGAATAGGTACAGTGCAGATATAGATGATTATTTCAAAATGTTACAATAAAAATATGAATACAGCTTACCAGGATCCTGAATAACTTTGTTCCGGTTTTTAGACAATACAGTAGATCTCTGAACAAATGCTGCCAAGACCATAGCCCTGCTGTCCACTTTGACCTCTTGTTCTTCTTGACACAATATACAGGTAACTACCTGTCTCCGTTCAGTCACTCTAGTTTGCTTTGGACCCAAAGCTGTAAGCTTTGTATCTGAAACTGTAGGACTAAAATCAAATTATACCAATTAATTATGCCAATATTATACCATTAATTGACCTTCTTAAGAATTAAATCATGCTCTGTGTTTCATTAGTTTATTTGAGAGGTCTTATGTGCTTTCATTTTCATTTTCATTTTGTAAATAAGCAAATACGTCATGCATGTGACTCCCAAAACTGCCATATAACACCACATTTCAGAGAAACCCTATGTCCTCCAGCAGATATGAAAATATTCACTTTCTTGAAATCACACTATTTCCAGATGAAAACTCAATTAAATCATTAGAACTAAGTTTGAAGTAAAATCTAGAGAGTTGTATGCAAAACTCAGCCTTTAATTTGGTGTCTTTTTTTTTTTTTTAAAGTTTATGTGTAGGGGAACAATAATTCAATATCCAATTACACCTTATAGTAACAGGTTATTATTAAATATAGCATCTCAATCAAATACTGGAAGCTTTGGTTTTTGCCCAACAACTTCCCAGATTGCTGTTTTTTCTGGTTTGAATCAAAATTATAAAACACTGTGGTAGTACTTACAAAATCCTGCATGTATTATTCCAAACCTAACAATAGATTTTTTTTTAAAACCTGCATTAAAAGTGTTAAAATGTCATCTTAAACTAACAAAAGCAATCTCCCTGGGAGCAACAAAGCTTCATTTCCATATATTGTCCACCCTGACATAAATAGAGCCCAAACTTGTACTTTTTCCAATTGTCCCTCTAGCTGCCTTACATTTCAAATAACACATTTTCCATTTGCCAATCTTCCACAAAATACCCAAGTTACCATAATTTAGATTTTCAGTTGGTTACAATTTTTCCCTGTTTCTCACTCCCCTACATCCAAAACAACTTTCCCTAGTATAATTAACAATTAATCATTGCACTGGTCATACTTCCTAACCAAGATTTTACAATTCAGGCAGATTATCTGTGTCTGTTTAATTTTCTGAATCAGACATGGATATTGAATGCAATTCTGCTATAATCTTAACAGGGTGCAGAAAAAAGCAGACTGAAAAAGCAGCAGGAAATGGTTTGAAAGAGCTGGTCAGTTGTCAGCTGAGAAAAGGAAAATTTAGCTTTTGAGTTCAAACAGGAATGCTACAGGATATTTGATCTGAAAGCAACAGAAGATGTATTAACTGCCTCAATGTTTTAATTAAAATGTTTGTCCTTTACCTATTATCAAGTACTCTAGAAGTTGAAGTAGCTAGTTCTTCTAAAGTCTGCTGAAAAAGTTCTTTGTTCTCATCAATAAAGTGTCGTTGCATCTCTGACATCTGAGCCATGATCTTCTCTCTGCGCAGCCTGGCAATCTCAGCTTTTCGCTTCCTCTCAGCTTTATCTTTATCTCGTGTAGCCTGTAATTTTATTGGTCAGTTAATAATTGTTAAACATTTTGCAATGGACCAAAAATAGATACAAAAATATTAGTAACTGTTGTTCTTTGAGATATGTTGCACATGTCCACTCCAATGTAGGTGTGTGCACAACCCCAAGCATAGTTCCTGGATTTAGTTTACTCTTTGGTATCAGCTGGATCAGCTCTAGTGCTCCCTGAAGTCACATGCTAATAGCATCAGTATAAAAGGCCCTGCCAACCCTACTTCTCTTCAGTTTCTTCTTGCTGACCACCACTGAGAAAGGGGACTATGGATGGGTTTTGGAAGGACATGTGCAACACTTATGAAAGAACAGTTACAGAAAGGCTAGTAACCATTTTTAGTCCTTCATATTCTTGCACATGTTCATTCCAGTGTAGCTGATTTACAACCAACTGCATTGGAGGTGGATTTGGAGATTAAGCACGGGCCGGCTGCAGCACAGCACAGCACAGCCAAAGCTGACATTGTCTCTGTCCTGTTGTGTAATGGTGTAGTGTGTCATGAATATATGAACTGACAGCTAAGTTGCCACTCAGCTGGTGTTCTGAATTGGAACATGTGCCAAAAAATTGGCAGAGCAGGTTTGAGACCTTGTAGAATGCAGCATTAGATTAGCTCAGGGCAGAATGTCTGCAAGCTCATCACATGCTCTGATACAAGAAGCAATCCACAGCGATACTCTCCATGCAGAAATGGGGAGACCTTTCATTCCTTCTGTTATTGCTATGAACAGACTGGATCTGCAGAATGGCTTGGTTCTTTGTATGTTAAAAAAAGGCAGGACAAGCCAAATGTCCAATGAATGGACACACTATTCTTCTCTATTCATACGTGGCTCAGGGCAGAACACTGACAGAAACACTGCTTGATTGCAATGGAATTGTGACATCTCTTTTGTAAGAAGTGATGGGGAGGTCTCAACTGAACCTTGTCCTTGCAAAAGACCATATATGGGTGCTACATGGTGAAGGTTTGGCTCTCCAAAAGCTACCTGACTGAAGTGATGGCCACCAAGAACCCAACTTTCCAGGAGAGATGAAACAAGTGTGCATGTTGTCAGAAGTTCAAAAGGGAGTCCTGAGAGCTGTGACAGGACACTGCTTAGGGTCCAAAATCCCTAACTTGTGGGTATGCTCCCTCCAGGCACTTCAGAAACCAGATGACCATGCTGTGTGAAAAGATAGAGCAACTGTCAATCTTTGAATGAAAGATCAAGATAATAGCCAAAAGGATTTTGACTGAAAAGGGCTCGACTTTGTTGTCTGAGTAGAAGCAAGTAATCTAGAATAAATTGCGAGATGACTTCAAAGGCAGGACTTGATGTTAGGAACACCAGATGGAAAATCACTTTCATTTTTCCAGGAAGGTGGCTCTGGTGGATAGCTTTTTATTGCCCGTTAGAACCTCATGGACTTGCTCCAAGCAAACCAGCTCCTCTGGATTCAATCGTGGAGCTTCCAGGCCATCGATGAGCGGAATGTGAGGTTCACATGCCACAGCTGGCCATGAGCCCTGGATATAAAATATGGATGCAACAGGAGTTGCAGTGGTATCTCCATTTTCATGACTCGAGTGTGGAGATCCAGTGTTACCTGGCCATGCCAGCGCTAATAGGATGACTTGAGCTTGGTCTCACTTGATCTTCATTAGAACTTTGTGAATTAGTGTGACACGAGATAATGATTTGGATAGGTGTTTGGTCACTGTAACCAGAATGCATATGCAAGAGGCCCTAGGTTGTGACTTCTAAGGGAAAACTGCCATCTCAATGAACAGGAAATACCACCAAATGGATTTACAAGGATGATTCCCCACCATTATAAGATGTACATTACAATGTCTGCATGGAAAGCTCTCTCATGGTGAGATTAGAAAGATCTGCTGAGGCTGTCAGCTAGTTTAGAGTTGCAGGAATTTAAGATGCCTCTGACTGATGGACTGATTTATACAGATCTCCAAGAAGAGGATTGTTTTCTAGCACAAGGAGTGCATAGGAGAGACTACACCGTATCCTGCCTGTTTATGTAGAACAGTTCTATTGTCCACGAGGATCTAAATGGATTTGCTTGTTAGATAAGGTAGAAATGTCTGGCAAGCCAGAAACACTGTGCTATGTTTCTTGACATTGATGTGCAAGAAGAGCTCTTCTTAAGTCTAATGATCTTGAGTTCTGAAGGACACCAGGTGGGCTCTCCAGCCAAACACCAACATGTAACATACCAGACCCAAGGATGGCTGGGAATGCGAGAAAGTTACCCTGTACATAAAATCTGACTGTCCAGCTACCATGTTAGCAAGTCAAAAACCTGTACTGAAACCATGAGCACTGAGTCCAGGTAATGGCAAGAGGGAGTAGATTGTGGCTAGTTAGGCTTGTAGAGGTCTGAGTCATAGTGTTGCATGTTATACAGCATGAGTTATGACACCATGTAACCTAGGATATTCAGGTACTTTCACAAAGTTGTGATAGACTTGGAAGAGATAATATCAGGGACATAACTGAGAAGAACCAATCATCTGGAAGTAGAACCCTTGCTTGCACAGAGTCACACTGTGCTCCAATCAACTCTATCCTCCAGAATTAAGGTGGACATTTAATATTCTGGACACAACAGAAGGCCCAGTGCTTTGAAGGTCAGTAAGAGAAGACAGATAATGACTTCTGGTTGAGCTCTGGATTGGCCTTTAACCAACCAGTCATCGAGGTATGGGAACACAAGGACTCCATATTTTTTGGGGAAGGCTGCTACTTCGTGAAAATCTGCAGGCTGAAAGGGAGTATCACAAAACTGATAGTGCTTTCAGTTCACTATGAACCATAGGAAAAACACCCGTAACCAGAAAAAAACTGAAATGTGGAAGTGGGCAAATTAGATTGAGGGCAGCTTACCTATCTCCAGGATTCAGGGAGGGGATGATATTTAAGGAGGCCTTGCAGAACTCCAGGTTCTTGAAATATGTCGGCCGAGACATTGTAACCCAAACACCTTCTGTGGGTGTGGTATACTGTCCCACCTAGACCCCTTACAGAGAAAATTAATCTGCTTCACAGTGTTAGCTACCAGCCAGCTGGCTTTTAGCTCATGTGGTAGAGGCTCATGTTCTAAGGTCCAGAGGTCCCAGATTTGATTCTGTCCGCAGACAATCAGGGTCTGTCAGTGTTACAGCATTATACATATGGAACAGATTGGAGACCACCTTAGGCTTTTGGAGTTAGGAATCAGCAGGAATAGAACCCCTTTCCTCTTACGAATAGGAATCTCCTGACAACTCCCACCTGAAGGAGGGATTGGACTGCTTGTTACAACAGGAGCTTGTGAAAAGGGGGTCTCTGAAGATGGAGGGTGGGTATTGGATGGTGTAATCCAGTTTTATCATGCTGAAAACTGTGAGGTCTAGGTGATATGGATTCAGGCATCCAGGAAATAGGAAAGGCAGTTGGAGAACAGAGCATAGCTGGGTCCAATACACATGGGATTATGATGACGACCTCAAGCATCTAATCAAAATAAGTGGATGATGTAAGTTTTCTGGGAGCAAAAGGTATAGAGCCTATTGAGGAAGATTGGGGAAGGGACCTGACCCTAAGTCCTGTTTTTCCTCCTCTGTTGGTCCTGCCAAGCAGTCTGTGGGAAGTAATAGCTCATCTGCTATACTACTTCTTTTAACCTGCCGGTACATAAAATCCTCAGGATCTCAGGTAGTCTGGGAGCCCCCCTAAGGCTTTGCAGTCTATCATCTGTATTCTCCAAGAAAAGCAAGGAGCCCTATAATTGGAGATCCTGGATGGCCTGATGCACTTCCTAGGAAAGCCCAGATGACTACAACCAAGAGTCTTTACAAATCATAACCACAGTTGCCATTGAGCTGGTTAGAGTCAGTGGCATCTGGAACCACTGAGTCACCATCTTTCCTTCCTCGATTATGGAGGAAAGCTCCTGATTGGATTTCTGGGGAGATAAAATTTGGAGAGCTGTCAGGGACTCCCACATATCAAAATCAGGGCTTGCTGGTTAGCTATATAAAGCTGAAGGTGCCCTGACAAGTATGGCTTCTGTTCAAACAGATCCAACTTCTTAAGGTCCCTGGCTTTGGGTGTAGGACCTGGCTGTCCCAGATGATACCACTCATTAGACTTTGCAACCACCAACAACCCCAAGAGGACAGCATGAAAAAAGAAATTCATACCGGCTGGAGGGAACAAAGTATTTCTGCTCTGTAAACTTTGCCATAGGAACTTACTCAGTTCCATAAGGGTGTCATGCAATGATAGAGGCAATCTAGAGGGCCCTGCTGACAAAATAATGTCCAAGAGGTCGTGTGTCACTTCCTTGACCACCTCTAGTTGGACCCTCTAGGATTCAGGTACCTGTCATAGTAAGCCTTACTGTCATCTAAGGGGGAGGTTGCTAAAGGAGGCTAATGTTGGAACAGACATTTTGGTTGGTTCCTCAGCATTCACAAGAACCTGCAGGGCTTCCTCCTGGAGTTTGGTGCTGTGTTTGATACCAGAGTCCAATTGTGGGGTGCCCCGGCTTCTTGAAGTAGTCCCGGGAGTGGGGGGAATCTGCACGGTAAGCAGATCCTATAGCTATGATGGGCAGGTGCCTGATGGTACTGAAGAACTTAGTGCCTAGCATCGTGACAGTGGACCAAAGCCATTATTTAGAAGCTACTAAAACTATACTACATTGAAACAGAGAAAATTCACTAAGAGAATGATTGCATAGGCAATGAAGGCTCCAGCAACCATTGTGGGCAGTAAGAAGGAATTAAGGGAATCAAGGTCTCCAGGGCCCTTTGTACAGACACTATGAGCACAGCACAATACCAGGAAGCACCAGAGCCAATCCAAGGGATATTACTACTGGAAAACAGACATGTGCAAACACTTATGGAAGAACTTAATGTTACATTTCCAATTTGTAATGTATTTATTTTTTAATTCCACAAATATTTCTAAGCACTTGCTTATCAGCTAATTGACTAGTTGTTCACATCCCTTTGCTGAACCATGGGAGGTCAAGATTGTCTAGCAGCATGACAAATACTTCTGAGAAGACATTTAGGGGTATATTAGAGCTCAACAACAGCACAGAACACTGAGAACCAGGGCCGGTACCTGTAAAACTTTATGGGATTTGGGAAAGTTGGCCACACTAATAATAAGCGGACATCCGACTTACTAAAATTATGCCAGACTACAGATGTTGACAGACTACAGAATGCCGGACTGGAGAGGTTCAACCAGTACAATCTAAAATAATTCTTGTTTGACTCTTCCGCAGTCCTCATCTGTCTGGCTCTTGCAAGGGTCAGGCAGAATATGTGCAAATCCCAGAAGTGCAGAGTTTGCTTCTCTTCTCCTGTGGAGAAGTGGGGCTATAGCGCTGCCTTTTCCTCCATGTAAGCTGTGCTTCCTCTTAAGGTATTGTGTTTTCCCAATTCTCTTTGTTCTAAGCCATGCCTAATAAACACAGTATAGACCTAAACAAATAGTAGGGGGATGAAATACCCTTTTACTTGAAAACCTACAGAATAGGGAAAAAATTTCAAATGTCTGAGTAGCTTCCAAAAAAAAAAAAATCAGAAAAAAATGTAAAGAGCACAGAGTCGAGGCCCAGCTAACCAGTTAGGGAGGCCTCAGGCAGGAAAAATGCAGACTGAGTGATGCAGTTATACAGCAAAAAACCCTTCCCACATACTGAAACAAGCCTGACTCTTTATCAAGGCTGATTCAACTACAGTTTGTGTAACAGAATGTGAAACCGTGTTTTTAAAAAGAAGTATCTGAAGATTCTGGCCTGACTTTAGGTCACTAATTACAAAAGTAGTCCATTGCTGTTCTTGACCTATACCTGTTTTAGTGCAGCTAACAACATAACCTGCTGTAGATTATTTTTACCTCTTCTATAATATTTCCTTCAGTCTCTGGCACAGGACTTGTAGAAGAGCTCTCTCTCAGTTTTTTGATAGCATTAAAAGTCTGCAACAAGAAAAAATATTTACATTGTGGCTTTTACATAGCTAACAATTATTATTTCTATTATAATAGTTTATAAAGTTACCACTCATGGACCAGTACCCCTTTGTGCTGCATGCTGTATCATTAGAGACTGCAACAAACAGGGGAAGGATAGCTTAAGGAAACTGACTTTTTCTGGTCATGCATTTCTAAAACTACTGTAATTTAATTGGCTATGAATTGTGAACATTTTACATCATTCATTAAAAACTCTGGAAATAAAACTTAGATTTACCTTCAGTATCCATCTGATCATGTCTTTATGAACTTCCAGATGAGGTGCATTTTGCAAAGTTTCTAGCATAGCTAATATACTAGGAGAATTATTTGGTGCCTCACCAGGTCCTAGAGCAAAGATATAGACAGCTATATTGAGTGTATTTAACCTGTTCATATTGTACTAAGCATGTTATGTTTCAAAATCATTTCATAAGCCGTCTCTAAATTCTATAGATTAAAGAGATAATAGCCTAAACATCCTTCTTTTTATCAGATTTTCAAGACCAAAGACACTGTCACTTTGCCCCATGGACTAGCTTGGGACTGGTACAAGGAATGAAAGTGATAAACTTACTCCTCACTTCAAAGCAAGAATATGGTCAATTTAATGATTTTACCAGATTACATTAACTAAATGCAAGATGCAATGGAGGGATAACAAGACACTTATAGCAAATATATTGCTATAATTCCAACAGACCACGTGCTTGGTTATTAAATCAAGGAGCAGGATTTAAGATGGTTGCAATATTAATTTAGTTAATTTGTAGTAAACAAACAAAAATAACTTATCAGTGGAATATTTTAGAAAAATGGTAATTTTATAAAAAGATACATTTTTGAGCTTATCAAACATGATACTATCCCCACTTTTTTATAAGAAAAGATCTACAATATCGTTAGGTATTTCAGAACCTAAACACGCGCGCGCACACACACACACACACACACACACACACACACACACACACTTTGTATGATGGATTATTTTTGTAGAATTCTATACTTTTGTAGTCTTTTGTGTGTGAAATTATATACAATCAACCTTAAATACACATACAGCCTTAAAACATATTAAAAGCGTCTTTTTAAAGTACCCTTTTAATGCATCTTGATTCAGAAAGGCAGAAGAGATTTATATACAAAATATTAGAGATAGATATTCCTGATTTTGAATCTGGAAAACATTTGGAGGTATGGACATACTTGAGATCTTCTGAGTGAAGGTAAACGTTACAACATTCTCTTCATTGAGATTCTCTAGGTGTTGTTTTTCTTCTTGTAGTGCCATTCCAATCAAGTGCAAAACCTAAATAATATCACTAATTTCAGATCTTGTATCAAAAAACACTTTATACAATCCCTGAAGGTCTCAGGGGAATTAAAAACATTATACTGAAAAAGAAACAACTAAGTAAAAAGCAAAATCACAAGAAAGTAAACTTTTTATACTAACTACCCAGATTGCCTTAGAAGCCTAGTTGTGTCAGTCCCAGGATATCAGCAAGGCAAGACAGGTGATATATCTTATTGGATCAACTTCTGTTGGTGAAAGAATCTTTTAAGCCATACAGAAACCTGAAGAAATGCAGAAGATGGTCCAATAAACAGTACTACCACACCTACCTTGTTTCTCTAAGATCATCTTTGGTGTATCTGTTTTAATTCTGAAGACTTATTTGAAATAAATTCTTATTATTGTACTCAACTCACTTATTTTTATAGTAACTGGAGTTCTTTGAGATGTGCTGGCCCTCTGGCTACTCTACCTTCAGATGTACATAATACAGTGCATTCTTGGGGATTTTTAGTTGGCAGCAGCCACAGGTCCAGAGGTCTACATCTATGCCTTCATGCTCCAATGCAAGTGTGTATAAAGGAAAAAGCAGACCTGCCACAACTCCAATTCCTTCCCAACCAAAAACTCAAAAAATCTCTGCACCAGAGGGGAAGGTAAGATGGAGCATCAATAGGGGAAATATATCTTGAAGAATTCCAGATATTGTATGAGTAAGGAACTTTCAGTGTTCCCTAAGTTATGGTCCCTATGTAAACTACGATACCCAAATGAGGAAGTGAGGACACAGATTAACAGAGCCAGACATGTACCCAGAAGCCTCCTACTACAAGACAAGCCCAAGAAAGAAACCAACAGAACACCACTGGCCATCACCTACAGTCCACAGCTAAAACCTCTCCAACACATCATTAGTGATCTACAACCCATACTGGACAATGATCCCGCAAACCTGAAGCATATTCTCATCAGCAACTATACACCGCATCATAATAACTAACTCAGGAACCAATGCATGCAACAAACCTCCGTGCCAACTCTGCCCACATATATACACCAGCAACACCATCACAGGACCTAACCAGATCAGCCATACACTCACTGGTTCATTCTCCTGCCCATCTACTAACGTAATATATGCCAGCATGTGCCAACAATGCCCCTCTGCTATATACATCGGCCAAACTGGACAGCGCCTATGTAAAAGAATAAATGGACACAAATCAGATATTAGGAATGGCAATATACAAAAACCTGTAGGGGAACACTTCAATTTCCCTGGACACACAATTGCAGATCTAAAGGTAGCCATCCTGCAGCAAAAAAACTTCAGGACCAGACTTCAAAGAGAAATTGCTGAGCTACAGTTCATCTTCAAGTTTGACACAATCAACTCAGAATTAAACAGACTGTGAATGGCTCGTTTACTACAAAAGCAGTTTTTCCTCTCTTGGTATTCACACCTCCAGATCAGCTACTAGAAGTGGGCCTCATCCTCCCTGATTAGATCCACCTCGTCATCTCTAGCCTGATTCTGGCCTGCATATTTATACCTGCCTCTGGAAATTTCCACTTCATCTGACAAAGTGGGTCTTTGCCCACGAAAGTTTATGCTCCAATACTTCGGTTAGTCTATAAGGTGCCACAGGACTCCTCGCTGCTTTTATAGTCCCTATGGGCACTCTACCTTAAGAGATTCCCAAGCAGAGCTTCCACATGGAGATGGGTGCTGATGTCAGAGGTCAGGAGGCAGATTCAGGATAATTCAGATAAAAGTATTGCCAGAGGCCCTATCCACCCTGGAGTACTTGGAGAACATATGAATGGACAAGCAGGTGCTGACCCTGCAAATGTTCACAATAGGCATGTCTTTAAGAAGGGCTATCAAGATGGATGAGCTCTTGGGGGAGGCATGTGCCCCATTTTATAAAGCTTATGGAGTATGTGCTCCAGAAGTTTTGTAATAAGCTAAAATGCATTCGGAAACACATTTCAATCGCCTCTGGGTAGAAATGTGTTGTTCCTTTATCCTTTTAGCAATGGAGACAAAGAGTTTAGGAGAGGCCATGAAAGGTAGGAAGCAAACACCTCTCATATACAGGTAATCTTCCTTTCAGAGTACTTCATTTCCAAAGATGGCCCATGGTCTATTTGCCAAGCTTGAAAATCACTGGAACAATCTGAGCAGTGAGGCCAATATATGGAGAGGGAGTAGGATCCCATCTCTCTCACAGAATGCTCCATTATCTTTCCTCAGTTTGTCATATCTGCTCTTAAATCCAGAGCAGACCTTGCACTTAGAGGGGACATGGGATTCTCTGAAGCACCTATAATGTCCTTCACTGAGGGGAAAGACCTGTGGCAGGTCTTCCACAGTTGAAAATCCAGGATTTGTGGTATAATCCAACCAGGGAAATCCCAGATAAACATCCAGGATGATGAAGACCTGACTGCAAGAAGACTGAAGGCAGAGAGGAGGACCCCCCAAAAACATAAGCCTGTGTTTAAAACAAAAAATCTGTGATCAAGAGTGGATGGGAACACATACATCCTAAAATTAAGTACCCACTGTGACCTGGATACGAAGAAAAAACATGGTTTGAGTTAATCACAACTGGCATCTATTGTATTTCTTAGTTTGCTGGGGGACTACATATTGTTACGGGACTTCACATAAAATGCATGCACCAAACTTTAAACTACTTTGCCCTAACACTGAGGAAAGTTAACTGAAAAAAACAAAACGTGAACTATAAAAATGTAGCTCAAACTTTAAGATTGAAATCAAAATCCTTATCCAGCTAGTTGCCAAATCTGTATATGGTGCCATGTTTATCTGTAAATACAAACTGTACAAACTGGCCATAAAATGGCTCAGCAGGAAATCGTGAGTGTAAAATAGATAAACCTAGCAGAAAGCTCTGAAACTTGTCAAACATACTGTTTCTGGTTTCCACAGATTAGGTTCCAAGAATTAACCTGCGCAACCTAGTGAACTGTAACCACCCTGTGCCATTTATTAGGCAATCACAATCACTAAACCTAAGCGTAACACTGTCTGCTAAAGATAATAACGAGAAAGTGCAAAGCCCTGGGATTCTCCCATATAATGCAGGAATGAAAATGAGTTAACGGGAAAACTATTAATTCAAAACAAAATTATTTAAATTTTGAGTGTAATTATGCCATCTGTCACTGCTTGGGCAAAATTATGCTCTCTAGTACATGTACTCAACTTCTATTCACTTCAAAAGGACTAACATGGAAGTGTCAAAGTACAATCAGGCTCTTATATTCAAATATTGGTGCTATTAAACATATGAAAAATGTTACTGAATTACAATTAAATGTCTTCTCTCTGACACTGACATTTTAACAATGGTTTCCACAGCAACTACATCTTGTCCCTCTAGCATAGTTTTAGCATTGTTAGTGTGATATTAAATTCAGTTCAAATTTATGCATATTGCCTTTGCAAAGCATCTAACTAGAGTGAATATTAAAAGCAGAGCTGGGAAATTCAAAGTCTAAACATTCCAATAAAGACATGTATCATCTCAATCAAGGACATTTTCAAATGTTTACAGTTTTGAGCCCAATCCTTCAATCATTTTTATTTGTAAAATATTTTTCCCCCAAGACGAGTCCTTGTGGGGGAAGTTAAGTGTATGCCAAGCTTGAATGTGTGTGTGTGTGTTTTAAAATTTTTTTTATAAATTTACATAGAGCATCTGAAAATTCCTATAACTGATGAAATTTGCTTTTTAGTCTTGATTCTAATGTCTCAAAATTTCTCTCTCTCTGATTTAAAAAAAAAAAAAAAACTATTCAAAAAAGATTTACCTCTAAGTAATGAACAAGCTTTGGGTATTTCAGCCCCCAAATGTACTGTACTCTGTTTTTCACTGAATCTTGAAAATACAAAAAACAGGACTATGTAGCACTTAAAAGACTAACAAGATGGTTTATTAGGTGATGAGCTTTCGTGGTCCAGACCCACTTCCTCGGATCAAATAGTGGAAGAAAACTGGCACAACCATATATACCAAAGGATATAATCAAAAAAATGAACACATATGAAAAGGACAAATCATATTTCAGAACAGAAGGGGGATGAGGCGGGAGGTAAATGTCTGTGAGCTAATGATATTCGAGGTGATAATTGGAAAAGCTATCTTTGTAACGGGCAAGATAATTAATGTCTTTGTTTAGACCTAGGCGTAAAGTGTCGAATTTAAGCATGAATGACAGTTCAAAGGATTCTCTTTCAAGTCTGGTGTTAAAAGGTCTTTGAAACAGGATGCAGGTAATCAAGTCATTGAGACAGTGGCCTTTCTGGTTGAAATGGCAAGAAACTGTTTTTTCTTTGTGATCCTGTCTAATATCTGTTTTGTGGACACTGATTCTTTGGTGAAGTGTCTGAGACGTTTGTCCAATGTACATAGCAGACGGATGCTTTCGGAACATGATAGCATAAATTATATTTCTGGATGAGCAGGAATATGTGTTCTTGATCTTTATAACTTAATTGGTTAGGTCCAATAATGGTATCAGCAGAGTGGATATGTGGACAAAGCTGGCAAAGGGGTTTGTTGCAAGGGAAGGTTCCAGGGTTGGTATTAGTGTGGTATGTCCTGTGGTTGTTGGTAAGAATCGTCTTGAGGTTAGGTGGTTGTCTATAGGAGACTATGGGTCTGTCTCCCAGAGCCTCTCGGAGTTTAGTATCCTGTTCCAGTATAGGTTGTAGTTTATTGATAATGTGTTGGACAGGTTTAAGTTGGGGGATGTAGGTGATGACAAGTGGTGTTCTATTGTTGGTTTTCTTGGGTCTGTCTTGAAGTAGATGGTTTCTAGGTATTCGTCTGGCTCTTTCAATTTGTTTTTTTATTTCTCCAGGTGGGTAGTTGAGGTTTATAAATGCTTGGTAGAGATCCTGAAGGTTGCCAGCTTTGTCCACATATTCACCCTGCTGTTACCATTATTGTACCTAACCAATTGAGTTATAAAGATCAAGAACACATATTCCTGCTCATCCAGAAATATAATTTATGCTATCATGTTCCGAAAGCGTCCGTCTGCTATGTACATTGGACAAACGTCTCAGACACTTCGCCCAAGAATCAATGCCCACAAAACAGATATTAGACAGGCTCACAAAGGAAAAACAGTTTCTTGCCATTTCAACCAGAAAGGGCACTGTCTCAACGACTTGATTACCTGCATCCTGCTTCAAAGACCTTTTAACACCAGACTTGAAAGAGAATCCTTTGAACTATCATTCATGCTTAAATTTGACATTTTACGCCGAGGTCTAAACAAAGACATTAAGTATCTTGCCCATTACAAAGATAGCTTCCCCAATTATCACCTCTAATATCATTAGCTCACAGACATTTAGCTCACAGACATTTACCTCCCACCTCATTCCCGTTCTGTTCTGAAATATGATTTGTCCTTTTCATATGTGTGTTCATTTTTTTGATTGTATCCTTTGGTATATATGGTTGTGCCAATTTTCTTCCACTATTTGATCCGAGGAAATGGGTCTGGCCCACGAAAGCTCATCACCTCATAAACCATCTTGTTAGTCTTTAAAGTGCTACATAGTCCTGTTTTTTGTTTCAGCTACACCAGACTAACACGGCTACATTTCTATCACTATTGAAAATACAAGGTTGCAAAAGGAGGAAAATCTTTTTCCTACCATAAAATTATAGAATTATTTTAACTAGTTTCACAAAATTATTTCCTTTTACACATACAAATATTTGGGAAATTGAAGCCAACCGTTAATAATGTACAAAAAGCTCTAGAACACGCCTCCTCTAGCTCTGCTTTCATACTCAAAGATGATGTGCTGCATGCAATTCAAAATGTTAATACCAATTAACTGATATTTAAGGCACTATGTGTTACTTTTCTAACAGTAAGCTAGAAAAAAAATCCTCAATTTACATTTGATTTTCTATGTACTTCACACTAGGTATGTTAAAGTTAGTTGAATCAACTAATTGACTAGTCTATTCGCTGCAGCTCTGCCTTTTAAATATATTAAGAGGCATCAGGCTCTTAACACATTTAAAAGACTGGTGTGCAGAGGGGTGGACCTGGCACGAACCACTCACGCTGGGTTCCCCCCCCCCCCCCACGCACTGCAACTCTGTTTTATAGCAGCTCTTAATACATTTAAAAAGCAGAGGCACAACCTCTGCGACTGGGCACCAGCTGGAAATCAGCTGATTCCCAGCTCACACCCAATCCCGCTACTCCCCTCCTGCCCCTGTGGAGATGGTGCTGGGGGGAACCAGCTTTTAACTAATTGCGGGATCAGCTGACAACCTGATAAGCTTATGTTTATCGATAGTCGACTAGTTGCTTACATCCCTACTTCACGCTTAACTCATTTGGCAGTTAAGATATTCCTAATGTCACTGAATTTAACCGGATCAGTATACAGATATAAAAATCAATATACTAAATGGATATTTCTATTCTAACACATGCACAGACTTACCCTCTGCAGCATGGACTCTGACCAGGCAGAGTTATTATGTTCCACTGCCCACTGGAGTATTGTCCCCATAATACACAACATGACATCAGACTGCAGAATATTAATCAGGCTTGCAAAAAGAGGAGAGAAAGGAGGCAGAACAGGAGGCGGAAGTGCTGAAACAGAAATTCATTTGCTGAACATTACAGCTTTTAAAACATTTCTAATACCAATACAATTTAGAATGCCTCAACAACTTAGTAAAATCAGCACTAACAGACTATGTATTTGTTTGGTAAGTTTTATGATTATGTGATGTACTTATGGGTTGGAGAAAGACTGATTTTTGGATAACCTCAACGGTGTTCTAGCTCTACTGCATAGCCTTTTGTGTGTGAAAATAAGAGAAAATAAGGACATCCATGTGAATTCATACACCATACTTCTCCTTCCCTCTACTTCCCACAGATGTAATACCTGTATCTTCCCTGTTTTGTCTTTTCAGCTTCCTTTGTGCCTCTTCTGCCTGACAAAAAGAACGATGCTAAGATTATTCCAAGTTTGTACAGACAAAAAGAAAAACTTTTATAAGAAAAACTTGGAGCACTCCACTCACATACACACACACGTGCGCGCACACACACACACGCGCGCACACACACACGCGCACACACACACGCGCGCACGATTTCCTTTCCTGCTTCTGTCCTTTCAATTTTTCCTTCTACCCTGTAATATTTACATTAAAGTCAAGGACCTAACTTATTGGAAATTACATGTATTACTTTCTTGATTTATATGTTGCTTTCTGTTACAATTCTATTTCTTTTCTTTTTTTGCTATTAGCATTGCTCCAAGTTTTTCTTATAATTTGATCCAGATGAGACAAGTCTGAACTTTTATAACTGCAATTATTGAAATGGTGAACTCCATAAAACTGAACGGGAACTCGTGTCATTAAAATATTTTTGGTACATTAAGATCCTAGTCAAGTAATGAATTCTGTGCACACAGACTTCTACCCTACATGAAGCCTCACTGATTTCAGTGGAGTGCTGTCTTCACAGTGATCCACTGGCATAGGGTTTATTGCAATACAGGTTGCACCTCTATAAACTGGGACTCTCCGGGCCAGCTGTTGTCTAGTAGGACCACTGATGTTCTAGGATCAGAGTCCTGGTGCAACGGAGGAGGGGTAGGAGCCACGCATGCTGAAGGGGAAAAAGAGAGCCCAGAATAATGCAGCTGTGGTGAAGGGGAGCGGAAACCAGCATGGGGTCCAGTTGTGCTGCCTGGTAATCAAGAAGCTGCCGTGAGGGAGGGAGGAGACAGAAAGCCTGGTGCACAGGAGACCAGGAGTTGGTGCACGGCCCAGCTGGGCTGTGCGGGAGTGGAGGTGGTGGCGGGAGGGTGGGAAAGTCCAGAGGGTGGGAAAGTCCAAAGTCCAGGTTACTGGGGGCGCCGAGAAATATGGTGGGGCAGTAGGACAGGGGCCAGCACCAGAGGAGGCAGAAAATGATCTCTCCTGGTCTGGCAAAAATCACTCATCTGAGACCAGACAGGTCCCAAAGGTGCCACACCAAAGAGATCCAACCTGTATCAGTTTACTTTTCTAGAACATTTACAAAATTTAAGTTTGTTTATAAAATACTCGTTCATATTTGTTCTTAAAAGAAAAACACGGCTTTGGAAACCTAGTATACAGAAGACATAATTTAAGAAGTCTGTGGTTTTTATAAATTACCTTAGATTGCTCTGCCCTTGAAAAGTGATAGAAATAGAGATTGAAATCCTTGGTACATTCTGGTTTAAGTTCATACAATCCTCTGCCTGTTAATCCAGGTTTTCTATAAAAAAATAAGTTACAACCATTTCTATGAGCATGTTTATACTAAATTGGCATGACTAAAGATTACTGCTCATGAAATGTCTTAGGAATAAAATAGGGGAGATGTGGATTATGAATTAGGCACATTAGCAGAGCCATCTGGGGAAACATTTTGGCTCTGAACTATAATTTTACTCCCTCATTTATAGTAACTCGCACTCAAGTTTTTAAAAGTAAGATATGAAAAATGTATATCATACTTGAAACAGGCAACGGATTCAATAACACTTTCCATTCCAGTCTCTTTGTTTTCCTGCACGGAGTTAAAAAAAAAGAAACGTGTAAACACATTGGTTATCTGATTAACATCTTTACTGTCATATCAAATACAGCATCAGTCATATGATGCAAAATGTATGTGATGCCAAGTCATTTTTCTGGCCCTATAAAAACTGCTAGAAAAGAGAGACATTCAACAGTTTTATTTAAAAGAGAACATGCCAATATTAAAGTAACACTAGTCCAAAAACCTACTATTGTACAAGTTACACTTAAAATTACTGGAACTAAAATGTTTAAAAACAGAACATTTTTTTTTTCGTTACTTTATGCATTTGAAACCATGTTATATATAGTCGGTTTCTCCTCTTCTGGAGAGGCTTTGATATAGCAACATATGAGCAAAGTAAAAGATATAGGAAAATGTGCTTGTAACCCCCCTTTCAAATTCCCTCACCAAAAACCCCAAACACCTGGCAGAAAAACCCATGATTAATGAAATACTTGAAGCTCCTTAATTCCTTTTAAAAACCAGACTAAATTTCAAATTGCATGCAAGCATCTCTCCAATTTTTCTTGTGGAACAACAGAGTGACATCACCATGTCACTTCTGCATCCTGCCTGCCTCCTCCCTCTCTCTCTTCTCCATTCCCCCTCTCCCAGCTTGAGCCCTACCTTGCTGCTTCCCCTCGCCACTTGGAATTGCTATTTTAAACCAAGCCCCTACTCCCCTTCCTGCACTCCAGGGTTTTCAATGCCAAGAAACATAACACAGGAGCCAGCAGCCTCCACATCGCAGCAGCCCACGGGTTGCTGTGGGGCGGGGGCACACAGAATTCCCCAGCTGACCCCAGGCTCCACGTGGCGCCTTTGAAGTGTAGCAACAGCCTTAGGGCTGTTGCTACACTTCAAAAGCAGAGGTGCCCTATTGACTAATCGAATAGTCAATTACTCAAAATTTAACATCCCTAGAGAGCACAGCACAGCTCTACCTGATGGCTGGAGAAAAGCTGGCATTGTCCACCCCCCACGAGAGCAGCGGGCACTGGGCACAGCCCTTTAGTGAAATTTTATTACAACATTTGAAAGTAGGTCACAATTCTTCTGTAGTTTTGTTTAAAATTTTTTTAAAGCCACAATTTTAAGAACATTAGAAAGATTCTCTTTTTGCTATCTTACATAAGTATTTACCAAAACATTTATAATAATTAATGGGTCCTCTCAGCCACACGCAGAATTCCATTTCACAACATGCTATATTGCTCATAATACAATGCAGTTGGAATTAGCCAGGAACTTCAGGGACACGAAATATACATAAGCTAACTGAAACTGTTCAGTAGGTTTTAAACCTGGAGTTAGGATGCTCTACTGACTATACAAGAAACAAAGTGGGTGACATCTTTTGTTAGACCAACTTCGGTTGCTGAGAGACAAGCTTTGAAGCTATACAGATCTCTTCTTCACATCTGGGAAAGGCACTTAGTGGGTCAACCATAGCATGTTTGCCAGGTGTCCCAATTATGGATAGCATGAAGGCAGAAGGCTGAGGAGTTCCTAATGCTCCACTCTTTCCATTTCTATAGAATTTCTTTTTTCCACTAAATAATCCTCCAACTATTTGAGTAACATTTATCTGGACTTGTCCATACCCTTAGCTTACATAGGAATATATTCCCAGCTTAAGTTATGTCACACATCCATTTCAGAAGATTCAGACACATAATATTGGCTAACACGTTACTTTGTACATATTGTGACAGATCCAGAACAACTGTCTGCTATACAGGCAGTCCCCGGGTTACGTACAAGATAGGGACTGTAGGTTTGTTCTTAAGTTGAATCTGTATGTAAGTCGGAACTGACGTCCAGATTCAGCCGCTGCTGAAACTGACCGCCAGTTCTGACTTACATACAGATTCAACTTAAGAACAAGTCAGCTGCTGCTGAAACTGATCAGCAGCTAATTCCAGGAAGCCTGGGGCAGAGCAACTGTGCCTCGGGCTTCCTGTAGTCAGCGCTGGTCAGTTTCAGCAACTGCTGACTTGGGGACTCCTGGGGCAGAGCAGCTGGGGTGCTGCTGGGTTGCTCCACTAGCACCGCTCCTCGGCGCTACTGGAGCAACCCAGCAGCACCCCAGCTGCTCTGCCCCAGGAGTCCTGATTCAGCCACTGCTGAAACTGACCAGCAGCGGCTGAATCAGGACGCCTGGGGCAGAGCACTTGGGGTGCTGCCGGGTTGGTTCAGTAGTGCCCAGAGCGGCGCTACGGGACCAACCGGCAGCGCCCCAGCTGCTCTGCCCCAGGGTCCACAACAAAAGCCTGGTCTGCTGGGGGGGGGGGGGCACACTAGCTGTGCCCCCCCCCAGCAGACCAGGGACACAGGGAGCAAAGCAGCAGCAGGGGGTGCCTCGCCTCTGAGGCTTTGCTGTGGCCGGACCGCTTTGCTCCCGGTGCCCCTGGTTTGCTGTAGACGGTCCCCAGCAGACCAGGGGCACCGGGAGCAAACCCGCAGCCGCGGCGGGGTCCCCGCGCTTCTGAGGCTTTGCCAGAGCAAAGCCTCAGAAGCGGGGGACCCCGCCGCGGCTGCGAGTTTGCTCGCGGTGTCCCTGGTCTGCTGGGGACGGTCCCCAGCAGACCAGGGGCACCGGGAGCAGCTTTTCTCGCCCCGGAGCTCGAGGTGGCTGTGAGCTCCGGGGCGAGAAAGCCCCGTTCGTAAGTCAGATCCGCGTAAGTCGGGGACTGCCTGTACTCTAATGGAGGACAAGTATGCAGGGCTTTAGGTAAACAGTTTTCTCTTCCCTGAATAAACTCTCAGAGTTTAATCAAGGCAGGCAGACACCTGAGGCTAATTAATAGCTTGACTGAAGAAGCAGGCTAATCAGACACCTGCTGTCAATTAAAGCCTGTGGGGCGACTTTAAAAAGTTTCCCTACAGGTAAGGAAGGGGGAAGGACTAGGAGAAGGAAGTGTGTTGCTGGAGAACTGTGTGTGAGAGCTAAAGACTGACTTTGCTCAGGTACCAAAGGAACTGGGACGGATTATTTGGGGAAGTGGCCTAGGGAAAAAGCTTCCAGACTGGGAGTGAAAGTAACCCAGTTAGTTGCCGCTGAGGTCCCTGGACCAGAACCCAGAGTAGTGGCCAGGCCCAGATTCCCCCCAACCTTCCCCATGCCATTACAGAGTCTTCCCCTGAAAGAGGAGACCAAGACGACAGAAGGATTTTCACCCAAAACGATGGACTACTAACCTATGAAGAGTATGGCTCAAAAGGCTATGACCTTTGCCTCTAGAAAAGGAGGAGGCTGTGTGGAAGGTCACAGCAAGTCTCTGAGACAAATACTGTCCATCAGAAATGCAGGACCCACAGGGCACAGTCAGAACTTTGCCACAGTATTTTTTCACATTACTTACATCTTCTGGTAATGCTTTTACTAATTCACTGTGGGCCATGGGTCTGATGCTCAACTGATGGATAATTTCTCGCTTGATTTCATCTGTAGCATTTACCTGTCCTACTCCAGGACTAAATCTTTCACCTGTAAAAATGAAATTAACAAACATAACAACAAACATTAGTTCATAATTGCTGAGAGAATAGTTTAAAATAAGTATTTTTATTCTCTTTCTCCTCATAGCCCCAGGGAAAGGGGCTTTCATGAACAATCTTTCATGAACTTTGGCTCACCAACCACTCTTCCCCAAACCACAAGTTAAAGCAACCTAGCCTTGAGCCCCTGTTTCTTTATGGAATATATGCCTAGAGAAAAAAAAAAAAAAAAAAGACTGGTGAAAATACTCTTGGAGACTTGTAAATGTCAGAGGCTCTACTGCTGAACAAAGAGATACCTTTTTCCATAACTGATGGTCTTCAAGATGGCTGAGTCTACATTGGTGCGATCTTGTACAAAAGCAATTGCTTTTGTGCCAAAACTTGCTGCCAGTCTACACTGGCCGTGAGTTCTTGCGCAAAACCACTGACGTTCTAATGTATGAAATCAGTGCTTCTTGCGCAAGAACTATGTTGCTCCCACTCAGGAATAAGCCCTATTGCGCACCTATTCTTGCACAAGAGGCCAGTGTAGACAGGCAACATGAATTTCTTGTGCAAGAAAGCCCTTTGGTTAAAATGGCCACCAGAGCTTTCTTGTGCAAGAGAGCGTCTGCACTGGAAAGGATGCTTTTGCGCAAAAGCACATCTCTTGCGCAAAGGCACATGCCAGTGTAGACACTCTCTTCTGGAAGAGTTTTCACACAAGAACTCTTCTGCAAAAGAGTTCTTGCACAAAATCATGCCAGTGTAGACATAGCGAATGTGTTGCTTGCATCCATTTCATATTTGGTGTGGGTGCTCACCACATGAACCAGTTTTTCCTTCAGTTATATCAGTAGGGGACTGACTCAGGCATGCTCTGGGAGTGGCATGTATATGGGAAAAGGAGCACTGCCAGCTCCCCCATCCCCCAGTTCCTGCTTGCCAAAACATCAACACTGGGAAAGGAGAACAAATCACAGAATGAGCATGATCAACCCATCTCAAAGAATGCCATTTATGGGGAAAAAAGGGTAATTGTCTTTTCTTCAAGTGCTTGTTTTAGTCCATTCCACATTAGATTACTCCTAAGCAGTACCACCAGAGGTGGGTAGGAGTTCACTGGATGTGTAAACTGCAACACAGCTGTGTTGAACACAATGCAGTCCCTGGCTTGCATAGTGTGTCGTGCATTTGTGCATCAACAATCATGCTGTAGATCTGTCAATGTTCTGAATAAGGACTCACACCAGGGATGCCACTGAGGATGCCACACTCTGGCTGAGCGGGCCTTCGCAACAGGCAGTGGCAGAATCTGTGCCAGCTCAGAATTTCCTTAACCTTACCTGTTAAGATGACATGTGATTGAATAGTGGGGTAATTGTCTCAAATTTTAGCAGCTACACTACTATGCTATAGCCCCTGGAAGAGGGCTAGCAGCCAGTGCACTCCCATCTCCACTCCCGGGGAGCTCCCCTGCCACTCCACGCTGCTGCCTCTCTATCAGAGATAGTTTAAAAACCAGCTTCCTGCACAGACTGGTTCCCACCTACCACCCTGCGCTGCTGCCTCTGACACAGAAACAGCAGTACGGGGTGGCAAGCAGGCCCTGTACATGTGGGGTCTGAGCTCCCTGCAGAGGCTGTTTCATGGAATGCCTGAGCACCCTCTGTCCGCAGGAAGCCAGAGCCTGAGCCCACCCTGGACAGATGCTGCTTCCCCCTGCACTACCGCCTCTGATTGCCAGCTCCCCTCTAGTACCAGCTCCTACCCCGCCTTCACTTCCCCCGGGGGGGGGGGGGGGGGGCACAGGTGGGTCTGTGACTCCCTGCCAATATCAGCTCCCACCTGCCCCTCCTCACCCTGAGTGCTGCTGCTTCTCTATCACACTACGCACACCAGAAGAACTTCTTCCACTTAACCAGATACAGGCTGCCCCCAACTTGCGATACGATCAGCTCTGGGGATAGCGTCGCAAGTTGGGGGGCGTCGTAACTCAAGCCTGTATTTATGACAGGCATCATACGCCATCACAAATGTGGGGCCGAGGACATAAGTCAGGGGATTTCGGCCCCTTCCACACTTACGGAAAAGGTCATAAGTGCGGGGGGCTGTAAATTGGGCCATCATAAAGTGGGAGCTTCCTGTATGCAGCTCTCATGGAAAGCTTCCTACCTAGCAGAACCTTCTGTACTTGAGCACAGCACTGAAGCTCTAAGCCACTCATCCTCCATGCCATGAGGTAGAGAAACTGGAAGTCTGGATCTCAGACATCCTGGTCCTCCGTTAGAAGTTACAGGTACAGGAGGAGAGCCATTGGTGCATTCACTGGCAGGTCAAGAAGAATGGAGAACAGTGTTAGCGCTGCCAAGCCAGCACCACCAGGACTAGGTATGCCTCATCCCTTCAGCAGCACCATGTGGATCAATGATATCAGGGGAAAAGTCTACATCAGCAGCCCCCTGCCACATCGTGAATGTGTCTGCTACACAACCGTGATTGTGGTACTGAAACGAGCAGAAGTCCTTGCACTTCTTGTTGTTTCTGGTGGCAAACAGTTCTAGTTTCCCCAGCCTCCAGAAGATTAAGCGGCTTACATCCGTTCTGACAGACTATTTGTGTACCATGAATGTCCTGCAGAGAGAATCTGCTAGTGTGTTTTGCAGACCTGAAAGGTACTGAACTTCTAAATGGATCGAGTGCTCTAAGTGGAATGCCCAAAGCTTCTAGGCTTCTTGGCATGGAAGTGATGATCTTGCTCCACTCTGCCTGTTTATGTAGAACATTGTGGTCATGTTGTGTATGCACATCACCACACAGTGGGCCTGCATCTGAGAGTGGAGTATCTGGTAGGCAAGTCTGATTGCCCTGAGCTCCTTCACATTGGTGACGAGAGCAGTCTGTGAAGTTCCACTTGCCCTGGGTTCTTAGGGTCCCCAGGTAGGCTCCCCACTCAACTTCCAAAGTGTCAGTTATGAGTGCTATTATGGGAGACTGGGGAGTGTAAGCGACCTCTTTGCAAACACTGCCTAGGTCCAACCACTGTAAGAGGGTGGAAGTTACTGTTCACAGAATTGAGATTACCATGTCGAAACTGTCACACATTGCTCAGTACACCAAGGCTAGTGACCCTTGGAGAGGCCAGAGGCAGAGGTTTGCATACATGACCACATGGCAACACAATGCCAGGTGTCCCAATAGTCATAAGCAGGCCCTTACCATCGTACTGGGGCACTGGATGAGCGGGAATATAAATGTCAGTCATTGTTTGAAACCTGGAGCCATATAAGCTGGCTTGTGCCTGAACTGAGTCTAGAGTTGCTCCAATGAACTCTATTCTTTGCATGGGAATCAGTATGGATTTTTCCTCACTGAGGAGGCCCAGCAAGTGGAACAGACTGAGAGTCAGGTGTACATGTGATTGCAGCTGCTGTCTCAAGCATCCTTTTAGTAGCCAATAATTGAGATACGGAAAGAACTGTAACACTGGTCTACAATTTTTTTAGAAGTCGTCTGCTTCAGAGATAAAATGTGCTATTTATTATGGATTTTGATGCGCTGAATTCAAATATGACAATTAAAACAACTGATTGGCTACTGTTTCCAAGATATTTAAGTTTTTACATTTTACGTTTATGTATATTGTGTAGATAGTAGAGTTTTAATCATAAATTGTAAACCTAGGTCTTTTTATGGTTGCTTTACATGATATTTCACCTGTCCTGTTTATGTAACACTTTAAAAATCAGCAAAAGGGTTATATAAATAAAATTTATTATGAAACAAAAGGCAAAAAACTATTATGTACATAGTTTAGTCCTATTCAGTGTCTACTCAGCACTTCTTGGCTTGTCTCTTGTATTCATTAAATGCAGCATCTCTTGTCACTGTCCAGCAATGGTCTGCAAGTATTGATGGGCTCCATTTGCCCTGATAGCGTTTCTCCATTGTTGCAATGTCCTGGTGAAATCGCTCGCCATGCTCGTCGCTCACTGCTCCGCAGTTTGGTGTAAAAAAAATCTAGGTGAGAGTGCAAAAAATGTATCTTTAGTGACATGTTGCAACCAAGGCTTTTGTATGCCTTGAGGAGGTTTTCCACCAACAACCTGTAGTTGTCTGCGAGAAAATTTACTGCCACTTAACTGGAAGGCTTTCCATGCCGTCTTTTACTTGCCACGCAGTGCATGGTCAAATGCATCATCTCGAAGAAGTTCACGAATCTGAGGACCAACAAAGACACCTTCCTTTATCTTAGCTTCACTTAACCTTGGAAATTTTCCACGGAGGTACTTGAAAGCTGCTTGTGTTTTGTCCACGGCCTTGACAAAGTTCTTCATCAGACCCAGCTTGATGTGTAAGTGTGGTAACAAAATCTTCCTTGATTCAACAAGTGGTGGATGCTGAACACTTTTCCTCCCAGGCTCCAATGACTGTCAGAGTGGCCAATCTATCTTGATGTAGTGGGAATCTCTTGAACGACTATCCCATTCACAGAGAAAACAGCAGTACTTTGTGTCTTCAGTCTGCAGACCAAGCAAGAGAGCAACAACCTTCAAATCGCAACAGAACTGCCACTGATGTTGGTCATAGTTTATGCATCTCAAAAGTTGTTTCATGTTGTCATAGGTTTCCTTCATATGGACTGCATGACCAAGTGGAACTGATGGCAAAACATTGCCATTATGCAGCAAAACATCCATGACTTCTAGGAATAACATGATGTAATTCATATCATGTATGATGCAATACCAGCTTCAGATTGCATCATTCATTGTTTTGCCTAAAAAGCAAGTACTGTCCAAACCCAGTCAGATTTATTCATAGATCCAGTCAAAGATGTATTTTAGTCATTTCTGGTTTAAATTGAGATCCCTTCCCTTTATAACTCACTTATCCTCTGCCATTCGCAAGTCAAGGGTCATATATACTGACTCAATAGCATATCTTGAAAACTAGAGCCAATCAACAATTTTAAGCATCATTTTCGTTCTCAGTGACCCCAAATTAGTAAAGTTTGACTACATTTATTTCAGAAGCATTTTGGCTGTAGAGCAGTGATCCTTTCTTGCAAAGGAAGGTAGCCACTAATGATACACACTTGGTCAACAACCCTGGTATGTTGGATAGACCAAATGGGAGCACTGTGAATTGGCAATGACTGGTGTGCACCATAGAATCATATAATTGGAAGGGACCTAAAGAGGTCATCGAGTCGAGTCATCTGCCCTCATGGCAGGACCAAGCACTATCTAGATTATCCCTGACAGGTGTGTCTAACCTGCTCTTAAATATCTCCAGTGACGGAGATTCCACAACCCTCTAGGCAATTTATTCTTATGTTTAACCATCCTGACAGTTAGGAAGTTCTTCCTAACATCCAACCTAAACCTCCCTTGCTGCAATTTAAGCCCATTGCTTCTTGTCCTATCATCAGAGGCCAAGGAGAACAATTTTTTCTCCCTGCTCCTTGTAACACCCTTTTAGATACTTGAAAACAGCTATTATATTCCCTTCTCAGTCTTCTCCTTTCTAAACTAAACAAGCCCAATTCTTTCAGTCTTCCCTCATAATTCATGTTTTCTAGACCTTTAATCATTTTTGTTGCTCTTCTCTGGACCTTCTCCAGTTTCTCCACCTCTTTCTTGAAATGTGGTGCCCAGAACTGGATACAATACTCCAAATGAGGCCTAATCAGCGCAGTGCAGAGCAGAAGAATGACTTCGAGTCTTGCTCACAACACTCCTGTGGGTTTTTTTTTTTTTTGGCAACAAAAAGGCACAAACATGACTCTGAGATTCAGTGTGTCACACTGTACATTCATGTTTAGCTTGTCATCCACTATGACCCCAAAGTCCCTTTCAGCAGTACTCCTTCCTAGACAATCACTTTCCATTCTGTATGGGTGAAAGGGAAGGTTACTCACCTGTGCAGTAACTGGAGTTCTTCAAGATGGCTGTCCCCGTGGATACTCCACCTTAGGTGCTTCAGCGCCGCTGAGCCCTCGATCGGAGATTTGTGCCAGCAGTGTCCCATTGCCAGCAATGAGCACGAGAAGTCAGCGTGTGTTCTAAGGAAGCTATTGCGCATGCGTGGCTAGCTATCCCCTTCAGTTCCTTCTCTGACCCAGACTTCGTGTATTCCGAAGCAGAGGGGAGGAGGGTGGGTGGTGGAGCACGCATAGGAACAACCAACTCGAAGAACTCCAGCTACTGCACAGGTGAGTAACCTTCCCTTTTTCTCCGAGGCGTGCCTGTGTGGGTGCTCCACCTTAAGTGATAATGAAGCAGTATTCGTATGAGAAGGCAGAAGTTCTGTCATGGACAGCATTGTTTGCCCAACTTGTTTCTTCCTCAGCAGATTTCTGGATTGCATAACGTTACATGAAAGTACGTGTTGAAGCCCATGCAGTGGCCCTGAATATACGTTCTATGGGGACACCCTGTAGGAACACCATTGTGGTTGCCGTGGCCCTTGTTGAGTGAGACCGCACGGTGGGGGACTCTCTCTGTGCCAGTGTATACGCCAGTTTGATGCACCCAGATATACATTTTGATAATCTCGGGGAGTCTTTCGGAACGGTTTTGTTGGTTGTGGGTAGAAGGCAAGCACTCTGCGGACATGGAGGGTATGGAGAGCCGCTTCTTTGATAACCTCCTTATGAGGTTTTGGGAAGAAGATAAGTAAGTATATAGGTTCATTACAGTGGAATGAGGTGAGTACTTTTGGGAGAAATGTGGGTTGGGTCCTTAGTGCTACTTTGTCCTTATGGAATATTGCATAAGGGGGGCATCTGCCATTAAGGCTGCTATTTCCCCCACTCGTCTGGCAGAGGTGATCGCTACAAGAAAGGCCACCTTCATGGACAAGTGTAGTAGTGAGCAAGTGGCGAAAGACTAAAAAGGTTACTGATTAGAGCTTTCTGCACTAGGTTCAAGTCCTGGCACTGACGGAACATATTGTGGAGTCCCCATAGAAACCATTTGACCAAAGGGTGTGTGAAGATTGAGTTTTCTTGTATAGGGGCATGAAGAACGGAGATAGTTCCTTATGGAGCTCAGGGAGAGGCCTGCATTGTGTATTTCTAATAGGTATTGTAAAATATGTGATATTCCTGAATGTATGGGTTCACAGGCATACACATCAGGCCATAAACCTTTTCCATTTTTGGATACAAGTCCTTCTTGTTGTAGGTCTTTTGGAGTTTTTGAGGATAAGCTGTATGGCTTCCATAAAGGATCTTTCCATGTTGCTTAACCAATTAACATCCACACCTGGAAGTTTAGCTTATGGATGGCTGGATGGGGAACCGGTGGGAAACTGAATGGTGGCCGGTCAGTAATCTGTAACAGGTAAGAATACCATGTCTGTTGGCGCCAGTTGGGTGTTATTAGTATCATTCTGGCTCCGCCTTGTTTGATCTTGAGTATCACCAGTTGTATGAGGGGAAAAGATGGGAAGGTGTATACGAGGTGAGCAGTCTATTGTATGCTGAAAGTATTCCCTAGGGAATGGGGGCCTATGCCTGCTCTGGAGCAGTACAGGGGGCAACGAGCATTTCTGTGGGTAGCAAATAGGTCAACTGTTGGGAATCTCCATTTCTTGAATAGACAGATGAGCACTGACCGATTTATCTCCCACTCATGGTTCTGTGGGAATGGTCTGCTGAAGTTGTCTGCTTGTGTGTTGTCTTTACCTGGAAGGTAAGTTGTGACCACCTATATGTTCCATGTGATAAACCATTCACAGAGGTGCATAGCCTACTGGCATAACTGGTAGGAGAGTGCTTCTCCCTGTCTCTTGATGTAGTAAATCTTGATGACATTGTCAGAATCTGGACTGTTCTGGATTAAGGGGAAGAAAGTGTCTGCATGCATTTCTTAGTTCTGATAAGTTTATGTGGTACCTCGTTTCGTCTTGGGCCCATTGACTCTGGACAACCTTGTGAGTGAGGTGCACCCCCCCCCCCCATCCTAGGAGCGAGGCATCTGTCATTATTGTGATTGATCGTGGACTGCGCTGGAAAGGCACTCCCACGCGTACATGGTCGTGTATTGTCCACCATGTTAGGAAGGATTTTATCTTGCTTGGCATGGAGAGGCATTTGTTCAATAGGTGTATTTGTGGCTGGTAGACCGTGTGTAGCCAGGCCTGTACTGGTCTCATGTGTAGTCGAGCATGGGGAACAACAAATATGGCTGCTGCCATGTGTCCCAATATTTGTAGGCATAGTCATACTGTTATTACTGGACTGGTCTGTGCTGTTGCTATCAGGTCCTTGATAGTGACCTATCTGTGAAGTAAGCAAGGTCTGGCCCTTAGGCAGTCCAGATGTGCCCCTATGAACTCCAGTATTTGTGTTGGAGTCAAAATGCACTTTCCAGAGTTTATCTGTAGGCTGAGAGTGTCAAAGAGAGCTTTCACCACTCAGATAGCATGCTGTGTGTCCTGCTGTGTGCAGCTTGTTATTAGACAATCGTCTAGGTACAGAAATATTGAAATGCCGTTTTTGTGCAAATGTTGCACTTGGTAACAAGAGCAATGGGGAGTTAAAACAAATGGAGGGTTGCTGGTTGGCACAGACTTATTACAGCTGCCACAAGGTTTGAAGCCTGGAGACCGGAGATGCCCCATGTTCAGACTATTATAGTATGGGACACTACTAATAATTTTCAATTATTTACAAGGAGAAAAGTTCACAAGAGTTTGAAAAGAGAAGACTTGCCAAAGCAAGAAGAACTTCCAGCACTATCACCGGCAGGGAGAATGAACTGAGGGTCAGGTTAGCTGTCAGCATCCCTTATAGTATGGCATACACTCACCACTCCAGAAGAACCTAGAGCCGAATCATTTACGGATATCACGGAGGGAAAAATTTCCAGTGTTGGAACATGTGGTGAGCAAGAATAAACATCGAACATGAAATGGACAAACACAAGTACTCAAAGAAGGGCTTTTCCTTCCTCCTATAAATGGATAATGAGGTGCAAAAAATGAGAACACAGAACCAAACTTCGATGGTCCATCTTGCAATGTCAAAATGATTCAACTGGAAATCAATTGATTAAATATATCTGAACTTACCAACAATCATAATAATTAGATATAGCATTTCTTCTATAAGAGTATTATTCTGCTGAACTACATCCTGAAAGAAAAATGGAAAAACACCACATTTTTCAGTTAAAAGCAAGTAAAACAAATCATTTTGGGGGGTACAGGGGCGGATCGGTGGAAATAAACTTTCTAGGATTTCAAATTGTAACCTAAGGTGCATTGCTCATGTTCACCCTTAGTCTACCAAAGTCAGACATTTATTGAGATGCAGTAGTTGCTCTTTACATCTCTTATATGATCCATTATTAATATGTAATGTTACTTTAAAATTCCAGTTTTTTACACTAACTGCACCGTTAGCAAGTTTTGGGTGCAATTTTTTTTGTGCGCATCTCAATTCCCTCAAGTTTCTGAGGCAAGGAACATCCCAACATGCAAACTCTTCACCACACGCAAACTGAAAATCTTGGTTCTGTTGTGGAAGATTTTTCAACAATTTGAATTGTATGGAGGAGTGGTTTTCTTTTTTGTTTTATTTTTTAGAAACTAAGTAAAAGTTTATGCATTTGTGCATATTAGCTTTTTAGGTGCTTATTTAATGAATTTTCTAATTAATGCATCATAACTTAATTTACAAAGTTCATCACTTTCAAAATATCCTCCCATTTTCTGAGTTCATTCGCGTTAACACATCAGATATGATATTATTCTGAGTAGTAACCACTGTTTTTCTGCCAGACTCTCTCTCTGGAACTCAACATCACTTTTCTCTGATGAGACTGCTGCTGAATGACAGAAGAAACTGTCTCCTTATAAGTATAAGGTCTTGGCAAAACATTCAGAACCTAATGAGCCAGCCAGCAAGACAAAAGGAGAATGAGATTTTAAATCGACATTACAGGCAGTCCCCGACTTACGCGGATCCGACTTATGTCGGATCCGCACTTACGAACGGGGTGAGTCGCTGCCCGCGTCTTCCAGGGCGAGAAAAGCTTCTCCCGGTCTCCCTGGTCTGCTGGGGGGGTCCAGCAGACCAGGGACACCAGAGCAAAGCCGCCCAGGCGGCGGGAGTCCCGCTGTCTGGGCGGCTTTGCTCGGGTGTTCCTGGTCTGCTGGGGGGATCCAGCGGCTTTGCTGGACCCCCCCCCCCAGCAGACCAGGGGGACAGGAGCAAAGCCGCCCAGGCGGCATCCCGCCGCCTGCGCGGCTTTGCTCGGGGGCAAAGGAGCAAAGCCACCCGGGCAGCAGAGTCCCTACGCCTGTGCGGCTTTGCTCGGGTCTCCCTGGTGTGCTGTATAATACTAGCCAAAAGTTCTTTATAGGGACAACTGTTCTACATTAGTACCACTTGTGATAATTTCTCTTCTACATGGCCCAGAAATCAAAGCTTCCACACTACTTTCAAAGAATGTCTTTGAAATTGTTTTAGAATGACAATGTCTACACTGGCATCTTATAGCAGCACAGTTGTGTCTCTACAGCTGTGCCATAGTAAGGAATGCTGTGTAGCCACTCTATCACCAAGAGAGAGCTCTCCTGGGCCGTGTCCAGACTCAGGGGTTTTTTCGGGAAAAGTAGCCTTTTCCCGAAAAAACTTCCCCTGCGTCCAGACTCAAGCCGCGTTCTTTCGAAATTATTTCGAAAGAACGCGGCTTTTCTTTCGATGGCGGTAAACCTCGTTTCACGAGGAAGAACGCCTTCTTTCGAAAGTTCCTCTTTCGAAAGAAGGCGTTCTTCAATGTAAAGAGGCCGTCTTCGAAAGAGAGCATCCAGACTCGCTGGGTGCTCTCTTTCGAAAAAGCGGATTTCTCTTTCGAAAGATCCGCCTGCAGTCTAGACGCGATCTTTTGAAAGAGGCTCTTTCGAAAGATGCTTTCGAAAGAGCCTCTTTCGAAAGAAGCCTGCAGTCTAGACATAGCCCTGGTGATAAAATAACCAACAAGGAGCAGTAGCTTAGTTAACAGGAATAGAACTCCCACAGATGAAGTGCTGTCCTCTCCAGCACTTTTTGTTCAAACTTTTGTCATTCAGGGGGTGTTTTTCCTGAGCAACAAAAGTTTTAGTGATGGAAGTACCACTGTAGACAAAGTTTACAATACTAAATTAGAGTTTATTTTGCAGTCATGTTTTACCTTTAAGAGTTTTTAATCACAGTTTTTCCATTAAAATTATGACAAATAAAAGAGTACCTTATTGGTATTTTCAGCATTAAATCTTTTGCCATAGTCTGGAGTGCTAAATATATGATAAAGTTCGAAGCGACTCAGCATTATCATCAAGAAATGGTTTGGATCCATCATAGATACACCTGTCTGTTTAAATAAAGTTCATGGGAAACATTTTAAAAAAGTATATTCTCTATGCAAAAGCTGAATAGCTAGAATTACAGAGTAGATGGATATTATGCACAAAGTATTGTATTTAACAGTATATTCCTTATAGAATTTATTTTTCACCATACAAACTTAATTACAGGCAGTCCCCAAGTTACGCGGATCCGACTTATGTCGGATCCGCAGTTACGAACGGGGCCGTTCCTCTCCCTGGTCTCCAGCAGACCAGGGAGAGGAAGCAAAGTGGCGGAACACGTGGGAAGCGGACAGGGCTGTCCGCTGCCCACACGCTCCGCGGCTTGGCTCTGCTTTGCCCCCCCCCCCCCCGGTCTGCAGACCAGGGGGACGGGGACGGGGGGGGCAAAGCAGAGCAAAGCAGAGCCAAGCCGCGGAGCGCGCAATCAGCTGACAGCCCAGACGCTTTGCTCCGGACACCTGTGGTACAGCAGCTGGGGTGCTGCCGGTTGGTCCCGTAGTGCCGCTCTGGGCGCTACTGGACCAACCGGGCAGCACCCCAGCTGTTCTGCCCCAGGCGTCCTGATTCAGCCACTGCTGGTCAGATTCAGCAGCGGCTGAATCAGGACGCCTGGGGCAGAGCAGCTTGGGTGCTGCTGGGTTGGTCCAGTAGTGCGGAGGAGCGGCGGCGCTACTGGACCAACCCAGCAGCACCCCAGCTGCTCTGCCCCAGGCGTCCCCAAGTCAGCCGCTGCTGAAACTGACCAGTGGCTGACTACAGGAAGCCCCTGCCCCGGGCTTCCTGGAATCAGCCGCTGATCAGTTTCAGCAGCAGCTGACTTGGGGATGCCTGGGGTTCTTAAGTTGAATCTGTATGTAAGTCAGAACTGGCGTCCAGATTCAGCCGCTGTTGAAACTGATCAGTTTCAGCAGCGGCTGAATCTGGACGCCAGTTCCGACTTACATACAGATTCAACTTAAGAACAAACCTACAGTCCCTATCTTGTACGTAACCCGGGGACTGCCTGTATTCAATTTGCTCATAATAGCCCCAATCCTACAAGTGAGAGTCACAAGTTTGCCCGAACAGAGTCTCCTGCAAGATCAGGGCGGTATTCCTTTTTGTTTTTAATCACACAGTTGAAATGCAATATTACTAACAATATTGAGAGGCCCAAATTGTGGACAGGACGCCAATGATCAAGGTGCTTTAAAAGCAGTCACAATCATTCCAAAAAGGTTCAAAATTAAGATCTTTCACAAACATGTTACAGATAAAATCCATACAAGTTTATTTTCCATTCTTAGGCTTATCTCATCAATATCTTTTTGTTTCTGCCACCCCAACCTATGATGCTAAAAAGTACTGTGTATCATGTAACGTCTAATACATAAAGGAGAATGTTTGAAAGTTTGGGCGCTAATAACTTGGACACTATAAGAGCTACCACAACCAAACTTTGCATGGGATAACCTTTCATCCAGGAGAAGGTTTTACGATACTTTTGGGCCCGATCGGGCCCATGCTCAACCTGTAAAAATCAAAAAGTAATCCGCCAGGCTGCACTGCAAGGGGCCGCCCCCCCCCACCCTAGGTCCCGTGCCTGCCCCCTGCAGCCCTCAGTGCAACCTTTTTACCCTTCAAAAAAAGACTACTGTTTTTCTACATTTTGGTCCTCTGGTTTCCCAAGCAATGCCGGGTAACTCGAGCTAGTGTCTACATAAATGAAATTTGTACTTATTTTAAAACAATTCCTTTCTAAAAAAGAAGGAAAATGAACACATTCCCAGCTTTCCCAATAAGAAAAGAATATAAAAAGGAATACTAATTTAAAGTGTGATAACACTCCTTTGCTCCCCCAGCCTATAATTTAAGTGAAAAATGATGGCTAGGATTGATAATTGCCTAACACTATCTACTTGAATAATACCGGTATTTTAGGTAGGACTTATTTTTTAAAAATAAAGTGTGGGCGAGTGGTTGCATTAGGGCCCCTGAAAACACCTGTCCTCAACTCAGAACCATACCATATGCTCCTGCCAGGAAGGAGGAAAGAATGGGAAAACTCAGAATTCCTGATATTACAACTGATTGCTCCTTCACCATGCCCCAGGACATATGAGTGCCACATAGCAGTCCAATTTTTACTGACCAGTAGTAAACTAAGCTTTTACATTACATTTTACTTATACAATTGATTTAAGTAGGAATATTCATCTCTAGGATTAAACACACTGCATTAAGGGTAAACTACCTTGAAAATCATGTCTGAAAGTTTTGTACTTTCTATACTGAAAACTAACAAAGATAACAGAGTTTCTAATCCCAAGAGCCCAAAATTATGTAATTGTCTAAAAAAAAAGATACTTTGGAAATTTGGGGTCTTTTTCAATTGCCTTCTAGGCTAAGAACTTATGTAATTCGCTTTTTTCAAGCTTCTCTCTTTAATCATGAGGGATAGCTATTATTTTAAACAAAGCTGAGATTCAAATTACCAAGATCAGTTTGTTTTTGTTTTTTAAAGCATGTAAATGTTTTCTTTCCAGTTTATCAGTTTGTTTACTCAGTTCATCCGATAGCTCTACAGAAGTCAGTTTCACAGTTCCCCCTAAACTAGGGGCTCTAAAACTTCATTATACCACAACCCCCTTCTGACAGCAAAAATTACTACACGACCCCAAGACAGGGGACCAAAACCTGAGCCCCGCCACCCTGGGCAGAGGATTAAAGCCTACGGGGCCTCAGCCCCATACAGGGCATCTCTAATCTGAACCCAGCACTGGGACTGAAGACCTTAGGCTTATTCTTCATCCCATGTGGTGAGGCTCGGCCTTTGGCACTGGGCCCTAGCAAGTCTAAGGCAGCCCTGATGCAACCCCATTAAAATGGGGTTGCAACACACAGTTTGAAAACTGTGGTCCTAAAGGAGCTGTGCCTCCCTTTCAAAAGACATTTTTGAACACAAGAAGGGAGAACTGAAGCCCCTATAAAAATGTAAAAAAATTAGAAATTCAAGACAGTTTGTAGGTGTCTCTATCAATTTAATATACATACACAACACATAAAGTAGTGATTACCTGAAGCATTATTATGTCTTTGTCAAACATCTCCTTTCTGCATTTCACATTATGATAGTAATAGATCTGAAAAATAATGCATTTTAGTTAATAAATTCTCCTCCTGGTCTGAAAATGCTTTGTTTACTTCAATGGGGAATCTAACCATCTCATGATAGCAGATTAGTGAAAAAAAGAATGAATTAGCCAATGGATTGGAGGAATGTCTAAAAATTCAAATACACATTGGATATCTATGGACCTTAGATCCCCTGTGAGGTGATATATCTTCAGATAGTTAGGGAGGGAACTGGAACAAGCCTGATATTTTCCATTAAGAAAGACACGTTGCCTTTGAGAAATTCTAACACTCAGATGTTTGTCATTATCTGAAATTTTCAAGTGAGAAAGATCTGGAGCCAAAAAAAGCGTTTTCTTTCTCCCATGACATTCAGTTCAGATTGGTTGCGATAGACACTTTTGAGAACTGCCATTCCCTCCAATTTGTTGCACTATCGACATGTTAAACATGCCCATACAACTTAATAAATATTCTAATTTAAGACTGCGTCACACTGCATCCAAAGCAGAGGCACCAGTACCTCACACTCTACAGGAAAACTAAATAACAGACAGTCTCTCCGGGGAGCTTCTGGGGAGAGGGAGCACGCAGATACACAGACTATCAGAAGCAACACCATGGGGGCGGGGGAGAGGAGGACAGGGGAGGCTGCCGCGAAGCAGCCCCAGTCTGCGACAGCTAGGGCTGGCTGCCAACAGAGGCTGTTCTGGCCACAGGCCCTGTTTGCAGCCATCCCCAGCTGCCTTGAGCAGAGGATGCTCCAGCTGCAGCCCCAGTTCGTAGCCAACCGTGGCTGCCTTGAACAGAGAATGCACTGGCTACAGCCTCTGTCCGAGAGCTGCTTCCAGCGTAGCTCCTGTCTGAGGGGGTTCCAGCTCCCTGGTGGGACCCCCCCACAGACGGTAGCTGCTGGACTCAATGCAAGTCAGGACTGAACAAGCCAGTTCAGGCCCAGCTTGTGCCAGGTCCAAGAGCAACCTCCGCTGTGGCTCTGCAGTTTAAATGTAGTATGAGCCGAGCAGGCAAGTGTTCCCTAAATCCTCTTCCCATCCACATGTCCATTTTCCATCCCCACCATCTCCAGAAAAACAGCCTTCTGCTCTAGCTAATTAGTATATTTATTCCTTTAGATCAAGTTGTGCTGCAATGCTAAAGATTTAGGGTTCAAGCCCTAGTGATGATGCACTTTGGGATGGTTGTTAGAGTTGCACACAACAGAATTTGTTACCTTTTTCCTTCTAAAAATATTACATACCAAAAGCTATAACTAAAAGAACTTAACAGGAACAGTCAACATTTATGCTACCCATTCTGGAGGAGAGGCTTCAATATAGATGCAAAATACAATTAATAAAATAAATATTAATAAAAATTGCTATCAAGCAATTAAAAAAATTAATCGTGATTCATTGTGCTGTTAAATAATAAGACGACTCCAGCTGACCCTGGACTCTGAGCTGCACTGCCCCTATGAAACACCTCCGCAGCATTTCAAATGGGCAGCGCTGTGGGAGCCCGGAATCAGCTATGCAGTGCTGCCCTATGAAATATGCCACGGCGTTTCAAAGGGGCAGCGCAACTCAGAGCCTGGGGTCAGTTACCCCAGGCTCAATGCAGCGCTGGCACCGCAGTATTTCAAAGAGGCAGCACTGTGGGAGCCCAGGATTAGCTGAAGTAGAGGAGTGTTAAGGTGTATTATTAGTAGTAGGGAGTGGTAATCAGTAGGATGAGTTATTCAAGCAATAAACTAAGGCATACCAGTAGGTCTATTAACCACTTTTGCAAATAAAAAAAAAAATACCACACCCCCCAGTTAAACCCACACAAAGAATTATTCTAAAAACTTCATTCAGATAAGCCTCTAAGAAAAAAACGTGTGGTTGGAAGTATTTTAGTGTTCAAACGCCTATGATGATAAAAGTTATTTTGAAATGCATATTTGGTATCTAAATGAAAGCCTTCATATAATAATGGCCTGATATTAGATAAATAATAAAACAAGTTATGTACAAATACAACAAGGCAATTTGATGCTCTAATTGGTTACTTATGTAAGTACAAAATATGTACACAGATGGAAACTGAACTGAATGCCATTCATTCAACACCTCAACCCACTCAAGAAGTTAATTAATCCAAAAATTGTCATACAGAAAAAAAATAAAGCTATAGACTTTCATAATTAAGATTGTTTTAATAGGAAATTTTCAGTTTTTAAAACAATTGGAGGATTTGAAAACAGAAGTTAATTTCCTACCAATTCCAATAAGCAGTCAAATAAGCTCTCAGAAAACGGACTGAATACCAAGGGGGAGGGGGGGAGAGAAGTGTTAAAACTTGTTTAGGAAGTTGACTAATGCTTTCCTGCCACAAGAAAAACAGGGGGTGCTTATTAATAAATATACAACATTTCTTTAAACTACATACCTATTACGGGGCTACTATTGGGTGGGTGCATAACTGGCTGGATCACCTCTCTCATAGAGTAGTTATTAATGGTTCACAATCCTGCTGGAAGGACATAACAAGTGGGGTTCCACAGGGGTCTGTTTTGGGACCAGTTCTATTCAATATCTTCATCAATGATTTAAATATTGGCAGAGAGTAGACTTATTAAGTTTGCAGATGATATGAAGAGGGGGAAGGGTTGCAACTGCTTTGGAGGATAGGGTCATAATTCAAAATGAACTGGACATATTGGAGAAATGGTCTGAGGTAAAGAAGATGAAGTTTAATAAGGACAAATACAAAGTACTTCACTTAGGAAGGAACAATCAGTTTCACACATACAGAATGGGAAGCGATTGTCTAGGTAAGGAGAACTACAGAAAGGGATTTAAGGGTCATAGTGGACCACAAGCTAAACATGGATCAACAGTGTGATGCTGTTGCAAAAAAAGCAAACACGATTCTGGTATGCATTAACAGTAGTGTTGTGAGCAAGACACGAGAAGTCATTCTTCCGCTCTACTCTGCACTCATTAGGCCTCAATTGGAGCACTGTGTGCAGTTCAGCGCAACACATTTCAAGAAAGATGTAGAGAAATTGGAGAAGGTCCAGAGAAGAGTGACAAGAATGATTAAAGGTTTAGAGAATATTGACCTATGATGGAAGACTGAATTGGGTTTGTTTAGTTTGGAAAGGAGAAAACTGAAAGGGGACAGGATAGCAGTTTTCAACCATATGAAAGGGTGTCAGATGGAGAAGGAGAAAAATTGTTCTCTTTAGCCTCTGATAAGACAAGAAATAATGGGCTTAAACTGCAGCAAGAGAGGTTTAGATCAGACATTAGAAAAAACTTCCTAACTGTCAGGGTGGTTAAACACTGGAATAAGTTGCCTAGGGAGACTGTGGAATCTCCATCACTGGAGATATTTAAGAGCAGGTTAGATAGATGGTACTGGGTCCTCTCGAGGTCCCTTCCAGTTCTAGTGTTCTATGATTCTATAAGTATGAGGATCATCCATAAAGGAATGGAGCAAGTGAGAAGAATGACAGCAGTGAACTTAAATCTAAAGAAGCCTGAAAGAGTTGTTTTCTTATATAATGGAAATAGGAGAAGGATATAAAAGATATTAAGTGGGCCCACAATTCATGTACTTCCATCTTTTTAAATAGAAAGCATACCACAACTTATCCTGTCCACCACCATGAATGAGCTGCCATAGGCAGATAAGAAAAACCTCAAGGAAACCAAACAAGCAAAATCTTTTCAGAACTTCAACATGGATTGATGTGAGGAAGTTAATTCAGACACTAGATTTAAAACTCTTACTAGGGTATTAAAATGCTATTGTAACTTAAAAAGGACTAACAGTTTCTCTTGTTTATCACCAAGTTGTTAGTATGTATAATCTTGGAGAAAAGACAGGACCTAAACATCAGTAAACAGAGAAATAGTGGCATTTAATTGGATTCAGTATTCGTAATATTGCTTAATTGGCCTGCCTGAAGACAGTTCCTTATGTGGCTTATTATAAGAATTGATTTAATTTTTGTTTTATTTCAAAGAATGTACAGTACTTAACACTTCTTACTTTACCAACACCAAAATGGTTACTTAGTAGCCAACAGGTCAACATACTATGAAACAATTTTTTCCAACCCATCTATAAACATCCTTGTGGAATGGATTTGCAATAATATTAATCTTACTTATGAAAAATATTATTGCAAATACATTCCATAATATGTCCTTAGATAACTAAGAATATTTACAAATGGACAAAAGTCTCTCTTAAAAGCTCCTCACAAAGATGTACAAAGAAAATGTAACAGAAGTAACCATGTGCACTATTTGTGTTCAGTGTTCCTGTTCCTTCTTTAATAAAAATAATCATGGTTAATAATTGTGAGTACAGGCAGTCCCCGAGTTACGCAGATCCGACTTATGTTGGATCCGCAGTTACGAAAGGGGTCCGTCTCCCTGGTCTCCAGCAGACCAGGGAGAGGAAGCAAAGCGGCGGAGCACGTGGGCAGCGGACAGCCCAGACGAGTCTGGGCTGTCCGCTGCCCACGTGCCCCGCCGCTTTGCTCCCCGTCCCCCTGGTCTGCAGACCAGGGAGACGGGGAGCAAAGCAGAGCAAAGCCGCGGAGCACGCGGGCAGCAGGACAGCCACGGCGCGTCTAGGCTGTCCCGCTGCCCCCGTGCTCCGCGGCTTTGCTCCAGACGCCTGTGGTACAGCAGCTGGGGCGCTGACGATTGGTCCCGTAGCGCCGCTCTGGGCGCAACTGGACCAACCTGGCAGCACCCCAGCTGCTCTGCCCCAGGCGTCCCCAAGTCAGCCGCTGGTGAAACTGACCAGTGGCTAACTACAGGAAGCCTCTGCCCCGGGCTTCCTGGAATCAGCCGCTGATCAGTTTCAGCAGCAGCTGAATCTGGATGCCAGTTCCGACTTACATACAGATTCAACTTAAGAACAAACCTACAGTCCCTATCTTGTACGTAACCCGGGGACTGCCTGTATTCTGCTTGGTATCAATCAAGGTGTCCCCTAGGATATCTACAAGAATCCTTGACTCAGAAGTTGCAATTATACTCTTGAGTAAGAGAAACAATTACTAAAAGCTGACCTACCATTGTTTCTCTACAGTAAATATTTTTAGTTATTTTAAAAACTGTAGTACGTGGCATCCAATAATGTAAAAAAGGGAGTTACCTTGTGCAGTAATGTCTGTTCTTCGACGTATGGTGTCGGGCGCGTCCCAGCATTGCAGATAGGAGTTTTTTCTAAGCAGTTGCTAGTCGGGTCGTGCATGTGCAGCAGGTATCTCGCGTTGCCGGCAGTTTGACAGTTCAGCGTGGCCCGACCCCCTCCCCCCAGTTCCTCGTCTAAAAGCCTTTCAGCAAATTTCAAAATTGATAGTGACTTGTATTCACTATCAATTTTGAAATTCGCTGAAAGGCGAGTCATAGCAACAAAGGGTCGTGGGATCTCATGAAAAAAACCTCGGGTTTCGTCACTGTAAAAGCCAAATCTCTTTGTACATCCCCTGAATACAGCATTGCCTCTGAGTAAACCATGAGATCTTGAAAAGATTGTGGGCAAGACAATGGGTTCATAGATGTGGAAGCTTGTGCCGACCTTTGGAAGGAACTCTAGGTGCGGCTTCAAAGTCACTTTGTCCTTACTAAACACCGTAAAGGCAGACCCACTATTAGTGTGCCTATTTCACTGACTCGTCTCACGTAAGTTATGGCTATGAGAAGAGAACTTTCATAATGAGTAGTGAAAGAGTATACGAAGCCATTGTCTCAAAGGAGGGTTTCATGAGAGCAGTCAATACCAGATTAAGGTCCCATGTAGGGGTTGGCACCCTATGAGCTGGGTAGAGGTTGTGAAGACTTTTGAGGAACCTCCATGATAGTGGGTGTGCAAACATGAAAACCCCCTCAATCTGTTCATGGAAAGCCTAGATGGCAGCAAGGTGGACTCTGATCAAAGAGATGGATAATCTATCCATCTACAGGGTATGTAAGTAGTTCAGAATGGTTTGCACTGAAGCTTCCTTGGGGTGGACTTGTGTCTGCTGACACTAGGAGATGACACCTCCATTTTTGCAGGTAAGTTGCCTTGGTGGACTGTCTCCTGCTGTGTAGTAGAATATCCTTCACCCACTCAGAACACTGAACCTCATGGTCATGGAACCCTCGAGAACCCATGCACAGAGATGTAGTGATTGTGGTTTTGGGTGACACAGCTTGCCTCCATTCTGGAACAGGAAGTCGTAGCGAAGTGGTAGTGGGTAAGCTGGTTGGAGAGACAAGTCCTGAAGGGCTGGGTACCAAATCTGTCTGGACCAAGCAGGGGCTATCAAGATAACTCGAGCACCATGAAGCTGAATTTTTGCACAACACCCTGGGAATCAATGGAATTGGGGGAAAGGCATAATATAGTGGTTCATCCCATGTAAGGAGAAACACATCGCCCTTGGATCCTCTTCCCAGTCCTGCTCGAGAGCAAAACTGAGGACATTTGGTGTTGTGAAGAGATCCATGATGGGATAGCCCCATTTGTAGAAGACGATATCCGTGACGCTTGGTTGAGTTCCCACTCATGGTGGGTTGTAAAGTTGTGGCTTAGGGCGTCCGCCATGGTGTCGTCGACCCCTGGTAAGTACATGGCTTTCAGGGTAACACTGCCTCATACACCAGTTCCAGAGGCGGACTGCCTCTGTGCACAGAGCTCTGGGATACGCTCCCCCCCTGCCTGTTTATGTAAAAGACAGTGGTCGTGCTGTCTATGAGAAGACAAACTGCACATTTGATTATGGAAGGGTCAAAGTGCCTGTAGGCATTTCTTACGGCCATGAGCTCCACAATGTTGATGTGTAACAGAGCCTCGTTTGGCAGCCATTTGCCCTGGGCAGTTTTGCTTTGGAAGTGTGCACCCCAACCCAGTAGTGAAGCGTCTGTGGTAATTTGTATGGCAGGCTCCTCCTGTAAAAATGGGATTCCAGTTAAGAGGTTGTGTAGACATGTCTACCAGTTGAGCGACTGCAGTACTTGCTCTGGCACAAGCACCAGTTTGTGCAATGAATGATGTGAGGGCATGGAAACCAATGGTAGCCAATGCTGAAAGGCATGGGAATAGAGGCATGCATACTGTATCACATATGTGGTGGCTGCCATGTACCCCATGTAGTTGAAGACAAGACTGTGGTAGATGGGTTTGCGATGAGGGCAAGAATTAAATCTCAAAGGGTCTGGAACCCGTGTTGTGGAAGGTATGCCCTGGCTGATATGGCATCTAGCCTTGCTGCTATGAATTCTAAGTCCTGAACTGGATGGAGTGTTGATTTCTATTCATTGATTAAGAGCTCCAGCAGGTTGAAGAGTTGCTTGGTCTTTGTTATGTTGATCACTTCCCCTTGTGAACAACCTCTCAGTAAGCAGTCATCAAAGTAAGGAGAAATCTTTACCCCCTGTTGTGTGAGGTATGCTGCCACAAGCGACTTTGGGGAATACTCGCAGGGCAGATGACAGGCCGAGGGAAAGGACCTTGTATTGAAAAAGGTCCCCTCCTGCTGTAAAATGAAGGAAACGTCTGTGTGATGCATGTATTGCAATGTGAAAATATGCATTTTGTAGGATGAGGACTGCGAACCAGTCCCCTCTGTCCAGCGCTCGTATGATTGTAGCCAGCATAACCATTTTGAATGTCTGCTTTAGGAGGAACTTGTTTAGTTTGTGGAGGTCTAGGATTGGTCTCCAGCCTCCTGTACACTTCTGGGTCAGGAAATAAGTGGAGTAGAACCTCCTCCCCCGGTATGGTTCAAGTACCTCCTCTATAGCTCCTAGATGAAGCAGGTTAGTTTATTGTTTGAGGGGTATCTCGTGAGATGGGTCCCTGAAGAGGGATTGGGTAGTGGAAAGGGTATGATAGAAGGAATTGAATGGTATCGAATATCCCATGTGGATAATTTCAGATGTTATGGAGGCCCATGATGAAGGAATGAGCATAATCTATGGTTGAATAGATGGTTCTGGTTTTGTTGCACTGGATGGTTGGGGAGGTTGGGCATGCCCTCAATCAATGTTTCAAATTTGGTGCTTCAGGGTCTGACCATCAAAGGGACATGGTGGTTGTTTATGGTTCCTCTGGGTGCGCTGCCTGGTGCAATTGTACTCATTTGGTTTGTATTGAGTACGGTTGTAGTAAGAGTCCCTGCTTTTATTGTAGAGGGTGTAGCACCTGCACCTGTATAGCGGTGTGTACATTCCCAGAGTATGCAAGGTGGTGTACGTGTTTTTGCTATTGTGATGAATCTCATCCACATTGCTGGCAAAAAGCTTGTGCTCGTCAAAGGGGAGATCTTCTATCTTTGACTGCAGTTCTTTTGGCACTCCCATGGCCTGAAGCCATGATGTTCTTCTCATCATGACTGCTGTAGCCATTGTTCTTGCTGCTGTGTCCACCACATCAATCACAGACAGCGGTGCTGTACAGTAAGTTGTATAGCCCTCACATAGGACTGCTCTAAGCATGGACTTCTTGGTATCAGGCAGATGCTCCATCAGGTCTGCTAGTTTGGAGTAGCTGTCAAAGTTGTGACTCGCCAGACGTGCTGAGTAATTGGTTATCCTAACCTGAAGGATGGTAGATGGGTAGACCTTCTTTCTGAATTGGTCTAGCCTCTTGTGCTCCTTGTTGTCATTATGTGATCGAAGGTGAGGGGCCATTGACTTGCCGCAGTGATGGCCAGTGAGTTTATCCGAGGATGGGAGAAAGGGATATCTTGCTCTTCAGGTGAGACGAGATATTTCTTGTCCGCCTTTTGCAGGTCGGTTGAGCCAATGCTAGTGTTTGCCAGATGTCTCCAGAGACCACCATAATTGCTTCATCTATGGGCAATGCGATTCTGCCCTGTGATGATGGGTGGATATTCTTCAGGAGATCATGCTGTTTCTGCTTAACTTGACATTTTATTTCTTAACATGTAGCAACCCTCTTAAAAAGGTCCTGGAATTGTTTCAGGTCCACTATCATGTAATCATCATCTGGGACTATAGCATCCTATGGAGGGGAAGTGGGATTGTCTTGTGACTGTGCCAGCTGAGTGTCATCCTGATCATCAGCTAACTGGCCTTCCTCCTCCTCCGAGTCGGGTATGGCTACCATAGTGTGGGATGGCAAAACTAGAGGTTGCCTTTTTTCTGAGGATGGGGCAGTAGTATTTGTGTGGTGCCCAGCAATCCAAAGGTGTCCACTGTGGCTGGTAATATGGCTGTGGGTAATACTAACTTGGGTGTCACTGTGGGTGATACGGTCATGGGGTGTAGTGATGCCCTTGTAGAGATGAAGTGAGGGATGTCTGCTGGGAGAAGAATGCACTCCTCTCATCATAGATCCCTGTTGAGCACCCCCGTCCCTGCTTTGGTGGGAAGTAGGGTGGGTACGGTGCGGGGACTGTTCTGTTCATGTTGGCGGGGAAAGGGAGTCATCTGTACTTGGTATAGTTCCCCCTTAGCCCTGTGCAGTCTGCATATGTTTCAAAGCCCGTCTGCTTAGCCTGCAGGCTAAAGTCCTGCTGTAATGAAGGCAGTGGAGAGGCAGGTGCATTAAGCAGTGGCACTGAGGCTTTGCGTGTCCACTGTGTAGGCGGCACTACTTCTCTAGCCAGTGCCAGGCTGAGCGGCAGCCCCAAGGGTTTGCAGGGCTGCTTTGAAGCCAGCTCCACTGCTAAATCCAGTGCTGCATGTGCCTGTGCCTGTTTCCATGCCGGAGGCTGCCTGAGAATTTCTCCTGGTGAGGGGAGAGATCTCGCAGTGCTGAGGCATATGACTCTGAGGCTGCTATGTCTCTCTCATTCATTCTGGGGGACGGAGCCAGCGGCAGGCATCTGGCAGGGGAAATCCTGCTCCTTTGATGTGCCTTCAGCATTAAAGAGGCTGATTTGTGCCTGGGGATCTGTGTCCTTTGATCCAGCACAGCCTCTGCCTGGGGTTGTAAAGCCCTCTCCATATAGGACATACGGCGCCTAAGCTCTCTGTCCTCTCTCACTCTTGCAGGCAGGGTTTTACAATGGTCGCATTCCTGAGGACTGTGTGCCTCCCTCAAGCATTTGACACAGTAGAGGTGTCCGTCTGAGGCTGGGATAGGATCGCTGCAGCCACCGCACCTTTTAAAGCCTTGTGAGGCAGGCATATTTCAGCAGTTGGTGGCTGGGCTAGAGGCGAGGGAGGTTAGTGAAGCTGCTGACTCCCTGTTGATGTGAGGGTGTCATGTTGTGAAGATGGGGTTTTTTTTATGTGGTTTTTTTTTGAGCCAGCTGACAGAGCAGTGGCTGCCACTGAATCTGCTAGTGGTGAGGGAACAGTGTTCTCCAGCTTGATTTGTTTGCCTTGGAAATGGTAATAATGTAACAAGGATCCAAGATTAATTGAGGTCAAAAGGTTGAAGGTTTAATCTATGAGGAGAAAAGTGCCTGAAGCAGCAGGATGACCCCGTCTATGGCTAAGGGCAGTAGAAGAGGAACTGAGGGGAGGGGGCCAGGGCACGCTCAACTGTGCAAGACACCAGCTGCACATGCACAGCCCGACTAGCAATTGCTTAGAAAAAGCTCCGATCAGCGGTGCCGGGACGAGCCCAACACTATACGTGGAGCACCCACGGGGACATCAACTGAAGAAGAACTATACTTTTTAATCTTATACCACACCGCCTTAATGCATGTACCAACAGAGGCTAAACTATATAGTTAAATATGGTGCTGTAAACACATTTTTTTCCTCCCCACAGGACTCCTGTTTTCTTCAGAGCACAGGTTGAATGGTGTTCAAAAAATGAATTACTGTTGTGTAGCAAATGAGGCAGTGTGCAGGAATCCTGCCTCATTTGCTTCAGAAGTTGCAAAGTGTGTAATAATTGTGGGAAGGAACTAGTGAGGGAGAAAGGTTGGTTTTATGGTGTTCACGTCACTTAACCACAAACAAAAACTGAGCTCTTTTCCTGTTTCTGCCATAGTCTGTTATGCTAAGCAAATCATTCTGGCAGGTAGCCACTAGCTGTGTATTCTTTTGATTACTGGGTGCTTAACTTGAGACACAAGAGGCCCAATTTGTGAAAACTCACATTTGCAAATGAAGTGAATGGGAGCGGTGCATGTACCTCCAGAAGAATTATCTTGTGAAATGTTGTGAAATCAGTGCCCAAGTCATCCTGCTCAGGATAGGGGGGACCATTCTACAGAGATAAATATAGCTCTGTGGTTGTTTGGGCCCAAGCTGGAACTTCGGCTCTTAAACCCAGAAAAAGGGGAAGGCTCCAGCCCAAGCCGAAATGTCAACACAGATTTATTTAGCCCTGTAACATAAGCTTGAGTCAGCTAACGCAGGCTCTGATACTCACTGCTACGTGTCGTCTTTTCCAATATTTACATCCCATCAGTGACCTTTTTAAATTAGAGATGGTTTTGTTTTTAACAGAAATGAGGTATATTCTAGTAGTTTCCAACAATGACACAGGATCATAACAACAAACTAGCATAAACAAACATATACATCATAGCTATTAAACAACTTACTTGATTAACAAGAGAGAACCCATTTCTTCTCCACATCCCTGCATGCACTTGGGCGCATAAAACTAGGCATCGTAGAGGATGCTCTATTAACAAAGGTGGGCTAAGTTCACTCTAAAGAAAACATAAAATAGCAACACCTTAATACAATTATCAAAAATATAACTTCATATGATATAAAACCACTAAAGACTTTTAGGAACAGAAAAAGGGAACACCAAACAAACATACTTCAAGGCTGTGTCTAGACTGGCCAGTTTTTCTGGAAAATCAGCTGCTTTTCCGGACAAACTTGCCAGCTGTCTACACTGGCCGCTTGAATTCCTGCAAAAGCACTGACTTCCTACTGTAAGAAATCAGTGCTTTTTGCGGAAATACTATGCTGCTCCCGTTCGGGCAAAAGTCCCTTTTACGCAAAACTTTTGCGCAAAAGGGTCAGTGTAGACAGCTGAGATTTGTTTTCTGCAAAAAAGCCTCGATCGCGAAAATGGCGATAGCGGCTTTTTAGCGGAAAAGCGCGTCTAGATTGGCCAGGGACGCTTTTCCGCAAAAAGTGCTTTTGCGGAAAAGCGTCCATGCCAATCTAGACGCTCTTTTCTGAAAATGCTTTTAACCGAAAAGTTTTCCGTTAAAAGCATTTCCGGAAAATAATGCCAGTCTAGACGTAGCCCAAGTGTTTCATAAAACAGATTAAAAATGAGCTAATCTTCCCTGTTAACTTATCCCATATTTTACCTTGGTTTGATATTGCACTTCCATGCTTAAAACCCTTAGCTTTTATTTTTCATCTTTTATTTTTAATTTTCTTCTGAATGTAATATATATCAACACTAGTATACTAGTCAATATTTTTGGAAAATTTTTCCTCTTCCTTTTGTTTGGTCTCTTATTCCATGTACTTCTGACTCTTTCAAAAGAAAATTATTTCTTATTTTACAAATTGATGTAATTTCTTCTGCCAATTCAACACCCTTCCTCCTTTCTTTTATATACAGTAATTCCTCATTTAACACGGTAAATACATTTCAGAAAATGATCGTGTTAAGTGAAAACGTGTTATGAGGGGTCAATTTTCCCATTGAAAATAATGGAAAAGGTGGGGGCTGCATTTCAAGCAGCTGGGAATGGGGAAACCCAGCTGCCGGCCTGCAAGCTGGGTCGGAGGAGAGGGAGCAAGGTGTTCGGCGAGAGGGGGTCTCAGGGGAACAGCGCAGCGAGCAGCGAACCCTCCGCCGCTTTGCAGAGAGGCAGGGGAAGCCCCACGCAGCTGCCGGTGACTGGCTGGCTGGGGAAACCAAGTCGTCGGCCTGAAAGCTGGGTCAGAAGAGAGAGAGAGCAAGGCGTCTGGTGAGAGGGGGTCTCCGGGGAATGGTGTGGCGAGCAGCGAATCCTCCGCCGCTTTGAAGAGAGACGGGCGAAGCCCCACGCAGCCACCGATGACCAGCCGGCTGGGGAAACCTAGCCGATGGACTGCAAGCAGGGGTGGAGGAGAGGGAGCAAGGCGTCCAGTGAGAGGGGGTCGCTGGGGAACAGCATGGCAAACCCTCTGCTGCTTTGCAGTGAGGCAGGGGAAGCCCCGCACAGCCGCCAGCCGGCTGGGGAAACCATGTTATTTCAGGGACGGTCATGTTGTTCAAAAAAAACCTTCCCCCCAAAAAAATCATGCTATCGCAAAAACGCGTTAAGCGGGCACATGTTGAGCGAGTAATTACTGTATGTTCTTTCAATTAACCCCTTTTCTTATAACACCCACTGCCCATTACTTGACATTTAATGTCCATATTACAGGTGGTATCCTAAAAGAGACATGTAGAGAGTAGTGGCTCAGGGCATGCGAAAGCTGCCACAGCCAAAGAAGGAATTAACTTCTGGGAGCAGTCCCAAAACTCAACTTCAAACAAAGTGGAGACAGGATATGAGAAACAGAATGAGATTTTTTTTTTAAACAGTTAACCCCTCCCCACTAATAGTGGATTGTTCCTAAAGAGCGCCTAAGATTTAAAAACAGATTGTCTTTCTAAATGAAGTATACACCAAAAAAGTTATTTTCTTAACAGTTAGGCTGTGTCTAGACTGCATCCCTCGGCCAACAGGGGGATGCAAATCAAGCACTTCGGAAGTGCAAATGAGCCCGGGATTTAACATCCCGGGCTTCATTTGCATACTCTCGTTCCAACGCTGTGCCAATCAGGCTCAGTGTAGAAAGTGAACGTAAACTGTAGCTGTGACTCGGCCGCGTTTCTGCTGACAGTGGGGGCTTTTTTGGCAGATCCTGTACTTGCTACACTTTACTTTTACTTTCGACACTGAGCCTGATCGGCACAGCGTCGGAATGTGAGTATGCAAATGAAGCCCAGGATATTTAAATCCTGGGCTCAATTGCACTTCCAAAGTGCTTGATTTGCATCCCTCTGTTGGCAGAGGGATGCAGTTTAGACATAGTCTTATATGCCACTTTAAAAACTTCAAAGTATATTATAAATATTAATTAAATTTCACAATACCAATGGTAACAGCTCTGGAAACTTGTATGCCACTTCACTTTTGCTTAGCAACACATGCAAACCTGTATGGGTATACAAAATAAAAGGATACATTTTAATACATACTTGATATTAGCCCCTAACAATACATTTTTTGCAACCATCTGCATGGTTTAAACCTTTCCACGCTGTTTTAAGACACAAACATCCAGCCAAAGTTCCTAAGGCATGCAGGATGCACACAATCAAATTTTCATACAACTGATCAAGACACCTGTGATGTGTGTGAGCATATCTAATAAACTTTGGATGAAGTCTGTTTCCATTTCTATAAACCCTGCTTTAACAAAAAAACCTTCAAGTTATCCCCTTCTCTCAATCAAACTGAGGACATAACTGGCAGCTAATGTAACAAAGGAAATTCAGTAAACATAATATTTCAATAGGTTCAAAATGGTCACCTCATTTAAACAGTGTTATTCTTTTCAGCTTTTTATGATGCACTCATCATCATGGCATATGACCCTTCCCTAACTCACACCTTCTGCTCCTTTCCCTCCTCCCCCCCACACTTATTGTACAAGAAGTAAAACTCTTTCCATTGTTCTGGAAATATCATGAAGTAACAAAAGGTACATATTAATACCTGCTTTTCTCATAAAAGAGAAATATTCCGCAATTACCATCCTTTACCTGTAAGAACGAGTTACCCATAACAAACTCACTTGCTCTTCTTTCAGTCTTCAGACTTTAATTTTGAGAATTCAACAGGACAATTTTTTCTTAACTGCAACACTTCTGCTGCTTGTGAAGATTCAAAATAATTTGACCGTGACCTACTGAACTTGCTAAACCGAAGATCAAATGCCCATTTAACCTCCAATATTTAACTGTCAATATGCCAATCATCCTTACTACTACATGACTTACTGATTCAATTTAAACTAAAATTCAAGCAAAGACCAAGGCACATTACAGACTTATGTACAGTCAGAGGTGTGAATTCCTGACCTGATGGCACAGCTCTATGCAAGTCAATAGTGTGGAGAGTTCTATTGGCAAAACTGTGCTCTTACAGTATAGCCTATTTTATTCCAGGGGCCAGTTCTACTATGCCAGTACAAAGTGCAGCTTTCTAGGAGTATCCTGCCAGGACAGTATACAAGTACTCCCATTCCTGTAAAACACTCCTAATATAGAGATAACCTTCATCTATTTCCAATACAATTGCTCAATTACTGAGCCAAAATGTAAGGTAAAAGTGCAATCACTATATAAATTCCTGATGATAACACTGGTTGTAAGGGATAGATGTATTTTACAACCCTTTCTCTTATACAGTGGTGTCCAATCTTTTCTTCCGAAGGACTGAACATATTTCAAAAATACCATAGAACCATAATCCATATTTTGTGGCAGATCCTCTGCCCTGTTCTATGCCTCTTTGTTCCACTGAGGTGACACAAAAGGAACAGAAACCACCTGCAATCCCGTTGGGGATTCCCAGGGCATTGAGGGGGCTCCAAACAGGCACAAAACCAGCCTTGCCATCTCCTACATCTCTCTTCACATGAAGATGTCTTTGGGCAGACGGATGGAGATGGCAAGAGCACACTGCGTTCTGGCTATCCTCACATGGAATACAATCTCTTATACCTGTGTGCATGCAAGATGTGTATGTGCATTTATGTTAATTTAATTTTCTGAAATATTTTCAAAACTAGGATTATTCCTACCTGCAAGTAAACGGGAAACTGGGAGATGAATGCTGACTCTTTCCTGGGAAACACAGTATCTGATGGTCTCAACAGAGTGTCCACATATACTGAGAACGATAGGCTGTTCACCATCCGTAAAGCCACTGTGACACTGCATCAGCACAGTCAAGCATTTCTTATAAGCTTCAATGAGTACCTTTTCCTACAAAAAGATATTGTGGTTTACATACACCATGAAGAAAACAGAGTCCTTTCATATGATGTACAGTCGATAACATACTAAGTTATGCTCTGTGTTTATTTTTTCCTCGTTTTTTTTTAACTTTTCTTAATATAATCTTCTATTCTATTAGTCCTTTGGACTCCTAATGGAGTATAAGGCCTCCACATTCATTCTCCATCTCTTGTGATCCTTAGTGATAGTCTTGATTTGATCCCATGTTAAGCCAGCTACTTTTACTTTGTTCAGGTAGCTTCGTCGCCATGTTTGTTCGGGATGTCCCCTTTTCCTCTTTCCCTTTGGATTCCATTCTAACACTTGTCTCATGATACATTCCTCACAGTCCTTTCGCAGAATGCGGCCTGCCCATCGACATTTTCTTTTCTTAATCTGGACTTCCAGTGATTTCTGATTTGTTTTGGTCCACAAGGTTTCATTTGGCACTCTATCGTATCACTTCAGCTGGAGAACGTGTCTCAGGCATTTATTGACAAATGTCTGAATTCTCTTAGTGTTGCTCTGGACAACGTGCCACGCCTTGGAGCCACTCAGCAGCACTGATTTCACATTGGAAGTGAAAATACATAGTTTGGTTCTTGTTGAAATGGCTCTTGTACCCCAGACTGGTCGTAGTATGGCAAAAGCTTATTGCGCCTTTCTTATTCTTGCACTGATGTCCTCTTCAGTTCCCCCATCCTTGTTGATAACACTCCCCAAGTATACAAATTGATCTACCTCTTGCACTGCTTTTCCTTCAACTGTAATTTCACCTCCCTGCCTGTTGTTAATGAACATCAACTTGGTCTTCTCTTGACTAAAATTGCGGCCAGCTGTTAACTCGTTCAGCTGTTTCCTGTAGGGCATCTGTCTTATCTTGCATATGCTCTAATTTGTCTGCAAGCAAGGCTAAGTCGTCTGCAAACTCTAGATCTTCAAGTTTCCTAGTTTGAGTCCATTGGAGTCCCCTTCCTGAATCAGCATATGCTGTTTTTGTGACCCAGTCTAGGACAATCTTACCATTAATATAATCTTACTATTTTTAAATTACCCCAACTTATGAACTAGCCTGTGATGAGTGTGGCTCAGTAAGCTGTGGCACCTGCCTCTAGTAAAGAGAAAGAGGGCCACAGTGAGCCTCTGAGGCTAATACTATCCGCCAGTAGCATGAGACCCACAGACAGTAGCTGGCACTTTTTGACACAATATACGTTACCCACACTTCTCTTCATATATAAAAGCAGAAGGAACTCACATCTAAAGCACACCAGTCCTGCATCATTGAAATAACATGTGTTAATTTCATCTGTAATGTAAATGCTGCTTCCCATTCTGGTTCCATTTCAATATGTTGTCCTACTTGACGTGTAATGGGATCCATACCCTAAAAAAATCCACAAAGAATCATACAGATTAAATATGTAATTAAAAAACCCCTAGAGGTGCCAACATAAGTTTGAGTAATTACTTGTACAGTTTAAACATTCTGCTCCTTTCACAAAATTATAAAAAGGATCTGGAAAGAAATAAAAGACAACATTTTTAAAAAGGGATGTTAGATAGCAATTCATTAAATAGTTGTATAACTGCACAAAATATTATCCGTTACACAACTATTCGATAATCCATGAGGGTGGGGCCAACAGCCAGTGCACTCCCAACCCCGCTCCCGGGGAGGCCCCTGACACCCCACACTGCTGCCTCTGTATCAGAGGCAGAAGCCCCATCCACGGGGCACCTGAGCTGGCATTCCATAGATGTCTACCAGCATCCCATGGAGCAGCTTCTGTCTGCAACAAACCTGGGCCTGCCACAGACAGAAGCTGCTCCATGGCAGCCTCCCATGTGTCCCCCTCCCCCCGCTGCTGCCTCTGATAGAGGTAGAAGTGTGGGGCGGGAGGGGAAGAAAGTGGCGCGTATGAGCCAATATGCACAGGGATCTGGTTTGAAAGCCAGTTTCCTACATGTACTAGCTCCCACCTGCCCCCCTCAACCTCAGAGGTAGCAGTTCTGTCAGAGGGAAGGGGAGATGGTGCCACAGCTCCGGTATTTGTGGGGAGCCAGATTAAAAACTGGCTCCCTATGGGGCACTGGCTCCTGTTCCCCCTGCCTCTGATAAGAGGCAACAAGGGGGAGGGGAAGCATGTAGTCAATAAGATTAACTGATAAGTGTAGGTTTATCGGTTAATTGTGTACTCAACTACACGTTGACATCTGTATTAAAAAATAAAGAGGGAAAAATAGTATTAAACAATTCAGGATACAGAGGTGATAAAATACTGGATTAGACTGGTCACTAGTCTGATCTGGTATGGCAAGTCCCATTTATGATTTAGGAAGCATCTTGAATTGAAGACTAAGAGTCAAGAATTCTCTCTACAAATGTCTTTAATCAAGAGTCAAATCCTTAAAAGGAAAAACTTCTAAATACCAAATTCAGTTTGTTAAAGATATTTCTAAGGATTTTTTTTATAAGTTTATAGATAAAAATAATTTAAAATTCAAACTGACATTCTCAAACGTGGTCGGATTAGGATAGCATGCTCTCAGCAATAATGAATTTATTAAAAGTATGAACAAAAGCTAAAAATTTGAGAGGTCACTGAATACTGAAAAGAATTATTGTTATTTGGTCAAGCCTTTTGCCCTCATAGTTGACCTTACAAAAGCATAGTTAGTCTCAAAATACTGAAAAAAATAGTATAACAATGTATTAAAGGATCAAAATATTACAAAAGGGAATACCATCCTGTGTATATTTTAAAGTTCATTGGGACAAAGACTTTGTTTCCCAATATGTTTGTACAGAGCTGAGTACAATTGGTAATCCTCAAATAATTAAATATCGCCACATTAAATATAGCAAAAGCTAGATAAGACAGACTAGTCTAGCTATTCTCTCACATACAAATGTAAACTGCATCATTATCATGGCATCAAACTGGTACCCTTGTTTTAATTCTCCCCCTTTTTCTCTCCCCCCCACTTACACAGAAGGAAGTTAATGTACACTTTTACATGCACAAAGTTTAGGAACATTTGTTGTGATTCTAACAGACGTGTAATTTAATCACAATACACTGAAATCAACAGAAGATTGCAAGTACTTTGATGTAACAATTTAATTAAACAAAAAAAGTGTTTTACATCTGACAACATTCATTTTACTAAGACAGAAAATTTATGGTGTTTATTTTAAAACTGACAGATTCACATACCTGCATACACTTCAGTAACTCTAAGAAGGCATCAAAACCCTCTAGAAACTTTTGCCTCAAGTCATTTGTCCAATCAGATGGCTTGCTTATCAACACATACCTGAATCCAGTAGAAAAAAATTCGTGAGTTAGTTTTAATAATTTTTAAAGTATTCATTAATTTGATTAGTATCAAAACTCTTACTTGAGATCCAAAATAAGACTCTGAACCCGCTTGAATTTGAAAGCTTGAAGGGCAGTATATCTTTCAAACTGAAATCTGCCCTGGATGTCCCGGTGCCTTAAGTGGTCCACAAATGTTCTGATGATTGTGGTCATAAGATTTTCTTCTGTTATCAGCATTCGAGCCTTTGCCAAAGTACAATAAAGTTTCTTGTAATCAACAAACATTGCTAACCAGAGAAACAGGCTAAATTAATATTGCATCTCTGCAGGTAAAAATCTATGCCTTTTCAGCCAAACCATCTACAGTATATTGCTGGTGTTCCTCTATAATTTAACATTACTTTAAAACAGAAGTTCATAAGAGAAAATTAAAATTCATCTGCAAAACTACCTACTGCCTACTCCCTGGCTATTTCAGTAAGGTAATTAGAAACATGCTGAACTTAAGTACATAAGCAATCGTATTGAATCCAAAATGATGATTCATGTGCTTAAAAAGTCAGGCACATGCTTAATACCTTGCTGGATCACGGTCATACAAAATACATGACTACACTGCATATACAACCAATTGAATATGTTCTATAAGAGCAATTTTTAATAGTCTTTCAATTAAGTTAAGCCAATATATAAAGGCTTCAGTTGAGGAAACGTGTTAGCAAAGAACCTGGAAATGAGACAGCCTTTGGCTCTAATCTAATTGAGTTTATTTTTTAAAATATTACCTTTATGCTTCAAAAAATATTTTCTTTGTCTCAATCCTTATTGCTACAACTCTCACCTCTTTGATACTTCCTTTCAGGATTCTCTCTCTAACACTTAAAACTTTTTGAAAAAGAGATGTATTTTGGAAACATGATTAAAAACAATTTTTATTTAAGATATCTAACTAACTAACATTAATTAGATAAGATATCTAATTAACTAACATTACCTAGCTAAGTCCCGCAACCAGTACAAATAGTAGTGATGCCATTTTACAGACAAGCAAACTGAGATTAAGTGATACGGCCAAGGCAAGTCAGTGACAGAACTAGGAAGAGACCCCTGACCTCCTGAATCAAGAGGTAAGAATACATCATCAGCTGACACATCCAGGAGCTAGCAAACTGTTAAAAAGAAATCACAATTGAAATCAGTTATCCTGAAATCAGTTCCTAAATCATTTACCATGTTCTCCATACAGTCTTAGAAATGTTATCTGCCTTTAAATTGATTCTGCTTGGAAAACTTGCAACAACATTCTTTTTAGAAACAATTCTATGTAAGTCAGATTTTCTTTCCTCATTTTATTTAATTTCCAAAGCTGTTTTCATGAAGACAGAATCTCTGTTGAGTTCATCTACTCTTAAGTGTTCTTCACTTTAAACATTTTGTGATATACAAACAGACTTTGTGTGTCAGAAAAAGTTCTCGAAATTCTGTGAAAGGCAGCCATTGGTTTTTAAAAGAAAAACCGCAGCTGCTTTTGCGGAAAAACTTGCCAGCTGTCTACACTGGCCGCTTGAATTTCCGCAAGAACACTGACCATCTCATGTAAGATGGTCAATGTTTTTGCGGAAATGCTATGCTGCTCCCGTTCGGGCAAAAGCCCTCTTGCACAAATGCTTTTGTGCAAGAGGGCCAGTGTAGACAACGCAGTATTGTTTTGCGCAAAAAAGCCCCAATCGCAAAAATGGCGATCGGGGCTTTCTTGCGCAAAACCGCGTCTAGATTTTGCAGAAAAGCATCCGTGCCAATCTAGACGCTCTTTTCCGCAAATGCTTTTAACAGAAAAACTTTTCCGTTAAAAGCATTTGCGGAAAATCATGCCAGTCTAGACGTAGCCCTAGTGTAACGTGGGTCTGCCCATTTAAAAGTAAAAAAGAATGTTCTTAATTCACAGTCAAGGGGAAACTAGAGTCAGGAGAGACCTGCAAGAAGGTTCTCATGTGGAAGCACGAAGATGATGAGCTGGGGAAGCTTCACAGAATTTCATCACAGACAGAAAATGCTGTGGTGACCCTGTCTTAAGAAAAAAGTTTAAATCAAGGCCTTCCCAAAGAAGCCCATAGGCTGGAGTGAGATTGGCTGATGTCCTTAGGCACAGAGGGAGCTGTGAAGTGGAGAGAAAGACAGACTGAAAGAATATTAAATTGGAAGCCCCAAGGAAAGGAGAACTTGAAGCTAGAAAGGCAAAGGAACTGCATGTTTATTCTGTGAGTATTTCATAAATCAGATTGCATCACAGGGATTCTTATGTGAACACTTCTGACTGTGAATGGTGGAATGGAAAATCAAGAAGGAAACTGAAGTATGGCAGCTGCAGTGTCACACCAGGGAGTAGTGTGCACCAACACCACACCCTATAACACCTGGCATGGATATTTACAGACTCTTAATTTGGCATGGTCAGAAGATGAAACTATGTATTAAAATGATAATCTCTCGATATACGTTCATTATTGAAAAAAATTGAGATGTCCAAAACAAAAGAATAGATCCACATACCCATGTGCTCAGGGACATTCAGGCTGTGTCTAGACTACAAAGTTCTATCAGAAAAAGATATGCAATTTGTGAACAGCAATTTGAGTATCTTTTCCCACTTTTCTTCCAAAAGAGGCTTTCCCAACAGCTGGCCCATCTACACTGGGCTGAATGTCAGAAAAAAAGTCTCTTTTGGAACTTCCCTTCCTCCTCATAGAATAAGGTTTACAGTGATGCCGAAAAAATGCGTCTGTTTTTCAAAAAAAAAAAAAAAAAAAAAAAAAAATCAGAAAAGCAGATGCGTTCCTTGGCAGAGCTTTTCTGGAATACCTCTGGTATCCCGGAAAACCTTTGCAGTCTAGACATACCTGTAGATACAGATTCAAAACTTCGCAGCATAGGTCCAACTCCAGTTCGCAAATGTTACCTATATTTAAAAACTACTAATTAGTTTTCATGAAGTCGGCAACACAGTGATTTGCACAGGAGTACTACAAATAGTCTATAAACTCAAGATTTTAGTGCAGCTCCTAACAAATGAAACTTTCTTCCCCCATCTTTAGTACTTACAAGTGAAGGCACTGTGAATATCTGTACCGAGAGGTCAGCAATTGAGAACTCTCTGTCGTGGTCATCTTTCACATAATCACTCTGCAATCGCTCATAGTTCTATTAAGAAGGAGGCAAAAAAAGGCAAGGAGTGCCAACTATCAGTTTTAAAAAAAGGCAAACACTACTCACCAGAGTAGGTACAGTGAAGAGTTGGACAGACAGAGCAGTCACGGACACTGCTCGCTCGTGATCATCCTCCATAAAATCTGTCTGCAACTGCCGGTAATTCTAAACAACAAGGGGGAAATTCACCTCTAATCCACACTGACCTGATGTTTGCTTTAAATTCAATCTCTAGGAGGGAGTGGTACTGAACCATCATTAAGAAACAAACCTTGAACAATGGACATGACAATTTACTGGCCCATGCATAAAATCTACTCACCCATTCTAATTACCATTAAAGTGATTAGAATATCAAGAAGCTAATTAAGAGCATCTCAAAAATTAGTTATTGTAGGAAATACTATTAAGCGCAGTTGAGTTTAGGGGTCACCTTTAACTAATACTACCAACAAGAAGTAATGACGGTCTCTCAAGTAATGGGACCTTAGTAGATTGGCTGGGAAAGATAAAACATCAGAGGTGATGCATCCTGTACTAGATAGTTGTTAGTTCACCACCTGCATTAGATTGAAATAAAAAAAAAAATCTATTTTCTTGACAGGTGATAAGGTATTATGATAACTAAGTTTTTGAACTCAGAAGGAAATAAATAGTTCTTATTTAAATAGTCTCACTTATCAAAAACAATCCTAAGCAATACTCCAAACAATAGAGTATCATTACTTTTGTATGTCCTACTTGAAACTTTTTACCAGGCTGTGTTTTGAAGCATTTTCCATTTATCATAAGAAAGGTACTTACTCTTGCAAACCGGATAGCAAAGAGTTTCTTGTATTTCAAATCCATAAGTAGACTGCTCATGAATAACTGATGATACACACTTCTAGCTCCTGTTAAGAAAATATACATATTATTTTGCCATTACTGACCAGCAGATTATCATGAAAACAACTATAATGGTAACCTTGTAAATTAAGAAGAAATTCTACTCTCCTATCCCCTATTGAAGAGGGCTTTGATAACATTTAGCAATCAATAGAAAATGGTGAAGAAAACCATCAGTTTCCCCCACTCCTAAGTATTTTTTCTGTAGGGTTATTTCTTCTTCCACACATTTTTCAGCACCATTAAGGACAAAAATCAATTCTTGCAAGAAAATACAAAGAACTTAACTTTGGATTTGTCAGTTAAGAAAAAAAATAAAGAATGATTATGCTTTAAAATATATGCACGCATTATTTTTACTAATTTTCCACAGAAGTTCCGTCACTAATTCAGTTAAAAGTCCTATCTCTTGTTTTTAAAAACAACAAGTTTGAAGGTCACCTTTGATTAAAGGCCAGTAATTAAACACTTTAAATTGTTTAATGTGAACTATGAGACATCTGTTCCCCTAAAAAATAGCATAGTTCCATATAGAAATCTGAACCTTCATTCTACAGCAGGGGTGAGGAACCTCAGGCCCAGGAGCTGGATGTGGACCTTGGCCTGCCTGGATCCAGGCCCCAAGGCTCAGGGCCCGCCCCCCAGCATTGGGGAGCCTACGCTGGTGCTCCAGTCCCCTTGCTGCTCCCCGTGGGACTGAAGCACATAAAAACTACTAGGCTGAGCCACCCAGGCTCTGATGTGCAAGAGGAATGTGGGAGTATCTTTCACCTTCTCATTTGGGGGCCACAGTGAGGGTTTCCCCCCCCCCACTTCTCACTTGTATGCAGCCCCCGACTTATTTTTCTGCAGATCAGCAGCTCTTCCAAAAAAACCTCAAAAAAGTTTCCACATCAGTGTTCCCTCTAAGATTTTCCATCCATGTGCAGAGTGAGATTTGTCTTGTGAACCAATTTGTTATTAACAAATATCACGTGTGCAGGCATATTATGTATGTATGTATGTATGTATGTAAAATATTATGGAAGAAAGAATACTAAAACAAGCGATAATTAACAAGGTGCATGACTTCATATTAAATAAACATTTTAAGTCAAATAAAAATAAAATTAGTACTGCAAAATGTTCAGTAGCTAGCTTCTGTTAATAGCTCTCTCCCAGACTATCCCCCAACTGGAGTAGATGATCTCCCTTCCCGCCCTATGGGACTGTTGGCACTACACAAGTTAGGATGTGAGGAATGAAGTGCACTTGGACAGTTCTCTACCTTTTCAAAATACAACTAAAAGCCTTCAAGGTCCTATCTCTTGGATCATAAAATTTGGTTCTGGAGGACTATAATTAGAGCTCTCTTTGGCCTGTTGTGACTTAAATTAACACTTTATTTCCATCAGTTCTCTGAATAATGTATTAGAGTTAAAGGTTCATCATTTGCTCTCTAAATTCTTTATGTTTTTGTTTAAATTTACCAATTTACCTGTTTGTTCTCTTCATACTACATATGCAATAGTTTTTCCAGTCTGTACTATGCGTTAAGGATGAAATGCACCAGTGATGTGGCCATCAACCACACTCAATATTTAAGTTCAGTGTTGGAGGCCATATAGGGGAGCTATGTGCACAGTAGTCACTTTGCCAGGAGCTCTGCCCATACCACTCCCTCTGTTGCATTTGAGATCTGGCTTTGGTTTCACCTACTTGCACATTCCTACTGAACTGTTCTACCACTGACCTATGCCCTTAGTGGCTATACAATAGCAGCCAAAGTTGTATGCAGGAGCTAATTCTTCTAATAGCAGTAATTTCTGATTGGATACTGGCCTAAAGACTCCTAGAGGATGCTGCTGCAAAAAGCAGAAAAACAAGTTCAATTTGTTTTGTAAGTAATAAATTAATATATAACCTGAAATCAAATGTCACCTTATTGTAAGTTCACAGTAAAACCTTGATAATCTCAAATTGATAATATCAAATCCAAATCTCACTATCTACTTCTTTGTGAAGATTTAACAGCCAAGTATTGTGGTGAAATCGCATAATATTAAGACCTCTTTATTGTTTATAAAATACCCTTTGGTGCATCTTATTTACAATTTAAACAACTGAACATGTAAAAAATCCAAAATACTTTTTCTGCTGCAGTACTTTTGAGTTTGTGTTTTTCTGCTGACTTGCTTATTTGTAAAGCTTGCTGACTTACTACGGCTCTCCCAGTTGCCAACATTAATTAGTGAGTTCCTACTGCATAATGTGTTCTGTGTAGTATATCTACATTACTATATTTGGCAATAATAGGGACAGCAATAGTCTTAAGTGGGCTTTCTTTTTTTTAAACCGAGGAAAAATAATTTTGACCTTAAAAGAGCAACTGATGCACACGCGGCTCTGGACGCCCACCTGAGCAGCCACATCATTCACTTTGTGGTTCTGCAAGAAAGTGAGCACTGCTGCGTGGCTCTGGGAAGAAGGTGGAAGGGTTTAGAATTTGTTGTGCTCAGCCACGGAAGCACGCACCTTAGAGGGAACCCTGTTGCCCATCCCTGTTCTACAGCCCATTCACCTGAGAGAGTCCACACTAATAAACAAACTTCTGTAAAAGGGAAGGGATGGCCTCAATTTCCAAAAATCCTGATGTTTGCAGTTAAACCCACAAAATTCTGAAGAGAAGGAAAATACTTTCCTTCCCCACCTCCCTGCTCCTGACTCTGATACAGAAGCAACCACGTGGGTTGGGGGGAGAAGGGAGGCACCTCCACAGAGCCTGTGCTCCCACCTGCCGCCCCCCCCCCCCGATGCTTCCTCTATGGGAGGTAACCGGGGGGGGGGAGGGGGGGAGGCAGCTTTGGAGAAACCAACTTTCCACAGGTACTGGCTCCTGCCTCCTCCCCCGCTTACTGCCTCTGGGGAGAGGAAGGTTGCGTGTAGTCATTTGGATTAATTGATAAGCCTAGGTTTGCGGGTTAATCATTTAAATGGCTGTATACTAACATCCCTAATTTCCATTGGGAGTTCTCAGCTCAGCAGGTTTGAATGGAGTCTGCAACAATAGCTCTGCATCTTTCTTTGTCTTTCTATAGAACAAAAAAATTTTAAATTACACCATTTTGGATGAATGTGCCTCTGTCTCAGGAACTCCAAAGGAATGCATACTTATGCTGTTGTCTCTTCTCTGGGCCTTAAAGTGGCATAGCAATTTTTAGGTCAATATGTGTACAAATATCAACTTTACAGCCCTTTGAAAAGTCTGTTCTTAACAGAAAGTTCTTCTCTCTCTTCACTATACTGTAGTCAGTGGTACAAGTGGAACCCAGTACTGTGTCCAGGGTGGCAAGCAGCAATTAACAGGAAGCAGGTAAACTCTGCATGGGACTCCTCCTCCCGTCCCCATGCTCTCACTGACCCTTCTCAATGATCCACACCCCATACCTGAGGAGAGGAGTTTCTGTCCTCCTCCTGCTGTGCTGGAGACTTCAGAACCACAGCAGTGAAAGGAGAAGGTGGGGCTGCTAGGCAGTCCCATGCTGGCTGCTCCTCCAGCATGGCTCTACCACTCCAGCCCTTCCATGCAGATGTGTGTCTGGGAGCTGTACAGCAATCTCACCAGATGACAAGACTGGGGGCAGTACAGCCATGCCACAGGAGCTACCAACCTTCTTATCCTTTCTCCACTGTAGTTCCTTGGAGAGTCTTGAGGTTCAAGGCTCTTCCAAGAACCACAGAGAGGAAAGGAGCAGACCCTCCAAGCCCTGCCCTTTGACAGAGAAGCAGGACAGAGTGCAACTTGGGGTGTTACAGGCACCAGAAGAGCTGCCAGCATTCTGCTCCTTTCCCTGCTTGGAACCACAGTGAGAAAATGAACAGAAAGCTAGCAGCTCCTCTGGTATGGCTCTATCATCCTATCCCAGCCTCCGCCCCCCAGCCCTGTCTGGTCCTCCAGCAGAGCTGTTGTACAGTCAGAGGGAGACCCTGCATGGAAGGGACTGAGACTGTATAGCTACACAGGTCTTTTTGGTATGCTATACTGGCTAGAAGTATCTTGCTGGCATGGTGCACCAGACCAGACTGGATCAGACTACTCACTCTACATGCACTGCTGACTATCTTCCTGAAAGGGCCATCCCAAAATTTCACAATTCAGCATATTTCAAATTTGAGAAGAGGTAAGTAAAGCACAGTAAATTTGTAAACAGGCAATTGCTTGTACAATAGATTGCAATAAAAATTGCCTAAAACATGAACAGATATGACAAAACAAAACGGTTACCAGAGTACTTTCTGTAAGCACATACAAAGTCATTTTCATTATAAAGTTTGGTCAACTCACCTTTCCACAGTTTGGAGTCAGACAGCATTAGTTTATCCACAAGGGAAGAATTTTCACCCTCTGGTCCCTCCTGTAAACCAACCTGACACAATATTCGACGAAGGCCATCTTAACAAAAACAAAATCACAGAATAAAAATACAAAAGCTAGTTAACACTAAAATTACTTTTAGATGTGTATGTAGCATAATGGAAGTTTACATAATTTGAGTGTACATCTTTATATAGTATACTAGCTGGACTTACCTGGTGTTGTTCAGGAAACCGGAGGAACAAAATTTAGGAAAGGAGGGAACCCTGAGTCAGGGGACCCCCAGAGCCACAGACCCTGGGAGCTGATGGCTTCTGGCTCACACATGACCCTCTGAGAGCAGCAGGACCATCCTCCCCCTAAGACTGAGCAGCCAGCCCCCAAGAGAACAGTACACAGTCATGTGGCCAGTAGCAAGGGGACTTCTCTTTGCCAGGTTGGCTCAGGGATCCACCTGCCCTGCCTTGGCAAGCAAAAGCTCAAAGCTCACATCTAACCCCGATAGCTGGAACCAGACACAGAAGAGCCCCACTTGCAGAATGAACAGCAGCCAGCTGGCTTCACAGCAGTGTAATACATCGAGGGTTTAACCCAGACCCTCTGCCCTGCGCTGCAGCAGGTACACAGATTCCTTTTGCTCGGATAAGCCCAGCGAGCTGTGCAGAAAGGCTGGTTGGCTTTGGCTTCCAGAGGGGAGGAGGTGGCAGGTGGGGAGCGACCCCAGGTGGAGGGAAAGTTACACGCGGGAGGGGCGCCCCAGCTCATGCCCAGGGCGGCAGGTGCCGTGGGGGGTAGGGCGGGTGCCTGAGCCGTTGTGCACATGGGGGTGGGAGTACTGCGTGCCAGCTGGGGGGAGGGGGAAGAGAGGGTCAGTTATGTAACCTCGCAGGTAGGAGGGGGTGAGTCCCAGGAGGCTACACAGGGCAGGGCGCCCCAGTTCGCGCTCAGGCCCGCAGGTGCAGGGCGGGACCCCGATCGGGTCCAAAAGTACCTTAAAACCTTCTCCTGCATGAAAGGTTATCCCATGCAAAGTTTGGTTGTGGTAGGTCTTATAGTGTCCAAGTAATTAGCGCACAAACTTACAAACATTCTCCTTTATATATTAGATAGGGTGGTACTTGGACAGATGTGGTGGAAGAAAATCAGATTCTCTGCCTATGTGGGGCACAGGCTGGCAGTTACGGAGGTGGCGGGCAAATGATGGGGAGAAGCTGGGCGCGGTCTGTGGGGGGCACAGACTAGCAGTTAGGGAGGTGGCAGGCGAAGGATGGGGAGGAGCTGGGCGCTGTCTGTGTGGGCAGCAGGAATAGCTCAGTGGTTTGAGCATTGGCCTGCTAAACCCAGGGTTGTGAGCACTGGCCTGTTAAACCCAGGCTTGAGGGAGCCATTTAGGAATCTGGGGCAAATCTGTAAGGGATGGTACTTGGTCCTGCTGTGAGGGCAGGGGACTGGACTCAATGACCTCTCAAGGTCCCTTCCAGTTCTAGGAGATGGTAGATCTCCATATATTAATATTAATTAATGCACAGGCCAGCAGTTAGGGAGATGGCAGTGTACAAAAGAGCCGACCCTGCTCCCCCTTCCTCCTTCTGTCTCTCCCCTGCTTGTGTCTGGCCTGGTGCCGGTTTTAACCATCAATGCCTTTTTCCATGCCAGCGTTCCTGTCTGCTCTTTCCGGGTCCACCTGCACGCCGGCTAAGGCACGCACGCACTATGAGGGCAGTTCTCCACGCGCTGCCTCTGCACAAGAGCCACAGGTCCAGAACAGCAGCGGCCTGGGAGCGCACTGGCACTGACGGAGCTAGTGCAGAAGGGGGAGGAGAGTGGTGCCCCCCATCACACCCTCCTACAGTACCTTAAAACCTTCTCGTGGAGGAAAGGTTATCCCATGCAAAGGTTGCTTGCGGTAGGTCTTATAGTGTCCAAGTTATTAAAGCACAAACATACAAACATTCTCCTTTATATATTAGATTTTTAAGATCACCAGGAAAAAAATACTTGAGACCTTAAATATTTCTTCCGCTCTCTTTTGTCTAATAAGAAAGGAGTTAATTTGGAAGGTGGAGGGAACACCAGAATTGCTTGTGGGCACACTCAAAATGAATAAGGGAGAAGATTAAAGTACTGTTCCACCAGACAACAAACACTGGTTCCTACTTTCCAGTGTTTTGGTCCACAGCTTCCTAATCTCATGAACCAATTGACCATATCTTCCCTGTTCCCCTTGTACAGTCATGATTCTATTTCTTGACTCCTCTGTAAGGAGCTTAGTATGCTTTGAGCAGGATGAGCAGAAGACTCCATTGTTTGGCCTCTAATGCAGAATTTCAGCCTACATATGCTGTAGTATGAGAATGAAGAGAGCCCTTCAGTCAGAATTCACAAGATATTCCCCATGAAATGAGACTGCATGCCTTTCTGAACATGTGATCAGAGCTTTATTGGCTCACTTCCTCCCTCTCACTTCTTTGCTTTTCTAATTCACTGTAACAGATATGAAACGGTTCATCAACTAAAAAAGGACTACTATTGACATATATTTAAGATGCCCAGATTTTATCTCATTTCTTTCATTTTAAAATGTAATCAAGGGTCAAAGAGTACCCTGTTATCAAACACCATTCAATGGCAACTCAGTTGCTGCTCAAAACCACCAATTTTACTACACCGAGCACTTGCATATAGAAGTCAGGATTCAGGAGCACAAATCTATTCATGGACAATAGATGAAGCACATCAAAAGCTATTAATTGATTAGGCTAACACAATATGCATTTGAGATAAGCTGTTTTAACATAAAGCATTTTGTTTACTTTTAGCATTAAGTTATCCTCTAAATTATCTTCTATTCTTTAGCAACGAAATGTTCGACTGCACCTACCTGAATATCCAATAATATTGCCAAACCAAGTCAGGAGCTTCAAACCAAAGCTCTGATGGGCAACAATAGATGAATGCATAACCTGAACTTTCAGTGGTTTTGTCTGGCGACTGGTATTTCTCTTAAGAAAAGAGAAGAGGAGGAGGAAGCTTAGTTTAAAGTGAATATCAGGAAAGACATAAGTTTTGCTGTACAAAAACACAGAATTCTGTACACCAAATTAAAACATTTAATCACAGGAATTAAGATGAAGTCCTATTACTACAGGTTGTATCTCCCTAAAGCAGGTCTCTCTGGTATAGTAACATCCGTGGTCCAGGAGGACCATGGATGTTCCTGGACCACAGAGTCCAGGAACAGGAAGGTCTGGCAGTGGGGCAGGAACGTGGTAGCAGGGACCAATGACTCAGCCAAGAGTCCAGTATCAGGAGGGATTGGTGGTGCAGCTGGGAGTTTTGGCCCCACTGGCCTGAGAGCTCCAGTGGAGCCACAGCCAGAGAGCTCTGACCCCACCCCCAGCTGCAGAGCTCCAGTGATGGTGCCATACAGCTGCAGACCTCCCTGGCTACCGCAGAGGTCGGAGCTCCCTCAGCTGGCGCAGGAGCTGTAGGACCAGGGCCAGGGCTCCCTAGCTGCTGGGGCCAGAATTCCACGGCTGAGATGCTTCAGCCGCAGCAGCATCCAGGGATCTCCGGCTCCTGGCCCAACCGCAGCGCCACATGTCTGTGGAATTCCAGCCCCAGCCGTAGAGCTCTGGCTGTGCACGCCAGCCCCAGCAGAAATGGGGTTAATGGAGGCTAGAGAGCCCCAGGGGGCTGGGGCAGCAGCAGAGCTAGGTGGAGCTCTAGCATGGGGACAGCAGGTCAGCATGGGCCATTAGGGGAAGGACCTCCCTGGTTTAGCAAATCCCCTTGTTCAGGATTGGTCAGGTCCTGAGGGTGCTGGACCAGAGAGGTCTAACCTGTAATAAGCTATCGATCATAGTTTAGTAGTTCAAATAGTACATTAATAAGATAAACTGTCAATTTTATTCTTAAATTTTCATCTGAAAAAAAATCCAGCATAATTCCAGTTTTCTGAATTGCCTTTACTGATATCCATAGTGTGTTCCCTTCCCCTGCCCAATATATCCTGATTTTTTGCTATTAAAATTTAAAATTAAATTAAAAAAAAGGAGATGTTTTAAAGGTGTTTTTGACCTGCCAAAAGACTACACCAAACACGCTCTCCCTACCACCAGTTTTTCTTTCTTCCTGGACACACATTTATCACCTTCCTATTATTTATAAGTACCCAATTGAAATACATCAGGAATAAAGTATCAAAGTTAGCTCCCTCCAGAGCAATGTATTAAGAGTGATGCAGCAGCTGACTACCAAGAAAACAAATCATCCACAAAGTAAACACACTGAAATTAAAGAAATGCATTTCCCCTTTGATTTCTTATTGTGATATTTATCTATGTGGTTACTCGAATTAACAAAAGGTAAAGATAATACATGGAAATGCACTTTTCAAGTCAATCGTGTCCCTTCACTAAAATGCCAAAATTTAAAAAGTCATTATATATGTTTCTGGAACCTAAACAAGCATGCATCATGAAAGCATCTTTATAGATGCACAAAAATTTTATTCTCCCCCAATATTCTTCAGTACATAAAATATTAATGGAAACCAAACAGTCTAATACTATACATAAAATAATTTTTTTCACACAGATAATTCACTTGAAAAGCTAATGGCAAACTCATCCCTGTGAATAAATTTGCTTATTTTCCTTACATTATTCAACTTTCATCTTTACAGCTTAAGGACATTTTCAGTTTTAACAATTATTTCACAGTGACTTATACTTTCACAGATAAAGTAACAATTTTCTACTACAGTAACACACAACAAATTCAGTTCCTTGACTTGGGATATTATCTGATAAAATGCAAGGTTCTAGGGATAGCTTAAAAAACTATTCATAAGTTACTTTTGTTGTATGATCTGATATGTAGTTTCAGAACTAAAAATACATGGTATACGTCACTGTAAACAGAATTCCCCATGACTTTACTGGAAAGCATTTCTTCCCACAGTAAGAAATCTGCTCCAACATGGGAGCATGAAAATTATTTCCTCAGTTCCTTTAATCAACTTCAAAAAGACATTTGTGTCACATGCTTAATCTTAGAATTTGAATTTTTTTCCTCTGTTCCTCAGAAAAATATTTAACATTACTCTAAAGTAGAATTTGCATGCCTGTATTCAGCTTAGTTTAAACTTCTAATTTTTCTAGATGTTAAACAAGGTGGAGGCTACAATTTACACATAGGCTACCTCTACACTGCAACACTATTTCAGGATACTGGAGTATCCCCAAATAGCTATCCCGCATCTCAACAGCAAGCCTGTTATTTCGAAATGTAATGGGCTCGCTATTTTGATGTGCCTGTAAGCCTCATTCCACAAGAAGGCTATGTCTAGACTGCAAGCCTCTTTCGAAAGAGCCTCTTTCGAAAGAGAGCATCTAGACTGCACGTTGAACTTTCGAAAAAGCGGCTTGCTTTTTCGAAAGAAAGCATCCAGTGAGTCTGGATGCTCTCTTTCGAAGAAGCCCTATTTACATTGAAGAACGCCTTCTTTCGAAAGAGGAACTTTCGAAAGAAGGCGTTCTTCCTCGTGAAATGAGGTTTACCGCCATCGAAAGAAAAGCCGCGTTCTTTCGATTTAATTTCGAAAGAACGCGGCTTGAGTCTGGACACAGGGGAAGTTTTTTCGGAAAAAGGCTACTTTTCCCGAAAAAACCCCTGAGTCTGGACACAGCCGAAGTAAGGAACATTTCAGAATAGTGGGTTATTTTGAAGTTATGAAATAAGCTATTTTGAAATAAGATCGAAATAAGATATGCAATTTGCATAGGTCAAATTGCGTATCTTATTTCTACCTACAGCGCAGGGTAAATGCATTTTTACAGAATCATTCATGCCTTATAGGTAATCATTATGCAATTCTGTTTCTAAAGCTTAAAAAAGGACAAGCACAGATGTAAAAGATATTCACAACACTTGCATTAAAAAACCCACAGTTCTTTGCTGCTTTTGAATATCTGCTTCTGAAGCTTATTCCCAACCAGAAAGCATCCTCCCTGACAATAGCTAGTTGAATGTCATTGTAGAATATTAGTATTTCAACCCATAACTAATTAAAAGTAGATGAAATAAATAAAAATTCTCTTTTTATGGAAGTGCACCTAACAGTAAGAAACTCCTGAAGTGGAAAACCATCAAGGAAAAGGAGAAATTGCAAATATAAATATTTCCATTTGATTTTCTGATCTTTAAGAGTAAAATAAAAATATTTCAACTTCTGATTGAGTACTGAGGATTACAGAGATGGAAATATTAGTGGTCAAAACTTCTCTACGCCGAGATTCTTATTTCCGGAAGTGCCATGGTATTAGAATTAGGGCACCAAAAAAAGTGAGAGAGTATAAATAGACATTGTATCGCCATCCTCAAACTCCAACAAAGTTATTAATAAATATTAATATTTTGCACAGAAAATATCAAAATAATACACACAGTATTTCAAAACTGTGCTGTACTGAGAAGAATGGATTAATTATGTAAGATCACTCACCACTATTACTGATTTTGCTTGGTCACAATACTGGAAGTCTCCGTATCGGACTGATCTGCGTCCCTTTAAATTTATAAAAAAACAAGACAGTAAACAACTTGCTGAAGTACAAGGATAATCTTAAACTTTGAATAATATAAATGAAAACAATAAGTAATAAGTCAGCACTTACGTTTACCTTATTTGCAGTTACTTTCTAGAGAAAGTGCTCTCTATATAATCCTAAGTATCTGAGAATTTATTATATAAAATGTCTTGTTTTTAATACCTTTAAAAGAAGGTACATTATATAGCTTGCTAGGTCCTATAAGTTCACCTGAATAGTATAATAGCAACTACAGCGCTGGCTTTATCTGAATATTCTGGAGATCCTCTAACAGTGGTTCTTTCTTTAGTATTAAATAAGCCAATTAAAAGTGTGCACAGTTCATGTATTCATGATATTACAAAAACGGTTTACAAGTTTATAGTACAGATGAACTGGTTTCCTTTTAAAACATCAATTCGAATGCCAGTCTCTCAGCTTTTCTTAAATGTGTTCAGAGATGCAGCAAAGTTCAGTTAAAAAGAAATTAAACACAAATCCTGGAAGTATGAACCTATAATATGGGGGGAAAGTCTGGCATTTCTGGAGCCTAACCAGGGGAGCATCTCAAATTACCATCGATTAGTACTTGTATATTACAAAAATATTATATGGAACAGGGAGAATAACTGAAAAAAGTCACATCCAACTTTAGATATTTTGAGGCCCCCAAACTCTTACTTCCCTTAAACAAAAGAGAACAGCTTGAAGGAAGGACTTAGACGAAGTGCCTACCCTAAAGAAGATGGTCAATGGTTGATGTAGAAATGAGACTATACCTAAGGTGGCACAAACTTAACCTGGAAGAACAAAAATTACATCCTCAAACAAAATACTTAGTCAGTTGTAGGAGGTGCAGAGCAAGGAGGATGATCCTGAGAAGATCAGTGGGTTCCTTATAGTAAGCTCAACTATGCGCTAAACTCCCTGCTCTCTCCAGCTCTAGTTGTGAAACAGCTATCCCTTTTCTATTTCCTCCTGAAAGCCTTTTATTTACCACAGGCCAGAAGGGAGAAAGAATACTGGGAAGGCTCACAATCACTTAAAGAAAAAAAGCATTAAGCGTAGTCATATATAATTCACCATAATCTTAAAGTTCCAGTAAGGAAGTTACTTACATCTCTGTCTACTGTTGTTGCAAAGCCAATGGCCTCTTTCTGAGTACAGTTGACAGCTTTTTGGAGAGTATATATAACTTGTTCATATGTATGGACTTCATCATTAAAAAGCATGCAGTAGTAAGTGTCACTCTTCTCGCTATAAAATAAAGAGTGCATTTATATAATTAAGTGCTTAGTTTCTAATTTTAATAATTTTCAACAAATCAGATATCTACATTTGGGTTTATCCTAGCACTAATGACGTACATCAACAGAGCTTTATCCAGAAGCTGCTGAGTGCCTTCAACTCCCTCTGAAGCCAAAGAGAATCAAAGGCATTCTGCACCTCAGAGGACTGCTCAACACCCTGAAGGATTAAGTTGTTAGTGAATAAAGATGTAGAGTACAGGCAGTCCCCTGGTTACGTACAAGATAAGAACATACCTACAGTCCCTAAGTTGAATTTTTACGTAAGTCGGGTCCCCCAGGTGTCCCCGATTCAGCCGCTGCTGAAACTGACCAGCGGCTGACTACAGGAAGCCCGAGGCAGAGCTGCTCTGCGCCAGGCTTCCTGGAATCAGCCGCTGATCAGTTTCAACAGCGGCTGAATCTGGACGCCTGGGACAGAGCAGCTGGGGCGCTGCCGGGTTTGTCCAGTAGCGCCGCACCTCGGTGCTGTGGGACCAACCCGGCAGCCCCCCAGCTGCTCTACCCCAGGCGTCGGCAAGAAAAGCCTGGTCTGCTGGGGGGGGGGGGGGCGCATTAGCTGCACCCCCCCCCCCCCCATCAGACCAGGGAGACGCGGAGTGGCTTTTCTCGCCACGGAGGACGCAGGCGGCGGGACCACCGAGACGTGCCACGGTCCCACCACCCGCGTCCTCCGCGGCAAGAAAAGCCGCTCCGCGTCTCCCTGGTCTGCTGGGGGGGAAGCGCCCCCCGCGGCGGCGACAGTGGGGGAGGCACCCCGCACTAGCTGCGCTGCTCCCCCCCCCCGTTCGTAAGTAGGGGGTCCGACTCAAGTCGGATTGCCGTAACCCGGGGACTGCCTGTATTAAATTAGTCTGACAATTCTTGATTTTACTTCTGTGCACTTTTTATATTCTAGATTAGCAATATTCTCCTATACCTTTGGCATTATATTTCTACCCCTTTCTTTTCTAGATCTCCGTAATGGTCTCTCTCCACCAATCAACTAGAATCTAGAAAGTTTTGCAAATCTATGTTTATCACTTCAGACACTAAACCAATAAAGCCATCAGATCAGTTCTCTATTACTGTCATCAAAAAAATCAAATCACTGTTATATGTAATTCGGTATCTGCCACTACCATAAACTCTATTCTTCCACAAACCAGAATTAGACGATACCAATGTAGTGGAATTAAATTTTAAATAAATATGTTTTAGTCCCGGTGCTATTAATTTCAATCTATAGCAGTGAGTTCCCAAGTTGAAATTCATGGACCAACAAACGGCAGGAATTTGAATTGAGCTGCTTGGTCAGAAGGACTGAAAGGAAAGAGAGATGATCCACTGTATGAGCCCCATGTTGAAGTGTTTTGAAATATACCAGTCTACATCATCTTCCTACTCAAGTTCAAGGAAGACAACATGAAGACAGACCTCAATGGTTCAGGAGCCAAATTAGTGATCAGCATTACACAAGAGAGTCACAGTACTGTGACTTTCATTTATATTTAAACACTATGACAGGGGAAAGATTTAGCATGTGTATACATATGTATATATATACACACATATACATACATTTTACAGCAAAGAAGTTCATAACTTAGTGCAAGTTATGATGTTAATTTGCTAATAACATAGTAAAAACATCCGAACTGATTTAACAATTCAAATCACACAGCATTTTAATACCATGTGCTGCAAAGAGCCACAGTCTGACTGTCATTGATGTAGACTAAAGTGAGCATTTAGGTTTTATACATTAAGCACCTTCAAGTCTTGAAAACCTCAGGCAAAGAATATACTTACATGGTCTCTAAACCAGGTGGCAATTCATTTTCTTTTTCCCATGTTAATATATCTACTGCGTACTGAAACATGATAGCAAAAATGTTATAAGATCTTGCTATCATATCTTCCGACAAACGCACCAGAGGATCCTGAAAAGTGAAATTGATTACAGTGAGATAGTAAAAAAAATTATAGGAAAATTAAACAAAGAAAAAGAACAATAACAAGAACTGTTAGAGTTTGGGCTCAGATCGCCAGTTTTATTGTAATGACTCACTGAAATGATTATAGTCTGGTGGGAAATCTGTACTGAATTCACCCCAAATGCATGTGAAAAAAACAGAAATGGTCCAAATTTATATATCACCTCCAGTAAGCAATTAGATGACAATGGGGGAAGAAGGGTGGAAAAGGAAACTGAGAATGACTCTCTGCACCCAGAACTGTTTCAGTTTTCATGTCCCTGCTTTATTTATTTTAAACTGATACTGTATCTTTGTAACTTAAGAGGAGAGCAGAATAAAACGCAAAAGAATATACTGTTGATTCACTGAGCCAACAGCAATGCAATATCATTGCCTTGTGCTATAGTCTGAGCAGACTGGCAACTAAAATGAGCAGATATTGGTTCTGTTTTTTGTCCAGAAATAGAACCAAGTGATTAGATTGTGTAACAATCAAATTTCAGCTTATTTATTTAATTGAAATCCTTTCAGAACTATATGACTACAGAACTTGGATTCTTAACAGGGATGTTAAAATGTGTTGATGTAAATGTGTAACCACTGAATTTTCCAGCAGTTACATGTTTACATGCAGGGAGAGGGAAGCTTTTAAGCCAGCTCCCTGCCAGCACCAGCTCCTGTTTTCCCTCCCCTCCCCCCCCGCACTGCTGCAGTGTTTGCAGGGAACAGCTTTTAAACCACCTCCCTGTGAGCACCAGCTCCTACCTGTCCCCATCCCCACTGCACTGCTCCCTCTGTGGGAGGCAGCAGCGCGCCCAGGGGTAAGGAGGGACAGCTCGGCAAGAGCGGACTTGAAACCCAGATTTCCAGATGTACAGCTCCCACCTGATCCCTCCCTTGTATCAGAGACAGCAGTGCAGGCAGGAGGCTCTGTGGGAGCCAATGCTTGAGTCCTCTTCTTACTGCTGCCTCTCTATCAGCTTTTAAGCCATCTCTTCAAATGTGCAGGCTTCCAGAGTGCCACCTGCCCTTCTCCCCCCACTGCCTCCCACAGAGGAAACAGCATGGGGGTAGCAGGCAGGAGCTGGTGCTCAGGGGAAGCTGCCTGCACCCCCACGCAGCTGCCTCTGATAGAGATACAGCAACACGGGGGGGAGGTACTAGGCAGGAGCTGTTACATACGATAAGCCAGCTTTCAGGCCGGCTCCCTCTACACACTGGCTACCCAGGAGCCGACTTGCCTGCTGCGCTACTGCCTCTCAATCAGAGGTCAGGGGGAGCAGGCGAGAGTCAGTGTTTGCGGGGAGCTTGCAACATTTAAGCCGGCTCATCACAAGCACCAGCTCCCTCCTTCCCTCCTGCGTGTAAATGTATAAACGTTACATATTTACACAAATACATGATTAACAACATCCCTAGTGAGAACATAACTTTAACATATCCTGTTACTGAAGACTGACTCCTTATTCATCACGTATCTGCTTCTCTGTATCAAACATGCCAACGTAACCATGTAAGCAATGTAACTCAGTACAATGCACATAAATGATACACATTTATTTTAGAATCTGTAATTGGAATTGTATCATCAGGATTGTTCAGATTTTCTTGAAAATTAAACAGAAATCAACTACAGGCAGTCCCCGGGTTACGTACAAGATAGGGACTGTAGGTTTGTTCTTAAGTTGAATCTGTATGTAAGTCGGAACTGGGGTCCAGATTCAGCCGCTGCTGAAACTGATCAGTTTCAACAGCGGCTGAATCTGGATGCCAGTTCTGACTTACATACAGATTCAACTTAAGAACCCCAGGCATCCCCAAGTCAGCTGCTGCTGAAACTGATCAGCGGCTGATTCCAGGAAGCCCGGGGCAGGGGCTTCCTGTAGTCAGCCACTGGTCAGTTTCAGCAGCGGCTGACTTGGGGACACGTGGGGCAGAGCAGCTGCGGTGCTGCCGGGTTGGTCCAGTAGCGCCAAGGAGCGGTGCTGCAGGACCAGCCGGCAGCACCCCACCTGCTCTACCACAGGCCCGGGGCTTTGCTCCACGTCTCCCTGGTCTGCTGGCGGTGGGGGGGGCCACTAGCTGCACCTCTCCTCCCCCAGCAGACCAGGGACACGGGGAGCAAAGCCACAGCGGCAGCGGGATGCCGCGCCTCTGAGGCTTTGCTCTGGCAAAGCCTCAGAGGCGCAACCCCTCCGCCTTCCCGGCTTTGCTCCGGGTGTCCCTAGTCTGCTGGAGACGGTCCCCAGGAGACCAGAGGCATCGGGAGCAAAGCGGCAGCGGCGGCGGAGTCCCGCGCCTCTGAGCCTTTGCCACAGCAAAGTCTCAGAGGCGCGGGACCCCCTCCGCCTCCCCGGCTTTGCTCCGGGGGTCCCTGATCTGCTGGAGACGGTCCCCAGCAGACCAGGGGCACCCGGAGCAGCTTTTCTCGCCCCGGAGGTCGAGGTGGCGGGACCGCTGCGCTCTGGGCAGTCCCGCTGCCTGCGAGCTCCGGGGCGAGAAAGCCCCGTTTGTAAGTGTGGATCCGACATAAGTCGGATCCGCGTAACTCGGGGACCGCCTGTATGTGACTGATAAAGACCAGCAAAAAAGTTGCTTCCCTTGCATAGCGGTCATTTATAGTACAGTACAGGTTGAATCTCTAGCAGGACCATGGATATTGCTGGATCAGTGAACCCCAGGGAAAGGAGCCTAGAGCTGGCAGAGGAGCGCAGCACAGATGGGGGCGCAGGAAGGGAGACCAGAAGCCAGGCCTATGGCCAGGATAAGCGCCAAATTGGCTGGCAGAGGAGCCAGATGGATACCGGAATTAACCTCCCCTTATTCAGCAAGATCGCTTGTCCGGGACTGGTTTGGTCCCAAGGATGCCAGACCACGGAGATCCAATCTGTGTTAACCTGAATAATAGTCTTCACATATACAGGACCACACTCTGCCATGCTTTCTCTGCCAGATATAAGGAATGTGGAAGAATCTATCCTTTAGTCATCAGAACTGAGTGATGTATTTTTGGTTTAAAATACTTGCTTTTTAATATACACACAGACATACATACAAAAATCAGGAACCATGAAATCCACAGCCTGAAGTTAAGCTTAAAATATGTATTTAAGTAAGCAAATAATGCATGATATTGGGATGTTATTTTCAGGAGCCAAAATATATAATCTACTAAAATTAACGCTTAATACAGATACAGTGACTTTCCAGTAACCATTTTCCTCTTATTTTCCTGACTACTGTGCTTTCTCCTTTAAAAAAAAAAAAAAAAGTTATTCTTCCCATTAGAAGAATTAAAATAATCTAAATGTACACCAAGTCAATGTTCCCATGAATTAGTTTAACGTCAAAAAGCTCCAGTTGATTGATTCATTAGTATTACGCAGGGCTGATGGGCATCATATTACTGCTGTTTTGAGAAATTCATTTGACATAAATAGTACATTCCAGGAGAGTAAGAGGGTACTATAGCAGAAAACTTTTCATGAGTGATAGACTTTTTTTCCACTCAGAGGGGTAGCCGTGTTAGTCTATAACTTTAAAAACAACGAATAGTCCTGGGGCACCTTAGAGACAAGAAAAAAAATATAGATAGTATCGTGAGCTTTTGTTTTGCCCACAAAAGTTCATGATACATGTTGGAACCTCCCTGGTCCAGCACCTTGCAGACCTTACTCGTCTCAGATGAGGGATTTTGCCAGACCAGGGGAGGTAATTTCTGGACTCCTTGCTGCTGGCCCCCCCGCCCCAACCTGGCCCACTGGCCTCTCACCTCCTGCTGCCCCGCTGGGTAGTCATCGCAGCCATGGTGCTGGGATCCGCTGGGCAGCTGTGCGCACCATACCAGGGCTCCAGGACCCACCGGGCAGCAATGTGCCACAGATCCCTGCCCCACCTCATCTCTTCCACCACCACCAATTTCCATTCCCCATTACCTCCGCTACCACCGACTCCCATTCCCAGTTACCTCCACTCCCTCTACAGTTCCACCACTTGTACTACACCTCTGCCCCTTTCAGGGCATGTCTAAACTACATCCCTCTTTTGAAAGAGGAATGTAAATTAGACAGATCAAAATTGCAAATGAAGCAATTTGAATTTCCCATGCTTCATTTACATAACGGTGGCCGTGCATTTTCAAAAACACGTATTTCAAAAGTGAAACCACCGTCTAGACGCAGTTCTTTTGGAAAAAAACACCCTTTTTCGAAACATCCTGTAAACCTCATTTTTTGAGGATTCTAGACAGCAGTTTCACTTTCGTAATACCCGTTTTTGAAAGAACGCACAGCTGCCATTATACAAATGAAGCATGGGAAATTCAAAGGGGTTTTTGCACAGAACAGACATGTCTATACTGCTTGTTTTTGCACAAAATCCTCTTGAGCACAAAGGATCGGAAGATTATGCAAATGAAGAGTGAGAAAATGCTAATGAGTGCTTCATTTGCATTGCGTCTTCTGCAAAAAGTTTGTAGTGTAGACAAAGCCAAAAAGAGAAGCTCACTGAAATATATAGTAGATCACTGTCCCTTTCTCTGTCTCTACCCCCGCCCCCTGCTGGCTCAATATACCTATTATACCTATCCCAGTCCCTATTTCTGGATCCTGGCTATCCCCCTGGGGTCATGCTGCAGAATAACTCTCTCCTGACAGAACCTTCCCGTTGTAATTGCATGCACATCCCATTATCCTGGCAAAAGGAAACCCTGACCTTGATTAAAGTGTCAGTAAGAAGCTGCATAACAAATTTGGTAGTCCTAGCTCTTACAGTTTAGAGGAGTTCTTGAACAGACAGACAGACACACATTTTTTAAATATACAGCAAAATACATGTTATTTATTACCTCCTCTTCTGTGGTGTCTGCTGTGTTAAGTTCATGCTTTTGACAATATGGACCTTCTTTCCATGCTTCCGTATCACCACAATCACAGAAACCTCCTCCACCTGATGTTGTCATCTGAAGATGTTTAAAACACACAAAACTTTATGCATATACAAAATCTAGGTATACTGAAAACACCAATGCATTAACCCTTCTGCTGTTAGAAATGTTCATGTATGCTAGTCAAATAAATATGGTAAAATCATGTCAATCTCGGACCATGCTTGTAATTTCTATGTTCTATAAATACATTATATGCTATATGCAACCTCTCAACTCCTGTGCTCTAGAGCTATTTTAACAATATGATAATTGTATTTATTTTAAACAGATGAATGATGTAGATAAACTGTTTGCTTATAAGATTACTAACCCTGTATCGATGTTCTCTATGAATACTTCCCAAAAAGCACTCCATACATAACACACAAGTTGGGTCAACTGCACAGTCTCTGTAAATAGAGAGGAAAAATTAAATATAAAAAAATTATATTCTTTTAATTTTTAACTATGAATCTCACTGCAGCTTTTTTTCAAACTACATGAATGTGAGCCTTCTTACAAAATGGCCTGTTATTCAGGAATGTGACAATGAGAGGAATTTCTATTCCTATAGCAGAAGTGGCTATGAAGAACCATCTAGGCAGTAGGCCTGGAAAATCATTTTGGGCATGTTCATCTACTGAAGGAAACGTATACAAGTACAGGAGCTGGTAATCTAGCCATGTTACCAGATTCAAACCTCTTTTTAAGGAATAGGAAATGATGAACATTATATAACTAAGCAAGTTTTCTCAGGATATAGGATGAAAGTGCTAGACATAGTCTTGAATAATCAGTATGAAAAGTTACATGCAAAAATATTAGAAACCAACTTTTTTATTCTAAATTTAGCCTTTAAAGTCTTCTAATCAGATCCAAGAACAAGATTTTCATAACCAGAAGATCAAGAACTACTTAAGAAAAGGCAAACACTTTTTCAGTACTAACCGTATGCTCCATACCGCTGTGCTGGAATGCCTCCCCCCCATCAGCTGCCAGGCAGGGGCTGTGTCAGCTGGGCCAGAACAGTCCCTGCCTGCAGGGTGCCCCAACTTGCCAGAGACAGATGCTACTCCAGCATCCCAATCGGAGCAGCTCCTGCCTGTGCGGCGCCTGGCCTGCCACAGGCAGTTGCTACGCATTGGATCAGCCCTCCTGACCACTGCAAGTGGGGAACTGTTCCAGCCCCACAAGTTATTCTTAATCAGTAATCCTCACTTGTTAAGGGTGAGGTTTACCAATTAATCGGTTAATCCTTCACCTGCCTAATTCGCACAGGGAAGTTTTCATCTGCTCAACCATGGGAAGTTTTGTGTTTAGCTAATGTATTAGCTCTTCTGGGCCAGAAAAAGTCAGAATGATTCTATAGCCTAGTGATTAGGAATTAGAACTGATTTTGTTTAGGCTTGATCACAAAAGTATTTAAGAGCTATTCACAAAATTAAGGTGACTGAAATGGTGGTGCTGCCATTACAATCCTTCCACCCAACAGTCCAGTGGCTAGGTTGCTCACCTGGAATACAAGAGATCCAGCTTCAACTCCTCACTCAGTTTTCCCTATGTCTCTATATCTCAAAAGAACATAAGAAGAGCCACAGCAGGTCAGACCAAAGGTATATCTAGCCCAGTATCCTGTCTGCCGACAGTGGCTAATACCAGATGCCCCAGAGGGAGGGAACACAACAGGTAATCATCATGTAATCCCTCTCCTGCCATCCATTTCCAGACAAACAGAGGCTAGGAACACTATTCCTACTCATTCTGACTAAGAGCCATTGATGGATCTAACCCGCATGAATCTAGCTAGCTTTTTTTGAACCCTGTTAAAGTCCTAGTCTTTACAACATCCTCTGGCAAGGAGTTCCACAGGTTGACTATATGCCGCGTGAAGAAATACTTCCTTTTGTTTGTTTTAAACCTGCTGCCTATTTATGTCATTTGGTGACCCCTAGTTCTTATATTGTGGGAATAAATAACTTTTCCCTATTCACTTTTTTCACAACAGTCATGATTTCATAAACCTCTATCATATCCTCCCTTAGTCTCATTTTCTAAGTTGAAAAATCCAAGTTTTTTTTTTAAATCTCTCTTCATATGGGACCTGTTCCAAACCCCTAATCATCTTTGTTGCCCTTTTCTGAACCTTTTCCAATGCCAATATATGTTTTTTGAGTTGAGGCAACCATCTGTACACAGTATTCAAGATCTTGGTGTACCATGGTTTTATATAGTGGCAATAAGATAATTCTCTGTTTTATTCTCTATCCCTTTTTTAATTATTCCTAATATTCTATTTGCTTTTTTGCCTGTCGCTGTACACTGAGTGGATGTTTTCAGAGAACTATCCACAATAACTCCAAGATCTCCTGTTGAAACTGTTCCACTTTGTATGAAAAAAAAAAAATCTATTCATCCAAAAAGGGAGAATGACACTAACAAGGGATGGGTGTGGAACAGGAAGAGCAGACTCATTCAGGTTCCAGTCCCCACTCCAAGCTTAAACAGGGGAGACTCAGAGACACATCCCTTAATAGCCAATAGTCTGATCATTAGGTCACCCACCTGGGATATTGGAGACGTGGATTCAAGTTCCTGATCCTGGGCTATTGGATAAAAAGTGGTCACTACCTCAGTTTTTTGTTCATCTAGCCCAAAATATCATTTGCTTTCATTGAAAAAAAGTGTAATTTTTTCACTCAAAACATTTTATTTCATGTGAAGCAAATGTTTCATTTGACCCAAAATTAAGTTTTTGCCCAAAATTAAAATTAGATGAAATTGAAAACAAGTCAATTTTTGGGTTGACTTGGGTTGACTCAGGTTCCCCCCCGCCGCCGCCGCCATGAGCTGCCAGCAAACTGGAAAAAAAAAATCTGATATTCACAAAATTCAACTTCTGACCCTGCCTCATTCACTTGTTTGCTGTGATGATGAGACAGAAGAAAATCTTCTGGCAGGCATCTCATTTCCACCCTTCCTCAGCACTTCAGCCAATGAAGCGAAGTATTGAATTTCTGATACTGGAAAAAAATTAATAGCCCACATTCTCCCACAGCATTTTCCAGTACTTCAACAAAATAGGAACCGAGATACAAAGGAGGACAGCTACAAAAGATAAAAAGGGAGATCCCCAAAAACACAGAATGAGAAAAGGGCATGATACAACCAAAACTAATTGCTTAAATTTTGGGGAAAAAAGTGTATTATTTAAGTTACAAGAAGAGTTATCAGCACTTTACAAAACAAGAAGTGTTCCTGTTTGTAAAGGAAAAGTGATGCACATTGGAAAACAATCCCAACTACAGGCAGTCCCCGGGTTACGTACAAGATAGGGACTGTAGGTTTGTTCTTAAGTTGAATCTGTATGTAAGTCGGAACTGGCGTCCAGATTCAGCCGCTGCTGAAACTGACCGCCAGTTCTGACTTACATACAGATTCAACTTAAGAACCCCAGGCATCCCCAAGTCAGCTGCTGCTGAAACTGATCAGCGGCTGATTCCAGGAAGCCCGGGGCAGGGGCTTCCTGTAGTCAGCCACTGGTCAGTTTCAGCAGCGGCTGACTTGGGGACGCCTGGGGCAGAGCACCTGGGGTGCTGCTGGGTTGGTCCAGTAGCGCCGCCGCTCCTCGGCGCTACTGGACCAACCCAGCAGCACCCCAGCTGCTCTGCCCCAGGTGTCCTGATTCAGCCGCTGCTGAAACTGATCAGCAGCAGCTGAATCAGGACTCCTGGGGCAGAGCAGCTGGGGTGCTGCCGGGTTGGTCCAGTAGCGCCAAGGAGCGGTGCTGCGGGACCAACTGGCAGCGACCCACCTGCTCTACCACAGGCCCGGGGCTTTGCTCCACGTCTCCCTGATCTGCTGGGGGGAGGGACCACTAGCTGCGCTCCCCCCCACCCACCCCCAGCAGACCAGGGACACGGGGAGCAAAGCCACAGCAACGGCGAAGTCCTGCACCTCTGAGGCTTTGCCAGAGCAAAGCCTCAGAGGCACGGGACCCCTCTGCCTCCCCGGCTTTGCTCCCCGTGTCCCTGGTCTGCTGGAGACAGTCCCCAGCAGACCAGGGGCACCCGGAGCAGCTTTTCTCGCCCCGGAGGTCGAGGTGGCGGGACCACTGCGCTCTGGGCGGTCCCGCTGCCTGCGAGCTCCGGGGCGAGAAAGCCCCGTTTGTAAGTGTGGATCCGACTAAGTCGGATCCGCGTAACTCGGGGACTGCCTGTATACAGAAACCATGAGGTCTAAATTAGCTGTTACCACTCAGAAAGCCATCTTAAGAGTCACTATGTAGAACTCTCTGAAAGATTTCCTCAATATACAGCGGCACTCGAAAAGCTAACAATGTTAGGGACCATTAAGAAAGGGAAACTAATATAGTAAATATTTTAGTAAAATATCATGCTCTCATCTTGAATTCTGCATGCAGTTTTGGTCATCCCACATCAAAAAAAGATACTAAAATTGGAAAAGGGCAACAAAGGGGAATGGAACAGCTTCCATATGAGGAGAAATTAAAAAGATTGGGAGTGTCAGCAAAGAATGATAAAGGGGGGTAAATGTGATAGAGGTAATTAAAATCATGGCTGCAGTAGAGACAGTGAATAAGCAGAATTAACCCCTTCACATAACACTAGAACCAGGGGTCATCCATGAAATTAACAGGTTTAAAAACCAACAGAAGAAAGTAATTCTTCATACCTCACAATCAACCTGTGGAACACATTGCCAGGGACATTGTGGAGGCCAGAACAGTGACTGGTTCAAAAAAGAATTACGTAAGTGGATATTAGCCACAATAGTCAGGAACACAAACCCATGCTTTCTGGGTGCCCCTAGGCCTCTTGAGTGCTAGATGCTGCAGCTGGGCACCTGGAGACCAATCATTTGATGGTTGCTGTTCTGTTCATTCCGTTCATTCCCTTTTGAAGCATCTTTTTAATAACCAATACTGACATTTCAAAGACTAGTCTGTTTAAGTATACTGATTTTGCAATTATTTTTTTCACCTACTGACCAAGTCTTTAGTATGTTACCAACAATAAACCAGAGAACAGCCACAACATTTCAAGTATGCTGAAAATACATGTGGACAGTTAGCCTTTTGTCCTACTGAAAATGTTTTCTCCAACAAAATTGAGAATTAATAATTTAGGAGACTTGTAGAATTAATTACCTGCAAGAATATGTAGGTTCTCCTACTTTAAATACCCGACCACAGAGATGGGAAGGTTTGTTTCCTTGCTCAAGTTTTGGAAAGCCAAATGTGGGGTCTTCACCACATAGATACCATTCCATTGGTCCCAGCAACACATGTTGTGCTAGCATGTCTTCTCTTTGTGGGGCAGGATTAGGACCCTTGCAGTAAATTTTGGGTACATAGTAGGCCAGATGAAGGTATACTTCTTTAGGAAGATCAGTTGCTTGTAGCCATTTCTTTAATTAAAAAGAAAGCAAACAAAATTACTCTCAAATAAAATCAACACCACCGTAGCTGTTCTAGCGCCTTTCTTTTCAACCTAAAAGCTAAAGAGACATTGCAAACGTTACAAATCAAATTAACATTTTGCAACTACTACCATTAAAAGAAAAGGTAAATTACTACAAATAAACATTGGTAAAGTATTTTCCCCATAATTTGAATATTTTGTGAATTTGACAGCACATGGGGATTTTCAAAAGTACAAAATAGGGATGTTAAGTGTGTAATTCATTAATTGTATAGTCGACAAAAATTTTGTCAGCTACACAATTATTCGATAAGGGTTACCAACTGCTACCACTCCTGCGAGGTCTAGCAATTATCTCTGCCATGGCTTTGCACTACAAATACTAGAGCCACAGCAGGGACTGATGCCGGGTCCTTGTATTAAGAGCCAGCTGGCATTAAGGGAAGCTAGCCCAGTCCTAGCTCATGTTGTGACCCGACATGAACCCCTGCTGAGGCTCTGCACTATAAGCACTAAGAGCCAGTGCAGGGGTTGATGCTGCTCCCAGCATGAGCTGGGACTGAGCTAGTCTGCCCATGAACTGGCTATTAATGCCAGGACCTGACATCAATCCCCACTGCAGCTCTGCAGTACAAGCATGAAGAGCCAGCACAGGTTTGATGTTAAGTCCTGGCACGAGTTGGGACTGAGACAAACTGTCAGACAGCCTGATAAAAAATATATATATTTGCAGGGCACTGGGGGAGTGTTGTGTATAGTCAATACCGTTAACTGATAAACACCCTCTTATCGGTTAATCTTATAGTCAACTCAGGGCCGGCTCGAGCCATTCCTGTGCACCAGGCAGCGGGCACGCGGAGCCTGATGGCAGCTCTAAGGGGTGCCTCGTAGCCCCCAGCCCCAGGCACGTGGCACCTGAATGAAGCTCAAAGGGCTCTGCGCAGCCAGGCACATAGTGCCCCTTACAGCTGCCATCAGATGCCTCCCATAGGTTGGCGCTCCAGGCAGCTGCCCGGCTAGCCTCCCCCTTAATGTGGCCCTGAGTCAACTACACTATTACATCCCTAGTACAAAAGCGAATAAAGCCTCTAACTCTCAAAAATCTCTATCATAATGTACAGTTTATTTTTCCTTTCTGAAAGGACCTTCAAACATCAATCAAGGAGATGAAAATGCCTTATACATTGTTTGTTTAGAGAATCCTTTTTATAAAAATTCAGGACATAGTAAAATCTTTGTTATCTGGCACTCTGTTAACCAGCATTGCCCCCAGCTACAATACTGTCTCATCTTCAGGTGCATAGGTCTGGCTTGGTTTACCATGACTGGCTTAACAATTTTTTATTTAAGAAGTATTAATAATCTTTAACTCAAAATACCAATATTAAAACTACCAATATTAAAAACCTGAATTTTATTATTATTGTCTATTGGTTTTTCCTAGGTTGATGGGACCCTCAGATAACCGGAATTTTTAGATAACAGGAATGCCCTAATTTCCGAGCGTGCCAGATAAACAATATACAGTAAAACTTGTGTTAACGGGAGACCTGTCAGAAAATGGAATTGTTATATTTCAGTTATTAAAAGTTTACAATTGAAGAGAGACCTTCAAAGAATGTCAAACTGATTTTTTTTTTTTTTTTGCTGTATCTTTCTTGTAGACTCAATCCCACACCTCAATTACTCAAGGTATAAAAGGTGAGATGGCATATAGATATTATGAAAGTATGTCTAATATAAAAGTTTATCCCTCTCATTTAATTATTTTATTTCAACCAAATAACTGAAGACTTTACCATTGGCTATTTTTAACTGATGTATTACTAAGGATAATTATTAATTCAGAATATAATCAACAATGGGCATATACACATACTACAAGTATGCACCGATCCAGTACTGCACTGTGGATAAACCTTCCAAACATTTAAGTACAGGTTAGATCTATCTAGTCCAACACTATTGGTACCAGACTGACCCCAAACAACAGCATTTGCTGGACCAGGGGAGGTCTCCTGCCACTGGCCCCTAAATTCATCCCCTGCTGCCTTCCCTTCCCCCACTGCCAAATTTGTCTGGGCTGGTTTAGCAGCTGCTGCCAGCTCCTTAGGCAGCATACATTCCATGCAGCTTTTCAAAGCAGCAACACTGCGTGGAGCCTGGGGTCAGCTGGAGACTCTCCCACTGACTCCGGGCTCCACACGGTGCTGTCGCTTTGAAAAGCTGCCTGCAGCCAGGGCCAGCTGGGGACTCCCCAACTGCAGACGGCATTTCAAAGCAGCAGCGCCGTGTGGAGTTCAGGGTCTGGCCCCAGGCTCCACGCAGCACTGCTGCCTGAAGCACTCCCTCCTTTCCCCCCACCCCTTGCTGCCTCTTTCTGACGGAGGCAGCGGGGGCGGGGGGAACAACTAGCATTTCAACTATCCGATAAGCATTTGCTTATCGGATAGTTGACTAGTTGTTCACATCCCTAACTACTACCAACTTCAGATTGAGAAAAATGGTTAATTCAATCAGAATTAATCCAAGAATGCATGAAAAGTCAGAATTATACAGAAATAACTAGTTTAAGATACTGGCTACTATAGCTTGATTTCACTGGAATAATTTGTTGTCTTCTACTCTAATATAGGCTCTTGAGAGACACAATATTTGTGAAAGAGAGTAGATTTGACCCCCTTATTTATACTTTCACAATTTTTCTATTTATGGCACTCACATGATGCCTTTTTTGAAAACGATGTACATCTAAAATGGAATCACGGCAGAAAGCTTCATATTTCAACAGTTTAGCAACAGCTAATTTCAGTGCTAGACTATTTCTGACAAGTCTTGATGGTAGAAGTATACTCTAGCCTCTCAAAAACATGCTCCATCTTCTAAGCACTAAGCCACCTTTGGTGTTCAGAGCTCCGGAATTTTTCCAAACTGGCCTTAGCTGAAAGACTACTAAGAAAAATCAGCAACCAAAAATCTCAGAGTTTCTTTCCTCTAGTTAAACCAACCATTCTTAGAATAGATCAAAGAAACTACATGATCCTTTCTCTCCAAAAATTTGACTTTCCTGTTCTTGTAAGTCTTGCTTTGCAAAACATTTTTGAAAAAAAAAAACAAAAAAAACCCACAACAACTAGTTTTCCTCACTCGTGAAGATCTACAACTACTTTATTAGTTGTACAGTAAAATTGACCTTGCACCTCCTGTTGTGTTTCTCCAGGAAGCTGAATATTTCCCAGGCAATTTTCTGTACTACACAAGTTCTATTGGTTTTTTTTCCCCTCCCTTAACCAAGTGCTTTAATCTCGTTTCATCTCAACTCTATAGCATATAACTACCTTCTATCTGGAAAAAACAGTTCAGTTTTACAAGCACAGACAAGTACTCAGAACAAAATCTCATCTCCCAGGTACCCAGCCTATCCTTCACAATAACTGTGGTTATTCTGACATTGGTAGAAAGATTCTCTATAGGAATCCCACATAACCTGCTAATTTATCCTTGAAAGTCAGTGATATCTTCTAAATGTTTTAATAACCACAAATTCTATTTTTAGTTTGTCCTGATGTAGATTACATTTTAGCCAAGAGTATAGAATTTAATTTTTTAAATAAAATTCTGTGATTTATATAATCTTAGTGAGGATCCCCTTTTTAAATACATGTATGAAATTACTGGCTTAATTTGCTGACAAACACAGGTTTGACCTCTCTGGTCTGGCACCCTAGGGACCTGAGTGGTCCTGAAGGAGAGAGTTTGCTGGACCAAGAGAAGTCAGGCATGGGACTCTCTGGGGCTCCCTCCTGGACACCAGCCCAGCAAGCACATTGCCCTCGGCTGGTGGTGAGGCTCCACTACCAGCTGCCGCTCGGGTCCAGCTGGGGGCGGGGAAGTGGAGGCTCCTTGTCCCTTCCAGTGCAGCTCTGCTCTTGGCTAACAGGGCTCCCCGCCTGCAGGCCACTGACCCTACCGGCTGAGCTCAAAGCCACTGACAACCTCTATGGCTGGGGCTCTCTAGTCTAGCAAAATGTGTGATCCGGAAGGGGAGGCAGAGGTGTAGCGGGAGACCGGGCATGAACTAGGAATTAGCTGTCCCGGCTCACGCTTTGTCCCATCCTCTGTGCTTCAGCCTTTTAAATTTATTAAGAGTCAGGCAGCTCTTAATACATTTAAGAGGCAGAGCCGCAGTGGGGTTAGCTCCTGGAGTTGGGAGCTAGCCCCACTGCAGCTCTGCAGTTTCCCCCCTTATTGACTAATGGATGGAAATTCTATTAACTAGTCAATTAGTTGATTAAATGCATGTAACATCCCTAATAAGTACACATTAAAATGTTAGGCTTCAGTGCCACAAGCCTATTGTCCTCTCTGTCCCCCCCGAACCCACCACAGCTACAACCTGTGTCTAAAGAATCCACATGACTTCACTGGGGTTTTTAAACATTCGATTCACAAGTCCTGGCCTGCCGAAATAGGAATCAGAAGCTAAGTAGTATGGACTATTACAGGCTAAACCACTCTAGGCTGGCACTCTTTGGTCCAGCAACATCTGTGGTCTGGCACGATTTTAGTTAGCCAGATGTGCAGTTATCATGGGTGTGGCCAAGAGTCCCACGATACCATAATGTTTATTTACAGCTACCAGTCCTGGCTCTCAGTGTTCTGTGCTATTATTTAGCTCTAATTTACCCTTAAATGTCTTCTAAGAGCCCAGTAAGCAGTGGGAGTATTTGTGATGCTGATAGATAATATTGACCTCCTGTGTGGTTCAGCAAATTCTCTGGTTCAGCACTGGTCAGGTCCCAAGGATGCCAGACTAGAGAGGTTCAACCTGTACGAGGAAAAAGTACTATATTCCAGAGCACAATCAAATGAGCTTTTTCCCTGAACAGTCACAAAAAAAATGACTGACAAAATGAGTAACAGGAAAAACCAGGAAAAACATGACAGAAATCAGTACTGGACAGTGAAAATACTAAATATGGCAAGGTTCACTTTACAAGCATGCAAGTCTGGCAACCAGAGATCAGTAGGCAAGGCTCAGAGCTGGTTCCAGTTCAAAAGTATTTCTGACTCAAAGACCTTGCAAAAAGTCTAATTAACAATGCAAAGCATGTGTATTTATGTACTTTAATGTGAAACAAAATCAAAAGGATATTTCAGAAAATTGATCACTTCAGAAGAATTAAATGGCAAAAAAAAAAAAAAAAAAAAAATTACCACAAAGTGTATAATTTAGTCTCTAACATATTTATTGCATATTTGAAAGACATCACTGCATGTAAATATTGATACGTAAAATGACGTGTGGCCGAAAAAGGGACCAAATTACATTTTATCACAGGATGAGAGGATCTTATTAGAAACTATACAATTCATGGTCTGTTGCTGCTTCTTTCCCCAAAGGCCCTACTTAGTCTCCAGTAACAGCTCCCCTTTGCCAGCTTATACACTCTAGTTCTTATAAATGTTTGAAGAACCTGTAACAATTACCATGTCATGATTATGTAAGTAAGTATTTTAAATATCCACTGTGGGAAAAGTGTTTTTATTTCCCTACATCTAATAACACACCACCTGAATAAAATGTGATGAAATAAGGGAATAAATCAAATTTATCATTGAAATAATTTCACATTTGCCACCACAAGTGTCCATTAAAAGAGATAACTTAAATATTAAAATCATAAAAACATGATAATTTGAATCATGGAAATTTTTTTCTGATAAGATAATTATAAATCTGTTATTGACATTTACAAAGAAAGCTCTGATGCTATGAACAGTTACACCCAAGAGAGCCCACTGAATTACATATATGAACCATGGAACACTCATACAAAAGTACTTAGTTCCATTGAACACTACTCTTAAATGTTCCCAAAAAGGGAATGCTTCTCTTTCTCCACTCTCCATGAGCATAAGAGGTCAGTTATCTTGTGACTGAATGTTAAGGTACAGTGTAACCCCAAATACAGTTGGCACAGAAAAACAGCTGCTTGTCAGAGAGAGGAGAAAGGGGGAAAAAAACTTAGGAAATCCACAACCCTGCAAATAGGTGTATGGGAGCAGACCACTGCTCTCTCACACAATCCCACTGAAATCAATAGGTTGCTGTGCATGGATCTGTACTCATGAAGCTCTTTCCAAGCTTGGGGCCTAAGCAGCTGAGGCGGGTAGAAGGAAGCACTGTTTTTAAAGCCTTCTCCCAAGCAATCTTAAGAACAAAACTTAAAAACTGCGAAGGGAAGAGGAGCCAGCAACCCGAAATACAACCTGTTGAAATCAGAGACTGCCGGGCAAGTGACCAGCCTGGGAGAGGAAGCCGTAGAAGTGGGTCTCGAGTAAGGCTTGGCACAAGCCAAGCAGACGGGAGAGCTGACTTTGCTCTTCGCTTCCACGTCCTGTCACACCTCAGCGGGCTTGACACGGCAGCAAGTTAACACGAGAGAGTCTCTAGTTCACGGGGCCCCTTGAAACAGCCCCGCCACAATCGCCCCTCGCCATCAAACATATTTACCTCCCTGCCACCTCCGCCCGCCCCTAAGGCAGCGCGAGAGATCGCCTCCCCCCACTGCCGGGCCTGGCCCTACGGACCCCCCTGCCCACACACCCAGCCCGCCCGCAGGCCCGCGCCCCTAACGGCCCCCGGGGGACGAGCCTCACCACGGCAGCCTCCTCGGCGGAACATTCCAGCAAGCTCCTGTCAATGGCCTGAACCTCCGTCTCCAAGTCCGACGCCATCTTCCTCCCCCCTCCAGCGGCACCACCAAGTAGGTGACACCCGGAACCGGACCCAGCCGGCCTCCCCGCGGGGGGAACCCACTTCCGCTTCTGCCCCTCCCCGTTCCTCGCCGCCGGGCGGGGTATAACTGCCCTCTCCCTTCCGCCGCGGAGACGCCATCGTGAGCTGGCGGTGCATTGTGGGGGATGTAGTCCTAGCGCTGGAGCTGGCCCTCTGTCCTTCCTTACAGAGGTCCCTTCGCTTGGCTGGTTGACTGACGTCATGGCCCCTCTGCCTCCCCCCCCCCACCTCCCCATTCCCGGTGCTGCCCAGGCTTTGAGACCCTGACCACTGCGCTGGGGACCAGTGCCTCTCATATTGGCCTACAGGTTTGCTGCTGCTTGTCCTAAGCAATGCACCACCTATGGCAGCTTCCCCACCTCCTTATGGTCATTGCCAAGGTCCTACAAAATCAGCGTCTCATTCTATTTCGGTATATTTCTGAAGATTTTATATATGGTAAATTTCATGATTTTAGATATTTAAATCTGAAATTTTACAGTGTTGTACTTGTAGGGGTTCTTCTGACCCAGGAAAGAGTTTGGGAGGGGATGGCAAGTTGTAGGTAGTTGCAGTACTGCTACCCCTACTTCTGCACAGCTGCTAGCAGCAGCATTGCCTTCAGAGGCTGGAGAGTGGAGGCTGCTGGCCAGAAATCAAGCTCTGAAGGCAAAGCTACTGCCAGCAGCAGCTTAGAAGTAAGACTGGCATGGCATGGCATGGTATGGTATTGCTCCACTTACCTCTGCGCTGCTGTCTGCACAGTTGAGTTGTCAGTCAGCAACTGCCACTTTCCAACCACCCAACTCTGAAAGGCTTTAGTGTGCATGTGGGTCATGTTCCCAAGAATTTTCTCCACCACTAAGAGATCTAGAAATTTACTTTTTTCTATTTTTAATTGCATAAATCCAGAAGTTGGATCTTTAAGACAAATACAAATAGTGCAAAGGTTGGCAGTGCTACAGTTACACTATTGTGCAAGTAATTCTGTGGCTCCTGAAGAGCTAAGAATATAAGAACAGCCACATTGGGTAACACCAAAGGTCCATCCAGTATAATATCCTGTCTTCTGACAGTAGCCCCAGGTACCCAGAGAGAATGAACAGAACAAATAATCAAGTGAGCTATCCCCATTACCTATTTTCAGCTTGTGGAAAACAGAGGTTAAGAACTCCATTCCTGGCCTCCTCCATCAACTTATCTAATTCATTTTTAACCCTATTAAAGTCTTTGCCTTCACAGCCTCCTCTGGCAAGAAGTTCCACAGGTTGATTGTGCGTTGTGTGAAAAAATACTTCCTTTTCTTTGTTTTAAACCTGCTGCCTATTGATTTAATTTGATAATCCATAGTTCTTGTATATCAGGAGTAAATAACACGTCCTTATTTACTGTCTTCACACAGTCATGATTTTATAAATCTCTATCATATTTCTGCTTAGTCTCCTCTTTTTCAAGCTGAAAAGTCCTTCCTCATATGGAAGCCACTCCCTACTCCAAACATTTTTTATGCTCTTTTCTGAACCTTTTTCAAATTCCAATATATCTTTTTTGAGAATGGGCAACCACATGTGCATGCAGTATTCAAGATGTACAACACATGTATTTATATAGAGACAATATGATTTTTTTGGTCTGACTCTCTTTTTTTAATGATTCTCAACATTCTGTTGACTTTTTGAATGCCATTGAATGGATGTTTTCAGAGAACTATCCACAATGACTGCAAGATTTCTTTCTTAAACAACTAATTTAGACCAGATCATTTTATATTTATAGTTGGGATTACGTTTTCCAATGTGAATTACTTTGCACTTGTCAGCACTGAATTTCATCTGCCATTTTGTTGCCCACTTTTGTGAGATTATTTTTTCAATTCTTCATAGTGTGCTTGCTTGGGATTTAATTATTTTAAGTAGTTTTGTATCATCTGCAGGTTTTGTCACCTCACCGTTTATCACTTTTGCCAAATCATTTATCAATACGTTGCATAGGACTGCTCCCAGTACACATGCCTGTGGGACACCACTATTTACCTCTCTCCATTCTGAATAAGGATGTTAAATACCGAATAATTGACTAATCGAATAGTCGATGCATTTTGCATCGACTATTCAATTAGTTGATAGGGCCTGTAGAGCTGTTGCTACACTTCAAAGGTGAAAGTGCCCTGTGGATCATGGGATCAGCTGGGACTCCTCTGCTGACCCCGGGATCCATGCGTCACTGCAGCTTTGAAACACGGCGGGGAACCTGGCATCAGGCTGCACGTGGCGTTTCAAAGTGGCAGCACCACGTGGAGCCTGGAGTTTGGCCCCAGGCTCCATGTGGCGCTACTGCTTTGAAGTAACCCCTCTCCTTCCCCCCCTTTGCCCCATCTTTCTGATGGAGGCAACAAGGAGGGGGAAGTGACTAGTCAACTAGCCTGTCAACGATCCGATAAACATTTACTTATCGGATCGTTGACTAGTCGTTCACATCCCTAATTCTGAAAAGTGAACATTTATTCCTATCCTTTTTTTCCTATCTTTTAACTACTTACTAGTCCACGAGAGGATCTTCCCTCTTATTTTATAGCAGCTTACTTTTCTTAAGAGTCTTTGGTGAAGGACCTGTCAAAGGCTTTCTGAAAATTTAAGTACACTATATCCACTGAACCTTCCCCCGCCCCTCAAAGAATTCTAGTAAAATGGTGAAGCATGATTTCCCTTTACAAAAACCATGTCAATTCTTCCCCAACAAATTATGACCGTCTACATGTCTTCACAATTTTGTTTTTTACTATAGTTTCAAACAGTTTGGTTGGTACTGAAGTCAGGCTTATTTGGCCTATACTGGACCACCTCTGAAGCACTTTTAAAAAATTGGCTTTATCTCTCCCCCAGTAATTTGACTCATGGGTCATTTATTCTTAAGTATAGGTTAGTAGCATTGACCCCAGACCTTCCATTCTGGAAATAATAGGCCTCATACATTTGAGCAATGAGACAATCTTGATTACAAGTATTTTTTTCATATCTGCTTCAATTAGGGCTGCCAGGTGTTCGGTATTGACCCGGACAGTCTGGTATTTTCACCTCCTGTCTGGTGAAAAAATTCAGAAAATACTGGACACCTAAAATGTCCAGTATTTTCTGATTTGGTGCTTACCTGGTTCTGCAGGGGAACTGTCTGGCCCAGAGCAGGAAAACAAGATGGCGGATGGCTGCCGGCAGCCTGTTAAGGCCAAAAAAACCTCAAAGGCATTTCTTAAAGGGGCCATATTGGTTTTTTTTTTTTTAATTTTTAATTTTTAAATTTTTTGTTCTCAACAATTTTGATCTCCCTCTTTTTTTCTCTCAACAAATTTTTTTCCCTGGTGGGGTTTTTTTTGGGAAGGGGAGGAGTATTCGGTATTTTTGGTTAAACCATCTGGCAACCTTAGCATCAATCTCTCCTCAAGGTCATTCAAAGTATGTATCGCTGTGGTATTTAGAGGTTTGTATATTGGCACTGGTATAATTAAAGATGCGATGGTAAACCATTTTAGTTAAATCAGTGTACGTTTGTGGGTGAATATCATAACTACAGTTTAAAACTAGTTTTTAGCAGTTTAGGTGCAAGCAACATTGGTTAATATCACATGTTTAATTAAACTGGTCCCATTTTGTGTCTAGGTCAGTCCTAAATGCTAATTAGAGATTATTATTTAAATTGTGGTACTGCATAGGTACTCCAAACTGGAATTTTGGCCCCATCATGCTAGATACTGTACAAATAACACAAAGGCAATCTCTGTTCCAGATAATTTACAATTCAGGCTTTAATGTGCAACAGTTGAATACACAGGCAAATGGGTAGGAAAGTGGAAAGGCAAGGATGTGATTGTGTAAGGAAATTACTGCTGGTCAGATGGTGCTGATTTGTAGTAATCACAGCAACAATAAATTTTAAGGAGGGAAAATAAGATGATAATGTGTGTTTCTTAAATAATAATTTTCCACTGGTATCTTTTAAACCTTGTGTGCATGATTATTGGGGTTTTTATTGTTGCTGGGTTTTTTTTCCTTCTTCTTCTTCCTCTCCTTCAATTTCCCCAACTAATCACCTAATTGCAGATTCCTCAGGGGTGATATCCCGTCTTTCCTTTGATTATAAAGCAACAAATATACATAGGTCAGTGTATTATTATAAATGATTATATATAAATAACTTGAGCCTTATGCCATTACAAGGCAACCCTTGAATAATTTGACATTCCATCCAGTAGATGGCAGCAGTGCATATTATGTGTATCTACTGTACATGTAATGCATTCATGATTTCAGAACTCAATTTGATCAGAGAGGGGCAACCTAATTAGTGAGTGGGCCAGTGGCCTGCAAAATTCTTGTAACCAAGACAGTCTCGTGGGGTAGGGTAGTTGTGCCTAGAATTTGTGGGGTGTGCTGATTAGCTGCAAAGGAAGCGCACACCTCTCACAGTCAATGTTCTGTGCAATCTGCATCACCTCACTTCATGTGCCCCTGCTTTACATATGTGTCACTTTAGTATTATCTATAGGAAAATAATTACACAAATGGAAAACAATGGAATCTGGCTTCCTTGAAAGTGGGCTATGGTAAACCATGTCTCATGGGCCACACATAGAATCATGATGGGTCAAATGTGACCCATGGACTGCAGGTTGCCTACCACTGCACTTAATTGTGTTTTTGGCAAAATACATGTGTGTTATAAGAGTGTGAATTTTGCCTTGAAGTTTCATGGAGCTTTTAGTGTAATAAGGAGGACAGACCTCTGGGAAAGTTTGCCTTCAGTAACTGGAAGAGGATTGGCTAGGTCATGGCTGGGCAGGACAAATAAATTAATGGCCTTTTGGATATTTATTTAAACTTTCAGGCTACGTCTACACTGGCCCCTTTTCCGGAAGGGGCATGTAAATTTCACTAGTCGTCGTAGGGAAATCCGCGGGGGATTTAAATATCCCCCGCGGCATTTAAATAAAAATGTCCGCCGCTTTTTTCCGGCTTTTAAAAAAGCCGGAAAAGAGCGTCTAGACTGGCCCCGATCCTCCGGAAAAAGTGCCCTTTTCCGGAGGCTCTTATTCTTATTCAAAGTAAGAATAAGAGCCTCCGGAAAAGGGCACTTTTTCCGGAGGATCGGGGCCAGTCTAGACGCTCTTTTCCGGCTTTTTTAAAAGCCGGAAAAAAGCGGCGGACATTTTTATTTAAATGCCGCGGGGGATATTTAAATCCCCCGCGGATTTCCCTACGACGACTAGTGAAATTTACATGCCCCTTCCGGAAAAGGGGCCAGTGTAGACGTAGCCTCAGAGTTGTAAGACAAGGTTTACTTTGCTTTTGTTGCTAATTTATTAGGGATGTATGTTTCAACCTAATGCATGTATTCATTTTTTCATTTTGTCTTTCTCAACAAAGTTCTTGAAATGATCCTCTGTAATCATGGAATTTTTTTTTTTTTTTTGCAAAGTATCAGTAATGTCCATTCCACCTTCTATTCATGAACTGCAGGTGCATAAGGCACATAAGATGAAAGGCCTCTCTCAGAAGGAAGGGAAAGAAAAGAAAACTACATGACATAGTGAGATGTCCCTCCTGTGATAAGCATGAAGTTATAAAACCTTTGTGGTTTGGTCTTGTGAAAGGTACCATGCTTTACATATGAAGGAATGGGATCCAAACAGCAATGTAATCTGCATATCTGTTACACTGGTGTTGAATAACATCTTCCTGGATTATGAAGTTTCAGATCTTTTCTGATCATGTCATTACTTTTCTAATTCTGAAATATTATTAGAATTAAAAACATCATAGTTTAATTTGAGAAATCACAGTACCCAACCCTTTTTCCTCATTCTCTAAGGATATGTTTACACGCAGCGTTATTTTGTAGTAACTGATGTTATTCAAAATAACATCGTGTGCGTCTGCACTAAAAGACTTTATTTCAAAATCATGTTGAACTGGTGGATTTCTTACTTCTACTCATGGTAACCCTAATTTCATGAGGATTAAGGGAAGTCAAAGGAAGAGTGTTCTTCCTTCAACTTCCTGCTTTGTAGACAGCGCCAAAAGCTGAAGTAAGCTATTTCGATTTAAACTACACAATTGACATAGCTGAAGTTGAGTAATTTAATTCAACTTTTGCCCTGTTGTGTAGGTATACTCTAAGGCTATGTCTACACTACGAGTTTTCTTGGCAAAAAATATGCTAATGAGGGACTCATTTGCATCAGTCGCAATCTCATTTGCATATTTTCTGCCAATCCATTTTTGCGCTGGAGTTTTTGTGCAAAAACAAGCAGTGTGGACATTTTCTTTTTGCACAAAAACCCCTTTATCCCCAAGATCGGCTCTTGGGCAAAAGGGTTTTTTTGCGCAAAAAGGCACCGTCTACACAGTACTTTTTTGCACAAAAACCTCTTGTGCAAAAGAGAAAGGGAAAGGAAGAGGAAATGCAAATGAGAGCGTGACTTATGTAAACAGGTGCTCCATTTGCATTTGCTCTTCTGCAAGAGGCTTATAGTATAGCTGTAGCCTTACAGAGCCAGGTAAATAAAATACTATTTATTCTTCCCCACATTGACATTTTATTTTGAAGTAGCCCTGGGCCACCCTGGAAGGGGCGGGGCCTAAACTGGAAGGGGCAAGGCTACCCCACCCCCAGACCATGAGCCCACATGTCCCCCCTTTCCACTAGGCACCCAGGCCTGGAAGAGGCTTGGCACGCTCCCCCACCCCCTGGACAATCAGGGCCTCGGGGCGGGAAGCACGGGAAGCCTCCTCCCACCCTGTGAGGAGCATATGGCACTTTGAAGTGCTGTGGGCTCCTTGCAGGGCCAGGGCAGGGTGAAGAAAGCTTCATGCAACTCCCCCGCTTCGAGGTTCTGATTGGCCTGGTGGCAGGAGAGCATTTGAAGCATCCTCCACTCTCCCCGCAGCCCTGCAAGCAGCATGCAGTGCTTCAAAGTGCCAAGTGCTCCTGGCAGGGCGGGAGGAGGCTTCACGCACTCCCCCACCCGCAGGCCAATTAAGGTCTGGAGGTGGGGGAACAGCAGGGCTTCCCCAGGCTGGATCCATCCACTTGGCGGGCCAGATCCGGCCCACGGAGGCCCTTTTGCCCACCCCTGCTCTAGGAAGACGAAGCAAGGGGGAAGCGGTAGTGTATATGACAACATCTGCAAGGGAAAGAGGTGGTTACCATGGAGGAAAGCATGAGGGAAATCTGCAAATGTGAAAGTGCTACTCGATACATTTGGAGTAAGAGTCTCTAATTTCCCCAACTAGAGAAATCGAGGAAGGAGAGATGATGCCACCACAAAATCTGGGACACCAAAACACTCCAAATTTCATGGTGTCTGTGATGGGGGATCCAGCCCCCGCACTCCGGGTCATTCGCCAGCGGCTGCCCGGCACCCCAGCCATCCCGCTGCCGCCCCCAAGCCCTGCGGGGCCAGCCACACCTGCGCAGGGAACGACGGGCTGAAGGCAGGGGCGACGAGCAGAGGGACCCAGGGACAGCCGGCGACGCCAGTGTGGGGGCAGGACGGCACACCAGGGAAGAAGCAGAAAAGGGAGGGGGGGAGTCCAGGAGAGGGGTGGGAGGAGTTGGGACTGCTATTCTCTCCCCAGCAGGAAAACCCTGGACCCCAGGTCAGCGGCGGGACATCCCGGCCTAACCGGGAGAGACAAGAGGTGGAGAGCCAGCCAGAGGAGCCGAAGGAGGACCCAGGAGCAGAGAAGTCTGAGGCAGCGCCGGAGGTGGGCCACCTCCGCAGCAGTTGGGCTGCCCAGGATGCCAAGACCCAGGTAGAAGCGGTCGTGGAGGAGGCAGGCTGAGGATTGGCACTGACGGAGCTGGCAGAAGGGGGAACAAACCCCAAGGACTGAGGAGGAGAGGTGACATCTGGAAGGAGAGCGTGGGAGACGGCGGGTGGACTGGGAACAGAGGAGGCTGGGAACCCCCAATCCCTTCGCCAGGGGTAGACTGTGGGGCGCAGAGATCTCTCCCCCCATACAGATGCTCGTTACAGTGCCTTAGGTAGCTGCATATGAAGTGGCACTTGGTTTGGTGGCCAGCCTCATCCCCTAGGTAGCCCCACCGCAGACAATGCCCAGCAGGGCCATTCTTAAGGGTGTGTGGGGCTTGGGACATGACCTGCCCTCTCTGCCCACACTCCACCCATTTCCCAAGCCCCCTCCATCAAGAAACACAGCCTGGGGACTAGTGGGGTGGCCTGATGTTGGCAACAGAGGTCAGGCTCACTCACCAGCAGTAGTGGGAAGTGGAGCAATCCAGCCTTCTCCACTCTGTTGGCTCACAGTCAGGTCTTTGTTTCCCACCCTCAGTGAGTGAGGTGGTTCCAATCCTTCCCACAAGTCTCCTCTCCCAGGTGACATGGTTGGGATCTGGGGGAGTAGAGTGGGCTGGGGCTTTGCTTCCTGCCACAGCCAGTGAGTGTAGAGGGAGGCCATCCCTGCTGCCTTCCTGCCCTGCTCCTACCTCCTATAGCTGTGGGCCTGCCCCCCCAGATCCTGTCCCCACAGCTTTTGAGCACAACTCTGCCCATGGAAAGCCCTCAGCCCGACTCATCCCCACAGGGGGTGCAGTCACTGGGGCTGCATAAGGCACTAGAACTGATAGGGATGGCCCTGCAACAGAGGAGTAAAAAACAATAGGCAATGTCTGCATGAGTTCCAGAGGAGTACCTATTAGTCTGTTTCAACAAAAACAAGGAAAATTGTGGCACCTTAAAGATTAACAACTTTATTTGAACATAAGCTTTCATGAGCTGGTGCCTTTGTGTCTGCCCTGAGTAGCAGCCATCAAGGTAGTTTACCCGTTAAAACAGCCTCCAAATTTTGTCACAAGCAGATATGAAAGTGAGCAGGTGCACAGCTCCAGCAAGAGCTGGCTGAGCTGAGGCAAAGCCAATAGGGAGCTGTTTAAAGGGACCCAGGTTGCAATGGGACAGTACCTGTAAAAAATTTTAAGTTACTTTCACCATTGGTCACAAGGAAATGGAAATCATCCTTACATTCAGATCTCTGGGTGCTACACAGTGTGAATCCTACCCTTGTTCCCCACCCTCCTAAAGGTGGGCAGGGGAGAGGAGTGAATGAGTTATCCGAGACTTTAGAAACATCTTGGACAACAGAAAAAGTTCCTCATTTTAAACAATTCTCACTTCCATCATAACAAGAGAGTCAGCATAAATTAAATTTCCCTATAGCAAGTTTAATTTAGATTCCAACTACTAGGGAGTCTAGTGGCAATGGCACCACCTCCTTTATTTTGTCTTTTCTGCTTTCTCTTTCACTCTGTTTTTAAAGGCTAAACAGTTTTTAAAAGTGGGAGGAAAAAACCCTGAAGAACTGGCCTATGTCCAAGGCAATACCCTACATATTTATAAGTATTAAATAATTTTATACTGTTACAGTTACTTTTGAATATTCATTAGGTAAAACTCCAGAAATATAGCTAAAGTTAGGAGGAAAAAGCGTTTTAGTAAGTCCATGTTTTGCTTTTCAGAGATGTGTTTAGTGATGTCTCCAACAGACCAGTTTCATCCGTTTTCCAAACATTCATTTGTTTATTTCAAGATTAGTCTGAATTATAAACAGACATTAAATCAGCTTCAGCTCCTAATACATTGTACTGAACTATTGTAAACCATGTAGTATGTTGGTTTAAACAAAGTAATAAAAAGCAACACAACCATTTTCTTCTAGTTCTTTGTGGCTCACTGACTTGTTTTGTCTATTAAAAGAAAACTTCTTTTTCGTTGTAAATGTCAAGGTCAATCAGAGGTCAAGATTGTGCTTTTGAGCTATGGTTCCTTTCAGGTTATTGGCTTTGTTTAATTGCTGAAAGGAACCATCCATTTCAGTGTACAATACAGTGCTCTAAAGAGCAAAGACACAGATGTAAGCCTATTAAATACAAAACAAACATGAATAAAGGTTTGACAAACCCACAAAAGTAATCCTCCTTCCCTCTCTCCTGCTAACACTGCATCGGGCAACGTAACCGACCCTCTTGTGCATAGGTATTTCTTTCTGTGGGCCTATCTACATTGGGAAAATTGCCTAACTGGTTTTCAGTTAAGCTTATTTTAAAAGTGGTGACAAATACAGTATAGACCAATTTTTAAGCAGCCTGAACCATTTTTACTGAATGTGTCTGAAGCAGTTGAAAGGACACAAGCGCTAATTGTAAGGCTTGAGTATAATGCAGGAAAAGAGATGCTACAGCAGGGAAAAGAATTGAGACAGATATACAGAATAACAAATGCAGGAGACATGTCTGAAATGGTGAAAAAATGAAATTGTTTTAGTGGCTGCATTTTGGATTGTTTAGTGGCAGCATTTGGGAGTAGAGAGGGGAAACATGGACGGTGGGTGAAAATAGGGCTGGGAGAGGCAAGCCACCAGCTCAATGCCCAACCCCTTCTGACAAGGCCCCACTCCACAAGGGAGCCAAGCCGCCTCTCCCCTCACTTCCCCCCTTCCCTCCGCCCCCACACCATGGGGAGGGCAGGCGCTCGGGGGCAAAGTTAGGTTGAGAGATGACTGGAACATTCTGTACCTTTCAGAGCTGGGTACAAATTCTGATATTCTGATTTATTTATTTTACAATATTAGGATACTTATGATTAGTTTGACAAAGATGTGCTTATATGGCACTGCACATTCCTACCTAGAGACAATAGGGCTATGTCTATACTGGCGGGTTCTTGCGCAAGAGAGGATTTCTTGTGCAAGAGCTATGCTCTTTTGTAAGCCTTCTTGCGCAACAGCTCTTGCGCAAGAGGGCAGTGTGGATGTGCAGCAGGGGTTTTTTGCACAAGAAAGTCCTATGGCTAAAATGGTCATCAGAGCTTTCTTGCGCAAGAGAGCGTCCACACTGCCATGGATGCTCTTGCGCAAAAGCACATCTCACACATGGCAGTGTGGACATGTTCTTGTGCAAGACTTCTTGCACAAGAACCCGCCAGTGTAGACATAGCCTAGAAGTTTTAGGATGATCCAAGATAATATAATTAGAATGGTATGAAATAGAATAAAGGAAATATAGTATACAAAATAGGAAAAATATCCCTAACATGGAGGGAGGTCTATTACCATGCACTGTGCAAAATCTACCAATAGAAATGGTGGAAACTCATTGTTCGGATCATTAGACTTAGAGGTGGAGATAGGGATGGGATCAGGATCTCTAAAGGTCAGACCTTTTGGGGGACCACTACACGTAGTAGGTATTTCAGGTAAAAAATAGTTAAGACATTCAGAAAGTCCAACAGATGTATCATATCTCAGATTCATAAAACTGTTGTAAAATATCTATGGCAAAAGGGAAACAAATGTTAAGATTATTTATTTGACCTTAACATCCTGTTCCCTAACAAGTGAAAGATACCATCTTGTAGTACTTCAGTAAGAGCATTTAAGCAGAGTGGAGTTAGCATTGGTAAAGGAGGTGAGTTAAAAGCAGAGAGCAGATGCAATTGCAAATGCAGTGAAGAACTGGATGGAATGAAGCTAGGAGCTGCAAATGTGAACTCTGGACTAGACATACAGTTGAATGCAAAAAACATTACTGAAGTAGGATGGGAAAGCCTAGTGACCCACATTAGTCAGACCATGAAGTAGTCTTACAAAAAACAAAACAGAAAACATTTCAACTGTACCGAGTTGCAAGGTCAGAGTAAAGGCACCTGGATTTTCAACTGTGGAACAATCCTACATCTTTGGATTGCCTAACAGTGAAGAATGGGAAAACATGGGATGATCACTAGCAAAAATACCTCCCTGTAAGTCTAATTCTGAATTTCTGATTATGAACCACTGAACTTAAGAGGTATTTTGGCAGATATTCCAAGGAAATGGTCTCTAAAAATCTGAAAATCAAAGCAAGGATATATATGGAAAAACTCGACAGATCTGTGGTGTTCATTTTCAGGGCTGAGCATATTTCACAACAGTGGAAAAAATAAAGGCCACAATTAATACTTAGGGGTTAAGAAAGTTAAAACATTCCAATCTGCCAGCTGGGGATTTTCCCAGTTGATTTAGAACCAACTAGTTTCTATACCTCTTTCCACACAGCTCCCAGCACATGGGGATGGGCTAGGAGGAAAGGGCTCATGTGCATTATGCTCCAACGATTTCCCAGCTGGCATATGACATGGGCCCTTGGAGATGATACAACTACAGGTTGAACCTCTGTGGTTCGGGACTCTCTGGTCTGGCAACATCCAGGGTCTGGAAGGCAGCTGGGAGCAGAGCAGGCCACTGGAGCCCATGGGACACCAGAGCCCACAGCAGCCAGGTTGGGAAGCTGTCAGGGGTCCTGGAGCACACAGCAGGGGGGTGGGGGGGAAAGGAGAGGAGGGGAGAGAGGGGTAGAGCACACAGCTGATGGGGCTGGGAAACTTGTGGGACTGCTGGAGTCTGCAGCACAGCCAGCAGGGATGGGAAGGCGGCAGTGAATTGCCGAGTCCATGGCCAGCGGGGTATGGAGGGGACAGGAGAAGGGCTGCAGAGCTCATAGCTAGAAGGGTTTGAGCGCCCACAGGGCTGCAGCCTGAAATCCCAAGGTTGGTGGGGCCACCAGAGTCCACAGGACTGTCACAGGCAAGAGGCCAGGGCAATAGGGGCAGATAGCTGGGAAGAGGAGCTCAGCCCCTGACAAACAGAGGCTAGGGACACCATTTCTAACCATTCTGACTAGTAAGTACTGATGGGCCTAACCTCCATGAATGAATCTAGATCTTTATTGAACCCTGTTAAAGTCCTGGTCTTTACAACCTCTTGGCTACGTCTACACTGGTGTGATCTTGCGCAAAAACTCTTTTGCGGAAGAATTCTGAGTTCTTCTGCAAAAACTGTTCCAGAAGAGAGCGTCTATACTGGCATGTGCTTTTCTGCAAGAGATGTGCTTTTGCACAAGAGCATCCATGCCAGTGTAGACGCTCTCTTGTGCAAGAAAGCTGATGGCTATTTTAACCATAGGGCTTTCTTGCACAAGAAATACATATTGCCTGTCTACACTGGCCTCTTGCACAAGAACAGTTGCACAAAAGGGCTTATTCCTGAGTGGGAGCGTCAGAGTTCTGACACAAGAAGCTCTGATTTCATACATTAGAATGTCAGTTTACTTGCGCAAGAACACACAGCCAGTCTAGACAGGCAGCAAGTTTTTGCCCAAGAGTGGCTGCTTTTGCGCAAGATCATGCCAGTGTAGACACAGCCCTGGTGTTCCACAGGTTGACTGCGCTGAAGAAAAACTTCCTTTTGTTTGTTTTACACCTGCTACCTATTCATTTCATTTGGTGACCCTTTGCTCTTTTTAGTCACTGTCACTAGGACCTGGGAGACCATCATAGGCAGCAGTTTCTTCCATTGCCCAATGTTTTCCTACAACAACGCACCTACCATCCCTCAAGCGTCTGGAGAAAACGAGTTCGTCGAGGCTCAGGTAGATTTACCTGCCCATGCTACAAAATCATAGCCACTACCTGTCCCAAGTGATCCGACACCCCCTCCTGCCGCCCCCGAAGAGAAGGTAGCGCGGAGAAGGAATGGGAGGAGCGCTTCGCTGTGTGCCTACGTTCAGAAGCGATTTAAGGCTATTCCGGGCCCCGGGGCTGGCCGACTGAGCAACTCTGTGCGGCTTTGTGGAGATGTGCGCGCGCACGCCCCCACACACACTACTACATCAAAAGCCCGAACTCGCAACCCGAAAGGCTGGCGGCCGGGGCGAAGCTGGCGCGTGGCAGCTCCTGCTGCGGGCACGGCGCTCCACCTGCGCGGCGCACTCACCAAAATGGAGAGGCAGCCAAGCGCTGCAGCAGCGGAACTTGCCTCCCGCAGCCCAGCCAGCCAACTCTCTGCGAGGGAGGCGGAGCCGTGGGGCAGAGAGAGGCTCAGGTCTGGGGAGCGCTGCACCAATACACGCCGAGCCAGGGGCGCAGTTCCCTGTGGGTGACCCTCCTCCTTCCCACGTTGTACAGTCATGGCGTGTGAGCAGGAAGAAACTCTTCCAACAGCCCGCAGGGCGGCATAGCAGCCCCGCAGCCCCCAGACAGGGTGAGCGCACCCGCACGTAACCCGGGCCCGTGGCCCCGCCTGGCGGGGGGGCGACAGCGCCTCTCATCATGGCAGCGACTCCCCCGCCAGGAGGGCTCGCTGCGTCTGTTTCAATAGAGCCGCCTCACGCTCAGCCCGCGAGCAGCGCGACAAGCTGCAGCCCCAGCAGCGCCCTGTCCAGCCTCCGGCACCGCCATGCCCCCGGGGAGCCCGGGGCCAGGCGGCAAACTCTCCCCTCGGCCCCTCCCAGGGCACGCGGGGCTCCGCCGCCCCGACCGGGCGCTCCCGCACCTGCGCTGTGTTTGCAGCCCCGAGAAGGGGGCGCGGGGCCGAGCCCAGCCCGACTCGCCCGGCAGGGGCCAGCCCAAGCGCGTGCCCTGAGCCATCCGTGCACCCAAAGCCCCGGGCGCTGCACGGCAGCATGGGAAAGGGGCTCGGGGCGATTGCTGCTACTGACACCTTGTTACTTCCTGCTTCGCAACCCCAGGGCCCGACCCATCTCGGCGGAGGGATCCGTTCGCCTCGTCCAGCCTCCGCCCATTTCTGCTTCTGCTTTTTTTTTTTTTTTTCTTTTGCAAGAAAATTATTTGACAGCGATTTGCTGACACTGGGATTTTGCATCAGAGATTACAAGAAAGGAACCTCCAGCAACCTCTCCCCCAGTCACTAGGAGGGCGCAAAGGGGGATCATGCAAAAGGTAAGTCCAGCTTCTTGGAGCTTTTCCTAGCAGGGTCTGTAGGGCTGCAAAGTGTGGGGAGGTGGGTGGATATTTCCACCACTCCCTCTTCGCTCCCTGTGCATTGCTTAAGGGAGGGTGTATTGCATGGGGGAGAGGGAGGGAGGAGTATGTTTTCTGGCGGAGCGATATTTGTTTACAGGATGGATAAGCGCTGTACTGTAAGTAAAGTAGGACCGAGCAAAGGCAGTTCTGTAATAAATTAGTATTGAAATTACTCCATCACACCCCCTCCCCCAAAGGAGAAAAAAATCGTGTCCAGTCCGGCCAGGTCTGTGCTCCCGGATCCTGCATGCACTTGTTGCAAATTTACACCAGGTAGGCAAATGCTTATCACATTTTATTTTGCATTAGCTGGGGCTCCCCTACATTAAAAAAAAAAGTTTGCAGCTCACTCTCGATCTGTAGTGCTGAGTAGGCGAGGCCCTCCCTGCTGCCTTCTCTCTCTCTCTGCTGCAAGACATCCCAGCAAGGAGAAGAGGGCAGCCGGGCTGGCAGATTATTAGTCTTAAACGTGTGTGTGTGTGTGCGCGCGCGCGTGTGCAGGTTTTAGGGAATGTCATTAAAACGAATATATGAAATAAAATTCTCAATCTGCAACCGAGAAACCGCAGTACTCCTTAAGGATCAATATTTTCACATGCATTTGTTGTGTCAGTGCTGTCGGGTGGCAAGTTACTGTATGTGCGATTAGGCACTTTATAATATGCTGCCATACCTGCCCAGAGTGGGAAATAGAAAAAACAGAGGTTTTCATCTTGGCCACTCCCTAAATCTTTATCCTGTGGTATTTCCTTGGTGAGAAACAAAATATTGCCTAAAATAAGTGTGTGTTTAAAATCAGAAAAAATAATATATTCCAACAGTTTGACTCTGAAAAAATGTGGCTCTTAGAACTGCCTTTTTGCAGCTTGTCTGTAAAGGTTCCTCCCATATTCTATTCAGTGTCACATTTCAGAGCTGCAATACTGAAAGTCCAGAGACTTTGGAGGCAGGCCTGAGAGTTTGAAAAATTCCTACTTTTCAGGCTAAATGCCTGAAATTCAGTAGGGGGAAGCATACTGTGGGCTTTACATTTAACAGGGGCTTGGGCTTGATGTGTCCCACTGAAAAGGATTTAACGTAATTAGGGCTTATGATGTTACTTCTTGGGGAAGTTGGAAAGGGATGTGAATTCAGGTTCTGAAACATTTTGCTGTAACTGTGATCTCTTAGGGCAAGAGAAGGGGTTGGCCCCTACTTAATGGCCAATTTGCAAATACTGGAGCAGAAATGGCACTATGACTTAGTTGTACAGGGTAGCTGACAACATGCAAGTGTTCTTTGTGTCACATTGGAATATTGATTTGCTAACTTACTATCACATGTTAATTTGTTTCTAACAAGATAACATTTACGTTTTCTGATATAATTGTCTAACCAGGCTGTTCCAACTGAATCACATGATTGCATAGGAATTTATTTGTTGATGTTTTCATTCTTTGAAAATTGTATATTCTTGCTTTTCTCAGATAAGGAATGCATAATAAACTGGTAATTGTCGCTGATTTTTAAGCACATAACTACTTTATTTTGTGGTCTCTTTAAATCTGTGTCATAAGAATCAAAACTAGACATTGGATGTCTAAACGAGACATATTTTACAAATAAAATGAATAATCAGTTAACCAGCTAATAAATGGATAATGCTTTTGCCTTCCTCTACTGATTAGTTTTCCTGTTTATCAATTACCCACACTTGATTTTTCACAATAAACTGCAAACTTTGTACTTTAAGTCTAATAAATTGTGATGTTTTTTCTGTGCCAACAATTAAACACCATAGTAGCACATACGTAGTTATTTAAGAAAGCTGCAGATCTTTAATAACAGATCCTTAGAAAATACGGTGATGACCCATAATAACTAAACTGTTTCTGAGAATGTTGTAAAGCACTTTAACTGCATGATTGTTTTTATCCCCGGTGAGTAACTGGTTAAATTTTTGTGTCTCTGGCATCTAAAATATTACTGTAAGACAAGAATGTGGAGTGAGCCCTGTACAGGGTAAGGATCTAAATATTTTCCTTTTTCAAAACCTGTAAAAATATTTTGTTCTCTGATTAAATAACCTATCTTATGGTATCAATGTATGGACAAACTATTTATGTGCATAGTTTTGATGCACACAACATTTTTTGTCGTGTATTTAATTTGTAGTCTTGTTAGAAATTAATTGGCTTAGAACAGAGCTATTTCTTTGACACTGTTAGTATTAAAATCTTATGGGTATTTTAGATAGATGGACGAAAATCCAGACGTTTATAACAGTTTGAGGCCTTGACTGTCGTGCTAATATGGGCCACTCCTTATGAGATACGTTCACTTTTGTATAATGTTGGTAAGGCATACATTCAACATCTCATGCATCTGACGAAGTGGGTCTTTGCCCACGAAAGCTTATGCTCCTACACTTCAGTTAGTCTATAAGGTGCCACAGGACTCCTCGTCGCTTTTGCAGATTCAGACTAACACGGCTACCCCTCTGATATTCAACATCAAAAGTACTACTTGTTTCTAATATTCTGTATGCATATTATGAGACACTGCAGATGTTTATTTGTAACAAAGCTTTTTAAATTTAAGGGTCTGTACAGCTTAACAAAAAAACCTTGTTTTTATTAAGTTAGCTACTTTTCTCTTCAGATGAAAAAGTTGCATTATAAACTATTTTTAGGGTAACATCTGTGAAATTAATACCATTATGTGCATACTTTTTATGTATGTGTACTTAAAGAGAATTAAAAATCACATATGATATGGACCCAAGTTATGTAGCTAACTAAAACCTACTTTAGTGTATGTATGTGATCCTTTTTGCTATGCTTGAATAACAGTGTATGTTTACGTAACAAAACAAAGCCAGAAAACTTTAGCAAGAAACTGATTGGTGTTCAGATATCTGACTGCCTAGTCAAACTGATGAGTGACAGACTGAGTATAAAAGAAAAGAGATGAATAATGTATCTTTAAGAATAAAACTGTATTTTAGAAATGAGCGTACAGTGGGAGTTTTTTATGAACACGAACTGCAGAATCAGGCCCTTTGTGAAGCGATAGGGCTCAGTCTTACATTGATGTCAATGAGCATTCTGCAATTGACTTCAAGGAGACCAGGAGCAAGCTGTTTGAGTAGTTTGCTAGATGGCTTGCCCCTGCTGTTTGACTCATTTGAAAACGATGTAGCATTAGAGTAAATAAACCAAAGCATGATTAATTTCTTTGTCTGCTGTTAAGTGACTGTTTTTGTATTTGGATAGATTCTTTTTCCTTATTCATTTATTTTTTTTAGGACTGTATATTGCTCTCAGTCACATGTCTCCATGTGCATTACAAAGTTTAATAACATGCAATGTGTACATGTTTCAGTTTTAGGTTTATTTTTGTGAAAAGCACATCCATTTAACTAGGAAGGTAGTTCCAGTGTTTTGAATTTAAATTCCATCCATTTAATTTTTCTAGCTAGTTTAGTCTTTTCAAGAATCCGAGACAGTAACTATCATTATGAAATTGAGTGAGTTACATTAACAATGCCAGATACATGAATCCTGTCCTTACGTTTTTGTTCTATGTCCTGTGTACCTCCTGAAGTAATGCAGTATTGAAACATTTTTATTAATGAGAGAAAATCAGCATCTTTATAAAACTTGATGGCATATTCTTGTTTTCTGCACAGTATTGCTGTTTGACTAGATGTATAAGGCCAAAGCTTCCCTACCTTTTTTATATTGCAGACCAGCAAACCCATTCACACACTTTTGGTGGACTGACATCTTTTTATTTGCATATTTTCATATTCATTAGGCAAATAATGAAAACGCAAATAAAATGTTTCCAGTCTGCCACAAGCCCTAGCCCCCAGAGCCACTGCGAACAGCCAGCTTCAGCTCTGTCACCATGTGGCAGGTGGCTGCCACAGCTGAAGCTGGTTATTTGCGGCAGCTTCTGGGGGTTGGGGCTGGGTCCACACTGGTCCTCTGAGCCCTCCAGCAGCAGCCACTAACCTCAGAGTCCCCTACACCCACCCCTCCGTGCCATCCTACCACTCAGATCCCCCAGTGCCAGCCCCCACCCATCAGAGGCTCCCTCCACCAGACCCCTCCAGTGCCAGCCTCCTGTTTCCAGAGCCCCACTGTACCCAACTCCTCAGAACCCTACTGTGCCAGCTCCCAACATTAGCCCCATTCCCAGAGTCCCCAAGTGGCAGCCCTACCCCTGTATCCTCTCACTAACAGCCCTATCCACAGACTCTCCCAGTGCCAGCTTCCCACCCCAGTGCCCCCCATTCTCAGCCCCATGCCACTTAGAAGCTCCCACCCCCAGAGCAACCCCAGCACTAGCCCTGCCCCTGGAGCCTCCAGGGCCTGTCCCACCCCTTTCACTTAGCCCTACGCTGCCTCCCAACCACCAGCTGAGTGCTGCTGCCCAGATCACGGCTGCTCTAAAGCTGCCGTGCCAGGCTGTCTTAACGGCCAGGAAGAGACATCGCCCCTGCCTGGCACTAGTTGGCTGAGAGGCAGGGCATGACACGCCTCTCCCAACAGCCGCGGTAGGCAGGTCCTGGGCGGTGTACCCTAACCTTGGCCCCCAGAGCTGCTGCAGCCCGGCATCCAGTGTTTTGTGGCCTGGCAACAGTCTGCAGACCTGGAGTTGGGAACCGCTGATTTAGGCTATGGACAGTAGCCCCAGCTCCAGCCTCTTCTCACATAGCCATGCTCCTTAAAGGTTGGAAGCCCTGAACCCACACAGTTTTCGTGGAAGTCCTTTGTTAGAGCCAGCAGTGGGGAATGATTTTACTTGGGTTCATGTTCTTGACCTTCCACTTCTACCTCCTTTAGTTAATATCCAGTCAGATTTCTCCTCCTATCTGCTTGTATTTTGATCTCATGATTTAGTTCTGGGTTTAAGCTCCAAAAGCCTTATTTTTATGCTGTCATAATCGGGCTCTATAAATATGGTGCTTGGTTTTGTCGTGAGGGCAGGGGACTAGACTGGATGACCTCTCGAGATCCCTTCCAGTTCTTGTAGTCTATGATTCTGTGCTAAGTCTTAATCTGTTGTACCTTTGGCTTTAAATCTTCCAAGGAATCAGAAATTTAAAAAAACTCAAGTACTTTTTGCAAAACATTTGAGAAGAATATTGGTTTTCTCTCGCGGTTGTTCAGCGATACAGTAGCTAAGCAAAACACTGTCCTCAGGTCTGTATTGGTATTCTTAATGATTCTAGTATATGAAGATATCTTTGTGTGATGATACTTATATTAAAAAAAAGTGTTCTTGGCTCCATTGGAAACATAAGTTTAAAAAAAAAAGATGCTATAGCTATGACAGAATAGTGATGATTCTTCCCCACCCCAAACTAGAAAGCTTAATCAAAATTACATTTTTAAACCTCTAAAATACTGTTTGACACTGTTAGCTACAGTTAGAAATACCAGCTATGTACATATACTAATTCTTACTTTCTAACTTCCATTGTACGAATGCTTAACCACTTCAGTAACACTAACTTCATGTGAATAGTACCACTAAAGTTTCACAGATGCTAGAGTGTTTGCTGGAATGGGGTGGAGGGGGGGGGGGGGGCTTCACTTGAAACTAAACATGTAAGGAAGCAAATCTCTATGTGTTTTAGTCAAATATAATACAGGGATCTACAATTTCAATTAATTGGCTAATTAAATGGTCGATAGAGTTTTTACATCAACTATTTGATTAGTCAATAAGAGTGCCTCCACCGTTGAGTTTAGCAACAGCCCCAGAGCTTTTGCTACACTTCAAAGTCAAAAGTTCTGCGGGGAGCACAGGGCCAGGGGGGGACTCAAGCACTCCCCAACTGACTTTGGGCTCCATGTGATCCTGCAGCTTTGAAATGCGTGTGCAGCACAGATCAGCAGGGGACTCCCAGCTGGCCCCGGGCTGCATGTGGCATTTCAAAGCAGCAGTGCCGCGTGGAGCTGGGTGCTGGTTCTGGGCTCCATGCGGCACTGCTGCTTTGAAGCACCTCCTGCTCTTCCCCCCACCCCTTGCTGACTCTTTCTGATAGAGGCAGCAAAGGTGGGGGGGGGGGGAAGTGACTAGTTGACTAGCGTGTTGACTGTTCGATAAGCAAATGCTTATTGGATAATCAACTGGTCATTCACATCCCTAATATAATACTATAAAACCTGTTCTTAAATCCTGTTTTGCTTTGAGAAACTTATTAATGGTCTTCTAATCAAATTTAGGGCAATGGGGGAAATCTGTAAGCAACACAGAAAATAGAACATTCAAATATATTTTAAGAAGGGCTGCTTGCTATTCCTTCAGAGCGTATAGCTCAGCATGACTTGAAGGACATTTAAAAAACACACCTTTTTTCTTACCTTTTTTTGGGAGAGAATAACTGAACTGTTCCAGTGCAGTTGCTCTTGGGTGGCACATAAGAGTGTGTAGCATTTATGTATAGTCCTGTTCTTTGTTGTTGGGAAACATGTTTGTCTCTAGATCTTGGGCTGGTGGGGAGAATAGCTTGCCTGTTCAGAGAATATATAGGTCTGACTAGACAATAGTTGAATCTGGCCCTGCCAAGGGAATGGAATGGGGGATCCAATTGGTCAATGAATCTGCGTGGACCTGGATCCCCCAAACTCTTCTAAGACAAGTACAAGGTAAATATTAGTTAGTAGCAACTTGCTCTGAAGGAGTGAGTTATAGTCATATTAGGAGAAAGTGGTAGTGGATAGTACAGAAAGATTTAGTGGACTCTATATTTCAACAAAGTACTTTTTATTTACACACCAATTACATATACCTCATTCCAAGGGTCCCAGTGGGTCGGAGCTTCATGCACATTGGGTATGGATAATCTCTGTGGGCTTGTTGTATCCTTCCTGATTGTAGGGGTCCAGTTTAACTGTGTTCAGGAACTGTAGCAACCCTCTGGACTAGGGCAGAATTTATTCCCAAAAATGGGTTTAGAATAATTAATTTAATTTTTTATAAATTTGGTGGTTTAATATTGTTTGTTTTTAAGCCCTTTTTTCTATTATCATCTATGGAAATTTTCACAGTTGCAGCAAGTAATGGGGGGTTCAGACACTGGGGGTATCAAAGAATTATTATTTATTTTCAGTGTTGAGATTAAAAAAGTTAATACAAATTGGCAACACCATATCAAAATATACAAAGTAAATAGCCTTAAATCAACTATAATAAATTTTCCAACACCATTTTTCTTACTTTGTGTATCTGTAAATTTTGATGATTATCAATGGAAATAGTTTTTCTTCAGTTAGTGTTTGTATGGTGAAATCAGTGTTTATCTATACTTTCCAATTAAAAAATCTTCCAAGCCTAAATATTTATAATTAGTTTTGCAACTCTCATGAGTTTGTTGTGAGTCTTGTGATATCTGGTGATTTTTGTTAGTCCTAGCTCCTGTAGTGCAATAAATATAATCTCAGCTTTTACTATTAAAAAAAGTGCAGCCCTCATGATTTTAGAGACAAGTTGGAAAAGTGACCTGACTCAAAGCCAAGAAGGAAAGTGAACAGAGCTCACAATTTTTTTTTTTAAACTTTTAAGTAAGGTTTCTGGTTATTTGGGGCCTCACCCATGACGTTTGAATTTCTGGGGTTGGGTGGTCTGTACTGTATCCTGCAATATTCTACAACAGTAGTCAAAACACTCCATCTTATAGTAAAGACACCGCAGCATTCTGGTGATTACTTTAGTATTTTTATAAGTGCATGTTGAGGTTCAAAGATAAATTAGCTTTGTGGTTTTAGCTTACTTTGTAATGAAGTGTGATACAGATTACGCAAACAGCCCACCTAAGTTTGCATAGTTGTCTAGTTCCATGTTACAGAAAGACCCAAGATACTGGCTGTTATGTGTAGAGTAATATGAAAAAGTAATCTTTTTCCAAGTCATTACTGGAAGATTTGTCAGATTTTTATCTGGAGTACTGAGTTCTTCAGTACTCTTCAGTGACATAGCATGCCTATAGATAGATGATTTTCTGAATGGCATGGGCACAAACACGTTACATTTTTCCTTCCCCAAAATAAGAGACATTTGTTAAAACAACCATTCAAGGCCATATTTCACATTTCTGGTATCTCCCTTTAGTCTAAATAGAAAACATTCAATCCTATTCAATCTTATTCCCCCTTGTCAGCTGCTTGTTCTAAGATTTCCTTGAAGAAGTGCTACATGGAAAATAATTGTTATGATTTGATTCCATTTTCTTTATATCGAAGCACCGTTGTGGGAGATGCTGATTTTTGTTCATACCTAATGCATGCTAATGGGCAGAGGATAAGTTGTGATTGGCGAGGCAAAAATAAATCTTGCTATGATAAAACTGTAGAAATATGGTGTTAGGAAGGTGTTATTTTGGTAGGCAAGTACAAATCTAGCAGCTACTTACTCATAAGCGGTGATGAAAGTTCATATTGATACTGGGTCTTTGAGAGTAGTGGCGACCAAGTGTAGAGAATAACAGAATATTCTTGCAGGATTCTGTATTTACATGGCTCCTGATTTGACATCCACGTTTTGAAGGACTATGTGTATCTTTGGGATATGGCGCATGAACCATATTCATTTTTCTCTAAATGGAAAGAAAACTGAGGTGATATGATAGTCATGTGAAAATGACTCTGCTTTCCTGTCCTATAAAGCAAGGAGATAACCATAGAGATACTTTACTTTTGTTTCATTTAAACACATCCTGGATTTTCTTCTTAAATTTATATTTATAAAAAGCTGCATAAAAACTTCTGATAATCTTGCCCCTCATTGTGGTGCGTTCTTTCATTATTCTTGCCAATCTCTCCCCCGCCTCTTCTAATTGATGGGGAGTTTGCATTATCTTTTTATATAAACAGTCTCTGGCTTGATATATTAAAATGTGGATGAGGAAGTCTGTTTAAGGCTAGCGGTACAGTAGAAACCAATGCTGGTATAGCCATGTCAGTTAGGGAAATATCTTTTTTTTTTATGTATGCCATTTTTGTTCGAGCAAAAACCCTACTACTAGATGCAGTTATAGCAACATAAAAGTGCTTTTGCTTCTATGTGTTGTTTTGTTCTACAAAGTATGAGAAACTGAACTGGCAAAAGGGTTTTCTCGCTAGTATAAGCTACATCCACCCTAGGAAGCTTTTGCAGGTAAAGATCTACCAGTACAGTTATATTTGCAAAACTATTCTTTCTGAACAGAATAATGGCTGTATCCCTACATGTGTAGTGTTGAATAGATGTTTACCTTATGTATCTAACACAATGATCCTGCAATGGGAATATTCATGTGTGTATAATTAAGAACATGCTTATTTTTGTCAGGGTCATGTCTTTAACTGTTTATTGTATCCTTAGAAATTGTGAAAGGTGCTTCACTTGTAGCTGATTAACCTTTAGCTGCTATTCATACAGAATTAAAATGGTCATCAGGTTGCATGTGAAACAGTGTGTAATATTCAGTGATGTCATATGCTGTGTTAGTGACTTGGTTATGGTACTGCGTGCTTGGTTATTGTACTGTATGTGACAAATAAACATCCCAAATTGAGAGATACTGTATTAGGCTCTGAAAATGCAAATGTGAAAACAGCTGATTTCAGGCATAAAATAAAAGTTACAATCAACTAATATTCAGTTTGGTCACAGATTATTTATTCACTGTCCTCAGATGAGTTAGCAATATATGAGGAAAGATAACAAATTGTAAACGAGGCTACATCTTCATTGGCAAATTTGGGACCTCACAATTGTTGCAGCACGGGTAGCGGTAGCAATGCTGAAAGCTGTAGTGAGGGCAGCACTAGGACATCTTAGCTGCCATCATGTCTAACTCATTTGTGCCATCACTAGGGATCCTGTGGCAGAAAAGTGCAGTTCCTAATTTTTCTAATGTAGACACAATCTTGGTTAATTGATTAAACCTACATTTGTAGTTATTAACTCTTTTAGACAAAGGTCAGGTTTCTCTGTAGTAATCAAATCTATTTATTAAAATAGGTGAGGATTAATGTCTTATTGAATATGAAGTAATAGTTTTATTTCTGTCACCAAACTATAAAACTTAAAAGGTCCCAGCCAGTCAAATATGAGTTTTTTCTTTGTCTTGTGTAGGCTGATAGAGTCCTCATGTCTACAAAGCCATTATTTTGTTTGTATTATGAAGTCCTTAAACCATTTGCCAGTCATAAGCTTCAGAGGGGTAGCCGAGTTAGTATGTAACAGGAAAAACTTAAAAAACCCAACAAAATCTGTTAGCACTTTAAAAACTAACAAAACGTGTAGATGGTATCATACAACACTCCTGTCATCTGAAGAAGTGGGCTGTACCCACGAAAGCTCATCTACATGTTTTATTAGTCTTTAAAGTGCTACCAGACTATTTGTTGCTTTTTACATTTTTGCTAGTCATAGTGTTTTAGTTTGCCTTTTTATTTCTTTTGTCACATCCCAATTTTTAACAGCTGTATTTACCTTGCAGACAGTCTTCCTTGAGGTGGAGGCAGAACTTGACATTTGTAAAACAGAGAACATTTCAGGTTGTTTTCCTTCTCTGAAGGCTGAAAGTATCACCGTTGTGACAGCTCCTAGACCATAGTGGAACTAAAAAAAGAAAAAAGTTCCAGAATCACTACCAAACCTGGGGTGCTATTATGTAGTTGTATGAAGGGCTGTCGTCTTGGTTGTCTAATAGCCAGTTTCCATTATGTTTAACAAAGCATTTTAAAGTCAGCAATTGTAGTTTCCCACACTTGTTGTGTCAGGTACAACACAGTTTCATTCTTGACCCATGTGTTATATTTGGGTGGTTTTTTTTCATCTTTGAAGTACAGGCAGTCCCTGGGTTACATGGATCCGACTTACATCGGATCCCTACTTACAAATGGGGTGAGGTAACCCTGCACTAGCTGGTTCCCCCCAGCAGACCAGGGAGACGCGAAGCTAGCGCTCCCCCCAGCATACCAGGGAGACGCGGAGCGGCTTTTCTCAGTAGACACCTCAGCTTGAGAATAAAGGACTGAGGGAAGTGAGGTGTGGGAGAATAAAACTGAGCTCTGGAGAAATGTTTGGCTAGAGTTTCCCCTACAATATGTATCAGTTCCAACTTACATACAAATTCAACTTAAGAACAAACCTACAGTCCCTATCTTGTACGTAACCTGGGGACTGCCTGTACAACTGTTCCATGTTTTAAAAGAACACTAATATACTTCATTATACCACCACAAAAGCAGCTGTGAGTGTTAATATATATTGTATAGTGCAGGTCTTAACAAGGATTGGTATTTTAACTTTCTGTTCAGAATGCAGAACTGTTGTTCAAACTCACCTGAATGTCTTCCATGTAGGTATCTGCTTGTATGTTTATTCTCTGTGTTAGTATCTGCAATTTCCATATATACTTCTAGAATTTACGTTTTGGTCATTTCTAATCAGAGATTAAAGATAGCTGGTGGAAACACACTAGCTGTGATTTTTCTAGTAATAAAATATGGACACTTTGAACTATTTGTTTCCTTAATTAGATTTTTTTCACACATGGTCTGTATTGCGAGATGTATGGAGTTTTTTATTTGTACATTGTTGCATTGAGCAATCTATATATTGAGCCAAAAAACAAGTTCTAGCAATAATAGGTAAGAAAACACCTTAGAGATTGACATACATTTATAGAAATACTAAAACCATGAACTGGAATGCTTCTTATAACATATTTGAAATCTGAGTTTGAAGCTTCTAAATTGCTTCTGCAACATAGCTGACATGATTATCAACACCCAGATTAGAGTAGGGAAGGGAACAGTATCTTGTACTTGAATTGAGGTGCTAGTACTGGTCTAGTAGTCTCCTCCTGCCTACCATTCCATTGTTTCAAGGTAATGCATTTTGTAGGAACATGGTATCCAGTACTGTTGGATGTCTTTGAACAGGAGCAATGGTGTGTCTGTAAAAAATAATAAAAAAAAAATCAGTGCATCAGTAGGAATGATGGATTTATACATACCTCCCAGACTTGATTGAGTGATAGCAGGCACTGCATTTGACAAATCATGATAGCTTAAATTTCTGTGGCTGAACATATTAATGTAGGGTTGGAAGAGACCTTGTGAGAAGAGCTAGTCCATCACCCTGCACTGAGGCAGAACCAAGTATATGATACTCATCCAGACAGGTATGTTTCCAACTTGTTCTTTTAAATTTCCAGTTAGATGGATTCCACAGCATCCCACAACTCCATTGACAGAGGTAGACTTGAGCAATCTGCCGCCCCTTTTTTTTCTGATTTCTGTTCTTGGATGGATATGAACTAGGGATGTAAAAAACTGACTGGTTACCCGGTAAGCATTATCCTTGCTGGCGTGCTTACCTGGTAACTGGTGGGGGACACAGCCCACTCCCAGTGGCCTGCAACGTGACAGGCCCTCAACTGGCAGGACCAACCCCGCTGCCTGCAGCAGGATAGCTAGACTCCAATTACCCGGTTAAAATTATATAATTTAACTGGTTAATTTTTTAAAGAAGTAATTACATCCCTAATATGAACTCACAATGCATCACATTTGATGACTATAACATATCATTGGAGCCATGCATGTCCAGAATTATCTAGGAGGTCTGGTTCTGAAACAGCAGACATCTTTTTCAAAAATAAGATTGTTATGAATATGAGTTACTGGCATCCTGTTTATAAGTAAGATTTGGATCCACCTATATGTCATTTTTTGGCTTCCGGGCTGTAATGGTAATTAGAGCTGGAAAATTTATGAAAATGTAGTCAAGCTCTTCCATGTCCTCCTCCCAGTTTTTAATGATATTTTGTATTTCAATGAAACTTACACTTCCACCAGTTCTTTTTAATGTTTATGATCAGTAACAGTGCCGAGTCTTTGTACCTTTGTATCAGAAGATCTTAACTCACTTTGTACTATTACATGGAAGAAATTTTTACTATGAATATTATATATGAGTTAATCATGCACATTGATCCCACTGACCATCCATAATGGCTTGGAAAAAAGGCACTGTAATGTCTTGGAATGGGGGATTCTGTACTAACAGAGTGCCATGTTCCAATGTTTATTATGAGATTTTAAACTCTTAAAACTGAGAGCTTTCTCAGAATGATGTGGAACCAATTTATTGACTTGATTTAAAAGAAGAAAATCCAAACCCTTAAAATGATGACCCACAACTAGGGAGATTATAATAGAAACTTTTTAGAAGCATAGACATAGACCCTTCTCTAAAATTTTGACTGATTTCAGTGTGTTTTGGTTTTGGCCAACAGGACCCAATTTTGTAATTTTTACTTTTCTGAAGTAGTCTTTTCTCATATGAATAGTTCTGTGAACTTCACATGAAATTCACAAATTTACAGCCTCAGGTCTGTAGGTTGGTTCTCCTGTTACTTGAATAATTATAGCAGTTTCTTTTAGCTGCTGCAGTGTTACTGCCTACTTTGCAATTATATATTCTACAATTTAACTAAAAGATAAATTGTCAAGTTTTAAACCCTACACTGTGCTTACCATAAATGTTGTTTACACATTAACTTAATGTCTAGATTCTTCCAGGGAATCTTTAAAACTAATCCTTTTAAGTCATGAGAAATAAGAGAACTAAAGAACAATGCAATTTATTCTAGGTTCTGTCAAATGTAAACCTGCATTTACTAGCTGTAACAGCATATAATGCATGCAGATACTGTTATTTTTGTTAGCAGTAAACCACCATCATATTTTTTAAGTGTACACACTTCACGTGTATTGTGCAGTTTAGCTCTTGAAACTTCTAGCTGAATGTTGACAATGAGTACAGTTCATTCAATAGCAGAGCTAGCTATAAGCAACAGCAGCTACTATCTCTGCTGTGATTCCCCCATTATATAGCAGCCTTTCAAAAGAAGCAGCAGGACAAAATATTTTTTCAGTCTAATGGAGGGCACAATGGCCCACCTTCTCTTTTTGTAGGGAGTCTAATATAATATTTTGCCCGTCTAGTACAGTAGTATCAAGTTCTTGTATCTGCTAAGCTAAAGTCCATGGGAGTTTTGTTATTGATTGGAAGAAGCAGAATTTGGCCTTCCAGATCAGATTTTTAAAAAAATAAGAAAGAGAAGAAAACCTCAATTATCATGTGAATGAAACAAACTTTCAGATTGAGTCAGTGACACATATACTATGTATGAAGTACTGGTAAGTCACTGCTTACTGTAAATCTTTATGATGCTTAGCAGATGTATATCTGTACTAAACTACAATTAGATGACTTTAAATTGGGAGGCTTAAGTAAATATTATTTCCACTGTATTTTCAAGTTAAAATACTCTGAAACATGTTACCAAAGTGTTTCAGCTATCTCATAGTATTGTTTTCTGTCTTAGCCTACGAAACGATGGTGTGAAATTAATAAATTATGCAACAAAGTTTTTTAGAAACTTGTGCTTACATGTTATTAGTATTGAATGTTGTTTTGCCTATCTTGTAGTTAGGCTTAATTTTTAATGCAGATTTTTTATAGGGAAGACTTTCATGTGCATTAAATACCCAATTCTAATGTGATTACAGTGGTGCTACAGTTATAGAAGATCTCGGTTATAAACTCCTGCTTCTGTTATAAACTCCTGTTCACATTTGCCAAGCAGAAACTTTAGTAGAATTATTCTTTAGTGCACAACAATGTACATGAAAGTTTTACAAACACTTAAAGCAAAGTTTCCTTTGGAGGATTTTATATTTGAAAAACTGCTATTTATTCAGGGGAAAGTTTTGGTCAAGTTGTGTGGCTGTTTTTGAGTTATCTGAGAGTGATAAAAGTAATGTTCACACTCAAAAAATTTTCAGTGGCGTCTTTTGAATTAATCTTGGTTTAAATTAGTTCTAAGTTTTTTGTTTAAATTTTTAGCTAGACAGTTTCATCACCCATGGATCCTCACATCTTTGCCAGTCTTCATAATTTCTGTAATTATTTTGGTCACTAATTTGGTCAGTTGTCCTACTCATTTGTTAACTTCAGCTATATTTATTACACAATCTCTTCCACTGAGGTTAGAGTGAACTATGACAAATTTAAACATCTCTTTGACAACCAAGGACCAAGATAATTTGTTGACGTAATTAGGTATAATTCTATTGACATTACACCTGCCTACTCTATTGATTTGATGCAGTTCTCAATCTGACCTGGCTATACATCAATCATTGAGTGCTCTGAAGAGCAGGAATGTGAGGTTGAAACACGTTGTGAAGTTCATTTTAATATTTTGATTTATCATGCACAATCTCATTGAAATTGAGGCCAGTCTACATGTCTGTCTGTGTCGCATCCCCCTACTCCCCCACAGGATTTTCTACAGAAATCAGATGACATTTGACTCAGAATCTGAACTGATCTACCTGCTGTGTTATGAACAGTGTGTTAGGGCTATATTGTGTATTTTACTTCTATACACTAAGTGCATTTATTTCACTGAGACATTAAAAATATCCAGTGTAATTTTTCATTGCTAAATTCTGCTAAATACACATTTATGGGCTCATTAGAATCTCATATGATACATGCACATAGGAAAACAGGGCTTGGTCTAAACTAGGGATGTAAAATCCCATTTAATTAGTTAACTGGTTAAATGTGGGATTGGGAGGGAGTGCTGACCCAGCCCTTATCAGTTAACCTTAATGGAATAGTAATAGAAATGTAGCTGTGTTAGTCTGGTCTAGCGGAAACAAAAAACAGGACTATGTAGCACTTTAGAGACTAACAAGGTGACTTGTTAGGTCATGAGCTTTCGTGGGCCAGACCCACTTCCTTAGATCTGAACTATTTGATCTGAGGAAGTGGGTCTGGCCCACGAAAGCTCATCACCTAATAAACCATCTTGTTTGTCTTTGAAGTGCTACATAGTCCTGTTTTTTGTTTAACCTTAATGGGTAAGCCTCACCCATTAAGGGAGAGGCGTCCCAGTTAACCATTAACATCCCTAGTCTTAACCCCATTGTCTTCAATAAATTTAAGTGGCTTTAGATCAGGCCCTCAGTGCATAAAAATCAAAGATTTTCATTCTTCCACAGTTTCTATTTTTAGAGCATTCCTTTAACCTAGCTTTCTTTCAGCAGCAACCATACAGGAAAAATAAGTAGGAGGAAGTTTAGATACATTCATATCAGAGAGAGAGCATGAGTGTGCAGACACTTACCTATGGATAGTAGGTGAATATTGGTGTGTAGGAGAAAGCTATCTAGGTCAAATGTTATATTTATTCTTTGGTTGTTTAAACAGTAAAGTGTTTGGTACTCTGGGGTTGGGCCCAATATTAAATGTAGACAAATAATAATTTTGCTTCTCTAGAGTTTAAAGGATTAATGTATAATTTTGTTCTATGCAAGAATAAATTACTGGAACAGGGCTTCAAATATTCCAAGATGATTTATTTATTTTATTTATTTAAATATTTTTACCCCCCTCCTCTGTATTTAAAATATGCGAGGTGACTTACAACATTTTTTAAACACAACACAAATACATATACAGATTTAAAATATGAGACCCCAGAGGGACATAAAACCTGCTAAAAATATTGAGAAGAGGAACATGCACATATAGACTCAACCACCTATAAAAGCACGAGTAAAATGGGTGGCTTTAGCATGACGCCGAAACAGTGCTAGCGTCGGCGCCATGTGAATATCCCAAGGAAGAGAATTCCACAGCCTGGGAGCAAAAGCTGAGAAGGCCCCTTTCTGCATTGATGTTAATCGTATCTCCGTAAGTGGGGTAACGCTGAACAGAGCCTCTTCAGCTGACCTCAATCCACGGGCAGGTTCATTTGAGAGAAGATAGTCCTTCACATACCCTGGACCCAACACATTTAAGGCTTTATAGGTCATAATCAAAACCTTGAATCATGCCTGGAAACATACTGGAAGCCGGTGCAGTGCCAGAGCACTGGCATAATGTGCTCCATATAACAGGTATTAGACAAACTGGAGCAGCCGCATTCTGGACCAGTTGAAGTTTCTGAAGGCACTTTAGAGGCAGCCCCACATAAAGCGCAATACAGTAATCCATTCGGGATGTAACAAGAGCATGGATCACTGTGGCCAAATCATGCTTGTTCAGGAAGGGTCACAGCTGGCAGATCAGATGAAGTTGCCCAAAAGCACGCCTGGCCACTGAACAAATCTGGTTCTAAAATGTTAGAAAAGGGTCCAGAAGGACTCCCAAGCTGTGTACCTGTTTTTTCAGGGGGAGACTAATCCCGTCTAGTACAGGTACCATGCCACATTCCCGAACAGATGGCCTGCTGATCCACAGGACCTCAGTATTATCTGGGTTCAACTTTAGCTCATTTGACTTCATCCAAACCATCACCACCTCCAGAAACTGGTTTAGATACCTGGTTCTGATGTCACAGGGAAATAGTTGGGTGTCATCTGCGTATTATTGGCACTGTCCTCCAAAACTCTTTATGACCTCTCCCAGTGGCTTCATGTAGATGTTAAACAGCATAGGGGACAAGATGGAACCTTGTGGGACCCCATAGCATAATCACCACAGGGTTGAATAGCATCCCCCTAGCTCCACCTTCTGAAAGTGTTGCGACACGTGAGACCAGAACCATTGCAGAACAGTGCCTCCAATGATTTCCTATCATTATGTCCATCACAGGACTTCATTATGTTGGCAGACAGCGATGGCTAAAGATCAGACACCTCTATGTGTAAAAAATATTTGTTGTGAATTTAGTGTTAGTAAAAGGTGCCAGATTGACTCTTCTGGAGCCCAAGTTCTTTTTCTCCTTTGCACAGGAGCAGTGAGGTAGCAGCAATGTGAGCTCACACAGCTGCTCAATTCTGACATGGAGAAGTAACTTCTGGGTGTGAGATTCAATAATTCAATTTCTGTGAAGTACCCCTTTAAAAAAAAAGTACCCCCTTAAAAAAAATAAGTACTCCCCTTACCTAGTTTTCAGACACACAATTTTTTTTCCTACCATTGCAACACATTTGTTTAAACAACTTAATCATAGCTGAGCAGGTGATGAAATTTTTGGATGTAAAAAGTACAAAAATAATAAAGTGCTGTAAAACTTAAAACAAAAATTTGGTTTTCTCCAAATTTCAGTTGTGTTGACGTATCCCCCCACACTTCTCCTGAGTACCCCGAGGGCACTCGTACCACTGGTTGAGAAACACTGCCCTCGTCCACTGCTAGTACCCACCTGTACATTCTGTTCTGCGGCTCCTACTTGTCTCAGTTGTAATGGTGCAGCTAAAACAGAGAACATTATTCAAGTGCTCTTTTGGTGACTAGTATCTCTCTGCTCCCAAAGATCTTGTCAACCTACTGCCCCTCAATCCATCTTATATATTTGCCATTCTTTTCTGCCAATCTATTGTGGACTTTTAGCCAAGAGCAATCGTGCACCAAGTGGTCATCAGTCGATTAAAAACTTTGAGTCATCATTGCCCTAGACTGGATTTGGTCACGTGATTTGGTGATGAAGAGATCTAAAATTTAAGGACCAGTGGGGACATAATTTTGGTGAAAATATTGTTTGTGGTTTGGTTGAAAATTAATACAACATTGAGCACATATGGAAATGGCAGATGCTGGATTTTTAATCATTGCCCTGTTTCTGAAATTAAGCAGAAAGGATGTTGAAAGATCTTGCACAGAATTAAAATGATACAAATTATTGTACAGTCATATGCTCATCTAGTCATTTTACTTTATGTACAAATATAATAACCTGAATCTAACCGAAAAGAGGGTTGCAGAACTGAAAAATGAACCAAGTGGTGTAATCTGATAAAGAAAAAATAATTATAGTTGTATGTATTTTTATATAGTCTAAACTGTCATTCAATACACCTTTGTAGCAGAGTTCTACTACTTTTTATATTTCTCGCCCTCTTGTTCTTTTTATGTAAGAACATAATTTGTACTGTGATCAGTTCTGTTTATCTTTGATAAAATGTTAACTGAAAATTAGGTTACATGACCACAGTATCCCTTGTCCATATTACAAAATTTGCCATGTCAGAACACTGTGTGGCAACATTATTTGGTCATGCCTATGTAGACCGAAAATGTATTCACTGTAGTTGCATCTGCTTACACCAGAGGTGAATTTGACTCTGAGGCTGGAATACTGTTCCGGAACACGATGGTGGTAATATAGGCTCTCTCTTTCAGAATTCAGCTCATACTTGTTCAGAATTGTTTGTCTCAAATATTAAACAAAATTATCCCATTGTACAGCTGCTTATTGCCACTCGAAAGTTACACACTTTGGTCCTGTGGAATTGCATGAGGGTAGCCAGAATTTTGTCTCACACAGAGTATGTATACATTTGTAGGTATATAAGCATTTACATGAATAAACACACACACGTCTGTAAGCTTCTATTGTACTTTATCATTGCTAACTGCTCTGCTTAGTACACATTACGTTTTTAGAGGAACTTGTCATGCAAATAACTGTAGAATAGATTGTTCAGTTCTACAATGTTTTTGCAGTGTTGATGTGTTAGGAAGCAAACAGCAGTAAATGTGTCTTTTTTGCTCATAAGTGCTGAAGTGTAGCTGAAGGGCTCATGGAGCAAGATGAGTTTCTTATGACAGGTGCTAAAGCTGTGTTTGACTTAGTACATCAATTCTGAAAAGAGTACAATTTGAATAAAAAGGACATTGCTTGATTTTTGTCAGAGGATATCCTTCTATCTGAGAGGGAGTGGATTGTTTGTTGTGCTTTATAAAGATACCCTTTCTATAGTTCTAATTAATAGAAAAAGAAATGGTGAGTTCTCATTTGTGTGGCAAGCATCTGCATTCTTTAAAAAGGAAGCTTGTAGATCTTTAAAATTAGAGAATTGTTTCCACTAGACCTGCTGTATAAAAATCAGGCTTCTTCAGCTGTAGAGGACTTCACAAGATAGGCCCCGGGAGTGAGCAAATGCTTGAAGAAGCAGTGAACGCAGACCTGCCTACCTAGAATCAATAAAAAGCAGGAGAGAAACTCAACCATAGATGACATTTGTATACTATACAGTATAACATATCTGACCCTGTGTGGTCCAGCTGGGTGGGAGGGGGAATCCACCTACCAGGGCTCAGGGAGGAGCTCCTCCCCTTCTGGGTCAGTGGGCAGCCACTCCACCTCGCTACACACACCTACTCAGTCACCGATGAGGAATCAGACACTGCAAGAGTTCAGGGGCTTGGGCCTGTGGTTGGGCCGAGCACACAGTCAGTAGGCCCAGGCCCTCACTCAGGGCAGGCAGCAGTAGGCCAAGGGCTCAGGCCTATGCCTAGGTCAAGCATATAGTCAGGAAGCTCTGGCCCTTTCTCAGGGTGGGTGGAAAACTGTAGCAAACAGTTGCGGTGCTCAGGCCTATGCTTAGTCGGAGTAGCAGTCAGCAGGCCCAGGCCTTAGCTCAGGGCGGGACAACAAATAGTAGCAAACAGTTCAGGAGCTCCGGCATATGCTCAGGCCAAGCCTTTAAGCAAATAGTCAATAAGCCCAGGCCTTGGTTCCGGGTGAGGCACCAAACTGTCAGGTCTCCTAGCTCAGGTGAAGAGCCAACAAATGCAGGTAGTCTGCCTAGAGAAATGGGGAGAAGAGGAAGACTCACACCCATGGATTGGGGTAGCAGAGTATACGCCAGCCCACATGCTCCACTGAGTCCCCGCCCAAGCCCCTAACTCTGGCAGATCAATCTGCCTCTGGGGTCAACGAGGATCCTGATTACAACGCAGGCGCTGTTTCAGCCAGACTAAGGTCAGTTATCCCTGGGCCACTCCCTAATTCCTCATAATCTCTCCTCTGGGCATATGTGACTCAGTAGCAGATCCTCTGGCCCATGAGGGCCTGGAATCTCTGTCAGGGTTGGCAGTTCCGCTAGGTCAAAGTCTGCTTGTTTGGTCCTGGCTAATCCTCATCTTCTTTTAGGTCCACAGATGCTTCCTAATTTGTAGCTTAGGGCAGGCATTGGGTTCCTTCTACAGCTGGGGCCTGACTCAGTTTGCCTTCTACGCCTCTAGTCTTGCCTCCTGACTTCCTGCTAGATAGTGGGGTGGTGTAGGGCTCTGTCCACCAGGACTACCGGAGGGACTCCACCTCATTATGCCCTGCTACACAATCATATTGCCTGCTGAGTTATCCTCACATAATTAAGTTTAATTAATCTAAGGATGTTAAGAGGTGGGTAATTGACTAATGGCGTAGTGGATACAATTTGTATCAACTACACGATTAGTCGATAAGGGAAGATGCTGTGTGCCGGCTCATGCTGGTCCAGGAGCTCCCTCCTGCTGCGGCTCTGCAGTTTATATGTAGTAGGAGCTGAATGCACGGGCAGCATAGCCTCTACTACATTTAAATTACAGAGCCACTGCAGGGGTTGTTCCCGGACCAGCGTGAGCCGAGACAGAGCTGGCACCACTGCAGCTCTTACTACATTTACAATGCAGAGCCGCAGTTGGGGGAGCTCACAACTGCCGTGAGCCAGGCCTGAGGAGTCCTGGCTTGTGCCCAGTCCAGAGCCGCTGTGGCTCTGCATTTTAAATGTAGTGAGAGCTGGGTGGCTCTTACTACATTTAACATGCAGAGACTGTGATGAGCCAGGACTGCTTGGTCCTGGCTCATGATGCGTCCAGTAGCCCCTGTTTGCGGCTAGCCCTGGCTGCCTTAAATGGGCTGCTGCTAGAATAGGGACATTAAATTTAGGTTATTTCAGTAATCGAGTAGTCAATAGAACTTTCATTGATTACTCGATTACTTGATAGGGGAAGGCAGCCCTGCTCAGTCTCAGCTCTGATATAGAGGCAGCATGGGGGCAGGGAGGGAATGCAAGAAGTCGACTTGACTATGCAATAAGCTTAAGTTTATCGGGTAGTCGACTTATCAACTACTCTCTTAGGGTATGTCTACACTACCCCGCTAGTTCGAACTAGCGGGGTAATGTATGCATACCGAACTTGCTAATGAAGCCCGGGTTTTGAATTTCCCGGGCTTCATTAGCATAAAGCCGGCGCCGCCATTTTTAAAAGCCGGCTAGTGCGAACCCCGTGCCGCGTGGCTACACGCGGCACGGGCTAGATAGTTCGAACTACGTAGCCATTCCAAACTATCTGTACTCCTCGTGGAAATTCAAATCCCGGGCTTCATTAGCAAGTTCGGTATGCATACATTACCCCGCTAGTTCGAACTAGCGGGGTAGTGTAGACATACCCTTACATCCCTATGCTGGAGCAGCCTCTTCCTAAGTCCAGCCTGGGTTACCATGAACAGGCGCTGCTTTACCACAGGAGCCCCTGTCTGTGGGGAAGGTCCACTCCCTGCTGGGACCACTGCAGATCGGGGCTGCTGCCAGAGCAGCATCTGCCCGTAGCAGACAGAGGCTGCTTCGTGGCAGACTCCCCACCCTCCTTCCCCTGGCTGCCTCTGATAGAGGTTTTTAAGACGGCTCCCCCCAGCATGTTGACTCTAATCCACAGAATGGCGGGGAAGAAGTGGAACATCAGTGTGTCTACCAGTGCTTGGCTGGTAGATCTCCCCCTCTCTCTCATGTACATCTTGCTAATGGCCACTAAATCTACACCCTAGATATTCTGTCCACCAATAACTAATTTGTATTTATTTTGAAAATCTGGTCACTCAAGGCATCTAGTTCAGATCTTCTGTTACTAGGCTCTCCTCATACATGCACCCCAAAATCTAGAACATACAGTTCTGGGGAGAGATGGTGGAGGATTTTCTTTGGGGTCTCAAGGAACTAGGAAGCATGCCTTACAACAGACACTTCCTCCTTCTGTTTTCCTTTGACCTGAGTAGTTTGAGTTCCCCTCTGTAGGGAAGAACCTGATCTTCAGTTCTTGTAAAGCCCTTTGAGATCTGATGTATGGTGATATGGTGTACGTGCACTATATTATTATTTTAGTTTGTGTGCTGTTTTAGCAGTTGAAATAAGTAGGTTTGGGTTTGCTGACTATCCTACACCATAATTTTAAGAGATTAGGAGATGGCTTCTCCACTGAGATCTTGTGACTTTGAAACTTGTTGATCGAGGCACTCACAGTCTAAGTAGATAAGAAGAGAAAGGAAATATTATTATCCCAAGGTATAGATAGGGCACTGAGTGACTTGCCAGAGGTCACTCAGGGAATCCATGACAAAACTTGGAGCTGAATTTAGTTCCAGTCCTGCATTTCAGTCCAGTGCTTTAATCAAAGCATCTTCCATCCTTTCTTATATCTCTATTTGTTGAATGTTGGGAGGGAGGCAAGTTAATAAAATGTCTGAAGCTTAGTTTGGGGTTTTATTGTGTGAAGTTGCCTTTCAGTTATGTGGTGTTATCTATCCAGAGAGCTTTGGGCAGAGAATAAATAAAATGTTAACTGAGTTCAGTTTAGAAAAATAGTGGGGAATCCAGCGGGGCTTCTTGATTTCAAAATGGTAATAAAGACTACATGTTGTGAATAGGGATGTAAGCAACTAGTTGACTATCCGATAAGCAAATGCTTATCAGATAGTTGGCTTGACTGGTCGCTTCCCCTCCACCCTTGCTGCCTGTATCAGAGAGAGGCAGCAAGGGGCGGGAGCAGGAGCCGGTGCTGGGGGGAACTGGTAAAGCTGGTTCCTCCCAGTACCATCTCTGCAGGGGGCAGGGCAGGCAGAGGCACAGTGGGAAATGGTGTGAGCAGGCACTGCTGGCTCTTGTGCTTTTGAAATGTACAGAAGCCTTCTGGGGCTCTTGTACATTTCAAAAGCAGAAGTGCTGCAGGGATCACAGGGACTCATTCAGTCTCCACTTGACCTGTGCTCTCTGTGGCACCCCCTCCCTATCTCCTAACTGCTCCTTCCCAGCCCAGAACATCCTCCTGCACCCCAAATTCCTCATCCCCGCTCACTCCAGAGCACGCCCCCTGTCCAGCTGGAGTCTTCTGTCCCTCCCACACCCTAACCCCAGTTTTGTGAGCATTCATGGACCTCCATACAATTTTTATACCCTGATTTGGCTCTCGGGACGAAAAGTTTGCTCGTCTCTGCTATTCTCTTAAAATATTTTATGAGTGCCTGTTATAATGATGTCAAGTATCAGAAGGGTAGTCATGTTAGTTTGGGTCTGCAAAAGTGACAAGGAGTCCTGTAGCACAGGACTGCATATTTATACCTGCCTCTGGATATTTCCACTACACTGTTAGTCTATTATAATGATGTGTAACCATCCTGTAAAAGTTGTGATTGTGACTGGGAGACGGTTCTGCATGCATAATACATTAGGGATATCAACTTGTAGAGGACTGCACGATTAATCGATAAACCGGGGCTTATTGGTTAATCCTGTCATCCTATTAATCCTGTCATCTACAAAGGCAGCAAGGTGGGGGTGTCTCAGGCTCCACTGAACAACTTTTTTATGCTTTGGCCAATTGTAAACTGTTTTGTCTTTTTTGCATTATTGATAGAGTTAATTTTGGGACATCAGCTTCGGATCAAAGCATTGATGATCATGGCTGTTTATGACTTTGTTTTTAAATTAAATTTAAAGTATGTGAATGTGAGCTTTGATGTGGTTGTGACACTTAATGTCTTGCCTTAAGCCTGCGTCAAGATTTCACACCAGAGAGTGCAGTCAGGAGATAAGTTGCCCTGTTGCTTGCTGTTGCTGCTGCTGCTACTTTTTTTTCCTTCTTTTTTTTCAATTGCATCATCTTTGTTTTTAGAAACCCTCTTGGGCAGAGGGCTGAATCCGGCCCGTGGACAAAATCAGGCCAAGGGCTGAATCAGGGCCATCAAGAATTTTTCTCTGACCTTCCCAGCTGATTAGCAGAGTGCATACTTATAGCCAGCAGCTTGTGTTCAGTTGCCTCTCTCCCACCACTTTGCTCTATCCTGCAGCAGAGCTGCTCCCAGGATTCTTCCGCTAGCTGAGGGGAGGGGAGTGCTGAAGTCAAGGTGTTCACCTGCCCCTGAACCCCATTTCCTCAGAGCAGGGGTTGGGGAGAGGGAGACATGCAGTGGAGCTGCTCCAATCTGAACCATGGATTGTGAGTGACTCAGAGAGTGGCTTAACGGGCAGTGCACTGTTTCTAAGAATTCAGTGCTCTCTCGCTCTCATGCTGTCGCTCTCACGCTGTCACTCTTTCTCTCTCTCTCTCTCACTCACACACTCCCTCCCCCCCATGCCCCATCTCTTCAGACAACATTGCAGAACAGCTTTCCCTGTCTTAAAGAGACAGTGTATGGCTTCTCTTAGAGAGTTACCCAGCAGCAGCCAGCACACACATGCTGTGCCACTGTCACACATACCCAGTCTGCGCCACACACACTCAGTCACTGTCAAACACACTCTTCAGTGATCAAGAAGGAAAATATTTTAGTAGTCTCATTACCAGTCCCACTTGGTTCCTTGATCTGAAACTCTTCTGTTCTGCTAGCATGGCGTGTCCCCATCCTCCATACCAATATTCTCTCAAGACTCATATTCCATCCTTAAATCATGTTTGTGCCCCCCCAAAAAAATCGCAACATGAACTTTCAAACTATTTATCGTATGCCATTATTTTAAATTAATTTAAACACAGCTTTATGTATATTTTTGCAAATCTTGTTATTGTTAAATAAAATTTGTGAGAACCCGTCCCCTGCACACACATAGATTAGACTGTTTATACATTTAGCACAAGAGGATGTCCTCATTTTATAAATAGTCTGACTAATGACTGCAATGTTAGCAGGGAAAAAATTACTCGAGTATAAAAATGTAGGCAAGACACTGTCTGCTAAAGCCCCAAAGTGGAACAAAGACTAAACATCAGGATTGATTAAAAAAAAAAAAAAAAAACAAGCGGGGGTGTGGGAGAATCAGAATTAAAGCTAAGGAGATAATTAATGGCATAAGGTTTGCTTAGCCAATTTTACTGTTTTATGGTTTACAGAATATTCTTGAATGTATTCATATTTGACAGTTTGAAACTTAAAAAAAGCCTGATAGTCACAGTGTCCTGCTCACAGATACAACATTCTAAATATGACTTATAACTGGTTAAACAATGCCACATGACTTGCATCTGTTCTATTATAGGATAAGCACAACAATTATCAGGAGAAAGTGCTTGAAGAAAGATTTTGCTGTGGGTGGGGGCAGCACACAAAGTCTCCTTCCTTTACTCCCTCCCCCCCGCAGCACAGAGAGCAACATGGAGGCTGCTGGCAGTCAGGGAAGCCTGCTTTAAGAGTAGTGCTGTCTGGGAGCTGCTTAGGGTTGTCAGATGGTTTAACCACAAATACCAAACACCCTCCTCCCTCCACCTCCCCCCCCCAAAAAAAATACTGGACTGTCCAGGTCAACGCCGGATACCTGGCAGACCCTGCTTCTGGCACCCCTCCTGCACGCAGCTCCCTCCCAGATTGTGCACCCTCCTATGCCCCTCCCCCAAGCCAGAATCCTCTCCTGCAACTGTACCTTCTCCCTGATTCTGCACCCCAGTCCTCTGCCCCAGGTCACAACCCCCTCCTTCATCCACACTCCCTCAGTCCCCACACCTTCTTCTGCACCCCATACCCCTACCCTGAGCTGCCTTCTACACCTGACGCCTATCTCAGACCCAGCACCCCCTCCATAAACAAGTGCAGCCCTTGACCACTTACCAGAATCTTGGAGTGGGCCTCCATCAAAAATTATTGCCCACTCCTGTAATAGACCCTTGATTATGGAATCATTCTTAATGGATTCAGGAACAGAATCTACAGAAGACACTCTTGCTGAAAAAAATCCTTAAGTATCACAACTCGGGGAGAGGGGAACAAAAGTCAAGAATGTAATTAATAATACTCTTAAATAATGATGTATCCCTTTTATATTTTAGCCTTATAAACCTGTATTTGACAAGTTCTGAACTGGGTTACAGCATTTTTTATCCCCACAACATAAATCTTCCTTACACAGTAGTAAAATTGCCTAATAAATTAATCTGCTTTAATTTTGGTCTGAACTTGTCAAAATTTGCCGGAAACAGGCATTTGTTGTGTAGTCTTTCATATGTCTGTAGTTTTTAAAATGTGACTGTTTTAAAACTCTCTTAATGGATAGTGTTTGCATTTACATGCAAAGACAGACATATTCTAATTAGCTGATCTCTTGAGTTCCACTGGGTGATCAGTGTGCATTCTACAGAGCCACAAGTGTCATCCTGTAGATAAGTGTTGTATTCACAGTGATACGGCTTTCCACTAAATTCAATGGAGTCACCTGAAAAGGCCTTGGGAAATACATAACCAGGGCCACAGGGATGAGTAAGCCAGTGGTTCTCAAACTATGGGTCAGGATCCCATTTTAATGTGGTTGCCAGTGCTGGTATTAGACTGGCTGGGGATGGAACTGAAGACTTCAGCTCTAGGCAGCAGGCCTCAGTTTACAGATCCCAGCCCTTTGACTTTGTCCCCTGCTGCCTCCATTGTCCTGAAGCAGCGGGGTTCTAGCGGGCTTAGACATCAGTCCCTCCTTCTGGGGTTGTATAATAACTTCTGTTGTCAGATCAGGGCTACAGTGCAAAAAACATTGAGAACCCTTGAGTTATTTCATTATTTTTCTCCAAAAATGTCATCAAGTTACCTACTACTTCTGTAATGTGATTTTTAAGTGATATTATATTACTGTACTTGAACACATACACATTTCATTACAATGTTATATCAAAACATGATTAGCACATGTAAAGAATCTGATTATATTTGTCTCGGATACAGAGGTTTTCATCTGGCAACACACATGGGCTTTAAACTTCAAACACCTGAAAGAATCTGATTTTAAGTGGGAGGAGGGGAATAATCTACCATTCAGAAAAGGAAAAGGTTGCTAAACAAAGCTATAGTTCTTATTTCTTCTCACCAAGTCAAGTAATTGATAAAATAGAAACCATTTTAGAGCATTTACGATAATGAGACTGCATAAAAAATTATAATGAAAGCATCATTGTAAAAGCTAGCAATGTAGCTATACTCTCATTACAGCTTACATTTTCTTTTTTGTGAACACTTTAAAAGACTAATGTATTAAACTCAAGATAGTGTCATAATTTCCAAAATAACTGGCATTTTTCTAAAAGCTTTTGAGAAGTATGCTCAGTTTACATCTCCACTTCCTGTTGCTATCTCTCCTCTTGGGCTTTTCATTCTTTCAATCAAAAATTACATTGCTGATGCTATAGCATTTGAGTTTCAGGATTAAGCATTCAGGACAAGATCTTTGAACCCCTGATCAGTGGGGTTGGTGTCACCATGTTTTTCTGATCAATCATATAAAGTATAAAGTGTATTAAAGTCTTATTTACTATACTTTTAGTATTACTGTACATTATAATGTTTTGGCATCTGTTATTTATAATACTTTTCCCATCAGATAAAGGCCATTGATAGGGTAAAAACTGGAGCTCAATTCTACAAAATTTCCCATTAACAGTTCCCCTAGAGCAGAGGTGGGCAATAATTTTGCAGGACCACTTCATGAATGGTCATGGGCCAGCTCCAGGCCCCTCTGAAGGGGTGGGGCTGGAGGCTGCAGAGAGAGAAAAGAGAGTGGGGAAAGAGAGATCCTTTGTATGAGAGATATAGACTTTGTGACACAGATTGTGTGTGTATGTGACAGTGACATAGTGTGTGTGTGTGTGCTGGCTGCTGCTGGGTTAATTTCTGAGAGAAGCCACACACTGTCTCTTTAAGCTACCCTTCTCTGTTGTCTGCAGAGATGGAAGAGTGTGTGAGTGTGAGTGTGGGAGGCGTAGAGGGAGAAGCAGGGGGAGGGGGAGAAAAAGACGGGGAGAGAGGGAAGGAGAGAAATGGTGTACTGCTTCTTAAGGCAGGCAATCTGAGTCACTTACCATCCATGCTTCAGATTGGAGCAGCTCCACCGTGTGTCTCCCTTGCCCTGACTCCTGCTCTGATAGAGAGGCAGCTGCAGACTGTAAGGGGGCAGGTGGGAGAGAGCCAATATGCATGGAAAGTTGGCTCTTCAGATCCTCCTGCCCCATCCCTGCTGCCTCCCAGGCTGTGTCTAGACTACATGGCTCCATCGATGGCGCCATGTAGATTAGGGTTGTAGACAAAGGGAAATGAAGCGGCGATTTAAATAATAGCCGCTTCATTTAAATTTAAATGGCTACCACGCTGAGCCAACAAACAGCTGATCAGCTGTTTGTTGGCTCAGCATGCTAGTCTGGACGCTCCGCAGTCGACATCAAAGCCCTTTGTCGCCCGCCCCGATAAACCTCATCCCACGAGGAATAACGGGGCAGTCGACAAAGGGCTTTGATGTCGACTGCGGAGTGTCCAGACTAGTGTGCTGAGCCGACAAACAGCTAATAAGCTGTTTGTCGGCTCAGCGTGGCAGCCATTTAAATTTAAATGAAGCGGCGATTATTTAAATCGCCGCTTCATTTCCCTTTGCCCAATAAACAGATCTACATGGCTCCGTCGACGGAGCCATGTAGTCTAGACATACCCCCACAGAGATACTGGGGAGAACTGGCTTGGTGTCATGGAGCCATGGTGTCCCCTGCCCCTCTCCACTGCCCGTCTTCCTGCCTCTAAAAGAGGGAGCAGTGCGGGACTGGGGGAAGAGCAGGGAAGGCTGCCACAAAGCAGCCTCTGTCCACAGCACAGACTCTGTCTACAGGGAGCTCAGACCCCCGCAGACAGGGGCTGCTGCCTTCCACGATGCTGCCTCCGAATTAGAGGCATCAGCACAGGGGGGCGGGCAGGAGCTGGTCTGAGTGGGAAGCTGATTTTTAAATTGGCTCCCCTTGTGGATCAGCTCCCGTCTGCCACCCTGTACTGCTGCCTCTGCTAGAGAGGCAGCAGTGCGAGATGGCAGGGGATTTCCTGGGAGTGGGGTTGGGAGCACATTGGTTGTTGGCCCAGCCTCCGGGTTCTGTTTAATAGCTGTGTAACCACTAAATTACATGACCAGGGCTCGACAAATAATGCAATCTACTTGCCTGTGGTAAGCAGATTGCAACCCTGAAGAGCCGGGTTCGGGTGATCTGCGCAATTGCAGATTGCCGGACAGCGCGGCTGGCAAGCAGGGCTCGCCGCGGTTCAGCGAGCCCTATACATGACTATTCAGTTGCATGCTATCTAGCACTCCTACAGATAACTCCAGGGCAGTCAGCCTTTTACCTTTCATGATGGCTATATTCTGGCAAAATGTGGTCTGGGTGATGTGGAAAGAAACAAATAGGACATTGTCATGTTTGGGAGCTCACTATTTGACATATTTTAAAAATGTTAGCAGTCTATTTTCAAGGTGTATTTGTTTCACTTTATTTTATTTTTAATTCCAAATAACCTCTTGCCTCATGCCAGCAGGGTTTGCAAATCAAAAACAAATTTGAGCATTAGGGATGTCATCGTGCAGATGACTACATAATTAACCGAGAAGCCTAGACTTATTGGTTAATGTTGTCGACTACATTCATTTCCCCAATTGTTGCCTCTATATCAGCGTGACAGCGATCCCATCTTGATCACTCCATCATCGATGTTCATGCCAGGCTATGGGACGGGTTTCAATTAAGGGCCCTGCAGTTTTGTGAAGACTCCATTGACTGATCTTCCATCAGCAACTCATTGACTGGCTTTAGCTTCCATACAGCAGAAGAACTGAAGAGAAAGACAGCTTAAAGCCAATTTTCAATCACTTTCCTCCAACAGCTTTGGGCTCCACAAATTTTATGGCCTTCCTTCCTGTGGGAAGCCTCTGTGTGGTAGAAGCACAAACTTATGTTGGAGGGGAAGGAGACAAGATTAACATGTCTCTGTTCTTTTTTCACGCTCCTTTTCCATCCCACGAGCAATGGAGAACTATGAAAGTGTTGCAAGGAGTACTTCTCATAGCTGGACAAGAAGACCACTGAGAACTGACAAGCGAGTATCAGTTTCACGTTACTAATTACACAGGCACACAGAAGAACTTGGAGCACAAAACTCCTGAAAGGAAGCAAACCAAGGAACAGTAAGGTCAGAGGGAAACATGGATGAATAGATGCAAACTGGGTTGTATCAAGGGTACTTCCCTGTGGTCTAGGAGCAGCACTTTTGGGGCTCATGATGGTTTTGTGCTTATGGCATTAGCATTCCCAGCCCCTGCTATGTTACCCCTACACTCAGACCCTCGGTGAAGAACATACTTCTTATCACAAGGTAACCTCCCTGTCCTTTAGATTGACTGGGGAAGAAGTAATTGATTCCTGAAGGAAGGTTGTTCATTGAAAACAGGAGGAGAAAAGGGATTTTTAGTAGTGTGTTCTTAGTGCAGAGGCTCTTGCCTCTAAATTGTGATTCCCTCCATTCCAGGGGCCTCGGTTTACTTACTTTTAGAGCATGATACAAGGCCTATCTCTTTATTCAGGCCTTTTCTGAGTAAGTGCTGCAAGTTTCTTTCATGGGCTGGAGATTTCTATATTAAACAGAATTACTAAAAAAGCTCTTACTGGCATTGAAGCTAAAGCTTAGATTATAAATGCATGTACTGTTATAATGATTGATATCACTCCTCATTATGAGGTCAGGAGTTCTTAGTTTCATTTTGTGAGGTTGGCAGGGAGATGATCTTTCAAACACACAGTTGCAAATCGGTGCTGCTACTGTAGTAGCTGCTGCAGGTGGAACTCGTCCTCTGTGTCTTCTACCAGCATTTCCCCATGCACTTATAGAGACATGTAATGCCGCCACTGTGCTTGGGCCCTTTACAGGTCACCCCCCCCCTTCATGAAGAAGAGGTAAGACCAAGGTAATATACCACATCAGGGTGCCTACATTACAACAGCCCACGTCAGTCCCCAGCCAGACCTGCCTGCCCAGCACTGAGATCAGAGTCTGTACTGGGAGGAACCTGAAGCCCCATTACCTTCAGGGGATATCTCCATTACTACCCCGGGAAAGCAGTGTGTTTCTAAACTGATCAAACCTTTTTCCCTGGCCACTCTCACATCAGCTATGGTAGATTGCCAGCAGTCAGAGTAGACCAGGAAGCAGAAGTCGCCGGATAACCCACCTGCAATTATGGCTGTTGGTCTGAGTAGCAGCTGACCTATAAGGGAGCCATCTGGAGGATCTGAAGTTTTGAGGAGTAGGAAGTACAATAGCTTAGAGGGTTGTTGCTTTTGGATGCAGTGGGAGAAGAAGGATTTCTGGATTGGGGGATTGGATGAGTATGTAATTCTTTTTTTGTGGTAGTGCAGAAGAGTACAACTGATTTTTTTTTTTTTTTTTTTTTTTAAAGAGAGCAGAAGGATGGGGCTGTTTCATGCAGTGACTGTCACGTCACTGAATGAAATATGGAATTTTACAGAGCTCCTTGTTGGTATTTTTGCAGCACATTACTGACCAAGGCAAAGTGTGGTAAGGGCAACATCTGTGACTAGAGGTCAAAAGCTCCTCATCAGGTAAAATCTGGGAGGAGGGAAAAACATTTTTTCTGCTCTGTGAGGAGTGGCCCATATTGCATACTGGCTTAAGAGTCGATTGCCCATATATTTCCCCTGCAGAAATATCAGCCCTTATTAATTTTCTTTAATCTTCACAGTATTTACCTATAATAATAAAGTTACTAATGCAGGCATAAGCCTAATTTTGCGAACATATATACATACTCCTCACCACACATGACAAAAACAGCAGATAGAGCTGTGAAAGCATGTGGGGGAGGTGTTTTCTCCATGAACCTTGGGCACATGCATAGACTGTATGGTAAGGGTCTGAGAGGAGGCAAGTTGCAATAGTTTGAATAGATTGGGGCACTGCTGGAGTCACAACCTAAGTGAAAGGATGTGTGCTGCAAGCTAACTGTTCTGTGTGGGCTCCACTGGATTATGTTAGTACGCTCTGGATACCTAGAGCACAACAGCAGAGTACTCATAGGGCAAGAGAGTGCTGCCTGGCAATTGGACTGCTGGATGATGAATCTAGCAACACTCCAAACTCCACTGACAATCTCTGTGTCTTGCCTCCTCTCAGACCCTCACTGCGCAGTCTTGGGAGTAGAAACATTCAAAAGGGAGAGGGGAGCATGGAAGAGAGGGGTCCCAGTTTCTCTGAGGAGGAGAGGAGAAGCAGGAGAGTGATTCAAGCAACTTTTCTAATTCCTCATTTTTTTTCATAAATCTCTCTAAAAGAATCAGCACAATTGCCCTTGACCGATCAGCAACATCTACATCTTATATATGTGGAGCTCGGTAGCTCAGTCCCATCTAGCTCACATTTCAGTCTTTTTGGGAAAGCAAGGACCTCTGTGTCCCATTAAGAACTACCAACCTTGGCTATCACATGATGATGGCATTGCAAGCCAAGCAAACTCTCTGTCTCAGTGTCCATCTGCACATGACTATACATGGATGAGAATTGGTGGAATACAGACCTGTGGTGCTCTGCTAAAGACACCCTTCAAGACAGAAGAACAACTTTCCAGAACTACTCAAAAGTTATTCCTTCCATTTCTGTTAGTCAGCAACATTTTACTGTATGAGAGGCTTACAGACCTGATTGATTCAGCATGGACATGTGGCTATTGCAGGAGAAGATTGATCACTAAGGCAATATGGTCACTGTGTTGTACCCAGGTTTCTAACTTGACTTTCAGTGGTCAGTTAAATGTTAAAAACCCCAGATGGCACCAGTGCTTGTTTGGTAAAACTATTCCCATAGGGTATGTCTAAACTACATGCCTCTGTCGGCAGAGGCATGTAGATTTGTTTGTTCAGCAAAGGCAAATGAAGCTGCGATTTAAATGATCGCGGCTTCATTTACATTTACATGGCTGCCGCGCTGAGCCGACAAACAGCTGATTAGCTGTTTGTCGGCTCGCGCGCTAGTCTGGACGCTCCCCCTGTCGACATCAAAGCCCTTTGTCGGCAGCCCCGGTAAACCTCATTCCATGAGGAATAACGGGGCTGCCGACAAAGGGCTTTGATGTTGACAGGGGGAATATCCAGACTAGCGCGCGAGCTGACAAACAGCTGATCAGCTGTTTGTCGGCTCAGCGCGGCAGCCATGTAAATGTAAATGAAGCCGCGATCATTTAAATCGCGGCTTCATTTGCCTTTGCTGATCTGTCTAATCTACATGCCTCTGCCGACAGAGGCATGTAGTCTAGACACAGCCCTAATGTCTTCTAAAAAGGAATGGTGAAACACAGTGGCAGTTGTATGAGATTGTCCTTCTTATGGAAGAGTGATGTGCCAGATTGATTTAAACAATTGGCTGTGCAATTATTGGGCCAGAACCCTATTGGATGACAATCTTTATCGATGATGCTCATGTCATTGGACTGTTTGGTTTGTCATAGCCATGCAGAACACGAATCCATCAAGCATAAGTTAGGAAAAACTCAAAGTATCTTTAGGATTGCCCATGAATGGCATTGGCATTGGCCACAACTGACACAGAGAAGATAATTTGCTACCTCGTGATGCATCTCTGCTCTTACGGAGTTGAATAATCAAGTCTGAATTTAGTTGATCCTATCTGCAGAGTAGACAGAAAACTGTTCAGCAAGAAAAGGAGAACTCTACTTCTCAATGGAGGTAGCTTAGTTTGATGAGTCTTTTTTGTCACTGGAATATTTAAGATTGGAACTAGGTGGACATTATGTGCAAGAGAGAGTTTTCTAGACTTACCTCACCAAAGTGTCTCTAATTCTCCATGCCTATTTTCTCACATTCAGACTGACTTCTGCCACAAGTTTCTCTTTGTGTTTCATATTACAGCTCATCTGTGAGGAGGGCACAAAGGGATGGCTTGCTTAAGAAATACCATATTGATTATTGAGGCAAAAGGATAGTCCATATGCTGCTCTATCATAGAGTGGTTAACCTGTTTTATATTCAGCCATTTCAAAGAGCAGACCTATGAAATAGACTTTCCTTCCTGAGGAGAATGAGGGAGAGACCTCAGCTTGATGAAAGTAATGAACAGACTTTTATTCTATAAAACCTTCTTTTCCTCCTTCCTTCTCCATTCCCAGTCTCCACTTAGTCTTAATTAATTTTATTAAACTGAGCATGTTAGACTGCATCTTTCTATCTTAGATTTTTGTATAATGTTCCCCACTGTAGAATCTGAGCATTGGTTCTGTCTTGGGTGGTACATGACAAATTAATAAGGTGTGGGATGCTAAAGAAATCACCTAATGTAAAACATAATTGGTATGTAAGAAGCAGCAAAATTACATTTACTATTATGTAATAGAGCAGACTTTTCTATAGTTCTTGTGTGAGTATTGTCGTTTCTGTAAATACAGACAGCAAGAGGTGAAATCACTGGAATTTTACAGGGCTGCCCATTGAAGGTTGTCTCTGAATATGCGTTTGTTCTCCTACGTCAGTTAAATCAGATCTCATTCATAGCTGTCAATTTTCTGGGGTATTTTTTGTTTTGTTTTTAAATCTTTCTCTACATGGACAGAGCATCTGATCTTCATATACAGAAAACAAAATTACAGCAAAGGCAATTTACTTTTCCCTTGACTAGTAATAGCAAAATCAAATGATCAGTTCCTGACAACAAAACTGGGTGAGCAAGTGATAACTAAAAAGAGGAAATCGTGGCAATGACTTTAGTCTATGAAGGATGAGGAAATAGCATTCATAACATGAAGCATTTTTAACACTTAACAGTGTTATTGTACTAAAGTCATAGTTGTCTGGGGCTACACTTCAGCATTTCTTAACTCCCAGTCTGGTGCTCAGACTAATTGTCATACACAAGCTGGGGAAATAAAAGACTAAGAAACTTAGTATAATCTCTTTATTTAAAAAACAAAAACAAACAAAAAACCCGTCATGATTTTGTGGCCGGTCTTATGAGTTTTTATAATTTTGGGTAGTAGCAATACTGCAAAAAGGATTTGATCACATCAGTCCATGGCATCTGTTAGTTTTTCAAAAACTACGATGGCTAATAACTGGTTGTTTATTTGCAGGCTGTGCCTCAGGCTGTAGTTGGAGTGTTGCATGTAAGGATTTACATGCATTGACAAGGATTTGTAGAAACTTCTATAATATATAACACAAGTACCTCTGGTTTATGTTGTCAGTCCCTCATCTTCAGGATTACTTCCATTATTTAACTACATATATTTCATGCGAGGTGCTGCGTTTATTACAATGACATAATTAGTCATAAAATTATACACTTTGACCCCCTATTCCTTTTTTTTCCTAAAGGAGGGGAGAATCTCTTCCAATATTTCTTGCAGAGCATATTGTAACAAACATTCTCTTACTTTTATATCCAGGATTGCAAACTCGTTGCAGGGGATTCAATTCCCTAACACTGTATAATTAATTTAAAAGTAAAAATCACCTTTTTTAACTTTATAAAATATTAGATTTTATTTCTGAATTGCAGGACTTGCATGCTACTGCTGATTTTCTTTTAGATAGTGGTAAATGATTTTCTTTATTGGAAATAGAGCATCCTGATTCTATCTTACTGTATTCTGAATAATGTGAAAAGGTGAGCATTGTATGTAAAATATTTGTCCATAAAACCACCTACTGCTAGTACAAATCTTTCACCCTGATTGTTTCCAGTTTAACAGTGTCTTCTCTCCCTCCATAAACTACACTCTGCCAAAAATTCTGATGATCATTTACTTGTATATTATATCTCTTTCTCCAATCTTTTTGTCTATTCTTGGGCAGGAACTGTCTCTATATCTACACTAAGTATGCTGGCTTTAATCTAGCTGGAAGAAATAAATTGGTAGTGAAGATGTGGCAGTGTGGGACAGCCACCTCAGCGTGCTGTATGCCCATGGACAATTCTGGATATGTACTTGCGTTGCTAGGCCGTATTGCCCCTTCTCCACTGCTCTTGTTATCTATACTCGCTGGATTAAAAGTAGTGCAGTATGCCTGTCCATTCCACAGTTACACTCTAATTTGCATTGTAGACATGCCCTGTGTTATACAAGTATCAGAGGGGTAGCTGTGTTAGTCCGAATCTGCAAAAGTGACGAGGAGTCCTACGGCACCTTATAGACTAACAGATTTATTGGAGCATAAGCTTTCGTGGGCAAAGACCCATGCATCTGACAAAGTGGGTCTTTGCCCATGGAAGCTTATGCTCCAATAAATCTGTTAGTCTATAAGGTGCCGCAGGACTCCTCGTCGCTTCTGTGTTATACAGTGTAAATCAGTCCTTGGCAAATAAAGGAATGTAATTTGTTAATAATAAGTTTACCAAGCTTTGTTTGTGTGAACTAATTTGTGCTAGGAGAACCTTATAGATAGTAAATGGATCTCCTTGCAGGCACAAAGATCTTCTCATATAGATCAGATCTTTAATTCTTAGGATATGTCTATACTACCAAATTTTGTTGACAAAACTTATGTTGACACCCAAAAGTCAACAAAACAAAAATTGCCAGAGGATGTTCACGCTTGCTTTGTCAGCAAATCATGTCCACATTGGGGGCACCATCATCAACAGTGTGAGCAGTGCACTGGGGGGTATATATCCCACAGTGCAGTATTGTGGGAAGGCAGAGCTGATCCCTGAGTATCTTGGGATTCCCTGTGAGTGCTCCCATAGCTTCTTCAGCTGAATGGAGAGGCTTCATGAGGTGCTCTGTGAGCTCTCCCTGCTGAAGAGTGAAGCAGCAAAGTGTCTGGCCCTCTCCACCTCCAGAAGCAGATACTTCCCAGAGCTTTGAAAGGGGAGGGGTGCATGCCTGCAGGGCAGCAGAGATCAAAACATGACCACAGCCTTCTGGACAGGCATTATGGGATACTGGCTGAAGCTAATTCTGTGGACAAAACAAACAGCAGAGTCTCCACTGGGTCTTTGTCAACAATAAAGGGAGGGGAAAAGAAAAGAGTCTCTCATAGAGGTGGAAGTTTTTTGTTACCAGAAGTGGGTGTTTATCTCAACAAGAGTCGTATTGGAATGTGAATGCTCTCGCTTTTTGTTGCCAAAGCTAGTTTTTTTGTAACGAAACTTGGTAGTGTAGTCTAAGCCTAAACTGATGGAGGCCAGTATTCAAATTTGAGAAGACTTAAGATTACTATCCTGATGCAGGGGGGGCGGGGGAGGGGATTAAATGTTATTGAAGCTAATGTTAAAAAATGTACATAGTACCTAGGTTGAGAAAAAGAGTTTTTCTGTACACCTTTGTATCATGCATGGATTATTTACAAATAAAAGTTTTGTGAAAGCATCATGCAATATGCATAATATATAATATATAATGAGAAATAATCAAGATTTAGGTGCACTTAAAACTATAAAAAGTTTCAGTTGATCCTGGTGAGTATCCTTAAGTCCTTTATGAAGTAACAAATAAGGGCAAAGTATTTTTGAAACATTTACAAAAACAAAAAAAGTAATTGAGTCCTCATAACTTTTTAAATTTTAGTTTTTGTTTCCCCTGTTAAATGACCACTTCAGACTTGAAATATTGTAAGGACTGTGTAGTAATAAGCATGAACATGCTATTCTAAGCAGAAACCTGCCTTTTTTCTGTTACCACAGTGCTGAGGAGAGGTAAAGTTTGCTGACTAATAATATTAATACTTGGAAATTAAGGTAACGTTCAGTCAACTTTCAGTGTCTAGCCCAGACATTCAACGAATGGGCACTTTCATGGTGAGTGGGAGGTGTGCAAATGAATGTCAAAAATCTTAAAATTGAGCTTAAATTCTTATTTCAATTTATGTTTGCTATAAATGTATAAGCAACTTTACGTACTGACTTTAAGTACTGGAACCCTAAAGTGCAAACAATGAACAGTTAGAAGAGAGTTGTTTTGGTCGGAGTCGATATAGAAAAAATGTTTATTATTTTGTTAATGATCAGCCATCTCACCCAGTGCTGTCACTTTTATCTCATGTTCTCTTTTCTGAATCCCTCAAATGTGTATAATTTATATACCTGTTATGACATCCTGTTTGTCTTTTGTCTGTGATTGGAGTGCATGTTGTGAAGAGGTTGGTCCTGATGCTTAGATATAGCTAATCACCTAGGCCTTACTACTCAAATCCCTGTGTAAACTGAGCCCTTTATCCTTCCACATTAGATTGAGTTCTGTGTAACCTGTGGATGTACATGAAAGAGCTGAAAAGTTAAATGCATATCAGAGGTGTATGAATGTGGAAGAGCCAAACATAGTTGTTGAAAGTGGTGGGGGTTTGCCGTACTTTTCAGTTAAATTTCTCCTTTTGCACCCACTGTTGTGCAGTCTAGTGTATGCATTTTAGCTTCCACCCTCAACCCTCGAAGTGGCTGCATTTCCATAGTGATGTATGCATATAGTTAGTGGAGTGATTTAGTTGGCCTTCAGTTAAACGGTGCCATCTAAATATATAGATAATACTGTTTTACACTTACTTTGCAGAATGACCTTTTCTTTGCTCATTGTTCTGTCATTCCATATCAGAGAGGATTTTCCTTCTTTTCTATCACTTATCTTTGTTCAGAGGACAGAACTCTCCTGTCCTCTGTTTTTAAAAATATTTCTTCTCTGGCCGTGTCAATTTCAGAGAGTTTTACCATTCTGGGAGCCATACTAACCACCTATAATGCTTGTAAATCATGTCACATGTACACATGCATGTGTTCCCAGAGCTGTGTTGATTAAACATGCTTTCAACAGGCCTAAAGAATTTGTTCAGTCTGAACTATTTTAGTGCCACTGTGAACACAGAATAGCTAAAGTGGTTCAGTTTGTCCTCTTGCTACTGCCCAACTGTGCATAAGTGCCTTTTTGAATCTTCCACAATTCACTGTGTCTGAAAGCTGAACTGCCCACTATGAAATAGGTACCAATAGGACATTATGATGGACATGGTTTAAAACAGCTGAGGTGATGTGCAAGTGTTTTTCTTAAATTGAATCAGCACAGCTAATATAGACAGAATGAAAGGCTTGTACTCAAACTAGCTTGGTTCAGCTGATTCAAGTACAAGGGGTTTGCTTTGCTGGTGTAAACAGCGTTAGTCATTTCTGCTGCCTTCTCAGCACCTGTATGGAGTGACACCTGGAGCCTGTGTTGAGTTGCTAATATGCCCCTTGATGATGACTGATTCTACCTAGTTTCATTAAGACTGAACATTGGTTCTTCCTTATTATTAAAGGGATTCCCATAGACCTTTATTTGTTGGGCACTATTGGTAATATATCAACTAGCTTTTATTTTACAGGCTTTCAACTTTATAACGCCAGACAAAAGCAAAATAGCCCATTGGCTAGGGTTTTCATACAAATTCTGCAGCTCAGAGGTTCTGACTCCTTTTCTAGCAGCCACGTTGCCAACTGCAAATATTCAAAAATCATGGGTCTGAGCACATAAAATCACAACTGACAAAATGAGATTTAAAACAGTAAATAAAGTATGCTATTTGCACGCTTTTTGATATTTCTCACTTTATAGGAGCACTGCCTGCTTCTAACTTAGGTGGGGTAGTTTCAGGATCAAAAATAAGCTTACATATACACAAAATGTGGCTTCCTTGGTGCTTGAAAAGGACTATATTTACTGTGTGTGAAAGGAGCAGACACTAAATGACTTGTAATTCCCCCTCCTATCCCTAACAAGGCAGGATAGGCAGCTATCTCATTCATATTCTCTCTTCATGATCTCCCATAGTCTCTAGTCCCCTTTCTATCTCATTACCTTTCTCACTTATATTTCCCTCTCTTAATCCTGTTTCCTACCGCAGGCTCTCTCTTTGCCATACCTGTTTCCCTGCACCATCCCTCTCTACCTCCTGTTTTCTTCCTTCCGTTATTCTGATTCCATCACTGCACATTCTGGGTACGTCTAGACTACATGCCTCTGGTGACAGAGGCATGTAGATTAGACTACCCGGGATAGGAAAATGAATCGGCGATTTAAATCCCACATTCTCCTGGGATGAGGCATACCTGGGAGGTTGACAAATGCCTTTGATGTTGACCACGGAGCATCTAGACTACCGCGCTGAGCCGACAAACAGCTGATCGGCTCAGCGCGGCAGCCATGTAAATTTAAATGAAGCTGCGGTTATTTAAATCGCCACTTCATTTTCCTATGCCGGGTAGTCTAATCTACATGCCTCTGTTGCCAGCATATTTTCCCCTGTTGCTTCCCCCCACATGGTCTTATTTGTGAAACCTCCATATTCTCCTGTCCCCTCCCCCGCATTCATGTGACGACTGAGGAACCACCATCTTCCTTCTGTTAGCCCAATTTCAGCCAATGGGAGCTGGCATCCATCTTTTCTGAGAGCAGTCTCACTTTTCTCTGCAAAGATCAGAGACATTGTGGCCAGTTAGCTAAAGGCAGTCTGTAGCTTTGGTCCTGCTGACAGTAATGAGAGATGCTGTCCCCTGTGTAAAGACAAATATCATAGGGCTGAAGGCAGAATCAGAAATCCATGAGAAATTTTAAAAAACACTCCAGACACAACTTTTGGTGACACTTGACATAAAACTGAGAGTAGGTAATGCTGCAGCGTGTTGGCGGGTGCCAGACTTGCAACCACAGCATTTTTCCTTCCTCCCGTCAGAGGTCTTTTATTCTCTTCCCTTTCTAGAACGTGGGGCCTTTGTAAATCTTAATTCTGGTTCTGCAGGTTCCACTTGGGGGCCTCACTGACAAATTAGTCAGAAGTATGAAAGCATTATAAGAAACACTATTAAATGAAATCATTTGTTCATTGAGATTACACTGTGGAAGGAACTGGCAAAAAAAATTTAGTGCCTGGGACTTCCTGTTCCCAATAGTTTTGGTCTTGATGAGTTGCAACACCAAGGCTTCTTGCCTTATTATATTGGAATTAGATTACTAATTTAATATTGTTAATCCAAAAGTGGTACACTTATATATATTCAGATTATTTTTAAAATCATTATTAATGGCTTTATCAATGTATTTTGCAGTAACACTCAAATTTTACAAAACATTTTATTATTTTAATGGGTCTTGGCAGTGACAAACACTGTAATCTTGCAGTGTAGTAAGTAAATAGAGTTGTAATGGCCTGTTTCTGCAGCATGAAAGTTATTGGGAATTTAAGTACAGGTTGGACCTCCCTGGTTGGGCATCCTTGGGATCTGACCATTACTAAACAAAAGAGTCTGCTGGACCAGAGGAGGTAAAATCTTCCCCTCTGCTGACAGACTCTGGGCTCTCTTGGGGTCCATCAGCAGATTGAGCAGGGCTCTCCTGCCTCCATCTGGTAGGCTCCTGGCTCCATGGGATCTCCAGGGCTGCCACTGCTCTGGGATCCCCGGGGCCAGCAAGGCTCCGATGTCCTCGGGCTGATGGGGCTCTGCTGTCTTGGGGCTGGCAGGGCTCCCCTGAGTTAGGGACTCTCTAGTCCAGCAACATCCGTGGTCCTGATGTTCTTGGGAGCAGGACTAGGGTCTAAGCAAGTGTTTTCTGACTCAGTTGGTATAGCTTATTTTATTTTATTTGCTTGTTCATTTTTTAATTCAAATGAGCACACACATTTCCCAAACACATGATATGTTTTTGTCCCCATAGAAGCCAGCTCAGTAAGACATTAGAAAGTTGATTTCAATAATACAACAACCGGTAACTTAAGTAGTACTGTACAAGCTTTATTATTTAGCAATTTGGCAATATAATTCCGCCTTCAGTTAACCGGAAAAATTCCGATAGCCATCCGGCATCATTTTTTGACATTTTTTGGTGCTTTAAGAAGTTAAATTTGTAGGCTTGCAGTAGTAAAGTTTGTTCGTGTTGTGTTTCTGCATACAGTACTATTATTGGAAATTCATGATCCATCAGTGAAAAGCGTGAATAACCGGCACTTTTGATTAATCAGCAACCCCCATTCCAAGTTATCCCATGCTGGATAACTAAGCTTGTACTGCAGTTTTATTTTCTTGGCTACAAATATGAAGAATCTGTGTTGTAAGTATTGACAAAAAATTCCTTCTGCACTTGGGAAAATTCAAAAATCCACTATTTTCAAAATTTTCTAACTTGAGTACTTAAAGATAGCTATTTGAATTCACTTGTGGTCAACTTAGTAAAAGTTGCTTGCTTTCTACACACCCTTCCCCTTTCATTCAGTAGTGCTGAGCACTTGCAGCTCCCATTGACAACAGTGGGAATGTGGACGCTCAGGTCTTTTGGAGAAAAAAATCACGCAAATGCATAACTGGTTAGGTGCAGAGGCGGCCCTAGACTAGCTGCCAGCAAGTTGGATCCTAGGCGAACCATGCAATCAGCGACCTCACCTCCAAACCCCTCAATGATATTGCACCACCATTTGGCGCCCCATTTAACTTTGCGCCCTAGGCGACCGCCTAGTTCGCCTATATGGACGGGCTGCCCCTGGTTAGGTGTCTAACTTTAGGAAGTCGAGTTGGAAAATTTGGCCTGTACAAGTAATATCCTAAGAAATGTGAACAGATTAATAGATTTCTTGGTGAGCAAACTTTAGGAACAATACAAGGGAATGCATTTAACTTCAGTGACTGAGAGAACTAGCCATGACATTTGTCCATAAATTTAGTATGTCTTTGGTATTTAAATAAGTATCATGTTACGAGAAAACCGAGTTTATGCAGTTCTGCTTTAAATGTAGAAATGGAATACCCGCTTCCCCATTCCGATTTTTGTCATACTAGTTTTCCCAAATTTAAATATCATAAGTGTTCTATTATAATATATTGGATGGAAGAATTAGGACTCTGTGTAATATTCTTATTTTCATTTTTATCCAAGTGGACAGTTTTATTATGGATTATCTGCCCAACAGTATATAGTTTTAAATTTCTATAATTTTATTTGTTCTAAAGTAGTAGTGTGCACTTGAGTAGTTGACACTTGATTTCAGTTTCTTATGAAATACTGATTAAGATGTAGCAATTAAGTAGATAGAACCATTTTCAATTTTTGCTTGTAAAGCACACCAATAGGCATTTTTTCTCCCTGGCCTTGTAATGTCCATATACTATAGGGAGGTGGCATGGTATAGCTATCAGGGACTGAAAAGGGAACTGGAAACTGGAAACTTCTGAGCTCTAACTGCAACTCCTCCAAGTACTGTCCCTATGGCTTTGGGTAATACACCTAAGTTATTTGAGACAGTTGGCCCATCAGTGAAATGTGAATAATCCTATTTTTTCCATGGATTGTTAGAATAGTTAATTAGTTTTATTATTAAACCTTTTCATAATTAGGACTCAAGTTCATTTTCATTAGACATCCAGGTACCTAAATACCACATGAAAAAGGAATATCTTCCTCAGAATTGGTAGGTGAGGGAGGTCCCTGGTTGTTTTGGGTTTTTTTTGGTCTTCTCCCTTAATGAATTGTGAAGTAAGTCACAACAGGGCTTACTTATGTGCAACACCAAAGTAAGCCCAGCAGGGGCTCTTGTGCATTTCAAAGTTGGAACTTCACGTGCAGCCCAGGCCAGCGGGAAGTCCCTCTGACTCCGGACTCCACACAGGCTTTTCCGCTTTGAAATACACAAGAGCCCAGGCTCAGTTAGGTGCTCCCTCTTTGAAGTACCCTCTTCCCCCCCCTCCCCCATCTGCTGCCACTATCTGATAGAGGCAGCAAGGGGAGGGGGAAGCAATTAGTCAACTTGACTATCCAATAAGCATTTGCTTATCGGGTAGTCAATTAGTCCTTAACATCCTTACACCAAAGTAACAGATATGATCACAAGTTGTCAAAAAAACCCTTTTTTTCCCCCACTTGCAGCCAACCACCAAATTATTACAACTGAGGACCAGGAGTGAAATCTTGACCTCAGTGAAGTTCTTACAAGAAAGTGGGACAAAGCAGGATTGAAAAACAACCCACCCCCCACCATTCAGAAGCCTAGGAATACAGAAATTAAAGTTAAATATACTAAAATCCTAAATATTTTAATATATGGAATTTGACAGATAGAATATTGTGATGGAGCTGTGTGCCAGAAGACCCAACACCTTAATATGCCCTGCCTAAGAAGGTACCCTGATGAAAGGGGAAGAGCAGCAAGTTTGGACTGCTAGGCTACGACTACACTGGCATGATTTTCCAGAAATGCTTTCAACGGAAAAGTTTTCCGTTAAAAGCATTTTCGGAAAAGCGCATCTAGATTGGCAGGATGCTTTTCTGGAAAAGCACTTTTTCCGGAAAAGCGTCCGTGGCCAAGCTAGACGCGCTTTTCTGCAAAAAAGCCCCAATCATCCTTTTTGCGATCGGGGCTTTTTTGTGGAAAATACTACTGTGCTGTCTACACTGGCCCTTTTCCAGAACAGTTTTACAGAAAAAGCCTTTTGCCCGAATGGGAGCAGCATAGTTTTTCCGGAAAAGCACTGATGATTTTACATGAGGTCGTCAGCGCTTTTCCGGAAATTCAAGCGGCCAGTGTAGACAGCTGGCAAGTTTTTCCGGAAAAGCGGCTGATTTTCTGGAATAACTTGACAGTGTGAACACAGCCCTAGTGTTTGCCTGAAGGTTTCCCATGATCAGCTTGCAGGCAGAATTAGCAAAAGTTGGTCCTCCAACACCTAGAAAGGCCAGGAGCATGCGGTGACCGATTAGGACCCTGCAGGCCTGATTAAAAAGGGCTGGCTGTTTCTAGTAGTGGTCAGTTCTGGAAGAAAGGCTCTCTCTCTTCTAACTCAAATAACCTGGCCTCATTGGGGGCTTAACCTAGATAGTGTTTGCCTGGATCTCTGTGAAGGATCATTTGTGTTTGTAATGAATTGTAATGCCCAAGTAGCTCTTTTGAGCTCAGCATTAATTTTTTGCTGTAAAACCTGAGGTGAGCCTTTTCCATGGGGTACTTATCTCAGAGGAGCCTTTAACAGATATCCAAACTCCCTTATCTCTGTTCCCATAGTGATGCTCTAAGTAAACAAAATCACACTACCACCTGGTACCAACTTCAGTTTTGCATTCCAGACACACAACTTTCTGTACAAATTCCTGAACAGAATACTAAAACAAAAAACAAGACAGAGACCCACACATGTACTGCTAAGTATTTTTTTAAAGAAGGTAAGGTTAGAGAAATAAGTCTTGAACTGGGAATAGAGGGATGGCTGAGAGATTTCATTCCATGATCTTGGCCTGGTCCTCAAGAAAATCATGTCTTCCAGATAGATAAACTTGATTCTTAATGGTAGAGAGTGAGAGGGAGCAAAACTGTAAAACCACAGTCTTCATCCTGGAGCTTTAAGCAATCTTTTAGATAGTTTAGGTCCAGAGATAGAGCACCTCCAAGATAAGGATATTCAATTTGATACAAAAAGCCAAAGGAGAACAAGTTTCCTGCTAGCCTTTGTTGTTGAGATCTGCTTCAGTGTCCTGTGCTAGCTGTAGTTTCCTAAGTGCTGAAACCTTTGTTTCCAAGTACATCACATAGCTATAATCCAGGTAAGAGGTGAGGAAGGTGTGAATAACTGAGTTCAGGTCATCATTTGGCAGGATGAGTTGAAGTCTTCTAGCTGACTGGAGATGACAGAAAGTGTTACTCGTGGATACTGCTATGAGAGAGCTTAGTGTCCGTGAGGAATCCAAGAGGACTTCTAACTTCTGGACTCATTTGACCAACTGTGGGCCTATACCTTTACCCAAAGGAAACTGCACTGTAGCTTCAAACTCTTGAAAATATTTTCCTTTGCCCAGCAGCATCAGCTTTGTTTTGCTCAGTTTCAGCTTCAGCCAGCTGTTTTCATTCATGAATTGATCTACTTGAAGTACTGGGCTGTCTCGGTGATGAGTCACCACTCATTTTCCCTTAATAAACTAAATTTATTGAGCTTTTAAAGTATCCATTAGAAGACCTATTCACACATCAGATCATTCTTCTTAAACTTTGATGCTTTCCAGTTTTTAAAATATCATTTTTGAGGTAAGAACATCAGAACTGGACACAGTATTTCAGAGATATTACCTCCTTACTTCTACTTGATATTCTCTTATTTATGCATCTAAGGTTCATAGCCACTGTCTTAGCAACCACTTTGTACTTCTAGCTCATGTTCACCTTATTATTTATCACTGCCACTAAGATATGTCTACACAGCAGTTAGAGAATGCTTCTCAGCATGGGTAGGCAGACACGCTAGTGCTACTGATGCTAGTACACTCAAAATAGCAGTGTGGTTGTGATGGCAGGAGTGGGTCAGGCACATTTTTATTTGAGTTTAGCCTGAACTGCTACTCCCTCTCACTGCAGCTACAGTGCTGTTTTTAGTATGTTAATTCAAGCAGATATGTTAGCTTTTCAGTGGCACTTCATTCCACAGTTCTGTTCCCCATCTTGTGTGACCTACAATTTTTATTCCTAAAGGTATGACCTTGCATTTGCCTGTATTAAAGTTAAAGCTCACAGTATCTCTGTGATGTAGGGAGATATTATCCTAAAATACTGTAGGATTGTGAAAGGTTAACTGGTGGGGGCTGCTCCTGCCCCATAGGGTCGAACAAGCCCATCTAGAGCAGCCCCTGTCTGCGGTGGGCCCAGGTGCGTCCCAGGCAGGGCTGCTTCAGCCCAATCATACTGGAGTGCCATTCTCCCCTGCCTGCATCCCCTTTAATTGGTTAACTGGTTAACCAATTACACTGGATTTTAGATTCCTAGTATATAGATGAGCAAACTCAGGTAGAAAGATTGAGTGACATGCTTAGGGCAACTCCAAAAGTTTGTGCACGGCTGATAATAGATGTATTTTAACCCCAAAGCCATCTTTCAGTGTGTGTTCTGTGCTTTTACGGCTGTTTTTCAGGTTTACCTCAAATTAATTCCTATTACTCTATTACTAAATGCAGATATTTTACTTTTACCCCACTTCTCCTTTTTATGAAAAGTTGAGTCTAATTATAATAGTAACAGGGTGTATATTTTTTCTTTATAAGTAGAAACAAATGTTCGTTGGTCCTTATCTGAAACTATATAAAGACAAGAATGTCAGCTTATTTGTCTCAATTGCATCATCCTTAAACTTCCTTCAAATTTGTCTAATAGCTTTCGGGGGACGAGGGACAAACCCTGACCCAATTTCTTTTTCTTCCCAGCTTTTTCTGCTGGCTTCCAATTTGAGATCTCGCCCTTTCTGTGGTTTTTGGAAGGACTTATGAAGCCAGTTACTCCATCTCCCTTCTCTGTAAGTTTTTGTTGAGGTCCAATGAGTTTCACAGTTAATCCCACCAACAAATTTGAGATCAAGAAGCGCATCTTGTCTCAGTGATGTCCACTCCTGACCCCCTGCTCTCAGTTAGCTTTACCCATCAGTTGCAAAATGTTTAAAAGGTGCTTGGAATTTGTCTGTGTCATGTGATATGTAATTCACTTCTGAGTTATCCCTTGGATGGTCCATACCACCTAGAAAACTGTTACAGTAGGTGCTGCAGAATCTTAAGCGCTATCTGTATTATCTCCATGGTAATTCACAAATGCACGTTCTGTGTATCAATTACTCAGAGGGACTAACTGGTCTTGAGTTTTGGTCTGAATGTGGGAACCAGACTCAGACGGTGTTTATTTCTGTGACTTACCGGCATGGTGTTAGGGAATGAAAGGGATAAGATGGGATATTCTGAATACCTTAATAAAAATTGGAGTTTTGAACTACTTCTCACTATGTATTCTAAGACTACTTGAAAGACTAAAGCGGGTGAACGCTTGTACTTTCTCCAGCCTGAACTGGTTCCCAGGGGTCATCTATAGAGTCATCTAAATTTCATCAAGAGGCTTTGGTAAGACCTATTATGGAAATAGGTTTATGTGAGAGAGAGAATCCATCGTCCCCTCTGCAGAGAGACCTTAGCTGACGATAGGGAGTGAATCCAGACCTTGGCACAAAAATTGCAAGCCCCAGTTACTTGAACTAAAAGCTATAAGAACAGCCAAACTGGATGAGACCAAAAGTCCATTTAGCTCAGCATCCTGTCCTTATGTACTTTTTCCACATCATTCATGATTTTATAAATCTCCATCATATCCCCCTTTAGTCATCTCTTTTCCAAGCTTAAAAATCCCAGTCTTATTAATCTCTCTTCATAAGGAATAGTTGATTAATCTCATGAGTTCTTAACGGTTAGTTGAGTATTCTATAGTCCCCGGGCAGTCCCTATATGAGGAGGAGGGATTTGGGCTCCCGGACTCACCATGAGCCAGAACTGAACCGGCCTGCCTGCCCACCTGGCTCCTAATACATTTTAAATGCAGAGCCACAGCGGAAGTAGGTACAGGACCCAGTGCAAGCTGGGACTGAGCTGGGCTGCTGGCCAGCCTGCTAAAAAATTTACTGACACGGGCTGGGGGTGAAATGAGTGTAGTCTGTAGCATAAATCCATAAGCTCTTGCTTATCGGTTAATCAACTATATTATTAAATCCCTAATATGCACACAGTATTCAAGAGGTTGCTGTAACATGGATTTATATAGAGGCTCTATGATATTTTGTGTACCATGATCTATTGCTTTCCTAATGATTCCCAACATTTAACTTTTTTTGACTGATGCCGCACATTATATGGATGTTTTAGAGAACTATGCACAATGACTCTTTTCCAGAGTGGCAACGGCTAATTTAGACTCTGTTATTTTTTTAGTTAGTATAATGTTTTCTAATATGCGTTACTTTTGCATTTATTAACATTTAATTTCATCGGCCATTTTGTTGCCTAGGACTGAGTTTTGTGAGATCCTTTGTAACTTTTCTCATTCTGCTTGTTGTATAATTAACTTGAGTCGTTTAATATCATCTGCAAATTTTGCCACATCACCTTTTTCTAGTGGTATTGTAGCACCTTAGGGTATGTCTACACTAGCCCCCTTGTTTGAACTAGGGAGGCTAATGTAGGCATTCAAAGTTGCAAATGAAGCCCGTGATTTAAATATCCCGGGCTTCATTTGCATCTTCCTGGGCGCCGCCATTTTTAAATGTCCCTTAGTCTGAACTCCATGCCCGTGCTTTCATGGGTAAAACCCATTTCATCAGATGTCATCCAGATCTCGCCCTGGAGGCTCAGGTCCCTCCCGCCCCGACCCCCACTCCCACAGCATTGAGGAGTTTATGCTTGTGTGCCAGCTCCTCCACTACCCCATTGCACAAAATCTACTAGCCTGGGCCCCCATAGACTCTGGTGTGTGAGGGGAACGTGGAGAGTGTCTTTTTCCTCAGTTGGGATCAAGTCAGTGAGATTGTTTTTGTTTTTGCTTCTCACTTGTGGGAGCCACCGACCCCAAAAAAGGTTCCCCGCCTCCACTTTAAGATGCCACAGGATTACTTTTTTTTAAAGATACAAACTAACATGGCTACCTCTCTGAGACCTTTTTCCAGATTCGTTTTGAATGGAGGAGTATTTTAGACAACTACATATTGGCAGCGTAAAGGCTGGTATGAGAACCTAGATAAATAAACTCCTTTAGCTGTGAGTAAGTAACAGGTTGTTATATTTGCTAGTACAATTACATTACATGATAATGTTAGCTAAACTTGAACATTACATTGAAGCAAGTGATTTGATTTAGGTAAAAATACATTTTAAGTATTTTATTTGTATATTTAGGGTGTTTCTTCTTGTGTGGTGCAGTATATTCTTTTCCTTGCTTGTACTTCCCTCTTCTGTTGTATTGGTTTATATTGTATCTCTTATGTTTTGTAGTTAATGTTACTTTTCATAAAAAGCAACCAGAAGGAATAGCCATTTAAGGAAGAAGATAAATGAGGGAGCAGACAGCCTTTAATTTATACAGATTGAACCTCTCTAGTCTGGCACCCTGAGGAACTGACCAGTGCCGAACCAGAGAATTTGCTGGACCACAGGAGGTCATTTTTGTCTAGCAGCCTTAGCAACACTTCCACTGCTTACTGGGCTCTTAGAAAACATTTAGGGGTAAATTAGAGCTAAGTAACAGCACAGAACACTGAAGGCCAGGATTGGTGGTTGTAAACAAACTTGATGGGATTGTAGGAAACTTGAACACACCCAAGATAAGTGGACATCCAGCTAACTAAAACGATGCTGGACTACCGATGTTGCCGGACCAAAGAATGTTAGACTAACGAGGTTCAACCAATAGTGTAATTCTTAGAGCAGGAGCTTTGGGAGGTAAGGCATATAGATCCTCTTCCCAGGTAGGTTAATAACATTAGGTAAGCTTCAGAGGGGTAGCCGAGTTAGTCTGTATAGGATTAACTTAAAAACAACAAATAGTCTGGTGGCACTTTAAAGACTAACAAAACATGTAGAAGGTATCGTGAGCTTTTGTAGGCACACTCCACTTCTTCAGATGACTGGAGTGTTGTAAGTCCAGAACTAAAATAAATAGGAGGCAAAGGGGAACGGACAAAAGGAGGCAGAGGGTAAATAAATATCAAAAGGAAAACCGAGCTGCTATGTAAGAAGTGGGCTGTGCCCATGAAAGCTCATAATACCATTTACATGTTTTGATAGTCTTTAAAGTGCTACCATTCTATTTGTTGTTTTTTAAGTTTAACATTGGGTAAGTCACTTAACTTGTCTGTGACTTATTTTCTACCTCTGGAAAATAAATATAATACTTAGGATATGGTGAAGCTAAGTTAACATTTACAAACCATTTTGTAGTCGTTTGTTGATAGGTGTCTTATACATGCAAAGTATTCTTACTGTAAATAATAAATAATTCTAGTTAGTATTTTTTAAATGAAAACAATATCGAAATGTATGAGTTTTGTGGTTTTGGGAAAACCATTGTACATTATTTAAAGGATTGTTAAAAAAAGGAGAGGCAGAGAGCAGCGTGAAAAGAATGAAATCAGACATATTTTTTTTAACACCAGGAACCTAATAACAGAGGAAAGAAATTGTCAGTTTTTGTTAGAGATGAGTGAATTGTTTCAGAACAACTTATCTTACTGCATCTTTTTTTTTAAAGTCCATCTTGTAGTTTTTCTGAGTGTGGTAAAAGGGAACAGAATGTTAACCAATATAGAATAATACATCATAGAGGAAGCTGCTGCTCACACTTTTTATTTGAAGAAAATGTAACAAGCCAGAAACTTCTATAGGTCCTTTTTTCATAGATAGGAAATACATGAAACCACAAAACATAGCGTCAGAGCCATTCTAAGTGCCTGGCTAGAACCCAAAAACAAATAAAGTATTAAAAGGGACAGTGACATGAGTTACAAGAATGCTATGTAATATGGGTTGGACCCCCTTAGCTGGCACCCTTGGAACCTGACCTGTCCCAAATGAGGGAATTTGCCAGATATGTGGAGGTGCCCTGCCACCAACCTTCCAGGATGCTCCACGTTGGCACTAGGCTCCAGCCTGCAGGTCCTGGACTTGGGCTCTGGCCACTGGGGCTCCCTGGGGAAGGAGCTCCCCAGCTGCCATGGCCCTGCTTCTCCCCCGCACAACTGGGAATCCCTGGGGATAGGGCTTGCCGGCTACCCCACTTTTGCTGCGCTCCGCTGGGTATTCCTGAGACAGGACTTGCCAGCTGCCCTGCCTTTGCCACACTCCCCCGGGATCTCCAGGGACTGGGCTTGCCGGCTGCCCTGCTTTTGTGCTGGCTGCCCCCCTGCTGCCTCACCCAGCCAGGCCTCCCTGTGGACAGGGCTCACCAGTGCTGCTGCCCATTCCCTTATGCTCCAGAGATGTTCCAGACTGGCAAATAGGAGCTGTTTTGAACTGTTATCTGTGTTAACTAGTAAAAGCCATCCAAAGTACAGCTGCCTTGGCTTAACATAGCTGACTTAAAATGCATTAAATAGTCATAAGAATGACCACACTGGGACAGATCAAAAGTCCATCTAGCCCAGTATCCTGTCTTCCAACAGTGGACAGTGCCAGATATCTCAGAGGGAATGAACAGAACAGGTAATCATCAAATGATTGCTCTCCTGTCATCCATTTCCAGCCTCTGACAAACAGGCTAGGGGTACAATTCCTACCCATCATGGCTAATAAATATTGATGGGCCTAACTGCCATGAATTTATCTGGTTCTTTTTTGAACCCTGTTAAAATCCTGGTCTTTACAACCTCCTGTGGCGAGGAGTTCCACAGGTTGACTGTGCACCTCATGAAGAAAAGCTTCCTTTTGTTTGTTTACACCTGCTACCTATTAATTTCATTTGGTGACCCTTAGTTCTTGTGTTATGGGAACAAGTAAATAACTTATTTGCTTTCTCCATACCTGTCATGATTTTATAAACCTCTATCATATCCCACCTCTCCTCTTCTAAACAGAAAAGTCTCAGTCTTTAATTCAGTATTTTTAATCCTGTTCCAAACTCTTAATTATTTTTGTTGCCCTTTTATGAACCTTTACTAATATCAATATATCTTTTTTCAGATGAGGTGATCACATTGGTACACAATATTCAAGATATTGGCATACCGTGGATTTATATATTAAGACAATAAGATATTCTCTGTCTTAGTCTCTATCCCTTTTTTAATTATTCCTAATATTCTGTTTACTTTTTTTATTGCTGCTGCACGTTGAGTTGATGTTTTCAGAGAACTATCCACAATGATTCCAAGATCTCACTCTTAAGTGGTTATAGCTTAATTAGTCTCCATCATTTTGTATGTATAGTTGGGATTATTTCTTCCAGTGTTAATTCATTTACATTTATCAGCATTAAAATTCATTTGCTGTTTGGTTGCCCTATCACCTAGCTTTCTGAGATCCTTTTGAAGTGCTTCACAGACTGCTTTGTTCTTAACTGTCTTGAACTGTTTAGTATCATCTGCAAATCTTCCAGAAAAGATTTTGTCTGGTAACTCTAATAACAACAAATTCAGGCTACACTTATGGAACAGGTTTTCAATAGTAAGGGCTTCTCTAAACTTCAGGTGCAGAATTCTTCTGAAGAATTTTTCTGTGACTTAGGCTACGTCTACACTACGAGTTTTGCCTCGAGCCTATGCAAATGAAGCACGGATTAGCATTCTTGTGGAAGTGATTACCTGTGCTCATGGAGGAACCTCTCCAGTCCTGCCAGTGCTGGATATAAAATAGGCTATTTTTAGGCTGGCTATTGTTTTTTTTTTTTTATTTGTTGAATCTTCCTCTTTTTTATTATGTGATTTAAAGAAGAAAGGGCAGTTATAAGTCTTGTCTAGACACCCACGTGGAAAAAGACATCCACAGTAAGATCAGACATTTTTTTTTTTTTATTGGTACAAGGAACTAGGTGAATCTTGCATCAGTTCCAGTGTATTTCTGTAAAAAGCTTGTGTGACACTACACCCCCATATTTATTATGGACATATGTTTTGGATATGAATTTGCATAACTTGAATGTAGTTTATGCAAAATGCAGTTTACAACCTCTCATTGATAAGGTTGTAATCTGTCGAATGTTTCTATTCTGTTTGTGTTCATGTATCTTTTTTGTATATGAAGTTAGAAATATGACGTGCAAACCTGTTTATTAATCTAGGTCTTCTAATGAAAGCCATTAGTGGTACATAAGGAACTTAATGGCCCGATGCTCAAAACAATGATTTGTAAATAGTTCTGTTTTACCTGTAAGCTCAAACTTTGGTTGTTCCTCCAAAGACATATGACCATGCCACTTGGTGCTAGAATCCATCTTGAATTTTGTATTCTTCAGAGTGTGAGTGTGTGAGTTAGAGTTGAGCTAAGGATTCCTGCCATGAAGAAATTCTATTTAAGGGAAGGAGACTAAACAATGATTATCTTCAGCTGGCTTTTGAAACTGCCTCCCCACCTTATGGGAATGCAGAAGAACACTTGGAAACAAAAGAGCTGTAATGAGAAGGGTGGAAGAACATCTGATAATCTCTGACTTGTGAAGAACTGCATCTGAAATAAGAAGTAGGATGAGAAATGTGATTTATAACAATTTCTCTCAGTGTATTATGCTTAGCTGGCGTGTTTTGTTTTATTTTTACTTAGTAACTTGCATAGTAACTTACTTGATTTGTCTGTTTTCACTTTCAAACCCAATGTAAGTAATTGTCACCTGGGGGGTGGGGGGCATACAACATTTGTGCATCTCTGTTTTATTGATAGAGAGCAGATGTTATGAGCTTGCTCTATGTAAAACTTTTATACAGAGTAAGATGGATTTCTTTGAGGTTTTGGTCCTATTTGGGGCTGTGCTCCTGAGTGCTGATAAACCCTGTAACTGAGCTCTCTTACAGCTGAGCTGTTGTCAGTGTCTATGTTATTCTGCTGAGGTGGAGCTGACATTCCACTCTGTGTCTTTGCGGAGGGAGACTAGATCTTGTGGCTCAGCAAGACAGAGTTTTTGCCCCCGTGAGCAGGTAGGCATGCTCAGTGGTATGATCAGTACATCTCTCAAGGAGACCTCTGTAATCCAGTCCGTCACTGCATGTTCAAGTATAAGAGGTATTTTAAAGGAAATTGAAGTGTTGAGCATTCATGAAAAATGTATGGTAGGAAGTTTCTGTACGTGAAGTAAAAACAATTACAGTAAAACCTGTGTTATCGGGCTCAGGGATTAGGGTGTTCCGGTTATCTAAAAATTCTGGTTATTTGAGGGTCCCATCAACTTAGGAAAAACCAATGAACAATAGTAGTAAAACTCAAGTTTTTAATATTGGTAGTTTTGTAATGTGAGGCAGTTGGTCTCACATTTCTATTTTGAGTTAAAGATGATTAGTACTTCTTAAATAAAAAATTGTTAAGCCAATCATGGTAAACCAAGCCAGGCCTGTGCGCTTGAATATGTGACAGTATTGTGGCTAGGGGCAATGCCGGTTAACAAAGTTTTCTGGTTAACAGAGTGTCAGATAACAAAGGTTTCACTGTAAATACAAAAATTAAGAGCAATATGTGTCCTATGAATATCCACTTGTTTTGAAATTAGGCTTCTAAGATGATTGTCTTCGTGTATAGTTTTGAAATGTGCATCTGTCTGTGAGTCTGTTTGTTCAAGAACTCCTAAACAGTAAAAGCTAGGACCACTAAATTTGGTATGCAGCTTCCTCTTCTAACTTGTTGGTTTGTGGTCTTTGCGTTAGGTACTTTGGCACATTTCTGCAGTGCTATTGAGTTGCCTTGTCATGTGGTACATCTGGATTTTGGTTTTGGTCTGGCCTGGAAATACTGTGGATACCCACAAAGTGGTCCCATAAGGGGGAGTTCAGAGTCCTATGCCAGATTCACTGACCTGGAAAAATGGTGGCTGTGCTATGATTCTACATTGGTAGGGACTCTTTTGGTACTGTCACCTAATGTGCTGAGATACCACTTAACCTGCTTTCCCTTATAGCCTGGGCACCCTGTAACCATGTCTTGCTGAGCTCAGCTCTCCAGCCTACCTCAGCACAGGGACAGGGCCACAGCCACATCCCCTGCAGTATAGTGTGAGACCTGCCAGCACTCAAACACACAACTTCTCTGTACCCTGAATAAATCCCTCTTACACTGTTTCGTTCTCTACATAGTGTAAGCTCACAAAATTCACCCTCTTTCTCAGTGTAAAGAGAGATCTGCATAGGCTCCACAGGTAGTAATTACTTACATTGGTTTCTTACTAAACAAAAGTGGTTTTATTAAGTATAAAAAGATAGGATTTAAGAGGTCAAAAGTAGGGATGTAAAGGAGTAACCGGTTAACTAGTGGGAATGCAGCCCGCCCTCCCACTGCAGTCCAGCCGGGAGGACCCCCACTGGTCAGAGCACCACCAATGGCATGGTACTACCCCAGCCATCTAGCACTCCCCCATGGCATGCCAGGAACCTAGCTGGCTGAGGCAGCCTCTTGGCCTGTGGCACGGTACAGCGGCTTACCGGAGCAATTCTGCCACCCACAGCATGGTGGAACTCTGACCAGATGCACTTCCAGCCTGGTACCAGTTCCTTTCCCCAGTTCAATCTTGCTTGTATCTAGCAACTGTGTTGGGGTGGAGTAGCTGGGGAGAACTTATGACCTGGATTGCCTCACTCCCCAACTTTAAATAGGATTTGCATAAGGCTGCAGTCCTGTGTTTCATACTTCAGTACTCTCCCAAAATTCTCTCATGGAAAATTACGGAATTCAAGATGGATTCCAGAATCAGACGACATGGTCACATGCTTCTAGGGTCCCTGTAGGCATTCTTTAAGAAGGTTAAACTCTTTTACAGTTCATTGTCTCTTGCTGATGGGCCATGAAGTGTCAGCAGTGGGTGCAACCCAAAACAGCAAATATGAAGTTACAAATACCTGGGGCCAATAGTCCTAACTTCTTCTTCTCCAAAAATGATACATGCATACAAATGGGTTAATCATATTCAGTAAATTACAACCTTTCCAATGACATATTACATGAGCTATCCTACATAAAGCATACCTCAGTTATGATATATTCATATCATAAGCATATTTTCATAAAAATATGGAATGTCCCGTCAGAGATAGGGACTCTACGCTGACAGAAAATGGAATTCTCTTGCTCTGACATACCAAAAAGGCAAAGGGCCGCACAGTGTTAGTTAAAGAGGAGGGGGGGAAAGCTCCCATTAAGTGACATTTTGTAAATTCCCCCATCTTCAGGGCCCAGCATCTGTGGAATAAAGGATGAAGATCTGATGCCCTTGTGTTTACCCAGTTCTCTGTTGTCCCTAACTTTTGTTTCCCCCTTTCCATAAATACTTGCAGGAGTTTGGTCCCAATTATCATTTGCCAATTTATATTTTTTGCAGGAATTATGCTGTTTAGCCTTTGAATTCTTTTAGAAGAGAAACAAGTTAAGGATTGATTCCTTTCTACCATTTCACTATGCAAGGTTTGTAGCATTGTCAGTCCTAGGATAGTAATGAGATAAGATGAGGAAGGTAATATCTTTTATTGGACATAATTCTGTTGGTGGGAGAGAAGTGTTCAAGCTTACTCTGAAAAAGAGTTCTGTGTATACTCAAAAGTTTCTCTCTCCCACCAAAAGAAATTGGTCCAGTAAAAGATATTACCCTACCCATCTTGCCATCACACTGTTATAGTTGCCTAGCAGCCAGAGGGAGACATACAAGTCAGACAATCACCCTTAAATGAATAAGCATCTGTATAAGATTCCCTGTACTTGATTATCAGGACTGGCTGGCTGCAGTGGAGTCAGAAACATATCCTGGTTTTCTGTGCCAGTGGATCCCCCCAGTCACCTAGGCTATCTCCAGTACTCCTCCTCTTTTGTTCCCCTCCTCCTCCTCCTCATTGTCCCTTTTAGAGCCTGTGACTTAGGCTCCTTGAAAGTATCTAGAGGAGGCAAGAGAGGGGTCTTCAGTGAGGATGGCTTGCAGCTCTTTGTAAAAGTGACTGACCTGTAACTCTCCTCCAGATTGATTGTTGGCCTCTTTTTGCCTTCTGGATATGCCTGCCACAGCTCCTTGGCTTTCATGTGACACAGCTGGCCCCTGTTGTAGCCCTTCTGCATCCCCCGAGTAATCTGCTTGTAGATGTCCATCCATGTTTTTTTAAGCTGAATTGGAACTGTGCCTCCAGAGCCCCTTCTGCCTACAAGCCCAAGAGCTCATCCAATGCTCCTGTGTACTCCAGGAAGGAACACATCTGCAGCATGTAGCTGCTCATGTAAACTTGACAGCTACGCCCAATACTAGAGAGCTGCTGGGTGCGCTTGCCAAACCGAGCAACCAGGAAAATAAAATTTAAAAAATGACGAGGCTTTAAAAGGGAGAGGCGGTTTCATGTCTCCATGGGCAGTGTAGTTTCCAGTGGTGACTAGAGAGGTCAATATGGAACAGCTTACAAAGTTCAGTAAAGGTGCATCTACACTGCACCCATAAGTCAAAATAAGATACACAGTTTGTGTAGTCCAAATTGCTTATCTTATTTTGCTCTAATTTTGAAAAACCTAATTTGAAATTTTGAAATAAACAGCTATTCCAAAACGTCCCTTAACCCTCATGGTTACAGGGACATCGGAATAGCGAGCCCGTTATTTTGAAATAATGGGCTGGTTCAAAAGATGCGGAATGGGTCAATGCAGAGGTATCCCAAAATAGCTAACTACATTGACTGTGTCTCTGAACAACTCATGGAGGTAGTGTTATCAAGTCAGTGGAAGTCAAAATTAAATGACGAGACATCCGCTGCTAGTTTGATATAAACTCCCTTGCATTGACCTACCTGTGTAATGTAGATCAGCAATTTTTTTTACTTACCTAACTATGTCATCCTCTTTCTCAAAAGACTCCATTTTGAAACTTATAGATCATTTAAAGTTCAAACCACAATGTTTCTATAGGTAACAGTGAGGATTTTACCAATGCTGCCACAAATGTGCTAATTTTTTTAATCTAGTTTGAAGAGAGGAGAGTTGATTTGGTCACTTCATTTCATAGGACTGTAGGTTTTTCCCATCATTTTTTGTAACCTTAAAAGGTCCCCAAATGTTCAATGTTTTATTGGTAGGATGTTTTTAACACCAAGTCATTCTTTTAGATGCCTATCTAATCCTTGTCAGGGCATAGACCCTTTGAGTTAGCGTTCCAATTTACACCCTTTTTGGAGTTTGACTTCATTGATAAACCTTAGTCTAAGTATTCCTTGCTCATGTTGGCTGTTTTAAGTTTCTCTTCAGGATCACCTCATTTTTAATCCCTGCTTCCTAGACTTTCTTCTGTTGCCCTTTTAGCCCAGATGGCATAAACAAAGAGATATTAACAGAGCTCCAACATCTCTGTGTTGAGTTCTGATACTACCTAACAGAGTGGATCAGTGGCAGAGTCCTGTCACCTGTTTAAAAAAAAAAAAAAAGCTTTTCTTTAGCAGCTGCTCTCAGCAGCATTTCCTATATGGACCTTGTTGCTTCCTTTGCCTATATAGCCCTCTTGCTACTGAAGAACTGCTCAGAGATGCCTCTGAGATCTCTTGGAATACTTGTCCAATCAGCACGAATCAGATACTTAATTTTTCTCTGAGCCTCTTAGTCAAGTGAAGACAAGTTAACCTTTTTTGTATACCAGAGGCTACGTCTCGACTACATCCTTTTTTCGGTAAAGGGATGTAAATTAGGCACATCGATATTGCAAATTAAGCCGGGATTTGAATTTCTCGCACTTCATTTGCATAATGGCGGTTGCCGCTTTTTTTCGAAACGGGGCTTTTTTGAAAAAAAACCCAGCAGTTTAGACGGGGCATTTTTGACAGAAATGCCCCATTTCTAAAGATCCTGTACTCCTGATCTTTAGTACAGGATCTTTAGAAACGGGGCATTTCTGTCGAAAATGCCCCATCTGAACTGCCAGGGGGGTGTTCCCCGAAAAAGCCCTGTTTTGAACAAAAGCCACAGCTGCCATTTTGCAAATAAAGCATGGGAAATTCAAATCCCGGCTTCATTTGCAATATCGACGTGCCTAATTTACATCCCTTTACCGAAAAAGGGATGTAGTCTAGACATGGCCCTAGTGTCATTTGCAGACTCTCTTCCAATTTATCTAGTAGGGTTGTTGTGTGCAGGTGAATTAAGGAGAAGAGAAAAAAAGGAAGATGGAATAAAGAATTCTGACCGTTTTGGACATTTTTACAGTAACTGGTGAATTACTTAAATAGATCAATGTTTTTCAACCTTTTTACTATTGTGGGGTGTATATGGTGCTCTCTGCATTGTGTGGGCCACACCCACACAGATAATATGTATGAGTATGTATATAAGTGTGTATGTACACAATACACACACAGTCTTTATGGCCTTCAGGATCTCATAGGCTGCAGTTGTGGTCTGATTGGGTGTCTGGTGGAGAACCTTTAAATTAGATTTAATCCCTGCTCCAAAGAGCTATTTTCTTAGTTTATTTTTGTGTAGTTCCTGGGGGGGGGGGGGGTAGGAGGAGGGCTTATCCTTGATTGGAGACCCCATGGCACTAGTGCAATACAAATAATAAGTTAATGATGGGAACATACAGTTGCAATAATTGTTGTGTCTGGCTCTTTGCTTTTCACATAAAGATTCTCTGGAGTGGCCATAATCCTGCAATGAACCCTGGAAAGGGAAAGAGCATATGATTTATTTTAAAAAAGCACAAATGGTAAACTTCTTGGATTTTCTTTTAAAAGGGATAATTAATGTGATAATTTGCTTGAGAGGAACTTTATTTCCATGGGATCGATTTGTTTAAATAACTTGGGCTATCTCCAAATTACATAGTCAGTATAAATAGCAATTTATTGGTAGTGTTTGTATTGCAGGAGAGTTGACTCCTGTAAATCAAGAGCTTCAGGGCTGCTATCTTACCCTAGTTCTGATGTAAGTGCAAGATAGTTTCTAGTTGTGAATCTCTCTTGCTCTCCTTTATTACACAGTTTCTTATCTTCAGGAATAGATCTGTAGAGCTGATACACAGTAATAATAATTATTATTAATTTGCTTTTGAAAAGCCCATTTCATCTGCATATGAAAATGTTAGTCACACAACACCACTACAGCCAATGTCAATGAGTCAGTTTGTGACAGTGCACTACACTGGTGTTTCCCTTATGTCCACTTAACCATCCATTTAAAAACAAATTAAGTTTCTAGCCCTATTCATTGCAGTTATCTCCTATGAAAAGGATTCAGTGAAAGTGCCAAGTCTGCAGACAGCCTGAATGAAATAATAACTTTCAGGAGCAATGATGACTCTTGTTAAATTGAAAGGTGAAAACACAGCGGAATCTTTCTGGTTCCTTGTACGGAAGGACTTTGGATAGAGAAGTTTAGGCAGGGTGTTACTCCTATTTATCTACTCTCTTAATTTAAAACAAGGAGATAATCAATTAAGTTGAATGGTAATATTGAAAAATTATCAAAGGAAACACTTTTTTAACTCAGCTTGTGGCAGACAGTACTACTATCCATGAATTTAGGAAGATTCAGAAAAAGATGTAGCTAAGCCCTTCTGTCATGAAAAATTGTTCTGGGTGACTCGAAAGCTTGTATCTTCTAACAGAAGTTGGTCCTGTAAAAGATATTACTTTGCCTACCTTGGCTTTGTCATGTCATGGAATCAATAGAGGTCCAGCAACACCTTGAGCCCTCTTTTGCTGTATTCCTTTAGAGATAGTGATCAGAACTGAACATGGTATTCAAATTGAGGGCATGCCAATGATTTTATGTAACATCATTATAATATTTTCAGTATCTCATTCCTTATACTGCTTAACATTTTATGCACATTTTTCTCCTTAAGCAATATCACTGCACTTTTAACAGCAGCAATTTTAATTTAGCAGTCTACACAGATGCAATATGTTTTCATTTAGCAGTTTACTCAGCAATATGTATGACTGGTTCAAAAATTATTTCCTTCGGTTTCAGTATGTATTACTTGTCATTTGTCTAATTTCATGTGCCATTATGCTACAGATTGGCTTAGCTTTTTTGAAGGATTTCACAAATTTATTCCTCCTCCACTAATTTTGACTAACTTTAAATCATTTTGTGTTACCTGCAAATTCAGCCATCTCAAAAATTGCTCCCTTTTTTCAGATCACTTAGGAATATATTCACAACCAGTCCTGGTACTGAAGCTTGGGATACTTCACTCTTAACTGTTGCCATGTTAAAGGCTGATGATTTGTTCTTGCTTGGCTTTCTGTCTCTTACCCAGTTTCTAATCCATGTCAATATTTTACTTCTTGTCTCAAGGCAGCTTGGTTCACTTAATAACCTTTTTAGTGGATTTTGTCCAGTGATATTTGAAAGACACAGCCACTGTTTTTCCTTTATCCATTATTTTGTGTAGAAGCAAAAAGAAATATGAAATAGAAAAGAAAAAAAATTGCCGGAGTATGGGTCAAAAGGTTGAGAAGCCAAGGAAGAGAGGCAGGAAATGTTTATCCACTCAAGCCATTTACATCCTGTCTTCTGAGTCTGTATTTCTCTCCTGCCTCCAAGATATCCTTGCTTGACTTTTCAGTTGGAGGCACCTCCCGTAGTTCTGAATTTGCTGTCTGTGTACAGAAGACCTTGATGATCTTGCTTCCATCTTTAAACTATTCTTTGCAAAAGTATCTTTGCTTCATTTATAGCCGGTATACCTGAAAATAGTCATGGGTTTCATAGAGTATAAGCAGGTCCTTTTCACATTAAATAAACAGCCCATATGTTTTGGCCAAAATGACACCCATTGTTTCTTCTTCACCTAAGAGTAATCCATCAGTCTATGCTTAAGTGTCTTATGTGACTGTCAAACTCATTTTCTTTGAAGAAAGTTGTGGAGAAAGTCAAAAGTACTCCCTTTTCAAACTCTGAGCCAGTTGCCAAGCTTTCCAATATACCAAATGTTGTGTCCAACTCAAAGGAAGGTCTGAATTCCTTTTAGGTCTGACCCCCACACAAGGTGGTAGTTTGTTTTTTGTTTTGTTTGTTTTGTACTGTTAACATTTTATCTATCTAGAAACCTATATACTTAAAGTAATGCAACCCTGTGACAGGGTGGGCATATCCCACACTTGAATGAGAGGGGTGAAAATCCTGTGGGCGGAGGAAGTCCCACTCCTTCAAGCAGACTGGGCATGGACCAAGTTCTGGGGCAGTATAAAAGACCAGGGAGCAGCTCATACTGGGCTGGCCAGCAAAGGGGAAGGTTCTGTAGATAGCACTCCAGCGCTGTTACAGCCGTGGTCTAGACAGAGGGAGCTGAAGGGCCAGAAGGCAGCGACTGTTCAGCCCTTACGGAGACCCACAGAGAAACCACAGCCGAGGAACAGGGAGATCCAATAGCTACGTGGGACGACGCCCCAACAGGACCGGTAGGAAGCGACCCAGGGAGGATGCAGGAGGAGCCCCTCCCACCCACATACCCTGTTTTGGCCGGAGTCCCTGCTGAGAGGGAGCAATTGGCAACCCCTATGCTTATAGGGCCCTAGGTCGGGACCCAGTGGAGCAGGGTGGGCCCGGGTCCCCCTACCAGGGGCAGACCCCTAACTCATTGATTTTAGCTATTAGGCCCTACTGCTCTGCGACCAGGGACACTCATTGATTCTGGCTATTAGGCCCTATTGCCCTGAAGCAAGGGACCCTCCCTGACTCTGACCATTAGGCCCTACTATCTTGAGGTCAGGGGGGACATTGATTGACTTTGGCCAGTAGGCCATTAGCCCTGCGAAGCAGACTACTTATGGACTGAAAGTTCCGCCCGGGGCCAGTGAGTTATGGACTAGTGAGTTGGCTGTGGGTCCAGCAACCAATCAAGCGGCGACCATTCTGTGGGATAGCCATAGACCTGTGGCGGGGCGGGCATACTCAACCACAAACCCCCAACATGAACACCATTATATTTGTGTATAGGTTCTTATACTGGTGTAGTTTATTCCTGTAACAAGCTATACTAATAAAAACTCCTTCAATTTGTATGGCATAGACCAAGACTTTGTATCTTGATCCATAATACGTCTTTATACTTTGATACAGAGGCAGCTGTGCAGAGGGGCTCAGGGGGCAAGCAGATCCGCGGTAGCCACCTCCCCTTCGTGTAAACATGTAACTGCTGACAATTTCAGCGGTTACATATTTACCTTAACAAATGCATTTTAACATCCCTAGTCCATGGGGAATATCTTCCCTTTGGTCCTGAAAAACAATTTCACCTATAATAGACAGAATCAATTTTCCTGTCCCTCTATGAAAATGTAAAGTAATTTTCCTGTTGCACTCACAAAACTTCACAAAACAGATTGCCTGAAAGATGTGTGTAGGGTTCAGAAAAGCTTTTGTACTTGTTTGAAACTAAAATAGATTTAGACTGATTTGCTAGGAATCTCCAGAAATGGCAGGTTTATTTCACCTCCCCCTTTTTGTAAAATCTATGACTATCTTAGTAACTTGTACTTTTGTTCTCCCTGCCCCCTATTTCTGTCCACACGTTTGTCTTTCTGTTCGTTTCATTGTGTTTTCTTTCTGCTTCTAGCTATGACACCTGTCAAAATGACCTTGGACTTTGGGTAGACATACATATTTGCCTGCATTGTGTTTCTGCTGCATTGGTGTGTGTGTGTGGGGGGGGGGAGTGCTAGGGAATGTTGTTAAAGGTAGGAGTACACAATTCACAGAGCAGAAGCAAGCATGCTTAGAGGAACACTCACTCTGTATTTTGTATTTAACATTTCTGATTTGATGGGCAAAGTTTACATTGGTTTCTATTCATTTTAATCATGTGAATTCAGAAAAACATTAAGTTTTTATTCTGTATGCAATAATACAAGATTATGCAATGGCTCCCATCAAAGAGATGCTGAAAAATCGAGTTACTTGTACTTGTCATTTAAATATAATATGAGAGAGACACTTCCCTCCCCTGCTTCCTGCCTTCTTTTATGTTCTTTGAATATGAATTCACTAACACTTTATTTAAAAGTTATTTTTGTCAGCCAGACCTTTTCCTTCAGGTCTGACTCAGAGACAATCAACTCAATTCAGTAATATTTTTTTCATCTGATTTTGAGCAAAACTGAATAAAGTCTCATATTAAACTACACCAGTATAAGATGCCTGCAATGTCAAGAACAATAGTTCCTTTGCCAGGAAAAGGAGAACTGTGCATTTGATTTTAAATATTCTTCATGCTTATGTCACTTACTGTATAATAAACATTTTAAATACATGAATTGATTAGCTGCCTTTTAGTAGCATAGGTAGAAGCTATTTGTGTAATATTAATATCAGTCACAATGTATGTGCAATGTAACTAAGGAATTATGGGTCTGATCCTGAGTGTCTTTGGTTTGGGCAAATAGATGGGTTAGAACAGGAATTCACTTTCTCTCCTACTTCTTCCCTTGAGCCCCTTCGACTATTGCAAGTCTTACCCTTTCAAAGATGATGGGGTAAGATTTGAATAGATGTGGATGGAGCCTGCTTCTAACATTTTATATTTTATTCATGCATTTTAAAAAAATAGGCTCCGGTCACATTCCCGTAATAATATGTGTATATATTAGGGATGTTAACGTGTACTCTTGTACTCTGTTAACTGATAAACCTGGGCTCATCAGTTAACTATGAAGGCCTCCCTCCCACCTCAGCCTCTGTATTAGAGGCAGCAGGGGAGGAGGGAGGGAGGAGCCGGTGCATGTAGGGAGCCAACTTTTAAGCTGACTCCCCACCCCCGTTGCCTCCCACAGAGACAGCAGCATGGTGGGGACAGGCGGGAGCCAGCTCCCATGAAGTTGCCTGCCACTCCACCCATGCTGCTGCCTCTGATACAGAGGCAGCCGCATGGGGCGGGGGAGGAGGTGGCTTTCAAGCTGGCTCCCCATGCATACCAACTCCTGCGGAGACTCCTGCTCCCTGCAGTGTTGCCCCTGTAGCAGAGGCAGCGGGGAGAGGGGAAATGGGAACTGGTGCTCACGGGGAGCCAGATTAAAAGCCGTTGGCTCCCACCTTTCCCCCTTAAGGTTGCCAGGTGTCCAGTATTGATCCGGACAGTCCAGTATTTTCACCTCCTGTCTGGTTTAAAAAAAAATCAGAAAATACCAGACACCTAAAATGTCCAGTATTTTCTGATTATTTTCTTTTCTCCTGCCAGGAGGCAAAAATACCAGACACTTGGCAACCCTACGACACACATACTCGGCAAATGGACCCAGCCCCCTGCCCCCGTACTCCCTCCTTACCTGGTTCTGCAGGGAAGCTGTGTTCTGGCTTGATCAAGAAAACAAAATGGCCGCCAGCAAAAAGCCTAAAGATCAAGGGGAAGCACTTCCCTGGGTTTTAGTGCTCAACCACTCCTGTGTTCCTATCCCTGTTCTGACTGCAGTCACTGAAAGGGGCCATGCTGTTTTAATGCTTTTATTTATTTATTTAACTTATTTATTTTTGCTCAGTAACTTTGGTCTTCCCCTTTTTTTCCCCCCTCAACAGAATTTTTTCCCCCGTGTTTGTTTTTTTGATCATGGAGTGTTCAGTATTTTTGGTTCAGCCATCTGGCAACCCTAGTTCTCCTGCATGTAAACATGTAACCTCTGAAAATGTCAGCAGTTACACATTTACAAAAAATAATGTTTTTTTAACATTCCTAGTATATGTATATACATATGCTATCTGTCTGCAGAAGTGGAGTACTGTACTTTGAAATACAGAGGTTTGAAGGATTGGTAAAATGATTACAAAAAATGGATTATTTTGTAGTTTTGTCTAATGAAAATATCAAAATACATTGAGCAATATATTATAGGGTCACTATGTACATTTATTACGCAGTTTGAGCTCATGATATAATCTCTAATAACACATTTAGCTGTTGCCAATTTTTATTTCTTAATATGCTTTAGAAAAGAGCTCCAAAGTATCTCATAGGTCCAGGGAAATTAGCTCAGACTCTTCTCCAGTAAAAACCAAACCAATGAAGAAAATTGGTTTGATAAGGTGTTGGATCCCTGATGTTTCTTCACAGAATTGGGTGGCTCTTGCGTGGTCTTGAAAGAGATGTGAAAATTAATGTGCTTCACTGGAGTTGGCTTTCCTGTAACTTACACAAATTTACCACACTTTTCCACTAATAACAGTTTATTTTAGTTTATTGAAACAATAAAATGTAACAGACTATCTAGTCCAAAACCCAGTTTTGATCAGACTGGCCATGAGAAAAGTTTAAGTAAATTTACCATCACTGTCCCTTGAAGGTTGTGCTAATATTACTTGTGTAGTGGATGAATTCTTAGACTACAACAAGAAACAGTTCTACGAACTTGTATGTACAGAAACGTGGCACGGAAAGACAAATTTTCCTCACTATTATCTATGAGATATTCTCCAAGAAGAACACTAAGTGCAATATTGATTTGAATGTATTTGATGCCGAGGTTAAAAAATAGTTTACCCTGCAAAGAAATAATCTATCATATAGATTGTCTTTTGTATTGTAGAAGGAACTCTTGCTTTTTGCAGAAAATGTTCTTAATTCTATGGATTTGTCCATACCAGGAAGTTAATTTAAATTAAGGTATGTGTTGAATTTAAAGCGTAATAGCTATTCCAGATTAACTCCCAGTGTTGACATGTTTATTGCAGAATACAAGGATCTTATTCCTAATTATCTTCACCTATGTCTAATTTAGCTTAATTCACAGTGTGTATACCACACACTGGTGGAGAAAAGGTAAATGGAAACCTGGGAGCTCAGTCAGCCCACTTGTTTTCATGTGGAAGGATATCATATAATTCGGTTATGTGACCCAGTGGAGGCACTGATTGTCTTATTTAAAGAGAAGAGCCCCAAGACACTGGAATAAAGGAAAGCAGAGGGAAAGAGAGACTGACTCATGCACAAGCTGAGAAGAAGCAATAGGAGCTGGGTCTCTAGGATGAAAGCCCTGGGAGAGACATCATTCTGTACAAAAGCACCCAGGAGCTCTGCAGAGCCAAGAGAGGAGCAAAGAGTCTGCACAAGAGTGAGATGAGGCAGGAGCTGTGGAAAAGGCCTTGAGAGAGGCCAAGGTAGGAAGCAGTTCAAGGATGAATCAAGGGGTCAGAGGAAAATGGTCCATACCTATATACTTACAGGGTCCATAGGCTGGAATCTAGAATTGAGAGTTAGGGTTGCCAGATGGTTTCAACAGAAATACCGGACACATTTGACATTACATCACCATCTACATTACACCTTGTTTAGAAAATACCGGACATTTATATTTTCTCAATTTGATTCCCGAACAGAAAGCTCAAATACTGAACTGTCCGATTCAAAACTGGACACCTGGCAACCCTAGAAAGAGGACCTGGGTTCCCATATAGGCACACTAAGGAGGAAGGTGGCGTGACCCTCCTGATATAGGTGGAAGGACCGTAGACCATATTTATGCTACAGAGATTCTAATGGCATAGCTACAGAGTTGTAGTTATGGTGCCATAACATCATAGTGTAGGCTACAGCAGGAGAAAGGGTTTTTCCATCACTGCAGGAACTCTGCATCCCCAAATGATGGTTGCTTATTTAACAGAAGCATTCTTCTGTTAATCTCATGTGCAGATGCAGTTAAGTCAGATCAGCATTACTACAGCACTTGGAAGTATGGCTTTTTCACTGATATATAAGATCAGCTCCTAAGCATAGTGAATATGTAAGGTGCACTATAAAGGCACAAGCATTCATTGTTAAATGAGTTATAGAAAGTAACATAAATCCCCTGATCATGCCTTTCATCGGAGTACTAGCTAATGTATGGTATATTTGTGTGTAAACAGAAATGTTCTCCATAACCCTCCCTTTTCCGGCATTCAGAGGTAAAGATACAGATTCTCTGTGGCTTTTTACAGATACTGCTGCATAACATTCTGTTGCTATAGGAACATTTATGATCTTATCTCAAACATTCCTTGAGCAACAAACTGTAAAGTTGCAGGTTGCGTGTGTGTTTGACACAACTGCGTGAACTTGAAAAGAAGGAAGCTCTTGTGACACAGTTATCTCAAAAGCATCTAGAAAACAAGCTGCTTAAAAAAAGACAACATTTTATTATTCTTTTTTTAAAAAGGATGAATGAAAAAATGGCTTTCAATGTTTTCCAAAAGTACTTACTAGTGAGCAGTGCCTTGCCATTTGGACATGGATGAGAGCCAACTAACTGAACTTTCATATGGATAAAGCCAAGGTAATGTTGGTAAGTTAGTGGGGAAGCGATCAGAAGACATATTCTACTTGGCCCCTTTTAATAAAGATGTGTATCTACCATTTGCTACTTACATATATACTTATGGTTGCATCCTCAGCTGCTATTAAGTGATCATATAGCAGCAGTGATAAGGAATGCTGTTGTTTCAAGATGGTCTAGTAGGAAAACTGTCAGGTTTTTAATTTGATTTCTTTGTGCAAATCTTGCTAGTATAATCCATTCCTGTGTCACCATAGGACTGGAGAGCTGCAGTGAGCTGTTGGTGAGGCTACAGTTTACATGAACCCCAACATTGAAGTTGGTGGCAAATACTACACTCTTGTTAAGAGGCCTGTCTCAGGGAATGTAACACCAGTGCTCCATCACCCAACTTTGGGGGCCTTTTGGGTTCAGAGTGAATTACAACATTGATTTTGTTTGATAAAAGATGTAGCTGCCTGCGACCTGCCTGTTGGAATGATTTCTTCCCTCTGTAGCTGTGGTCAGTGGAGGTGCTCAGCCTGGGGTTCTTTCAGTTTAAAAGTTGCTCGTCAAGTTTTTTGTTTGAAAGGCCCTCAGTTTGGGAACTGTTTTTCCCTCTGGTGTGAAATTAGCACTTGTGGAGAAAGCGGTATATCTGTTTGTTTGTTTGTTCACTCTCTGATTAGTCATTTTCTGGTTTTGAGGGTGTGGAAAAACTGCTGGTTTTATCTTTTGTATGATTGTATTTTTAATTTACATACGACGTGTCTAGATCATGAGATAAATACTTTTGTATTTATAAAGGAGGCATGTCAGATACATTTAGTACAAAGGAAGAACTTGTAATGGGGCCATATCTAAGTTGATGAGTCACAACATTAAATACATTTAAAATTAACAATACAAATGAATAGTTACTATAACTTGTTTCCTCTCTAATTATGTAGGGTCACAAATTGTTCAAAGATTACCTTTTATTCATTTGAGTGGGAATTTCATCGTGAGCAATGTAGACAATGAACTGAAGACCTGTGATGTGAGAGCTGTAAATAAAGTGGTTTCTAATTCAAATACAGATGGACCACAGAGCAGTTTTATATCTTTATTATAATTAAAGGCTTGCTTATTTTTAAATATATAATGTAAAATTTTCTTTTGTTCCCAAGTACAGTTACCTTGGAATAGCTACTCACCAGTGACTTTGCAGGCCTCTTTTTCATGTTTGTTAGGGCTCCCAGGCCTGTCTGTTGCTGATATTATCTAGTGCGCCCGTGCACTGCTTTTGCTATAAAAAGTGCCATGAACCACATATGAGCAGTTTTTAGAACTGTGCAAACAGTAAGTCAGAGCCAGACCCACCTAAAAATAGGAATAAAGACATAATCGGGGAACCCGAGCAATATTGTAAAATGCTAAAATGCAGGCAAACTGATATTATTTAAAATAGATTATTTTTTGACCAGACAAAGAAAAATTGACAATGCTACCCCCAGTAACCGTTTTAATTTTATGCTGTAATGGAATGTCCTATTTTCAGTCCAACTCTGTCTTTTGAAGATGAAGATTCTGTAGCCTAAAGTAACTTTCCTTCAGGAGGAAGGAGGTGCTGAGAATGAGTATGTCCTGTGATGTAGGTTTCAAGCTTAGGTGCTTGGGGTTTCCATCATATACAGGGTTTCCATCATATACAGGGTTTACAGTTTAGCTGGATGGCTCTCAGCACTCCCACTATATACATTGTTTCAGCACTACTGGTTTGGGACTGCCCAAAGAATCAGAATCCAGTTGATTACATTTGCTTCTGTATTGTTATTTGTAATGTCTGCTGTAGCAACATGTATGTGTACCCAAATATATTGTTAACCGATTAGCCTGGTCTCATTGGTTAACCCCCACAGTTACACGCAGCAGCACAAGGAGATGGGAGCTGATGCACATGGGGAGCTGGCTCCCATGGAGCTGCTCCCCTCCTCCCGCTGCTTCCCATAGAGTCAGCAGCATGTGGCGGAAGGCAGGTGCGAGCATTGGCTCCCGCAGAGCTGCCTATTGCCCTGCACTGCTGCCTCTGAAACAGAGGCAGCAGAGCAGGGGAGGAGGAGCAGGCAGAAGCAGAATCTAAGATTGAAAAATTGCTCAGTTTTGGTCTGGATATTATGTAGGTTAGCTGCTGGTATAGCTTTGCAGTTCACTTTCACTCCAGCAGCATTTCTGGAGGCACTATCTTGGTAAATAATGTCAGAGTATCTTGCTGGTCTTCATTTGCCTTTTCGAATAATGTTGTTTTCTGTCTCCTGGTCGCCTGTCTCAGCTTAATGTTATTGAGAGTCAGGACTAGGGGATATAGAAGAGATTACGACTCAGCTCACCCTCAGAGGTCCCCTATTATCCCTTCCAACACTATAAGTGTTTCAAAGGCCTAACAAATAGGGTTGCCAGATGGTTTCAACAAAAATACTGGACATACTTGAAATTACCTCACAATCTACATTACATTGTATTTAGAAAATACTGGACATTTATATTTTCTCAATTTGTTTTCTGAACAGAAAGCTCAAATACTGGACTGTCTGGTTCAAAACCGGACACCTAGCAACCCTATCAAGACTGGGAAGAATCTCAGGGAGAGAAGATCAGAGTGCATATAAAAGTGCTATTGTAGCCTCTCCAGAATACAAGCAATAATGGCTTGTGGTGAAATTTTGGGTGGGGAGTCCTTGCTACCATAGTCATAATGCCTTCAGGGCAAGATCCTGAAAGACAGGGCTTGTATCAACATCTGAATGGTTGGCTAACTTGAGTCAGAAGAAATGAAAAACTCAGGATCAAATGTTCTCCGATCTCATTGCAGGTTTTCTCCCCAAAATGGGGAGATGGAGGATTGTTGTTAAAGTCAGGGAAAGAGAAAAAGAAGTGGAGCTCTTAAAAAAAATTGTTGGACAGACATTCCTTTGCCTTGGGGGAATAATAGAAAGACAGTGAAGTTCTTCACAAAGAGATGAGAGCCCAAAGCAAAGTCAGTCAGTTGATGCTCTATATCAGAAGTGACCACAAAGCCTACTTTATGCCTTTCCTCTTCTGAAAAGGAAGAAAAATGTTGGGCTACATCTACACTGTGCATTGTTGCACAAGAAGATTTGCATATCTAATGAGCCGCCATTTTTGTGCAAGGGGCTTTTGCGCAAGAAGGAGCTGTCTAGACTGCTCCTTCTTGCGCAGAAAACCTCTTTTGCGCAGGAGCCGTTCTGCCGCTTATTTTGAGGAAGAGCGGCTCCTGCACAAGAGGGTTTTTATGTACAAGAAGGAGCAGTGTAGACAGCTCCTTCTTGCGCAAAAGCCCCTTTCACAAAAACGGCGGCTCATTAGGTATGCAAGTGAGGCACTGTGATATTCTTTGCTGTGCCTCATTTGCGTATCTTCTTGTGGAACAATGCACAGTGTAGACGTAGCCTAAAGGAATGGTCCAGTTATCTCTATGGCCTTATGCTGGCCTCAGAGACCATGATTCTTGAACTTGATGAGGTTACAGCTGGAACCGTCTCTGAAATGAAAATCTCAGAAGGAATTCCAAGCCAGGAACTGATCCACTACCAACATCTGGATTTGCTAAAATTAGCATTGTGAAAGCTGAAAGGGGAGAAGTGAACTCGCGGGGATATTCTGAGAGAATTTTGGGGTATGCTTTTGGTATTCTGAAAAGCATCTACCACCAAGATATGTGGGATCCGTTGGACTAATTTCTGATACTGGTGCAACAAGAGATGGATTAATACCAAAATGCTAAGATAAAGGATGTATTGAGTTTCCACAGGATGGGTAATCAAATGGTCTCAAAGATTGAGACATATTTAGTGTCCTGATGAAAAATTTGTTTTGGTTCATTACAATTCAGAATCATGATCTCTTCAACAGATTCCTTGGCAACAGTATGCACAGATTTTTGGAGTATGAATTTGGTGCTAGATGCCTTAATCAGATAACTATTTGAACCACTGAACAATTTCAACCTACTTTATCCCTCAAAATGGCAGTCCCCTCAGATGTTGGAACTTGGACCAGTGTCTATGGAGTCTCATCCATGCATTTTGTATGATGATAAAGAACCAGATTTCTTTAAAGATATCTAGGCATTACTGCTGTCAGCGTTGCAGTACCTAAGTCTGATTTTTTTTTTGAGAGAGAGTTTTAGGCTATAGTAGGAGCCTAAATCCTGTTTTAACAGTGGTTCTTAAGAGCCTAAAAACCTTTTAAAAATTGGATGTGTATATATTGAGTTTTATGTTCTGAGGTTTTCTGGTGAGGGACAGTCCTGGCTCCAGGCTGGTTGTCAATCTTTGCTTTGCCTCCAGCCACTTTGGAGAGGGGACAGACCCTATAGGACAGACTGGCTAACATGAAGAGTGTTAGAAGGAAAATTCACAGATGAGAAGAAAATTTTCCTTGGTTATTTTTTTGTTGTTGTAATTCTGAGATAGTAAAAATATTCAGTGCCTGAAGAAACCCACATTAAACTTATTTTTAAACATGAGTTCATTTTTAAATACCATAGTGCGCTTGGTGCTTACTGGAATTTCAAGCTACATGTAATCTGTATTTGTTTAAAAGAGCATGTTTTTCACTGCAATTTTCTATTCAAGAGCATTATATTAATTTTTCATGCAAATATTCAATGAATAATTTGTATGGATTTTCTGACCACCTGCTGATTATAGCCGTTCTAAAGCACTCTACAGAGAGCAAATTCTGGAACTTAGTGGTGGAGTTTTGCTGTTGTAAAGAATGCAGGATTTGGTCCTGAGTCAAAAATGGAGCTTCCAAGAAGAGATAGTAATGTATGACTGTTTGACACTAGTAAAGAAATGAAATACTTATCCATCTCTGTAGCTTTTATTGTTCAATTGTCTCCATTCAGAGTAGGGATGTGAAGATTTTACAAGTTAAGGTTAACTGGTTCTGCCTGCAGTGGGAAGGGGGCTGCTCCAGTCTTATGGAGGGTCCACCACACATAATAGCTGCTCCAGTGTAGCCCCTGCCTGCTGCAGGCTTAAGCACCCCACAGTCGGGGGGAGGAGGGCGACGATAAACACGGGCTTCTCTGGGTGTGCTGGAAGAGCCCCTGCTTGAGGGAAGGGTAGGGGGGGCCTTTCAGTTCAATGGTAGGTGGGGCGGCCATTCCAGCTGGGCTGGAACATCGTCCCTGTTTGCTCCCCTTTAATCAGTTGTTCAGTTAAACATACATTTAATTGATTAGCCAATTAAATGGGATTTTACATGCCTAATTCAGAGGCAATACCAGCCTTTACCTGGAGTCAGCTCTGGTTTTATAGTAAAGGTTAGAGAGTGGTTCCCACAGATTTATACTTCTGCTATTATTAAGGTTGCCAGATGTCCAGTATTGACCCAGACAGTGCGGTATTTTCACCTTCTGTGCGGTAAAAAAATTCAGAAAATACTGGACACCTAAAATGTCTGGTATTTTCTGATTTTTTTTTTCCCCCCTGCCAGGAGGCAAAAATACTGGGCACCTGGCAACCCTACGACACACTCGGCAACTGGGCCCAGCCTCCGAGCTCTGCCCCAGGCTCCCCCAGACCTCCCACCTTACCTGGTTCCACAGGGAAGCTGTGTTCTGGCTCCATCAGGAAAACCAGATGGCTGCCAGCAAAAAGCTTCAAAGGCTTTTCTTAAAGGGGCTGTGCTGTTTTATAATTTATTTATTTATTTGTTTGTTTGTTTGCTTAATAACTCTTGGGGTCCTTTTTTTCCTTCCCCCCAACAACTTTGGTCTTGAGGCCCCCCCCTTTTTTTCTCAACAAAATTTTTCCCCCGGGGTGTGTGTGTGTGTGTGTGTGGTTTTTTTTTTTTTTAATGCAGGGGGGGATATGTGTTTGGTATTTTTAATTAAACCATCTGGCAACCCTAGCTATTATGTATTATGATACTTGGAATGTAGTATTTCTCCACTTTTCTGCAGAAACATTTGCAACTGTGGTGGCTCCAGTGTGACTGCATTATATTGGTGTTCCAGGGAAATCTAGAATTGCTCAGTCTCTGCAGCAGAAAGCCTAGCATTGCCTTCCCTCTCATTTCTGTTGCAGTTGTTTCTACTTGCTGTTTAGTTTTATTCATTTTACTCAGAGCACTTGCCCTCCTCATGTCGGCTCTGTGAAGTAAGGGGGCCTATTAGAAATTACACTGTTTGCTGTGTACTTAAAATGGTGGCACTAATTAAGAAAGAGTGTGCTTGTTGGCTATTCATTGTCACCTATTTCCAGCCAGGCACAACCACATGAATGAAGAATGTAAGGAGAAAAGCCAATAATGTTTCATTATCTCTTTTCTTTCCCGGAACATGTGATTAAAATTAGATATCAAATCTGAGAACTGGGTGCTTACTTATTATTTAAATAACATTCTCTTTTCTATGAATCTCATCAGCTGGCATGCAAATCTGATGTGAAAATTGATGTTGTATGTGGTACAGATTTGCGTCCCATGGATTCAGGTAATGCTAAATGTTGATTTGCCTCCTATTCCCCACCTCATATAAAGCAAACATATCTAAGTACTTAATCTCAGAAGTCAACATATTCTGAAATGAGAACTCAGATTTATTGGGTGTCCTCATCAAATGCAGTCTGACTCTGACTTGGAAGACATCTTACTGGGCTGAGATTAGGTATATGATTAAGGCAATAAATAAATTGAATACTGAGGCTGCCTCCATCAATACTGGAACTCTTACTCCTCACTAGGAGTAAGGGAAGTTGACGGGAGCGTTTCTCCCATCGACCTTGTGCTGTGAGGGTGTCAGTGAAGCTCGGTTTACAGTAAGTTTTTTACGTAGCTGGAATTGCGTAACTTAAGCCAACCTTCCCCTGTAGTGTTGACTGGCCTAAGACAGTGTGTAAATGAGGTATACTATCTGGTTTTGATGAAAGATGTGCAAGCTTGTCTTTTAATGTTTGCAAAAGACCAACAGGAACTGTTTAAAGCCACATTATTTAGAGGCCTGTTTTGATGAAGTTGTGGGAGGTGGTAGATTTTTAAAAAATTCTAATGTCTCGAGGAAAAAAAGATAAATGGAATACAAAAGATGTCCCAAAGACCAGCTAAATAGGTCAGGCAAACTAGACTAGAGGTCCAGTCGGCTCAGATCCGTTTGACTGTAGGAAGATTATACATCTTTTCTTTTAAACAGGGTCGCCATGACCCAGACAAGTGGACACTCAAAATTATAGAGAATATATTTGTTTTGAATTTTAAACTAACTTTATTTTCATGCAAAGTATTGTGCCAAAAGAGCCAGATAACAAAGCCAGTAATGTGAAAATGCTAAGTGAATATTTTAGGTATTAGATCAATGACACTTACTTCTCTTGTGAATGTATATTTCTTAATTAATTTAGTTAGCAAAAAAATAATAATAAAAATCATCCTAAATTCGACTACTTATCTCTATCCCCCTGTGTTTCCCTCTTGCCATTCATTAAATCTTCTAATTAGATCGTTTCCCTTCTCTCAAATGGATGAAACTGCCCACCAGTTCACAGTTATGGAAAAAGAGTAAAGGTCTCTATGGCTTGTTTTTATTGTCTGCAACTCAGTTGCACAAAAAATCAATCCACCAACCCACCAAAACTAATGAGCAAAATTACTCTAACATACCCTAGCAGTAACAGTCTTGGTCAGAGGACACCCTTCTCGCTTATAGTTTCCCTTTGATTCAGCATCTTCCTTTTATACTCAACCCTCAATAGTCACATGAGAGGTGGGTATTTGTTAATCTTTTACAGGCTGCTTCACCTCTCTCTTGTCATGCAATCTCAATGGCAACTTTATTTGCAAAGGTAACCTTAATGCTGATATTTCCTTCCTTCTGAGTGCTTGACTTTGAAACTTTAATCTTTTATTATTTTTGTGTACCATATATTGCTCTCTCTTTTTTTTTTCCAATAATTTATAAGGATGTGATGCTGAACTGTCTCGATCAAATTTTCTTGACTTATGACGCCTTAATTTAGATAAGATGCTCCAAAACTCAGTAAGCCAAACCAGCCATCAGTGAAGTTGATCATAATTGTGGGAAGACTGCCAGATATGTGTGTGTGCATTCCTGGTCATTGCATACCATTTTTTAAAAGGTTACTGCATTTAGTCTTTATCTTTCGCCAGTGGTATTTGTGATAATCTAAACTTAGTACTGTGTGCAGATGGTATATTGGGGTGGGCAAAAAAATTTTAAGACCCCGGGCTGCCCCAGAAGGGGTGGGGCCTAAACTGTAAGGGGGTGAGGCCAGGATGATTCTGGGCTACCCCGCCCACAAACTATGATTGGTCTGGGCGTGGGGAAGCCCCTTTGCCCCTCCCTTCCCACTAGGCTCCCATGCTCCTGGCAGGGCGGGAAGAGGCTTCGCACGCTCTCCCACCCCCAGGCTAATCAGGGCCTCCTCCCGCCCTACAAGCAGCATGTGGCACTTTGAAATGCCGAGTGCTCCTCGCAGGGCCAAGGCAGGTTAAGGAAGCTTTGTGCAGCTCCCCCGCCCCCCAGGCCAATCCATTACAAACTGAGTATCTACCACAGGAGTGGGCAAAAGGGCAGCCCTGCTGCTTCCTGCCCCCAGGCCAATCAGGTCCTGGGGGTGGGAGAGCTGCATGAAGCTTCCTTCACTCTGCCCATTCCCTGCTTGAGTGTACGGCACTTTGAAATGCCGCATGCTTCTCACAGGGTAGGAGGGAGGAAACCTCACACGCTTCTCCCACTCCCAGGCCAATCAGATTTGGGGATGGGGGAGCGCAAGATGGGGGAGCGCATGGCACTTCAAAGCACTGTGTGGTCCTACCAGGGCGGGAGAAAGTTTTGCGCGCTCCCCCACCCCCAAGCCCTAATTGGCCTGGCAGCGGGGAGCCGCAGGGCCTCTGTGGGCCAGATCATCCCGCTTGGTGGGCCAGATCCAGCCCTCAGAGGCCCTTTTGCCCACCTTGTGGTAGATACTCAATGGCTACGTCTAGACTGGCATGATTTTCCGGAAATGCTTTTAACAGAAAAGTTTTCCGTTAAAAGCATTTTCAGAACAGAGCGTCTAGATTGGCATGGACGCTTTTCCACAAAAGCACTTTTTGCGGAAAAGCATCCGTGCCAATCTAGACGTGCTTTTCCGCAAAAAAAGCCCCGATAGCCATTTTCGCGATTGGGGCTTTTTTGCAGAAAACAAATCTGAGCTGTCTACACTGGCCCTTTGTGCAAAAGTTTTGCACAGAAGGACTTGTGCCCGAAAGGGAGCAGCATAGTATTTCTGCAAAACCACTGACAATCTTACATGAGATCATCAGTGCTTTTGCGGAAATTCAAGTGGCCAGTGTAGACAGCTGGCAAGTTTTTCCGGAAAAGTGGCTGATTTTCCGGAAAAACGGGCCAATCTAGACACAACCAGTTTGTAATAGAGCCTGGTGTACAAACATTTATTCTGCATGAGCAGAGAAATTTGTATCAATCTTTTCTTACTCTTTGTCTATCTTTAAGAGTTCTGCAGACTATTGTTGCTTTGGTATATAACAGTATGTTACATAACTACAGATGTAGATTTATGATTGGGAAAGCTGGATCATTGTTGTACCCAGAAAACTTAAATTGAGAAAAAATAATTTTTCGTTTACTAAGTTGCGAATATTTCACAAGTGTTACATTTCCATTTTATGAATATAACTTAGTAGTGTGCAGTCTGTTAGCAGTTCTAAAGCAGCAGCAGGAGTTTAAGAGGGCACCTGTTTCAGTGAACAAACTGTCAGCCATTGTCATTTTTAGAACTGTCTTTAATTAATGTGCAACTGACCTGGGTGAATGTGGCACACCAGAAACTTTTGCTGCATAATTGGATTGTCCAGCAAGAGGGAACTGAGCGGGATTGGGGCCAGCCGGGACATGTAGGCGTGGCTATGCCGGCACCAGTCTAGGGGCTCCCTGACTGGCCCAACAGGTACTGCTAAGGGTAAAAAAAGTTCCGGCAGACGTGCACGCGGCACGCACACACCTACTGGAATGGACATAAGCAACACATCTCGAAGAACAACAGTTACAAGGTAAGTAACCGTCTTTTTTTTTTTTTTTTTGTCTGTAGAAATATCATTTTGAAATCGCAGAGTAAAGGCAGTATGAAATGTTGCACAGAAATGAGCAAAACAGCACTACTAATCTCATAAATACTTAGAAGCCAAGTAGTGTAGCTTCATATATCCAATTTCTACTTGGTGGATGTGCCGGTACCCAGGGTTATGAGGTACCTCTCTACAACCTGCCCATAGTGCGTGGGAACTTAGTATCTGGCTGCCAGGGGTCAGTTCCCTGAAAACATCAGCCACAAACAGCATAGGCACTTCCCTCTCCACCTACACACGCTCTTCTGTCCTACTTCTGCAGGTTAATAATAGGCACGTTCCAGCCCCTGAGTCTTCCAAACATCCCACTGCAGTGTCCAGCCTCTTACGCACTGGATGCTCAGAGAATTACCACAGGAACAGTTCACCACAGCGTATTAGCTACACTGTGGAATAACCACTTCATTGAATATTCCGTACTTAGATATCTTTATAGTGAAAACAATGATAGGTTTATTTAACAAAGAATAGTGATTTAGTGAAGAAGCAGGAAGGGTTAATAGAAAAGGTTATATATAAAATAAAATCATACCACATATTCAAGAACTTAAGTTTAACTTCCAAATTGTCTTGTCTAATAAGGTATCGCTTACCATGGCTGGGCTGGAGCAAGCCCCATCCTCTTGCCGCCATGGGTTGCTTTGTCTGGGCTGTATCACTCCTCTGTTCAGGCCTGCTGCCACCGGGCTGCCACCGGAACTGGTAAGCCTCACCCATTAAGGGTGAGGTTTACCGGTTAACCATTCACATCCCTAGTTTCAACAGAATACTTACATAATGTTCTTTGGTGAACTAGAATGCAAATCCCAGACTTAGGGTATCCCTGTAACCCTTATGTACTCCGTCCCCTCTGACAGTTGACAATTAAGAGGTCCTTGGGTGAAAGCAGTTTTATAAACTCTTTAATGATGCTGTAACACGGTGCAATTCACTGTCATGGTGCCTCCTGCTGGTCACTCCAGGAATTAGCTCCAATCAATGCTGGAGTACCTTCTTTTGGCTGGTGTCACACCTGCTGTTGCCTGTTAATGGGCTCTGCCACCTTACATTAGGACCCATGTCCCTCCCAAACTGCAGCACCCTTCTCGCTGGGTACTTCCCTGCTGCAGTGCCTCCCACACTCCGGGAATCCCCAACTCCTTGTACCCACTTTGCCTCAATGACCCTACTGTCAGTTGTCCTCTAGCCCCTTACCTAAGGGTGTAAACTACAGTCTGAAATGGCTATTCATCATAAGCAAGGCGGGGGGACTATTGCTTGCTACTGCCCTGGCTGCCTCCCTGCAGCCCTAAGGCCTTGCCTCAGGCCATGCAACTTAGGAGTGAGGTCAAGCCAGAGCTCCCTAGCTCTGCCTGCCTTTCCCCAGCATTGCTATGTCTCGGGAAGCCTCTAGCTTTCTTAGGAGCCAGGTCCCTGCTCCACAGCTGGAGCCAGAGTGAGAGTTTCTTCTCCCCTCCAGGAGCCTTATACAGCCCTTAGCTGGACCCTAATTGGCTGATGCATTGCTGGTTCCCTAGTCTCAGCTGTTTCCCAGGTCTGAGTTTAATCCTTGTTAGGCCAGTAGCCTTGTCACAGATGTTCATTACATTTTGACTTTCTCTGAATGGCTGCATCTGTCCTTGTATCCTTTATTTTGGAAAATGTTTACTTTTGTCACCTGGATCTAAAAGCTATTTGTCACCTGAATCTAAAAGCTTTTTATGTATCCCAGTAATATAGGTACAATGGCCATATTCTCACTACAGCTGATCCATTTTGAAGACCAACATTTGTTGCACTACCCACTGTAAATCAAGACGATATGTACACTGACTGAGTTAAAAGTAAAAAAGTGGGGCAGGGCAGGAATTGTGGTACAAATCTTCAAAAGTGATTAGTGGTTTTTGTGTACCTAAGTTTTGGGCATCCATTTTCAGAAAGTTCTGAGTAAGCGCTCTGTGAAAATCAGTCTCCTTTAAGTGGTTTCAAGTGAATCATCCAGAATTACTAGTCACTTTTGAAAATGTAATTGTTAGAGCTATTGATTAATCACAGTGAACTCACATGACTAAAAAAAAGAATCGATTAAAAAATTGTGAAAAGAAATTGAAATGTATTAAATATTTTGGATGCTTTTCTACATTTTCAAATATATTGATTTTAATTACAACACAATATAAAGTATACAGAGCTCACTTCATATTATTTTTATTACAAATATTTGCACTGTAAAAATGATAAAAGAAATAGTATTTTTCAATTGACTTCATACAAGTACTGTAGTTCAATCTTCTTACCATGAAAGTGTAACTTACAGATGTAGCTTTTTTTTGTTACATAACTGCATCCAAAATCAAAACAACATAAAACTTTAGAGCCTCTAAGTCCACTCAATTCTGCTTCTTGTTCAGCCAATCGCTAAGATAAACAAGTTTGTTTACATTTACCGGAAATGCTGCTGCCTGCTTCTTTACAATATTATCTGAAAGTGAAAATATATGTTTGCAATTTTATAGCTGGCATGGTATTTATGTGCCATATATGCTAAACATTTGTATGCCACTTCATGCTTTGGTCACCATTCCAGAGGACATGCTTCTGTGCTGATGCTTGTTAAATTAATCTTTTAATTAAATTTGTGACTGAACTTCTTGGGAGAGAATTGTATGTTTTCGTTTCTGGTTAATCGCATTCTGCCATATATTTCATGTTACAGCAATCTCGGATGATTACCCAGCACATGTTGTTCTTTTAAAGAACACTTACACTACAGACTGACAAAATGAAAAGAAAGTACCAGTGTAAGATTTCTATAGATAGCTATAGCATTCAACCCAAATTTTAATCTGAAGTGCCACCCAAAATCTAAGAGGGATGAGGTGTAGTACTTACTTTCAGAAATCTTGAAAGAGCAACACGCTGATGCAAAAACAACAGAAGCCACACCCCATAAAAGAAAACCAATTCTCTGCTGGTGGCATCTGACTCAGATGATGAAAATGAACATTTGTTGTTTCACTCTATTTTGGATCACTGTCTAGTAGAACCCATCATCAGCATGGACCAGGGTGGGCAATAATTTTTGATGGAGGCCACTCCAAGAATGTGGAAAGTGGTCCAGGGCAACACTATTCTATAATATTAATGGAAGAAGCGTGGGATCTGAGATGGAGGCTGGGTGCAGAAAGGAAGCTTAGGGTAGTGGATTTGGGTGCAGGAAAGAATCTGGGGTCTGCAAGGGTGTCTGGATAAAGGAGCGGCAGGAGATTGGGGTCCAAGACTGGATGCAGCATCTGGGAGGGGTGTATGGGTGCAGGAGAGGATTCTGATCTGAACAAATGTAGGAGGCTGTGTAGAGTCTGGGAGGGGGTTGTGACATGGGACAAGGGTACAGGAGAGGTTCAGAGAGTTTCAGTATATTTGAAAATGTAGAAAACATCCCAGAATATTTAAATAAATGGTATTCTGTTATTAATTAACATAATTAATTACAATCTATTGTTAAATCACTTGACTGCCCTAATAATCATAGAGCTGGAAGAGACCTCAGGAGCTCATCAAGTCCAACTCCCTGCCCAAGGCAGGACCAATCCCAACTTAATCAACCCAGGCAGGGCTTTGTCAATCCAAGACTTAAAAACCTCTAGGGATGGAGATTCCACCATCTCCCTAGGTAACCCAATCCAGTACTTCACCACCCTCCTGGTGAAGTTGTTTTTCCTAATTTCCAACCTAGACTTCCTTCACTGTAACTTGAGATCATTGCTCCTTGTTCTGCCATCCATCACTATTGGGATCAGCCTTTTTCCATCGTCTTTAGAATCTCCCTTCAGGAAGTTGAAGGCTGCTATCAAATCCCCCCTCACTCTTCTCTTCTACAGACTAAACAAATCCAAATCCCTCACTCTCTCCTCCTAAGGCATGTGCTCCAGCCTCAGTCATTTTGGTCGCCCTCCGCTGGACCCTCTCCAATGCATCCACGTCCTTTCTATAGTGGGGAGCCCAGAACGGGACACAATACTCCAGATGGGGTCTCACCAGAGCAGAATAAAGGGGAATAATCTCATTTCTAGATCTGCTAGCAGTGATCCTCCTAATGCAACCTAATATGCCATTAGTCTTCTTGGCTACAAGGGCTCACTGTTGACTCATATCCAGCTTCTCATCCACTGTAATCCTCAGGTCCTTTTCTGAAGAACTGCTACTTAGCCATTCGGTCCCCAGCCTGTAACAATGCTTGGGATTCTTCCGTCCCAAGTGCAGGACTCTACACTTGTCCTTGTTGAACCTCATCAGATTTCTTTTGGCCCAATCCCCTAATCTGTCTAGGACACTCTGGACCCTATCCGTGCCCTCCAGCGTATTTACCTCTCCCCTTTGCTTAGTGTCATCTGCAAACCAGTCCTAGAACCGATCCTTAGGGCACTCCGCTAGAAACTGACCGCCAACCTCACATTGAGCTGTTTGTTGATCGCTGCCTGTTGGGCCTGACAGTCTAGCCAGCTTTCTGTCCACCTTACAATCCATTTATCCAATCCATACTCCCATATGTTTTGTTTCCCCATTTCCTCCTAATCTTTTTTTTTTTTTTTTTTTTTTTTTTTTTAAACCTGTCTATACCCTGGATGGATTTCCTCAGAATAGGGCCTTTCCATATTGTGTATCTTGAAAGATCCTAAGATATTTCAAGTACAATAATAAGGAATACATAACAACAAACAATATAAATGTTTAATATTAAAATTATAATTTAATATTACCCTTGAATGGCATATGTAGTTGTAGAAGCTAGGGATGTAAGCAACTAGTCGGCTAGTGACATAACTAGTCACTCCCCCGCCTTGCTGCCTCTATCAGAGAAAAGCTGCAAGAGGGGGAGCAGAATCCGGTCTTGGGGGGTGGCTTAAAAGCCAGTTTCACACCAGCACCGTCTCGGTGGGGAGAAGGGGCAGGAGCAGGGCTCTTGCTACATTTCAAAAGCAAAGCACCTGGAGAACGGGGGGGACCTCTTGTACATTTCAAGAGTGGGGCCAGCAGGGGACTGCTTGAGTCCCCTCCTGGCCATGCTCCATGCAGCGCTACCACCTTTGAAATGCAGCAAAAGCCAGCAGGCCTCTTGTTACATTTCAGTGGCGAAGGTGCCCTTATGACTAATCGAATAGTCGATGCAAATTACATCGACTATTCGATTAGTTGATTGATCTAAATTTAACATCCTTACTAAAAGCTAAGAAAAAGGCAATCAGTGCTCAGGCTTCAGGCATATTCAGATTATCTGCAGAGTTCAAGAAGGAAAGTGAGTATTGCCCAGTTGGCGAAATGCATTAGGGATATTTGCCTTACACTTAAAGTAAGTATTGGCCACAGCTAAAGGCAGGATACTAACTGGTGGCATTTGAAAGTGAAAAGACACACAAAACTGTTAGCAGAAGTAAAGGCAGCTTATACTATGCCGGACTCAAAAAGGGTAGGCAAAATATAGCCTGCCTTCCCAGAGAAACTTGCAATGCTATAGTTTAGCAAATCATTTCTTTAAAAATTAGAATTTCAGTAATAATAGTAAATAAAAGATAAGCCTGAGGGCAACCCTGATCAATTCCCCTACAAAGTACATATCTTATAGGAGGCAGATTTATGGCACAGTCCTGGCATCTTAATGGTCTCAATAGAAAGGGCTACAAAACTGTTTACATAAACATTTTATACACCCCCCCCCCCCCACACGTACCAAGAGAGTTCAAATATCACTTCATCATTGATCAGATGTGCAGCAGCACAGTGAAAAATATTAAAAACCATCCATTTATTAAATCCTGTCTGGTTCTTCAACAGTTGGGGACATGCCACTCAAGCCCCTTCTCTAAGGCTGTAGTAAGGATCTTTTGCATCAGCATTTTGAAGCAATCCTTTAATTTCATCTTCACCCAGGGTATGACTAATGCAATAAAGGGTTCACTTGCAGTGCTTAGAATTATTTGACGTATTAAGGTAATAAAGTGATTTAACAAAGACGACAAATGGGAGAGTCACAGAAGTGACCTCAATTTCTTTTGGAATGAAGGAACTCTGTCCCTTTTGCACTACATTGAGTTAATGATCTTAATTAGAAATTAACCTCTTTCTCTTGCATTACAAGAACATTGGTAAGTCAATGAAAAGCTTAAATTAACTGGCTGGACAACATTTTATTATTCAGCAAAAGAAGAAGGAACTCTCCCCATATATTTTTTTCTTTAGCAGATATCCAAAGATGATGATCAGTTATTTTTTTCAGAAATAAATTTAAATGAAAAAAAATGTTACATTCTGTTCCCCCATCAGATCCAATAATTTGTAAATTTAGAATGCTCTCGTTCCTCATAAGAGTGAAAACAGGAACCACTTATATCAGGAGCCACACGAGAATACAGCAGCCTTTCATACTAAACTGGAACAGGGAGCTCTTCTTTAAAGGAACACACAATATTTTAAGGGTTTGTGAAACTCCTGAACATTTACATAATTTAAAACTTGAATTTTAAAGAACGAGTAGATTTCACGATACCCACATTTTAAAACTGGATTAATCCACTAGCCATTTTGCTTCCCCTCCAGCCTCTCTTCATTTCTGGAGTTACTACAGCAGCTTATGTTTTTGTGATTCTCCAGAATTAGGATTTAATGCTTTTATATCATTTTGTGTTGAGATCTAAACCTTTAGATGGTGTGTTGCACAGGACCCAGTTCTAACAGCCATCATGAAGGACTATTAAGGACAGAAAGAAATCTGTTTCCCATTTTAATGGTCAGGAAATATATAGTATTGAAATGACAAGGAGGAGTCCTGTGGCACCTTAGGGTCTGTCTAGACTACATGCCTCTGTGAACAGAGGCATGTAAAATAGGCTACCCAACATAGTCAATGAAGCTGGGATTTAAGTATCCCTGGCTTCATTAAAATAAAAATGGCCACCTCGCTGTGCCAGCTCAGCTGATCATCAGCACAGCGTGTGAGTCAAGACATAGATTGGTCGACAGGAGAAGCCTTTGTCGACTGCTCCTGTAAACCTCGTTTCACGAGGCATAAGGGAGCGGTCAACAAAGGCTTCCCCTGTGGACCGATCCTCATCTTGACTGCCACGCTGTGTTGGTCATCAGCTGAGCCGGCACAGCGCAGCTGCCACTTTTATTTTAATGAAGCCAGGGATATTTAAATCTCTGCTTCATTGATTATGTCGGGTGGTCTAATTTACATGCCTCTCTCGGCAGAGGCAAGTAGTCTAGACATACCCACAGAGACTAACAGATTTAATAAGGCATAAGCTTTTGTGGGTAAAACCCACTTCATCAGATGAATTGGGTGGAAATTAGAGAGGTAGGGAGAACCACATCTACCCTGACTTGATTAGCCTCATTAATACTGGTCCTACACTTGATAAGGAACTTCTTTCTTTCATAGTTTAATATATATGTGGGTCTTTCATAGAAGCTGATGTGGAAATACATTGAATTTTACCCACAAAAGCGTATGCCCTAATAAATCTGTGAATTGCTAAGGCAGGGCTGGGCAAAATACAGTCTGAGGGCCGAATACGGCCCGCCAAACCGCAGGATCCAGCTTGCAGATGCAGCGGGGGGGGGGGGGGGGGGGCGGGAGGAAAGGGGAGCCTTACCTCACCTCAGGCAGGCTCCGGGCCTGCCCCACCTCCCTCCATGCCATTCAGAAAAGTGGCAACTAGTTGTCTTTTGAACAGCTGTGAGCGCCGTAATATTTTACGCAGCTTTCAACCCTGTTTTAGCTGTTTCCATTGCTTCGCATTGACTCTAGCCATTCTGAACTTCAGAATAAAACATGGTGACAATTCTGGAATCTTATTATACAGATAAAAGCTTCATATTCCAATACCAGAAACAAGAACACTATCTCCTTCTGTTGGACTGAAGGGTACTGAAGTATGAACAAGACACATTAGTGAAGTATTTCTAGTTTAGGGACAATATAGTGCAAGGAAGCACCTTTTACACACAACTTCTTCTATATACAGCAACTTATTGATATATGTTTTGTACAAATATTGTTTGGATTACTGAGAGAAGTCTTAACTTATTTTTATTGTTTCTTAAATGATGATAGTATGTTTATCATTATACAAGGCAAAATACAGAAAGTCTCTGCGCCAAAGAATTTACAATCTTTAAAACTCTAGTGCTTGTCAGTGAAATTAAATAAGAATACCAGATTAATCCTGCAGATCCTGTCCAGCATGGAGGCCCTTTTTTAAAATCTGTCTTCGAAAGCATGGAATTGGATAGTGTGTTCCAGTCCTCTCTTTCATAATAATTCCTAATTATGAGAAATCACATCTATAAAACAGTGTAGACATTTGATTAATATGACTGCTGACAAGCCTGAAATGAGGTGCAAAATATGGTACATAACACATAGGATCTGATTACATTTTGATTGAGAGCCATGCAGCACATTGGGGCATTTTAGGTCTTTATTTTACTTTCCTAACTCTATGGTTTAATGCAGGGGTGGGCAAAAGGGCCTTGGCAAGTTGGATCCGGCACACCAAGCAAGATGATCTGGCCCGCAGAGGCCCTGTCACTCTCCCTAACCCCAGGCCAATCAGGACTTGGGGTGGGGTGGGAGTGCGCAAAGTCTTCTCCCACTCTGCCTCCGTCCTGCAAGGAGCATGAGATCTTAGAAGTGCCACATCCCTCACAAGGTAGGAGGAGACTTCACGTACTTCTCCTTCCCGCAGGCCAATTGCACGCTCCCTCCTGCCTTAGGCACTCCTCGTAGGGCAGGAAAAAACTTATGTAAAAATATGGTGCGTAAGCTTTTTTTCAGTTTTATCCATATACATTTTTACAGTTGCAGGAAATTGTAGGGAAGTAAGACAATAATTATTTAATGACAGGAAACAAGCAAGAAAAGATTTAACAGTTAAAAGACAAACTGTCAACATGACACAGCCTCATAACAAACTCAAATTCTTCAGCTGCATTTTTCTTGTGTTGCCTATCGTAAATTATCATCAATAGAAATAGTTTTGTCAGTTTGTGTATAGGGTGAAATTGACATTAACTTACATTTGCAAATAAAAATTGAATATCCTTCTAAGCCTACTTATTCAAAATATTCTAGAATGGCAGTTTTCAAACTGGGGATCAGAACTCCAAAGTGGATAGCCACCCCATTTTAATGAGGTCTCCAGGGCTGGTGTTAGGCTTGGTGGGGACCAAAGCTAGAGAGAGCACAAGCTCTGCCACACAGAGCCCTAGCCTGAGCCCTTGGGTTTAAGCCAGTGGTGGGCAATAATTTTTGACCAAGGGCCACTTGATAAATTTTGAAGTGGTCCTGGGCTGCCCCGGAAGGGGCAGAGCCTCTGGTAGAAGGGGCGGGGCAAGGACACTTCCATGCTTCCCCACCCACAGACCCTGATTAGTCTGGGGGTGTGGGAGTGCACAAATTCCCACCCCTCCCCCTAGAGAGAACCACCATCTGTTCTGAACAATTGGCGGGTCCCTCTAGGTACCCGTGCCCCTGGCAGTGAGAGGAGACTTTGCGTGCTCCTCCCTGCTGCCCCCAGGTCAATCAGGCCCTGGGGAGGGGGAGCACGTGAAGTCTCTCTCTCCTTGTCCCTGTCCCTGCCCTGCAAGGGAGCGCAGCTGATGGTTGACTTCAAGTGCTGAGCTCCTTGCAGGGTGGGAGGAGACTTCATGCAATTTCTCCCCGCCCCCCATCCCCAAGCCCTGATTGGCCTGCGGGTGGGCAGAGCATGCGAATTCTCCCCCCTCCTTGCAAGGAGTGTGCAGTGCTTAGAAGTGTCCTGGCCCCGCCCCTTCTACCTGAAGCCCCCGGGGCTACATCAAAAATTTCTGAAGTGGCCCCTGGTCAAAAATTATTGCCCACCCCAGCTTAATGGGTATGGTTGCTTGATTCAACTTCTGTCCAACCATCTTTTGTCAGTTCTCCACTAACGTCATAGAAACGGAGACCTGACTGGAATACAGTACTGTTCCCCAGCCTCCCTGCTCACAGTTTTAATGCTGAGTTATTTTTAAACTAATATATTGCTCTGGAATTCAAATGGAAACCAAGCAAGCAGCTACATAGATCTATAAATGTGACCCATCTATTATTTATACATCTAGAAAAATTCAGAGTGTGTGTTTAAAAGTCTGGCTTTTGTAGATTAAACTGTGAGGGATATAGGACCATCTTCCTAAATAACCGCCAGCTGCCCCAGCTCCCACAATGAGATTAAAACATTTGGATCCAATGATTGTCTGATAATATAATTGAGAGAGGGTAGAAAAGCAAGGCCTCTTTTTCTGAGAGTCCACAATTTTGGAATGTTCTCCCATTTAATGTGAATTAATTTGTGGCATTCTTCCCAGGAAGACTGAAGCTTTATTTTCTTTTTAATGTGTGTGTATGGAGAAAGGGAGAGAGTTGGAATATGTGCTATTTATTGTGCTTGGGATAGAACTGTTTGTGTTTTTATAACAGTGGTTCTCAAATGATAGTCTCTGGACTGCCAGTGTTAAGTGGAATGTTTCCTGATGGTCCTCAGAATAGAATATTTATGCAATCCAGTAGTGGAGGGACTGGTAGTTTGGAAAGAGAGTTGAGAAACCCTGTTTCCACTTAATTCTGTTGAACTCCCATTCAAATGGGATTTCACCCACAGTCTTTAAGAAGATATTTCTCTTGCCAAGTAACTTTCAGAACTAGTGGTGGTGGAAGTGTTACTCTTTAATTATGTATTTCTCTACGTTTAATGCTCCCATTGTTAGACTATCTCTATAGTGTCAAGAACTCTGATAGTCAATTGCAGAAATGTATTTTGCAGATTGTAGAGGTTGAGGAATCACTGGCTTGTTACATATAGTAGTTCCAGGATTTCTTTGAGTACTGGCTCAATTTTGCCATTGGTAGTTATTGATGTCCTATTGTTAAGACACTCCAGAGCCTTCAGGCATGAACTGTTAAAATATAAAAAATAGTTGTATTCTTTTATATTTCTTTCATAGGTGGGGAAGTAAACTCTGTTGTTGTTATACTTTCAAATGTCTCTCAGTTAATCAGTTTCCTCAGTGCATCTAGAGTCTAATTAATGGCTTATCATACTAGAAAAGTGCTGGTCTTATGTAGTACGCAGTACTGTGAGATGCTGCATACTAGGGACATTAAAATTAACGGTAAGCATCACCCTTGCTGGTGCTTACCAGGTAAGCATTTAACTGGTGGCTTAGCCAGGCTGGAGTAGCTCCTTGTACTGGCACTTCAGCCCAGCCAAGCCCTTCACACCCTCGGTGGTGGGCTGCTTCAACCGGGCCAGTCTGAAGAATCTCCCAGCCTTCAGGATCCCAGATAACTGGTTAACTTTTTAAATGGGATTTTACATCCCACCGCATATCTTCCTCTCAGTGGGAAGTGAGAATGCTCAACACCCTGTAGGATTAAGACCATAAATCATTTGTTCTAGAAGCCACGAGATATTTTCAGAAATACTGCTCTTGCAGGGATGTATGTTGGTGTTAATATAGATGTGAAGGAATGGTTTAACTTGTTAAGCACATGAGAGCACATTTTGCAGCTTTGTTTCCTATAGTTACTGAATTCTCTAATCACGCTGTGCTTCAGTAATTGGCATAGTAATATAATAGTTAATAATTACTTTTTCAGGTTGGAACACAAGTAATCCATGTTTGCTTGACAGTGTGGTGACACTGTAGACTAGCCACAAGAGGACCACATGCCCCACCTCCCACGCTGGAGGTAAGTTGATTGTGTAATATATAAGGGACTTTCAGACTTACTTCTTAAATACAGACCTCTTATTTTTGACAGTGTTTTCTGATACCCTTGCATCAGAACACTGCTCTTAGCCAATATCTTACCACAGGTCGAACCTCTCTAGTCCAGCACTCTGTCCCAGCAATATCTGTGGTCTGGCATGATTTGTGTTAGCTGGATGTCCACTTATCGTGGGTGTGGCCAAATTTCCCATGGTCCCATAAAGTTTGTTTACAGCAACCAGTCCTGGCTCTCAGTGTTCTGTGCTGTTATTTAACTCTAATGTACCCGTAAAATCAGGAGATGGGGAACCTAAGGCCTGGGTGTGGCCCCATGGCTTGCCTGGATTTGCCCTTGGTGCTCCCCTCCACAGCCTGGGGAGCTCACACTGGCATTCCAGCCTCCCCCACCCCACTGTCTCCCTGGGTGGCTGGAGCACACAAAATCTACTAGCCTGGGCCCCGCTATGCTCTGGTGTGCTAGGGGATTGTGGAGAGTGTCTTTCTTCTTCTTAGTCAGGGGCCACGTTAGTGAGGGTTTTTTTCTGGGGGCTAGGGGTTGTTTGCTTCTCACTTGTGTGCAGCCCCCGACTGATTTTTCTGTGGGTTAGTGGCCCCCACTCAAAGGTTCCCTGTGCTTACCCTAAGTACCCTCAAAGAGCCCAGTAAGCTGTGGAAGTGTTGGTAATGCTACTAGACAATATTGACCTCCCATGGTTTGACAAATTCTCTGGCTTGGCCAGGGCCCAAGGGTGCCAGACTAGAGATATTCAACCTGTATATATTTTAGAAATGTGCACCTGTCTGTCCATTTGTGAGTCTGTTTGTTCAAGAACTTTTCTTACACGGTAAGATCTAGGACCCCCAGATTTGGTATGCAGCTTCCTCTTATAACTGAAAGCAAGGGCAAGGTTTGGATGTGCTTGAAATTTGATTTTCTCATAACATGGAGAGGGAAGAGTCTGGTTGGAGACAGTTATACTGCCAAATGACCACAGAGGGAAAGCAGGGGGCCAGAGATAGGGACCAGGAAAGCTATAAACCCCATTGGGCCAGCAGGGGGCAGGTGTGGGAAAGGGATAGTTGTCTACTATATTTCTGAAAGTTTATCTGTTTGTGTGTTTGTCGTCCCCGTCTCCCCCAACTGGGGGACATGTGCCCACTGCAGTGGCTATGGACAGGTACTTCTCACCTGGCCCCAGGCTGTTGCGGTGAGAGAGGGCAGGATTGGTCCTTTCTTCCTGGGGCAGTCTGAATCTTGGACCCCTCATCCCCAGACCCATTCCCAAACAACAATTTAAATGAAGAAAACCAAAACTTAAAGACCTGAGTAACTTCTAGTTTGTCATAACTGACAATTTACATGCCAGTGGTTGCTGATAGAGAAAGTTTATGTACTATGTTCACAAACCTTCTGTGCAGTTGTGCACATACTCACAACCTTCTCCTAGAGGAGCTATGATTTTCCCTCAGATGTTCCTACAATGGAGAAGGTTCTATGGGCTGCACCTGGCATAAAAATGAATGAACGACATTGTATAAACTTTGTGTGTTGTTTATGTGCAGCTGGTGATAGTTAAAATGGTTTTCATCAGCATCTGTACTACTGCCCCTTGGATCAGCCTATCCTCCCACAGTCATTAAATTCTAAGATATTTACACACAGTCTTTGGTGGGAAGCAGTTAAGTTAGGGAGAAGGAAAGACCGAGGGGGACAGAGTTAAAGTTGCAGTATTACGATAATGTGTGTAGATGCTTGTGTGCGATAGCTGTTCTAACTGTTTCTCAACACATTCTTGTGCATTAATTTGTGTGCGTGGAGAGATAGTGTGACCATTCTTTTCCACAAAACGATAAACATCCTCAAAACACATTTATGTACTGAGGTAAGTACTTTCTTTTTTTTTAATTGCACCCAAAATTGTATTGACACTTGCAAATCAGTTAATTTAAGGAGAAATCAGTCGGCTAAAATATTAAGGTGTTTATGGAGAACTGGAAAAAAAAGGAAGAGAGCAGAATGAAAGTTAGAACTTGATACCTACTGTGTACGTCAAGAAATTTCTTGTGACAGAATGTGCTGTTACAACTCAGTGATTTGGACAGCGTAGTTTGTTTTAGTAGTTACTAAAAGTCCATGTAGAAGAGGAGTAAATGACTCTGTGTACACATAAGTGACTAATGGTAACCAATCTTGTGATTTTTATTGTCACATTTAATAAACACACTGGCATATTATTCCTCCATGACATGTACAATGCTGTATCTTCATTCCAATAGCAGACGTGTTCTTCCTCCTTTCACACCTCCTTAATGCTGATAAAGCTAGTATGGAATAAAACATGCCCTGATATTGTATGGTGGAGTTGGAGCCATTATGTTAATTCTGAATCAGTTTCAGAATCAGACTCAACTAAATCATGCTGAATCCCATCTTCCCACATCCCTACAACTCATGCTGGCACTTCAGTTCTAAGCCACCACTTCCTTTCGGCTGTGTCATCAGACATATTAGAACTATCTCTGATATCTGCACAGATTTGTGAAGTAGAGTTTACTATATATGCATCCATTGTCTCTGACTAACAGACTGGGAACACTAGAAACTAGTCTCTTCCTCATAGTTTAATCTCTGGTTAAAGTCTTTACCTCAGTACTATATGTGGCCAGCTAAAAGTAAGCGAGTAAGCGAGAGACAGTATGGAGTAGCCCAATTACTACAACTGTTCATAACATTATGTCCTTTCCCCCCATTAGCTTGTTGTTACATGGAAGGAAACAGCAAAAGTTGAGTAGAATATACTTAAACTGTTCCTTTTTCACTTCACAGGTACCTGGCATAGCGAATCTGATGTTTTTGTTTAAGGCTTGTGTTCTAGTTTTTTCGAAGATGTGAAGCAACATCATACTGAAATTGGAATTGTAAGCCGACCGGAAGGAATTTGTCCTTGTAATGTAAATGAACAAGCTGAATAATAACCAATTCTAGCTTTTTTTTTTTTTTTTGTACTTGGAATATCTCAGGGTCTAGAAGTTTGTTTTTGTGACTATAAGGTCAGGAGAAAGGTGATCGAAAATGGAGGACCAGCAGTTGTACAAACCCAACCACACTGCCAATAGCAATGAGAACTTGTATTACCAATCACACCAAATGAACTCCCTTCCGGCTTTAAATCACAGCTATGGAACATCAGGCATGGATGCTTCTCAGGCTTCTCCCCTCTCTCCTCAGTTCCCCCAAGATTCAAGAGACAGCATAGCTTTGAATGTAGGTTCAAAAAACATTGGGTCAGTGGACTCCTCTAGACAAACGAGTTGGACACATTCTGGCTCAGGAAACCATGTCCCAGTAAGGAACAATCTGAATAATCAGAATTCAATGTGGAGCCCATTAGGGCAGAGCGAATCTGTTGATGGATACCAATATTCCTATTCTCAAGCCAATGAACTTCGATCACAAAAAATTACGAGTGGAGTTTTACATAAATTGGACTCTTTTACACAAGTATTTGCTAATCAAAATTTAAGAATTCAAGTGAACAATATGGCTCAGGTCTTGCATGCTCAGTCATCAGTGATGGATAATGCTAGTGATAGTGCACTGAGACAGCTGCTATCTCAGAAGCCAGCAGTTGAGCAACAATCTGTAACTTCCACTGTGCAAAGATATCAACAAGGGCCGCAGCAAGTACATCAGAATTTTGCAAGCACTCAACAAAAGCAGCAAATGCAAGTCATGCAGCACCCACAGCAGTTGTATTATGATTACCAGCAACACTTATCCCAGATACAAATGCATTCTGCAATGCAACAGGGACAACCACATGTGCAACAAATGCAATCTCAGCAGCTGTTGCCGCAACAGATACAGCAGTTACAGCAGTCTCAATATTATATGCAGCAACAGCCACAACAGGGACAGCAGCGGCTCTCAATACAAGAGATCCAGCAGCAGCAGCAAAGTCGGCAGCAACAACAGAGGCAATGTCCAATGCAAATAGCTCAGTATTATCAAACACAACCAGTTATGCAGCAACTGCAGTTGCAGCAGCAGCAACAGATGCAACTGCAACTTCCTGCATATCATAGGGATCCTGATCCGAAAACTGTTCATGAAACACACCAGTTCTCCCAGGATCAAGCTCCTCCTGTACAGCTTATACAGTTGGGAACAATGCCTCAGTATTTCTATCAAGACCCACAACAGCAGTATAGGCATTTATATCCACAAAGTGTACTGCAACAGCAGCTGCAACAGCAGCAGCAACAAGAAGACGTGGATCAAAAGCAATACCAGAATGACAACAGGTCTCAATCTTTGATGAACTCCCACATTGGCCTGAGTGTGGGAGAGGCAATAGAAGATACTACACAGCAGGAAATTAATTCTGTAGGAAACACTGGCACTCATAGAACTCTTTTAACACCATCGGGTATCCATATAAATAACAAAGGGTCCCAGCAAGAGTCTCCTGGTGCTTGTTGGTCTCAGGTATGTAATGATTTAGACTTCCATTCATAGAGGCCTGTTTTGAATAATGACTGTACTACACACAAACAAAACAACTGCAGGGAATTCACTGGGTCAAGGCATGGGCATAGGGGAAATGTTGCACGGGACTGGAAATGTGACCTTTAGGTCACAGATTTGCTCTGGGCTGTAACCACCAGGTGGCTATTCATTGGTCAGTGTAGAATGAGTTTGGCAATGTCAGTCCAGTTACTGGGACAGGTATCTCAAGCTCAGAGAATGCTACCACATATGTCACTAATTTGCAGGCTTTCTGGTAGCCTGAGAAATACCAAGGACATGGAGACTCCATGATTCTGTCACATAATCAGGTCTGAAGAGCACATTGGCAGGTTAAGTGTAAGGCACCTTGCACAGATGTAATTCAGAGACATACCCATTTTGTGGATAAAAGTAGGATGGCTTTTTGCCAGGGCTGTCAGTTCTCAAAGTCTTTTATCATAGCTGCATTGACATAAAAATGTGTTTAAAAAAATGAAAATAGTAAAATTATTAAGACTCCTGATGTTGCTATTGCTAAAAATATTTTTCTTTTCCCCCCTCTGATAGCAGATTCAACTATCAGATGGCAGACTGCAGCCACTGTCTCCTGAGCCAAGGTATTATGAGTTTGGCATGGATTTCTTAGTTGCTGAAATTATTTTATGGTTAAATATAAATGAATTTTGCAGTTCAATATAAGTGTTCTCAGCTGATCTTGGAGACTGTTATGAGAAGCCATGGATAAGGTTTTGCACGTGAGATGTAAAATTGTGAGATCTCTGAAGCAATACATTTAAATTACTTTGGAATGTTCTTTTTTCTTTAAAATGAGTAAAGACAAGACACAGGGTTTTTTTAATGCTGCTCTGATTTATTCAGTGGATCACTGCTACATTGTTTAGATCCATAGTGCCCAACCAGTTCTGAACTAGCAACACTCAACCAGCCAAATAGTCACATTGTTCAAGCCAACTAGTCACACTGAACTGTCCAAATAGCCTCATGTGGCTAGCATGTTGGACACCACGGGATTTCCATTTTTGACAACAAATGTCAGCAAGGAATCAATTAAGCTTTTAAAGACCCATCTAGGGTTGCCAGGTGTCTGGTATTCACCTGGACAGCCCGGTATTTTTACCTCCTGTCTGGTAAAAAATTCAGAAAATACCGGACACCTGAGATGTCCAGTATTCTCTGAATTTTTCCCCGGCCAGGAGGCAAAAGTGCCGGGCACCTGGCAACCCTACAAACACTCAGTGCCCGGCCTCCCCCCCCCCCCCCAATCCCTCTGGCCCCAGCCCCCATGCTTACCTGATTTCCCAAGGCTGCCGGCACAAAATGGCTGCTAGCCAAAAGACCGAGTTTTAGTGCTCAACCGCTCCCCTGTTCCCATCCCTGCACTCACTCTTAAAGGGGACATGATGTTTTGTTTTATTTTATTTTATTTTATTTTATTTTTGGCTTAATAAGTCCTTGGAGTCCTTTTTTTCCCCCCTCAACAACTTTGGGCTCCCCCCCCTTCCCCTCCCCTCAACAGAATTTTTTCCCGGTGTTTTTTTGCGGGGGGGGGGGAGGGGGTCAGTATTTTTGTTTCAACCATCTGGCAACCCTAGGCCCATCAGTACTATGAGAAGAACCACATACAGTAAACTTCCGATAATCCGGCATCTTTAGGACCCAGGGGGTGCCGTATTATCAGATATGCCGGACTATCAGAAGGGGGGGGCTATGAGGGGTCTGGGGTGGGGTGGGGGGATGCTACCCCAGGCCCCCTCATAGCCCCCCCTTCCGATAGTCCTGCTCTGCCCCAGGAGTCCCTGATTCAGCCGCTGCTGGTCAGTTTCAGCAGCGGCTGAATTGGGGACGCCTGCAGCAGAGCAGCTGGAGTGTTGCCAGGTTGGTCTGGTAGCGCTGACCCTTGGCGCCATGAGACCAACCCGTCAGCACCCCAGCTGCTCTTGGGGACGCCTGGGGCAGAGCAGCTGGGGTGCTGCCGGGTTGGTCCCACAGCGCCGCTCCTCGGCGCTACTGGACTAACCCGGCAGCACCCCAGCTTCTCTGCCCCAGGTGTCCCCAAGTCAGCCGCTGCTGAAACTGATCAGCGGCTGACTCCAGAAAGCCAGAGGCAGAGCTGCTTTGCCCCGGGCTTCCTGGAGTCAGCCGCTGGTCAGTTTCAACAGCAGCTGAATCGGGACGCCTGGGACAGAGCAGCTGGGGCGCTGCTGGGTTGGTCTGGTAGCGCCAAACCTTGGCGCTGCGGGGACCAACCCAGCAGTACCCAAGCTGCTCTGACCCAGGTGTCCCCAAGTCAGCTGCTGCTGAAACTGACCAACGGCTGATTCCAGGAAGCTGGGGCAGAGCATCTCTGTCTCTGGCTTCCTGGAGTCAGCCGCTGGTCAATTTCAGCAGCGGCTGAATCGGGGACAGCTGGGGTGCTGCCGGGTTGGTCCCGCAGCCCCGAGGGGCAGCACTACGGGACCTACCCGGCAGCACTCCAGCTGTTCTGCCCCCAGCTTCCCCGATTCAGCCGCTGGTCAGTTTTAGCAGCAGCTGAATCAGGGAAGCGGGGGTAGAGCAGCTCCAATGGTCCGGCTGCCCGGAGCACTTCCGGGTTCCTGATGGTACTGGACCATCAGGAGTGCCAGACCATCAGATGCCGGACCATCGGAGTTTTACTGTACTTAGCACAGTTGTCTGTCAAAGTAGCACTCATGTTCAGACACTCTTTTTTGTTATTGCGAGGTGGGTAGGAAGACATGAGCCACTGAAATACAATTCTGGGCCTAGGCCATATTTATCACTTGTCTTCTCCTCCAGTTTGGGAATCAGTAAGCTAGGCTATTAGCGTACATATCCTGGCTTCTTTGCTTACCATTCTGATAGAAATGCTTTATTGTTTAGTTACATTGTAATTACAAATTTCTTTTAAAATATGATAAAAAGTCTGATAAAAGACTTTTGTGAAAGGGACTCTTGGTGAAATGGAATATCTGGCAAGCTGATTTCTCCTTTATCTCCCTGTAAAAATAGTGGCCCGAACAAAGGAATGTTTCCTGAGAGATCCCTTATAAAGAGCAAGCTAACATGTTCAATATGCTTGAAGGAATTTAAGAGTTTACCAGCCCTAAATGGTCACATGCGATCACATGGAGGAGTAAGAGCATCTCCTAATTTTAAACAGGTAGCAGCTCATTTTACTTTGATATTTGGCTCTTTTCATGTTGATGTTTGCTGCTTGCTTTGCTTTTCTGTCAACATACATTTTCCCCAGTTTTGTTTCAGTTACTCTACTCTCTCTACCTTAATGAAAATATATATAGCTCTGCTTATCCATAGTCCAAGAGCCTTGCTTAAAGGTGACTGTCAAAGGGGGAGAAAACAAGTTTTTGTGCCCGTGTTTTTGTAATGAATAAAGAAATCTGGAAAAATTTTGTTAAGTTCTATTTTTCTGTTTAATGCATTAAAAATTTCGGGAATGACGAACTTAGTCTACCTTATTATTAGCTGGACTCATTGGGTGACTGACACATGTTGGGAATATTTCAAGACTTAATTGAAAGATCAGAAATGTTGAATCTTTAACAGAAAGCTTTTCTCCCACGTGTTGAATTAAACAAATGTTAACAAAAAAACAAACAAAATGAGTTTAATTGGTCTAGATAAAAATAACTTCTCAAGTTTTGCTGCCTTGGTGTGTCAGATGGCATAATCATATTAGTTCTTCTGTTGTCCGTTCTCTCCTGTATTAGACACGATCTGAATGTTTTTTAAGAAATCTTTTTACCTTCTTGGTTCAGCATGAAGAAGCGATGCAAAGAGCACAACTATATTTTTTTCCTCTTTACAGATCATCTTTAATGAAATATGATATGGTTCTTTATGACTGAGGCTGAATCCAATGTCATAATTGTCTGGCCAATTTTATTCAGGCCAAATATGTACTCTGAGAAGCAGTTCTACTGTTTCTTTCACATCAGAGCCATTTCTTTCTAGACCATGATGAATACATTTTCAAAGTTTTTATAATCTGTAAATCCAGTAGGAACCCTCTTTGACTAAGGCTGAAAGCCTGTAATTGTCTGTACAGGATGAAGGAGAGAAACTACCACAACAACAGCCGCCTAAAGAGGTGGATAGCCTCGCACCTATCGTCATGCCCGTTTCTGTCCCTGTAAAGCTTCTGTCGCCTGAGCCCAGTGTGCAGCCCGCTATCAACAGTACCACAGTCAAAGACAAGCCTGCCAATTCTGTATCAGATGACGAGATGCCAGTTCTCATGAAGATGACTTGCTCTCCACCGTGCAGTCCAAAAGTGGCCACCCCCTGCTCATCTTCTGTGAGTGCTGCCTTCCTTGCTACTAACTGTGCTATGATGCTTTTTAAATCCCTTTGGTTTTAGTGCAGTTACATTTTAAATCCTCTGCGATATTTTAATAATGGCTCACACCAAACAAACCAAAGGTGAAGGCCTGTAGTATCTTGTCAGTTAAATCTTCTTCTGTCATCCAGGAATATTAATTTCATCCTTAGTGGGATATCTAAACTAAGAAATAAAACCATTTGAAACATTAGTGCAGGTATTTTCTGTCCCACTAAAACAAAGGGATTTATTACCTTTCACCTTTTTCCTATTTGTGCTTTTTTGTGTTTGCTTTGTTGCTTAAATGCAGGAGCTACTTTCTTCTTGTTCTCAAGTAAAATTATTTGTGTATCATTTTTGCAGCAGATTAAATAGCACTGTAAAGTAGTTACTAAAGCAGTATGTTTTAATAAGAAGCTGTATGGTGTTGCCTGGAAACAGGCACATACAATGAAATCATCTTTTTTTTTTTCTTTTCCCTCCTTCAGCCTGTATCTTAACTATGTTTTAAAACATTGGGACGTCTTAAACCCAAAAGGAAAAGTAGTAATGATAAATATTTTCTGGCTTTCATTTAACTTCTAAATCTGAAATCATCAGATATGATGGTGATAAGCACATTAGACTTGAATGGGGGCCACAGTTGTGCATGCAGTTGGCAGTGACTGAGTCGGCAGTGGCCAGTTAGACATCTCATTGGCCACTTATGCACTGAGCCACCCAGGATTATGCATGCCATCCTGTTTATTGCATGTGCAAATTATGAACGCATAGTTCTGGTCTCTGGACACCCGTTTTTAATACAAGCAGTAGCAGTGAAAATGTATTAGAGTAGTGAAGGTGATGCAGTCAGAGAGAGATTGGGTGAGCAGGTTTCTGTTATTCTAAGTAACAGTAACTCTTTTTCTTAAATCACATTGTGTCTCAAGACTTACAGTGAAGGGGGTAAAGGATTGATTTGTAAAGTCAATATTTTAATGAATACCTTTTTAATGCAAGCAAAATGAAACTAAATACCCCACACAGTAGTGCAGAGTGCAGTGAGTCAAATATTAAATGGGCATTCCATGTCCCAATGCTAAGCATTTAGGTTTGTATAGAGTACTAGAGAAGGCAGTCAGTGCTGGATATAAGGAACAGTTTCTGAACTTAATAGAATTAGAGAGCTAATTCTGAATTGTGAAGCTAAGAACATCAGGGACTTATTTAATATTCAGTGTGAAGATTTTTCAAAAATGCCATATTGCATTTCCTATACTAAGGGTGCCCTTAACCATTTGATGTAGCAGAAGAAAGAGGAATTTAATTCCAGTGCCTCATTTCACTCCAGCAGGAGCTGAGTACCAGATATTAAAAATAATAATAAAAATATTATCCCTTAAGTAAAAAAATGTTATAAATAATAATCTGCTTTTCATTATATTTGGTTTACCTTGCCAGGGTTTCTGATCAAAGAGGTAGATAGCAAATAGTAAAACTGGGGGGTCCTTCTATACTCCCAAATTGAAGACCAACTGTTCTAATGAAGAGGTGATCAAAGGAGGCTCAAAAGTTCTATTTTCTCATTCTGGGAACAATCCCACAAATACCTGGCTATGTAACTTTTACGTGTATGGGGAGTTCCATTGACTTCAATGCATGATGAAAGTAGTAGTAGAAGGAAAAGGCCAAAACTTTTCTATTGTTACTGCACAGAGAAAGTCACTAGCAAAATAAAATATTTGTCAGGTGAAGGAAAAAGCATCAAGATAAATAAGTTTCATTTTTACTTCATGAGTAAGTCACTCATGTGCATAAGTTTGTTTTGTTTTGTTTTTGTTTGTTTTGCAGGACTATGATTCAAGACTATGTGTAAGGTGTTACAAATAAAAACACACTGATTTGTACTGTCTATATTTCTAAATTCTATAATCCATAAAGTTCATGTTTTTATTTAAAATGGTCAACATTATTTTTTAAAAACATGGCAAGCATAAACTAGAAAATGTAAGAAAACATAGTTAGCATTTGTATTACAGTTGTGTCTAAAGTCCCCCAGTGAAATTGAGGCCCCATTGTGTTATGCATGCCACAAAACATAGTGAGAGAGAATTCCTACCCTAAAGAGCTTGTGGTCTGAATAACCACACAAAATTGGGGGGGGGGGAGGGGAAGAGAGGCTCCTAAAAATAAACTGTCTCACTTAAGGTCAGTGGTTGAGCTGGGAATAGCAGCCACATTTGCAAAGTCCCAGGTCAGCACCCTAGCATTTGTACCACACTGCCTTTTTGCAAAAAGGAAAGAGAAAACACTTTATCTGAGGCTCTGTTGAGACCTCTCCTCTATTTCTTGTCTCCCCCCTCCCCCATCTTTTTTCACTTTTTTGAACACAGGATAGTCACCATCATGAGTGATCTGTAGTCCCTGACTCTGTTTCACACACCCTTTTGGGTTTTTTTCCATTTCTTTCAACGTTTTTACGCAATTCTTTTTAAAGATACATTTTCCTGCAAAAGAAAAATGTGTTCAGGACTTATTTTGCGGGGAGGAAAAATCACCAAATGTTGGAAAGGATATAGCCATGATCTAATAGAAAGGGCAGGACCCTTGCAATAGAGAACGTTTCCACAAACTGGAATGTATTAACAGCAGGAATAAAAGGTGACAGTGGTAATGTTCTTTTAACATACTTATGGTTGGGTGAGTGTGCTTGTCAAGAGCCACCCATGGGGTTGATATGTTATCTAAACACATTCAGTAATAATGTATTTGTATATAATAATAATATTAAATAGATTATATAGAATTTTTCATATATCTTTATCTATCCAGGAATTTCTACCCCCTACCCACATTTATCATAAATAAGAACATAAGAATGGCCATACTGGGTCAGACCAAAGGTCCATCTAGCCCAGTATCCTGTCTGCCGACAGTGTCCACTACCAGATGCCCCAGAGGGAGGGATCACAACAGGTAATCTTCACGTGATCCCTCCCCTGTCATCCACCTCCAGAGAAACAGAGGCTAGGGATACCATTCCTACCTATCCTGACTAATAGCCATTGATGGACTTAACCTTCATGAATCTATCTAGCTCTTTTTTGAACCCTGTTAATGTTCTAGCCTTCACTGCATCCTCTGGCAAGGAGTTCCACAGGTGATCACTACAGATCACTCATGATGGTGAATATCCTGTGTTCAAAAAAGTGAAAGAAGATCACATGGATCATGAGTGATCTCAAATCTAGGCATCTGAAAATAGTATATTTAAAACTAAGTATGTGTGTGATCCTTGTGTGCATTTTGAAAAGCTGTCTAACCATTGGCACTGAAAGTCAGATTTCAGTGCATAACTCCAATTGCTGTCACTTTTTATAGACCAAAGTGGTAAATGTCTTTAATCTCCAAATTATTGAAATGTATAATGCTGTTATGTACCCAATTGTCATCTGCTACCATTTTCCCTGCCAAGAAAAAAGAAAATTAATACAAGATTCCTTGCAGCTGGATTCCACCCAACAGATGGGAATATAGTGATAAGAGGCAAATAATTTGAATTTATTATATTTTTCCCATCTTTTGCTGGTGGCGATGATGCAGTTATTAAAGTGAACTCAAATGAGTCCATCCTACTAAAGCCAAGTCAATGTATTGGAAAACATATAATTTTCTAATAAACTCACTTTGGAGAGGTAGATGGAATAACTCCTGGATGACCAATGTAAGTTTTGTGAAGTTGTAAATAGGAATGTTAAAGTTTAAAGAGCTAACCAGTTACCCGGTAAGCATATGCCTTTCCAGCATGCTTACTGGGTCACCATAAGAACCTATGTCCTGTTTTATGGACCTAACTTCCAGTTAACTGGAGGGCCCAGCCCACAGGAGCAGCCTCCCTACCCATGGCGGACCAGCTGACAGGACCCCAGCTGTGGTGGTGCTGAAGCAGCCCCCAGCCCAAGGGCCAGAGCAGCTTCAACTGGTTGCCAGGTTGGAATACCTACTCATAGCCACTGCATCCCTGCTGTGGTGGACCCGGACTCTGCAGCCCCAGTAAGATCCTACCCCCACCCTCCGGATGCCCTGCACCCACCAACCAGTTAAACAATGTAACTTTAATCGTTTAACCAGTTAACCGTTTTGATTAAAATGTCCATCCCTAGTTGTAAATGGTGTGTGTGTGTGTGTGTGACGGGTGCTGGTAAAAAATGCTAGGATGACATCTCGGCATTAGGGTCTCTTGCTAGCCACTAAATGCTGGTGGTGGCAAACACCACTCTTCCACTGGCCTAACCATCTATTTTACAGTCCTCCTCTGCCCTAGTGGGATGATTTCTGAAGGTGAAAGGGTAATTCATTCTCTCTGCCTTAAGATTGCCAACTGTACCAGTTGTAATGTTGATATTTAGTCATATGGGCACCTGCTGGGTTAAAAAAAACTGGACTGAAATCACTGGACTCATTCCACATAGGGCCATGAACAGCCGTCAGTTACTAACAGCTTTCCTGTCACTGCTGTTACCATTGGCTTTTGGAAACTATACATAATGTAATCGAACTAATCATAGCTACATATTTTAATGCTATAAATTTTCATTTAGGAACTTGGCAGAAAACATCATCAAAGTGCTGCAAAATTGGAAGAAGATTTCAAACCCCTGCAGGACAAGAAAAAATATCGACATAGACCTGAACCACTCTTCATACCTCCTCCTTCCTTCAACTTCAGTGCATCCTTGTCAGGAGCTACACTGTATCAAAGCCAACTTCGCTCTCCCCGCATCCTAGGGGACCATCTCCTGGACAGGACACATGAGTTTCCTCCTTATACCCCACCACCTATGCTTAGCCCAGTACGTCATGGATCTGGTCTCTTCAGTAGCGTTATCACATCTCATAATGCATCTCACCCCCAGCTGCCACTTACTCCTTTGACACCCACTCCCCGGGTGCTCCTATGTCGATCTAGTAAGTATTTTATCTAATGTATCACTTTTTCTGAGTCCAAATTCACATCTTACATAAAATACTATTATATTATATTCCCTGTGTGCTTTCTGTTTTGGAATAATCATCTTGGGAGAAGGACAAGACACACACACACAAACTACTGTTACTTTTCCTGTTCAACAAAGTCTGTTTTTCCAGGTAAGTACATTTCTTCTGGATTTTATAGGGTTGGGTTTAAACCAGGAACTGGACAGGTAAATTTCAAGTGAAAAAAAATCAGAATATATTTATTTCAAAGAACACACTGTTGTAATGGAAGGGGAACCTCCTCAAATGGTGCAAGGAATTTGAAAGTTGTCTTATAGGTGAAGAAATATTTGATAATATCAGACTACATGATTGTGGTTGTAAATACTTTGTTTAAAGCCCAGCATACATCGATTGAGACACTGTTATCTAAATGTTTATAAAGCGTATGCATAGAAAAGATCTAAAAGGTGTATATGAGTGGTAATCCATATTAGCTAGATTGGAAGAGTCTGTCAGAGGCAGAAATAACATAGTAATCATAACTTAAGTAACTTAGAAATAGTCCCCAGTAAGGTAGAGAAATTAACCTACTTTTTATTATAAATTAACTCATTATTATACTCTCCTTAAGCTCTGTTCCTTAGTTTCTTCAGAGATACTGTAACATGCTGACAGCTGACATGGATTTTGAGGATTTGGTTGTGGTGTTTTTCTTTTAATTGTGTTCCACTGATTTACAAAATCACTTCTGTGGTGTTATAAATACATTCTCGGTGCTTTGCATTGCAATACATGCTTCCTGACCCATAATTTACAATTTAAGCAATTCATAGGACAATAGATCAGTTAAGGGAGTCTGTGGGATTATCAGTAAGGAAGAAATAGGAGAGATTGATGGGAGAATAAATTTTAAAGAGAAATTTGGAGGAGGAGGAGTATGTGTTTAGCATATGATAACAGGAGACCATTGTAGGCTTGGGTGTCAGCCTGGTGGCAGATACAAAGCTAACATGTACAACTAAGCATGTAGTTTATACAGGAAAATGTAAACAGAACACAGCGGTCATCAGTGTGGAAATTGGTGCTATTGGAAATTGCAGCTTATGCCCAGACACACTATACCTGGTTTCTTGAGGCCCTGGTACATTCACGCTAATGTACCAACTATAACCCGATGTTTTTATTGATTTCTGGGGGCAGTAGAGGACCAAAAATGGTATGCTAATTAAGAAAATAGCTTTCTAAATGGAGAAAATCAAATCCATGTTTCTGTTTCAGATAGTATTGATGGAAGCAGCATTCCAGTGACTCCAGGGCCAGGAGAACAGACTGTTGATATAGAACCGTAAGAAAAATTTATCAATATGTATCACTTTACAGCCTATTTCAGCCTCTTTCACCTAGAGAATGTGGTCTTGTATATTTTGAACAATGCAGGTAATACCATACTTCTTGGCAGGAGGCACTCAAGGTTATACCAGTGTAAACATTGGCTGAGGTCACCGTAGGCAGAAAATCTGCCAGAGATGAGATTGTGGCAGTGCAAGCCAGCTTGACTTCCCTTAAGCAAGGGAGAGCTACGAAGGGCCAGGAAAGTCACAAATGTAGCTGGTGCTGGCTGGAAGTTGATTCAGTATTTGCCTTGGCAGCTGTATGTTGATTCAGTATTTGCCTTGGCAGCTGCCCTATAGAGTTATGGGAGGTGTTAAACTTTCCTTCCCCTGGTGTGATACCAAGAGTGGATAGAGACAGTATTATCACCTCTGTCCCTCTGCTGAGGTGTCATCCCCTACTGGACAAGGAGGTATAACTGACCTGCATTTGTCCTGTTTTTTATACAGTAATATCCATCATCTCTCTCCTGTTACTTATGAAGACCTATTTCCCAATCTGATTAAACTGGGCTGTAATTGTACGCAACTTTTTAAACATGAGATCTTTATAATACAACATTTGCTTCAGTGATAGCAGGGTTAATTGAACATTATGTTGCAAGATAGTCTGACACAGTGATGCAAGGACTTCTTCATGTCCACTGGCAGAGGGCACAGGGGTCTAAAGTTTACCTGGATTCACCAATTAAATTGATCCTGCTTGTGGTCATAAGCATTGCAAGACATATGTGCAATCAGTTATGTATCTATACTAAAGTTATGTCTTTAAGCCTTGGAGTTAAGCTGGTCACTCAGAGACCGCAGGCAGACAAACTTTTCCAAGAGGGAGACACTTATCTCTCTGACTTACTATTGCATATTGAATCAAGTGACTTACTATTGCATATTGAATCAAGTGCTATGAATAGATTATGAGTGCACTAGGAATTAAAAAAACCCAACAAAACAGCAAGGATTACCCTGTATACAAGTAAAGACTGTGAATTGTTGGGAATACAACTGGAATATGGAGGTTCACATGGGATTTTTCAGGCTGTGAAGACAAGCTGCCAGTGACCTTGATCTAATGAAAAGATGGTCACAGACATCCTGGTTTAAAACACAGGAGAAAAGAACTTGGGGTGAGCTATCCTGTAGGAGACAGGACAATATCTATAAATTAAGTTTAGGTTCTAGCGAGTATGTTGCAAGTTTGTTCTATTTGTAACCATTTTTTCAGATTTTCTTGGTATCATTTGAATCTCTGTTTTTTGATGATAAACATATTCTTGTTCTCACTATAAATATCTCTAAGTGCAGTGTGTTAAGTGGATGGTGATCTTGAGTTTAACTAGTAAGTCATGTACTGTTCCTTTTGGAGACGTGAATCTGTGAATTTTGTGAGTATTTGGTGGAACAAAGGCTGGGCACTGCAGGGGGATGCTCAGCAGTTGGTATATACCAGCTGCTTGCCTGTTGCTTGCCTGCAGAGGGACAGCAGAGCCTTGAGGGGCTGATGGGAGAGTACTTGTTCTGTCTGTGGGCTGCGTTATCAATGAGCTGATTCAGGGCAGGTACAGTCAAGGATCACTCATGCTAAGGATGCCTCACAACTCAGGGTACTCCTGGAGAACATCTCAAGTGTGTAGTTAAAATAAAAGGTAATATTTCTCCTCTTTGTAAATCTTATTGTTGAGATCCCTTTTTATTTCTTTACAGACATATCAATATTGGATCAAGATTCCAGGCTGAAATTCCTGAACTACAAGACCGATCGTCAGTGGGGAAAGATATGCACAACGCAACTTTGGTTTGGAAACCATGGCCAGAACTGGAAAACAAAGTCTTCCAACAAAGAGGTACTGTATTATGTCACTTGAATTGTTTACTGAAAACACTATATTCAGTATAGAAATTTCTACTTATTTCTCACTCTTGTGCGTTTTTTTTTTACTTTGAAAAGGTCATTTAAAAATTTGATGTTTTAATTGATGCATTTGAGAAATTGTTACAGCAAAGTACAATGCAAACACTAAACAACTGTACGTTTCAGAATGAAAACTCTACACTATGTTGAGTTGGCTTTACAGAACCCTTGGATTTAGGTATCTGGCTATCATGTTGCAATAATTAACAGGATCCCTTTTGTTTCTGACAGTGGAAGACCTCTTAAATATGTGCTGTTCGAGTGTGTTACCTGGCGGAGGAACTAATTCAGAATATGCATTGCACTCCCTCTTTGAGTCCAAAGGGGATATTATGGTAAGACAGGAACTGAAGACAGAGGGTCATTCCTCTTTTATCTTGGCATCATGAGAAAATGAAGGTTATTTACTTGTAATGAGAATTCTTTGAGATGACTCTGCATATTCCCACTTATAGATTTTGCATCACCAGGCACAGCTTAAAGGTATATGCCCCTTCCACACTCTGCTCTTCCTCAATGTCTCCAAATGTTAGGAGGTTGAACTACATAAGGTAGCACTGCACCCTCTACTGCTTCAGTTCCTGCCACTGCCAACCCAGAAAAACCACAGTAAGACTTTGAGAAAGAGGGGAAGGTGGGCAGGAAGTGTGGATACGAAGAATACTCTTGAAGAACTCTGGATACGAGTAACCTCCATTTCTTAGTGGCTTTGCATATCCTCATTTGTGGGTAAGGTCAGCAAGCAGTATTGAAAACTAAGAAGGAGGGAAACAGTCCCAATCAATTTGGACTGTTGAACCAAATTTATCATCCACTCTTGAAGCCAAATCCAAAGCATAATGTTCGGTAAAGGTATGGACTTACTTTTAACTCACTAGCCATACAGAGTTCTCCCAACAGGAATACTTTTGCAAAAGATACTGCCACATCCTTAGTAGTATGAGATGTTACAACAGTAGGCACAGGGACTGCTGCTAACTTGTAACATTGAATGATACATTGTTTAACCCATCTGGAAATCAATTTAGGAGCTACTCTATGACCCAGGCAAGTTTTAACACATGAAACAAATAATCTAGATAACTTCCTAAAACGCTTAGGGTATGTCTACACTAGCTCGTTAATTCGAGCTAGGTAGGCAAATGAGGTGACTGGAGTTGCAAATGAAGCCCGGGACTTAAATATCCCGGGCTTCCGCGCGGTAGTGAGCTCGGGCTAGTGAAATTTCAAAATGGCGACTGGACAGGAACATGCAAATAAAGCCTGGAATATTTAAATCCCGGGCTTCATTTGCCTACCTAGCTCGAATTAACGAGTTAGTGTAGACATGCCCTTAGTTCTATTTAAATAATATGCTAAAAACCCTTCTAGCATCTAAAATATGCCATACAGATTCCCCTTTGTTAGCCTGTGACTAATAGACTGATATGAAACTCAGAGACTGTTTTCAGTAGAAACCTGAGATGAAGTGTAAGAAGCAGTTTGTTTTTATGAAAAACAGTGAACAGCAGATCAGCCATCAAAGGGTGCAGTTCACTCATTCCTCTGGCTGATGCTATCCCAATAATAAAAATAATTTTAATAGATAAGTAAAATAAATAACACTCTGTCAAAGATTCAAAAGGTGGCTTCATAAGCATAAATAAAAGCCAAATTAAAATCCCATGGAGGAATTGGCTCTCTCTCAAGTGTATAAAATTAGATAATGCCTTCCTCAGCCTTTAAATTGTATCACACAGAGATAATGGTCCACCAGCAATCAAAGTACAAGGTGAAAGAGCTGCCAAATGAACTCTCAGAGGAATTAAACAACCCTTCACACTTTTATGTAGGTATGTAAAATTAAAAAAACAACAACCACTAATTGGGTACCCAATTGCAATTCAGTCGGTTTACACAGTTAAACACTCCACAGGGTCCTGGTGGTGGCTGGAAGTTAAACGGATAAGGTAAACCAATAAAGTAGTAAATTAAATTCATAGGGTATGTCTACACTACAGTGTTATTTTGAAATATCTTATTTCGAAATAACGCATCTACACACAAAATGCATTTCAAAATAGCATTTTGCTATTTCAAAATAGCATGTCCACACTGAGTAGACTCTGAATCACATTTAAGGCTGGCTGGAACCAGTTCCGGCAGGGCACCAGGTCAGGACTTACTGTGTGGGGCTGCTTCCTGAGGCTATCTGAGGTCTGTGCTTAAAGGGACCCCCCTGGTCAGCCAGTTCTCAGGTTTCCCTGCTTGCTTGTCTACCTCGATGAGGGACAGCAAAGCATTTTGTATTTTCATACTCTGGTTGCCTTCACTCGGGACACCACAGCACTCAGCAGCATGGAGCCAGAGCTGCCCCGGACACTCTGGTACTTCTCTTGGATGCGTTGCTGTGAGCCTGGCTGCACTTTCTGCAGGCTGCCATCCGGGAGGTCCATCGGGGGACTGTCAGTATCCAGGAGGCCCTGCAGGAGAGCTTCCACTCTCAGGAGCACTAAGAGCCTCCCTTGTCTGCCCCACTGGGGTCTTGTGCCTCATTCCTCCCTCACGTCCTTCCACTTATCCCTCCCTAACCCCCATTCCTGATGTCAAAAAAAATATATGTCTTTTCATGAACACAAACTCTATTTAACAAAAAGGGGGGGGGGAGGGAATTAAACTCTGGTGAGACTGTGGAAAGGAGGCTGGAGAGGGGAGAGGGAAACCTGGGAGGAGGGAGCTAGAAGAGGGAAGCAAAGGGAAGAATTGGGAGGGAAAGCTCAGGGTTGGGGGTCTCGCCCGACCAACTAGATTGCCATGCAAACCTGCTCCTGGGTTTGCATGTGGCCTTTGGTGGCCAGGCTGGCAGCTATCCTGCCATAGACAGCTGCGTTCCTCTATCTAGTGCGGAGATCATGGATGTTGGGGGCATCCCCCTCAAACCTGAATAAGGTCCCTGATCTCTGCTCTGGACCAGAAAGGCGCCTGCCTTCTCCTGGGAGCTGGCAGACTGCTCCTGGGGAGCGGTGGAGGGCTGGCTGCCAGTGGCTTGCTGGCTCATGTTTTGGGGCCACTGGGTCAGGGGCAGTGACTCCTGGCTCTGGGCTGGCAGGCTTGGAGCTGGCAAAGGCACTGTGGCCAGAGTCTATCCCTTTAGGGGCTCCGGGAAGGTCGGGGGGGGGGGGAAGGAGGAAGAGAAGTGTTCTTTGTTGATGCCAGAGTGGCCACCACGGCACCCTGGGAAGGCTGGAGGCCCCCTAGTTTGAAATAAGTGTCAATACAGCACTTATTTCAAATAGCTATTTCGAATTTGGCATTATTCCTCGTGGAATGAGGTTTACCAAATTCGAAATAAGCGCTCTGCTATTTCAAAATTATTTCGAAATAGCGATTTGGCTGTGTAAACACTAGGAAAGTTATTTCGAAATAAGGGCTGTTATTTCGAAATAACTTTGTTGTGTAGACATACCCTCACATCCTTATTTTTAAGTAGATTGAAAATTCTAAAACCTAGGGAATAAAAACTGTAACTGGTAATTCATATTTTCCCAATATCCAAGAAATAAACCTCTTTTTCTTGTAGACTGTTTTCTATGCATGAGCAATATGTTTTGAGCCAGCAAGTAACAGGTTTGTTCCAGATTAAAGTCTGATAGTCCTTATCCATCAGAGGGAAAGACTGAAGATCTAGATCAGGATTTCCCAACCTATGGGTTACGACCCAAATATGGGTCGCCATTACGTTTCAAAAGGGTCACCAGGTGTCTCCCCAGGTGGCTCTGCCCCCTCTTCTCTGTCCATTTTTGAATTGCCTTGGGTCACCAAGTCTTCCTGAATTGTCAAAATGGTTCTCCATCTGGAAAAGGTTGGGAACCACTGATCTAGATGAAGGATCCTGCTCTGTTGCTGAGACAGCAAGTTTGAAGACAAAGGGAGGTGCTGACTGCCGAAGTAGGTCGTGTAACACTGCTGTGTCAGCCAAGATTGGGCAATCATGATCATCGTTGCCCTGTTCTAATATATCTTCTTCACCATTTTTTTAATTCATGGGAAGGAGGACAAAGCATGTAGAAGACCCTTTCTCTACCAGGAAAGCTTCCAAGATGGATTGATTGTCCATTTCTGCTGTTGACAAAAAGAAACAACAGGTTTTTTTTAACCTGGTTGCAAACAGATCTGCATTGGAGTGCTCCAGCTGGAGAGAATCTCAGGCACCACTTGATCCTTCATGCACCACTCGCACATCTGAAACCTGTCCCAGCTGAGATGATCTCTAATACATTGCTGTCCCCTGCTTAAAGCAAGGCTACCAGTAGATGTGGTGAATTCCCCTGTCGCGTAAGTTGACTGTTTTGGAAAACAACAGGAAAGAATAAGCACTCCTTGCATGTTGATGTAGTACATATGGATGTCCTGTCGATTGCTACCTGAAGAATCTTCCCTTTATGAGAGGAAGACAATATCTGAAAGCAAGATGAATGATTCTTAATTCCAAATACTTATATACTCTCCCATTTCCTTGTTGGGGTCTTGGAGGATGTTATGACAGAAGCTGAAGAGGATTGAGAAACATACTGAGAATCTATTTGTCTACCACGTCAACTAATTAATGATGTTCTGAGGAATGGTAACAAATATCTGAAGATTGACCAAACAGGGTCTGTAAACTTGAGACACAATGCTGCATCTACCTCATTCTGAGGCATGCAAGTGGAGTAAAGTAAGTGGTCACTGCTATAAGACTCATCCAATCCAAAAAGAAAATAACTGGGTGTGGTGGCGCATCTGCCCCACTCTGATGAGAGAAGGGCTAAAAGCAGGCCAGGGCGCCTGTGCAAACCCAGCCATTGAAAGAGAGGCTTCTAGGGAGCCTGTCAAAGGGCTGTTTGCTGGGGAAGCCCTGCTATAAGGAGCTGCTCAGCAGAGCAGGGGGCAGTTGGATACTGATCACTGAGGATGACTGGTTCCCTGGGAGAAGCACCTTGGGTAGAGAAGTGCTGGGCAGACTCAGGGGAACTGGAGAGACGCTCCTGCCTGATACCTTCCAGCTGAGCACCTTGACACAAGGGCTGAGAAGATGCAAGGGTCACAGGTTAGTGACCCAGGGTACTGTGAAGGCAGTTAAGAGGAGTAAAGGGAGGGCAGGACAAGGCTTCTGCCATAGGGTCTCTGGGCCAGGACCCAGAGTTGTGGGCAGGAATGGATTCTCCTCTCCCCGCTTTTTTCCCCTTGCACCACACCTTGTCACCAAGTAGTATGGCCTATGCAGACTGCAACCTGCCCCTGAGGCAAGAGGCTAGACTTTAAGGCTGTAGTTGGCCATAGCAGCAGGTATGAGACTGAAGACAGCTGAAACCCCTGAAAGGGGGCATAACAGAGTGGTACACGCAGCTGGGGAAGCAGACACCATGGTTCAGGGAGTGACGCAGATTTGGAGCCAGAGGTAGAGACTGCAGAGTGAAGACAGGCAAGAGATTGGCCAGAAAGTGGACCACTCCATCAGACTGAGTTAATTCCAGGATGACCAGCAGGAGGTGCCGTGGCTGTTAGTCAAACCCAACTACACTGTGTTTGACAGAGTCAGATCTCCAAAACAGAGGAGGTCCACGAGGAGTACAGCTAGTTCAGATTAGGAAGCCTAATCCGAACTAGCTACTCCGTGCCGCGTGTAGCCGCGCGGCACGGGGTTCGAACTAGCCGGGATTTAAAAATGGCGGCGCCCGGCTTATGCAAATGAAGCCCGGGAAATTCAAATCCCGGGCTTCATTTGCAAGTGCGGTATGCCTACATTACCCTCCTAGTTCGAATTAGGAGGGTAGTGTAGACATACCCTGAGAAACTACCCGAAAAAATGAAGGATTTTGGGTGGGAGGTAACTTTTCAAATTGTATTTTATAACCTTTTTCTATCATTTCTAGGACCCTCTTTTCCAAGGTAATAAGCCTCTAATTGTCAGTGAAATGAGCTAGCTTGTCTCCATACAAAGGAAGGGAGGAATTCTTGCCAGTTGCTCCACAACTCTTGTTCCTCAGGTGAAATCTGAGACCTTGTAGTCAGCAAAGGAAGGAACAGATTGCTTTGCCATAGCTATGGATTGGAGAGCAGCTAGCTTGACTCAATGATGCCTTTGACATCTTTATATGTTTAATCAAGGAATCCAACGAAACAGGAATAGAAGCCAGAACCAGGAAAAATCCCGATCCCCAGGATCTTTTCGGTACTTTAGGCTTGCTAAACAAGGCAACTGGAGCTGAAACATGCTGTTAGTCTTCAGCTCTGGTGATCTCCCAGAACCTGACAATTTAGCAAGAGGAATCATAGGGTTTAAGAGACCTCTGGAGGTCATCAAGTTCAACCTCTCCCTGCTAAAAGCAGGACCAATCCCAACTAAATCATCCCAGCCAGGCCTTTATCAAGCCAGGATTTAAAAACCTCTAGGGCTAGAAATTCCACCACCTCTCAGGTAACCCATTCCCATTGAAATAGTTTTTCCTAATATCCAACCTAGATCTCCCTTACTGCAACCTGAGACCATTGCTCCTCGTTCTGCCTCTGTCACAACTGAGAACAACCTCGCTCCATCCTCTTTGGAACCCCCTTCAGGTTGTTGAAGGCTGCTATCAAATCCCCCCTCAATCTTCTATAGACTAAATAGCCCAAATCCCTCAGCTTCTCCTCATAAGTCATGTGCTCCAGCCCCCTAATCACTTTTGTTTCCTCTGTTGGACTTTTTCCAGTGGGTCTCCCTTTCTATAATGGGGTGCCCAGAATTGGATGCAGTACTCCAGGAGCACTAGCATGCTTCTCCTTACGTGCTCTAAGTGTAAAAAGCTGAGAAATAGAACAACCAGACAGACAGTGGCCTTGCCTAAAGCACTTTACAGCACCTAACTACAGCATGATTGTCTGACATTGGGAAGACGTCTGGGTATGAAGCACAATTTCATTCCTGGGCTGACATTATCTTTGTTCAACGGAAAGAAGCACAACTATTAAAACCTGGCTGCTGCTTTTTTGTCAGTTCTATGTTAGCCAACTATACCAGAACTGCCTTAAACTACACTTAACACTAAAACAAACTACTATTCCAAACTATCCAAAGATGCTGAGTAGGAGAATACTCTGGATCTGATTGAATCAGTTCACTTCCATTTGGCACAGAGGTTGAAAGGTACTGAGGCAGTAGAGGCCACAGCGTCTCCTTGTGTGAACTCCCATCAAACTGGAGATGCTATGGGGAGGAGCAGGAAGGGGCAACAGAAGTTGTAGAAGTCAATGATGAGAGAAGGTTCTACCATCAGGCTGCACTGTGTGGTATGCAGAGCCATTAAAAGCAGAATAACATTATGAAATGTCTTTAGATTTTGTCACATAAAGGACCTTTTGGATATATTGGCAGTGGTTCCATGAACCTGCCCTATAACAATGCTGGGGCTGATTACTTCCTTTCATTGTTAATAAATTAAATCTCAAGGTGGGGCCTTTCTAGAAGTTTATTATACTCCTTGGATTACTATTGTCCTTTAGTCCTTGCTTTTGTGTATTTTAATACTACATAAGGCATTCCTGGGTTGATAATATCTTTGTTTCAATGGAAAGAGCCACAGGATTTAATTATCTGCCAATTTCTGTGAAAACATGTCAAATCTTTGTTTAATTGTTCAGAATTGTGGTGTATGATTGTTTGTTGTTGTCATGTGGGTAATTCACTTAAAGAGATGAATGGTTTGGGATTGGTGGTTTTATAGTAACATCTGAGGGCTGTACAAACAAATAGAAAAATAAAGTTCCTCCCCAGATCACTTACCATCTACTTTAAGGCAAGATGCAGCCAGTATAGGTAACAACCCGGAGGAAAAAATGGGGAAGTGAAGGCGTAGGGAACCATAGAATGATTACTTAGTTACAAAGGCTAGTTGTATACGCTACTGCATTGGTTCAAGTCAGGAAATTGTTTGTTTCTTTAAAAAATAAATAATATCCTCTACAGCGGACTATACCTCAGTCTGGCCATCTTTAGTTAATTGATTGTGGGTGACTTCTTGTAGGAGATGAAGCATAGTGAGTCTTGGAGAGTAATTTGATTATTATTTTTAATATAAAGAAGTAGAAAATAAATCCAGTTGATACTGAATCTAGTCACGTATTGTAAAACTTGTTACGTTTGTTCTGTGTACATTTATACCCCATTTATAAGTGATTTATTTCATTCTGTTCTTTTCTGTTTATATTTTGTAGGTTGCCCTGGAAATGCTGCTATTGAGGAAGCCAGTAAGATTGAAATGTCATCCTTTGGCAAATTACCATTATGCTGGTAGGTTCCTGTGTGGGGGTGTTTGTGTCTGTGTGTGTGTATTTACATTTTATAAAGAGCACACACAAAGCACACATAATTTTGAGAAAAACCACTTGATTCGTACAGGTTTTTCCTTTATTTGGCATAATTTCTGGTCAGATTTTTGTAACCAGACAGTATTTGGCTATGTTAATATTATCTTGCTTTTTTATTTCATGTCATGAGAAAGAGATGATGAAATACACTGTGTTGATTTGATATAATAACATGTAAACTATGATGATTTAAAAAAAAGATTCTAAATAGTTGATGCTACAAAAACATCTGTAGCATCTCAAACTATCCTCTCCTATCACTGAAAGGGAACATTCTTAATGATGGAGAGATGAATCTTCTGAATCTTCCTTGTTTTTTGGGGGCTTCTTTGTACATCATCTTAATAGATATTTGTACCAATTTAGGCTGATTTCTGGCATTAATTCAAATAAAAAAATCCTCACTGAAATAGCAGAGTTCTATGTAAAAACATGGCTCATATCTGACCCCTTGTATTGAAACACAAATGAGAAATGAATGTTCAATCTTATGTACTGCTCTGCATTTTCTACTACAGAAATTAAAAGGTACAATTCCCAAATATCCTAAAGTAACTTTAAAAATATAAGACTTAACTGTATTGATCTGATGGAAATTATTGTAATTTATTTTAAAGATGTAGCTTTTTTTGTAACTTTGAGCTGGTCCCTTAGCCTCTTTATACCAAAGTTTCAGCAATGTACAAATTTACCTTCCTTGTATGAGTTTTCTGATGTTTACATATTTGTAAGGACATTTATGGTCATTGCATAAAAAGTCCAAAGTTCAGCTTAGAAAATAATTCTTGCAAAGTTCAGCTTAAAAACAATAATTCTTGTTTTCATGTTACTAAATGCAGAATCATTGTTTGTGTAGATCTAGACTAAAACAAATAACTCTAGCCCTTCTACTTCAACACACATAATGGGAATCCCGTTTTCTTCATATTTGAAAATACCTTGTGAAACACATACTCTGGCCAGCCACTAAGCTTTATATGTTACTAAAGATTAAAAAATAAGAACCATAGGTGAAGCAAGTCCCTTCTCACCCCGCTACTTCACATTTTGTGTCTAACAACTGTTCCTGCAAAGTTGGCACAGGTTCTATAGTAAGATTTCTAGCCTGAGCATAACCATTCTTTCCAGCTTCCACTGAAAAGAAACAATCCAAGAATTTCCTGATGTTCAGATAATCAAAACATAGAGAGCAGATTTTGGTTTCTTGCCAGAGACCATTGTGCCACTTAGAAAGCGCAGAGGAGCCAGATTTTGTCAGTGGTGACTCAGTGGAGAATTCACTTGATGGGGGGAGCTCTAAACTAGTGTACTGTTTGCAGCATGGTGCAAGTGTCAGCTGCCATCCCAAAATGTGGACATGAAGAGTTTCACCATACTATGTTGATCCTACACTGGTGTAACTTGGAGCAGTCCCTAGGTTGCTCTAAAACACCTGAGAAGACTTATACCATTCCAATATATCAGGCAGCAACCATAGGCCGATCCCTGATTACCATGCCAATCCCCCTGTCCATAGATCTTAGATGCAGGGGCAAATCTAGACCACAGTTTCCTTCCTTTCAAGGATAAATTAACAACTTAAAATTCACTATTAAAGCATGTGTTAAGCCTTAACAAAATTAGGTACTAAAAATACGCTGTGTCTATGTGTGGGTCTTTGGTTTGGATGGAAGGGTTGCTGATTACTTTTCCTGAGCAGTTCTTTTGAGGGGAATATTCTATCTTTCACCCAGAGAAAACCAATTGTCATTTCAACCGAAAAGAGAAAAATAGTTATTTATATTGCAGGAAAAGCCACATCTCTTATAGTTGGTTACTGCCAGTGATGTGTACAGCCATGGCCTATGGTCACCTAATATTGTTTAGATCAGTAATTAGCCAATAAGAGTGAAATAAAGATCAGAAACTAGAAGAGAGATTTTTGGTGAAGAATTAGTCTGCTAGATTTTAAGTATTCATCTTCAATCAAACAAATTTGCATCTTTTTCTATAAGTAATTCACAGTGACAAAGGCACTTACAAGATAGGGCTCCAGTTAAATGTCTGCCAACTACTATTAGAGCTGTAGATATCCTGTACCCTGTAGTCTTCCAGGTGAAGTAAAAGGACCAGAATTTCTCAAGCAAAGAAACTTGATGAACATTAGAGTCAGTACACTACATGATGAATCATAATCTCACCAATCCAGGTTTAAACCCTATTAAACTATAGAAAGCCAAGTACAAAACTGCTATCTGAAATTCTTCAGTGCAATGTACTGTTGCATCTGATATTGATAATACCTTTCTGGCTATTTAGAGAGTTTATAAGGTAATTTATTTGGTGATTATTGGTCAATCAGCTGCTCTATTTATATAGGATGTGTTATTGCAGGGAAACAATCTAACTGCGAGAATTAGTTGAATTCAAACTTTATACCTTTAGTGAATAGTTTGTGTGTTTTGGTTTCCTCTCCTCAGTATATAAATTTCATTTATTACAGCTCCTTGGTGTATATGTAAAGCAGAGCTAGATCAAAATAGGACACATTGATGACTCATGAGGATTCTTAACAATTCCTCAAATATGGGATATTCATAATGCTGCTCAAGATACATTTTAGGCAAAAGAATGAGTGAATAAGGGGACTTTGAACCATACTTCAAAGGTCAGCATACTGAGACGTTGTCAGGCTAATGAAGGAAGGATATGTGAAATGTTAAGTGTCCTCATCCACACACCAAGAATGATGGTTATTCCTAAACTTAGGAATAACAGGAATAACACACTAATTTGTTTATTTTAGAGACCGTCTCTTTTTCTGTACTATCAGCTGTCAGAATATAACATTCAGAAAAAGGTGGTCTCTCAGGCTATGTCTATATAGCAGAGTTATTTCAGAATAACAAAGAGCGCGTCTATACTACAAGATTTTATTTCAAAATAATGTCGAGCTGGAGAACTTCTTACTCCGACTCATGGTAATCCTCATTTCGTGAGGAGTAAAGGAAGTTGAAGGAAGAGTATTCTTCCTTTGACTTCCTGCTGTGTAGTCAGTGCCAAAAGCCGAATTAAGCTATTTCGACTTCAGCTACGCAGTTAACGTAGCTGAAGTTGTGTAGCTTAATTGAACTGCTTGGTAGACATGCCCTAAGATAGCCTGAACCCCAAACAGAAGATCTGTTGTCCTTTGAACTGCACCAGGGTTTTGTTAATTGGGTAAACAGCTCTGCAGTACTCTCATTTGAGAAATGGGTAAGAGAGAGACTGCATGAAACAGTGGTGTGTTCCTATCAGTTAGTAAACATCCAATACAAAAAAAAAGACACTTTTTTTTTTATGTAGGCCATATATTATCTTACATGTACCTCGTGCTATGCATGTAGGGGCCTGAATTGACCCACTGAAATGATTTAATCTAACATGTCTCCCCTTGCTTGTAGAAGGGATTTACTGTCTGTTACTGTCAAAAGGGATTTACTGCAGTAACATTCTCTCAGTATACACATACAATGGAGCATAGGATAAACAGCCAAAATATAAAGACCTGCTTTAAAAACTGATCCGTATTCCAAGTCTCAGTTCTTTCTTACTGCATTGCAGATACTCCTATATGCAACTCCGTGTTTCCCACAGCCAGCAAGTACAAAATCAGTTTCCCAGCAACCAGAGTTAAAAACAGCTTTTCTCCTGTTACTTTTCCTACAGAGGTTTTAGCCTAGTTAATTAGGCTGCTTTAATTAACCCTAATATTTATATTGGGATCCCTGCTGATAACTCCACAACTTTCAGGAAACCTCCTAGGTGTGCAGTAAATTAACCCTTAGCTCATTGTAATAATTCATAAGAAAAGAAGAGACAAATGAAGCAGATTGCTGAAGCTTATGTCTTATCATCTTTTTTTTAAAAAGCTTTAAAGCTGTACAGTTTTGCGAAAAGGGTACAGTTTAAGTCATAACATGTTAAGCAGTTTTCATTCCAAGATCTTAAATATTTCAGTAACAAAAACTAAACTTCACTACATTCTACTGAGATAAGCATGGTTCCCATTTTAATATGAATAAAGTGAGGCACAGAAAAATAAAGTAGTAAATTTACACAAGAACAGACCAGGTAAACAGCAGAGATTGCTGGAGATGATTAGAAGATGATTAGGTGTTCATGAAGGTTATGCAAATAGGAAAAATACTAAGTAGTAGAGAGCCAGAATTGGAGAAATGGCTGCTTATAGAGCAGTGAGTCAGAAGGCAACCCTGAGGGGATAAAAGAACAATGAATGAAACTCAGCCTATGAATCAGTCCCATTATGTAAGGGCCATACAGAAAGATTTCATATAAACCTAGATCGAAACTGCTAATATTGCTTTTTCCCTGATATCAGAAATGCCTTTAAACAATAAAAGGCTGATATCACTGCAGATATCAGTGATATCAGCTGTTTCAGAAAATGCTGTTTCAGAGGTCATGACAGGGAGATATGTGCCATAGTCTTACTCTTTTCAGTTGATAAAACTGAGGCACTGTTCCTTTGATTAAGAATGTCAAAGGAGGTGCAGGCGCAAATTGATAAGTACAAGATGAAATTGAAAAGCAATAAAAACTGAAAGTTGATAAAAGGATGTATTTTTACACAAGACATAATTAGTCCATGGAGCTCAGTTCCACAGGATAGCCTCAGAAGAAGGAGAGGCATATATATAATGATAAAAGCCACACTTATATTAAAGTGCTAAAACCTCTGGGCTACGTCTAGACTGGCCCTAATTCCGGAAGAGTCATGCAAAGCAGGTAAGTCAGAATAGGGAAATCCGCGGGGGATTTAAATGTCCCCCGCGTGATTTATATAAACATGTCCGCCGCTTTTTTTCCAGCTTGGGGAAAAGCCGGAAAAAAGCGTCTAGACTGGCGTGATCCTCCGGAATAAAGCCCTTTTCCGGAGGATCTCTTACTCCTACTTGAAAGAGATCCTCCGGAAAAGGGCTTTATTCCGGAGGATCACGCCAGTCTAGACGCTTTTTTCCGGCTTTTCCCCAAGCTGGAAAAAAAGCGGCGGACATGTTTATTTAAATCACGCGGGGGACATTTAAATCCCCCGCGGATTTCCCTATTCTGACTTACCTGCTTTGCATGACTCTTCCGGAATTAGGGGCCAATCTAGATGTAGCCTTTATGTTTTGGAGAATAAACCATCCACTAATAGAATTAGGAAGCAACATCTGACACGGACAGATTATTCCATACCTGGCCACTATGAGATTTCTTTCATCTTCCTCTGAAACATTGAGTGCTGTCCACTTGCAGACAGAATCTGATCCAGGAGAGCAGCTCCTGATTTCCTCATATTTTGACTGGTGCCCACTAAAGATTTCTGTGAGAATACCAATTTACTTGGAGGGTCCACATTAGATTTTAATACCAATGTTCAGAGATGGAAATTTATTTTTTCCTGGGTAGCTAATCTAGCAAAATAAATAGATGATAATACTTGGCAGTGGTAGAGCACCTTCCATCCAGATATCTCAAAGCACTTTGCAGTTATGGCTACACAATGAAATAGTTAAATACCATGTCCAATTTGGAGATGGGACTAAATCACAGAGAAGCAACTTGTTCAGGGTCACACAGTGAATTTGTGCCATAGCAAGTATTACAAGCAAGCATTCTGGACTCCCAGTCCTCTGCTCTAAGGGTAAGTCTACACAGCTGTGTTATTTCAGAATAACTGATTTTATCCTGAAATAACATAGTGCACATCTACACTACAAGCCTTTATTTCAAAATAATATTGAGCTGGAGTACTTCTTATTCTGACTCATGGTAACCCTCATTTCACAAGGAGTAAGGGAAATTGAAGGAAGAGTGTTCTTCCTCCGACTTCCTGCCGGGTAGACTGCTCCAAAAGCTGAATTAAGCTCTTTCAACTTTAGCTATGTAGTTGACGTAGCTGGGGTTGGGAAGCTTAATTCAACTTCAGCTCTGCTGTGTAGATGTACCCTAACAGACTCGTACAAATAAAGATAAAGGAGGCTGGCAATTAGAAAACAAACTGTTTATAATATCTCATTTGTTTTAGGATCTGACACGTGGACACCTCTAGAAAGAAGATTGTTTAACAAAGCATTATCCACTTACAGCAAAGATTTTATTTTTGTACAAAAAATGGTAAGGAGCCTTCTGGTTTTGGTGTTTGCCATTTTTAACCTTTTGCTCTTTCATAGCATTATAGAACCATATAAGATTAGGGTTGGAAGAGACCTCAGGAGGTCATTCTTGCCATATTCAGTTTGAGTGAGTCTTCCTGTTCTTCACCCTTTAGTGACAGACTGACTTACTGCATTCACAGAACAAATGGAAGTTAGAGGGATTGCATAATGAATAAAGAATTCAAGAACGTATGTGTGTATGGCACCAGTAGAACTAGGAATTCTGTTACTTTATAAAGTAACAGTAAATTCCAGCATGCGTTTTCAAAATCCTGTTTTTTAAACCATTCCAATCTATTAGCCTGTCTCTCAGAAGCTTGAATAGTTGAGCTGTGGAAATCTGTGGGTTATGTGCTTTATATCTGTGCATCATTTCTGCAGTAGCTGTGCAGATGTAGAAACAAATTGTATATCTGCACAGGACTCTGATGGTAAGAGTGGCAGCTGGGAGGAACCGAAGTATAGATTCTCCACCCAGGCAAGGGCAGGTGGAGGGCCTGCAACTCCACATGAGTTCCCGATTAGCTCCCTATGTGGCTCTTCCCAATTATGAATCAGAGTGGGGTGTCTTGGCGCCTCATTCTGACCTGTTGGTATAGAGTTCTGTAGCCCTCTACTAACAGACAATACAAGACAAAAATAAATGGTGGAAACGGGTTGATACCCTCCACACCTGAGAGAATGGGAGAAGAAAGAAAGCAAGCCTCAGGCATAATGAAAAGGATTTACATTAAGCCACCAAAAACACCTTTTCAGCACAGTCAAATTTGAATCCATTGCTGGCAAGACTAGATCTGGGAGGGCAGATACTTCAAAGTGTTGAGAGATCTTGGAACCTTAAAGAATTGGACCTGTGATTCTATGTCAATGGATTATCCGAGTTTCATGTGATACTGAGTTAGTGTGTCTCTCTGTATAGTAGATCTGGGGGATCAGATCATTAAATTATGGCACCAGGTCCAAGTGGTAATGAAACACCACACTTAGTATCAGAGAGATGATAAAGGCAGCGTTTTCAGGTAGATGTTTCTGGTATTCCACCACAAAGAAGGAAAGATGGGAGGCTGGCATTTCTCTGGAGGCAGAGCTAAGGTATTTGAATTGTCATTTTCCATTCTCAAAATGTTTGGGTTTGTGTAAGTAAAACCTTAATTCTGAGTTTTCTGGGTTTTTAACAGTTGTTTTGTTTGGGGAGAAGAAGGGGATTAGAACATCACAATATCCTTCTGAGGATTTTTTTACCTGGCAGTTACTGCTGTGTACGGTCAATCAACATTGTACTGAAGCTTTATCTGGGAATAGCTCATGGGAATGTTCAGATAGCAGCCACATAAACTATGGATCTGAGTTTCAGTCTTGGACTAAAGAAATGAAAAATGGGCTGTCAGAAATTGTGTTCAGTCTGTTATCTTTATTACTCTTGTTTTTTGAGGACAAGTAAAAACAAAACAAACTTTTATAATGTTTGTTGTTGGAATGTTTGTATTATTGCTTGACACTATAGGTGAAGTCTAAAACAGTTGCACAGTGTGTGGAATACTACTACACTTGGAAAAAAATCATGCGTCTGGGACGGAAACATAGAACACGTCTAGCAGAAATAAGAGATGAATGCTTGGTAAGCTTTAAAAATAAACATGAAACCGTAATACCTATAAAAAGGGGGAAGGGGGTACATTGTAATTTCATTCTTCTTTCTAACTGTGGAAACTGAAATGTATTCAGGGTGCAAGCATTTATACCAATGTGTATCAGATTCTGCTCTTGCAACATGTATATCTTATGTGTGCTTCTGCTGCTGGTAGCACTGTAACAGAAAAATATTGAAAACCTTCCTGGGTAGGTAGGTGGCTGGGTGGGTGTAATATAAGTACGATTGCCAGTGTAATTCTCAATGTATGAAAAGTTGGACCCTTACTCCTATAGCCTATATCTTTTGAAACGTAATTTGCCTACGCTAACAAAGAAGTCTTAATTTGTATGTGAGTTCAATGCCCTGGTAATTTGGGAAACCTTAAAATGGATACAGATTGAACCACTCTTGTCCAGCAACATCCATGGTCTGGCATGAATTTAGTTAACTGGATGTCCACTTATCATGGCTGTGACCAAGTTTCCTGTAATCTCATAAAGTTTGTTTTACAGCTACCGGTCTTGCTCTCAGTATTCTGTGCTGTTATTTAGCTCTAATTTACCTCTGAATGTCTTCTAAGAGCCCAGTAAGCAGTGGAAGTGTTGGTAATGCTGCTAGACAGTATTGACCTCCCATGGTTCAGCAAATTCTCTGGTTCGGCAATGGTCAGGTCCTCCAAGAGTGCTGGATTAGAGAGATTCAACCTGTAATTTTTTTTAGCAAGTAATTTCACAAGACAGCATGTGAGCAATATTACATTTGCCATAGATGAAGCATTGCATGCTGGGATATGTAAATACCCCAGCTTTATATTAAGGATAAAGATAGTTTTATGTCCTATTGCAGAACTCCACACAGGTAACAACAGTTAATTGTTTTGTTATGAATAGATCATGCAAAGTCACCCATTTGTGGGACAAATAAAAATGTTACAAGAAGGACCCCGGAGTAGGGGTATGTCTATACTGCATTCCTCTTTCGAGAAATCTTTCCTCATTTTATAAGGAGTAAGGGTAATTTCAAAAGAAGGGTTCTCCTTCGAGTGGTCCCCGTGGGTGCTCCACTCTGGGTGCTGGTGTGTCCTCGCACCGGCGACTGGAGACTTTTCTAGCTGTTTCTGCCGCGCCACGCAGGTGCCGTGGTGCCCTCTATTGTCGTTGGAATTGAAGCGCAGCTCCTCAGTTCCTTCTCTACCGTCCTCGGCAGCAGACAGAGCCCTCTGTTTTTTCCTTACTTCTCTCTAAAAATAGTTAAATACCTCGTTTTATTCCCTAGTTACCTCATCATCCAAGTTCTTGAGCCCTATTCGTCTCCCCTGTCTAGTTATATAAGGAAAAAAAATTTCTCATTGCGGCTTGCCACTTTTCCCCAACCCCTCATGCCCGGCTCGCCGGGCTTCAAATGCTGCGAGTCATGTCGAGATGCCATGCCTCCTTCCGACGGGCACTCCACCTGTATTAAGTGTCTTGGGGAGGTGCACAGACTCAGAAGTGCTTGCACTGCTCCAAACTAACAGCGAGGGCGCACCGAGACCGAGCCAATAGACTAAGGACTCTCTTATACAAGAAGTCCTTCCGTCCCTCCTCAGCGGACTCTCCTACGCTGTCTAGATCACCTCAACTAAGTAAGGGTATGGAGAAAAATCAACCCCCTACCCACTCTTCTTCCACGACTTCAAAAACCGGTCTCTCTCCAACTCCATCCCTATCCTCGGCACCGTCAGCATTACGGGTTAGCACCGAGGATAGGCCAGGAACCTCTGGCGCGTTGCAGCCTAAGACGCAGGCACCGCACAAAAGAGCTCATTCAGAGCCAAGGCAAAAATCAGCGGCACCGACGGCTACGGCACCTAAACCGTCCTCGGCACCGACTGTGCTATCAAAAGAGCGCATGGCACTGAAGCATGCCAAAACGGCACCGTGCTCGGCACCGAAAAAGGCCCTGCCGACAAATCACCTTCGAGCGCTCCGGTGCCGGAGCAAGCCCAGGCACCGTACCACTGAAACTGCATCGCCCCGCACCGTCTCACAAGCGTGAGCAGTACCAATCCCTGGTGCAGAGCCACACCTCCTCGGCACTGCCATCCCCGGGTTCCTCTATCCACTCGGTGAGATCTCTGCGCTCCCCGGCCACTTCTCGCTCAGTCAGTGACATCGGCACCGAACCAAGGAGCAGGTTCTCATCGCAACACTCTAGCCCAGCAAATAGACCTCCATCCTGGCAGCCGGCTACAGTTCAATATGCATACCCTCCTCCTCCGCACCCATGGTATGCACAACAGTATGCTTATCCACCCCCGCCATATACCAAGTACGATTTCTGCAAACAAAGATCTCAGCGCCGTAGACCACAGCAGCAACAACAACAGCAGCACGTCGCACCCCATCCAGCAAGCAGCAGGTTTGAAGGTCACGTTGAGAGCCAGGAAGCCAATCCACTGACACTTCCAACTGGTACCCTTCAGTTCCACCACCCCCTCCGGGCCTTTTTCCACCAATGGTCCCTCATCACCCCGGACAAATGGGTCTTGGATCTGATTCAATCTGGTTACATTATCCCTTTTACCTCCCTTTCCCCCCACCCACCCTCCTACCCTGTCCCTTTTCAGGGACCCCTCTCACGAAACCGTCCTCCTAAAAGAGGTTTCACATCTTCTTCAACTGGGCGCAGTAGAACACGTACCAACACAATTTCGGGGCCGGGGTTTCTACTCAACCTACTTCCTAACCCAGAAGAAGATGGGAGGGTGGCAACTCATACCTCAGACGCCTCAACAAATACATCGCATACCACTGTTTCAAGATGGTCACCCTATCAACTATCATTACCGCGCTTGATCAACACAATTGGCTTTCGGCTGTCGACCTCCAAGACACTTATTTCCACATTACAATTCATCCTGCTCACAGACGCTTCTTACAGTTTACAGTAGGCACCCAACACTACCAATACAGGGTGCTCCCGTTTGGCCTGTCCCCGGCCTCCAGGGTGTTCTCCAAAACCCTGGCGGTCGTAATGGCCTCTCTTCGACGCCAAGGCATCATAATATTCCCGTATTTGGACGATTGCCTCATAAAAGGTGCGTCCTTCGACGAGACGAAGGCCATAACAGATACCACAATAGCCCTTCTACTCAGACTCGGGTTTCACGTAAGTTACGCAAAATCCACTCTACGCCCAACGCAGAGGCTGGAATTCATAGGCGCCCTCATCGACACAGTCACAGCAAGGGCTACTCTTCCCGAGCACAGGTTCACAACGATATGCGACCTTATCCGAGCAGCACAAGCGGTGCCGACTGTCACAGTCTGCCACTGCCTCAAAATCCTCGGTCACATGGTCTCCACGACCTATGTCGTCAGCCTAGCCAGACTCCACATGAGACCTCTCCAGTCCTGGCTCACGACGGTTTACAGGTCCTCCAGAGACCAACTTTCCAAGTCCGTCGCCATTCCTCCACGCATCATCAACTCCCTGCTCTGGTGGACAATTTCTCAAAACATGCTACACGGCGTTCCTTTCCAACGCCCACCTTCCACTCTCACACTTATAACAGATGCCTCACTCATGGGATGGCGAGCCCACTTGGGACACATCACAGCCCAAGGCAAATGGTCATTTATGGAGCAAACTTTCCATATCAACCTCCTCGAGTTATGGGCGGTCAGATATGCATGCCAATACTTCGCTCAGTGCATAGCTCACAAGTCCATTACCATCATGATGGACAACACCACCTGTATGTACTACATCAACCGCCAGAGTGGTGCTCGATCCTTTTCCCTGTGTTCAGAAGCTATCAAGCTTTGGAACTGGTGCCTATCACATGGGGTCACTCTTTTGGTTGTTTACTTTCCCGGGATACTCAACGTCACAGCAGACGCTCTAAGCCATATGTTTATGGACCAGCACGAATGGGAAATCGACAGACGCGCCCTCACTCCGCTCTTCCTTCATTGGGGCCAACCGGAAGTGGACCTCTTCGCCACAAAGAACAACCGAAAATGCCACCTCTACTGCTCCAGAGGAGCCCTGGGGAAAAGTTCCCTCGGAGATGCCTTTTCCATCACATGGGATGCCTCCCTCCTGTATGCCTTTCCCCCCTTCCCGCTCCTACACAAAGTCCTCAACAAGATCAGAACGGACCAGGCGCTAGTCATTCTAGTGGCACGTGCGTGGCCCAGACAAACGTGGTATCCTTACCTCCTCAAGATGGCAGTGACAGACCCATATCCCTTTCCTCTCCACCACAACCTCCTTTCGCAGAACCACAGTCAGACTCTTCATCCAAACTTTCTCAAGCTCCATCTCCATGTCTGGCTCCTTCATGGCTCCAGGATGCCGAGACTGCCTGCTCGGAACAAGTGAAGGGCATTCTAATTAATAGTAGAATATGTTCCACCAGGAAAACCTACCTGTACAAATGGACTCGTTTTTCCCACTGGTATGCTCAAACCCACGCAAGCCCGCCACACCTCGCTCCTGTACATACCTTACTGGACTACTTACTATCCCTAAAACAGTCCGGCCTAGCACTTAGCAGTATCAAGGTACATGCCACCACTATAGCGACCTTTCACCATTCCAGGCATGGCGCTTCTTTTCTCGCTGACCCACTGACTAAGCGCTTCTTTAAGGGACTGCAGAATACCTTTCCTCCTGTCCGTCCACCAGTCCCCATTTGGGACTTGAACCACGTTCTAAAGAGCCTGATGAAACCGCCATTCGAACCTATAGCTACTTGCTCCTGGTCTCATTTGTCTATGAAAGTAGCCTTCTTCATCGCCATTACCTCTAGCAGGAGGGTGAGTGAGCTTGCGGCCTTGATGGCCGACCCTCCATACACTGTATTTACAAAGGACAGGGTGATACTCCGACCCCACCCTAAATTCCTCCCTAAAGTACCCTTCCCCTTCCAAGTGAATGAACCCATACACTTACCTGCCTTCTTTCCAAAGCCTCACACTGACCCAATCCAGACTGCATGGCACACTCTTGACATCTGACGAGCTCTGGCGGTCTACGTAGATCGCACGAAGCCGTGGCGAGCCTCACCTAGACTCTTTATCTCTTATGCTGAAAAATCTAAGGGGCAAGCAGTCTCATCTCAAAGAATTTCTAAATGGATTACATCCTGCATTCGAACTTGTTACACCCTATATGGCAAGGACTTACCTGGAACTATCTCAGCTAATTCCACCAGGGCGGTAGCTTCCACGACCGCCTTCCTTCATACCGTTCCACTGCAAGACATTTGCAACGCTGCTACCTGGTCATCTGACCACTCGTTTGCGCAACATTATGCTCTTTCCGCTTCCATAGCATCCTCCATGGCAGTGGGACAAGTTGTGTCATCCACAGTTATTACCACACGGCTCCAAACCCACCTTCGCGAGCCAACAACTGCCGTGTAGTCACCCAGAGTGAAGCACCCACGGGGACCACTCGGAGGAGAAGAAAGAGTTACTCACCTTGTGCAGTAACGGTGGTTCTTCGAGATGTGTCCCTGTGGGTGCTCCACTACCCTTCCTCCTTCCCCTGCTTGGAGCCTTATACTCTAGCGAGTAGAGAAGGAATGGAGGAGCCGAGCGTGCAGGCACCCTTCAATTCCAGCGACACTAGAGGGCACCACGGCGCCTGCACGGTGCGGCAGAAACAGCTAGAAAAGTCTCCAGGCGCTGGCACGAGGACGCACCAGCACCCAGAGTGGAGCACCCATGGGGACACATCTCGAAGAACCACCGGTACTGCACAAGGTGAGTAACTCTTTCTTTTCTTTTGAAATAACGTCTAGACAGCGTTTCTTTTTTCGAAATAGGGTATTTTGAAATAACACCTGGACGTGATTATGCAAATGAAGCGCAGGAAATTCAAATCCACGCTTCATTTGCAATTTTGCTCAGCTGCATTTGCATTCCTCTCTCGAAAGAGGAATGCAGTGCAGACATACCCTAAGAGACTAAGTGATGCTGTGTTTCAGAACTTTTGCTAGTGTTATACCTTTCTTTTTAGTCTTCCTTAAATTTAATTTTGGTTTCAGACAAGTGGGGAAGAGGAAGATTTAGAGGATGAGGAGGAGATGGAAGAAGACAGAAAATCTATAAAAGAAGAGGAAAGTGAAATGCAGAAATCTCCTGAACCACCACCTATAGCTCTTAGTGCACCCATAGACCTGCCACCTCTTCAAAGTCTCACATTTTCTGCAGCCTCTTTTACCTGTGAAATGCCAAACTGTGGTGCTGTAGGTATATTTGATATCTTTAAAGCATGTTGGGGGCAGTATTGTCCAGTGGATAGGAAACTAGATGTGCACTGAATAGACTGGGGTTCTATGTTTAGCCTTGCCACTGATCTGCTGCACAAGTCATTTCACCTCTCTGTGTCTTACATTTACTATCTATAAAATTAGGGATAAATATTTAGCCCCTAGATGGATGGATGAAAAAGCTCCACATAAGGTCCAAGTATTATTTTTGTATACTGAAAGAATAATGAAATAACTGAGAGTGCTACTCATTATATTACGTTTTTGTTTCTGTAATGTACTATCTATTTGAGAGTCTGTCTGTCTGTTAGTTCAAAAACTCCTCCTAAACAGTAAGAGCTAGGATCACCAAATTAGGTATGCAGCTTCCTCTTATCATAGCTTAAAGCTGATTGTGCCTGGAAAATGGGATGTGCTTGCAATGGGATTGTTTCTCATAAAACCATAGAGAAGAGAGACCAGAATCATGACACCATGATTATTTAAATCCCGCGGGGGATATTTAAATCCCCCGCGCATTTCCCTATTCCAAAGTTCTAAATTAGCATGGCTATTCCGAAGAAGGGGCCAGTGTAGACACAGCCGAGCTGTCCAGAGTTGCCACTGCTAGGGGACAGGTGGTCCTTCTATGGCCCACACCCAGCCTTACCTAGACCTGCCCCAGCTGGGGGACATGCATTCTGCCTGTGGCTATGCCTGCTGGAGCTACAATGGCCATGGAGAGGCACTTCTCACCTGGTCCCAAGCAGGGCAGTCTGTATACTGCACCCCTAGCACCAGCCCTTTTCATGAAGAAAAACAAAAAATTAATTGAATTCAGGACCTGAACAATGCCAGATGAATCTTCTAGTGAGTAAATATTTAACTTCAATCGTGTATAATTGAGAACAGAATTGGCCAAATGTCTTCTTTGTATTCTTAACCAGTGCAGTATTCTATATATCTGTTGTGTAAAGTAAATGTATTTCTCTTTTTGAACTGCTGTTCTAATGCAATTTCTTTTTTTCTTAGGTGTTCAGCTCCAGACAAGCACTAAATGGTCACGCTCGCATTCATGGTGGTACAAACCAGGTGACAAAACCACGATGCAATGTTCCAGGCCAAAAGCAAAAATCTACCACGCAGAGTGGATACTGCTCAGTCAAGAGTTCCCCTGCACACAGCACGACAAGTGGCGAGACAGACCCGACAACAATTTTTCCTTGTAAAGAGTGTGGCAAGTAAGGGACAACGTCTGTCTGTAATATTACAGAAAATTTGTCTGCTCATATTCCAAAGAAAAGAACTGCAGCAAGTTTCTAGTAGTAATTTATTTTCCTGTGATTGCTTCAAAGGAGTATTAATTTCCTTTGGTATGCTGTGACATTTTTTTCCTCTACCCACCCAAAAAAAAACCATTGGACTGCGCTCCATGACCACCTACCCATATCTGTTTTGAGAAACTGTTTTGGATATTGTTTGGGAGCTTTGGACAGTTTGCCTACTGTATTCAGTCCCTATGCAAGAATTATGCTGCCTACTTTCAGCATAAGGAGGCAGATAATCCTAGCTTTTTTGTTCAGGAGATGAAAAAAAACCTCAGGTAGCTCAACTGATATAGTTTCCTTTCAGCTGGATATGGTATCGTAGACCTCTAAAAGAAAAAAAAACCAATACAGCCCCTATAAAGTGGCCAAGCTATGCCTGTACCTGCCTACAAGGCAGTGAGTTGAAAAACACTTTCATGAAAGTATCACATAAAGCAGACATTTTGGGTGCAGATACTGATCAAATCTTGAACAGTTTTCAAAATTGCAAGGACTGATGCTGTTTCAGAATAAACCAGCTAAGTAGTTTAATAATGTTAAGATCTCTATTCCATGTAGTTGGGATTTGAAAAAATAACATTTCAGTTCTGTATTCCGTGGCCAGTCTTCATGGAACTCTTCACCTGAGCATGATTTTGGGAAGTCTGACTTACAATTTGTTAAATGTTTAGAGTTGGCAAGTGCTCTAGTAGATGGAAGTGATATCCTAGGCAGGGATAGCTACAAAACATAAATTAACTCTTCCAAAAGATAGAGAGGAAAGATGCATCAGCAGTTAAGGCACTAGCTAGGGGGTCCCAAAATTTGTATTCAGTTTTCTTTTCTGCCACATACTTCCTGTGTGAGTCTGAGTAAATCAGTTAGGGTGAGATTCACAGTGGCATTTAGGTGCCCAAGTACTTTGTAAATCCCAACCTTAGTGTGTCTGTGCCTCATTTTTCTATAAAATGGGGATATTAGCACTCCCTTATGTTTGGGAGATAAGTACATTGACAGTTGTGAGGCATTCAGATACTGCAGCCGTTGGGTCCATATAAATGTTTAATGGCAAGAGCATAGACTGCAGAAACCTGATAATCTCTCCCTGAAGCCCTTCACGTGGTACATAAGTTTTCTCTTCACCATCCTTTCCTTCAAGGCAAGGAAGCAAAGCACATCAGAGTTTTGTTTTTTTTCAAAAGCAGCAGTAAGATGTCATCTGAAATGTTCTTTCTTCTCTTGAAATTTGTAGGGTGTTTTTCAAAATCAAAAGTCGCAATGCTCATATGAAGACCCACAGACAACAGGAAGAACAGCAAAGGCAGAAGGCTCAGAAAGCTGCTGTTGCAGCAGAAATGGCAGCCACTATTGCAAGAACTACTGGTCCAGTTGGACATGGTTTGATTCCTCTGGATCATTTGAGTTTGATTAAACATGTTGAGCATGTAGATAACCTTGAAGATGATGTTGTTCAGGAGTTAGGAGATGTCATGGAAGATACTGAAGTCATGGATGCTGACCTTTTGTTGGATGATGAAGATACAGATTTACTTCAGGATGATGCTGAGTTGTGAATGTAGAGTTGTCACATTCAGACAGCTACTGAATATCTCCTGAATGTATCAGTCAGGAAACATGGACTACCGGTTTATTTCTCACTAATTTTTAAACTACCTGTTTAAAAATGGTAATTCTTTTATCCAGGTCTAGGGGAAAAGATATGCTTCCCACCCATTTTTTAATCAGTTTGTGTGTTGGGGAAAAATAAATAATTGGCACAAATATTCTTATATAAGGTGTTTTATCTGGGTTCTGCTTCATTGAGATAATTTAAAACCGCAAATAACAGAGAAATTCATGTTTCTATTTCCATTTCCTTCCAAACTTTTAACGGAAGGACCTTTAATTCTTAACTCTTCAGAATTTTCTTATTCTCAGTTCAGTATAACCTGGACTGTGTTTCATTTTACATATTTCATTCTGGCCCTATTTACTAGGAAGGATCTATTGTTATGCACTTCTGACTGGATTAATTGCTTTCAATGGATTTTGCAGTATTTTCCTGATAGTACCCTATGTTTGTTGGCGATGCTGACATGATGTATTTTTCTGTTTTTCATTCTTGTACCTGGAGCAAAAACAAATCTGACTAAATATGAAATATTACAAGAGTGACTATCCGTTCAACAGAAAACTTTTTAACCTGTACCTGTTAGCTTTCAAGAGATATTGTTTATACTGTACATTTTAGAGCTTCCATTTTAATAGGTTTCAAAAAGAGAGATCCACTAGTTTCTGAATGATGCAGTCTAAGGTTTGAAGATGGTACTACTATGGTTCACTTCAATTAAAGTGGAGCAAAAACTCACATCTTCTCATTGGAAAACTGGATTAAAAGCCCTGCATTTGTAATTGGGCAGCACTGGTGATACCTTCTGTTGTGTCAATAAATTGTGCTGTTGACTAGCCCTTTCAGAGGTTTTAGAGGTTTTGTACAATTGAGCAGTGCAGGAGCATATTCCGGAGAACACCAAATGTCTTTCTCCACAGACAGGATGGGAGGAGTGAAGTTGTTGGAAGATCTACTCTGCTTCAACAGCACACTTCCAGAAATTTAAATATATGCTTTTTTTTATCCTTCCTCGGCCTGAAATATTCTTGTGCTGTTTTTGAGTATTCACTTACCTTTACATCACACTCAGATTGTTGTGTGTTCAATATGACCTTTATCCAGCAAAGGTGGGAAAATGCTTACACTAACTCTCCCTGCCCCCCTTGTTTTCTGGCCAAGACTTACATACAATATCGCTAACCTTATCTGTACTGACCTTAATATGACACATTCTCCACAGATATACAGTGCTGGATTCATAGCGTTGCATCTAAACCACATGAAGGATTAGATAGTGCTTGGGTGCACAACCTTTCCTTACAAAGTGGCAGTTTGAGAGCTCTTCTCAAAATAAAATACTGTAAATGTTTTGGGGGCTTCACAACCATACTCTTGTGAATCGTGTATATGAGAACAGGAGTGCAAATTGTATAAAACCATTGTATGAAAATAATTTCAGCTCTTCCTGATACCTTCTGGGTTTTTTTGTTTTTTAACAATAAGAATATTTCGTTCATTTGCCACAATGTCTTGACAATTTGTGTAGTAATAGCACATACTCTTAAACAGATCAAGCAAGAAGATGGGCCTAGTTCTCCACTGTCTTCCTCTTGTGTACTTACACCTGTGCAAAATGTGGGGTAGAATGCTATCAAATAATATTGTTTCTTAATTGACCATGTAAGGTGCAAAACCAATGGGAATCAGGATCCATGTCTACACAGGATTATTACTTGAGTAAAGACCATTTTTCGGTCAAAGCCAAGCCTACAAGGCCAAATCCTCAAGTTCTTAGTCAAATGCTCTGCTAATCAAGAATGATCCTTGTAGGTAAGTGGAAACCACTTATCATTTTCAAGTTGCAGTTTCCCATGAATTCTTTTTCTGGTGGGTGGAGTTTCTTTCTCCCTTTCTGTGGAAGAACAGTCAGTTCCCTATGCCTGTGACTCTCAGGAGATCTGACAGAAAGCCTATGTGCCTGTACTTCCACTTGGCACTAGGCCATGTCCTGGAGCATGAATTCTGTACTCTGGGCAGTCCACAGAGGCTTAGACTCTTGTGAGTGGAATCTATAGACATTCTAAGTGTTTGCAGGATCAGGACTTTTGTATGCAGTAACTTGCACTGGAGTCCGTGGGCCTACAGTGGGAAGACTTGATTAGAGCCCACTCCATCCCCTCCAAATCAATGGAGCTTTGAATCCTGAGGGCTCCTCTGTAAAGGAATTTCTTCAGTTGAGTTGGGGAGAATAGAGTGGACACATGCTGTAGAAGTGGCATTTGTCATATGTTGGTAAGTCTGCATACAGTGTGTCTTGAAGGGGCAGGACTGCATAACTCAGGCAAAAATGTCATTGTACTTACTGACAGATTTGCCTGAAGAAGAGCTGAATAAAAATGCTAAAATTTTTGGATCTGACCTCCATAGAAGCTGTTTCAAAAAGAATTCAGATTTATTTTAACTAAATATTAGCCAGATGTCTGTATTAAATCTACATAACTATGCCATAGATCTCCAAGATGAGACAGGCACACTTTTATTTTATACCTAGGAAAATAACAAAAATAGTTGTGACTTGAAATAACCAAAGAGATTGCCTACATAGAACAAATACAGATCCCTGAAATAGTATTATATGATCATTTTTAGCCTCAAACACTGACTCCATATTAAAATGTTGCACAATATGATGTTATATAGATGTTGTTCTGCCTACATGTATCTAAATGTGTTTTTAGTCTTATTTCAGAGAGGTTGTTTTCTTGCTAATAGTTGCTGATGCAAACTGTTGTGTATTATGGGAGGGTTTCACTATTGAATTTAGACCTTTGGTAAATTCTGTACATACAAAGAAAATCAATATATTTTATGAAAAAAATCATCTTATTTTCAAATATATTTAACTGATTTATTTTATTAGACGGTTGTAAATATTGTAGAAGCTCTAGTGTAAAAATATATATTTACTTTTGGGTGGGAAAGTAATGGAAATAAAACTACATATTTAATGTAGTTTGTGATCTCTTCCAGATATAGTTTATATTATTAGCATCTGACTTGCATGCAGTTGAACTTCAGGATGTAACTTATTTAGATTTGTACTAGGTTGGTTTAATTTCATAATCTAGATTTGTTTTTTGATGGGTTTTTATTTGGATTCCATATACTTGGTACATATCAAAAAGCACTATGTATAGAATATTCAGTACTATCTGTAACAAATAATTGTATTTGTAAATCAAAGGGTTTTATGTAACAGTTTGGCAAAAAGAGGACAGTATTTTCTAGTGAATTTTATACTTTTGATAAAATGTAGTTTGTTGGGTTTTGCTACCATGATGAAAATTTCTTTTAAATAAATTTGTTTTAAAATAGGGGGTTGACAACAACATTATATATATATATTAAATATTATAAATATAATTACTTTATAGATGCTTTAAAAGGAACATTTCTTCATTCAGTCATATGGCATTGGTGTAGCCGTAGTTGGAGTACTCTGTCCAATTCTGGGTGCCACACTTTAGGAAAAATGTGGGCAAATGATAAAATGTTTAGAAAACCAGGCCTATGAGGAAAGGTTGCAAAAATTGGGCTGGTTTAGTCTTGAGAAAAGAAGGGGGAGAGACCTAACAAGTCTTCAGAAATGTTAAGAGATGGAGACAGGACAAGAAGTAATGGGCTTAATCTTTAGCAAGGGAGATTTAGATTGGAATTAGAAATATTTTCCTAAAGTTAAGCTCCAGAACTGTGGAATCTCCATCATTGGAAGTTTTTAGAAACATGTTGGCAAGCACCTTTTGAGGATAATCTAAATTTGCTTGGTCCTGCCACATTGTAAGGATAACTATTACATTGATATTTTCAGAGAGGGAAAAAAATATTTAAAAATTTTGTTCTGCAGTAACCCTAAAGAAACACTAGTGTATTTAATCTTGTTTTGAAAACAACTCTGTCCTCTTGTGTCTCCTGCAATAGTCTTGACTCAATATTTCTGATGCTGCCAAGTGCTAACTTGGTTACTTTGAATGTTCTGCAATGGCGGTTCTCAAACTTTTTGGGCTTTGGAGCCCTTTACATGCGTAAAAATTTACGCGGAGCCCCAGCCGCCCACTGATTGTATGTGTTGCACCTATCGATGTTTCTAGTTTGTTTACCTCTTGGAGCCCCGGGAGCTGCTCTGTGGAGCACAGTTTGAGAAACACTGTCCTACAACTAGAACAGTGTTTCAAAGCTGTTAATGCCTTGTGGTTCTCATCACACATCCTTGGGAAGGGGGCAAGAACAATATAGTAACTCAGCAAAGAAAAAGTGTAGCCTGAAAACAGCTCAGAGCCGGGAATGGAAGTTCAAGTATAATGTTTAAGTCTGGGGTGGACAGTTTATTCGATAGTTTAGCAAACGTGCCTATGCTCAGATGTTCTGTAAAGGACGAAGTGTGCGCCCCGCTATGTAATCGCTGCTTGTGTAAGACACGTCGCCTGCTTTATTTCAAATAACTCTGTATCCGTTTCAGGAGCTTGGCACGTTTGCCAAAGACTTTCTTTTTTCCTGCCTTTTACTTTTTGATTTTCTTTGCTTGCGGGTGGAGTTAGTTTCACCCCGCACCCAAGCAGGGCTGTAGATAAAAACACACTCAAGATAATCCACAATTAACGGGCCCCTCGCCTCGCTCCCGCCAGGGGCTCTGGGGCCGCAGCCTGCTCCTGTATCCCGGCACGATCCCGCGCGCCAGTAGGGGCTGAGGCCAGGCCCGCCCTGTGACCCGTTCCTGCGCACTAGCAGCCCCCCCCCCCCCCCAGCCGCTGGGCCAGCATCGGCTCCCTGCGCGGCGCCGCGAGACACAGGCGCGTTCCAGGGGTCACGTTGCGGGGGGGCGGCTCACAGCTCAGGACAAGGGGGGGCGGGGGGTTGGCTGGGCCGGCCCCTCTGTGCCGCTCCCATCGCTCAGCCTGCCCGCGGTTCCACGCCTCCCGCCCCGCTGGGCTGGACTGGGAAGATGACGCGGGAGGGACCAATGGAACGCGCCCTGCGCTGCCTGGACTGGGGGAGGGGCAAGCGGTAAGTGCGCGCTGGGGTGGGGGGAGCGGGAAACTGTTCTGCGTCACGTGGACGGCGGCGAGGTCTGGCACCTGCGCGAAAGCCGAGCGCGAGCCGCAGACTTACAGGTGCGAGGGCGAACTCTATGGTGGCAGGTTGCGAGCGGGGCCGCTCTGTATTTCCGGGTTAAGCTCTATGGTGGGGGTGGCTGCCGGAAGTTTCCGGGGGAGGGGTGGGCAAGATGGCGGCATGGGGAAGGGTGAGCCGGTTGTGGCGGTTGCCGCTCTGTCAGGTACTGGGGGGGCGGGGTGGGCGGGGCGCCCGCACCAGACCGATGCTCCGGTTTGCATGCTGGAGCCCTCCGATTCGCCCCCGCTCTCAGCGCGCTGGCGGACACGAGTCAGAGCCCTGCCCCTCTCCCCCCCACACACACACTTGGCCGGCGCTGAGAACTGAGCGGCTGCAGCCGGCTCGCGTTCCTGGGCCGTAGAGCCCCGCAGAGCCGGGCGCCCTGAGTTGTTGGGTAGCGCCTGGGAGCCCTGCTCCTGGACCAGGCTCCCAGCCATAGGCAGAGCTGAGGCAGCCCCCCCCCCCCAAGTTGACAATCCGGGGTCTGAGGATGTTGAGGATTAGTTGAAATGCTTATTGGATAGTGGACTGGTCAGTTCCCCCTCCCCCTGTGCCTCCATCACCCCGGTCTCCATGGCATTTCCACAGAACCTGGAGTCACCTGGAGCCCCGGCTCCATGTGGTGCTGCAGCTTTGAAATGCTGTAGAGAACCCTGGGATCAGCTGACACCAGGCTCCATGGGGGTGCTTCTGCTTTGAAATCTACATTTCAAAGGAGAAATGCGGAAGTGCCTTTGGACTAACCAAGTAGTCAATAGAAATTCCACTGACTACTCGACTAGTAAATTAATGTATATTTATATCTTTACATGGAGCTTTATGTTAAGGGATGAGGCTTATGGTTCCAGTTAACTGGTAGCTATACTCGACACAATTGCCTTTATTTTGAACTGATATCAAGCTGGAGGACTTCTTACTCCAAATCATGGGAACCCTTATTTCATGAGGAGTAAGGGAAGTCGAAGGAAGAATGTTCTTCCTTCAACTTCATGCTGTGTAGACAGCACCAAAAAGCCGAATTAAGTTATTTCGATTTCAGCTACACAATTGATATAGCCGATGTCTTAATTCAACTTTAGCCCTGCTGTATAGCTGTACCCTTATTGTGCTAACAAAGTTAACAAGCTTCAATTTTTGTACTGAATTCTAACTCTCAAGTGTTTTTATAATTATGGGACTTTGTAATGTTGGTAATTTAGTTTCTTCCCCCTTCTCTTATTTTGGCCATAATTATATATGCAGTAGATAACGAGTTCTTTTTTTTTGTATCCATGTAATGCAAAGTAATTATTAATCCAAGATTTTTTTTCCTGTGTGAGCTCATCAGATTTGCATTTCCAACACACAAACTTTAATGTGGAATTTCTGCACAGATCAAAGGAAATCTCCGTATTGGTTGAGTTCTGAATCCTTCTAAAAAGATAGCTTGCAAATTAAACTAGTCATTTTATTATGTGCTTAGCTGAGGTGACATTTACTATAAATTCTAGGAGTAAATGGACTTTGTTTAGGAATCAGTGTTGTTTATTCAGGCCTGTGCATTGGAATAGCAGCTGCTGCGCTTTCATGTCCTTAATGAAGACCTTCCCAACTTGGGTCCACCTTCATTGCTGTGTTCTGTGCCATCTTTGGAGCAAGAACAAAATTCTTCTAACTAGTATGTGTTTCATTGCTCTGCACCAGCACTGTGTATGAGTTTCAAGAGAGCCTCGCTACAAATTGATTAATTTAATCTTTCATATGCTAATTTCTTTGTGGTATGTCCAGATTTACATTTATGTATTAGTCTAGAAAACAAAAACTAGCTTTTAAATGTATATTAAGCTGATTACTTTACATTTGAAAGACGGCAGCTAATGATTTAACTCATCTTCACAGGGATCAGGAACTTTCTCTGTAAAGTACTCAAGCAGGAATATGCCAAAGGGATATAGTTTTTTTCAGTAAGTATAACATTTAAATATGAAGTCTGAAAAACCTGGAGCTCTTAATTTGCAATCACATTAAATGTGTTTTTGTCTCTCTCCTGCTAACTAGAAACAAGGACTTGTGGGTTCAGTTCTCAGGATTTCACACCGATTTACACCATCATAAGGACAAATCTTTGGTATGTGACTAAGTAGACTTTCTTATTATATGCATTACACAAACTCAGAATTATTTGTGTATAAGTGAGGGTTTTTTAATATGCAAAATCCACATTAGGAAAAGAATACTTATGAGTTGGATTATTATTCATTGAGGTCTCATTTTAATGAGATACTAGGTTACAAACTATTTAGAATAGAAAGATAGTATTCTTGTGGGAAATCCTTTCATTTTAAAATATGTATCGTATATACTTTAAAAGGAGAAACTTTAATTCCCATTTTACTTAAACTCCTTCTGCCAGGATAAGAGCAAACATAAAATGTTTATGTATTTCTCATTAGTTGTCAATTGACAACAGTGCAGGGACTGAGAAGGTGACTCTTCTCTAGTGCCAAAGTAGTATTAGATTGGTTTTAGGGAAGAATCTGCAGCTCTTCAGTTAACTTCCATTGTTTTGAGTCATCTTGAAAAGCCCATGCTCTCCTGTTCAAGAAAATGTATCGTACTAGCTTCTGAATGCTCAAAATTTAGAGGCCTAGTCTATGCTGGAAAAATAAGGTAGTCTAACTATGGGGTTTTTTTAGGGGGTATATGCTCAGCATAATTAAGGCAACCTAACCAACCACTGTTGCTTCCACTGTTCTTTCATAGACCAAAGTACTGCCTCTTGCAGAGGTAGATTGCCTGTACTTACAGGAGAATATAGGTCAGTGGGCTTAGTTGTGGTGCTGTAGTGTTTTAAGTGTAGCTGTACCATACGTTAGTGTTTCTCAGAGTATGTTAACTGGCTGAGGCACTTTTGTTTATTTACCGGTGCTGCGGCTATGGAACCTTGCAGCTCTTATTGGCTCCATTTCACTGCTTGCAGCCAAGGAGAGCCGTGGGAAGCGGTGTGAGGCAGGCCGCTGTTTCCCGCAGCTCCCCTAGGCTGCAAACAGCGAAATGGAGCCAGTAGGAGCTGCTGGTAAATAAACAAACTGCTGCAGCCAGTTAACAGGTTTCTCAAAGTGCTTTCGCGGACCACTTTGAGAAACACTGCCCTAAGTCATGCACTGCTCTTCTGTCCTTGACAGAATTGGTAATAAGTGGCTAATGAGCCACAGGGTGACAGTACTATACATAAATTAGGTTAATATGACTATAGTATTTTTCCCCAGGCAGGATAGTAGGATGTATAGGATAAATGTGTATTGTATAAATTGGTTAAGGGTTATAGAGAGCTGTCACTTAACTTGTCTCTTTCTTACAAAATCTAGGTATCCATTTCAGATGAACCAGACACGTTATACAAGAAATTATCAGTTTTAGTTAAAGGTCATGATAAAACTGTGTTGGACAGTTATGAATATTTTGCAGTGCTTGCTGCTAAAGAACTTGGTATCTTCATTGAAAAAGTGTAAGTGTGTGTGTGTGTGTGTGACACCTTGTTTGGGTTTCTACTTGTAAAACAACACTTGTTATGGAATCCATACTTCTAGAGTTTTGAGGTATGGCCAGGAGCACTTGCTGTGCAAACCTCTCAGGGTTTCAGAAGTTAAAGGTTTACTCTGAAGGTATTTTTTAACTAATTTGAAGCCACAGGGATAATATTTCCTTGAATCTCTAAATGACTTTCCTTATAAAATTTCAGGTTTTTTTTTTAAAGTTGGCTTTACACAGTGTGTTTCACACATCAGTAGGATAAAATAATAGTTGAGGACCACACAGCCAAAAGCAATATCTATTACACACTCGGCACTACATTAAAGCAAGACATCCGTAAAAAATCTTGCCCAGGGTTGTATTTAAGTACTTTTTCAAACTTGTAAAGACAGCATCACTGACCATGTAAGCAGTCCTATTATCATCTAGCTGAATTTAGTGGTCATGATTTTCTTCTCTGTGTCTTCTAATAATTTTGTTTATTAAGCCAAAAATGTGCGCCCCCCCCCAAAGAGATTGTGATACCAAAATACACTGGTACTTTTCACTCTGCCTTGTTCACTTTGCAAAATACCAACTAAAGCAAAGCATTAAGTCCTGATGGGTTGTATATAGATATGATAAACAATACTTTGATTTAAAAAGGGATTTGAATGTGATTTTAAATATGAAATAATGTGTTTAAATTGCATGTTAGACATGAACCTCCCAGGAAGATAGAACGATTCACCCTTCTAAAGTCAATACATATTTTCAAGAAGCACAGAGTTCAGTATGAAATGAGGACACATTATAGATGTCTGGAGGTGAGTGTATTGAGGAAAGAAGAGAGCTCAAATAGAACTTCATACATATAAAAATGCAATTTTGACAGTACAATTCCTGAAATCTCCATGTACTGATTTTACATTTAACTCCAGAATACGGATCTTCCTAACGCTTTTTCAATGGATACTAAAAAGAATACTTATCTTTGATGCACTTCATGCACCCTGCATTTAAAATACTATGTAGCTTTAGCCCTACTGTTCTATGTCTGTTGGGAGAAGGATATTGTTGTTTAACGTATGTTTGTACCGTGCCTAGCAAAGTAGGTCTTGACCTAGTTTAGGATGCTATGTAATTCCTAGGAGTGGCCTTTCTAAATATCAGCTGCACAAATGAAACTCTAGGTTAATCCCAAGAGGCTCTGTAAGTAAACAAAGGTGTGTGTTTCTACAGGTGCAGAATATAGGTATTAGGTAAACACCTGATTTTTGGAGTGCTTGCTCCTTCTTACTGTGAAGTTTGAGTGCACAAAGATTATGCTAATTCTTTGCCTATGATGAAAGGAAGGTTGAATCCTTTGCTATGTGTTCTAGCTTCTCTGACTTTGAGGAAATTTTCCCATCAATGCATGTGCCTATTTCATTATACAGCGATATACTAATAACAGAAAATATGGCTACTTTTATTTCAAAACACTTTCTGTGTTGTTTTAGTTAAAACATTTAACTGGCAGTACAGCTGATGTCTATTTGGAGTACATCCAAAGAAATTTACCAGAAGGGGTTGCCATGGAAATAAAAAAGGTATAATTGAGTTGCTTTCTTGAATTTCAAATAGAGTTATGGATGAGTCTAGTTTTAAGATGAATCAGATGACAAATGGCAGCCATTGATGTCTGCTGGGACTATCATCAAGTGTTGTCTCTGAAATGACACTCTGGATTGGGGAGAAGAGGAGTTTTCTGGGGAGCAAGGGATCCAAACAGTAGGAAACACAAGATGAAGACGAGATGGAAGCTTTTTTTTAAAATGGCTTCTACCAGTTGTTGTTTTTTCAGTATCTAAATAAGTATTTGTAATTTGATATAGGTAAATATGAATACAGCAAGATAATTTATTCTGAATGAGGGAGTTTGTCACATCCAAGGTGCAGATTGGTAGATATAATTGTTTGCTTTGTTTTGTAGACCAAATTAGAGAAGCTACCTGAACATATTCAGAAGCCAGTTTGGGACAAGCTACCTTCGGTAGAAGAAACTGCAAGCACATCATGAGCTGTTCATGTACTAAAGCTCTTCTATGCCTGTTAACATCAGTTCAGTCTCTGCCTGTTCATATTTAAAAAACACAGCATCTTAACAGGCCCTCAATCCAATGTCAAACCCTGTCTTAATTTTTTTACAAAGTGAGTATGAGACAGGTCTCTTGCTTCCCTAATTATCAGCAAGTGTGGATCCCAGCCCATTAGCAGAAAGACTGAAGTGCTGTGAAAATGTTTTGACTATCTTTTTCTTTGTTCAAAGTCCTATGTAGCCAAAATGATTAATTTAAAATGAACAGTAATAGTTTATTTGTGCATAAACAACACAGGATTTATGAATGTACTGTCACTGAGGTTGCTATGTGAAGCACATATCTTGAAGTTCTTACATGACTCAAAGTATTTTTTGCTGGGGTAGTCTCCTGAAAAAAGGATGGCAAGAAAGGGACCCAAGGTCAGACACAAACTTGGGTGGAACAGGGGCTGGAGCACAGTCCTCTTGAAGGTCCAGGCTCACCACTGAACCAGGGAAAAAACTTGGATCAAGCCTATCTCATTCCCTGCTTTGCCTCTGCTACTCCAACAGGAACACTTTGATCCACCAGCCCCCACAGCAGCAGATCCTGCATCCCATGATAGCCAGTCTGCCTGCCCCTAAATTCAGAAAGCTGTTGGTTAGAGGTAACTCAGTAGAGGTCAAATTCAGGGAGAGTGATAGTCAGTTGGAGTAGGGCTGTGCTGTACCTAATGGCCTGGCTTTCTCCTGGGATGCTCTGGTCCTTATTTTGAAACTGACATGCTGTGGGGGAGGAAGGCAGGTCAGGGTCAATGGCCAGATGCACTTGCTGTGCAGATGAGCCCATCCCCAACCCCAGGGGCATTGTGCTTAGGGGACTATGATTCAGCAACCACAGAGCTTTTGAAGGAGATTGGTGCACCTAGGACAATATGCGAATCCTGCAGGTCACAGCTTATCACTCTCTCTCTAACTTGGGACCCTGTTCAGTGCTGGGGCTGGTCCCATCCTTCCTGAACCCCTGATCCATGCACAGCTCAGCAGGCAGGAGACAAGACTGCTTCCCTACCCCCCAACTCTAAAATCTGTGTGGGACGAAGGGAGAAGCTGAGAGGACATTCTTCTAGGTGTATCGGTGCATTTAGAAAAGACTGGCTGATTCCCTGGGCAGCCTCCTGCTACTCTTAAGACAGAATAGGTGACTCTTCTCTGAGAACCCTCCTCTGGTTCTCAAGGCATGGGGCCCTCTGGGTATTGCTCAATTAAATCAGGCAGATGTCTTGCTTGAAGTTTCAATTCCTTCCCCCCCTCCCTGAAGGAGGAGAGCCCAACATTGCATGAGACTTTCCAGACCAAGGAGACTCCAGTGGGATGCCAGTTAGCAGTTCAGGCTAGAAATTGGATCTTCCAGTTTCCTTTCCAAGCCTCCGCAGTGTAAAATTGCCTTCCAGCCCTTTTCATCAGGCTCACCTCCAATCTGTATTGGAGCATGTTTATGTCTTGGGATTCTGCCATCAGGTTGCCTAGCCTGGTTTCCAGGCATTTTGCAAAAACCTTGTGCAGAACCTACAATGGAAGGGAGAGCTGGGGCTACACCTGCCACAGGATAGTAAGGTGTGTGAAACCCTGCTGAGACCCCAAACACATTGGGGCTGTGTCTAGACTGGCAAGTTTTTCCGCAAAAGCAATTGCTTTTACGGAAAACTTGCCAGCTGTCTACACTGGCCACTTGAATTTCTGCAAGAACACTGACGATCTCATATAAGAAATCAGTGCTTCTTGCGGAAATACTATGCTGCTCCCGTTCGGACAAAAGTAGACAGCTCAGATTTGTTTTGCACAAAAAAGCCCCGATCGCGAAAATGGCGATTGGGGCTTTCTTGCACAAAACCGCGTCTGTGCCAATCTAGACGCTCTTTTCCACAAATGTTTTTAATGGAAAACTTTTCCGTTAAAAGCATTTGTGGAAAATCATGCCAGTCTAGACGTAGGCATTCTGGCCTCTCTCAGGCACATCCAACTGCGGGCTTTATCCCTGGTCATTTCTTGTTTTTCTGGACTAGACAGTTTAGAAAATTTCAGACTGCATTGGTGCTCAACCCCATGAAACAACCCTTTTTCCTCCACAAAGTGCTTTAATGCCCATTATCTTTAACACTCAGACTCAATTCTGCCAGGAGTTACAGAAGCCTCTCTTTGCATTGGACAAAGACCCATGAAGTATAGAGAAGGGAAATGACCAGTGTGATGATACAGCCAGAGAGAAAAGCCAATGATTCTCACTCTAATCAACAGACAGCAAACCCCACAAAGGCAGGGATAAAGCATGGAAATTGAGATGGTGAGAAAATTTTATTTGAAATAGTTTTCTGTTGGAAAATCCCATGAATATTCAACCAATTTTGTTTTTTGAAATCATGAATCAATTTGGATGAGACTTCTTTGCAAAAATATATTTTTACAAAACAAAAGCATCTCCTGTTTGTCAAATACCATTAAATTGTCTCATCACAAATGGAGATTCAAAACCAACATAAGTTACTTCAGTCTGAGCTTAATAGTTGCTTCTCACAATAATCTAAATATAATAAAATACCAATTAAAATTGACAAACAGCAAAGCCTATTTATCACATTTTATTGAGACAGTGGCCAGACAATATCATCAAGAATTTGGATAATCAGGAAAGTGCGAGGCTGCATTGCCATCTAGAGGTCACAGGAGAAATTGCCTGCTTCTGTACCTGTATGCACTGATTATTGGGTTAACATGGAGACCATAATGGAAGGTTGGAAAAATGGGATTCTACTACACTACCCTTAATTTGTACTCAACGTGATAAAATACCTCATATTATACACTGTTACTAGTGTCATATCTCCCTAATCTCTCTCAGCCATGAGACAGGTAGGAGAGGCTTGTTATACCTAAATGTCAGGGAGAAAGGAAGGCAGAGACAGGTGAAGGTCTTGTCTTCAGTTACATGGTCAGGGGCAGCATAGGAAATGGGACCCAGAAGCTGTAACTTTCACACTAACTATCAATCTGGAAAGTGTCAGAGGGGTAGTCTTGCTAATATCTGCTAAAACAATGAGGAGTCCTGTGGCACCTTAAAGACTTAACAGATTTATTAGGGTAGAAGCTTTCATTGGTAAAACGCACTTCATCAGAAGAATGGAGTGGAAATAACGGGAGGGATACACATAAGGGAAAAGTTGCTTGTATTAATGAAGCTAATCAAGTAGGGGTAGAAGTGGGTAATTCACAGCATTTGCTACGGAGACGTGACTATCCAGAGGGGAAATTGCCTTTGTAATGTGTTAACCAGTTGAGATCTGTATTCAATTCTAAATTGATAGTGTTGAATTTGCAAATGAATTCCAGTTCAGCTGTCTCCCTTTGTAATTGGGTTTTGAAATTCTTTTTTAAAAGGAAGGCTGCTTTCAAATCCACAAATAAACGTGGAGGGAGGTTAAAGTGTTCCCCTATAGCAGTGGTTCTCAACTTTTTTTATACTGTGGACTGGCAAATTCATTCAAAAACAGCTAGTGGACTGGCACTGAAATGTTTGCATTTATGTGTTATGATAATTTATTTGCATATTTGTTATGGTAATTTTAGACCATGGTATATCAGGCAAATCAAAGGAGGGGGGACATGATGGTTAACAAGAATTTGAAAAACTGCTGTGTGCACACATTTTAAAAAAAAACAATAAAATAGTTGCTAATACTTGTTAAAGTGTTCTCCAGTCCAAACCTGTTGTCTCAATTGCAGCAGAATTAAAGAGGCAGTAGCTAACCGGTCTGACAGTGCTGACACATACTGCACATTCATATTTTCCTATGCACTTAAAGCATAATGATGATGCATGTGCATGCTGGCTGGGAGCAGTTGGAAGCCAGGGGGAGGCTCCCACCAAGCAGGAGGGAGACTTGGGTCACAGGCAGCCACAATTGTGCAGTGCTTGGTCCCAGCAGTCAGGGCAGCTGCCCTTCACGCAGTGGTTGGCCCCCATGGCTGGGGCAGCTGCTCTCCATGTGGCGATTGGCCCCAGCATCTGGGGCAGCTGCCCTCCACATGGCCCCACCAGCCAGTTTGCATAGCGACCACCAGAGCTGGAACTGAGGCCAGCTGTCCCAGTAGGGACAGCCTCACCATGGCCCCGGCTCTAGCCTCAGCACAACATCTGGTTGCCAGCTGCACCACTCACCCTGCTGCTGCATGGGGAAGTGGGCGGGAAGTAAATTTTTTGTGCACATGCAGCAAGGGCCAATTAAAAACTGGGGCATAGTCTGGCAATGTGCTGCAGCCCAGCAGATGGGTTTGTGGTCCGCCGCCGGTCCACGGACCAGTGTTTGGGAACTGTTGCCCCAAGGATTATGTGTGTTACCGTTCCTGATGTCTGATTTTGTGTCCATTTATCCTTTGGTGCGGAGACTGTCCGGTTTGGCCAATATACACAACCGAGGGGCATTGCAGGTACTTGCAGGGGCGGCAGGTTTGTATAATTTTTGGTGGTGCCCCATTAGCCACACCTCTGACCCCTGTTAACCATGCCCCGACCCCCATTAACCAGGCCTCTGAAGGTAACAGGCTCAGGGCAAGATGGACACATGACCAGAAGTAAAAGGTGTCATGTCACCCCTCTCAAAGGACTTTTCCCACCATCCTCCTACAAACAGGGATTAGTTTGGCCCCCACCAAACCCTCCTCATGTAACTATCCTGCAATTGCATTAACTCAATGTGTATGACATTAACTCGGGGGCAGAGAGACGGGGGGAAGTGTTCCCTCTAAGGCTATGTCAACACTCACGGCTACTTGCGCAAGTATGGCCGTTCTTGCGCAAGAACCCACAGAGTATCCACACTGCCTGCCTGCTCTTGCGCAAGGAAATTTATAGTACGGCGTGGTAAGAGAGGGTGTCCTGCGCAAGAGCGACGCTCTTCTCTAGCAGGTATAAGCTCTCTTGTGCAAGAGGCAGTGTGGATGCTCAGCAGGGATTTCTTGCGCAAGAAACCCCTATGGCTAAAACGGCCATCGGAGCTTTCTTGCGCAAGAGAGTGTCCACACTGCCATGGACAGCGGTGGATTTATGGCAGGTCGAGTGGGGCGGCTGCCCCGGGCCCTGCACTTCCCGAGGCCTTGCGCATGCGCCGTGTCAAAGGAGGGGCCCCGCGGCGCTGCCCTTGGCCCTGCATCACTCTCATCCGCCCCTGGCCATGGATGCTCTTGTGCAAAAGCACAGCTCACACATGGCAGTGTGGACGTGTTCTTGCGCAAGACTTCTTACACAAGAACTCTTGCGCAGGAAGTCGCCAGTGTAGACATAGCCTAAGAGTTTCCTCCCATGAGCAGAATGGATTCTGTGTTGTGCACCTGTACTGAGTTCATGTGGCTTGTTTGAATGTGCTACTGTGGCACCAAAGTTATTAATAAATATTTTATAAACCTTTACCATTTATCTCTGCTGCCATGTCTCCTCCCCTTGCTCCATCAGCTCCCCTGGTGCCTGCTGCCCCCCAACTCCTCACCCTCCTCTGCTGTCCTGACTCCTGCCCTTCTCACTGCCCTCAGCCCTCCTGCGACCTGCCCCCCTCCACCAGCCCTCCTCTGCCCCCTGTGCCCACTCTCCAGTAGCCCCACTTTGATCATGTGAGCTACCCCTCTTCATCCCCTCTTCTAACACCTCCCTCTACACACCTGCCCTGCCTCTTTTCCCTGTAGTTGTCTGCCCTTCTGCTTCACCCCCAGAATCTCCTGGCACCTGCACCTTCCCTTAGCACTGCACCCTCCTGGTGCCTCCCCCTTCCCTTACTGCCCCTGCCCCCTTTGCCCTCTTTTTCCCTGATGCCCACCCCCTCACCACTCTCTGCCCCCATTCCTTTCATGCCCTCTGTGCCCTCACACGTCTTGCTTCATCCCCACCTTTCTCATGCCCACCCCTTCTTTCAAGCCTTCTCCCAGCACCTCCTCCTTCCCCTCCCCCCTCTAGCGCCCAATGCCCTTACTTTCTCCTCTCTCAGCATCACCCTGTCCCCCCTCCCACTGCCACCTCCCCTCCTGCCCTTTTCCTCATTGTCTGCACTTGATCCCATGTCATTTGTCTCTCCTCCATGCTGTCCCTTGGTATCTTCCCCTTTTTTCCCCGTCCCCCTCCGCACAAGCCTCTTCCTCCCCCATCCCTTCTATTTTCCTCTTCCCCCTCCACACAAGCCCCTTCCTCTATTTCCCCCTCCCCTCCGCACAAGCCCCTTCCTCCCCCACCCCTTACCTTTCCCCCTCCTCCTTCCCCTCTGCACAAGCCCCTTCCTACCCCTCCGCTTACTGTTCCCCTTACCTTACCTTCTGCTTTCCACTTTGCGGGGCCGGAGTCTGCGCTCGGGCCTCAGAAGTCCCCGGACTCTGAACCCGGAGCCAGGCTGCGCAACACCGCGCCGAGCAGTTTTAAAGTCCCGGGCTGTGATGTCACATCACACCCGGGCATCTCCCCGCTTATCAGTAAACACCGTGCATGGCAGTAGCAGCCGGCAAATGGGAGCCGGACTGAAAGCTGCGCATGGACGGAACAGGACAGGCTGGGGCCGGGGCGCTTTGGGATGAGGGGATGCTCTGGGGCCGGGGTGGGAGGATGCGCAGGGATGGGACCAGCAGGTGGGGGTCGGGGCCCGCTCCAGGGAGGGCCGGGGAAAAGACCCAGCTCCAAATATTGCTGGAGCAGGGCCCTCGGCTCTGAATATTGATGGAGCATGGGCACCATGAGCCCATATAACTCGCCGCCCATGGGTACTTGATGGCATATATCACATTAGTGCAGGGTGGGCAAATACCAGCCCATGGGCTGGATCCTGTCTGCCAAGGTTTGCTGCTGGTGGGCCACCTATTTACCTGTATCTCTGCAGGTATGGGAGATCATAGCGCCTGTTGGGTAGCCATCCCCAGCCAATGGGAGCTGCAATTGCCCATACCTGCAGAGCTGCAGGTAAATATAGTGGCAGCAACCCACCATGGGCTAACTTTGGTGAACTGCCACCATTTTTTTGCCCACCCCTCTGTAAGTGGATGTGCAGTGTGGATTATGTGATTAGGTCCTGTGATAGTGTCGCTTGCATAGATATGTGGACAAAGTTGGCAACAGGGTTTGTTGCAGGGATAGGTTACTGGATAAGTGTTTCCGTGGTGTGTTGTGTGGCTGCTGATGAGTATTTGCTTCAGATAGGGGGGACTGTCTGTAGGCAAGGACTGGCCTGTTTCCCAAGGTCTGTGAGAGTGAGGGATCATTTTCCAGGATTGATTATAGATTGTCAATGATGCACTGAAGAGGATTTAGCTGGGAGCTGTAGGTGATCACCAGTGGTGTTCTGTTATTTACCATTGTTGAATCTGTCCTGAAGGAGGTGATTTCTGGGTACTCGTCTAGCTGTCAATCTGGAATATCACATATTGAATGATCAGAATGAAGTGATCTCACATGAGCTACAGATCAACAACCATTCCTAGTGATTATTCAGCAGGTATTTTAGAACAACTAGAACACAGAATCAGAAACTGCTCAGAAACAATCAATGGCAAGAAGCAGAACAATTCCCCCAAGCAAATGATTGGATCTGGCTTCTTTGCTAAGCCTTGATCAACAAAATCCTGAGTCTCCTCCCTACCACTAACTGCCCAGCTCAACCAATCAGCAGAGCATCTGAGAAGCGGGAGTGTGAAGTTTGCCCCAGATGGGCCAGGGATGGCTTAGGTCACTTGTGGGGATTACTCTCAGAACACTCTTCCTGTTCCTTCTGTTTGTGAGGGATTCCCACCACAAGGGCTGGAGAACAGCTCCCTCTTCACCAGTGGAGGGAAGGAAGCAGGGGAAGGGAAAACCAAAACCAAAAAAAGACAAACTCTGATGTCCCCCGTGATTCTAAGGGAAAAGAGCTAGCTGGGGAAAAAAATTCCTCCACCTTGGGAGATTGTTTTTATCTATATTTTGTTTTTATACCGCAGATATTAGTAAAGTACATTATTCTAAAACCACTTTGAGATATAAATACAAGTTCACTATGCACTATACTGAATGCATATAGATGAGGATTGAGGTCAGACCCTGTCCATAGTTGGCCTAACAAAAATCAGACAGTAATGATTTTGGGCCTTTATAGTCTTGGAAAGAATAGGAACCAGTGACGGAGAGGTGATAGACTCCAACTCCATCCTTCTATCATAAAAATAATAAGCCTTTTACTTTCAGTAGTGGGGTCTAGTGAGTTACAGCAAGGGGCAGATACATTTGGGCTCTATATAAGAATGTCAGAATGGCCAGACCAACGGTCCATCTAGCCCAGTATCCTGTCGTCCAACTGTGGCCAATTCCAGGTGCTTTGGAAGGCATCAACAGAAAAGGATTCGTCAAATGATCCAGCCTCTGTCACCCTATGACATAGTGGGGGGTACCTTGCTGGTTGCTATGCTGGGCAGTGGGTTGTGAGTGACCTCCACTGGCTGCTGGCTGCAGCACAGCCCAGCAGAGCAGGGGATGAGTCATTATGCAAGGGGGCTTCAAACCTGTCTGACAAGTTATCTCCCAGGGAGCGGAACAATGGGAAGAAGGGGAATGGAGCTCTGGCTGGGGGCAGGGCTGGAAGTGAGTGAGTTAGGTTTCTGGCTGGTATCATGGAGGAAGCAGCCTAGGCAACGGGCTGGGATTTAGAGGCTCAGGCTCCCCCATCTCAAGGGGGGCTGAGGCATCCAAGGCCTGCCCTGTAACCAGATTACAACTGTGCTGTGATGTATTCTGGAGAAGCAATAAACTCCCTCTATTCTACTGGCTGCTGGAGTCTGTCCGTGCCGTTACAGGGGTGCAGGAGATGGGAAAACCCCAATGCGCTGTGTCACACCCATTCTGGAAAACAAAAGCTAGGGACACTATTCCTGCCCAATCTGGCTAGTAGACATTGATGGACCTATCCTCTTTGAACTTATTTTGTGCTTATTGGAACCCTGTTACAGTTTGGGTCTTTCCACCATCTCCTGGCAAAGTATTCCACAAGTTGGCTGTGAAGAAATAATTTGTTTTAAATCTGCTGCCTATGAATTTAATTTAGTTTTTGTTATTTACTCCATCACTAACACAACACATTTCCTTATTTTATTCTTCCACACAATACATGATTTTCTAGACTGCTAACATATCCCCCATCCTTTACTCATTTCTTTTCCAACCTGAAAAATCCCATTCTTGTTAATCTCTCATCATATGGAAGCTGTTCCTCACCCCTAATCATTTCTGTTGCCCTTTCAGTACCTTTTCCAAATCTAATATATCTTTTTTTTTAAAATTGGGTGACCAAATCTGCATACAGTATTCAAGATGTGGGCATACCATGACTTTATAGAGAGGCAATATGATCTTTTCTTATCTATTCCTTTCCTAATGATTCCCAGTTTTCTGTTAGTTTTTAAATTTTTAGACTGCCACTGCACATTGAGCAGATGTTTTCAGAGAACTATCCACAATGATTTAAAGATCTCTTTCTTGAGTGGTAACAGCTATTTCAGACATCATTTTTGTGTGAATAGTTGGGATTATATTTTCCATGTCCATTACTTTGCATTTCCCAGCACTGAATTCCATCTGCCATTGTGTTGCCCAATCACCCAGTTTTGTGAGATTTCTTTTTACCTCTTTGCAGTCAGCTTTGGACTTACTACAAAATTACTCAAAATAGTTATCTGAAATTTTTGTCACGTTGCTGTTTACCCCTTTTTCAAGAACATAACAATACCAGCAGCACAATAATCATTGCTACTCCCTCCCATCTCTTAAGTACCTGGCAATGTTTTCATGATGCTCTAATGATCCTTCAATTACTAGAATGACTAGTCTTTTGTTATTCTTAATCACCTCCCTCCTTCTTTTTATAACAAACTCCTGCAAGCAGCTCAAACTCTGTTGCATTTAAGAATTGCCTCTGTAGCCAGTGTGTACAGCTTTAAGCAGACCTAAAATAAGAAATCCAGGGGTTCAAACTTTCAAAGGGGTCTATTCCTTCCTCCCCCTTCTGGGGGCACCTATGGCTGGAGGAGGTAATGTATTTAATATGATTCGAACAAGATCTTGTTTTGATGTTGCTTTTAGATTTAAGATGATCAACTCCTGTGCTAGAGATTCTCCTTTATCTGCTGGGCTGCACCCCACCTTCCTTAGTATATGGATTTTTCCAGGACATATGTAGCCTTCAGCACAAAAGACTGCCAATCTAGGGCCCAATTCTGCAAGCCTCTAATTCGAAAAGCCTTTATGTCAGCAGTCCATTTGCTGTACTTTCATGAGTGTTTGGAAGATTAGGTCTTAGTCAGCTTAGAATAGGTTTAGATTATTTCTTCTTTTAGATCTAAATGAGGATCAGAAGTAACACTGTATTAACCTTGAAGGATACGATAGTTCCAGATTGCAATAGCATATTTCACATACGACTAGGGAAACCCCTAGTATTAGTATTTACTAATTAAGGGCCTCTTCCTGCACCTGCTGAAGTCAAAGACAGTTTTACTATTTTCTTCAGGGAGAGCAGGATCAGCCCTTATTGGATGATGTTTGAGCAGGAGCACTAGAACTGAGCTTCTGGAAGTGTATCCATTATATCTCATTATTTTCAGAGTTTTTATTATTCATCTTTTTAAAAATAAATTATGTGCAAATTGGCAAAAAAGGTTTTAGCTTCAAAACAATAATAAAAAAAACTGAAAGAAAATCATTTTAGCCATTTTAAAACTGCCAGAGTTTAAATTATCCATTGATCCAGTCTAGAATGTTTGGATTTGGATCCAACGTCCAGGAATGTTCAGGATTTGGGTTCAGGCTCATCTTAATAGGTGATTTGGAGACAGCATCTGCTCTGTCTCTAGATCTTGCACACTATTTACAATATTACTGTATATATTATGTAAAGTGTGGGAGGCAAAGTTCTGATTTGGATATAAAACTGTCAGGTAAAACTGTCAATTTCTTACCTGAATGAAATGAAAATAGGTGCCTTGTCTTTTTATTTGGCATCAGGTGTTTGAGGTCTTTGGCTGAACTCGGGGCACATTTCTAGCTTTTCTCCACAAACCATGAGACCTAAACCTTTGCTCACACATGTAGGCCTCACTTGGGCTACTCATTCATATAGCTTAATGGGAAGACTTGCATGAGTAAGGACTACTTCCTTGAGAAAAAGCTGCAGTATCGCACTGAAGACATCCATAATAGAATTGGAAGTAGTCTGCTCTCATGGTACCAAAATACTTAAAGGAATGATAGTAACTCAGATGCCAGTGTGCTCATCAGCTGTGACAAATGGTACAAATTAAGTTTTATATTGTAATATATGAGGTGGTACTATAACAAACTCCATTCATAACAATACAAAAAGGCCAATGCTAGATGCCACCTGTAGTGCACAGTTCTTGGTAATGTAATTGACTTGTTTTTGTTTGCATGCCTTGATCAGCAGCAAAATATGATGTTGATATTGATTAAGTTAACATTAGGTTTCAGAGTTAATATCCACAGAGATAAATGGGGATTCTTCACATCTTATTCAGCAGGTGTCTCAAATCTGCAGTCTGAGCGTTTCCCCAATCCAACCCTCACACATGGTTCCCAGCAACACCTAGGCCCAAGCACCCACTGGCTGCAGAGAACACTGTTAAGTCCAAGAAGTTGCTCTGGCTGCCTCTGCCACAATGTGAACTGCTCTGGCCAGGGAATCTCCCACTTTGACGTGCTTCTACAGCCAGTGGGTTTTGCCTTTCAGTTAACCCCAGGCTGGGGTGAAAATCCCAGCACAAGGATGCAGATGTTAATTATCATGGGTGGGAAGGCAGGGGCCTATCATGAAGATACAGATGTTAGGGTGGACAGGGAGATTCCAGTGCAAGCATGTGGATGTTAGCAAGGGGGCATCCCAAAGTGAGAATATGAGGGTGTCAGAGTGAGCACTCAGTTTCATGTCTTTTTTAGGATCCTGGTCTCCATTTGGATTCTTAGTGAAATACACTTGGGAATCTTTTTATTTGGCACCAGGTGTTTGAGGTCTTTGGCTGAACTCGGGGCACATTTTCTAGCTTTTCTCCACAAACCATAAGACCTAAAGTCTTTCTTTAAAAAAAAAAAAAAAAAAAAAAAGGCTGGAATTCTCTTCTAATACCATGCACCAACAAACAAGCATAATCTATTAAGTCAGAGCAATCACAATTGATAGCCATGAGGCATCGGGTTGTGAAGTTCCCAAATTTGTCTTAATTCTAATAAAGGGCTTTTCAGAAAAAAATTAAAAAAGCCCCAATTGTCAGGAGGCTTGTGATATCAGGAGAGTTGGCAACGCTGATACCAGTTTCACAGCTTACACCTAAGGACGGGTCGGTTCTGCACATACCTCCCCTGGCCACAAAGACGTGCTGGCAGCAACATGGAACTAGCAGCAGGAAGCCACTCTGGCTCCGCTGCACTGCTGGTGTTGGCGATAGAGGCCCCCAGCGGGTTTTAAATAACCCAAAGGTGGCAGGTGGGGCGGGAGTGTGCAGGCCACCAGGAAGGGTCAGGGGACGTGTGTGTGTGGGGGGGGGGGAAATGTGCACAGACCCCCCCCCCCATCCTCCTGGAGCTTTGCCAGAGGAATTGCCCACTGGCCCGCTAAGAGGATTTAAGGACTGACAATGGCCCTAAGGTAAACTGAGTTTGAGACCCCTGTTACACAGCTATTGTTTCATGCTAACTGAACACTCTGACATTTCTGACTTGGTTTACATACAGTTCACATCATGAAGGTTTTGTATGCAACTATATGGTCTACATATTCTGTGGGTTTTTTAAACAAAGGTTTGGAGTGAATAAAGTTAGAGCTCCGTGCTTTGCTCACGTGCTGCTGTGAGCTTGTTCAGTCTGAACTCTTAGCATACATCTGGAGAAAATGTATGCTAATATAACATTATGGTTGAGATTCTACATGTACAAAGTCCCAATGCAGAGAGCAAAGCAGCAGGCTATTGGCATTCCCTCTGCTTGCCCTAATCACATACTGTATATATGCACCCATACAGAGTAACTAAAACCAGTGGGGTTTTGTATATCATTAGGCTAATGAAAGATTAATAGAAAATGCAGGAAAATAAACATATGTAGAATTTCTATGGAGCTTAGTAAAGAAACCAAAGGACTGGGAAAAGCAACGGACATTTATTATTTGAAGAATGAGTATGTTAGCACAAATCTGAACTACAATGCTGGATGTGTTGATTCATACTGATCCTTTTGGCAATTTAAAACTCTGTATGGTTTTCCAGCGAAGCTGGGAAATATGTAACCAATGATAAATTCTGTATTATACTATTTATTGCTTCATATTTTGGCTGCAAGGCAAAGTAGAGAGCGGTGGCTGTTACCCAGAGGTATGGCTGGCAGATACGATAGGCAAGAGAAGGGTAAGTATTCCCTGCTGCCAACCCTGCACTGGACACCTAGGCTGTGTATGCCCTGACACTTCACCACACCCTCTCCCCACTTTTGAATTCTGCACTGCTCATCCATCCCTGCTCTGGGGCAAGCCAGCAGGAGGCCACTCAGGGGTGTCTGTCAGGTGAGTGAGGCAGCTTAGCCAGGCGCTGCCCAGTGCTGGAGCATTTGGTAGTTTGGGTGAGGGTCAGTGCCTTGGCCCAGTGCTTGGGAAGTGGGAAGCTTGGAACAGCATGGGAGCTGGCCTGGTGGCTCTCCCCACTACTGAGACTAATCCATTGCTTGGGGGCTGGCACACGAGCCCGGAACTTCAGCCCAGCGCTGGGACTTTCGGGCTGGTGGCTCTGCCTGCCCCTGGAGCCAGCCCAGCTTAGCTGGTAGATAGTGGCTTTTGGGGTGGAGAGGCAAGCGGTTCAGCATGCACTCAGCAGGGGGAGGAACTTGGACCAGTGCTAGGATTGGGCTGATGTTTGAGGGGCTGGCATCTTGGCCTGGCACTGGAATCTCATCTGAGGTTGGAGTGGACTTGACCCAGTGCTGGGGCCTGGCCTGTGGCTTGGAATGGCAGGGAGAGGCAAGGTGGGGCTGCTCCAGTCATGGGGAGGACCCTTCAGAGCTCCTCCTATTTAGGCAGGGGGAGTTACAGTAGTTCTGGTGTGTGGGAACAGGGTCTTGTGCAGAACGGTGGGGCTGGCAAGCTAGCCTCCTCAAAGCAGGGGTTCACTCACTGTCCAGCCCCAGCCATCTTGGTAGCTCACCCCAGACATGGGTGGTGTGGCACTCACCAGGTCAGCATGGGGAACGAGGCTGCCCATGCTCTACCAACATTCAGAACATGGGGGCCTGGCTCCATTCATGTTTGGGGGCCGGCTTCCACCATGGCCCCGCTTGCCACCCACGTGCACCTCTCTCACAAGGTCCCTGTGCCCCGGGCAGTGGCTGGCTGCCACTCACCCCTCTCCTCCATTGGCCAAAGTGGCAAGCTCCTACTCAGCCAGAGAAGCCCCTAGAATTCCCCCCACCTGCACGGAAGAGCCTTAGGGCAGCTGCAGCGATGCCACCCCAATCTGCTCTGGGGAAATCTGCAGCATCTCTTGATTCAAGGATGCTTTTGAACCTCATTCAGGTTCTGGGTGGCTGAGACAGTGGTATTTTCTACTCCGCTGCTTCAACCACCCCGGAACCCAGATGTTTTCCCCCAGAGCAGGCAGAGCTACCACAGCAACAGCCAGTGTCTCCATATCCTTTTAAATCACCGGGGCAATTGCCCCATTTTACCCCCCCCACACACACACACAATGGTGGGTCTAACTTGCTGGGAGAGGATGCCACGCCCCAAAAGCTGCCCCAGTTCATAGAGGGCGGGGGGAGTCCTCTGGTCCTAGCCCCAGGGCAGCCTGCAGCCGGTTCTCCTCTGCCCCATCCCAAAGCCCACATGCCCAGCCAGCGCCCTCGCCCTTGCACTCAACTCTAAGCCCCCTCCTGCACTGGGAACGCGCCCTGCAGCCCTGTGCCCTGGACCTGAGCTCCTCCTGCACCTCAAATCCCTGATCCTCACCCCAGCCAGAGCCCGCCTCCCTCCCCCCCCGCATTGGGCAGCAGGGCGGGGAACCTGCTCAACGCGGCTTCCAGCCCATCTGCACATTATTTTAAACAGACACCGGCTCACAGGCAGGTGGGGGCGGGAGCGGGACCTGTTCTGGGCCCCACCAAACACGGTACAAGCCTGGCGCCCCGGGGGGGGGGAGGGTGCCCGATCTGTCCCTTCAGAACTAGCGTCCCCCCGCGCGCTCCCGAGGCCCCTTCCCGCTCTCGGAGCCTCGGCTTCTACCCGAGCCCCGGCGCTGCCACGGGGCTGGCGCCGGGATGCGCGCGCCACAGCCTGCCCACGCGCGCGCCCTGGCTACTGCCCTGCGCCTCGCGGCGCGGAGTCTCAGCCAGCGGGGCCGCGGGGGAGCGATTTGCCAGGTTTTGCGACGGGCCGTAAAGAGCCAGGGAGCACGGCCGCGCCATGAGGAAGAGGAGGCCCCGGCTGCCGCTGATCGGCGGCCTGAGCAAGAAGCAGAAGCGGCACCTGCGGGAGTTCGGGGAGGAGCACCCGTTCCACGACAGGCGAGTGGGCGCGGCCCGCCCGGGGGCTCCGCTGCAGCCGCGGCCTGAGTGGCGCGTGATGTGACTCGTGGGGCCGCTGCCCCTTTGCAGCCTGAGCTGCCTTGTTCTTCCCCGTGTTCTCCCCCGCCGCGCAGAGCGCGAGTGCCCCCCCCCCCCGGGCTTCTGACGCTGCAGCGGGGGCAGCACCTCGCTGCCGGCCTCCGATTCGCCCCGAGAGAGCAGCGGAGGCTGAAGGAGGCGAGCGGGCCCCTGAAGTAGGAAGTGAGGCGGCGGCGGCGGCGAGAGTTGTAGCGATCGCCCCGAGCTTAGCCCCACCGGCTGCTCCCAACCCTGCGTGCCCTGGGGGGAGGCCTGCGGAGAGTCTGCCTGCAGCCGGGCCCTCGGCTCCCGGGGAGGCTGCTCCCTGCTGGGACAGGCTGGCCGGGGCCGGGGCGCTGGACCAATGCTGCTGGACCAAACTGGAAACCCGGTGTATAATGCAAACCACTTCAAGCCAGGGGTGCTGCAGTGCCGACACCCCCACCCCCCATTTCCAGCATATAGGGGAAGGGGCTGGCTTGAAAAGAGCCAGCCCGGGGAGGCAGGCTGCTCTTACTTTAGAAGGCCACGATGGCGAGTGATAAAAGCAGGTGGCTGGGAGACTCCTACTGTGTCCCTGGTTCTTTGTAACTTTGGATGAGACACTTGACTGGTCTAAACCTTAGTTTCCCCATTACTCATCCACCTTTCCTAAGTGGGTTTAGATCTTTATCTGACAAGCGCCTCTCTATTCAGATACAGTTGTATTAAAGCTCCCCCCTCTGCTGCCTACAGTCCAAATTGAAAGTCAGATGTTTCGTATTTGGCCTTGAGGCAGTGACTTTTTACTGCGTACGAAGTGAGCTACACTGATAGAAACCTGTAACAGGCCCCTTCCTATGTGGGCTGCGCTTTTGAGTGTCCTGCAGCGGTTTAGTGGAACTCCATAGTTGTGGAGACTGCAAACATTCTGACCTCCCTCTGACAATGGCTTAGGCTGACATGGTCAAACTCTGTGTTACTCTACACTCTGGACAAGCCCATTGAGTTAAATCAGGACCTAATTAGATGTGGTAGGTTTAAAACAGAGACACAATTAAACTATTTGCCTACAATCCAAACCTAATGTGTGAGCATCCTGTGCACACCAAGAGGCTTGTTGGGTTTCATTTAATTTTCTCCCCCTCCTCCGGGGGTAACCCTATCCACCCCTGCAGCATTCTGCTTTCTCCACCTGCCACATCATCCTCACTTGTGAAAATTCCAAGTGGGACTTGGCTGATCAGTGTGAATATTATGAAGTGTCACGTGGAGATCACAGGTTTTAGAAACTGGAGATAGCATGTTGAACGGCCAGCTGTGCACCTGAGGGATATGCTGTCAGCTGCAGAGTCCTGAGAAATGGTGCTGAGGACTGTTGTCTCCCCCTAGAGCCACCCTTATCCAAGTTAGAGACTGTTAGAATGAATGAGACTAAGTGGATCTGATTGGTAGCCCATAATAGATCTGTTTTTATGGATCTCTACATGCTGCTACTGTCTCATGAGGGATGAGTACAGTTTGAATGTTTAGTCCAGTTTATGTAGTGTTTGGCTTTCACAAACCCCTGCTGATTCATCTGCCAATTAACTATAAAGAGATCCTTCACTAGTATGGAATTGAATTGCTAGCCAGTGTGTTTTACAACATTTAGCAAGATGCTGCATGTGAGTTTTTTTTCTAGAGGAACAGTACTTCCCTGCTAGTTTACTGATCCTATCGTAGTGCTGTAAATGCTAGTTTGCTCCAGTTAGCTTTTGTTATATGAACTTATTTAGGAGAATAACCATGTAATCAATTGGGGGCTTTATTGTTAATGTTTGTAAGGGAATTTGCCTGTCAGAAGCAGCAAAGCAGAATGCTTGGCTTAGGGATGTGACAGGTTAATCCAGTGGTCCCCAACCTTTTGGGACTGCCGGGGGCGGTGCATGAGCTGCGCCCCCGGGAGCAGCGGCCGTGCATGTTCCAGGCGCCTGGGGCACAAGAATGGCTCGGGCTGGTCACTAGACGGGTGTACATAAATGTCCTGGCAGGCACCATGGTGCCCGCGGGCACCGAGTGGGGACCATGTTAACTGGTAAGCATCACCCTTAATGGGCGATACTTACTGTTTGGTTAATTGGTGGGGCTGGTGTGCATGTGTGCGCACTCCAGCTCAGCTGATTTAACTGTTTAAACAGTTAAATGGGATTTTACATCCCTAGCTTGGTGGTTATAGCTTTTGTGAAAGACGAGTCATTTCATCCTCTGCCAGACTCTGTAACTGCCTTAATTCCTCTCCTTCCCCAGTCAAACTACCATAATAGGGCACTTTCCCTTTCACCAGTCTGATTCATTAAACTGTTATTTTATGTTAACTCAAAGCCAAAATCACCCAGTTGCATTTTATAGGCTCAATGTCCCTCCTCCCTGGCACAGGGCTCTTAACTCCTCAGAGTTTTTTCTTCTACCTCTTTCTATAGATTGCTTTAGTCTTGCCAGACCTTTCTGGCTGGCTGGTATGGAGAACAGATTACCTTCTAGGACCATAGTATCCAACCAGTTCTGAAGCAGTAGCCTCTATAGTGAACTAGTCACATTCAACTGGCCAAATAGCCACATGTGGACACCACAGCTATAAGGAGCTTCTCTGGTCCTTTAAATTATAAGTGTGTGTCTCTTTATCTCTCTTTTACCCTTGTATCAAGGCATCAGTCCACATCTCCCTAGAGCTCTTGGTCACCCACTCTAGGCTATTCTTAGGTCTTTCCTAGCTCTTGGTGTCCCTCTTGAAGATGGCCATTCTTGAAGGGTCATTCTTACAGGAAGCCCTACCTTTGGAGCTATCATTATGTGATGTTTGGCACCTGACCCAAAAAACTCACTTGGGAGGTGGAGTACTAGGCATGGCTATGGTTGAGTCTAGTTCCCCTTAAAGATCTAGCCCATGCTGTAACATTTAGCTTTTTTTCAAAGTTGGCTTTTAATTACACTGAGACTTTTTGGGGGTTCATATTTAGTGTTCCCTTTTCCTCATCCCATCATTTTATTATGTCATATGTGGAAAAATGGTCAGATAATTGAAATTTATTTTTCTTAATTATGTCTTTTCAGGGTTTCTGGAAGAGAAGAAACAACTGAAATTTGTGAGCTGGTAATACACTATTACTATTTTTATAGCCCACTTTGCAATGTTATTGATGGTCATGAAACTAGTGTAAAGCATTAGACAGTATGGAGCTAATTTAGATGCCAAATCTAGATTAAAATTTAGGTAAAAACCTGCTTGTAGAATACTTCCAGTAAAATTAAAAAATCATTAAAAACAGTTTTGTTTGATTTTAAACATTTCTCTGACAGATTTGCAATCCAAACATTTTAGCATTGCCTAGAACAGGAAGTAAAATTGAGTAGAAACTGATGAGTCTCTTTGTCATCAAAACTAAGTGTAAAATGTCTACGTTCTATTGTCACCCAGCAATAATGGTGAAAAGTAAAACTTTAAAATTGAGTGTTAATAAGTATAAAATAAAACTCGAGAGTGTCCCTTGTAACTGTCTTACTCATGGACGTTATAGGGTAGGCAATTTGATTTTCATTCTCCAGTTAAACTATTTTTTCACTGAGTGAAGGGATTTCATTCAAGTTTGTTCCATTGCTCTAGATCTGTAGTGCTTTCATTTTGTTTTGGTCAGGAAAAGGGAATCCTCTCCTCTGTCCCCTTTGAGGTACATGAAGCGGTTTCACAACTTTAGGGTGAAGATTGGATTCTTTTGCTGGTTTGTTTCATCAGCCATAGTTCACATTGTTGCGTACAGTATCTCTGTTGCCTCTCTCTCCAAGATTTCAGGAGCTGAAAAGGAAAATTTACTCTCATGGGGATGCTTGTCAGTGTTCCTACATAGTCATGTGGATTTGTAATGAAGGTTGCAGCGTGAAATTTATTTGCAGTCCTAGCCAAACATTATTACACTGGATCATGCTGTGGTCTGGTATAGCAGATGAGCTAGTATTCTGAATATTGCATAGGTAGTCAAGGTTGGCCTGCTTCCAAGTTCTGTAGTGTCATTATAAGGGACTTTTGCTGACTTAGTCTTTCAGAGATCGAGTTTGCCTCATTGAAAGTCAGATGTTTCGTATTTGGCCTTGAGGCAGTGACTTTTTACTGAGTATGAAGTGAGCTACACTGATAGAAACCTGTAACAGGCCCCTTCCTATGTGGGCTGCGCTTTTGAGTGTCCTGCAGCGGTTTAGTGGAACTCCATAGTTGTGGAGACTGCAAACATTCTGACCTCCCTCTGACAATGGCTTAGGCTGACATGGTCAAACTCTGTGTTACTCTACACTCTGGACAAGCCCATTGAGTTAAATTAGGACCTAATTAGATGTGGTAGGTTTAAAACAGAGACACAATTAAACTATTTGGGTCTGTTCAAGAGCAGAATCATGGAATGCAAAACTTAAAATGGGAGGTGTTGGGCTGGAAACAAACATTAAATGAACATACTGCAGTTTTGTATATGTAGCCACACTATATGTACTAGGCTTTTAGGATACATGCCCATTGACATGTGGAAGGAGTAATATGTATGTTCTGGAACACTGTTTTCACATTCAGCCTGAGAATTCCGATCACTCACATTCAGAAAGTGATGGAGAGAGTGACCCAGAACAGGTCTCAGTGTACCACAAGCTACTGGCCACATTAAAGACAGTTCCAGATGCCAACAATGAAGATGATGATGAAAACGAGTCTGAAGAAGATGGTGAGAGTGATGAGGCAGAGACAGGCAGTGAAGAGTTTCAGGAGGGGGAAGATGTAGATGATTCAGCTGATAAAGAAGATGAGGGTGATGTGCAGGACAAGGAAGAAGAAGGTACTTTTTGTTTGTCTAATGCAGGGATGGGGAACCTTTTTTGGGTCGGGGGCTGCTGATCCACAGAAAAATCAGTCGGGGGCTGCACAGAAGTAAGAAACAAAACAAAAACCCCTCACTGATTGAGACGGAGAAAGACACTCCCCACATTTCCTCTTGCCCTCTAAAGGCCAAAATATTTGAGATGGAAGGAAACCTCCTTCGTCACAAGGAGAGTCTCATTTCCAAGGTTGAGTAGCAAAGAATTCTAGTGAAGAGGTGGCAGCTTTACAAAATTGTAGCTATTAAAATGGTATTGTTTGGCAGCTCAAGCACCCATCTGCAAAGATGTTGTTTAAAATAATCTCTAGGGCATCACGTGTGAGGGTCACTGTGAGCCTTTGTTACTGTAAAACACAACCCAGTTTTGTTTTTGGATAGAATATTGAGAAAAATAACCAGTAGCTAAAGTAGGACTTGAAATGTAACCAGCAAGAGTCAGCTGTCCATACAGAGTGACTTTTAGGAGAACATAACTCATTTCTTTCTTCAATAATTCACAGCTAAAGATACAGCAAAGCAGACGCTTGAGCAGGAGCAAGCCAACAGAACAGATACCTCTAGTGACCCAAAACATGGAGCAAGTGAAGAGTTCACTGATGTGAAACTTGAATTTGAATTTAGCTTGGAAACCAATTTCTTGGATGAGGAGACTGGTGATTACAATGCAGATGAGAGAGAGAAAAACTCTTCTGTCATGGTTTCAGAAGGTAAAATACAGTATTGGTTTGTGTAGTTAGCTGACACTAGTAGGGCTCCTGTAGTTTGACAGTTTACACCTGTTTACAATAGCCACACATGGCAAGACTGCAAATTCCTTAAACATATGATACCTAGCCTTTGAATTCTCACATAACATCCCTGTTATGGGACTTGTAAGTCTGTTATGTCTATGTAAGCTACATTTGAAGTTCACCTGGTAATGTGTATAGAGTCATTGACTGCAGACTTGGGTATCTCTTTATTCCCCGGTTAACAGTGACATGATTGGGACTGCTGGTAGGAGAGAGCAGAATGTTGAATTTACCCACACGAAGGCCATGCAGGTAATGCAAACAAAGACTGAATTTTGAGAATGTAGATGCCATCTGTACTCAACTCCTGCATTTCAAGAAACAATGGCTGAGATTCTTACTGCTGCTGTGGCCCCTTTAATGCCAAGAAAAAGGGCTGGAGAGGGCTTTAGGCATTTTACATCAGTGTGTAGCTAGAGGGTTCACTTGGCACTAGAACAGGCATAAGGTGGACTTCTGAGCATCCCCTCAGAAGCCCTTATGTAACATGCAAGCCAGGAGCATACTCTGTAGATTTTGGGCAATGATCCAGCCCAAGGAAGTTGCTGTAATGCAGACATGCTGTTTGCACCGTCTAAGTAATGACCGGCTTGAAGACGCCAAAGGCTGTGCGTTCTGTGCTGTGCTTGTTAGCAGTGAAGCTGAGAATCTTCCTCTAAATGTTAAATCAAACGGAGATGTGGAACCTAAACTCCTGTGTTTGAATCACAATACCATGTGCAGTGAAAAAGTACCATACCACACATGGGCACTTGCAGAATTTCTGTGCCTGTTTTATGCTGTATGGTTTTGCTATTAGATGGGATAATTTGAGAGAAATTATATTTGCAGCATCCCTGGTGACACTGGCTTGTCTCCTTACAATGGCAGTTGATATTAAATCTGGGTTGGAATTTGCTAAATTGCTAAAGTAGGATGGAAGCATCAAAGAGCCAGGTGATGAGAGTAACTGTTCATTCTTGTTATCCTGGGAATATTGCTTCTGTTGTGGGCATTGCATTTTAATAGGAACTACCAGTTTTTCAAATACATACTTGGCCATCACAGTGTCATTGTTCAGCTGATAAACGATGTTTCTTTGTGAAATTGTGGACTGCAAGTTGCTTCTCTAACCTGTGGTAGAAAGGGAAACCAAGTCTTGTAGAACAATAGATGGGGTACATCAGTCCGGGAACAAACTTCTGTTCTGTCCTTAGCACCATTTTCAGGAAGTCACTGCGGGATATCAGGCCCCTTCCGTGGCCAGCCAATACTGGAACCAGAATAAACTGTAACAAATCAGGGATGCTCTTATCTTTACAGTAGTATTCTCTTCAGTGACATTGATGGGATGATATGCATAGTATTTCCACAGTTTAGAAAACCCCATGAATTCTGAGCACAAAATAACCTCAACTCATTAGCATTAGGATTCTCTACTGAATATTTTTACTTATGAAATGAGCAATACCATGTGATGCAATTATTATCCGAGCCTGATTTTCAAAAAGCTGTATCTATGAATGTGCAGGCTGTTGTGTACGGACTGCTACCTGATCAGCTTGTGCAATTAACTTGCTTAACTTAATTGAAAATCAGACCTTTAAAGATCTCAGAAGTTCTTTAGGATGGTAGGAGAGATTAGATCAATCAGAGTATTCACTATCTTTTACGGAAATGAAATTTTTTGAAAGCAGGATTTTTTTCAATTGCTTCTCTCCCATAACTAGAACAGTATTGACATAATTGATCAAAAGTACCCTATCCCAGACATGGCTTTCTAGGAAAAAAGAAACTGGCCCATTATTACTATTTTTTCGTATGATGGGAGATGCTAAGTGATGTACAGCAGTACAAAAGCCCAGGTTAGATGGAAAATGACTACACCCTTGGAATGCTGTCCACTAATCTCAGTTGTTATTGTCCCTGTCCACACTTGTTGTGGGGTTGAACCGCCATTGTCTCCAAAGTGGTGCAATTTTAAAATGTTTGTTTATGTGCAGAGTATTTGCTATTCTGTAAAAGTGAAAATGTCTCTTCCCTTCAAACGCTGTAAAATCATTTGCTCTAGCAGTTACGTTACCTGGCTTAAAAATATGTTTGCCTCAATTTGCAAATCTGTTCAGAATGTTTATTCCAGATAGAATAACAACAGCTGCTTGTGTTTTAAACAGATCCATTCAAACAACATATGACCAAAGAACTGGAAGAAAAAGAAATAGAAAACATTTTGTCACATCCTAAAAATACAGTTCAGCTAAAGGTAAGGATGTGCTTGTTTTCTCCATCATGAACTTATACAAGGTGCCTGCATTAAATGAAATTGATTTTTAGCTTGCAAAGTATACAAAAGGATTAATGTTATTCCAAATTCCAGTGTCTGCTCAGAAATAGATTCAGAATATTTTGTATCAGTTGGAACTCTTTTCAACATTCAATCAGACTGAATTGTTGCTGAGATTTTTCTGTTTTGCCTAGTTAAAATTAGGCATGTGAGAGGTTAACTGGTTCCAGTTAACTGGTGGGGACTGGAGGCTGAGGGCAGAAGGCTGCTCCAATTCTGAGGGACCCGCAACGGACAGGTACTACTTTGACCAGTGGGCCCGCATGCATGACAGTCACGGGCTGCTCTAGCTAGGCTGAAAACTTGTGCTTGTCCAGGATTTGAATCTGGGATCTCACACCTAAGACAAGACTCCTCCTCTGCACAATGAGCCACACTTAACAGATCTGCTCTTTGATCTAATTTTTCAAATACAAGCATTTGTCACTAAGGCTACATCTACACTGCAAGGTTTTTTGCGCAAAGCCAGGTGTTTTTGCACAAAAACCCATGGAGCTTCCACACCTCAAATATGCTTTTGTGCAAGTAAATGATCAGTAAAATGGCGGAACAGAGGGCGTTTTTCGGCATAGGTAAACCTCCTTTTACGAGGCATAACTCCTTTTTGTGCTACAGCTATTGTGCGAAAAGGCAAGCGCGGATGCTCCAGAGAAGAAGTGTAGGTGCTCTGATTGCCATTCGCTGAATGGCAATCAGAGCATTCTTGTACAAGAGCATCCATGCAATGTGGATGCTCTCTTGCGCAAAAGCACATCGCTTTTGCGATGTGCTTTGAGGTATGGACGTGCTCTTGTGCAAAAAGTTTTTGCGCAAAAACTCTTGTGCAAAAGGCTTCTTGCACAAGAAGCATGTAGTGTAGACGTAGCCTAAGGGTTCTGTTTCCTGGGTGGGGGTGGAGGAGGGAGTGTTAAAAATGCCCAGCATATGTAACATCTTGGAAAAATTATCCAAGAGGGAACCTGAAGCCATCAACTCTGTTCTCCTAGTAGTTTTAGAAAATCTGGTAATGAATAGGAACCAAAGCTGGATAGATGGAAAATATTTTAGAAAATGAATACAATTTTTTATTCCTTGAATTGCCACAGCATTCAAACTGAGCTAGACACTTTCCAATACAGGTGCAGCCTTTATTGAGAAGGGTGTGTGATCTATTTCAGATTTTAAATTGATGTTTTTTCTCAGTTGTAATCTTACTTAACAATTATCATTAGTTTTGTAATCCTAGTACTGACTCACTATAATGAACTGCATGAGATGCATCTTGATAGTCATTGTCCTAGGACCACTGAATCCTATCATTCATGTCCATGACATTCTGCTTCTAGTGCCATGTTGATTACATCTCCATGAAAGTAGTTTTTTCTCTCTCGAGCAAGCGAGCATCCAGTTATTCAACACCAGCATAGATTAATTTTTAAGTGACTGATTTTTAATCAGCAAGCAAGAAATCTTGATATAAATAATTCAAATTTATTGGCATAATTTGATGCTACTTTTTTCTTGTAGAAAATATATGCAAAACACATTTATTTAAGTAATATAGAGAGTTAACATATCTGAATAGATTTGTAATTTTTACATTTTTAATATGTTAGAAAGTGGCGAATGATAAATTTTTCAGTAGATTAATTTTTATTCGTGATTTGTCAAGCTGCGTTTTGATGGAAATTAGAATGTAGTTTCAAAAATCTATAAAACTGTTTTAAAACTTTTTTAGTAAGCAATTAAAATTACCTTAATTTTTTGTATGCATAATATTTTAAAAAGCAAGTGTATTAAAACATATTTTGCATTCAAAACTAACTGATTTAGTAAATAAAAGAAGCATATCTGTAGCTAATGAGTTGCACTGATTGTTTCTGGTCAGCATGCCCTTTACATCTTTGAAATTAATAGATATCCACTCACACCTCGTTGTTGTACTCATATCCTGCTTTTTCTAGTTGAATGAACTGAAATAAAGAAAATATTCTCTCTGCACTTGCAGAAGAGGCTATTACAGTCAAAAGTTGGGCTCAGCATTTTGTCAAACTGTTGTTCAGGTACTTATGATCAGTGCAACGGTCTTATTTTCTTTTAAACTGTGGGAACAACAATGTACTGCTTGAATGTTATTTTTCTTTAAATTATTTTAATAGATTGTAGTATAGTATATTTAGGTTGTAAAATGAATGGTCATAATTTTAAAGAAGTTTCTTAGAGAGAGAAATAATTTGCATTAAAATACAATAGCCTTCTTTCTTTATCATTTATTTTTATCCATATGTTGTGTTGTCTTACTGTTACTCAGGCTGGAATCTGATATTTAATCAGAATCTTATGGAAAGCCATGATTTTCTTGTTAAAGATGGGCATAGATACAGATATAGAGCAAGTATAAATTGATGAATGATGCACATTGGTAAATTGTGTTCAAGTGAGACTAAAGGAGGTTAAATTGGTGCAACTTATGTGGTGAAAGGCTAGAAGATGCTAACATCTTATTTAACTTGTACCTTCTAGTTACTTCCCCAACTGCACTCATCACTTCTGGTCTTTCAGAATGTAAATCACCCTAGATTATGCTTCCTGGTTAAACTCTCTAAAACACAGCAACTAACATGTAATTTACATCGCCTCTGAACTTGTTCCTTGATTTTAAAAAAGTGCATACATGAATAATTTACCAAGAAACTAAATGATATGTCTATACTATGGAGACTCTATGAGCATTGCAATGCTCTTCTAGCCCTGTGGTATACATGCAGCTTACACTGACAGAAGTTGTCCTGCAAATGTAGCAAACAGTGGGGGTTTTGTTGGCAGCTACATTGGTCAGAGGTGTGAGTTTTTCATGGTCCCCATCTGAAGTACCTTTTTTCAATAAAACCTTTTAATGTAGACCAAGCCCCAGAGACCGTGCATATGGAAGGAAGAATGGTTTTTAATTTGTATAAAATTTGAGAGATTAGTGTTTCATGTATGTTGTTAAAATAACTGCTATAGCAATGCATATTTTTGGTTGTGTGGAGCTAATGTTGGATTTTTCTTTTTCTTTTCCAGTGGCCAACGCTAGGCCAGTTAGTTTTTTCTTCTGCACTACAGCAGTCAGAAACTTTTAAGCCATGTAAAGAAGCTGGTTTGAAACGGCTTCATCTTCATAAGACTTTAGAATCTACCTGGCCAGAAGTGAATCGCCAGTTCTTATCCACACGGACTAAACAGAGCAGTCACCCATTTACCCTGTTGCAAAAAGAACTCTTTTATATTATGAATTGCTACAGGGACTTGTTCTATCCAGAAAGAACTGCCTTGGGGAATGGGGAAGAAGTCCGTCATACTTACTGTCTTCATGCAGTGAATCATGTCCTGAAGGCAAATGCCCAGGTCCTGAGCAATAATGCCAAACGAAGAGATCACAAGTCAACAGTTGAGAGTGATGACTTGAGGGACCAAGGACTCACTAGACCTAAGGTGGGAGGACTGCATTAGCTTAATCTTTTCTGGGGTAATTGATTCTGCCATGCAAATGTTATAATTGTTTATCCTGGGCTCTTCCTGTAGCTCATCATATCTTGTGACATGTTTTCAATTTTTGTCCTTCCACACTGGCTGATCATGTTGCCTTGAAGCTCTCTGCCAGGGGCAAAGGTAAAGTGTCTCGGAGAAGGGCTAACTTTAGTTTGCACGTTTTGCAGGCAGTCTAATTCAAGGAGACCCCTTTTTTTTTTCTAGAGCCATGACAGATTGATGTGTGTCTCCTTCCTTGTTCTTATTCCATTGCTGTTCTTATTCCATTCCACAGCCTCCATATCTCCCTTTAAAACTTATATTGTTTGTGCTTTTAGAGATCAACATCTATACATACTGCCCCAGATAATCACTGGCTGCTCTTAGGCCCAGGGGATATGGTTCTGTATAGTCACTAATCTTCAGCTAAATAATTAGGAGTTCCTACTCCCTTTCCCCTGTTTCGCAAGCACTACTGTTGTTACAGGTAACGCTTTGCTTCAGACGGAATTCCTCTGCTGTTATTACATAATTCTGATGCTGTGTCAATTGAAAACAGCAGGGATCTGTTTGTATTGGCTGTGGGGGATCTGGTCCCATCAGGTTCCAGTGAGGCCACTTTTTCCGTTTCACTGGTGATGAGGCCCAGATTAGAGCTGTCCTGCTATTAAATTATGCTCTTGATAGAGAGCCTGGCATGAAGCCACCATAAACTGATTAGACAGCTGGATTCAGTTTGCACGTATTCGTCACTGGAAGTGTCAATGGCCTTGTTTAATAGTTCCAGTGTTGGCTTGTTGCAGTATGTTGTGGACAAATCACCTTTTAAAAATATCCTGTTTGGGCTTTTTTCTTCTATCTATTTATTTAGAGTATTTGGTTCTAGTAAAAGTTAAGGCACAAACTTAGAGCCAACAGAGTGCCAAGTCCAAGGAGCTGCATAGATACTGCTCCAGCCATTTGGCTGGATAACCTGTGTACAGGCCTTTGTTAGCTTATGGCTTGAGAACAGGAAGATCTGCAGAATAGCACATTCTTTGGTGCCCGTGCCCATGCCCATGTCCATGCCCTGCATACTAATGACCCGAGTGCCCTCTGCAGAGCTGAGCACCAGACTATAACTTGGGGTAAACACCTGGGCATCCATTGTACAGTAGAGCTTCACAGGTTCCACTTCCAAGGGTTTCTCTTTCCCCACAGAAAAGGGGGCTAACTGGACTCCTTATTGCATTTCCTGCTCTGAGTCACTTACAGCTGATTTTGTTATAAGGTGTTTGGAAGCTGTCATCTAGGGCCTGTTTTAGTGGAAGTGCATTTTGAAGAACATCACTGAGCCAACTTCAGGATCGAAACGTATCTGTTGAGTCAGTCTTCTCTTGCAGGCACAACCCTCTAGCTTGGAATGTATTGGCAAGGGCTCCGTATGTATTTCCTTTAATTGCTGGGAAATGGCCAAATTGCACAGTAAAGGGCACTGTGTGTAATAATAAAATTCAGCCATCTATGTATTTTTTTTTTTTTTGTGCTCAAGAGAAGGCCTCCTTACTCAAGGACGTTGTGTGTGTGGTGTTGTTTTTTTTTTTTTTTTTTAAATAAGTCTCTTGGTCCATACAGGTGCTGATAGTAGTGCCTTTCCGTGAATCTGCTTTACGGGTGGTGCAGATTTTCATCAGCCTCCTCGAGTCAGGGAGTAAAAAAAAAATAGATGTAAGTAACAAAAAGCGCTTCAAAGGGGAGTTTGGTTCTGATCCAACCGACAGACCTCCTAACCTGAAAAGACCTGAAGATTATGAAGCTGTGTTTGCAGGCAACATCGATGACCATTTCAGGATAGGTAATAAAATAATTTAATCAATATTTTAGCTCAAAAAATTAAACGGTGATATGCTTTTCCTAAGCAACTTAGGATTTCTCTTGACTTCGAACAAAAATTAGATTCCTAAGTGTTTAAGTCACTTTTAAAAATGTGGTTTAATTGTTTTTGAAAAATTGATTCTTGGTCAAGGGTGACTTTTGTTTGGTTGATTTTGGTGAAAAGTTTTTCTGCTTCTTGAGTCAGATCAAGTTTAATATACTTTAGAACCTAGTTTCTTCTGTTTAAAGCAGTTTGTTTTCACTGATGTTATTAATCAGTAATGGCTTGAGGAAAAAATAGCAATTCTGTAATGAGAAAAGCAATTTTTTACTGTATTGAATCAGATTTCCAGCAGCATTTTCATGCATGTAAAGGGTTGGGAAATGATGTGAATAGTGGTTGAGCAGAAAATGTCAAGACTGTTTAATAAACTGAAATTCCATGCTGATTTGGAAGCTTAGTATGCATAGAATTAGCTTGATGTCACAATGAACAACTACTTACCCGAACTCATCTGGACAGATTAAAAAAAAGGCTCTTAAAATTATTGTCCTTTGAAAGATAAATTGGCATTCAAAGATATTTGATAATGTTGTGGAAATGCAAACTGTTGCCTCCAACCATCAGGAAATAGTTGTCCTCTACTGAGGCTACGTCTAATCGCGTTCTGGCGCTGTTTCGAACAAGCGCCATTTGGAAACTGAAACTGCGGTTTAGATGCAGTTTTTCCGACAACAGGGTGATTGTATAGGATCTTTTAAAAAATTGCCCTGTTGTCAGAAAAGCCAGGTCTAAACTGCGGTTTGTTTCGAAATGGCGCTTGTTCAAAACAGTGCTAGAACATGATTATGTAAATGAAGTACGGGATATTTAAATTCCCGCTTCATTTGCACCTTCAAAACGTCTAATTTACATCTCTCTGCCGACAGAGGGGTGTAGTTTAGACACGGCCTGAGAGTTGCACTGCTTTCTACTGCCAAATCACTTTCTTCAGCATCCCATCCCATGCAAAAACTTGTCTCATTCACTTATGATCTGTGAAAAAATGCATATCTGAATAGAGGAAATCGTCATCTGTCATCTTGCAGCAGCATTAAGATGGCATCCATTGCCATTTGTGTAGGCACTAAAATCCTTTTTAGTATGAAGTAGAGTGCATTTTAAACTCTGCTAGTTTGTTGTTTTTTAAAAAGTCAAGGTTTTTATTACATTAAATTGCAACTCTCTCTTGTGTTTTTATGCCCAGTGGTAGCTTATTTCATTGACTTAACTTCCAGCAAGAACTTTTTAAATACAAATAATTTTAATTCAAACACACATAGAATGAAACCCTGGCCTGTTGAAGTCAGTGGGAGTTTTGCCATTTGTCAGGAATTCTAACCAAAGTGTCTAACTTTGGCACAGAATACTGTGGGCCCAAATATCCATAAGGTAAATGTGATAGGGATAACTAACTCGTTAACTTATTTTTATCCACAAGATATGATGCCTCGGTCATCCCAGAATGTCTGTATATCATGCAGTGTTCATAAAGTTAATCCAGACTGGCATTGATGGAAATGAGAACAGAATGGGTCAGCCTGCCTTTATAAAGGAAAGGAGTACTTTCTGTTGTGTGTTAGTACCACTTTCTCTGGTGGCTCTCGGAATGGTATTAATATATTTTTAATGGTATTGATATCTTCCTCTGTCCAAGGACAATATGATTGCAACAAGATTTAAGGGAGAAGAATATAAACCAGGGGTGGGCAAATACCAGCTTGTGAGCTGGATCCAGTCTGCCAGGGTTAGCTGGTGGCAGGCTTAGGGATGTTAAATTGCGGGTAAGCAGCTAATTGAGTAGTGGCTGGTGGCTCTTAATACATTTAAAAAGCAGACACACAGTGTTTGGAACCAGGCGTGAGCTGGAAATCCTGGCTTGCACTGGTCCCCCGCTATGCCTTTGCCTCTTCTGCCACCCAGAGATGGTACTGGGGGGAACCAGTTTTTAAGCAGGTTCCCTCCAGCACAAGCTTCTTCTTCCCCTCCTCCCCCTCACCTCTCTGACAGAGGCAGCAAGGGGCGGGGTGGGAAAGCGACTAGTTGAGTCACTACTGCTTTTAGAGGAGTGTACTAGTCGCTTACATCTCTAGGCAGGCCCCCACTGTTATATTTACCGGAGTCTCTGCAGGTACCAACAATCGCAGCTCCTGTTAGCTGTAGATCTTCGTTTCCAGCCAATGGAAGCTGCAGGAAGCAGTGTTCCGGTCTGTGCCGCTTCCTGCCACTCCCATTGGCCAGGAACAGCAATCTGCGGCCAACAGGAGCTGCAATCGCTGGTACCTGCAGAAGGACAGGTAAATATAGCAGTGGCAGCGCACCAGAGACTAATCCCGGCAACCCCCGCTGTTTTATTTCCCACCCGTGGTATAAACTGCGGAGAGGAGAGGGAACTATGGATTCTTTTCATTGCATGACCCTTTGCAGTTTGTGTTGGTGGGTGGAAGGAACACAGTGAACAAGAAGTCAGACACCAAGAAAATTCTGATGTTTGATTTTTATTGGACAGGAGTTGCTATTCTTCAAAAGAGTATGCGATTATATGCGCCATTTTACTCTTCTGATATCATCATTGCCTCTCCCCTTGGTTTGAGGACTATTATTGGAGCAGAAGGGGAGAAAAAGAGAGATTATGATTTCCTTGCATCAATAGAAATTCTTATAATTGATCAAGCAGACGTTTACCTGATGCAGAATTGGGAGCATGTTCTGGTAGGGTTTTTTTCCCACTCAATGTTACTTTATTTGTTTGGCGTTCTCTATGATGTCTAACTAGTGATATATAATTCATCTCTAGCAATAAACTCTGTCAAATTTTTGTTTCTCTCTTTCTCTCTGCCTTCCACTTACATTTCAACTCACAAATGTTTTTTACATGCTAAAAGTAATTTTGTCCTGGAATATCAGATGTATGCTGAAGTCAGCTAGGTGTATGGCACTCCTTAGATGTAAGTACTACTCAGCACTTTTACTTGATAGGTTTCAGTATTTGGCATGTCTGTAGCACATCTTATCCACAGTATTGTGAGGACTTTCACAACTGTTTAAATCTTGGAACAACGCTACGAGAAAGATAATGGATTAGTTCATCCATTTCTGGAAGGCAAAATAGCAGCAGCATGACAGCTTATTGTAACATTACACACCATTTCATGTCAGAAAGAAGAATAGAATATTGTATCTAAATATGCGAGGAATGTGGGAAGGAATTAGCATTCTGCCTGCCTTGGAGTTTGGTTTGTGAGAGTTAACACCCTTCTGGTTGTTGAATTTAGGTAATTCATAAATATTCCTTAAATTATTATTAGGGCCCTACCAAATTCACAGCCAGGCAAAACCCATCATGGACCATGTAATCGGGTCTTTTATGCACTTTTACCCATACTATGCAGTAGGGATGTGAGTGAGTAGTTGAGTACTAGACTGCTCACTTCTCCTCCCCGCCACCGCCTCCTTGCTGCCTCTGTATCAGGGTAGGGGGAACAGGAGCCAGTGCTTGGGCTTAAAAGCTGGTTCCCACCAGCACCATCTCCACGGTGCCACCTGACTCCCCCTCGCTGCTGCCTCTGATAGAAGCAGCAGCGGTTTGTGTTTGGGGGTGGGGGGGTAGGGGAGGCTACCAAAAAGCATCCCTTGTCCGCAGTGGCCTGGGCAGAGGCTGATATTAGGTTGCATTAGGAGGAGCATTGCCAGCAGATCCAGAGATGTGATTATTCCACTTTATTCGGCTCTTGTGAGGCCACATCTGGACTATTGTGTCCAGTTCTGGGCTCCTCACTACAAAAAGGATGTAGATGCATTGGAGAGGGTCCAGTGGAGGGCAACCAAAATGATTAGGGGGCTGGAGCATATGTCCTACGAGGAGAGGCTGAGGGAGTTGGGTCTGTTTAGTCTGCAGAAGCAAAGAGTGAGGGGGGGATTTGATAGCAGCCTTCAGCTTCCTGAAGGGAGGTTCCAAAGAGGCGAGAGAGAGGCTGTTCACAGTAGTGACAGATGGCAGAACAAGGAACAATGGTCTCAAGTTGCGGTGGAAGGAGTCCAGGTTGGATATTAGGAAAAACTATTTCACTTGGAGGGTGGTGAAGTACTGGAATGGGTTACGTAGGGAAGTAGTGGAGTCTCTATCCCTAGAGATTTTTAAGTCTCGGCTTGACAAAGCCCTGGCTGGGTTGATTTAGTTGGGATTGGTCCTGCCTAGGGCAGGGGGCTGGACTTGATGACCTTCTGAGGTCTCTTCCAGCTCTATGGTTCTATGATTCAGTCAGCATGAGCTAGGATGCTCAGGCCCAGCTCATGTTGGCTCCAAGAGCTAATCCCACTGTGGCTCTGCAAAGCGCCTCCTCTTATCGACTAATTGTGTAATTTATACATGATTAGCCAAATACCTGCTCCTTAACATTTTTACTATACAGATTTGACAGGGAAAACCAGCATTTCTAAAATTGAGAGACCTAGCCCAAAAGGGAGTTGCAGGGGTATCACAAGGCGAATCACCCTTACCTCGGCTCTGTGGTTGTAATGTTGGCTGGGTGCCTTTCTCTGAAGGCAGTATGCTACCAGCAGCAGTGCAGAAGTAAGGGTGGAAATACCATACCCATGTTTCCTCTATACTGCTGCTTTCAGAACTGAGAGGCTAGAGATTGATGGCTGCTGACTAAGGGCCTACCTTTGCAGGCAGCAGCGCAAAGGTAAGAGTAGCAACACCATACCATGCCATCCTTACTTCTGTACCGCTGTTGGCGGTAGCTCTGCCTTCAGAGCTTGATTCCTGGCTAGCAGCTGCTGCTCTCAGAGCAATGCTGCAGCCAGAAGCTACACAGAAGGGTAGCAGTGCTGCACACCTCCCACAACGCCTTTTTGTGTCAAGACTCCTACAATTATCACACCATAAAATTTCAGATCAAAGAGCTAAAATAATTAAATTTTACCATTTAAAAAAAATCCTATGACTGAAATTGACCCCAAAAAATGGAGTGTGAATTTGGTAGGGCCCTAATTTATTTGAAACGTTGCGTTTGTATCTTTCAGGAAAAAATACATTGCTCAGTCTATTAAAAGAAAGCAAATTTCAGTGCCTGAAACACCCTAGTAAGGTGCCCAGGTATCAATTCCTAAGAATTAAGAAGCACCGTTAACACTTTCTGCTTTCAGAAGTGAGCTAGGAGAGTGTCTTTTCCAAGTAATGTGTCTGGGAGGGGGAGGGGGGGAGCACAAAACTTGAGTATTAACAAGAGTGCATTCATTGATACCAATCCAGTAGTTTCTCTGGGTGAAATTCACTGCTGTGGCATTTAAGCCCGGTACTGCCTTCTCTGCACAGGGATGGATGAATTTACCATCTATGCTCATAACTATCATTGAGTGCTATGGGGATTCCAGTTGGGCTTCACTGATTAAGCCAAGGCCCTAGAATTTCTGGAACTGACCCCCAAGTTGTTGAAAGTAACTACTCTTATCACATGGGGAATGAATCAGAAGCCAGGACCAAATCCAGAATGAAAGCTACTGCACTTTAAACATCTAAAATCTGAAGTGCTAATGAAATTATTAGGTCCTGTAGAGAAAAATCTAGACAATAACTGTTCCTCTGAGTGAACAGGATCCAGAAAGCTGTGTTTTTGGAGGCTGCTAGTCTTTATGCTGTAGGCTGACTAATCCATTTTCACTAACTTTTATAGTACAGTTAACTTACTTGCAAAGTGTGCGTTCATGGTATAAAATTACATACATCTGTTTCTCTCTGTTTAAAGCACCTGATGAACCACATCAACCTGCTGCCTTTGGAGTCCCACGGTGTAGATTTTTCTCATGTGCGCATGCTGAATCTGAATAACTGGTCAAAGTATTATCGTCAAACTCTACTGTTTAGTGCGCTTCAAGATCCCCAGATTAACTCTATCTTCAATAAGCACTGCTTCAATTACAAAGGGCAGGTGAGTTCACAGATAGGTCTTAGATTTTGGAGGTAATGGAATAACCGGATCAGTCAGCTGCTTCCTATGTGCTCTTTTGTGGTCGGAGTGACTTTCTTGTGCCCTGCCTCAGTTTCCCCTCTTCATTCCTTAATAATTCTTTCCACCCCCTCTCCTATAAAAAAAGAAAGCTTTAATGAGTCTGATGATAAAACCAAAAAGGGGCCGTTAAGAGAAAGTTCAAAATAAACACAAGGCTTCTTCTTCATCTTAAGCTGGGCCCAGCCTCTCGTCGTGAGGTACTGCTTCTCACTATTCCCTGAGACCCTGGAGATAACATACGACCAGTTGTACTGCCTGTGTCTTCTCTCCAAAAGGAAAGCTAAATCTCCAGCTGGGCCTTCTCCACAACCACAGCTCCCTCCCTTATGGACCACTGCAAGAGATTCTCATCCTGCAGCTTCACTCTGCAGACTGACCCCTTTGGCTATCAACAGGCCTCTGTCTTTCTGGCCCCCTCATTGGCCAGGCCCTGGAGACCAGCTTCAGTCACATGGCTATCGATCAGATGATTGTTCATTTTCTTAACTATGGAGGCAAATAAGCTGCCATCACAGTGGGCTGAGAGCTGTCTCCCTTTAGAAGGGCCACTCGCTCTGTAACAAAATACCATATTCATCTTCAACATGAAGAAACAGCAATAGAAATTCTTATTGTTTGTGCATGTGCTAAAAGTTCATATAACCCACATCAGCTTTTAACCAACAGTACCAACCTGCACTAAGAACTATCTCCAGTGGCAAACCAGTGCTTTAAGCAACCTCTCTTCCCCAGAGATTCCATTGTAATTTGAATTATTTTGTTTATTGTGGCAGTACTTAAGAGCCAGACAAGAAGGGAGTCCCATTGTGCTAGGTACTGTGCAAACACAAAAGGACTCCTGATATAATAATTTCAGGTCAAATTTTAAAGATCGATTTTGTATTGAATCTTTTAAACCTTGCTACTGGAGGTTTCTGGGGGGTTGTTTCAATCGAGTTTTTGTTTACACGGTACATTCTCTTTAGCTTGCTTTCAAGCCAAATACTGCAGCATTGTACTCATCCATGAGAACCATAAAGTGAAAATGACTACTCAGTTTTCTTTATCAAAGATGAGCAAAAGGCATACAGGAAACAGTGAGTTACTTTCCACTCGCATATCTCCCTAGACCTCATGTCATGCATAGTTACTCAGATACTGTGTAGAAGTAGTGCAGCCACTAGTTCTGTAATGACTTGTTCCTTCAGGCAACAAATGAGGCTGTTTTGAACATGTCATCCACTGAAAACTGATTAGAACGTGAAGGCTTCTTGAACACCATGTATGTTTCACCACTTCTCTGTTTGACTTGCCTCCCGCAGGTCGCTGTTAGGAACGTACCCTTGATTGGTTCCATCAGCCGTGTTGTGGTACAGCTTCCTCATGTCTTCCGAAGGCTGGAAGCTGAAAGTTCTATTTCTGTCATAGATGCAAGGTAATCTGTCACCCAAGCCATTCTGCTATTCCCCAGGCCTGCAGTTTCAAATACTGTGCTTAGAACATAGTGCACTCTATACACAGGGCTGGTGTGCCTCAAAAAAATAGTAGTGTGCACTCTTACTGCTCATCAGATAAGTGTTGGACGCTGCACAGTCAAGTGAATGCACTGGTACTTTCCTGCAAAGCCCCTTTGCCCCGTTCTTGTAAAAGATTACAGTCAACATCATAGATCCCCTTGCACTGATGTAACTTTGCATTGAGACCTTCTCAGGTCTGGAAATCTTGGTCAGTTTAAAGTTTTTCTTGACTGTGACACAGAATAATAAACACATTTGGAGGCTTTGTGGGGTTTATTGCGGGATTAGTGTGGGTCGTTCATGTTTTTATAAGGCTTTGTTTCTTTGACTTTTTAAGAGAGCTCATCTACATGCTGGAAGGATGATTGAGTCAGGATAATATTAATGTGCATTTTCTTAACGCAGGTTTCAGTTCTTCATTGACAAAGTTTTGCCTGAGTATCGTGATGCAATCATGTCACACACACTCATTTATGTTCCATCATATTTTGACTATGTACGTCTTCGAAATTACTTCAAGAAGGAAGAGCTGAATTTTATACACATCTGTGAATACAGCAAAAAATCTGATATCTCCAGAGCAAGACAGTTCTTTCTCAAGGGAGAGAGGCAGTTCTTAATTTTCACAGAACGCTTCCACTTTTACAAAAGGTAAGCCATGGGCTGGATTCTGCTTTGAGATTCACATAGAGAAATTTGAAGGCAAAATCTGATCCCGTAAGAGCATGCTAGCCTTAAGTTAGCAGCTACAGATTGGAGCTGGGTAGTCTGATTCATGAAGCAGTATAACCTCTTTGGGGAAATCTTCAATTGTAGTAAGAGACCCATGAAATAATAGCACCAACAAAAATTGCAGTAATAATATTTAATGTATAGGTCTCAATGCTTGGGGATGGTATATGCTCCCAACTTCCACTGATATGTGCAGGAACACAGCACTACCCAGAATTGGCCTCATAGTACCTTTCATCACAGTCTGCATCTGTGTTGGGATATTTCCTTTCACTGAAAAGGATAATGGAATTTGTTCAATGACAACAGCACTACTAAGAGAGTTTTTAGGGGGCATAAGTTTTCCAGATGAAAATGTTTGTGGAATTTAGTTAGGCAACTGGAAATTACAAATGTGGGATTCTGCTACAAGCCCAGAGGCTGATGTAATGACCTTGCATGATAGATTATGGGATTCCTATTGAGCAGAAGTTATGTGGGGGGCAGATCTTACAGCTGCTCAATGCTCCCCTGTGTTACCTGTGGAAAAGTGTCGCAGCTCAAATCTCCAATCTCCCCGTATAGCAGTATGTAGACTAGCTTAAAAATCTCAGCTTTAAATAAAGATGCGAAAAACCATAAGCTTTATGCCCATAAATTAACCTGAAACACTCACATCTTGCATCCTTTGAATTATACAGCGTCACAGAGCTATCTCATTAAGATCCATCATCTGAGTATAAGGGTCTTGCTAATTTTAGTAATACAGATCAACCCACAGGCTGTGTTGGGCTTTTTGTTGTTGATTTGAGCACATTCTCTCTCTCTCCCTCCCTCCCTCTCGCCTTCATGACCTTTTAGAAAATAGCTTTTCTGGTTAAACCCATATTCTAAGTAACACTTTTGAAATGGTGATACTTAGCATTTCAGGGGACAAAGTGAATGCGGTTGGAGTTAACTTACACAAATATCAGAATTTGGCCCTGCATCTTTAAAGTACAGCTATTAACTTAGTGTCCATGAGTTCCCTGTGTGCCAGAGGTATTTTGAGAAACTAAGGCAGGGAGGTTAAGGATTTGCCCAAAAGAAAATGCAGTTGAAGTCAGAGTTGAGTCCTTAATTAGCTGTGTAACCTTCATAAGTGGACAACAGAAATGAAAAAGGCAAGGAGCCCTGTGGCACCTTATAGACTAACCGAAGTGTTGGAGCATAAGCTTTTGTGGGCAAAGACCCACTTCATTAGATTCATGAAATGAAGTTTCTGAAATCAGATTGCAGAATGCACGATTGTGACACTGGTATTTTCTCTCATTCAGATACCTAATAAAGGGCATCAGAAACCTTATTTTCTATGAGCTGCCAACCTACCCCCATTTCTACAGCGAGGTGTGTAATATGCTGACAGCCATAGCCACTGGAGAGGAAGCTACTTGGACTTGTACTGTTCTCTATTCAAAGTATGATGCTCAGAAGTTGGCTGCCGTGGTAGGTGTAGATCGTGCTGCTCAAATGCTGCAGTCTAAGAAAAATGTGCATCTTTTTGTTACTGGAGAAAATGAATGAACAAAGTCACAGACTGAGACTCTTGTATGGACTTGGATCTTTTCGCCTAACATATACATTGGTGTGGGTTTTTTAAATAATTGTTTGGGGGGAGGAGAAAATATAAAAAATATTTCATTGGAATTTGTTTTACAAGATTAATTTGTATATTTAAATACAGCCACTTAAGCTAGCAAGGAAAGTAAAAGTTGCCATTTAAGCGAAGCAAAAGTGCTGCTGCTGCTCTTGTGTAAGTGAACAAGCTTAGAAAAAATCCTAGACTTCCTTGGCTATCTTACTTCATACTGGAAAATATTTAATAAACCGTTGTGAAGGGGGAAATGCCTTGCCATTAGATGATGGGTACTCCTTTTTCCTCCATTCTGTCTTGGGAAGTTCCCTATGTCCCTTCATTAAAGGTCACTCATGGAGCAGGAAATTCTTCCAGATATTGAGAGTGTGTTCATGCAAGCCATTCTCCACTACTTAAACTCCATGTTGCCCATCATTTGAGGGGATGGGAATAGGCAGAGCCAGTACTGAGCCTGGAAGTCTACTGAGTAATGAAATAGCCCAAGCCCTGCAAACCTGAGTCAGCTGTCATGGACCAGCTGCGGGGTTTTCTTTGCTGTATAGACATGCCCAAGAGTTTCTGAACACCTTGAAATCTGTGATCTCACTCTGTGGTTTGTGGTCCAGCGCCCTTGTTGTCTATGGATAGCTAGGTAGTCATACAGTGCTGCCTCTCTTTGTTTCCAGGAACTGTAATTGAAAGAAGCTAAACAATATCAAATTCTTTCCTAATATTACTTTTCCTGATAAGCATTTGCAGTTGCCGTAGGGATATTATATGATTGTGGATGGAAGGGCTCGTGGTCTGTGATCCAGAGTGGGAAGGAAAATGCGCTAGAGCCATCTAGGGTGTGATCCATGCTGTAATAAAGTTTAAGGAAGTCCTCTTTCTTGATTCTTAATTAAACCATTGCGGCATGTTAATATATTTTAATAAATCTGTTTTGCTCTTGAAATAGTGATCACTGTATGTAAACTGCAGATGTAATGCCTGTAAACAAGTGCTAATTGTGGTTATACTGAACATAATTTCAACTTGTTCCTGTATAAAAATAATTATTATTACAGTATTTGTCAGCTGTTTGGTTGAGATTATCCACTACTATTGTAAGTATGCTTGAAATACCAATTTATCCCTGTAGAAACATAAGTCTATATGGTTGTTTGCTGTTTGTTTTAGTTAGGTTCTACTGTTCTCAGCCTTAGTGCCTAAGTTTTAGGCACACAGAAAATGACAGGAAGAATGTTACAAACCACAAAGCCTCAGCTGGGTACCTAGGGTTCATTTATAAGAAGAGGAAAGAGAGGTGCCTTAGGCCCTGGTCTATACTAGGGAGTTATTTCAAAATTACTCCCCTTATTTTGAAATAACAAGCGGAGCATCCATGCTACCTGGCCAGTTATTTTGAAATAAAGGGCTGGTTATTTCAAAATAATAACTCCTGCTTTCCATGAGGAATAACGCTAATTCTGAAATAGTTATTTCGAAATAGCGGTAGCATGAACACTCTGCTGCTGCTATTTAGAAATAACTATTTCCCAGAATAATTCAAACTAATTACTCCCCAGTGATTCTTGGGGCTCTATATTGAGGTAGCGCATCCACATTAATGGAGCCTGCCTCTGGCTAATTTTGAGGCTTCCCTGTAGTATTTTTGTGATCCACGCATGCTATTGCGGTTTTATTATTTCGGGAGTTTTTTCAAAATAACAAGTAGATCTTGTGTGTTTCAGTCCTATGTGGGGCCGGGGAGGGAGGGATCCTTAGCCTTGGGGGCTGGATCCAGGCAAGCTGGCGGCCAGCCTTAGGTTCCCCACCTCTGCTCCATAGCCTGTTGATTTAGAGCCCTCACCTTAGAGATGTTCAGGTCCCTTCTCTTCCTTTTGGGGGACTTTAAACCGAGGGTTCTCCCTCATGCTGGGTGAATACCCATCCACTAGGCTAAAGGTTAGCAAGGACTCGCTTTTTGTGTGTGTGAATTTGCCTGTGTGATATAAGGTGTTACCGAACACCAATCTTCTGTGGTTTGTGAATCACTTGGGGGGGTGACGGTGGGACCCAGACCCCTGAAATGAAGTAGTTGTATGTATGCCCAGAAGCAAAAATGTAGGCTGCTGTTTAGGTGGCAACCAAGGAGTTGTGTGGATCACAATAATGCCCAAAAATGCGACTGAGGCACCTGAGTCCTTTGGGACTCTCACTCTAAGGGCATTTCTGCAGGGCAAAAGTCGAATTAAGATTTGGAACTTCAGCTACGTGAATTGTATAGCTGAAGCTGAAATAGCTTAATTCAGCTTTAGGCGCGCTGTATGCAGCAGGAAGTAGAAGGAAGAACGCTCTTTCTTCGACTTCACTCACTTCTTGTGAAATGAGGGTCACAGGAGCCGGAGTAAGAAGTCCTCTAGCTTGATATTATTTCAAAATAATGGCTTGCTGTGTGCTCGTGCACTTGGTTATTTCAAAATAACATCAGTTATTCTGAAATAACTCTGCTGTGTAGACATAGCCTAACTGGTTATTGTTTATAGCGCTCTGCCCTTTCACTCAGGAGTTTGAATGCCACTAAAGACTAAGTTCTCTTTCCTTTTTGAACAGTTGATACAGCCTTGTGTAGCCCACATACTTACTGGGTGTGGTTCACTGTCCAAGTCGTTAAATTTGGGGTATGGCCCTAAGCATCCAGATTCCCCATTGTTGTGGCTTCTCAATAACTTACCCCCATTTTTTTCCAGGGGGGTAGGAGTGAGGGCTTACTTGCCTGTCTAGAAGCCACAAGAGCAAGCTCTGGTTCGTGCCCTCAGATTACTGAACCAGGCTTCTGCCTCCTCATTAGTCAGCCCCAAAGTAGAGATGTTAAGGACTAGTCGATTTCTCTCCGATAGAGGCAGCTAAGGGCGGGGGAAAAAGGGGTACTTCAAAGAAAGAGCACCACACAGCTGAGCCCGGCTCCTTGCTGTGCTGCCACTTTGAAATGCACAAGAGCCCCCACTGGGGACTCTTGTACATTTCAAAGCTGACATGCTTCGTGCAGCCCAGAGTCAGCGGGACTTCCCACTAGCCCCAGGCTACATGTGGAGTTCTGCATTCCTTCTTTGAAATGTACAAGTGCCTATTGACTACTTGAGTAGTGGATGAAAATTCCATCGACTACTCAATTAACCATTACTTAACATCCTTATCCCAAACTGAGCCAGGCTCTTTCCTTTTCTCCTCCCTGCAGGCCTGGCATTGGTTTCAAGTAAAGTGGGACATGGCTGGCTGGGCCCAGAGAATCTCATTAACCCTTTAACTCCATTCTCCACTCCCTCACACAGACATATATAGAACTGTCTCCTGGGTCTCTGAACATATATTCACAAAACGTGATGCAATTGCCCATGGCGTGGGACTGGATGCATCACTAAGTCTAGCAGCGTTATCTTCAAACTGCTCCAAAGCCCTTTCTGTCCTCAGTGGGGCTCTGCTCTACAGTCACCTGAAGTGGAGCACTAACAAGGATATCACTCAAAGAAGAAGAGGTTACTTACCCAGTGCAGTAACTGAGATTCTTCAAAATGAATGCTTCTGTCAGTGCTCCACTAGCCTCCCTTCACCCTGCTATTTTGGGGCTCTAGGGAAGAGAAGGAACTGAGGGGTGTCGGTTCATGTGGCTTGGTTGAAGGTACCAATGGCGCGGTGAGATGGAGACAGCACTTGCGTGACCCGGACAGGTACTGCTTCTGAAATTTTCTGATCAGGGGTGCAACCACACACCAACACCTGAAGTAGAACACTTATAAGATACGTCAATACAACAGCGTTATTTAGGTATAACTGGCGTTATTCCGAAATAATGAAGAGCGCATCTACGCTACAAGCCTTTATTTCGAAATAATGTTGAACTGGAGGACTTCTTACTCCGATTCCTGTAACCCTCATTTCATGAGGAGTAACGGAAGTCTAAGGAAGAGTGTTCTTCCTTCAACTTCCTGATGTATAGAGAGCGCCAAAAGCCAAAATAAGCTATTTCGACTTAAGCTACGCAGTTGATGTAGCTGAAGTTACGAAGCTTATTCCAACTTTAGCTCTTCTGTGTAGACATTCCCATACGGACACATTTCAAAGACCCTCAGTTACTGCACACAGTGAGTAACCTCTTTTGCAATTGCTTACTTGTGTAAAACTCTGATATTAATGTCACCAAAAGGCAATTGGAAATAAAATATTAAATCTTTACTGGTTTCACTCTAATTCACACATGTAAGGCCAAAAGCTTTCCAGATGAAGGATCTCTATAGTAAAACAGCAATGCAAAATCAGATTTGATGTTAAAGCCGTATGTTACACTAATTCTGGGACTATGGAATACTGTAACTAATTATAGCACTATGGAATTTATTTTACAAATTGGCTAGTGTGTGTGTGTGTGTGTGTGTGTGTGTGTGTGTTTATAAGACGTACGCATTCTGCTATGCCAAAGAACTTCTCTCTTCCTCCCCCTTCACTGCCCCTCCACCCAGAAACACTGGAATTTGCCTAAACTCCTTTTCTCCAACTGGGCTTCATCTTTGCTTAGAGAGCAAGCACAGAAAACTTTAGCCAGAAAAAAACTTTTTTGAAAAGTTACAAGCATGTGTTATGAAGTTTCCATTTCCGGTCTATGTTTATCTTTCACTGTGCCTTTCTCTACAACAAATGGTTACAGTTTTGAAGTATTTACTGAACCTAAACCAATCTCCCCTTTTTGTATTGAAACTCAGAAATGGTATGCTGTATGTGTCATGTTCTATATTAACTTTGATATCAGTAATTTAACAATTGTAAAAATATATTAATTTTACCAAAATAGGTTGTTGGGCTTTTTAGCTTGACAAGTCTGATTTTTTTTTCTTGTTCAGTTCAAGTAATTGCACAAGAACTTTTTTTTTTTAATTACAGGCTAAGCCAGGAAGATCAACAGCCCATAAGGCCAGCTGTATCAACAAGCTCTGAATCTTTCAAAAGGAGAGCAGGATATATGCATTTCTCTCCTATCATGCTTGTTTTCTGTGTCCCCAGTTTATACAGACTGACTCTTAAGATGTATAAATATACTAAATGTGACATTTTAATTGGAAGAGCTGTAAATGAAAACTGAGTTAATTAGATCTTGAGGTGAAAAATGTTGAACCTATTTTTTATCTTTACTTTGATCTGAATTCACAGTTAAGAAAGATGTTATCTCTCTTTTTGGAAATTTGCCCCAGGTACAGTATTTGAGATCATTAAAATAAAGGAGGAAAGGTAAGTGTTTACCTAAGCAGAAATCAGTATTTGCCCTCATTTGAGGAAATTATGTGCAAAGCAGTTCAAAATCTTCATAGGCCTATTTGTATGCCAAGTGATGAGCATCCCTCTTTTTTGTTTGCCATATAATACACATAGTATTTTATGAAAGCAATGTTTAATGCCCTGTAAAATATTTTAAGATTAATGACCATGAAATTGGCAATATAAATTGCCATTATAATTTTAGCAAATCTAAATCTTTAGCGAACTATTTTAATACCTGCCCATAGCATTGTGCACTATATAATATCCTTCAGTGTATTTAGTTAAATGCTACTCAATCTATTTATAATAAAAACCGTATTTGCTCTAAGTATTCTGCATACTCTGTTCATTAAAATCAACTGACATTTTCTTTTGAGGAACTCTAAATTCTTGGGCTTTTTTCTTATTATTTTTACAGTTGTTAAATAGTATGATGAAATGATGCTGAAATATTTGGCAAGGAATGACAATTTTATTGTGACAAAGGAGGCAAGGAGAGCATGCGGTGTTTGGCTGAGGTTCCTGCTAGCTGCTTGCAGTATTATTGCTTTGAAGAAATCTGTACACTTTCCACTGCTTATTTGATAATCATACTCTCTATTACTGATGCATCAAATGGAAACCAAAGAATTTAGTAGCAGCTTATTCACAATGAGTGGTTTGAAACACCATTAGTTTCTCCCTGTTCTCTCCTCTCCTCTCCTCTCTTTGAGATTTATCAGCATGAAGCAGCCTTCAGATCCTCTACACATACAAAGTGCAGGCAATGTATCTGCCTTAGTTGAGGAAAAATTGACATTCTCTTGGATCGATGCTGATCTTGGTAAGAAGTGGTTTTGAAGATGCTAACTGGAATACCCTGAGAACTGGTTTGTGTGGAAGCTGATCAGCAGACAGAAGGATTTAGAAGAATAAGTGCAAAGTGTATATGAGGAGACAGAGGGCTAGGTGTGATGCAAGAATTTTTAGAATTGGTGATGAAATGGGAAGTATACAACTTATTTTCATGACCAGGATGCTTGTCTTTGTGAAATTTGACTCAGAGGAAGCTTCATTCTGCATTGATATGCTGTGAAATTCTATAAGAGGAGCAGTTAGGGAGGGGCAGATTACACTTTGCTGGGGCCTTGGTCCAAAGCCAATGGGGGGGCCCCTCCCCATCCCTTCTATATGTGGTCCCATCCATTCCACCACTTTCGTTTACTCCCATTCCACCTGCAGCCCCCACCCCTTTCTTCCTTTACTGTAGACCTTGGTCCACAGAGTTGACCTATGACCCATTTGTGCCTTTCTGCCCTCCCCTTTCCTTCTGTGGCCCTAGGACTAGAGAAGCTCTGTCCTCCTCATATGACTCTGTGCTCACAGCAGGGAGGGTCAGGGTGCCAGGGCTTCTGCAGGGGACACGTTCAGGATGCTGGGGCTTCTGTTGTGAGCCTATCTGATGCTTCTGCCAAAGAGCAGGGTTGGGCAGGAGTGTGGTGGCTGCCTTGTGGCTTCTTCCAGAGGTGGGGCACCAGGACTGCCCTGTCCCATGGCTTCTGCCAGTGACAGGGTCGGGGAGCTTCTGGGGCTGCCCCCTACCTCATCCAGCTGCCCCCCACTTGGTCAGGGCACCTGGCCACATTAGCACTGTGGCTAATCCTGCCACTGCAGATAGGGACAGATGCTGGCACCTTCACTATTATGTGATCTGACAGTGGATGGCACAACAAGGGTGTTCTCTTGAGCAATAAAACAGCAAAAATTGAGGAGTCTAGTCCTAACAGTGGGGAATGGTACATTTTTCTATTGATAAAATAATTTGAAATGAAAATGCTTGTTATATTTTCCTATTTTGAAAAATTAGAAATCAGATTTTGAGGACAAAGCTATATTCTGGGAGGAAAAATATCTAGCCTTTTGGAGAAAAATAAAAATGGAGGCATGTGCATGATAAACGTTTTCATAGAATCGTATAGGGTTGGAAGAGACTTCAGGAGGTCATCCAGTCCAACCCCCTGCTAAAAGCCAAGCTGGACCAATCCCAACTAAATCCTCCTAGCCAGGGCTTTATGCAGCTGGCATTTTAAAACCTCTAGGGAAGGATATCCCACCACCTCCCTAGGTAACCCATTCCAGTATTTCAACAACCCTCCTAGTGAAATAGTTTTTCCTAATATCCAACCTAGACCTCCCCCACTGCAACTTAAGACCATTGCTCCTCATTCTGTTATGTCACAACTGAAAACAGCCTCTCTCCAACCTTCAGGTAGTTGAAGGCTGCTATCAAATCCCCCCTCACTCTTCTCTTCTGTAGCCTAAATACGCCCAAATCCCTCAGCCTCTTCTCATAAGTCATGTGCTCCAGCTCCCTAAATCATTTTTGTGGCCTTCTGCTGGACTTTCTCCAATGCGTCTGTATCCTTTCTGTAATGGGAGCCCCAGAATTGGATGCAGTACTCCAGATGTGGCCTCACCAGTGCCGAATAAAGAGGAATAATCACCTTCCCAGATCTGCTGGCAATGTTCCCATTTGTATTCCCATTATCTTCTGCAATTTTGCTGAGACCTGTGTATTAATTAGTTTGCGTCTTTCTAGGAACAGAATTTCAATATCTTAAATGTATACCTTTTGAAACGTTGCAAATTCACTTGATTCCATCATGCAATGTCCTTGCTACTTAAATCTAGATAAGTGAGCTTTGTAATCCAGCATAGGGTTGGAAAGATTGTGCTTTTTGACGGAAAATGTTTGCTTTGTATTTTGGAACAGGACTTTGACAATATCATTTATAGCAAGGCTATGAATTGCACAAAACCTAGTGCTCTTAAATAAAATAAAGGCATAGGAGAACATGAGAGCTGTAGTGCTGTCCGGTAGAACCTAGAGTAATCTGTCAAAGCCAAAGTCTGAAACCATGTCATTGTTATAGATTAATGATATGAGAAAAGGTAAGCAGTAAGTTAGCAAAAATTCCAGACACAGTTATTGAGGTAAGTCAGGACAAAGACATTTGTAAGGAAGGTGAGAAGCCTAGTGGAACTGAGTAAATGGGCAATAGACTAGCAGGTACAAAATTCAGTGTTTGAAAAAGATAACAGTATTGAAAAGATAAATCATTTGAATGAGTCTACTCATTTTTAAATGTACTGTGACTGCTGATGACCAAATCTTTTTTAAGTAATGAGAAAACCAATTATTTTTTATATATAAAAATCTCCACTTAACAAAAATCAAAATGGTAGGATCCATAATAAGCATAAAGCCATTAGGCATGCCACCTTGAATACTGGCCTGAATTCAATGCTAGTGCTCCTCCTCACTGTAACAGAAGTAGAAGAAGAGATTCAGGACTGGGAAGAAAATTGATTAGATGTTTGGAAAATCATTCAGGTGAAGGGACATTGAAAAAGCTAGGTGTTTATTTGAAATGACTAGGCAAGGACTTAGCAGTGATTTAGAAATGGGATACTTTTTAAAATCCAGGGAGCAAGAGGATACCAAATGAAACTGAAAGGTGGCAAATTTAAAATGACATTTTTGTTACAAACCGAAAGCTTTCAGCCTAAGTTTCTAGGCTCTTTCCTTTATCTGGAAGCTCTAGGTAACAGCCTCAAATTGTTGGAATGTGCCCTTATTTCAATATGAATGCGTTGGATTGGTTTGGAATGTGCAAAAAGACTTAGCTTAAGAACAAGGCCTCAGACAGACTGGATATTATCTATTTTTTAAAGATATTCAGGCCTGCTTTATAACACTCCACCCCCCCTTTTTTTCTTTTCTCTTGGGATTCTCCTGCTCAGGTATTCCTAGAAAAGCATAGGACATAGGGTGACACACTTGCTGATAGGGCCAGGTATAAAAGTGGAAGGTGTCCATACTCCATCTGTCCCATTGTCCCTTGTGTAGTACAGTATCCTGTGTCTTCTCTCATACAGGCATAATACACCTATTCTAAACAGTGTTCCAGACTTCCCATTTTAGAGGGCCTGTGGAGTTTGGGTCTGGGTTGTTTATTACACTGTAGGGTAGTGGTCACCAACCAGTAGATCCGGATCTACTGGTGCTATCTGCTTAAACGAAGCACACAGGATCTTTTATAGGGGAAAAGGCAGTACGCCGCATTTATTGAGAATACAACAGTTGCATATGCTTTTCAATCACTCACATACAAACACCATACACACATACAGTCCCGCCAGACAATGTTATAGTTACCAGTCCAGATTCTGTATCAGTCTAGTGGCCAGCTAGATTGAACACACAGGGAGAGCAGGGCCTTTGTCGGTCGATCAATCTGATGCTCTTCTGGAGTTGGTGGCAAGACAAAACCAAAGCTCCATTTCAAAGCACCCTGCTTTTATAATCCTTTTCTCTGTTGAAATCAATGGTTTCTGCTCTGTCAGCCTGTGACCAGAATGTTATCTTGTTGATGTCAGTCGTTCCCAAACATCTCTTGAAGGCTCATCCTGTAGTCAATCATCTTTTGGGGGTGCCAGCTTCACTTCAAGGTTCGTCAATCTGCCACTCTGCCAATAGTTCAATCACTCCTTAGTATGAGTACACATTTTTGACACCGGGTCATCTGTAGTCTAGTCCTTGCCCATGCTTAACCTCCCCCTCTTTGGCCATCTGGTTCTGAGCAATAACTTTTGCACCTTATCTCGACACATTCATTCCCTTCTCACACACATAAGCAATGTTACAAGGGCTCTCAAGGTTATGTGGCACAACATCAACATCTGCATTGGTAAGACAAAGAGGCGTTGTAAATCAAGCAATTAAGGCCTCAGCCTTCAACATCCTTTTAGTTTCATTAACACAGATGCAATATCAAAACTATCTTTTTACTAAACTCACTAAACTTTAGGACAAAGAAATAGACATTTAACTAAAAGGACTTACATTTAATAAAATATTAAATGTATGTTAATATATATACCTTATATTGCTATATTATTGCTACATTATTAAACTATTACTAAACCTAAAATACAAATATAAAAAGAAAACTTTCAGTTCCAACACTGGTAGATTATGGAGCTTCTGACAGGTGATCCTGACTCGTTTGGCCAAGAGATTATCAAGTGCCAGCACTTCAACAGCCCCTCCCCGTACTCCTGCACATCTCCTGCCTTTTGCCTTGGAGCTGCCTCCTCCCACCCCCAGGAGCTTCTTGCTTGCTGGGCAGAGGATGGAGAAAAGAAGCACTAATGTCAAGGTGCCCCCTCTCTCACCCTGTATCTTATCTCCACAGAGCAGGGGAACAACACGGCTTGGGATGGAGGGAGTTTGCTGGCTGCTTTTGAGACTGGTGCAGGGCCAGGGCAGGGGTGAGCCTACCTTAGCCCCACTGCATCGCCACCACTTTCTTGGTACTATTTTGCATTGTCAGGGAACAGCCTCGATGCTTGTTTGGGACTAAAGGTTGCCATTTGTCACTTAAGCGGTTTTGAGCAGGATGGTTAAAGTGATCTGAGGTATATGGAATCTCTCATTTCCTCAATATAAGCCTGCAATATTTTTGCCCCTTTCAAAAGCATGTATTCAGACTAGGGATGTCAGTTTATCTGTTGACTGGTTTAACTCTAACATCCTTAGCTGATGCTTATCTCAGTTAACGTTATCAGTTAAATGCTGCCTGTCTGAGGAGTTGGCTGCCCTCTCCCCTACTATGGGTCTGCATCTGAACTTGGAGCCAGCAGGCAGGCTCAGTACTGGTATGCACCGGGTCACAGGAGTTGGTCCTACTCCTGAGCAGTCTCTATTGTGGCTCTGCATTTGAACTTGGAGCAGCCCAGGAGCAGGGTGAGCTGCCGGGATCCAGTGCATACCAAGACTGAGCCTGCCAGCTCCTGCTATAGAGTCCGAAACTGGCCGTTGTACATCCCCAGGCAAAACTAACTGTTAACTGTAAAACCGAGAAGATATTTAATGGCTACATTTTTAAATGATTTTTTTATAACCCTAATTATGACTCACATATCTAACTTCCCAACGTTAGCTAAGGTTGATTCAGAAAGGTCTGTAAGCATATGGTTAACCTAGCCATGGGATTATAGCTGTTGACACAAAGTTGGACACGTAAGTGCTCTTGAAAATGTTAACTGGTGTGGGAGTCCCCCATATCCAAAAGAAACTGAAGGTATGGCTACACCAGGAATGGCGCTGCATCTGTTCTACTGTAGCACCATGATTTTGTTTCCTATAGTGATGGAAAGTATTTTTCCCTGGTAACTGAATTCATTTCTCCAAGGTGGTAACTAGAAGGAGGAATATATCTGACACTTGCTATGTCTCAATGGAGGATTAGCCTGATCCAGCTATGGCACCCAGCCTACAACATTTTTTACAGCTCTGAGCAACATAGCTAGGTCGATTTATTTTTTAAAGGCTTTAGGCCTCTAAGTTTCTATTGACGTTCAATGACATTTTGGCTCTTAATTTGAAAATGACACCCTCAAGCACTCTAAAGCTTGCCTTGTTCAAAGGGGGTTCTAGACCGTCACATAGTGCAAAAGCGAGACGTTAAGGACTCTCAACTTTGCTAAAAAGGTAAATTAAATGCGGGAAAACGCTGCCTGCATGTTGTTACTGTGTCCCTCGCAGGGCTGGCTCCAGCTGAGTCTGGCCACGCTCAGATAAAATTCCCCCGCGGCGGTCTAGGCTGCCGAGCTTGGCCCCTCGCTCGGCCTGTGAGGCTGCAGCCGCGGCGCCTGGTGCCCTCCCTTGCAGCCGGGCTGAGAGAGACCGAGAGCAGAGGAAGCGCCAACCTCCTGCCTTGTGCGCCGTCTCTGGCTCCTTCCTCTCCCTCCCTCTGGCCAGAGCCCGGCCTCCCTGGCGGAGGCGCCGAGTCTGCGGTCCCGAAGCCGCGCAGACAGCGCGCCCCCGGGTAAGGGCCACCGGGACGGGCACGAGACCGCGAACCGACTCCGGCCTGGGGAAAGGGGCCGCTGCCCGGAACCGGGTCCGACTGCAGCCTCAGTGGGGCGGTGGGAGCCGTCAGGCCCCCCGTGCAGGGTTGGGCTGCAGCCTGGGCCGCTCGCTGCAGGGCTCTGTTCGCCCCTGGGGCACGTCGAGAGACTTTGGCCCGGCGGGCTGGGAAGAGACTGGTGTGCGCTGGAGCTGAGCGCTGCCGGGCCCTGCGCCCGCCCTCCTGCGTGGGCTGCCCACTGGGCCCCGCGCTCTTTTGCCAGGGTGGGAATGAGGCGGTGGGGCTCGGCCTGGAGCTGGAGGGAGGGAGCTCGAGGACACCCTGGGAATGGGAAATGCCCCTTCCCCTCCGCCGCTGGCTCGGGCTAGTTCGTCAAGTTGAGGCTCCTCGTGTCTGCGGGATAACTGCTGGCTGGTCGGGCAAGTCGCGTGTTTCTGTTCGCAAGGTTGAAAATGGTCAGTTGCAACGAGAGGAGCGTCATGCAGACTGCCAGGAGCTGCTGAGAAGTGCAGGGAGGGTCGTGTGCTAGGAGGAACAGCTCTACTACCCTCCCTGGCTGTGCGGGAAATGCCAGAGAATTTCTTTAAATGCTGCTGTTCCTGAAGGCAAAGCCCTTCTGCCTGTCCCATCTTCACATTTGCCCGAGGGTATCATCATGAAACCTCTCTTCTTATTTTAAATGAAGGTGAACTTAGTTGTGACAACGTTAAAAGGTTGCTTATCAACTCTGGCACAAATGTTTTAATTTCTTTATTTTTGTGTTTTATAAGACCTTTACCATTGGGTCAAACTTGTGGGGAACAAATACTGCAGAGGTTGTCAGGCTAGCTTCTGCCTCACGCAAATTAAAAATTAAAATAAAAAATTCCTGGGCAAAATTCTCTCCTGAGAACTCAAGCCAACAGGGAATTTTCCTTTCACTGTTCAAGGAGGCTGTATTACTTCCTGGAGAATGTTATGAAAGCAAAATAATGTAGGAGCCTAGACTTCCCACTAACATACTTGGAGAATGACAGATCAAATTCCTTGGTTTCTTTACTGTGTATTCAGTTTATCTTTTTTCAATTTGGTTTGAAATAAACCAGGTTTAGCACAGTTGTGTTGTGTTAGTGACTGTAATTAAAGTTGTCAGCGTTTTCTTTTATTAGCAAATTTTTCACAGTGGCTAAAATGTAGCCAGTAGCTCTGGCATGAGGGTTTATTTAGATTTAAAAATCTAATTTTTAAGAGATGATTTTGTTCTACCATTTTTATTACAACACACCAATGTGGGGAAGTAAGAGGGCCTTACATTTCCTGTCCACAGTCAGCAGTGACTTTTAGCCAGCATGTAGAACAGAAGCGTTTATTAGTTGACAGGGACACAGCATAGAACTTAATTTGTCAGCACAAAAAACTTTCAGTAAAATCCATCTTGGTGGAAGAGGAGCCAGAGCTCTAATCCCTCACCTGCCCCTGTGCCCGCAAGTCAGCCAAGATCTACTTCCAACTCTCTGGGTCAGCCCCTCCCAGGCTCCTATAGCTTCTGTCCTGCTTCCCAGGCAAAAAAGTGTCACTGATAGAAAGGTAACATATTTTCTAAACTTAGTCTAAAATTACTTCATTAGGTTGTAAAGCAAAACAGTAGCTTAATGGCCTAATTAGAACTATTTCTACTGTATATTTGAGAGGGTCTGTCTATGTGTCTAAGAGCTTCTCCTAAACTATAAGAACCAGGACCACCAACTTTGGTATGCAGATTCCTCTTATAACTTAAAAGCAAGGTAGGGGTTTGGTTGTGCCAGGACAATGGGATGTGCCTAGAATGGAAAGTAGCAGGGACACTTAAAATTTATAATGACCACCGCGGGGCAGCAAGGGGCCAGATATGGGGACTGGAACAGCTATAATTCCATTGGAGAAAGGGACAACTATCTACTATTTATTCAATGGAGTTTCTCCATTTGTGTCTCTACCTGTCCCCCTGCTGGGGGAGATACATCTCTCCCCCAGCTGTGCCTGCTGCAACTGTAGCGGCCATGCACAGGCAATTCTCATCTGGCCTTAAGCTGCTGTGGTGAGAGAGGGCTGGAGTTGCCCCCTTCTGTTGCCACCTGCCTTTTTGCTGTTGTGAGGGGTGAGGTCACAGAAGACTTCTTGGGTGCTTCCCAGGATGCTGACAAGGCCACTGCCACTTGTCTTCCTGCTCTCTGGGGCGTCTTGCTACCTGTCTTGCGGGCCAGCCCCCTGGTCTCCCCCAGTTAAGGCACAGAGCTGAGATCACTTCCCCACCCCCCACCCCGAGGAGCAGTACAGATACTGAAACTCTTCAGGTCCAAGGAAAATGCATTTTTGGCCCCAGCTTCCCAGGATACCACTCTCCAAATGGAATCAGAACCCAAAATGAATAACTGGGGTAAGCCCCCTTTAACAGTGAAAGGACGATGTACACACTGATTGTTCCCCCAGGTAACAATTATTTACACTGGGCTTGATAGTAAATAAAAGTGATTTTAGTAAGTACAGGCAGTAGGATGTAAGTGGTTATAAGAGAGAACAGGCAGAGCAAAGAAGATTACAAGCTTAAAATAACAGAAAATGCTTAGCTAATTCGAACACTAAAATCTCAGTATACATTTATTACAAACTCATCCTAAAATTGTTGTTATTCCAGCTAAGTCTCCAAACCAGGGAAATCTCCTTTACCCTGGGGTTTCTTGTTCACTTTCTTGGGTGTGAAAAAAACCCTGCTAAGCTCTCAATTGTTTTATAGATTCCCTTTACATGGGAAGTTACCTGGCAATTCTCTACTAGGTAAAGAGGTCATGTGACTTCCTAAGACCACGGACTGCTAAGATTTAGAGGACAAAGGAGATTGTTTAGATATGATTGTCCAGACACTGAGGCATCCCAACATTGGAAACACCCTTGATGACTTTCTTTTGCACATTTAAAACCATAAAGCATTCCATACTCCACTTGTCTGATTTTATACACAGGCATGATACATACCCCAAAATAAGATATATAGGTCCACTGGAATATGACATAAAGATTGATAGGTTAGATGAGATAATTTGTCCAAAACTTCTTTGAGTTAGGCATATCTATGTCCATAAGTCCATTTCATAAAGCTTGTGGGGGGAGGGATGTGAAGCATCACAGCTGTGACTTCTGCAGGTCAGTCTTTTAGGCCTTGTCTACAATGGCAAGTTTTGTCACCAAAACCCCTTTTTAACAACAAAACCTGGAAAGCATACACAGTGCAAAGTGGCAAAAGTCTTTGACCCCTACAAAGAGGCTTTTTCTTTTCCTCTCCCTCTATTGTCAACAAAGAGCCAGTGTAAACTGAAGTTTGTTTTGTGGACAGAACTCACTTCCAGCAGGATCCTACAATGTCTTTCCTGAATGGCTCTGCTCAGCTTTGATACCTGCTGCCCTCCAGGCATATGCCCCTCTTTCCCCTTTCAAAGCTCCAAGAAGTATCTGACAGCTTCTAATCAGCACCAAGGATTATTGGGTTTTGGGAATTGAGGAGGAAATTGTGCATAATATATTAACTATTCTCTGCCTAAGGACTTACAATATTGTTCATTGGAATATATTTTTATGGCCCAACTACAATTTAAAAAATTGGGATTGAGAATGAAATCTCTGAAATCTATCTTTTTCTGGATACAAGTCAGCATTTGATACTGCAGGCACAGGATACTGAAGAACCAAAGAGGGCAGTGCAGGACGGGAAAGAACATTGGCAGCATGTGACCTCCAGGAGAAGAAAGTTAACTCAGGTATCCCCAATCCAGATAGAGGTAAGTAACCAATTTCAGGCACTCTGCACTGGTACTTTGGTGGAGAATGCTTTAGAAGAGAATTCTAAGGGACGGGATCAGAAGGAGAACCCATTCATCAGAAGGTAGGGATGCATAATCATAGAGATTGGGGTTTCACGACCACCACTCCCAAAAGAAGGAGGCAGGTGATGGTGGTTGGGGACTCCCTCCTAAGGGGGAATGGAGTCATCCATTTGCTGTGAAGACTGGGAAACTCGAAAAGTGTGCTGCCTGCCTGGAGCAAGAAGTCAGGATGTGACCGAGAGTCTTCTGAGACTGATCAAGCCCTTGGACCGCTATCCCTTCTTACTTCTCCACGTAGGAACCAACAATATTGCCAAGAATGACCTTGAGAGGGGTCACTGCAGCTTGTGGCACTGGGAAGAAGGATCAAGGAGTTTGAGGCGCAAGTTGTGTTCTCATCCATCCTCCCTGTTGAAGGAAAATGCCTAGATAAGGATTGTCAAATTTTGGAAGTAAATGCGTGGTTGTGCAGGTGGTGTTGGAGAAAGGGTTTTGGATTCTTTGACCATGGGATGCTGTTCCGGGCAAAGGATTTTTAGGAAGAGATGGGATCCATCTAACAAAGGCTTGCAAACGTAGTGAAGAGGGCTTTAAACTAGGTTAATCGGGGGATGGTGACCTAAGCCCTGAGGAATGTGCCTGGAGCACAAGGAGGAATGTGCAACAGAGAAGGACCCCTGATTTGTACTCAGAAAGGGCAATCAGTTATCTAAGGTATCTGTACACGAACGCAGGAAGCCTGGGAATCAAGCAGGAAGAATTGGAAGTCCTGGCACAGTCAAAGAATTATGATTTGATTGGAATAACGGAGACTTGGTGGTACAACTCACTTGATTGGAACACTGTCGTGGAAGGGTATAAACTGTTCAGGAAGGACAAGCGGGAGAGAAAAGGTAGAGGAGTTGCACTGTATATAAGAGAGCAGTATGATTGCTCAGAGCTCCAGTATAAAATGGGAGAAAAGCCTGTACAGAGTCGTTGGATTAAGTTTAGAGGCAGGAGCTACAAAGGTGATGTCATGATGGATGTCTGCTATAGGCCACCAGATCAGGTGGATGAGGTAGACGAAGCTTTCTTCAGACAACTAACAAAAACTTTCAGATCATAGGCCCTGGTTCTCATAGGGGACTTCAGTCATCCTGACATCTGTTAGGAGACCAATACAGCAGTACACAGACAATCCAGGAAGTGTTTGGAGAATGTTGGGGACAACTTCCTGGTGCAAGTGCTGAAGGAATCAACCAGGGGCCATGTTCAGCTTGACCTGCTGTTCACAAACAGGGAGGACATAGTAAAGGAAATAAATGTGGGTGGCAACTTGGGTAGTAGTGCTCATGAGATGGTTAAGTTTAGGATCCTCACTAAAGGAAGAAAGGAGAGAAGCAAAATGCAGACTTTTACTCCCTCAGGGAACTGATGGGCAGGATCCCCTGGGATACTAACATGAGAGGGGAAGGAATCCAGAAGAGCTGGCTGTATTTTCAAGAAACCTTATTCAAGGCACAGGAACAAACCAACCCACTATGTTGTAAGAAAAGCAAATATGGTAGGTGACTAGCTTTAACAGTGAAATCTTTGGCAAGTTTAAACACAAAAAGAAAGCTTACAAGAATTGGACACATGACTAGGGAAGAGTATAAATATATTGCTTTGACCATGTAGGGGTGTAATCAGAAATGCCGAAGTGCAACTGGAATTGCAACTAGCAAGGGATGTGAAAGGTAACAAGAAAAGTTTATACAGGCATGATAGCAATAAGAAGGTGGTCATTGAAGATGCTGGACCCTTATTGAATGAGGGAGGTAAACTAGTGACATGATGTGGGAAAAACTGAAGTACTCAATGGTTTTTTGCCTCTGTCTTCACAAACAAGGTCAGCTCCCAGACTGCTACACTAAGCAACATAGTATGGGAAGGAGGTGGGCAGCCTTCAGTGGAGAAAGAACAGGTACTATTTAGAAAGAACTATTTAGAAAAGTTGTACATACATAAATCCATGGGGCCAGATCAAATGCATCCCAGGATGCTGAGAGAGTTGGCTGATGTGATTGCAGAGCCATTGGTCATTATCTTTGAAAACTCTTAGTGATCACAGAAGTCCTGGACGATTGGAAAAAGGCAAATTTAGTGCTCATCTTTTAAAAAGGGAAGAAGGAGAATTTGGGGAACTACAGACCAGACAGCCTCACCTCAGTCTCTGGAAAAATCATGGAGAGGATCCTCAATGAATCCATTTTGAAGCACTTGGAAGAGGGGAAAGTGATCAGGAATACTCAACATGGATTCACTAAGGGTAATTCATGCCTGACCAACCTGATTGCCTTCTATGACAAGGTAACTGGCTCTGTGGATCTGGGGAAGGCGATGGTCATGATATACCTTGACTTTAGCAGAGCTTTTTGATATGGTCTCCCACAGTATTCTTGACAGCAAGTTAAAGATGTATGGATTGGAAAAATTGATTCTAAAGTGGATAGAAAACTGGCTAGATCATCCAGCTCAACAGCTAGTGATCAACAGCCCAATGAAGTGTCACCAGAGAACTGGGAAGGACAAGTACCAACAACCTACAGGAAAGGAAGCCCTAAGATAAGGGTGAAGGAGGTGTTGAATGAAAGGAGGCCACGTGGAAGTGTCCCAGAGAATTGTAGCAGCTTCAGGGGTGAAGGGAAAACCTTGTCAACCATTTACATTGACTTTAATACAGCTTTGAAACTTGACTAAGCAGAAGAAAAACGCTGCTCTCCCTTTATTTTTTTCTGTTTAGCATGCTGATTTTGCTTCCTCCCCCTTCTGCTGTCTTATTGTGTACTTCTAATCCCAAATGAAGTATGTGTTTGGATCTGCTGTATATACCATATATTTAAATATTTCCTTTTTGTTTTTTTATATATGTTGCATTTTACTCCCAGTATCTGGAAAATTTGCATTCATGTTGACAGACATATGGATGACATAAATACAGATGAGAGAGAGGCATTTGGAAAATGTTAATAAATAGACATTTATTAAATGAAGTTAAATATTTCACCAGTAAAAAGACTGGAGCTAATTATCTGCTGACTAAACAAATGTGTTTTTGTATCTTTATGTAAATTTGCTTTAAAACAAAAATCTGTGGTAAAAGGTGTAACTTCATATTCAGATAGAAAAAAAGTATGGGAAGGCAATAACTGTGGACAGAGGAATAGGGAAGAATATTAACAAATAGAATAATTGACATTTTAATGATGCAGTGTCAGTGTTGGGCAGGGGAATAGTTCACAAAGTGCTATTTGGGAGAAATATTTATTTTATAATATTTGAATGCATTTTTAGTCATATTTTATATTGTCATTTTTATGCTTATGTTAGTCAATATTTAACAACTTGCTTATCAAAATAGTCAAATAGAAGGGCAGTGTTTTGTCCTACCCAATTCAAACCTATTTCTGCACTCTCCTGAGTCTGCTTAAGTAATATTTCTCTTTCAATCGCTTCCTTTATGTCCACCACTTCCTTCTACTCCCATCACTTACATATCTCTGGCAGCTTCCCTCTGAGCTCTAATGCAGAACTTCTTAGCTCACTTCCCACCACCCTCCAATTTGTCGATGTGACCCAGAATGCTTTGCTTCTGATTGTCACAGCAAAAATGATGTTCTGAGTACTACCCCAATTGTGATAAAGAAACAAGGCATTTTGGAATGATGCCAGCTTGCCTATGGAAAACTGACCATGTAATTTTGAGATTGCAGGAGTAAGATGAATGGAGAGGAGAAACTAAAGGGGAGTTACTGCAGCAGTAGAAAAAACTGACACTGATGAAGGGAGGAAATGACTCAAGTCTTCTTTCCATTACTAAACTGCAAACTCATACACAGTGTTCTGGGCCATCCCTATCGATACTGGTACCCTACATAGCCCATCACTGTCACTCCCCTGCAGGGGGGAGGGACTGTCTACTCCTCTGGGGCAGGTTCTAGGGGCAGAAGCTGTAGGAGCAGTGCAGAGTGCAAGGCTCACCTGCAGTATAATGGGAAGCAGGTAGGAGGCGAGGGTAGTGATAGTCATGTGAGCACAGTTGGAGGACTCAGGAGCAGTAGAGGGTGGCTGTGCCATCAGCCAGAGAGAAGTGGCGCTTTGAAGGTGAAACCGATGCTTCTCTCCATCCATTGGCTATGCGACTGTCTATTGCTCTTCTTGAGTCCTCTGGCCCATGCTCACACTGCTTGCTGCTGCCTCGTGAGTGGGGGCTGGGCACAGAGCCCAGGCAGGAAAAGGGGACAAAAGCTGGCCAGGAGATATGGCTGGGGGCTGCCAGAGCACATATGGAAAACATGCAGCTGCATAGGGCACCATGAAATTTGGGGCAGTTTGGTACCCCAGATTTCATGGTGCCCCATGCAGCTGCATGTTTTGCGTATTGACAGGAATGGACTTGACAGCATTTGAGTGGATAATGGACGTGCTAATAGGTCCAAACTGCAGTCATTTGGAACTCTCTCTCCCTTGAGAGGTGGAGGAAGAATCTTACTAAAAGTACCTAATGTACTGCAGATATTTTAGTGAAGAAAAAGGTTGCAAGTTCAAAAAATGAGATTAAAATGACTCCATTCTGAATTTTTGTTAGTGGTAAAATGATTGCAACATTTGTTATAGTCCTGAATGCATTTGTAAGTTTTAAACTAGCCCAAAGGCATTGAGAAGTTTAAACATAATAATTCACGTCACAACATACAAGTTCAGCCAAATGAATTGGTTTGTTTTTAGAAATGAACTGGTTTCCTAACCCCTTCAGACTAAGAATGGCTTATATGGCTATATGACATACTTCATATAAACAAATTAATCATAGAATATTAGGGTTAGAAGAGACCTTAGGGGATCATCTAGTCCAGGAATGGGCAAATACTGGCCCATGGGCCAGATCCAATCCACCAGAGTTAATCCCTAGCAGGTCTCCACTGCTATATTTATGTACACCTCCACAGGCAAGGGCGATTGCAATTCCTGTTGACAGCGAATCGCCATTCCTGGCCAATGGGAGTGGTGGGAAGCAGTGTCATAGTCCACGCTGCTTCTCACATTCTCATTGGTCGGGGACGGCAATCTGTGGCGAACAGAAGCTGCAATCACTGGTACCTGCAGAAGTGCAGGTAGATATAGTGGTAGCGGCCTACCAGGGGCTAACTCTGGCCACCTGCTGCCATTTTATTGCCCACCCCTGGTCTAGTCCAACCCCCTGCTCAAAGCAGGGCCAACCACAACTGAATCATCCCAGCCACAGCTTTGTCAAGCCTGGCCTTAAAACCTCTTAAGGATGGAGATTACACCACCTCTCTAAGTAACCCATTTCATGCATCACCACCCTCCTAGTGAAATAGTTTTTCCTGATGATGTGAGGTGAAAGTGTTTCCAACTAACTGTCTAATCCTAAATTAAATAGGAATACACACGTAGGTGGGACAAGGCATAGTGATACTGCCATTCTTGTGCTTTCATGCAGACATGAATGTGTACTGACATAATGAGGATACCCTTTCCAGAATGAACAACATCTATAAAAGCTCTGTAGTGGCTAATTGTATTTTGTTTCCTTATAATAATTAACAGTTTATTTCTTGTTTTTTCCACAATCACAAGAAGTGAAGGGGGGAGAACTCTGGGCAATTTATCTTGTATGTTTTGTGTTTCATGTTTTAAAAATACATTAAAAGTTAAAAGTCCAGGTTACTGTTTCTTGCAGTAATGCTCAGATACTTCAGGAGCCAAATTAGCAATCAGCATTACCTAAACATCACATCATAGTAGGATGAATTAATTATTTACACCACCCACACAAACATACAGAGGTATTCTACAATTGGTGAATAAAATAGTAAAAGCATTCTGATTGGTTGCTAATTAAATCAGTGTTTTAATATCATGTGCTGCAAAGAGCTGCAGAAGACACAGAAAGAACCACTTGTGACTCAGAAGCTACACTCTGAGTATCACCAGTTTATTGTTTGAATTCTAGCTGCCTCCACAGCTCCCATTGGCTGTGGTCCCTGGGCCTTCTGTCCCCCTAGGAATTGCAGGAACATGCCAGCTACTTCTGGGGATCTGCCTGGAGCCAGATAGGAAGCCTGCCATCCCCACCAACCATCCCACCCCAGTATCACTAGGATCCTGAGCAGAGCACCACTGTCCACCCTTCTGCATCAGGTGGAGGGAATCACAATCCATATATACCAGCACCTGTGGTGGCTCCCCAGCCCAAAGTTGAGTTAAGGGTGTAGTACAAGTCATGGGAACAGGTGCTAAATGATAGCAGCATCTGGATGGGGTTTGCTGCTTGTCACTAGCACAACATTGTGAGAGACAGCCCAGGTTGGAAAGATAAGGGGGCACAGTGGTATCCTGTGAATGTTTGTGTTTGTCTGACTAAACTGTAGACTTAATTATGCAGACATGACCTATGAGGAGAGGCTGAGGGTATGTCTACAGTACAGCATTATTTCGAACTATCTAATTTTGAAATAACGCTTCTAGACACAAAATGCATTTCAAAATAGCATTTTGCTATTTCGAAATAGTGCATCCACACTGATTGAACACTGAATCGCATTTAAGGCCAGCCGGAACTGGTTCTGGCAGGGCATCAGGTCAGGTGTTACTTTGTGTGGCTTCTGCCTCAGGCTATCTGAGGCCTGTGCTTAAAGGGATCCCCCTGGGCAGCTAGTTCTCAGGTTTCTCTGCTTGCTTGCTTACCTTGCTGAGGGACAGCAAAGCATTTTTTTTCTCTGCGTGCTCTGGTTGCCCTCACTCAGGACACCACAGCACTCTGCAGCATGGAGCCGGAACCACCCCGGGCACTCTGGTGCTTCTCTTAGACTTGTTGCTGTGAGCCTGGAAGCACTTTCTGCAGGCTGCCTCACAGGATCTGCAGCAACCCATCCTCCAGGCCTTCTTCCAGACCCTCTTGGGGTATGTGAAGGATCAGCTGCAGCTCCTGGACGCCAACATGCCCTGCCTCATCTGGACACCAGCACTGGTGGGACCACATAGTCCTGGAGCGCTGGGGAGACCAACAATGAACCCAGAACTTCAGGATGAATAAGGACACATTCCTGGAGCTCTGAGAGCGGCTCGCCCCTGCTCTGCGGTGACGGGACATGCACACGAAGCCCACCATTCCCCTCCAGAAGCATGTGGCCATTGCCCTATGGAAGCTCTCCATGCCGGATAGCTACCGATCTGTAGCAAACCAGTTGGGCATGGGGAGATCCACCGTTGGAGCAGTGCTCATGCAGGTATGGCAATCTCCGGCCCTATGCCAGGAGGGGATGTGCAAGGAGGGAATGGGCTGCCCTAGGGAAAAGGAGGGGGAAGGTGGTGAAAGTCTCCTCCCCAGGGGGTTTGTTCTGTCCTGCCCGCACTAAGGACTGCCCATAGTGGCCAGGATTGCAGGGGGGATTGCTCCTAGAGAGTGGGGGGCGCAGGGCAGTGGTGGGGAGGGAGCACTCTCAGCCACCCTGGTACCCAGTAATTCTTGGTTTTCTGTGTCCCTCTGCAGGTGGTCAAGGCCATTAACAGAGTGCTACTCCGCAGAGTCATCCACCTAATTGATGTCAACGCGGTCATCAAGGGGTTTGGTGTCCTGGGCTTTCCCAATTGCAGGGGAGCTATCAACGTGACACACATCTCATCCGTGCCCTGGACCACCAGGCCTGTACATCAACCAGAAGGGATACTTTTCTGTCATCCTGCAGGCTGTGTCTGATAAGTGGTGCCATTTTGTGGACATCAATGTGGGCTGGTCCAGCAGAGCAACGACGCGCAGGTTTACCGCAACTCCTCCGCGTGCCAGAGGCTGCATGCCGGGACTTTCTTCCCTAACCGCCACATCAGGGTCAGAGATGTGGACATGCCTGTCTGCCTGGTGGGGGATGCGGCCTATCCCCTACAACCCTGGCTCATGAAGCCCTACACGGGACACCTCAACCCTTCCAGACAGGCATTTAATGCCAAGCTGAGCAGGACCCACATTGTAGTGGAGGGTGCCTTTGGTCAGCTAACAGCCTGTTTTAGATGCCTCCTCACCTGCCTGGACTTCTCAGAGTGGAATATTCTGCACGTGGTGGCAGCATGTTGTGTGCTGCACAATTTGTGTGAGTAGAAGGGGGAGGCTTTCCTGCCAGGCTAGATGGCAGAGGCCGACCACTTGGCTGGCCTGTACACACAGCCCCGCATGGCTGCCATCCGAGAGGTCCATCGGGGGTCTGTCCGTATCCTGGAGACCCTGCGGGAGAGCTTCCACCTGGAGGAGCAGTAACGGTCTCCCTGGTGTGCCCCACTGGGGGCTTGTGCCTCATTCCTCCCTAACGTCCTTCCACTTACCCCTCCCTTACCCCCCTTCCTGATGTAAAATAAAAGACAAGTGTTCATGAAAACAAAGTCTCTTTATTGAACAAAACTGGGGTGGGGGAGAATGAAACTCAGGTGAGACTGGGGAAAGAAGGCGGGAGAGGGGAAGAGAGAAGGGAGGGAAACCTGGGAGGAGGGAGCTGGAAGGGGGAGGAAGGGGCGGAAAAAGCTCAGGGTTCAGGGTTGGGGGTCTCGCCAGCCCAACTGTCTCCCAGCACCGCTGGTGCAGGTGCCTTGGCATCCCCCGAGAGGTGGGGAGGGGATGAAGGGTGTGGAGGGAGAAGCAGGAGGGGGAGAAGGAATGGGGGGAAGAGGAGCAGTAGCTAGGGAGAAAGCAGGGGCTGGAGCGGCAGGAGGCAGCAATCTCCGCACCAGGGTCTGCAGGTGCTCGCAGATGGCATGGCCCTGGGCAAGCTGCTCCCGCCAGCTCTCCCACCAGAGCTGCAGGTCTTCTTGCACCGAGTGGTCGAGGGTGTGGTGCAGGGCTCACAGTGCCCCCAGGTGCTGCTGCTTGTAGTCTTCTTGTGCACAAGTCAGCCTGCAGAGTGCTCAGGTGCAGGAGGATGTTCTGGGCAGGGTGCCGTGCCCTGCACTCACAGCTGGTGCGGCTGTGGAGAAACAAGAGAAGTGGTCAGTTATCCCTGGGGACACAGTGGGTGAAGCCCCTCTGCAAGCGAGGACGACAGTTCTCCTCACCATCAGAGCCGATGTGCTTGCACACAGGCCATGTTCGGGATGTTCTGCTATCCCCAGGAATGGGAGCTGCCCTGAGACTGCGCGCGCACGCGTGTGTGTGAGAGAGAGAGAGATGTCCCTTGCCTCTGTGTAGAGGGGGCTTGTGGAGGGATGGAATCCTTCTGTGTCCCACCCCAGGTTCAGGAGCATGTCTTGTCTCGTCACACACGTGTGTGGCTAACAGGCCAAGGCCCCTGTGTGGCAGCCCGCTGGGGCCATATGCCCAGGGGCGGCACAGCATGTGCTCGCACATTCACAGATTGCTGCATGATCCATGGTCAGCAAGGCCCATGCGCACAGTCCCTGGTCTCCCTCCCCCGCATAAGAGGACAGTGATGGTACTCACATGTTGGTGCCTCACCAGCTTTGGACGACACCGGTCACAGGTCCGCTGGGACTGGCTGCTCCTGGGTTTGGATGTGGCCTTTGGTGGACAGGCTGTAGACGGCTGCATTCCTCTGTCTAGTGCAGAGATAATGGATGTTGGCGGCATTCCCCCAAACCTCAATCTGGTGCATGATCGCCGCACTGGACCATGAAGGCACCTGCCTTCTCCGGCCCCTGGCAGGCTCCTGGGAGCCGGTAGATTGGTCCTGGGGAGCGGTGGAGGGCTGGCTGCCAGTGGCTTGTTGGCTCATACTGCAGCCTGGGTCGGGGCAGCAGCAGAGTGGTTCTGGGCTGCCAGGCCTGGTGCTAGCCACAAAAGACTGTGGCCATACTCTACCACTTTAAGGGCTCCAGTAGAGGGAGGGAGAGAAGAGTTTTCCTGTTTGTGCCCAGAGTGGCCACCAGGGTACCCTGGGAAGGGCTGGAGGCCCCCTATTTCGAAATAGCCCCTATGCTCTGTCTACACAGTGCCTATTTCAAAATAGCTATTTCAAAATAGGCACTATTCCTCGTAGAATGAGGTTTACCAATTTAAAATAAGCTTGTGTAGACGCTAGAAAAGTTATTTCGAAATAACTTTACTGTGTAGACATACTCTGAGGGATTTGGGTTTTTTTAGTTTGCAGAAGAAAAGAGTGAGGGGAGATTTGATAGCAGTCTTCAATTTTCTGATGGGAGGTTCCAAAGAGGATGGAGAAAGACTGTTTACAGTAGTGACGGATGGCAGAACAAGGAGCAATGGTCTCAAGTTACAGTGGGGGAGGTCTACGTTGGATATTAGGAAAAACTATTTCTCTAGGAGGGTGGTGAAGTACTGGAATGGGTTACCTAGGGAGGTGGTGGAATCTCCATCCCTAGAGGTTTTTAAGTCTCGGCTTGACAAAGCCCTGGCTGGGTTGTTTTAGTTGGGATTGGTCCTGCCTTGGGGAGGGGCTGGACTTGGTGACCTCCTGAGGTCTCTTACAGCTCTATGATTCTATGAGTGGCATGGATAAAATGTCAGGGATTGTGTATTTTTATTTTCTGTAGTAACTAGCTAAATCTTAAACTTTATTACTGTAAGCAGTATTTATATTAAGCAGTTTTCTTACCCAAGTGGATGTTATTGTTCTTAATACACAGGCTTCTTCTTTAAGCCTGGACCAATCTCCTCAGTTGGTCTTCATTTTCTTAGCATTTATGCTGCTTCCAGAGTGTGGGGAAAAAGGGGAGGAAAGAAAGGCAATAGCATGATGCCACTCTCCCCTCTTTTTTATTTTTAGTTTATGTGTATAGAAGACACATGCCCACACATCTCCTAGTGAGTTTTTCTAAGTCACTGGATTAGGGTAGCCAGATGGTTTAACCAAAAATACCGATCTCCTGCCCCCCCCAAAAAAAACTACCGGGGAAAAAATTGTGTTGAGAAAAAAAAAGGGGAGAGACCAAAGTTGTTGAAGGGGGAAAAAAAATGACCCAGAGAATTAAGCTAAAAAAATAAAAGAAAACAGCATGGCCCCTTTAAGAACAGGCTGGGCTCTGCTTCTCCTAACAGGCAGCTGGCGGCCATCTTGTCTCCCTGCTCTGGGCCAGACAGCTCCCCTGCAGAACCAGGTAAGCGGGGGAGGGGAGCAGGACGGATATAGGGCAGGGCGAACGTGGCAAAGGGGGGGCCCCACGGAATTATGCTGCCCGGGGCCCCGCAAAACAGTCATCTGCCCCTGGAGGCGAGGACTGGGGGGGAGGGAGCTGGGCCTGGTTGCTGAGTGTGTGTAGGGTTGCCAAGTGTCCGGTATTGACCTGGACAGTCCAGTATTTTTGCCTTCTGTCTGGGAAAAAAATCAGAAAATACCGGACATTTTAGGTGTCAGGTATTTTTTAAAATTTTTACTGGACAGGAGGTGAAAATACCGGACTGTCTGGGTCAATACCGGACACCTGTCAACCGTACACTGGATTGAGAAGACTCCATTGTGATTTTGTACAACTGTCATTGATTATAAATTCCTTGATTACAACTCTCCTGCTATTTAATGATTGCTTAATCCTTAGATCACCACCCTTGTAGTAGAGACTCTCAAACTGACAGCATATTTCAGTAACAGCCATATAGCAAAATATAGCTTCATAGAGGCTAATGATATACATATTTGGACAGAACCATGTGCCATGAGTGAACAACTGGCTTGCAGAGGCAAGGCCATCCTTTCTATGCCTACTACAGCTCATTATACCCTGTCCTGCATCCCTAGTTCCCCCATTATGACCATTGGCCTCTGCTCAAGGCTAGCGCCTCTCCCCACAATGCTGGGCAATTGTGCAGCACCAGTTCCTCCCCCCCACTCTGGTCCCCAGAGTGGCCCCACCAGTAGCTGGAGCCTCAACCACCTGAGCAGCCTTCCTGGACAGCTGAATGGCTCCACGTCATGGCCCTAGCTGTGCTCCAAAGATCAGAGCACCAGGCAGCTATGCTGTGGCCCCAGCCTTGCACTCTCTGGTTGGATACTGGGTGAGGCAACCCCAGTCTTTTTGGGAAGGCAATGCATTCCCTTCATTACCCTTCACCCTAGACAGAACAACAGATTTCATGGCTTCATATAATACCTTGCATGGCATACATAGTTATGAAATATCACAATCATATATGAATGATGAATATGAGAGTTATAGGATGCCATTTTGAGGTACTGTGTCCCACAAATGGTCTCCCTGCTTTTGGTTTTTGTGTCTTGCACAGTTGTGGCCCCCTGTGGTGAGGACAATTTCAGTGAAAGTCCTGTGAGACCTCTACCACTTCTCCTTTCATATGGCAAGAAAAGTGATTAACAATATTCAAATAACCAAATCCAGATTAGTGAGTTGAGCTGTAGCTTCGGGAGCAGCTTGATGTAAATCTGGGATGCTTCCAACAAATGATCAGGATCAAAAGCAGGTTATTTAGAAATAATGGGCTTGCTCTGTAGACCAGCACTCTGTTATTTTGAAATAACAGTTATTTTGAAACAAACGTGCAGTGTAGACATAGCCTATATTAAGAATGTTTTAAGTTTATAAAATCTAGCACTCAGAAGTTGACAGAAATGACAGAATTCAAGTTGTCTATCCAACCTTAAAATTTCCCCTTGTGATTATGTTGTGTGACAGTCTTTAATTTCATTATCCTTTTCTTCTATAGGAACCAAAAGCATTTGAGTTTGATTGTTTCTTCCTCCTCCTCCTCCATACTGCCTGTGCAGCATCTCCCTGGGCTCAGTCCTTCTCAGCCCCTTGTTGGAGCATGTGAATTGTTTTTGATACACAGCTCTTTGGGGGTGGATCAAGCTCAGTACAGATGGAATGTTCTTTCTGTCAGCCACAACGAAGTTCTGAAATATGTAAATGTATATTTTCAGAGACTTATTCCTCAGCCAAATTTGGATGAAATTTCAGAAACAAAAAAGGCTTAAGGTGAAAATCAAATTTCTTTCATATATGCAAAATAGCAAGCAATCAAGATTTTTTTAACATGGGCAAAGCAATGTATTTTCTCCCTAGCCTCCATCTTGGAAACATTTTTGCTGAAACATTCCCAAAAAATTCATCAGGAGGCAGATACTCAGCATGGAAGATTTGTGCTCAGTTAATTTGCAATAGATAACAGAGCCTTATAGAGGAAAACATTAGGCAACCTTACTAATAGGTGTTTCTGTCACCTCCACTTAGAAATATGTGTGTATATATATCAAATGTTCAGAGCTGTCCACTAAGTTTGGGTCTCAGTGTGAGACAGCAATTGGAGATCTTTGAGTGGTATTCAGTACTTGAAAAATAAAGCCTTAGGTGACTCAAGTTGTACATCCAGAAATTTAGGAACCCAAAATTGGATGTTCATGAAAATGTAGGCACTATGAAATGTGAATGTTATGTTTTATTTAAAAAAAATTGCATTTTATTTCTGATCATGTCTGTTCTTATTTTGTGTTTATTTCTTACAGATGACTCAGAGGTGATACGTGCAAAAGTGTTTCAAGTTTGTTACTACAAGATGTGCTCCACAAATCCAGCAAACTGGGTCACTTTTGATGATGAACCCCTCTTTCAATCTCCTCAGAAATCAGTGGAAAATCATGATACCTGTAAAGCAAACAGTCTTAATTTCAATCTTGCTAATGCGCATGAATCATCAAATAGGTCATCTTCCTCAAGCAGCATTCCTTTTTCTTCTCCTAAAGTTGACTGCTACTCAAGTCCTGAACCTCCTAGTAACTCTTCACTTTCTACACCTACCAAAGACTATCCAGCATGTCTCTATATGCCCACATCAGGGATTCACATCCTTTGCCCTATTTCTGAATTGTCATCAAACATTAATCTTCACCCACCACCTGGCGCTCGTTCTTCCTCAGCTTCTCAGAAGCTGAACACTGCAGCTAATGATAATCCACATACGATTTTAGTCTCTAAAAAAGCAACCCCAGATGAAGTAAATCCTATTTGCCAACAAAACTCCAATAATTTAGAAGATCCATTGGAATCAGAACACTTCCAATATTTTCAGAATGACTGTGCTTTTTCAAATTTATTTTGGAAAGAAAGGTGTTCAACTAGCATGTCTCCCTACAATGATGACACACAAAGTAAAGATAAAAAGCTTTGTAGAAGTATTTGCCATCCTAAAGAAAAGGACACTTGCCATGATGAGAAGAGTTTCAATCAGGATTCCTTCAGTTATACCCGTGAAAGGCTTGAACATTTGCAAACTGATACTTTGGGAAGGCTGTCTGCCTCTAGCACACATGCATGGCATAATATCTTTTCTTTCATTCCACACAGTCTCTTCAGAAGCCAGAAAAAAGATGGTTGGCCTTTCATGCTGAGAATTCCTGAGAAAAAGAATATGATGTCATCTCGGCAATGGGGTCCTATTTATCTTAAAGTTGTACCTGGAGGCATTTTACAAATGTATTATGAGAAGGGCCTCGAAAAACCTTTCAAAGAATTCCAGCTCCAACCATACTATAAACTGTCAGAACCCAAGCTAGAAAACTGTAGTGTTTCAGGAAAAATCCATACCGTGAAGATTGAATATGTGTCTTATTCAGAAAAAAGAAAATACCATCCCAAAGCAGAAGTGATCCATGAACCAGAGGTGGAACAGATGCTAAAGTTGGGAACCATGGATTACAGTGACTTCACTAACTTCCTTGAAACAGTTGAGGAAGAGTTCATGAATCTTCCTGCCATTTGTAAACAAAAGAGAAATTATGAGGAACAAGAAATGATACTAGGAATAGTGGATAAGTTTTGGGGAAAAATCACTAAAGCAGAAGGAAAACTTGTAGAAAGTGCTGTCATCACACATATTTATTGTATGTGTTTTGTGAATGGCAATACTGAATGCTTTTTGACTTTAAATGATCTAGAGCTCCAGAAAAGAGATGAACAGTATTTTGACAAAGATCGGGAGAAGAAATGGATTCATATTCTTGATTACCATTTCCATAAGTGTGTCAAAACACAAGAATTTGAGCAATCCAGAATTATTAAGTTTACACCCCTGGACGCCTGTAGATTAGAACTAATGCGCTTCAAGACACTGTATAATGGACAAGAACTTCCATTTTCTTTAAAGGCTACTGTGGTTGTTCAGGGAGCATACATAGAACTTCAGGCTTTTATAAACATGTCTTCTACTTCTCTGATTCCTGTACATTTGCATTCCATGAAATATTGTGAAAATGTCATGATACACTTTCCAGTTCCTTTACAGTGGATCAAAGCACTTTGGACCATAAATCTCCAAAGACAGAAGTCTTTAAAAGCAAAAATGAACAGAAAAACATGTCTTGGTTCTCTAAATGAAATTGAATCTGATCCTGTAATTCAGGTCTCAATTGGAACAGCAAAATATGAAAGTGCCTATAGGGCTGTAGTGTGGAAGATAGACAGACTTCCGGATAAAAATTCAAGTAAATATATTCTGCATGATCAAAATAGTATTTTTTATAAAGTTCTTCTACTGGAGGAGCCTGATTCTTCTCTTATGCTGATCAGTTTTCCTTTATATTTTGGTACAAAGTCACTTCCTCCAACCAACAGCCTTCTCTGTTAGACCCTCCATCTCTCAAAAGTTTAAATTCTAAACTGGTTTTAAGAAACTCTTTAAAATAGTTCTTTTTCATTTTTAACTTTTATATCCTTTATCTGTAGCCCTTTATAAGCATGCTCATGGTTTAAAATAATTAGGATGATAAATGTTCCGTGTGTGTGTGTGTGTGTGTGTGTGTGTGTGTGTGTGTGTGTGTATGGGGAGATACTTGTAATGGAAATACAGAATAGACACATAAAAGAAGGACATTTTAAATTGCCTCAACCACGATGTGGACTGCATATGCACGGTCTACTCTTTGAAATATCTTTAAAATGTACTTTTTTTTTTTTTACAATAGCTCCTTTCTTACAAAGTGCTACACATTGAAGATGGGAGTAGAATAGACTGAATCACAATGTATTCTGTCTCTTAATAAATGTACTGATGACATTGGCAAAACAATGTACAAATAGATTTCTAGTAAATATACCTCCCCTCCTCACCCACCCACCAGAAGTGAAAAAAGTTAAATATGGACAATATTCTTGTTAGCTTATTTAGTTTGCCATATCCTATTGAAGCCTTTTTTACAGTTGGCCCAAAATATATCTTATACCAGCCACATAGAAGATTCTAGTAAGACAGTGGTTCCCAATCTTTTTGAGTATATGGACCCTTTTTCAATCTATTAAAATTGTATAGACACCACCCCTTGGGGGAGGAAAAAAAAGAAAAGGAAAAGAAAAGTAAGAATTGGGATGTAAGCAACTAATTGACCAGCTGCTCCCCCCTTGCTGCCTCTATCAAAAAGAGGCAGTAGGGGGGAGGGAAGGAGGGAGTCCTGGAGGGAGGGAGTCTTAAGAGCCGGTTCCCCCAGCTTCAGCTCCATGGGAGGGGACAGGGATGCAGCAGTGGCATTCCACCTTTGAAATGTACAAGAGTCCTCACAGGGACTCTTGTACATTTCAAAGCAGAAGTGCTGCATGGAGCCCGGGATCAGCAGGGCACTCCCTGCTGGCCCCTGCATCCATGCGGTGTTTCAATCTTTGAAATGCACAAGAGCCCCTAATGGTTCTCTTTTTCATTTCAAGGGAGGAACACAGGATGGCACTTCCACCTTTGAAATGTAGCAACAGCCAGGCCGGCTCTTGCTACATTTAAAAGCAGAAGCGCCCTTATTGAATAGTCAATGGAAATTCCATCGACTGTTTGATTAGTTGATTAAACTAATTTTAACATCCCTAAGTAAGAAAAGAAAAGTAAGGATCGGGCCCATAATGGTGGGCCCAATCCTTACTTTAAACTTTCCACAGACCCCTTGCAGTGTTGTTGCGGACCACTGGAGGTCTGTGAACCACAAGTTGGGAACCACTGTAGTAAGGTATGCAGGGTTGAGAAGTAATTTTCTACTGGAAGTACCTAACTTTTGGCTTTGATCTGTACTCATGATTTATGGTACCTCCCTGACATCCCCTTCCAGACTCTCTGCTTTTGACTATGTGCAAGAGTAATTGGGATTTGTGACAGGCACTCCCCTTCTCTACCTTTCCAGCCATTCAAACAATCTTTCTGCTTTCAGTGAGAGACCCCAAGGAAATGGAGGGGTGGCACTGAGCGAGGGACTGTTGAGCAGTTGGTAAGGGAAAAGAGATGGAGTTGCAACATTAGCAGTTGCTATGGGTGCTGAGGATGAAGCTCAGTTCAAGCTGTGAAAAAGGACTAGAGATGGAGAGAGATAGAATAATAGAAAACGAGGGTTGGAAGAGACCTCAGGAGGTCATCTAGTCCATCCCCGTGCTACAGCAGGACCAATCACAACTAAATCAACCCAGCCAGGGCTTTGTCAAGCCGAGACTTAAAAACCTCTAGGGATGGAGATGCCTCCACCTCCCTGGGTAACCCATTCCAGTGCTTCACCACCCTCCTAGTGAAATAGCTTTTCATAATATCCAACCTAGACCTCACCACTGTAACTTGAGAATCCTAGTTCATGTCAAATTTCATGCTAGATTGTGTACTCACCAAACTAAACCTCCTGAAAATATGTGTCTTTAGAGGAATGTCTGACTAAATGTGATTAATCAACAGCTCTACAAGTAATAGATATTCAAAACTAATGAGAGAAACTCTTTTTCCTGATGACGGGGATTACTTTTACAAAATAAAGGTCTCTTTGTTTCCCTTCTTCCTATTGTATATGGGACAAGTAAATCAGTTTTCCTTTGCCATCTGACAATGCATGGATGCTCCAAGTAATTGCTTTGACTACTTTTTTCCAAAAGTCCATTTTTGCTTTATGAATTGCTGATGAAGTTGTGAATATAGTGTACTATGTGGTGTAGACACTCACATGACAAATAATGCTAAGCACATAATCTTTTCCTTTACTGTCACATATATCTGGTTTTATCCTCCCTGTTTAGTGGCTGCCACTGAGAAATGTAAATTCATAAAAATGGAGAGAAAATACTTATATCTATTATAATTAATTCTATAATAATGAACTGTGATTTTTCCTTTCAAAGGCCCAGATCATCCACACAGTCTGTCTTACAAATTAGAACTTGGATCAGACCAGGAAATACCTTCCGACTGGTATCCATTTGCTACTGTACAGTTTGTCATGCTTGACACATGTGCCTCAGGGACTGAAGTAAAATCACTGGGCATAGAAAGTGATGTTCAACCCCAGAAACATTTGAACCAGAAAACTTACTACAGCTGCCAGGTATTCTTCACTTTGCTTTTTTCAGTCTTTTTGTCATAGCACGCTGTTTACAAAATATGTGTAGCACCCTACCAAATACATGGATATGAAAAACATGGCTTGGACTGTGAAATCGGACCTCCCCTGTGAAATGTAGCTATTGGAGGGGAAGGAGAAAAGGGCCATGGGTGCCTCAGTTTGGGACTCCTATCATTCACTGAGCTCCAGTTGCCAGTTCACTGGGCTGTGGGAGGACAGGACTACCTCTTCTCCTCCATGGCCACTCTTGGAGGGAGAACAAACCCAGATGGTATCTCCTCTGACTTCAGGAAGCTCTATGGCCACCCAACTCTGAAGGCAATGCAAAAGTAAGAGTGGAAATCCCTTTCTCCTTCCTCCCAACAGTTTTGTGAATCCCCCCATGCCTCTATTTTTTGGTTGGGACCCTTACAATTAAAAAACAGTGAAATTTCAGAGGTAAAAAGTCTGAAAACATGAAATTGACCAAAATGCACGGTGAATTTGGTAGGTTACTAAAGCCAGGTCTACACTACTGGGGAAAGTTGACCTAAGATATGCAACTCCAGGTATGAGACTAGTGTATCTGGAGTCAACGTACCTTAAGTTGAACTTCTGCAGTTCCCACATAGTGCTGTGCGTCTTATTCATCAGGCATAACAGACTCTCCTGTTGACTTCTCTTACTATTTGCGACCCAGTGGAGTACTGGGTACTATCAGCAGTCATGTTAGCCAGTCCTTACTAGACTCGCTAAAACAAACTCCAGGGGTATGTCTACACTACCCCGCTAGTTCGAACTAGCGGGGTAATGTATGCATACCGAACTTGCTAATGAAGCCCGGGATTTGAATTTCCCGGGCTTCATTAGCATAAAGCCGGCTCCTCCATTTTTAAAAGCCGGCTAGTGCGAACCCCGTGCCGCGCGGCTACACGCGGACGGGCTAGATAGTTCGAACTACGTAGTTATTCCGAACTATCTGTACGCCTCGTGAAACGTGTAGCCGCGCGGCACGGGGTTCGCACTAGCCGGCTTTTAAAAATGGCGGAGCCGGCTTTATGCTAATGAAGCCCGGGAAATTCAAATCCCGGGCTTCATTAGCAAGTTCGGTATGCATACATTACCCCGCTAGTTTGAACTAGCGGGGTAGTGTAGACATACCCCAGGAGATTGAACTCTGGAGCGTTGATCTCAGGGTAAGTGAAGACAACCATTTAGTATGGCTTTGTCTGCACTTAACCAGTGTAAAGTGCAGCCGCAGCAACACTGGGAGAGATCTGTCCCAGCACGCTATGTAAACCAACTCTGCAAGGGAAGTAGCTAACAGTGCTGTGAGTGTGGCACCGCCCAGTGCTGTAGCCTGGTTCACACTAGTGCTTTACAGTGCTGTAACTTACTGTGCTCAGGGAGGTGTTTTTGTATCCCTGAGCCAGAAAGTTACAGTGCTGTAAAGTGCCAATGCAGACTTGGTCTAAGTGTGACTTACATTTTAGGCATATGATCTTGCATGTATTTATTGGCTTAATGGATTTGAATACAGTAATTATTTAATAAAAGAATATCCTTGAGCTGAACACATGATTTTTAAAGATAGGGCCTAAACCAGATTTACTAAATCAACTTCCCTTTTCCCCACCAAACAAATTTTGCGTGTGGCCGACTTGAAATCCATTGGATCTAGAATCCTATGTTTCAGGCCTCAACCTCTACAGTTTGATTCTGCACCACTGATGTCCTTGTCAAAAATCCCATCGACTTCAATAGTGCATGATCAGACTTCTACTACCTAATCATTTGCTAATGTTGTACATGTATATTTTCTAACCATAGATTGAAATTGAAAAGAAGTGGATCAGGCTTGATGGAGAAGACCCAGATAAGGCTAGCAACTGCCTAATGCAGTAAAAGGAACAAGAGCCACTGAAATACATGGTCATGTGTTCTTTAAATATGAAAGCAATGGAAGAAAGTGTTAGTGAGAATAAATTTCCACAGTAAATATTGGTAATTGTAAGGAAAAATGCAATTATCTAGAATATGGTAAATACAACAGCTGAAAATCCGATGTTCACAATGTTTGTAATGCTTCTAGGTCTGATACTGTAAATTGTTAGTCATTTAATTAGCCTTAATTTAAGCCCAGTATGAGATTACTGGTGTGAGTAAGGACTGATTGTATAGTTATAGGTTTGCAGGACACAGCCCTTAGTGTACAGATGTAATATATTTCTCTGCAAAATATCCATTACTTGTGTATTGTTTCATGCTCCATATTGAGAACTCATGCCACTATTCTAAAAAAATTAATGTCTGTTGACCATATGAATATTTAACATTAAAAACATCCAAAATGTTTATGCACAGGCCAGCATCTGAATACGGTGCAGCAGGATCAACTGCTTATTTGCTATTTGTTAATCTGATATGTTCCTCTCCATGTTGGTAACAACCCAATCATACACTTATTCCTCAATATAAGTTTCCACACAGAGTAAGAGAACTTATTCAGAAATAACACTCCTAATTTTCTCCCTTTTTGGGCTGTAAATGATGTGCTCATTGTTTCTTCTAAAATTGTTCAATGCGATGTTCTCAGGCAAAAGGGCATGACAGTCTTGATTGAAACTGCCATACCAAAGTGAGGTTATATTATTTCAGTGCTTCCTAGAGTGACCCTAGGCTGACCCTCAGTTGACATAAATCAGTGGAGCTCCATTAAGTTCAATGCAACTGTGCCAATTTACACCAGCTGAGAATCTGGCCTTATGAGTTGTAAAGGTGGCTAATCACTCACTATCTTTGATTTTGGATGTTTTTCAAAACTCAACTTTCAGATATTAGTTTTCAACTAGAGCCTATACTATATTACTGCCTTGAACTGTCAGACAGAGGGGAATGCAAGTGAGAATTGTCCTTGCATTGCCAACTACAAGCGTTGGAACAAGAAGTATAAAAGGAAATAGTGGTTGTAATTTTTCAAAGAACAGTGTCAGATAGAGCTATTTCTTACACATCACAGTGTTAATCAAGTTTTGAATGTGTTAATTCAATGGTTTCCAGCCTGCGGTCCACAGACCCCTGGGGGTCTGGGATAGTATTGTAGGGGGTCCCACATGTGGAGCCTCTTGCAGTCAGCACGTCCTTCAACCCGCATTGCTTTCTGCAGCTCAGAAAGTAGCAGGGGTTGAAGAATCTGCTGGCTGCCAGCACGCAGCCTCTCAGCTGAGAGGCCCTGTGCTGGCAGCCAGCATGCCCTTCAGTCCATGCTGCTTCCTCAGCAGGCTGAGGGATGCTGTTTAGGAAGCAGCGTGGGCTGAGGGATGTGTTGGCTGCAGGCACAGCTATATTGTTTAGGGGTGTGTATAAAATTTTAATAAACTGAAAAGGGGTCTGCATCCTTGAAAAGGTTGGGATCTACTATGTTAACTGAAGCATCTTCCTGCCTTCTTTCATACTCTATCCCTTTTCGATCTATCAGTTTGTTGGACTATGAGGCTAGAAGAGAATCTCATTAATTCAATAAGCTGGGGGGTTTGCTATGGCTTCTTTAAAAGTATCCTTCCTTAGAACCTAAATTGTTTCAGAATAAAAACATAAAAAATACACTAAATTCACTTTATATTTTGTCACTGCTGTAACTCTAGGGAAATGGACTAGAAATTCAGAGAAGTATATTTCCCCAAAGTGGAAGTAGTAAAGATAGAGTGTGAAAAAACTATTAAAACAGAAGTCCATATCATAAACCCAGTTCAGGACAACTGACTTTATTCCTCAGTTTGAAGCTGAGACTGAAATGGATAATAAATTCTTCTCTACATCCCAAAGTATGTTTTAGGTGTACAACATTACATCTATTATGGTATTTTTAGCTACTTTATAAATCACATATTATTAGCTAATTGTGTTATAATTTCAAGTGAGCATTACATTGAAGTACAGTGTTGCAAACAGTTTCTCAGACGGTGCATACACATTTTGACTTGAAAAGCTATTAACACCTTCAAGTCATATTCATGTTTAAATAAAATTAATCCATTTGTCATGTTCATATTTAATTTTGGTTTAGTTAGTTATCTGTTAAATTAAATGGCACAAGTATACTCTAGGACAGCATTTATTTGCTTGGCTTATTGAAACAGAATACTGCAATTCACATTGATCTGTTATAAACATTGAGCTATAATAAACATTAACCTCTTCCTGAACAGAAAGATATATGAAGCAAAATACACTTCCACCTAGGTCCATAGCATGGCCACCAGCACAACAAGTCATTCTCGTAAGGAGGTAACTTTGCTGAAGCTCTTTTGAACTGACCATGTCAACGTCAAGTTCAGAAACACTCCTAAGTCCCTCAAAGTTTGTCCCTTTCAGTGCAATGCCTTGACCATTAGTCCATTTTCTGCCTTTGCAGCTAGGAACTGCAGTTCTTTTTCTGGTCTCTGAATTCGCTACCCTTATCTTGGTTTGGCTACAGGGCCTTCCTCCTTCCTTCTGATCCTTGGCCTCTAGCACCTCATCTGTGATACCATCACAGACCTGATCAATGTTTGTCATATCATTTGCTTGCTATGCCAAATGATCTGTCTAAAAGGCAATGGGTAGCACTGGGGCTTCAACTAGCTTGGTCCTTCAGAACCAAACATACAGTTTTCCCTAGCTTAAACTGCCTGCAGCTATTCCATAAGTCTCCCTGTTGGTGATTTCACCTTGCATCTGCTATGGTGTAAAAGAGAATTGGGCCCTAAATTTCTAGTTGATCCATTCATAACAAAAGATCAATATATACAGCCTTGTGCATCACAAAATCTTGGATCTACAGCTGGAGCCTGTGAGTCTCCCCATTGACTTTGATAAGAATGGGATTGGGATCTTGCTAAATTAGTTCCAAATTAATATATCTATGTGGAAAGAAATGTAGTCTGCTTCATGAAAAGTTATTACATTTTAAATCTGATCATTAATTCAGCCAAAGGCTAAACAGTTTCAAATTGATGGTTATATTTATATACAATGTTTTAGAATAGGGGTGGGCAACAAGTTTTTCAAGAATGTTAAGTGGTCATGGGCTGCAATTTTATATTAAGGGAGCAGATGTGGGGTCTGGGATGAAGTTTGGGTGTGAGAAAGGATTCTGACCTCGGCAGGCATGTCGGAGGTGGGACAGGGTGCTGGAGTGCACTTGGTCCAGAAGGATGTTCTGACCTAAGGCAGGAATGTAGGAGGGGGTACAGAATCTAGGAGGGAGTTTGGGTGCAGGGTTGGGTGTAGAAGGGGCGTGAGGTGAGGGTATTGGCCCTGGCCGGGAGGTGCTTAACATTGCTGTCAGCTAGGTGCCACCTCAGTGGGACACTCATGCTATGGTGGTTCCATACTGTTCAAAGCCCCCTGGTTACTGCTGGCAAACAGGTCTCTGTGTGCCCCTTGCGGAAAAGGGGACACCAGATCTCCGTGTGTTGCTTGCACCTGCAAGCATTGCGCTTGCAACTCCTATTGGCCAGAAACCATTGTTAATGTAAATCTTTGACAAAATGGGAGCTGGGTTTGGGTTTATAACAAAAAATAGTATTTATGGACAAAGAAATGCACAGCAGAACATTCTTGGTGCTTGTAAATAAGCAGGATATCCATGTAGCCACCCTCTAATAACTGTAGAAGGTTCTCTATCTGCCATTGCTGTTGCCCTTTCTAGAGAGGAATATGACAATACATTCCATTTAAGTGTAGTGCCAAGCATATTTGTTGCATATTTCTAGATTATGCAACATTAACTGTTCAAAGCTGATAAACATTTGCACAAAAAATATATATGCTTTCAGGTATTCCTTTTAGTTAAGCCAACTTGACATGACATAATACTCAAGTTATATAGTAACTGGTATGGAAAGTACCAGTTTCCATTTATCTGTATTTGTCTTTGTCTACCAACAGCTATAACTAATTACTGATATTAGGCAAGATTCAGCTATCATTTTTATACTTTCTAAATCACTACAAATCAGTATTATGCTTAATTCAGAATTTAATTTTGTTCTGTCAGTATGAATGCAAAACAAATCAAGCTGATAATCTTATAACAAAATATTGTACATTGCATATTAACTTTCTAAAATTAAAGTTCTATTTCAAACTGTTTCCCTTAATTGAATATTTGTATCAAGTTGGTTTTATATTTAATAGAATTAAAATCAATAGTTCTGTTTATTACTATGTATAACACTTTATCATTCAGAGGATTTCACACTGCATGAATGAGTAAAGGACTATTCCTACTAAGATTTTAAATACTGCTGGGTAAACTGATCACTGGGTAGCTGGACTTTTAACACTATATGCTAAAACTAAGATTACCATGGCTCCTCCTATCCAGCACTTCCCCCAAATTCTCTGAGATACTTGAAAACTCCTGCGGCATGGAGTCCTTGAACTTGGCCAACATGTCCAACAAAATATAGATATATGTGATGGGGTGGACAAAGCCCCACATCCCTGCTGGAGGCCTTTCAGCACCCTGGCCATCAGCAGGCACAGTAAAGAGGTCATAGAATCATAGAACTGGAAGAGACTTCAGGAGGTCATCAAGTCCAGCCCCCTGCCCAAGGCAGGACCAATCCCATCTAAAGCAGAGGGGCAGCCTCTGCTGCAGCCAATCAGGGTGCAGCAGGCTCAGTGCTTTTTTTGTGACCGTACTGCCCGGTACACAGTACCGGCACCTCCAGACACAGTACCAGCACCTTCAGTCAGAGCTCAACTACTTTTCCTCTGGAGTACCTGCACCTTAAAAAAAAAAAAAAAAAAAGCACTGAGCAGGCTGATATAAAAGGAGCTGCTAGGCCAGAGCCTGTCAGTTCCTTCCTGGAGCTCGACTCAGGCAGATGGGGGAACACCAGCACTTTGGACAGCTCTGAGTGGGAGCTGGGGCATTGTACCTGGTCAGAGCCAGGTCCTGTGGCTAAAGGTTAGCCAAGAAGACAAACACAACCCTGTAAAACCCTGGACAAGGGGAACTCAACCACAAGGTCCTAGAGCAAGGCTAGATGGAACAGCATCCCGCGGAAGTGGCCCAGGGACGTGACAGCAACTAAGTACTTTGAAATTCAGCAGGTAACTGCTACTTATAGGGTCCCTGGGGTGGGAACCAGAGGAGTGGTGGGCCTGGGTCCTCCCAACCCTCCTGCAAACTGCACCTGGGGGTGGGAGGGGAAAAGAAGGCCTGATCTCTGGCCACATACTGGACACTGCCCTGACCGCAGACAGGCAAGTAGAGACTAAGACTCCACTCGGTCACCAATGTAAAGAGTTCCACCCTTCGGGCGAATGCCCCTTGGTGTCTGGGGGGAATCTTACAGTCTCTACTCGCCCTCATCCAGGATTCTGCAAGGCTGTCTTTAGCTTCTTGGCTAGTCTTCAGCCACAGCACCTGGCTCTGACCAGGTACCATGCCCCAGCTCCCACTTGGAGCTGTCCAGAGTGCTGGTGTTTCCCCCATTTGCCTGAATCAAGCTCCAGGAAGGAATTGATAGGCCCTGACCTAGCAGCTCCTTTTATATCAGCCTACTGCACCCTGATTGGCTGCAGCAGAGGCTGCCCCTCTGTTCTGCTTGGAGGACATCTCTACTGCTGCTAGCCAGGGTGCTGAAAGGCCTCCAGCAGAGATGTTGGGCTTTGTCTACCTCATCACAATATATCTTCACAGTAAGGCCTGCTGGTTAGAAATATGGTGCTGGAAGATGCCTTTGGAATAAACTTTCTTCCCAAAGAAATCTAGTCTGTTGCCCTCCTGTGCTGCGTGTTGGCTGCCAATACCACCAGGGGCCCAGGAGAGTGATGGGAATATAAGAACTCAAATCCAGTGGCTGGCGTATAGTACTTTTCCTCTATCCTTTTTGAGGCAGAAGCAGAGAGGAGGGGGATCTGGCAAAGGGTGTTCACTGGTCCCAATACCAACTCATTGACTGGGAGGGCCACTCTGGAGGAAACCATTGCTGCCAAGATATACATTACGCTACAGGTGGGCTATTTTAGTTCCTACACATCCAGCCCCAAAATTGTGGTGAGCCATGTCAGGAGCTCCTGGTGAGCACTGAAATTCGGTGGGAGTGGGTTCCAGGGATCTACCACTCCCTACTCTAATGACAATGAGGAAGCTAACACTATTGGAGGTACTGGTACTTCCTCATTAGCCTCTGCTTCTTCCATCTGTCCCATTTCAATGACCTCAGTGCAGGTGTCAGTGCCATGATCAGTATCTGATTCTGGGTGGGATACTGCTAGGGTTTGTCTCTCAGATACAACTGCATATGATAGCCGTGAAGGGGCCCTTGTGCTGGGGTCCAATACTATCAGTGCATGTGTAACTTGATGGTAAAGCAGCAGTTGTATCACCGGTGCTGAATTCTGGTGTGTGCATTAGATAGTGATTCTTCTTCTGCAGCACAAAGGATTCCACCTTAGACTCTGAAAAATATTCTACATCAGACCATAGAGGCACTGTGCACAAATTCTATCTTCAGGTGGTGCTGAGGGCTTGATGGCCAATGCCAGGTAAGGAATTGCTGAAGCAGGGCTGTGCAGAGATTCCTCCTGGAAGGAGCACCTATCCACTGGTGACACTAAAGGTCTCTCTGCTCTTTATGCCCTTCTGTCCTCAGTGTCCTTGGCAAGTATGGGTCCTTGAAGAATGGGCGGTATCAGAAGGGAAGGCCTCTGAGATCAAGGAGGCCCACAAGCACAAGATACCACAACTGATCCCAGGAGTTGGAGGTGGCTCCTGAATTAGGCTCCGTGTTCTTGCTGAGGTTTCTAGAGCTGATCATGTCTCTGTTGGATTAGCCCAGCATGGGTCTCCTCACATCAGTACCTCCCCTTGTGTCTCTATTCAGTACCACAGAGTGCTCTCTTCTGGTGCATTGTTTCTTGTGCATCTTCCTTGACACAAGGGTTAGAGAATGATGTTGGGAAAGGCACAGTATCTTTGGTGCACTACGAACTATGACAGAAGTGCTTAGTGCTGATTTGGAGCAGGATGTCTCTAAAGATGGTTTGACGGCTGCCTCCATCAGCAGAGCCTTCAGACAATTGTCTCTATCTTTTAAAAGTCCTTAGACTAAATCCTCTGCAGTTATCACACATCTCATTAACATGAGCCTTCCCAAGGAACTTTAGATACGTTTAAAGTGGGTTACTCACTGGCACAGGTCATCTGCAAGAAGAGTGTGGCTAAAGCTCAGAGAGTGGAGTATACCCAGTACTTGTGACAATGTCTCATTAATCTCTCCTCATATGGAAGCAGTTCCATACACCTAATCATTTTTATTGCCCTTTTCTGAACTTTTTTTTTCTAATGACAAGATATCTTTTTTGAGATGAAGTGACTACATCTGCATGCAGTATTCACCATGTGGGTGTACCATGGATTTATATAGAGGCAATAAGATATTCTGTTTTATTCTCTATCCCTTTCTTAATGATTCATAACATTCTGTTTGACTGCTGCTGTTCAGTGAGTGGATACTTTAAAAGAACTATAATGATTTCAAGACCTTGCTCTTGAATGGTAACAGCATTTTATATGTATAGTTGGGATAATGTTTTCCAATACACATTATTTTGCATTTACCAACAGTACACTTCATCTGCCATTTTGTTGCCCATTTTATGAGAACCTTTGGAGCTCTTCACAGGCTGCTTTGGATTTAATTATATTGAGCAGTTTTGAATCATCTGCACATTTTGCCACTTCACCGTTTACCCCTTTCTCCAGATCATTTATGAATATGCAGAATAGGACTGGTCCCAATACAGACCTCTGGGGACACCATTAATTACCTCTTTCCAGTCTGAAAACTGAAGTACTGACTGGGCAAGAGTAAGAGGAAGGATCAATGAGGAAAGCAGAGATAGGGTCATGGGGATGGTGAAGCAACTGCAGTACTGCTGCTTTTATCTCACTACTTCCTTTCCACATAGAGGATGTCTGTAGGAATGGTCATTCAGGAAAACTAAAGTTTTTTCAGCTTTATTCAGATTTACCTACAGGTCACAATTTTCAGGTGTGTTAAAGTTTCTGTGGTGTTTGAATGGACATGTCTAATCGATCTGTGCAGTGTGCCTTTTTCAGTTAGTAGGTTGTTGAGGTTAGAATTCTTCCTTTTCTTCCGATGTCCTTAAAGTTTGACATTAAATTTAATTTGTTATTCCTCTGCTAAGGTGTTCTACAACATGTAATAAAGATGAAGAATTCTCTCTCAGGGTATGTCTACACTGCAATACTATTTTAAAATAACTAACGCTATTCTGAAATAACTTAGTCCCAGTCTACACAGCATGCAGTTATTTCAAAATAGTGTCAAAATAGTGTCAAGCTGGAGGACTTCTTACTCCGACTCCTGTAACCCTCATCATACGAGAAGTAGACACTCCCTATTTCAAAATAAGATACACAATTGCTGTAGCTCAATTTGCGTAGCTTATTTCGAGTTAAGTCTGGCAGTATAGACGCACTCAAAAATGGAGGAATCAAAAGATGAGGTACTGGAACAAAATGGTAAATAAAAGAGAAACAACTCACTAGTCCCAGGTCTGAGAGCTCTGAAGAAATTAAAGAATGAAGTAGCTGAGCTACTAACTGTAGTTATTTAGGAGGGGTCAGGATTTACTGCTGTGGCATCCAGACAGGTCTCTGACTCCATTGTTGATGATAACCAGAAGGCTGTTTGCGTGTGTGCTTGATGATGTGGGCCCAATGACCACCACAGACTCCAAGAGAGCCCCCAAAGACCACAAATTGGATAAGGATAGAAAATGCCCAGCCAGGTTTATTGTTAAGCAAGTACAGTAATTGTTGTCAGTAGACTCTACCGAATCACTGAACACATGTACTTACAACAATGGCCTCAGCTTAACCAGTGGGGAAACTCCCATTGCCCCCAGGCTGGGCAAAGACTGTCCCCCCAAAACATCACTTTATATATAGGTACAAACAAATTACTTATCACTGCTGACATGTCAGGTTGCCACCCTCTGATGTTGTCAGGTTACCATCCTCTGACGCTACTTAGATACCATCTATCTCCCTGTACCTCATGGTTTGATTAGATCAGCTCTATCCATCATGCTGTCATTTAGACCCTTTCCTGAACCTGGGCCAGTATCTGGGGGGAGTGGGCACCACGGTCTTTTTTAATGAGCTGGTGCTTTCAACTTATGACCAGTACCAATTACTGTTCAACACCTGGGCCTATTACCAATTAGTGTTTTGCACTCTCAGCCCTGTTCATGCCAAGTTCTGTGAGCAGGGCTCTGCCTCTTGCTCTCAGCTTAGCTTTGATTTATGTTAGCCAGGTTTTGTCCTCAAAAAAGGCCTGTGCTACATGGGCTTTTGCTTTAGGCTTTCATATTACTACACTAACAAAAAATTGCACTCTCTTACTGAAATCTACTATCCTATACTGGAGCACTGGGAGGCAAGACACCTGCAAGCTGGAACAGCTCAAAATAGAGAAAACATACCAGTGCAACATGGCACACAGGGAGTAATGTTGCTTTAAAACAAAATCACAGTTAAGGAAATAATACTAAGGTAATAAAACTAATAAATTATTACTAAGTAATAAGTAATAATTAATAATAAGTAATAATTATTACTAAGGTAATAAAACTGGATGCCACACAGTTAAGGAAATAAAACTAAGGTACATAATTACGGAGTATCTGTGTATTCCATTATATTGACAATACCTGGTTTAAACAGAAGAGGGCATTCATTACAAAGCATGCATGCTTGCTAAGGATCTTAGTTTATGGATACAAACAGTTGAAATTGGTGGAGTTTAAAAAATGATTCATTAGCCAAATATATATCTTTACTAGATACGTATTATAAAAAGCATAAATATTTAAAAACGAAACCATGTGTGGTAAACAAACATTCAATGTGTCCTTAAGGAACACACCTGAAAATAATGCTAAATAAACTCAAAAAGTCATGAGGATTTGATAGCATATTAATCTCTAAATAGTTAGATTGAAAGCAGACTGATTTGGAAGCCATAAAAGGTTGGCAACACAGTCCATAGGATAAGAAATCATCTAGGGAGGCATAAGACCTAGGTTCTATTCCTAGCTTTGCCATTTGTAATCTGCCTTGAATGAGCAGCTGAGGATTTCCTCAGTGTAAAGCCCACAAAACCTATCCCAAGTCTTCTTTGAGTAATGTCCCCGTGGGTACTCCACTGTTGGTGATGGGTTGCCTGGAGCCACAAGTCAGAGCACTGCAAAGCAGCTACCCCCCGTCGGGTCGTGCATGTGCAGGAGGCATCTCCTGGCACTGCCGCTCAAGCACCCGAAACGTGTGGCCTAATCCCTCCCCTTTAATTCCCCTTCAACTGCCTTTGGTTGCAGATGTAGTTTCAAAACGTTCTCTCACACTCTTTACTTCATACAGTTTCTTTAGTGTTTGGACATTTGTTTTGTAGAGTTAGTGTTAGGAATTCATGTAAATAGTTTCCCTCATTCATTTTTACCTAAAAAAAAAAAAAAATTTCTTCCCCTCTGGAGATTTGACTGCAGTGCTAGCTGCTCAAGGGCGGAACAAACCAGGCTCCTCCTGGTTCTCTCCTCTTCTCAAAAAAAACAAACAAACAAAAAACCACCAAATAACGATGAAATAACAAGTAATAACAAATATACAGAAAGGACAACATTATTTAACATCTGCCTCCTTAGGCCTTAAGAAATGCACTGACTGCTGGAAGGCCATATGTTGTTTGGGGGAAGCCCTCATTCTACAAAAGTGTGAGCACTGTTCTAGCCTGACAGCGAGAGCAAGAAAAGACAGATAGCTCCAGCTCCATACTATTCAACCCACTGAGTCTATTCAGCCCACTGAGGCACAAAGTGCCTCCTGTACTAAAGAGGGCTCTCTAAAGAAAAGGGCTGCCTCCCCGTTCCGCAGAGAGGCTACAAAAAAGAAAGCTTCTGCAGCACACTCTCTCCCCCTTTCCTCCTCCCCAAGAATTAGTAGGGGAGAGAGACCAGGAACCTTGGGGAATCCTGCCTTGAAATCAGCTGGCAGAATCCATACTTCAGCACCGTCACTGCTGCACATCTCCGTGGTGCCGAAAGAAGCCCAGAGGCACTCGAGGCTCTCGGTGCTGCAGAGAAGCCTGGCACTGCAAAAAGCCACAGTGCTGCAGGCAAAAGCGGCGAGCTTGAACAAACCGGCACTGCGTTCAATGCCGCTGTCCTTGGCTCCAGCCACAACAGCACTTGACATAGACCCACAGTTGACACAGGCAATGACAGGCAGCACTCACTCAGATCCTGATACTCAGGGCAAGCATGCCCTGCTTTCACAGGTCTATCTCCTGCAGTACCTCCAACATGTAGCTCACCTCACAGGGTTAGGTCTCCAGTACTCTCTCAGGGTATGTCTTCACTACCACCCTAGTTCGAACTAGGGTAGTAATGTAGGCAACCGGAGTTGCAAATGAAGCCCGGGATTTGAATTTCCCGGGCTTCATTTGCATATAGCCGGGTGCCGCCATTTTTAAATGTCCGCTAGTGCGGACTCTGTGCCGCGTGTAGTCGCGCGGCACGGAGTCCGCACTAGCAGACATTTAAAAATGGTGGCACCCGGCTATATGCAAATGAAGCCCGGGAAATTCAAATCCCGGGCTTTATTTGCAACTCTGGTTGCCTACATTACTACCCTAGTTCGAACTAGGGTGGTAGTGTAGACATACCCTCAGTGCAGTCCCTCCTTACCTGATGATGACCAGTGCATTTTCATCACAGCACTCATCACCCACGGGCTCATGCTCACTCTGTTACAGAGAAAGACATCATCAGCCCTCCTGGTATCCACACTGGGATTATCCCCCTCCACCTTACCCATCACAGTGGGCACCCTGGGATCATTGGGATCCATATAGGCAGTGGTCCTCAACCCACTCTACACCAGCAAGAAGACGTTTGCCTCCACCTCAATTCCTCTTCCACCCGAAGGTTCAAAGAAGGAGAAGGGACAGATAGATGACAGAGATCCAGATCCTCATGCACTGGGCACCTCTCCCACAGATAACTTCATTACTGCCAGATGATGCGGTCATGCCATTTGACACATGCCCAGTGGATGTTCTTAAACAGTTTCAAGAGTTATTCAAAAGACTAGCAACAAGTTCCACTTCAAGAACTGCAAGAAAAACAGCACTGTTTGTTGAAGAATTTGCACCCCACATTGCAGGAGAAGATTGCCTTGCCCATAGATGAGGCAGTCATGGAGACATCAGACGAACTATGGCACGTGCCTATATCTATCCAACCTACCTATAAAAAGGTGGATAGAAAATACTTTGGTCCCCCAAAAGACACAGAATTTCTATTCACACACCCTCAAGCAAATTTTCTAGTTGTAGAGTCGGCTTAACACAGATCTAAACTGCCGCAGTATAGAACAATTAACCAGGACAAAGACCACAAGAAGTTAGATCTTTTTGGCAGAAATGTCTACTCATCCTCCACACTGCAGCTCAGAATTGCAAATTACTCTGCCCTCTTGGCAAATCATGATTTTGATAATTATTCAAAACAGAGAACTCACTGAACACCTCTCTGAATCAGAGATCTATCCTGAAAGCGATAGTCCATGAGGGCCACACCATCGCACGTAGCACCTGACAAACAGCTTTAAATGCAGCCAACACTGCAGCCAGAGAACGGTCACAGTAGTTGTGATGCAATGGGCATCCTGGTTACAAGCCTCGGGGGTTCCCTATGAGCTTCAATCTAAGGTGGAGGACCTTCCATTCGACAAACAAAAATTATCTGTGTCCAAAGCAGATGACATACTCCATAGTAGCAAAGATTCAAGGACCATGCTTCATACACTGGGCATGTATACTCCACCTTACCGATGCAAGTGGTATACCCCATATAACCGCAACCAATAGGGCCAATATAATCAGCCTCTGCAGAGGCATACCTGGGAGATCAACAAGTGCCTTTGATGTCGACCCCCGCGCATCCAGACTACCGCGCTGAGCCAACAAACAGCTGATCGGCTCAGCGTGGCAGCCATGTAAATTTAAAGGAAGCGGCAATTATTTAAATCGCTGCTTCATTTTCCTATGCCTGGTAGTCTAATCTACATGCCTCTGTCGCCAGAGGCATGTAGTCTAGACGCACTCTGGGAGACCATAATATCAGACCAGATGTTGGTGCTGGAGATAATCCGTATGGGCTATACTATCCCCTTTACTTCTACCCTCCTACCCTACCTCCTACTCTGTCCCTCTCCAGGGCTTGCTAAGACAGGAGGTCGATTGCCTCCTGCTGCTTGGAGCCATAGACAGGGTACCTAACAAATTCCACAGAAGAGGATTTTACTCCAAGTATTTCCTCACAGAGGAAAAGAAACAGGGGGTTGGAGACCGATCTTCGATTTCTGCAAACCAAACACATTTCTGAGGAAGCACCGCTTCAAGATGGTCACGCTAACAACAATCTTTCTGGCATTGGATCAGGGGGACTGGTTCCCAGCCCTTGACCTACCGGATGAATACTTTCACATTGCCATTCACCCAGCACACAGGCATTACCTTTGCTTCACACTGGGAGCAGAACACTACCAATACAAGGTTCTGCCTTTCAATCTTTCCTTGGCCTCTGCATACCTATGATAACAACATACAATCATCTTTCCATATCTAGACTACTGTTTGATAAAAGGGAGGTCAAGAGAAGAGACTACCTCTATGGTAAACAAGACAAAAGCTCTCCTCAATTGTCTCGGTCTGCCAATCAATGAACAATAATCAATGTTAGAGCTGGTTCAAGGCATAGAGTTCACTGGTGCCCGCTTTGATTTAGTCTTGGCCTGCACTCACTTACCTCAACAACAATTCACAGCCATGCAAGATGTGATATCATATCCATGAGTCCTTGTACCATTATACTTGCATCCAGTTAATGGGCCATAAGGCTGCAATTACTTATGTGGGCCGTCATGCCCATTTCCTATGCTTTCAACTATGGAAAGCATCTGTCTATACTCTATCCCGCCATTCTTTACACAAGAGAGTTACCATACCCCCAGACATCCTCATATCCCTTGGCTGGTGGATGTTGGAGGACAATCTTCTGGCAGGGGTCCCCTTCCACCAACCCCAGCCCATCGTGCAAATTACAACAGATGCATCCCTTCCAGTTTGGAGAGTCCATCTACATGACCAGGCAGTCTAAGGCAAATGGTCTCTGCATGAGACATCTCTGCATATCAATCTCCTAGAGCTCAGAGCAGTAAAAAATGCCTGTGCACACTTTGCGCCCCAAATTGCCAATCGCACAGTTCAAGTCTGCATGGACATCTCCACACTGTTCTATCAACAGACAAGGCAGTGCCCTATGCACAGAGGCCATCCGCTTATGGATTTGGTGTGTCCTCAATCAAGTTACAGTTGCAGCATCAACCCTACCTGGGACCAGCAGCACCACTGAGGACTCTTTGAGCTGCAGTTTTTCTGTAGACCATGAATAGGAGCTGCACCTCAAGGTCACAAACTTAATCTGCTCTTAATGGGGTTGGCCACTGATACACCACATTGCTTCTCAGAATACCAAATGCCCCCCATTCTGCTCCAGAGTGGGACTTGGCAAAGGCTCCCTCGGGGACATGTTCCTGATCCAATGGAGGGCCCCTCTGCACTATGCCTTTCCCTCCATACCGCTTATTACTCTGTACTGCACAAGATCTGCAAAAAGGGGGCTTACATCATTTGAATAGCTCCTTCTTGGTCATGCCAAACATGGTTCCCATTCCTGCATAGGCTATCGACACAGCCTCCATATCCATTACCATGCCAGCATGACCTTCTCTCCCAGAATCATGGGATGATGCTGCATCCTTAGCCACACACTCTTCATCTCCATGCATAGCTCCTATCTAGTTCAGGAATATAGAGTCCCAAAGCTCCCAACCAGTGAAGGATGCTCTCCTCCATAGTAGGAGACCTTCCATGCAAAAGACTTACCTGCAGAAAAGGGCATGCTTCTCTCACTGGTACCAGACAGCGATGATAGAGCCTCGTACATCTCCACTGAACGTTATCCTCAACTACCTACTAGAAATTAAGACATCAGGACACTCACTTTCTTCCCTAAGAGTTCAGCTTTCCACACTCTGGTGAATGGGTTCTCTACATTTGCTCACCTGGTTACAAAATAGTTCTTGAAGAGTCTCCAAAACATATACCTGCCCTACAGAGCTCTACATCCACCATGGGACTTGAACCTTGTTTTAGACCATTTGACCAGGTCCCCGTTTGAACCCTTGGCCACAGTGGTGCTTCCCTTCCTCTTTATGAAGGTCTGTTTTCTATTGGCCATTACCTCAGTGAAGAGAGTCGGGAGCTGGGGGCCCTTATGGTGGAGCCCCCTTGTAGTAGGTTGGAGTGGCCACCCAGTGACCCCAAAGGGGAAATGCCCCTTCCTGAGCAATGGTGGACTCACCTGGATGACTTACCTGGGAGAAAGCCAGGGGGCAGGGCCAGGGATATAAAAGGACTGCGTGCAAGGCCAGTTGGAGCCCTGCCAGAGAAGGAGCCAGAAGCCTTCTCTCCCCAGCCAGCAAGAGAGCCAGAGGCCTTTGCATCCCAGACAGCTGGGGAGCCAGAGGCCTCCCCAATCCCACCTGCTGAGGAGCCAGAGCTGAAGGGGGAACCGGAGCTGGAGGAAGCGGACAACTGGCCTGGGCCTCCAGGCCCACTGCTGAAGGACTACCAAGTGGGCCTGCTGTTGTGTCCAGATGTTCTAAATCTGTGAGTCCTGGAGGACCTACCACAGAGCCAGGTACAAAGTACGGAAGGGAGAATTCGAGTTGGCCCAGGGATAGCCAACCTTGGTCTGGCCAAGGGTCAGTGGGCTGCAGCGTGGACCCCCACTGACCTCAATATAACAGGTCAGTGAGTTTTGGACTGGACCACTGCTGACCTTGCAACTGACTACTGGCTGCTATTAGGGCCCTGGGCTGGGGCGGGGTGGTGTAGGGAGGGCCTGCCACCCCTTAATTGGGTGGCAATCTCCCATCCTGTGGTTTGCAACCACAGGCAAAGTGCCTGAATCTGTCCTGAACAAGGAGGCAGACTACTTACCTGTGCTTACTGGCTGTGGACTGGCTGGCTTGACCTGGAATAAGCTGTTGTCCTGCCCTAAGGCTGGGCTCCCTGTTTATTTGACTGCTTAAGTGCTGCAGCCTCCCCTGTGTTTGGAGCTGGCTTCCTAACTGTTTAGTGACTGCAACCCTTGCCCTGTGTTAAGGGCTGGGCTATTTACTGATTAACTGTGCTAGGCTTCCCTGTGTTTGGGTGGGCTTCCTAAGTGTTTAAATACTGCCACCCTTGCCCTGTGCTAGAGCTGGGCTACTGACTGTTTAATTACAGCCCTTGCCCTGTGTTAGGGCCAGGCTACTAACTATTTATTGACTGTCTACCTGGGCAGCCTACCTTGTGTTAGTGCAGGCTCATTAACTGGTTGGATAAGACTTGAATTGCATGTAGTGGGTTGGAGTGGCCACCCACTGACCCCAAGGGGGACGCCCCTAATTCCCGAGGGTGCACCCAAATGGGCTACACCCCCATACTATCTTTGCAAAAGACAGAGTCACACTGAGACCTCACCCAGCATTCCTGCCAAAAGTATATACAGTATTCCACATCAATGAGCCCATTGTATTGCCTACCTTCTTTACAAAGCTCCATGCCTCACCAAAGGATGTGATGCTGCACATCCTCGATACCTGATGAGCATTGGCTTTCTTCTTAGATAGAACCAGACCCTTTCGTAAATCTCAGCGACTTCTTATTTCTATTGCTGAACGCTCAAGAGGCACACCTACCTCATCTCAGTGGATGTTGAAGTGGATATCGATGTGCATAGTCAGATGTCATACCCTGACTGTTAGACTCTTACAACATCCACCAGGAGCACATTCCACTCAAGCTACGGCTGCCTCTACAGCCTTTCTGAACAATATCCCCCTAAGAGACATTTATTGGGCTGCAACATTCATCAGACCATTCTTTCGCCAAACATTATGTGATACTACTACAACTGGCATCTGATTCACCCACTGCAGTTTTGTCTACCACTGCTAAGCAATGACTCCGAGTCCCTCCATCCAAGTTGAATACTGCTTTACAGTCACCAACACTAGAGCACCCACAGGGACATCACTCAAAGAAGAAAAGGGAGTTACTCACTTCATTCAGTAACGACTGTTCTTCGAGATGCGGGTCCCTGTGGGTGCTCCATGACCCGCCGTTCCTCCCCTCAACTCAGAATCTTAGTTACGTGGATGTAGAATAAGAACTGACGGGGAGGGGTCAGGCTGTGTATGTCAGACTCTCAGGCAGCAGCACCATGAGATGTCTCCTGAACATGCGCAGCCTGATGGGAGGAAACTGCTTTGCAATGCTCTGATTTGCGGCTCTGGGCAGCCGCAACAGTGGAGCACCCATGGGAACACACATCTCGAAGAACAGATGTTACTCACTTCATGCAGTAACTCCCTTTTCTCCTCTTGGGGCTACCTACAGCTACTATTCCAGTCCAAGAAACTCTCATAAACTCTGAAACCACAGCATGAAGTAGAGGAAAAAGATCCACTATAAGAAGCTGCACACCTTGGAAAGTGGGGAGCTCATGTACAAGAGTTCTTCTTACTGTATGTCCCTTTCTCCTCCTCTAAAGCTGCTCCACAATTTTGTGGCAGGTAGATACCCACAAAACACACTAATCTTTCTCCTGAATAGGTTGGAATCAGTTGCAGAGCCACCATCTACAATCTTCAGGGCCTTGTGAAAAAGATTTTCAGGCTTGACAAGATAAATTAATCTCGACGTACATTGCCCCACATGGCTTCAAGTGAATACTGGGCTTTGAAAGTTTGTTTTACCATTTAAAAACTCTCTGTAAGCAGAATAACATGCTTGCTTTTTTTCCTGTGTTGATGTGGGACATACAGAACAACTGAATAAGCAACTGCCATTTAACATTTCTATATGTTGCCGATGTCATCAAACATATTTTGTTGTATAAAATTACTTCAGTAGAAAATTACATTTGCTCTTGGTCTCATTTGTGAGATTTTAGCTTGCGACATTATAGATGCAACTTCTTTTTATAGCTGTGTTATTCTAGCTGTATAATTAAGGATCTGTCAGCATTTTCATTAAAATCCCTTCATTTTTAAGCCTTAAACACTAAACTCAAGCTGAAATCTCATCCAGAGGGAAGGTCTCAGTCTTCATATAGCCAAATTGCACTATATCCACCTAGCTATCAAGGAATGCCAAAAGGAAGAGAAAAGGAAAACAAGATGAAACAGAGTTCCTGAGAATAATCTAAATAAACTTATGTATCAGAATAATAAACTTTTTTCCCCAAATGAGCTATATGTGTAAATCTGTAAACAGATAGCTTCATGCAAATATAGGCAATAATTTATGCAGTTATACAAGATTGCTGGTATTTAAACAATAGCTTCAGGCATCTTTCTGTTTGAGATAATAATGGCCTCCGAGTTTATTGCCCCAGGATAGTTTTTTCTTTCTACCCAAGTTTGCAGGTTCATCTTTAAGTCACAAGGCTCTGAATTCCTTACAATTCTTCTGTTTTGGGAGTAAAATTCCCTCACTGTATGTGGAAGGCTAAGTTTCCACCCTGAAAATTAACTGATTTCTCCCAAGATCTGCTACTGATTAGGGTCCCCAGCAAAGAGGCCCTATGACTCTAAACTGCTTTCTGGCCTAAATTTCTCCCTCGCTCTGTAAACTAGAAGAAAGAAAAAGGGTAGAACAACCAGTTTTAATTGCTTCACAATGTTTGTGTCTCAGGGTGCATTTTTCTTAGTGTTATGAGAAATTAGGGAGATTTGTGACTGAACTAGCTCTTGCATCTGTCATGCCCATTCCAGCTAAATCTATGGTTTTCAGCTCTCCTCTGTTCCATGAACAAAAGAAATATGGGGCGCACAAGTCTTATACTGAAAGGCTCTACCTCATCTCTCTATTGTGCTCTAATTAGCTATGATAAATCCATTAGTTCTGACTGGCTACTGCCCTCAGACCTCCCCACTGTACACACACTAATTTATAATCAAAATATTTTTTGATGGAAAATAAGGTTTCTGCAGATTTTTTTAAAAAAAATTCCCCTCAGGAAATGTTCTATTTCATGTTAGTTTGACTTAATCTGTGTCTTCATGAGCTACCATGATGCCTGATGGTACTGGCAGTTCAAATGCCTTAGGGCCTTTTTTTCTTCCTTGTGGGTCAGGCTTCCAAGCTGGACTGCATTTCCCATGATATGCCATGGTCTCTCCTCCGGTTGAACTGCCATAGTGCATATTGGGAGCTCATCCTTTAGAAGTGAATGAGGGTATGACACACTGTAGCAGATAAGACATGTGCAGTTCAACATTGAACCAAGATGAAACAAAGCATTTTGACCGTTTCAAATAAAAAATTGTCAGACCTTTCCATTACATGAAATAAACTTTCCATCCCAATTTGAAACAGAAACAGATGTCCAAATACCAGAATTTCTTGTGTGGCAGTAATTCTGATTTTCAGCATCTACTTGCTACAACCATGGCCCTTATACCACACCGATGGGGAAAGGATAGGGATCAATGTAGCTCAAACACTCCTGTCTCATCTCTAGCCTTGTCTTGGAAACTCAAACCCACTCTTATTCTACTGCACAAGAACCCTCCAAAATTGGCCCCTCAATCACTACCCAAAGATACTCCCCCCTCTTTTTCTAGAATTAATTGATTTGTTCTCACTAGCAAATTTATTCACATGAAAGAAATATTTATTAGGCAAATAGCCCTCTTGTATTCCACATTACTGTAAGAATGATTGTCAACTCTAATCATTAAAATATCATGACCCAGGACCCCATTGGTTTAAAAATAATAGGCATTTAATACACGTTTTTTAGATGGTTTTTGTTTGTTTTCTGGTTTTCTGGTTTTTGGGTGGGGTTTTTTTGCACTTGGATCATATTTTTCAAGATTTTCTGCACAATCAAAAGACTAGAAATGTACTTTCATTTAAAAAAAATGAGATTCACCAGTAGTCACATAATTCTAGGAGTGGGGGGCTTCAGGAAAAAAATACTGGGAGGCTCATGATAAAAGTATGAACTAGCTCCAATACACCCTCACTACATTTTAATTTTGCTCATCTGCAGGTAGTTAAGAAGAAAAAAATCAACTCTGGGGTCTGGGCACTTCTCAGCAAAGTGCAGATGGCAGCTGCTGTCATGAGGATTTGCACTGCCATAATTCCATTGCTTGGGCAAAACATACTCCAGTACATTTACATCTATCCTGGTAAATAGTACTATAAATAATTGAAACTGAATTACATTTGTCAAAATAAATGAACAAAGTACATTTCATAATGATATATTTAAGGGATTTGGGTTTTTTATTGCTTCTTTATTTACAAACTCTGGTAATGCATAATTGGTTTCCTACTCATCAGTTTGAATTTATGAGCGGCTGCTTTATTATGTGTTTTGTAAATGACTCCACAGTATACCTACTCATCATTCCCACCTGCTTCATTTTTGCACTGCTGAAATATGCAAAAAGACAGGCAATCTATAATACTACATGTATATAGCAGTTTTCTTCTTCAAAATGCGTTATAAACATTAATTGATACATTGAATGTTGCATTTTTGCTTTCTGCAGCTGGGGTGGGGAACCTTTTTTTCTGTCGGGCAACTGACACAAAAAATCAGTCGGAGCTACACACAAGGAAAAAAAATCTCTCAATTCATCTGTAGTCAAGACCAACTTAACTCTTCTGGGCATGAGGGGGCTCAGGATAGTGCAGTATCTGGGCAGAAGTGCTGGAGTGGGCTCAGGGAGGGGGCTCAGGGTTGCAATGTGGGGTCTAGGAGGGAGTTAGTGTGCGGGAGGGAGCTCAGGGCTGGGGCAGATGGTTAAAGTGTGGGGTGCTCCCTTTTGGTCTTGATGGGGAAGCAGGCGGCTCAACAAGGGCTGTGTTGCCCTGCGCTTGCCTGCAGGCACCTCAACTACTGTCCCCTGCAGCTCCCATTGTCCAGGATACCAATGGGAGCTGCAGGGGCAGAACCTGCAGACAAGTGTAGCACAGGTGACAGAGCTTCCACTGGTGCTCGCCCAGCTCCAGCCTAGGAGGGAGGATGGCAACACTCAAAGCCACTTTCCCCCACCCCCGCTCAGGTAGGACTGGATAACTCACAGAAGCTTTAGTGCTTGTGGTCCAGAGCTTTGGCCTAAGGGAACCTTGCAAAAAGATCTGGATTTCTGGTATCCCATCTTTCTGTGGGATGCTCCTTAGCCCAGGCCCCTAGGATGCAGCCCCTAAAGTCCCTTTCTTAATGCAGTCCTGCTTGTAGTGGGAATGGACTCATGCTCCAGCCTCACACAAGGAGCACCAAAGCTCAGGGCTTCCTGCCTATGGCACACAGAATTGTTCTGGGCCAGATCAAATTAAGCAGATGACCTGATTCAGCCTGCAGATTGGAGTTTCCCTACATCTGCTCTACAGAATCAAAACCTAGGGCCCCTTCAAGATGTCCTGTCATAAGACCCGTGGGCTATCAGGTTGCCAGGGTGAAAGAAGGAAGTGCTCATATATCATATGAACCTATTTAAATATGAGGGAGGCCTTGTTCATTGCACTGTCCCCACCTGAACTGGAACTGAGGCCCCTAATGGGGAATTCCTGGACCCTAAACTGGCAGTACTGGAAAAAAAGCCTCAGCCCCATGTAACAGGAACAAGTATAGCACCTCTTACAGGGTTTTCAGAATGTCCTATACTGTATAACCAACCCACACAAATCTCCACTGGGACAACTCTAGTGCAGCAAGTGAAGTATGACCATAGGCCTCTCCCCTGAAAGGTGAGGGCTGCTGTCTACTAGGAACTCAAAAGATGCTCAAGATAGGAGTATTTGAGGCATTTCAGTGTGAATGAAGGAGCCTGATTGTCTTGGTACTGAAACCAGGCAGGGCCATCCCATTTTGTATTTATTTCTGAAAAGTCAAAACCATCCTTACCGAATGCCATGTACTGAGAAAGTTCCAGAGGGAGCCAAAAATCTGTCAACCAGTGGTGAAAGTAACTTAACATTTCTACTATCCTATTGTAACCTGGGTCCCTGCCAGCTCTTTAAATAGCTCCCTGCTGGCTTTTGCCCAGCGCAGCCAGTACTTTCTGGAGCTGCGCACCTGCTTACTTTCATCTATGCTGTCAACCCTGGACTTAATGAAAGAACTGGCAGATATCCCTAAGTCCTAACTCCTGAGTGAAGACTGTTACTCCCATGCCATATGGCTTCTTCCAATTCATAACAATGAAATTTGGATTACATGGGGCAGGCACCACCTTCCAGAGGCTAATGAATAAAGTGTTACAACCCAACAACCAGTACACAGCAACTTATATAGATAACATTGTTGTCTATAGTAGCAACTGAGAGGACCACCATTAGTACCTTACTAATGTTCCCTAGGCCCTTGGGGGTATCAGTCTCACTGCCAACCCCATGAAAAGCTGTTTGGATAGGAAGAGGTGACTTATCTTGGACATGCAAGGAGTTGATAAGCTATGGCTACTGACTGATAAGGTGCAAGCCTTATCAGAGACCCCCAACACCAAAGAAAAAGAAGCAGGTAAGCTAGTTCTTAGGATTAGCCAGATACTATCAGACTGTGTCTAGACTGCATCCCTTTTCCGTAAAAGGGATGCAAATTAGACACATGGCAATTGCAAATGAAGCGGGGATTTAAATCCCCCCTACTTCATTTGCATAAACATGGCTGCCGTTTTTTTCCGGCTCGGAGCTTTGCCGGAAAAAAGCGCCAGTCTAGACGCGGATCTTTCGGAAAATAAACCCTTTTCCGAAAGATCCCTTATTCCTCTTTAAATCAATGTATAGATGTGCCAAATTTCAAAATAGTCTATTCTGAAATATTTGTGTAGCGCAAATTGCGTATCTTATTTCGAATTTAGGGTGCTGTGTAGACACACTCTGAAGGAGGAGGAAGTGGGGGAAGGACCACCTGTTGGGATGCCTCTTATGGAGGAGAATATGTGACAGGGTAAGCATACCCCACTCTGGGCCAGAAGAGGTTAATCCCACACAATGGGTGGAGGAAATCTCACCTACAAATCCTACTGGGTATGTTCCAAGTGCTATGGTACTAGAAAAGGGAGCAGTCCAGTTCAATCTGGGGACTGACTGTGGGAGAAGAAGAACCTTTGTGAAATCTCCAGCCCTCGCCTGCAGGAGCTAGAGATCCCAAGATTCAGACTGGAGATCTGTGGCCAACCTGTGCTAATGAGCCAGAAGATCCCAATGCTCCATGGACTGCACCTTTAGGAAGTATTGTAGGAAGTGACTCAGGGAGGGTAAGTGAGTGATATTTCCCAACCACGTGAAATGAAGTTTTTTTCCATGAGATTTTCTGCTGACCCAATGACAAACCACTGGCACTCCACTAGATCAGGACCTGGTGCAATCAGGTGAGCCAGGCCAGCCTACCCAAACTATCTTCCTCCCTGGTGGTACCCCATGGAGTATTGGCCACTAAGCCACACTGCTCTGTATCCAAGGGATGCCACATTGACTGTGGTTGGTATACTCTGCCAACCTGAACGCAGAATACTCAATGAGTGCATCTAGACTGGCAAGATTTTGCACAAAAGTGGCCGTTTTTGCATGAAAACTTGCCAGCTGTCTACACTGGCCGCTTGAATTTGCGCAAGAGCACTGACGTTCTAATGTAAGAATTCAGTGCTTCTTGCGTAAATACTTTGACGCTCCCACTTAGGGATAAGCCCGATTGCGCAAGAATACTTGCACAAGAGGGCCAGTGTAGACAGGCACCTTAATTTTTTGCGCAAGAAAGCCCGATGGCCATTGGAGCTTTCCTGTGCAAAAGCGCGTCTATACGGGGCACGGATGCTTTTGCGCAAAAGCACTTTTTGCGCAAAAGCATCTGTTCCAATCTAGATGCTCTTTTGCGGAAATACTTTTAACGGAAAAACTTTTCCATTAAAACCATTTCTGCAAAATCATGCCAGTCTAGACGCAGCCTATGGGCCTCCAATTGCTAGGTCACACTATTAGGAAGATTTTCCCTAAATGTGTGCTTAATGATGTTAAATGTTAACGTTTATATTTGAATTATTTGTTCGTGGTAGTGATTAATACAAACTGAGTTAATTATGGGATAGAAATCAATGGAGTCCATGATTCCAAGTGGAGTCAGGACTATTCTAGAAGGTGTTGTGCCATAACAACAACTTTGACTCCATGTTGTTGCTTTCTTGTCAGAACTTTCACTCTTTTTCAAACTAGTGGTAGAAAAGGAGCAATGGATTCCTGGTGGGGAGGGGGCATAGTTAGAACCAGCTAGTTTCTTTCCACTGTACCTATAAAATGAGTCATTTACCTAAGTATTCTGCTTTCTATCAAAGTGGAACCAGGTATCACATTGCTTTCAACAAGCGTTGAGGATCTCCTCAGAGTCTCTGGACACACACCATCAGTTAAGAAGACATCACTTACCATCACTCACAAACTGTAATATCTATCTACCTATATCCTCATTCCAGTGACGTCTCTGTCTTCAATCTTGGTTCCAGTAGACCTTTGCTGATGGACATGTGTTTCTCCCTACTGTACCCAAGTCAAGATAAGAAGCTTGATTTGAGGTCCAGAATCCCATGATCTCAAGATACAATGAGATATATCACCATCAGCTGCTTTGTTTTACCTGAAGTTGTCTCCTCTAAGTACAGTACTGGTGTAGTCCTTGTTTTCTTTTTGTTTAGTTTAAATATATCTACACTTAAAGGTTGTATGCCCAATTGGGGCAGTAACACTTGCATTTATATATGGATATTTATTTTAGTTATCATTCCCAATCGCTGTTATTGTTAAGTTCCCAATAAGTCTTGGTTAACTGTTCTTGAAGCATATACATCTTTGTCTTATTTTTTCCCTATCATACCCAACAGGGAGTTGGATAGACTGTCAAGCTGCTTCCACACATGATCAGATGCTGTGTGCCAGTCCAACTTCCTGGCCCTGTTGGCCAAACTGAATGTTAACAGATTGTGACAATCATGCCAGGAGAGCAGCTAATCTTTGTGAATTCTAGTTTAAGATTTTATTGATTTTATTTTACTCTGCTGTACAGTTGCATATGGCCCAATGGCTTGGGGAGGGAACTCACAAACTGGAGATGAGTGGTGCTGGCGAGGAGCCTCAATGTGGCTGCCCTTCCAACCTTTGGCAAAAAGGACTGGTAATCCTTTAGTGTTACCATAAGAAAAATCTCAAGGTAAGTGCTCCACAAAGAGATGTGGATCTATTCCATTTTGTACAGGAGATGCTATCTCCATAGGTGGAAAGAGAACAGTCCTGCAAAAGTCAGAGTTTGAGGCAGTGGCTTGGCAGCCTCCTTGCTGGAAGAATCAAGTGGCAGCCTGTCAGAAATGCAGCCCCCACTTGTGCTATTAGCACTTTGGCCTGAATCATTGCATGCATGGCTGCAGCTATCGGCCCACAAACGGGGCCTGGGATGCTGCATATAGCCAAAAGAAATGGTGCAGGGAACCAGGCATGACAGCGCCATGCCTCATGCCTGATAATGCTGCTGAATTTCAATTTTGTAAACTGGAATCTGTAAAATGTAACTGTTCCTGTTTCAGAAATGATACCAGAATATGGTATGTCTAAGCACTGTTTAAGGTTAGGAACAGCTTTGAATTATTAATTATCCATGAACCATACACAAAGGAAATAGGCCCACTTGTCATCAAAAAGGATGTGTCCAGTACAATAATAATCAATCCTGAATTCTCTGTAAAAAAGGTAATAATGGCAATTCAACATTCTGTTGCCACACTTCATTTGCAATGCCTGAGTTTTATAAATCAACTGCTTATGAGATGGGAGGTATGAGCACAAGGTGTAATTCCACAAAATCTCCACATAAGACCTGCCAAACTGTTAGATAGGGTAGGAGCCAGGCTAGATTTACTGAACTCCATAGATCAGCAAATGCTGACTAGTCAGATCGGAGAGGTAGGTCATGATATAGCCTCTATCGAACCCACTGACTGATTCCCTTACCGAAATGGGCACTGTTGAAGCGACACTGCTAACATAGTACTTCATTGGCTTCAGGTGCAAGAACTTGACTGCCTTAAAATTATTGGATGTCTTGCTATTTTACAATAAAATCTGTTGCAAGTCCTTGCTTGAGTACAAGCCCAGGAGTGACTTCTAGATATGCTGAAAGCAGTAGTGCATGATGGTCTTAAAAGTCTAGTTCTAATAGAAATGAGAAACACAACATGGAGGAATGCCACAGACTTTGAGAAGTCACATCAAGAATGGTGGTATATGGTGAACTTCATCTACCTCAGTCACAATAAAACCTTCCTCCTATTGATTTATACCTTAACTACTGGCCATAAGGAAACCATTTAGCCACAAATGCCATTAGGTTTGCTTGTCAACACATCCATCTTGTGGCCAATGCAAGTTACCAAGTGGATACAGCTACAGGGTAGTGAGTATTTTGCCATAATCTTTCAATCCATACAAAACAGCAAGCTATATGGTACATATGGAATAATCGAAGTCACATGCCTGCATCAATGCACAAAAAGGGAGATGCTATTATCAATTAACATCATCACACTCCTCTAACCAATCCGTGGTTGTATTTGTGGATAGGCACCGGGTATGCCTGAAAAGTCTGTGTACAAATTTTGATGTAAATAGTTTCTATACCATTAAGCATAACCCATCTGCATAACCTTATCTGTATTTGTGCAATATTCCCATGGTTGTGATATAAACATCACTGTGCCTGAGATCAAGCTTGAGACTATAGAGTCAAATGATATGTTATTGACCATATTGAACCAATACACCAGGGTGCAAACCTAGAGGACCTATCACCTGAAGTGTATCCAAGCTAAAGGTAAGGAAATACTGGTAACATGCATCATTTGACCTCTCAAATTAAACAAATATCGCAGAGGGTCGAGGATGAAGTCAAAGCAGTACATGGTGGGGCAGTATTTTTAATATACACGGTGATTACTGAGCATTATGGGAATCTTATTACACCCAATTATGGTCGTTTTAATTATTCAAACTGTTGTAATCTTGTACTTAATTTACCTGACCATCTGGATAAGGAAAAGGCTGGTTAAGCATGTAAAGTCATTTAGCATGCTACAGCTAATCTGTTTCATGCACCATCCTGTATTGCACTTAATGTCATCTATCTGTCATCCATCGTAACAGACACAAAGTTGGAAAACAATAGTATCTATCAAGCAGGGGATATGTTGGGAAGATTTCTCCTAAATGTGTGCTTAATTATGTTAAAAGTTAATGTTTATGTTTGAATTATGTGTTTACTGTAATGATTAGTATAAGCCATGGTGAATGTTGAGAAGGTACACAAGGGGGGCACCAATCACATGACTGCCTCCATGTGACCAGGGGCAGATGACCATTTTGCGGGGCTCAGGGCAGCACAATTTTGCGGGGCCCCCTTTTGCCACGGTGCTTGCGCGGGGCTTCTTGAAGGGCAGGGCCCGGGGTGGCCGTCCCGCTCGCCCTGCCCTATATCCGCCCCTGCATGTGACTCCTGCCCACACCACCCTATCCTAAAGAGGACCTCACCTTTTTCCACTCCTGTTTCACCCCCAATTCAGCCCTTCTGGCACCAGGCCCCTCACTAGTCCCCTGGGCATGGGGGTGGGGGTTAGTACGGGGCCTATTTAGTTGACAAACTGGGCTCTGCCCACCAGCTGCTAGCCCCTTACCCCTAGCCCCCCATGGTTCTGATATAAATGAGTTAATTATGGGACAGAAATCAATGGAGTCCATGATTCAAAATTGAGTCGACTATTTATGATGGTGTTGTGCCATAACAACAATTTGGACTCCATGTTGTTCATTCTTGCTAAAGCTTTCTCACTTTTTCAAACTAGTGGTGGGAAAGGAGTAGTTAATGGGCAGTAAGAACCAAGTTCGAATGCCTACATTAGCCACTCTCGTTGGAACTAGGGTGGCAGTGTAGACATACCCTAAAAGTGTGTTATAAGGAGGAGGAAGAAAAATTGTTCTCCGTGGCCTCTGAAGTTAGGATGAGAAGCAATGGAGGTTTAAATTGCAGCAAGGGAGGTTTAGGTTGGACATTAGGAAAAACTTCCTGCCTGTCAGGGTGGTTAAACACTGGAATATATTGCCTAGGGAGATTGCGGAATCTCCATCACTGGAGATATTTCAGACCAGGTTAGACAGACACCTGTCAGGGATGAGCTAGGGCAACTCAACTTTGGAAGCCCCAGGGACCACACTGATACTTACAGAACATGCTGAGGGCCTCAACTTAAGTGTGGTTGCATATGCAAGCAAATATATACAAATAGCTTCTCTCACACAGACAGGCATGAATACAAAGATTAAGGCAAGACTACACAACACACATGCCCCGTTTAAGTCAGTTCTGCTGATATTAATAAAATATAATATATACTTGATTTCTACCCATGTGACAGCACTTTTCATAAGCAATGACAGTCCAAGAATTTAACTACTAAAACGCATATCAACAGAAGATCATTACACTGACTACTTTTTTGTTTTGGCTCCCACTCACCGGCCACATGTTGATCCCCACATAAACCCAAACTGCACCGCGGGGCGCAAACAAACTGGCCTTGGGCAGCATACCAAGTTATTAATAAATATTTTTAAACCTTTACTTTTTTTCTGCTTCCATATCTCCTCTCCTTGCTCCATCATCTCCCCTGGTGCCTGCTGCCCCCCAACTTCTCATCCTCCTTTGCTGTCCTGATTCCTGCCCTTCTCACTGCCCTCAGTCCTCCTGCGACCTGCCCCCCTCCACCAGCCCTTCACTCTCCCCTGTGCCCACTCCTCTAGTAGCCCCACTATGATCAAGTGAGCTACCCCTCCTCATCCCCTCTTCCAATACCTCTGTCTACACACCTGCCCTGCCTCTCTCCTTTGGTGCTGGTCCTTCCCCTGCAGTTGTCTGCCCTTCTGCTTCACCCCAGAATCCCCTGGCACCTGCACCCTCCTGGTGCGTCCCCCTTCTCTTACTGCCCCTGCCCCCTTTGCCCTCTTTTTCTCTGATGCCCACCCCCTCACCACTCTCTGCCCAGTTCCCCTCCTGCCCCTGTGCCCTCACATGACTTGCTCCATCCCCACCTTTCTCATGCCTACCCCTTCTTTCAAGCCTTCTCCCAGAACCTCCCCCTCCTCCCCTAGCCCCCAATGCCCTTCCCCTCTCCTCTCCTCTCCTCTCCTCTCCCAGCATCACCCTGTCCCCCCTACCACTGACATCTCCCCTCCTGACCTTTCCCTCATTGTCTGCGCTTGGCCTCCTGCCATTTGTCTCTCCTCCACCCTGTCTCTTGGTGCCTTCTCCTTTCTTCCTCCTCCCCCTCTGCACAAGCCCCTTCTTCTCCCACCCCTTCCCCCCACCGCACAAGCCCCTTCCTCTCCCACCCCCCCCACACAAACCCCTTCCTCTCCCACCCCTCCTCCTCTCCCTTCCCCGCCGCACAAGCCCCTTCCCTACCTTCTGCCTTCCACTTTGCGGGGCCGGAGTCTGCACTCAGGCCCCAGAGTCCGAACCCAGAGCCAGTCACGCCCCGCAACGTGGCTCCAAAGAGTTTTAAAATCCCGGGCCGTGACATCACTTCACGCCTGGGGGTCTCCCTGCCCATCTCAATGCTGTGCATGGCAGCAGCAGCCAGCGAGGGGGAGCTGTGCTGAGAGCCGCGCACAGCAAGGACGGTCCGGGGTCAAGGAGGACGCTCTGGGGGTCGGGGTGGGAGGACGTGCGGGGGGGCCAGAGCCCACTCCAGGCAGAGCCGGAGGAGAGACCCAGCTCCACGTATTGATGGAGCAGGGCCCCCGGCTCTGAATAGTAACTCGTGCCCATGGCCTGGCACACTTCCGAGTTCAGGGTATGGGGCCCCCTTAGGCGTGGGGCCCGATTCGGCCAAATCGGTTGAATCAGACCTATGGCTGGCCCTGATTGCTGACAGTCCTGTGTTCCTCCTCTTGTACCCAAATCAGGCTGCAAAGCTTGGTTTGAGGTCCAGAATCCCATGATCTCAAGCTACAACATCATACATCACCATCAGCTGCTTTGTTTTACCTAAGTTGTCTCCTTTGACTATGTACACTATTGGTATAGTCTGTGTTTTTCTTTTGTTTACTTTAAATATAGCCATGGTTAAGGGTTGCCTGAGTCACTGAGCTTTATGTCCAATTGGGGGCAGTCACACTTGCATGACAGCAGATTGGTATGGCAGCATATCTGGGTGTGACAATGTGTCAGTGTGACGCTGTGACGCAGAGGTGTGCTGATGTGACAACGGGTTGGTACAACGCCGTGATGCAGAGGCCTGCTGGTGCGACAGCAGGGTGGCCTGGCAGCATATCCGGGTGTGACGACGTGTCAGTGGGATGCCGTGATGCAGAGATGCGCTGGTGCGACAGTAGGGTGGCCTGGCAGCATATCCGGGTGTGACGACGTGTCAGTGGGATGCCGTGATGCAGAGATGCGCTGGTGCGACAGTAGGGTGGCCGGGCAGCATATCCGGGTGTGACGACGTGTCAGTGGGATGCAGAGATGCGCTGGTGCGACAGTAGGGTGGCCGGGCAGCATATCCGGGTGTGACGACGTGTCAGTGGGATTCAGAGATGCGCTGGTGCGACAGTACGGTGGCCGGGCAGCATATCCGGGTGTGACGACGTGTCAGTGGGATGCAGAGATGCGCTGGTGCGACAGTAGGGTGGCCGGGCAGCATATCCGGGTGTGACGACGTGTCAGTGGGATGCAGAGATGCGCTGGTGCGACAGTAGGGTGGCCGGGCAGCATATCCGGGTGTGACGACGTGTCAGTGGGATGCAGAGATGCGCTGGTGCGACAGTAGGGTGGCCGGGCAGCATATCCGGGTGTGACGACGTGTCAGTGGGATGCAGAGATGCGCTGGTGCGACAGTAGGGTGGCCGGGCATCATATCCGGGTGTGACGACGTGTCAGTGGGATGCAGAGATGCGCTGGTGCGACAGGAGGCTGGCCGGGCATCATATCCGGGTGTGACGACGTGTCAGTGGGATGCAGAGATGCGCTGGTGCGACAGTAGGGTGGCCAGGCATCATATCCGGGTGTGACGACGTGTCAGTGGGATGCAGAGATGCGCTGGTGCGACAGTAGGGTGGCCGGGCAGCATATCCGGGTGTGACGACGTGTCAGTGGGATGCAGAGATGCGCTGGTGCGACAGTAGGGTGGCCGGGCAGCATATCCGGGTGTGACGACGTGTCAGTGGGATGCAGAGATGCGCTGGTGCGACAGTAGGGTGGCCGGGCAGCATATCCGGGTGTGACGACGTGTCAGTGGGATGCAGAGATGCGCTGGTGCGACAGTAGGGTGGCCAGGCATCATATCCGGGTGTGACGACGTGTCAGTGGGATGCAGAGATGCGCTGGTGCGACAGTAGGGTGGCCGGGCAGCATATCCGGGTGTGACGACGTGTCAGTGGGATGCAGAGATGCGCTGGTGCGACAGTAGGGTGGCCAGGCATCATATCCGGGTGTGACGACGTGTCAGTGGGATGCAGAGATGCGCTGGTGCGACAGTAGGGTGGCCGGGCAGCATATCCGGGTGTGACGACGTGTCAGTGGGATGCAGAGATGCGCTGGTGCGACAGTAGGGTGGCCGGGCAGCATATCCGGGTGTGACGACGTGTCAGTGGGATGCAGAGATGCGCTGGTGCGACAGTAGGGTGGCCGGGCAGCATATCCGGGTGTGACGACGTGTCAGTGGGATGCAGAGATGCGCTGGTGCGACAGTAGGGTGGCCGGGCATCATATCCGGGTGTGACGACGTGTCAGTGGGATGCAGAGATGCGCTGGTGCGACAGTAGGGTGGCCGGGCAGCATATCCGGGTGTGACGACGTGTCAGTGGGATGCAGAGATGCGCTGGTGCGACAGTAGGGTGGCCGGGCAGCATATCCGGGTGTGACGACGTGTCAGTGGGATGCAGAGATGCGCTGGTGCGACAGCAGGGTGGCCTGGCAGCATATCTGGGTCTGACAAACGTCTCCGTGTGACGCCGTGTCACAACACAGCAGCCACTATAAGGCACAGCAGTTGGTGCAGTAGCAAATGGGGCCCAGCACTAGGGCTTTGTGTTCCCTCTGCCAAAGGGAGCCGCGTGCTGTCCGGAGGTGGTTGTGCGGGTTGCCAGCCGCCTCACAGGGCTGGCGCAGCGCCATGCGCGCTGGTGGAGAGCAGGCGCTACTCACAGCCCGGCTTGGGCCCGGCTGCCTGCGGATCAGTTGCCATGGGAACCGCAGAGGGCGGCAGAGAGCAGCTGCCCCGGGCGTTACACGCCGAGCTTTATTTCTCTGGCGGAGAGGGAGGCGACGCATCGCTGGGTGGCGCAAGCATGGCTCACGCTAACCCCGTGGTAAGGGCGAGGACCAGGGTGGTTTCCCGCCGGGGTAGCGGGGAGCGAGCAGGAGAAAGGGGCCGCTTGCCCCAGGGCGGCCCGCAGTGTAATGCCGGGGCTCGGGGGCTTTCCCCTCGGTCCTGGCCCGAGAGGACCCCACTCACAGCGCGCGGTCCCACGTGGCGCAGAGTCGAAAGTGGGACACGCTCCGCGTTTGGCTTGTGCCGGGCAGGCCGGGGAGGGGCTGCTGCAAGCTCCTGCCCTGCAGCAGCCGGGTGGGAAGGGAGCGGTGCACGCGTGGACACCGCACTCGTTGGCGACGTGAATGATCAAGAATGGACTATTAAAACAAAATCTGGAGGCTAGAGTTTAGTTTGAAAGCCTTGGACGCTTTCTTTATTAACCAAAAGAACTGTCTTGTGTGTGAGGGAGTAAAAACATTATGGTGTTGAGAGTAGTTTTTGAGTAAATATGATCTAGTTTGGATAACTATTTCTGAAGCTTTCCTGAAATGAGTTAGCTGGTGCTAAGGAGAAATCTGAATCCTCCACTCAAATGTATTTTTCTTAGGCCCTGTTTTTGAGCTTCCTTTTTGAGCACCAGAAGTCTCCTTGAGCATCTGGAAAGTTTCTAGCATAGTAGGTGCTATCTGAAATAAGTGAGAACTTTTGCCTGGCTTTAAGATGTGAGTACATTGAAGTAATGGAGATTCAAAGTTTGTAGGATTGGAGCCTTGATCGTTTTCACCGTCTCTTTTATTTATTTATTTTTGTCTATCTTCACATTTTTTACATTCATCACTCCCCCAAAACTGCATCCTTGTTGTTGTTTGTTAGATCAGTTTTCAGCTTCCCTATTGAACATCATGTTGTGACCATTATGTGTGTGAAATAAGAATAGAGCTGCCTATATACATGCTCTATGATGATTTTGATAATCTTTTTAAGTATTTAGTGTTGGAATTGTGAGGTTGCAGTTCAAGATCTGTATAACATATCAGATTAGGACTTAATTTTTTTGTAAGACTTCATATTATAAAATATAACTTGGTCAGTTGCCTTTGAAAGCAAAGGTGTTTTATAATAATTTGACCTCAAGATATCTACTGCATTGGCAGAGGAAGTCAAACATTTGATATGTGGGCCATTGAGGTTCTTAACTATACTTTTGTTGAGCTGATTTTACTTTACTTTTTTACAGTTGATAAGTTGAAATGTGCTTTGGAATGTTTCCAGAATCTTTAATGTCACCTGCCTCTGTTGTCCCTCTCTCCCTCCCACCTGGCAATGCATGCATAGTAAAAGCTAATCTGTTAATATGACTGTAGGGTCATGCCCTATAGAGAGAAACTACTGGCTTGATCAGAGGGCCAAAAATCTTCTCCAAGTTGGATTTTGGTGCCTTAAATTGATCAAGTCTATTGACTTCAGTGTAATCTGAAAATTTCTTATTTTTATTGCAACTTTTGAAAATGTCACATAGTTTTCTTCTAATTTTGAAGTATGTATTGATAATGACTGTTGTTATAACATGAAATAGCAGCACAATAGCTACTACAATCATAACCATGAAACAGTAACCCCCACTCTCTATTTTTCAGTTCACAACTGAAACCAACCAAACTGGAAAGTGTTTTTTTTTAAATGTTCTTCTGTATATTGTTAGTTTCTTCCTAGAGTTTCTTCATGCAGCTTTTAGCCAGTGCTACAAATGCCAGCCTGGGACAGAATGTGTTAGTTTGAGACTATGCTGGAATTTGAGGGCCCTTATGGGGGTTGATCTAAAAGTAACTATAAACAAAACAAAAAACAGTAAAATTCCTAATTAGGTCCAAATCCTAATTTTTCCTTTGATATTTTATTGTTAGTTTTTAATTCTAGAGTGCCATAAGTTAATTTACACAGATTTGTAGAAGACGACTGTTCTGGCTATGTAGTTATCCCAGCAGTTGTGTTGTCCAGTATCTTCAGCAACAAATCACACTGTCCTCTGGATCTGTTCATTTTATAATATGCACGAAGCTAATTTACAAATCCTGCCTCTAATTAGAGTGTGTGTACTTCATTTGGAGCTATAGCAAATTTTTTCCTGTGTTTTATATTCTTTAAATTGTGTTTTATTCAGCCTAAACTTTACAGATCAATTATTGAAGATGTGATTGAAGGTGTCAGGGAGCTCTTTGCAGAAGAAGGTGTGGAGGAACAGGTCTTGAAAGACTTGAAGCAGGTTTGTTGGGTAATGACAACCATTTTTTTTGGAGGGAGGGTTGGAAGGCGGGAATATGTTGTCTTTTGCTTTTCTTTACCAAATGGATATCAAAATGTTCCATAGAATCTCTATGTGTAGTAATTCCACACTCTAATAAGAATATAGCACTAGGGATATATTATTGATCAGCTGACATTCTAAATATAGATGAACATAATTTGTTTGGCGGGAGGGGGAGAGAGTCAACATGGTTTCTGTAAAGAGAAATCATGCCTTAGTAGTCTACTGGAGTTCTTGGGGGGGGGGGGGGGAAGGAGGGGCGGGGGAAGGGTTGTCAACAAACTTGTGGTTAAGAGGGATCCAGTAGATATAGTGTATATAAATTTCCAGAAAGCCTTTGACAAGGTTCCTCACCAAAGGCTCTTAAGTAAAGTAAGTTGTCATGGGTAAGAGGGAATGTCCTCTCATGGATCGATAACTGGCTAAAAGACAGGAAACAAAGGATAGTTTTCAGAATGGAGAGAGGTAAACTAGTGGTGTCGCCCTAAGGGTCTGTCCTGGGACCAATCCTTTTCATCTTATTTATAAATGATCTGGAGAAAGGGATAAACAGTGAGGTGGTAAAATTTGCAGATGATACCAAACTGCTCAAGATATTTAAGATCAAAGCAGACTGAAGAGCTTCCAAAAGATCTCACCAAACTAAGTGATTGGGCAACAAAATGGCAAATTAAATTTAATGTTTCTAAATGTTCAGTAATGTACATGGGGGAGGGGGACATAATCCCAACTACACATACAATCTGATGGGGACTAATTTAGCTATAATTACTCAAGAGAAAGATCTTGGAGTCATTGTGGATAGTTCTCTGAAAACATCCACTCAGTGTGCAGCAGCGGTCAAAAAAGCAAGCAGAATGTTAGGAATAATTTAAAAAGGAATAGCGAACAAGACAGAGAACATCTTATGCCCTCTATATAAAACCATGGTACACCCACATCTTGAATTCTTCGTACAATATATCTCAAAAAAGATATATTGGCATTGAAAAAGGTTGAGAAAAGGGCAACAAAAATGATTATGGGGTTGGAACGGGTCCCATATGAAGAGAGATTAAAAAGACTGACTTTTCAGCTTAGAAAAGGGGATATGATCAAGGTCTATAAAATCATGACTGGGGTGGAAAAAGTGAATAAGGAAAAGTTGCTTACTTGTTTCTATAACATAAGAACTAGGGGTTACCAAATAAAATTCAAAGGTAGCAGGTTTAAAACAAACACAAGGAAGTTTTTCTTCACACATTGCACAGTCAGCCTGTGGAACTCCTTGCCAGAGGAAGTTGTGAAGAGCAGGACTTAACAGGGTTCAAGAAAGAACTAGATAAATTCATGGAGGTTAGGTCCATCAATGGCTCTTATCAGGATGGGTAGAAATGGTGTCCCTAGCCTCCATCAGAGGCTGAGAATGGGAGAGGGATTGCTTGAAGATTCCCTGTTCTACTCACTCCCTCTGGGGCATCTGGTATTGGCCACTGTTGGAAGACAGGATACTGGGCTAGATGGACTTTTGGTCTGACCCACTATGGCTGTGCTTATGTTCTTATGTATTTTTCTAAGGCCCCATGTGATAAAGTACCTTCCATCAAATTGGAGATGCACGTATCTTGAGAAACTAGAATTGGACTCAGGAGGGTTCAGATCTTGTAACTATTCTTAACATAATGCTGTTAAATGGTTTCTTAGATTGTTTAGTTCTCAGGATTATCCTGATAGTTAAAGTACCTGAAAAGCTTAAATATATTAATAAATGAAAACATTTTTGGCAACTTGATTGTGTCTTATTAACACTTTTTGCAGGTTTGGGAAGCTAAGGTGACTCAGTCTAAAGCAACAGAAGGATTCTTTAAACATAGCCACCATTCCCCCCAGTTTACCTTGCAGTTGCCACACAACTTACATCGTGCTTTGCAGACATCGACAGGTTAGATATCTGTTGACCTCTCTCAAACATTGCAATTTAACAGTAATTCAGTGTTTCTGTACCCTCTTAATTTGAATTGTGTGTTGTAGGCCAAATTCTGCTCTCTTTGTGTAGATCTAGAGTGACAAAGAGACACTGTGAAACTGAAAGCGGAATTTGGCCCACTCAAGGATAAATTCTGTTCTGATACACTAGTGGATTTTCAGATTTTTGAGTTTAATAGAGCTACTTCAGATTTGCACAGATATACATGAGATGAGAATTGTAGCTCTCTGCCCTGTAGGCCAGAAGTGTTAATTTTAAACTTTGGTGTGTTTTTATGAGAAATGTGGTCTAATTTGGTTTTTAATTTTTGATTGATTCTTTCTGTGTTAAAATTCATACTAAAAAGAAGTATCCTAATGTAGACACCCCAGGTTGAATGGGCAGCTTTGCTTACAGCATTTTCTATTTGTTGAGTGCCTGACTGTGTAACATTAATGTTCTGTTAATGTTGTAATAGTGTTTTTGAACATGATAATAAATACATAGGGATATAGTACTTTGGGGCGTTGAGTCTAATTCCCAGTGAGTTGCAGGCAACCTCGTCATATCCCATTTATAAATGTATCAGTTAATATATCCAAAGTACAGATGGCACAAGGAGATCAACTTCTAGATTCACCCACTATTGGGAAACATTACCTTCTAACTTTTCCAGTAGATATAGGAAATACCTATGGTAGAACTGGCTCCATTAAAGGTAACACAATTGTAAGGGTATGTCTAAACTACATGGCTCCGTCGACGGAGCCATGTAGATTTGTTTGTTCGGCAAAGGGAAATGAAGCTGCGATTTAAATAATCGTGGCTTCATTTAAATTTAAATGGCTGCTGCGCTGGGCCTACAAACAGCTGATCAGCTGTTTGTCGGCTCAGCATGCTAGTCTGGATGCTCCCCTGCCGACATGAAAGCCCTTTATTGACCTCCCCGGTAAACCTCATCCTACGCGGCATAATGGGGAGGTCGATAAAGGGCTTTCAGGTCAGCGCGGGAGCGTCCAGACTAGCGTGCTGAGCCGACAAACAGCTGATTAGCTGTTTGTCGGCTCAGCGCATCAGCCATTTAAATTTAAATGAAGCCACGATTATTTAAATCGCGGCTTCATTTCCCTTTGCCAATCAGCCTAATCTACATGGCTCCATCGATGGAGCCATGTAGTTTAGACACACCCTAAATGTGAATGGATTCTGTTTGTTTTGAGTGGGATGTTTAAAAGCAGGCAGCACTGATCTAACTCTTCTCCTTTTAAGAGTTTTATCATTGACTAAAATGGAAGCAGATAAACAAATGCTGAATGCTTTTAGAAATCTTTCTGCTACTAGTGCCATTGGAGGTGCACCAGGGCAGGAAACTGCTTACAATTGAGAGTGTTGACAATGAAGTACAGGCAGTCCCCGGGTTACATGGATCCGACTTACAAACAGGGTAAGGCAACCCCGCACTAGCTGCTTCCCCCCAGCAGACCAGGGAGACGCGAAGCTAGCGCCCCCCCCCCCCCAGCAGACCAGGGAGACGCGGAGCGGCTTTTCTCAGCAGACACCTCAGCTTGAGAATAAAGGACTGAGGGAAGTGAGGTGTGGGAGAATAAAACTGAGCTCTGGAGAAATGTTTGGCTAGAATTTCCCCTACAATATGTACCAGTTCCAACTTACATACAAATTCAACTTAAGAACAAACCTACAGTCCCTATCTTGTACGTAACCTGGGGACTTCCTGTACATTTGATATGTGTATTCAGTCATGTTAAATGGTTGTGTAATAAATGGAAATGCTAAACTTAATTTCTACAGTGCAAATCACTTAAATAAACAAGCTGAAGAGTTAAAAGATTAAGCAAGGTCTAGTGAATGACAGTACTTTTTAAATATTTAAAATTTATAAACTTCCGAAATACAACATGGACTTGTTGAAATATTACATAATGGCAAATGCATTGAACAGTATTCAGGATTGTTCACTTATAATTTATTTATGGGTCAGACATCATATATAAAGTAATCTGTCTTGTCCTTGTAGTCTGTATTGACAGAAGCTACAGTGTATATACAATTATTGAATTCTAATGCTTTAGGGTGCCTAGTACACACAAAAAGAGATACAGTGAAATACCTATTGTTTCTGTTTAGCTTCTTTAGTCATCCCTGCTGGAAGAGGAATTCATCAGTTCACAACAGCAGACTTGGTATGTAGCTTTAATATTATTTTATTTTGAACTTGATAATATTTAAAGCTTTAAACGATAAAGTTGAGGTTCTCTGCTTTCGTTAAAGGACTTAGTAGGAGGCTGATGTGAAATATATTTAGTGTTTAGATACTCTAGACCGGTGGCTTTCAAACTTTTTTTCTCATGACACAGTTGAAGAAAATTGTTGATGTCTATGACCCAACATATTTTGACTAGAGTGTGGGCTCTGGGGTGGGGCTGAGGATGAGAGCTTTGGAGTGTAGGAAGGGGTCAGAGCTGGGGTAAGAGGGACTTACCTTGAGTGGCTCCTGGTCCGCAGTGGTGCTAAGGCAGGCTTCTTTTCACTGAAGACTGTGCTGCATCCCAGAAGCAGCCAGCAGGAGGTTCCCAGCCAATGGGAGTGCGGAGCTAGTGCTCGGAGCAGGAGCAGTGTATGGAGCCCTGTGTGCTTCCTTCCACCCCACTTAGGAGCTGGGCCTGCTGGGCTTTTTCTGGGGCTCAGCGCAGCGCACCCTCACTGGTCACCTGATCCCCCTGCAGCAATGAGACCCAGTGTCTGACATTCCATGATCCAGTATTGGGTCACTACCCATAGTTTGAAAACCATTGCTCTAAAGAGCTCATAGGCAATTTTCAGTGCCTAATAGTACTTCTCTTGATGATAATTTTGTTCATGCACTACATGTTATACAGTAAACAAGAGAAGGATTCTTTGCTCGGTGTATGCATTCAATATCTGAATAATTTTTGTTAATATAAAAATAAAAGCAGAAAATATAGCCTTTACGGTTTTGATGAAAACTGTTCAAATGTAGCTGTCCGTAGAGAGATGGCTTCAGAGCAACCACCCTTGCCACAGGAGTGAAGGAGGGATGAATGTTCCTGGCTGCTCTGCTGTTAGAACAACTGTTGAAAATTAGTGGAAGGGAATGGCTGCCATTTTTAGAGGTTAGGTGTATTGGTGGAATGACACCCTGTAAAGTGGGGAGCCCTGGAAACAGGCTCAGCTGTCCTAGTAGAGGGCTTTGTGGTTGTGGGTGGGGGGGGGGCACATTTTTGCTTTTAGTTAGGGGTGTCTCATAGTCACATATTGCTGTTAATGAAGTGAAAACCGAATATTATGGGGGCAGGGAAGTAGTATACTCGTGTTTGAGGTGCAGAGAGAGGAGCTTCATGGAGGAGTTTCCGTAGAGAAGAAATAGGAGCTGGAAAGGGAAGGGACACATTAGGTAGGGAGCACTTAAATGGGGAGATGCAAGGATATGTTTAGTGTTCTTAAGTATTCTATTATAAAATGCTGCCCATTTTGCTGTAGCCTAAGGGTCAAATTCATTTTTCAGTAGGGATTATCATGGGGAAAGACCATAGCTTAGATTTCTTGAGCTGCATTTTTCTGTGTGTGACTGTTAGGGCCTCAAAGGGTAGTGCACAAAGATCAATTAATTCCCCAAGTAAATCTGCTGTGTGTCTAGGGTGCTTCACAAACTGGTGCGACTTTGACTCTCCCTTCGGGTATTGCTTATCCTATCCATGTCCCTGCTGGAGTGACTCTACAGACTGCATCTGGTAAGATTAAGAAAAGTTGAGCTGAAATGCTACTTATAAAATCTATACTGTGTGTAGATATCAAACGATAAGTGCATGGGGCATACACTGTATGCTAAAGTAAAGCATAGGTGGATACATCAATTTATCTTCCTGTCTTTTTTACTTTGTGAACCTGTAGCTGCTCATGAAGTGACTTCTATTGACCAGTTACAATGTCTTTGTTAAATTTGCACGTATAATAGTGCACCATTGCAATGCTATTTAACATCATTCCCAGGCAACACCATGCTCTTTGTTATGGCGCTCCTTCTGTATAGTTCTGCTCCTGAACTGCTATAGTTCTTTGTCAGCCCATGGCATGTCGTCCTCCTGAGGGAAATGTGGAAAGCCAAAGTGGCTTATCCAATCTCCAATAGACAGATTCAGCCTCTTTAGGGTTGCTTTTCTTGAACTTCTTTGTTTTGATCAACTTCCTCCATCCTACCTCCCCTGTCCCCACTTTTTTTCTTTAACAAGATTACAGGCTATGGCCTAAAGGGCTGTGTGGAAAAATTAACCCTCTCCTTGCACACACAAGAACACTTTGAGAGGAAGGCAGCCTTTAGTGGTGTAACCAGGGGCATAGTTTGGTGGGTAGAAGAGGGGCGGGGGCCGAGCATGCACCGGGCACCTGGGGTTCGGGACACAAGAATGGCTCGGGCCGGCTCTGGTCATTAGGCGGGCGCCTGTGGGCACCACGTTGGGGACCACTGCCTTAGGGTATGTTTAAACTTAAAATGCTCCAGTGGTGCAGCGGCTCCACCTTTGTGCTTTAGTGTAAACCAAGGGTGGGCAAAAAGCCCTCCGAGCGGATGGATCCAGCCCTCCGAGCGGGTGGATCCAGCCCTCCGAGCGGGTGGATCCAGCCCTCCGAGCGGGTGGATCTGGCCCGCAGAGGCCCTGCCTCCAGCCCTGAGGCTTTGAAGTGCCGCTCGCAGGCGGGAGGAGATGTCACACACTCCCCTGCCCCCAAACCCTGATTGGCATGGGGGCAGAAGAAGCGTGTGAAGTTTCCTCTGTTTTCCGTCCCCTCCCTCCCCAACCCTGTAAGGAGCGCACTGCACTTCCGAGTGCCGTATGGTCACCACAGGGCGAGGGCAGGGCTAGGGAAGCTTTGCACAACTCCCTTGCCCCCAGGCCAATCAGGGCTTGGGGGCAGGGGATCACATGATGTCTCCTCCCGCCCTGCGAGCAGCGTGTGGCACTTTGAAGTGCCACATGCTCCTCGCAGGGTGAGGGGTAGTGTGGGAGGAGGCTTTGTGCACCTCCTACCCCCAGGCCAATCAGCCTGGGGGCGGGGGAGTGTGCGAAGCCTGTTCCTGCCCTGCCAGGGCATGGGCGCCTAGTGGGAAGGGAGGGCAAAGGGGCTCCCCCACCCCCAGACCAATTATAGTTGGGGGGGGGGGGGGGAAGCCCAGGAACATTCTGACCCCGCCCTTTCCAGGGTGGCCTGGGGCCACTTTAAAATTTTTTGCCCATCCCTGGTGTAAACACTACGTATGCTGATGGGAGGTCTTCTCCCATCGGGTAATCCACCTCTCTGAGAGGGGGTAGCTAGATGATGGAAGAATTCTTCTGTCTACTTAGCAGGTCCTACACTAGATATTAGGCTGGTATAGCAGCGTTGCTTGGGGTATGGATTTTCCCCTGAGAGCGAGCTGTACTGATGTAAATTTCTAGTATACACTAGGACTTACTCTCTAGATAGCATGTGTTTGATTTACGTTAATGCCCCCATCCTTGTGCTGCTGCAAAGTAGGAGTGTTGTCTCCAATGCGAGCCTTTGGATGGTTGGTTTATATCAGGAGTGTCAGTGGGCTGCCACATACTTATTTACATGCGTGTCCACTGGTATGGCCACTCAAAGCTACTGTTGGCCTTTGTACACTATTCCTGGCTACTAGGAGCTGTGGGAAGCAGTATCTAGCCCATGCTGCTTCGCGCAGCTCTCAATTGCCAGAAATAGCAAACTGCTGCCAACGAAAGCTGTGAGCAGCCATACCTTTGGACACACAGATAGATAAAGCATTTGGCAGCCTGCCAGGAGCTAACACTGATGAACTGTGTTTGGTCCATGGGCTGCCGCTTGCCTACCCCTAGTTTATAAGGTGGTTTCATACTCTAAGGCCAGAGTAGACCATATAACTGAATGAAGCTGGGAATAGGCAGTTTTAGCATCTGAATTCTAGTAGGTGAGCATCATCTTAACACCCAATAGGTTTTTAATAATCCAATACTAATACTTTTCTTTATAGGGCACCTCTATAAAGTAAATATGCCTGTAATGGTTACACATGCTCCAGGAGGTACAAGTATTCTGCAGCATCCTCTTCAGCAAATATTTCAGCAGCTTGGGCAACCTTCAGTACTGCAGGCCAGTATTGCCACTGTTGCAAATGTGAATGCATCATCTGTTCAGGCAACTGCTGAAAGACTGTCATCTCAGGAAGCCCTACTCCAGAATCCTACTGTATTCCAACAAAGGGAAGTGGAAGGAAAACACCTGGAAAACTCTGCAAATCCTATTGTATTACAGGAACATACTAGGAGGCAGCAGCAAGTTACATCTAACACAATGTTCAATCATCAGGCAGACTCCGCAGAAAAATCCCAGTACACAAACCTTCAAACAGCTGTGTTTACTTCTTCTGATGGGGATTCTACCACTGAGCCAGTGGCAAAGAATTCATTCGGCATAACTGTGCAAGACCAATTATCCACAGAGCCTCAAGATTCAGTGCAGCAGCAGGTGTCTGATGATATCATTGAGATGATTATTCTGGGTAATGACTTGGATGCTAATGCCCTTCTAAAAGAGCAGGACAGCATTTCTATAACAGAAGAGGTAAGACCTTCATTGTTTAAAAATTTATAATGAATTTTAATTTGGCATAAATATCTAAAGAAAGAAGATACTTATCTGAAGAATGAGTTTATTAAAAGACAGTCAACAAACCTATTTACTAGCAGCACTTCTACTTTTTAAAAATGGAAAATGCTAAGAATCTAACTTTTTTTTAATAAGCAGATTACACGTTTACACTTCACTCCATAGGGACAACAGAAATTATCTACTTATTTTTACTTTCTGATTTTCATGCATTAAACTGCCATGTCATTGTAACCTTGAAATCATAGGTCAGATCCAAGCCATGATAAGCAAATTGCCTTTTGAATACAGTTTGGCTAGCAAATGAGGAGTTTGTCAGACTGTGCTCACATTCAGAATTCAGAAATTACATTTTGTGATGTGACTGAAAACGTGAAAGAAAAATGTAATTCCCTCAGTTAAAAACAATCATGATCATAGGCACCAATTGCCCCTCTAGCTGGGGAGGGTCATTGCCGCAGGCCCTGTCCCTCCTCCACCTATTTTCTCAACTCCCTGCCCAGTCTCATTCTTTCTCTCCCCCCCCCCCCAAGTGTGCACCGTCCCTGTACCTCCCTCTCCGAGCCTCCTGAATGCCAGGAGGGCACTGGAAGATGCGGGGAGTGGTGGGGGAGAGGAGGCAGGAGTAACTGAGGGTGGGAAATGAGGGAGGAGTTTGGTTGTGGGCGCTGAGCACCTGCTATTTTTTTTCCTGTGGGTGTTCCAGCCTCAGAGTACCCACAGAGTTTATCCTGTGATCATGATTCAACTAATGCTGTGTAAATAATTAGCACGTCTGTGGGCTGCCCACACCCTGAGTGCTGACTCCACAGCTCCCATTGACTGAGACGTACGGCCAGTGGGAGCTGCAATGAAGGCACTTGTGGGCAGAGGCAGCAATTTTTCAGTAATAGTGTGCTGTGACAGTTCTGTATTTTTTGTGTCTGGTTTTGTAAGCAAGGAGTTTTAAACTGTGGTAAAATTTGGAAGTATACTAGACAAATCAGAGGGTGAGGGGAGCAGGGGAAAGCTTTCAAGCCAGCTCCCCCTGTGTATCCGCTTACATGAGAAGCTTGCCCCCCTGCTCCCCATGCTGCTGCCGCAGTAGCAGGACAGCGGTGCAGAGCAGGGGAGGCTGCCATGGAGCAACCTCTGTCTGCAGTAGGCCTAGGCTTGCTGTGGTACAGAGGCTGCTCCATAGAATGTGTCAAGAGGCAGCAGTGTGGAGATGCAGGCAGGAGCCAGACTGTGTGGGGAGCTGGGTTTTTAAACTGACTCATCTCACGGACTGGCTCCCGCCTTCCACCCCTCACTGCTGCCTTTCATAGAGAGGTGGCAGCAGGGGGCTCCTTGGCAGTGGAGCCAGGAGCACAATGGCTACCAGCTCCTCCTCCAGGGACTGTCAAATACTAGTGTAACTGATAGCACTTGGGCTACGTCTACACTGGCCCCTTTTCCGAAAGGGGCATGCTAATTTTAAACTTTGTAATAGGGAAATCCGCGGGGGATTTAAATATCCCCCGCGGGATTTAAATAAAGATGTCCGCCGCTTTTTTCCGGCTTGTAGAAAAGCCGGAAAAGAGCGTCTAGACTGGCCCGATCCTCCGGAATAAAGCCCTATTCCGGAGGATCTCTTATTCCTACTTTGAAGTAGGATACTTCTCTTGGCATACTAGTATAGGAATAGTTTAATAGTTAAGTAACCACATGAATTCTTAGCAGTTACTCGATTTTTCTATAGTACCCTTGAGTAGGGATGGCAGCCAGTGGTCTCTGGCCCCACTCCGGAGAGCTCCCTGCTATTCTGCACTGCTGCCTCTGTATCAGAGGCACAGTGCAGGGTGCCAGGCAGGCAATGGTCCATGAGGGGAACCAGTTTAAAAACCAGCTCTCCTCGCAGATTGACTGCTCTATGCTGCTGCCTCTGATAGAGGCAGCAGCATGGGGTGGCAGCAGCCCCTGTCCATGGGGGATCCAACCTTCCCTGCAGACAGAGGCTGCTGTGGCGGTGTGGAGGAGGCTGCCACAAAGCAGCTTCTATCTGTGGGAGCCCAGGCTGGCTGTGAGCAGAGGCTGCTTTGCGGCAGCAGCTCCTGTCCACAGGGAATTCCAGTTCACTGTGGACAGAGCCTGCTCCTGCCTCCTGTCTGCAGGGAGCTCATTCCCCCTGCAGACAGGGGCTGCTGCCAGGGACCAGCCTTTGTCTTCAGCAGGCCCAAGTTCACTGTGGACAGAAGCTGCTTCGCTGCAGCCTCGTCTGCCTGCCCCCATGCTTCTACCTCTATTAGAGGCAGCATCGTGGGAAGGTGGGTCAGGTAGCACTGCGGAGCCAGTGTTGCGGTGGGACTGGCTTTTAAGCCAGCTCACCCCAGCATCAGCTCCTGTTTTTCTGATATAGAGGTAGCAAGGGCGGGGGGAATGCAAGTAGTCGAGATGATTAACTGATAAGCCTAGTATCTTTACTAATACACTACAGCTGTTGAACTGTGTTGCTTTAGCTCTGTACATGAAGACAAACCCGAAAGTATTTGTTCCTGAAAGTCATCCGTGTTAGTTGATGCACCAGATGTTTTGGTATCAAAGAATTGCCTATACATAAATACATGTCTTTTTGTAGCTGGATGGTGTTTTCTAATGGAACACTTGTCCATCAGAAAATTTTAAATTACTTGAAATTAAAATAGTCTATAGGAATATTTTGTTTCTAACAATTTTCTTTAGGAAAGGGTTGAAACTATAAGTATTTTTAACTTTTTTTAAATTTCAAAATGACTTGTGCTAAACATTTTTAATATTTATATTATAATAAAATATAGTAAACCCTAATGCTAAAGGAACATAAGATATGAAAGTCAAATCAAAACAATAAGATTTTATCTAAATGAAACATTTCAATTAAAAATGATAGGATTGTTTCTGGAAATCATATTTTGTAATGTTTTTAACATTTTTTTGCTATTTTTTTTCAGAATGTTGATTTCCTTTGGAACAAATTTTGATTTTAGAATAGTTCTAATATCTGTTTTTTTTTTTTTAAAAAAGGGAAAGTTGCTGTGAGTACTAGAGACAATATTTAAAATCGTTTGAAAAAATGGTTTTCATAACATTGAAGAAGTATTTGAAATGGGGTTCATTTTAAGAAAATACAACTAGATTTTTCAATACAACTAGATTTTCACAGGGCACTCATAATTGGGACTAGTCTTTTTTTAAAAAAGAGCTCTATTCCCATTTAAATACCTTAATAAGATAACAGATTTTTCAAACTTTTAGTATCCAACATATCTTTTAGAGAGGAATGGGAGCTTTTGCATATTTGAGTTATTGTGAAAAATTGGACCTATAGGGTACGTTTACACTACAGAGAAAATCGAAACTGCTGCTGTTGATCTTCCAGGATTTGAATTAGCAGGTTTAGTGAAGACCTGCTAATTTGAATTGAGAGGGTCGCTCCCACTGATGCTGGTAGTCCAGCTTTCATGACAGGTAAGGGAAGTCTAATGAAGCATGTTCTCCCTTTCACTTCCTGCAGTGTGGACAGAGCCAAAAGTTGAGTTAAGGTACTGCAACTTCAGCTATGCAATTAATGTAGCTGAAGTTGCATATCTTAATTCAACCTTATGCTGTAGTGTAGACATACCCATAGATTTCAAGCTCTCATTGAACTTTCTTATTGCTGTCAGATGGAATCAACTATACAGATGGAATCTGACTTACACACAGAAAAGGATACCTGCAGTGACATTGATGGGATCATTCAGCTAGATGGAACTGATGATGTTTTTCCTAAAGAGGAAGTAGAAAATACAAGAGATGCGGAAGAGAATGAATTTATTGGTATTATTGATGCAGAGGATCTGAAAGTGCTGGAGGAGGAAGAAGATGGTGACAGTATTTCAAATTCTGAATCCGGCAGCAGCAGCAGTGATACTGAAGAGCCCCAAATAGACATAATTGAGGAGGTAATTAATTTACATATTCTAAAGCAAGTCAGAGTAATGTGCTACCTACATGTCTTGTTGCTTAGATACAGAATATCCATTGGTAGATTTGAGGCAGAATACATAGTTAGCCTGTGTTTTCAGAGCAGGATTTAATAGATACTAGGGGTGCTGAGAACTTCTTGTGCAGATCATGAAAAATAGGAGGCGCTGCTATGATGTCTGTTGCTTGTTGAATGAATTAACATGCTTTTAATTACAAATATTTGAGTCTAGGAGTGAAATTCTGGCCTCATTGAAATCAAAGGCAGCATTGCTAATGGTTTAAGTAGGGTCAGGATTTTATCCTGAGCCTGTATCCTGGGAAGCAGTGACTTTGGGGTAATAGTGGATAATCATCTGAATATGGACTCCTAGTTCAATGCTGTGGCCAAAAGTGATAATGTGATCCTTGGATGCATAATGGGGGAATATTGAGTTTAAATTAACTCTTTTTGTTACTGGTATGACTGCTATGCTATTCTGAGTTCTACAATTAAAGTAGTATAGAAAGGGTTCAGTTAACAACCTCAAGATCTCGTATCCCTTGAATTGACTAAGATTTCCCAGTGGATGCCTATAGCTGATAAGTGCGTAGATGAGAAATTAAGCCAATTCTGGCAAAGAACGCTGTCTGGCGGTGGCTACATATAAGCTCTCTGTCTCCAGCGGCACCGATATGGGCCCAAGCACTCTTCTTAGGTTGGGCGCTCTGATCTTCATGGACACATTGCTTGACCTCAGAGTGTTGGGCACCATTCATGATGGTGGTCCACCAGGTTACCTGATTCTTCGCCTGCCTCTCCCAGGTGTCAACGTTACTGCCACACTTCACCAAGGTGTTCTTAAAAACATCCCTGTAGCGCTTCCTCTTCCCACCACAAGACCTTGTCCCAGGCCTCAGCTGAGTGTAGGAAATCTGTTTAGGCAAGAGTGTGTCAAGCATCCTGACCACGTGACCAGACCATCGTAGTTGCTTGTGGGTGACTATTGCCTCAATGTTGCAAGAGTAAGCCTCTGTGAGGACACTAATGTTGGTCCATTTGTCCTGCCACATGATGCCCAGTATTCTCCTCAGGTACCTTTGGTGGAGTTTTCTAAATTTTTAATATGTCGTCTATCGGGCGTCCAGGCTTCAGCTCCATACAGCAACGTTGGGATGACTGCAGCATTGTAGATGTCGATCTTGGTCTGCGTCTTGATGCCAAGAATGATTTAAAGAATTAGAAAACATATCTTTGTTGTAATACAGTCATCCCTTAACCTTTTCTTGCTTAAGCTAATTGAGCTCAGGAGCATAAGTACTTACTGTGAAAACAAAATTTGATAATAGCCTTTCTAGTAGACACAAGATTATAATGAGATCCAATGGCTGGGATATTGAATCTAGACAAATTCAGACTGCAAATAGTAGGGAGGGTAATTAATCATTGGAATAACTTAACGAGGGCTGTGGTGGATTGTCCATCACTCACAATTTTTAAATCGAGACTGGATTTTTTTTTAATTACTAAAGTTCAAACAGGAGTTAATTCAGCAAAGTTCTATGGCCTGAAATTGGAAAGCTAATCAACTTCCATTTGTCAGGAGGCAGGACTTTCTGAAAGGTGATTCAAGGAGAAAAATACATAGTTTTTCTGTGACTAAGCATTCTTTAGCTGTCCTTTGTCTTCTGGGAAATAAACAGCATGCACTGCCTCAGTCTCCTTCCAATTTTGTGTAGTGTTTTAGAAGAAATGGAAACCTAGAATTCATAGACTTTAAGGCCAGAAAGGACCACTGTGGTCATCTTATGTGACCTTCTGGTTAACACAGGCCATAGAACTTTCTTCCCTAGTGCCTCCTGGGGCTCTAAATAGAGGGAGCACATCTGCATTAGGGAAGTCTGCCTTGGACTTATTTTGTGGCTTCCCTTCAGTGTAGATGTTCTTTTTTGAAATAAATTATTTTGGAATAACTGTTCTGGAATACAGGCAGTCCCCGGGTTACGTACAAGATAGGGACTGTAGGTTTGTTCTTAAGTTGAATCTGTATGTAAGTCGGAACTGGCGTCCAGATTCAGCCGCTGCTGAAACTGATCAGTTTCAACAGTGGCTGAATCTGGACGCCAGTTCTGACTTACATACTGATTCAACTTAAGAACCCCAGGCATCCCCAAGTCAGCTGCTGCTGAAACTGATCAGCGGCTGATTCCAGGAAGCCTGGGGCAGGGGCTTCCTGTAGTCAGCCACTGGTCATTTTCAGCAGCTGCTGACTAGGGGACACCTGGGGCAGAGCAGCTGGGGTGCTGCTGGGTTGGTCCAGTGGCACCCAGAGCGGCGCTACGGGACCAACCGGCAGCGCCCCAGCTGCTGTACCACAGGCATCCGGAGCAAAGCCGCGGAGCACGGGGGCAGCGGGACAGCCCAGACGCGCCGTGGCTATCCTGCTGCCCTTGGGCTCCGTGGCTTTGCTCTGCTTTGCTCCCCGTCCCCCTGGTCTGCAGACCAGGGGGACGGGGAGCAAAGCGGCGGAACACGCGGGCAGCGGGACAGCCCAGACGCGCCGTGGCTATCCTGCTGCCCTCGGGCTCCGCGGCTTTGCTCTGCTCTGCTCCCCGTCCCCCAGGTCTGCAGACCAGGGGGAGGGGGAGCAGAGTAGAGCAGAGCGGCGGAACCCGCGGCCAGCTGACAGCCCAGACGCGTCTGGGCTGTCAGCTGGTCGCGTGCTCCGCTCTGCTTCCCCCCCCCCCATGGTTTGCAGACCAGGGGGAGGGGGAGCAGAGCAGAGCGGCAGAACGCGCGGCCAGCTGACAGCCCAGACGCATCTGGGCTGTCAGCTGGCCTCGTGCTCCGCTCTGCTCCCCCCCCCCACCCTGCAGATCAGGGGGAGGGGGAGCAGAGCGGAGCACAGCAGAGCGGTGGAACGCGCGGCCAGCTGACAGCCCAGACGCGTCTGGGCTGTCAGCTGGCCGCGTGCTCCGCTCTGCTCCCCCTCCCCCTGGTCTGCAGAGGGGGGGGGGAGCAGAGCTGGCCGCGCGTTCCGCCGCCGCTTTGCTTCCTCTCCCTGGTCTGCTCGAGACCAGGGAGAGGAAGTGCCCCGTTTGTAACTGCGGATCCGACGTAAGTCGGATCCGCGTAACTCGGGGACTGCCTGTAGCTTATTTCAAAATTAAGCATGCAGTGTAGATGTACCCTGGGAGAGAAAGGGGTGTTAATTTTGTCAGTATTGAAACTCTTACTCCTAATTATAGATCTCAGTCAATTTGGGACATATAAATGTGAAGAAATGTCTTGTGCCCAGTGTCTTGTATTACACCATGTATGTTAGACTATTTAAAAAGATACTAAAAATGTTTAAATGAGAACTTTTATTCTTAAGGACCCTTTAAATTCCGGTGATGATGTCAGTGAGCAGGACACACCAGACTTGTTTGACACAGATAACGTAGTAGTATGTCAGTATGACAAGGTACAGTATATAATCTTTTCTGGAATGACTGATATGTGTATTGCTTTTCTGCTCTCTTCCTATTTTTATATCTTGGTTCCTGTTCCTGTCTTAGAGTGCGTGTGCATGTGCACGCATAGCTTTGCAGGCTGCTACATACTTGCTGTTTGGATTGTTATGCTTTTTGTTCAGATTGTTGACTTAATTGGTTCTCAGTTATTACAAGTTTTAATTGATAACTTATCTGTCTTTTTCTGATTGTGTTTGCTTTTTGTCTTTTTTTTATTGGTGTTCTGGGGTGCATCAGAGTATAACTGGTCCCAATTGTGTAATCATATGCAATTACTTAAATTTAGTGAGATGAATATTCCTAGTGACTTCAATAAAATTACTCACGAGTAAACCTAAGTATGAGTTGGGACACTTCAGTGGGCAATAGGAAGGAGAAGGGAAGTGTATGTTTCTTAACCTGGTAGTAAAGTCTTACTAACAGGATTTTAAAAACGTTTATCAAAAATCCATCTTTCTAAATAAGCAAAGAAATTAGTTCTCAGTGAAGACAAGTGACCTGTCCTATGTTGTTCAAAATAAAGTTCTTTCTGAATGATAGTGGACAAACAACAACTTTAGAACTCAGGCGGCTGATTTTTTTTTTTCTGGTTTTGTGTACCTGAAACTCAGAATGGAAAACCAGACTTTGTTAGAATTAATCTTCTCTTGAAACCAAGCATGGTAAGTTTCAGCTTTAACAACCCAACCTGAATTGTGTAGAAAGCTCATCTGAATCTGAGTTGCAGTGCTTTTATTATGATGCTATGATACGTATCTTACAGAGAACTAATACTATAAATGCTGGAGTTTTAATTTTCAAGAGGAACTTTTCAAGATTTTTGCGTGGATGAATGGAAAATTTGATCTGAAATTTATTTATATTGATGTGGAGCTTGAAACTGGAGCTGCTGTGCAGGGATTTCACAATGTGATTAGAAATTCAGAGCTATGGAATGACATGGAAATATGAGTCTTTATTCTTTTGTTTAATACTATGAAATAGTATGTTGGTTCCTTTTCCCAGACACACTAGTTTTCCTGAAAAAAATTCTAATGGAGGGAGGAGAGATTGAAACCATGATCTCTTTAGCCAACTAGCAGAATATAATTCTTATAATTCTGTTACAAATTATCTTCAGGGCTGTTAAACATAGTGAGAGGATAGAAATGGGATGAGTTGTCATTGTAACATGTTCCAGCACCTCGAAAAAAATTTCTATCACAAATATCTTGATTAGAAAATCAGGACGCACTCTTTTTGTTTCATGGGCTTGAAAACCAATTCATGTTGAGAATCTGAAGAATCTATATATGAAGCTACTGAATTCCATCCCTTTCATGATGAACTGCAGAGTTTGTGCTGCATGTAGCTTTTTTCATAGGTCTACAGCATGAGACAGAATATGTATAGATTTAAAATGATAAATACCCACTTTGTGTGAAACACTTTATATGTTTTAGCCATATTTTTGGTTGGTGTATTTTTTTTGGCCTTTTCCTACTGTTCTATGATGTCTAGTAATGCATGCAAAATACAAAAATAAAATACATAGAGATGGGTAGCTGTATCAATTTTCCTAATTAGATGCAATCTAGGTGTTGATATTTGATTTCTCCCCCCCCCCCCCCCGTGGTGTCAGACTTTCCAGTACTCTATCTGACTTCTGCTCAGAAAAGATATTAACTTAAATATTAGTACCCCTGTCCCCATCAGCTTTGACAAGTTTAATGGGTTTAGTTTGTAGAAACCAGTCAGTTGCTGAAGATGTTCTACTAACACACTACTTCTCCGAGTGCTTGCTCATGTCCATTCCAGTTAGGTGAGTGCACACTGCACACGCGGATTCTATACCTTTTTCCCTTAGCAGTGTCCGTCGGGCCAGCCAGGGAGCCCCCTGGAGTGGCACTGGCATATTGGCACATATATACCCCTGCTGGCCCTCCATCCCTCAGTTCCTTCTTACTGCCCGTGAGGGTGGAGGTAGAAGTAGTTAGTCTATACCTTAGTGTTATGCAATTCTCAGTTTTAGTAGTTTAGATTAGTTTAGTAGTGTAAATAGTTTTTCAGCTGATCTTACCACGGAAAGTTTCCATGTTTTCTCTCCCCCCTCCTCGGAAGGGGATGCCTGGGCCGCATGGCTTTAAATCATGTGTGAGGTTCTCCAAACTTGTACTCCTGTCTGAAGTGCCTGTGAGATGGCCACCACACTGATGGCTGTCAAATTTGCGAGAGCTTCAAACCGAGAATGAAGCAGGAGCATAATTCCCACCTGAAGCTCATTCTAATGGAGTCCTCACTTCAACCAGTGGCACCAGGCATATGCAGCGCACCGGCTTCCGTTAGAGAACCGTCGTCGCACTGAAGCATGCGGCACCAGTGAAGCCCTCGTCATCAAGGCACCAGTCAGTCCCTGACACCATTGAGAAAGAGGCAGCGTAGGGGAAGATCCCCTACAAAGCACAGCCTTAAAGTGCACCACAAGGATGAGCATGCAGCCAAGTTGGTGCGTTAGGAGGCGCAGGCTCCCAGACCATGGTGGCACCGGTTGAACTCGACACGAGGCAAGAGTACGGCACCGAACACGGAGATTGAAGAGGTCCAGCAGCTGTTGATACTGGAGGCCTTTGATATGGCACGCAAGCTCATAGAGCTCACTTCATCCCTGGGATCGGTCACAATCACAGATAATGAGCACTGGCCTCCTCCATCAGCACAGGAACCAGCCATTCTCCTGGCGTGGCCAAGAGCTCTGGTATACGCTCCGCCCCTCGGTACCTTTGCTGGTACCAATACCGGCACTGCAGCACACCCCTCCTCCCATATGGGTAATTGTATCGGTGCCTCTGATACTACCAGCACTGGCCCTGTTGGATTCCAGGGAACTGACTGCATCGGCACCGCCTTCCATGGCACTGCATACCCTGGTACCAACTATGATGGGACCGCTCTACTCCTCAGTACTGCCGGTGCAGGGACAGTACTCGCACCTGATGCTGTCTCCAGCACTGCTGATCACATTACTGGCACCAACCCATAGGGGGAAGCCATCAGTGATGGCCAGGCATAGATCATCCCATCATTCCCTAGTGCCATTGTCGGCTCTGCCTTGGTCGGCCTTGAACTACTTCTCTGAGTCAGAGGCTGACTCCATCCACTCCAGGGCCTTGTCCTATAGATCCAGGTTGCGGCACCGTTTCTGATCTCAGCACTGGTCTCAACATCCCAGCCCAGCCTCCCACCAGACATGGCCATTCCAATGACAGCCACAATAACAGTGGCCCTTCTGAGCTCTCTGGGTGTACCATCAGACTCAGGGGCCTCAGCAGTCTAGGCGCTCCTTGGTGACAGCTCAGTCCAGAAGCACTCCCTCTCCTACCCCTTTGACCAGACCCTAGCTTCAGAGGCAGAGCACCCTTCATATAGGGAGGTCATCAGACCAAGTGCAGAAGGGGAAGGTACGGAGTGCCAGCCTGCTGTACCAGTTGCTCCACCACCTCAGGCAATGCAGCAACTGAGAGAGTTTTCCTCTTCTTTGCCAGAAGAGGCACTGGCTGACCCTGCACCTTCTATGCCCACCATGGATGGCTGAAAATTTGGGGGTGCAGGCGGAAGTGGTGGTTGAGGACCTGAATCCTATGGTAGACCTGTTGATGGCAGACGCTCCGTCTAAGGTTGTGCTGCTGCTTAATAAAACCGTGTCCAAACTGGCTAAGACCTGGTGGCACGTGGCCACCTCCGTAGTGCCCACCAAGAAGGGGGTAGACAGATCCTACTTCGTCCCTCAAACAGGACGTGAACATCTATACTTCTGTCCACCCCCCAGTTTGCTGGTAGTCCAGGCGGTCGAAGACAAGGTTCCCTGCACATACTCCCAAGAGCAGGGAACAAAAGAAGTTGGACTTGCTGCGCAGAAAGACTTACACAACAGGAGGGCTCCAACTCCGTATTGCGAACCAACAAGTGATGTTGAGCAGATATACATACAACACATTGTCTGCAATAGACAAATTCAAGGAGCGCCTCCTACAAGAAGTGAGGCAGGAGTTTGGGGCCTTGTTGGATGAAGGCAAGGTGGTCTCATGCATGGCACTTCAGGCGGTGTTAGACACAGTGGACTTTGCTGCCCATATTATGTCGACAGGGGTAGTCCTGAGATTCAGTGGTTGGCTTCAGGTGTCGGGGATCCCACCCGAAGCCCAAAACAATCTGCAAAACCTGCCATTTGAAAGCACCGCTCTGTTTTCCAAGCAGAGTAACTCAAGTCTACATATCCTTAAGGATTCCAGGGCTATGTTAAAATCCCTGGGAATCCATACCCTGGCCCCTATATCCTAGGGCTACCCTGGGAGGCCCCTATACCCTAGAGCTACCCTGAGACCCTTCCAATAGCTGTTTAAACCTGACCAGGGCAGAATGTTACAATAGTAACAATAATAGAAGCAGACGTCAGGGTTCTAGGTCTGTTTTAGAAAGAGGATGAGTTCTGCCCCCTAACCAGCAGCCAAAGACATCATTTTGAAAATATGTTCGAGGGCAGCGTCCCACCTCCAACATAACCCCTGAGGTGGCACAGGATCCATGTGTTCCCTTTATTTCGACTGGCTAATCAAAGGGTTGTCCAGGGACCAGGTTCTCAGACATAGACTTTATTAGGGCTCTATTTCACAAGCTGGTTCTCCTTATAAACAAGGAGAAATCCACACTTAGCTCCACCCAGAAAATATATTTAATTAGGGCACACCTGGACTCTACAGTGGCAAGGGTGTCCCTCCACAAGGCCAGGTTATTAGCCATCAGAGCAATAATAGAAGGCATCAGAGCCTCACCCTTTATGACGGCTCGTACTTGCATGAGGCTGCTAGGTCACATGGTGTAAAGTGGATATGCTATCCCCTTCCTGTCCCACTCACCCTCCCTCCCTGTCCCTCTTCAGGGACCCCTCTCACAAGCAACACGCCTTCATGGTGCAACACGCCAGGCTGTGACTGCGACAACTTCAGGCATAGCTGGCTTCTGTTCACAACCCAGCTCGAGCGCTGCTGGATGCTCTACTCACAGTGCCGGAGAGGTTCTCCAGTCCCTAGACTGGTGGCTACAATAGCAGGTCATGTGCCATGGAGTCCCATTTGCCAGATGGACCCCCATCAGCTGGTGATCAATGCGTCGGACATGGGTTGGGGAGCTCACCTATCGAACCTAAGAACTCAGAGTATGTGGTCCCCCAGCAAGAGTGCTCTCCATATAAATGTCAGGGAGCTCGGGGCAGTCAGTCTGGCCTGCCTGGTGTTCCTACTCCACCTGAAGGACAGGATAGTGTCAGTGCCATTCACTGTATCAAGAAACAGGGTGAGGCTCATTCTTCTCCTCTTTGCAAGGAAGGCTCTCCTCCTATGGGACCTGTGTATCGCACATGGAATCCACCTGGAGGCATCCCACCTTTCAGAGAATCGCAATGTACTAGGAGGCAGGCTCAGCAGATCATTCAGGGCCCACAAATGGCCCATTGGGGGACATCTTGGAGGTAGTCTTCCAGAAGTGGGGTTATCCCCTTCTTGATCTGTTTGCTTCCCAGGGAAACTTCAGGTGCCTGAGCTACTGCTCGTATTTGGAACATGGGAAGAGGTTGCTAGGGGACACACTCTTGGTACGGTGGCCCCAACATCTCCGCATTCCCATCCTTCCTTCTACTGCCAATCAGGAGGTATGCAGTGTTGGTCATTCTAATAGTCCCAGCGTGGCCACGCCAGCATTGGTATCCTGAACCTACCAGTGGAGGAGCCCTTCGTTCTACCATTGGTTCCAGATCGGGTCACGCAGGACCTGAGAGGGGGTGCTATGCCATCCAAACCTGTCATCCCTCCAGTTGGCAGCCTGAAACCTTTGTGGTTAACTGGTCAAGAACAACTCTGTTTGGAGGCAGTCAGGAGGGTCCTGGTAGAGAGTAGAAAACCCTCTGAGGGTTGACTACGAGGCTAAATGGAAGTGCTTCTTGCTCTGGGCTAATGGGGCAGGAGTCGACCCAATGAGGGCCTCAGTCCTTCCTTATCCTGGACTACCTCCTTCACCTTCAGCAACAGAGCCTATCAACCTCCTCTCTTCTGGTCCATCTAGCTACCATGCTGCATTCCACCCTGGTGAAGGGGGCATGTCGGGGTTTGTGAATGCACTAATCTAGCAATTCCTCAAGGGCATAGACAGGCTATACCCATATGTGCTCCAGTCCTTGCCCATGTGGGATCTCAACTTGGTCTTTATGAAGCTCATGAGCTCCCCCCCCCCCCCCCCCCGTTCAAACCCTTAAAAGCCTGCTTCCTGACACACCTCTCATGGAAGGTAGTGTTCTTGGTGGCCATTACCTCAGTCAGGAGCATGTTGGAGTTGGGGCCTTCACATCAGAGCCCCGTTATACAGTATTTTCTAAAGACAGGGTTAGGCTCCCACTCATCATTCCTACCCAAAGTTGTCACATTTTCACATGTCCCAGGACATCTGCTCCCTGTTTTCTTTCCCAAGCCCCATGCAACACTGAAGGAGCAGTCTCTGCGCTCCTTAGATGTGAGGAGGGCCTTGGCATTTTACATTGCTAGGACAAAGGTCACCACAACTCTGTTTCTATAGCAGAGAGAATGAGAGGTCTCCTGCTGCCAGCCCAATGCTTGTCCTCATGAATCACTTCCTGTATCATGACCAGTTATGACTTGCGGGGTGAGAGGTGCCACCACTTACAGCCCACTCCATGAGGGTACAGGCCTCATCAACGGCGTTTGTTGCAGAAGTGCCCATTCTTGAGATCTGTAGAGCAGCCACGTGGTCCTCCATCCACACACATTTATAACTGATTATGCAATTGTACAGCAGGCTTGGGACGATGCAGCCTTTGGTAGGGCAGTGCTGCAGTCCATTGCAGATTAGGCTTCCAACCCCACCTCCAGTGGTATTTCTAGGGAGTCACCTAACTGGAATGGACATGAGCGAGCACTCCAAGAAAAAACAGTTATTTACCTCATAACTGTTGTTCTTTGATGTGTTGCTCATGTCCATTCCACGTCCCACCCACCTCCTCTTTGTCGGGAGTCTCTGGTAAGAAAGAACTGAGGGGGTGGAGGGGCAGAAGGGGTATATATGTGCTGATATGCTGGTACCATTCTAGGGGGCTCCCTGGATGGCCCAACGGACACTGCTAAGGGAAAAAGCTCCAGAATCCGGACATGCAGCGCGCACATATTTACCTGGAATGGACAAGAGCAACACACCTTGTAACTGTTGTTCTTCGAGATAAGTAACAGTTTTTGTGGAAGTACTGATTTTCATTTTTTAATCAGATTCATCGAAGTAAGAACAAATGGAAGTTCTATTTGAAAGATGGAGTAATGTGCTTCGGGGGTAAAGACTACGTGTTTGCAAAAGCCATTGGAGATGCAGAGTGGTAAATTTAATCCTCACCGGAATAAGTGAAGCATATTTTTATTACAATATATTATGTAACCTTCATGAAACAACTGAACTTGCTATGTTTTGCAATTTAAAAAAAATTAAAATGAAACTGCATTTGTTAAATAAAATATACAAAATTGAAAATTTAGTTTTGTTTCTAATAAATGCAGATTAAGACTGTTCTGTGTTCTCTGTTCTGTCTCTCCTTATTTATTTTGTTTCTTTTTTACTAAACATGTAATCAGAATGAATAGTTTGAAATGATTGTGTTGGATCTGTAAATGAAGTGACTAAATGTATATAACTTCAACTCCTTTGTTCTCGATAAGAATTAAAATACAATAATTTTTAATGTTTGACTACATAATTCTTAGTGATTTATGTTAAAAGAAATGAGACTGTAAATTTGCTTTAATTTCTATGAATGTTTGTTTTTGTTGAGATACTGATATGTTTTAGCTACCCTCTTCCCTTAGCTTCAGTTTAAAGGCAGACCAGATGTACTTCTCCAGCAGTATCAGATGCAATCAGTGCATTTTCTTCAGATATGACATGTACTAAGGAGCAATAAATAGTCTAATTAAAAATGTGCCTAATTGTCAGTCTATACTAATTCATTTAACTTTGATTCTGCACATACTAATTACATTTGGAATACACTAGTAAACTGAACAATGTACATCTACTGTGCCTAATAAAGAGGATACCGTATCATCTCATACATCCACTTATGAATTGTTCTTTTGGTTCTTCTTAAAAGTAAATAATGCTTTAATAGGAAACACATGCATGCCAAATAGGAGTTGGTAGTTAGATGTACTAGCTAGGGAAGGTTAAATCACTGTCCTAACATGGGCCCAGTTCCATTGCTCAAGGCTTTCTTTACTTACCTTGAAACAGTTGTTCAATTCTAGTTTCCTACCTCTCAGGGTCTTGTCTAGCCCTTTCCCCCCCTCCCTCCCCCCCACCCGTCCAGCTGAGATTTATTCACAGCCAGATCAGGACTCCTGCGGAGAAGTTGTGAAGAGCTCCTTTCCCGAATCAATTTCCCCCTTTGTGCTCCCCCGTCAGCATGCCTGGCTGACAATAGTAGTGAGCAGGAGCTGCTTAAAATTGAAGGCTACATCTGATAGCAAGAAGAGCATGCTATATTCTAGTAATAGGCCCCTCCCTTCTCCTGTTTTTGCTGCCTCCTCATCCTGCTCTGAGCTTTTTAATGCAGACAGGAAATACCAGTGACTATGACAGGATCCCTACAGGGAGATGAAGATAACTCATTTGAGGTGTGCAGCTGAGCTACGAGGAGTGGGGACGGGGAGGCTGAAGGGAGAAGACACACAAAAGGAAAAATCCTAATGACAGAATGGAAAGAGCAAAATCACCACCCCAGGTGGGCTGAAGGTAGTGGGGATAGTGGGCAGAGATTTGAAGTCAGTTGATCTTTCTGTTTATAGTACAAATGAAGTACACCATGACCTCTCAAGGGAGGAGGAGAGTCATTCCTGGGGCAGTTTTTCTTCTGATGGTCTGCCAGGCCAACTCTTCAACTCATAGAATGCCTACCTGTTGACTCTAGTAACTCATGCACACGAATTGTTCCCACCCCACCCATCTGGAATGATGATCAAAACTTGATAGGCCATGGAGGAACATCACCGTTCAAAGGATTAGTTAATGGTTCTGTTTTATCCTTGGAGGAGTACATGGAGAAGCCTCACTTCATCACTTAAGTGTTGGAAGAGGGAAATAAAATAGTAGGGCTGTCAGTTAATTGCAGTTAACTTGAGATTAACTAAAAAACCTGTGATAAAGTGCAATTTTAATTACATTGTCAAATAATAAATACCATTTGAAATATATAGTTTGGATGTTTTTCTACATTTGCAAATATATTGATTTCAGTTACATCACAGAATATAGAGTGTACAGTGCTCACTTTACATTTTTAGTTACAAAAACTAGGGGGTTGTGACCCCTGCTTGCTGTGCTCACCAAACCTCCTCTCAGGGGGGGTAGGCAACCCTGTGTCTGGCCACTCACGTGAGCCCTGCCCAAGCCCCTCCTCTCCTGCCTTGCCAGCCTGGGCTCCCCTTCTCCCACCCCTTGCCACACCAGCCCAGGCCCCCCTCCTAACCTACCAGCCCAAACCCCTTCTCCCTCCACTCCATCTCCCTCTTCCCTCCACCCCCATGGCCAGGCCCCCCTCCTCTGCCCCACCCTGGACCCCTTCTCTCTACTCCTGTGAGCCCAGGCACTCCTCCTTCCTCTCCCCCCCCCCTCACCAGCTTGGACCCCCCTTCTCCCTCCCCCACTCCATGCTGCACCAGCTTAGGCCCCCATTCTCCCTCCTCCCCACTGCCCCATCAGCCTAGACCTCCCCCTCGCTTTGCTCCCCAGCAGGCAATTGGGCCTAACTGAAGCTGTGCCTGGCCAGGCCTAGCCGCCTCTCCCACTGGCTTTCAAGCACCGGGAAGGGAAGAGAGGATAGGCCGTGTGGCTCATGGTTCTCCCCAGCACAGGGGAGGGCAGAGAGGGACACCTCAGAAAAGTGGGTAATTTTAGCATACACAATCTATAGTCCCATTTTGCTTTCAAAGCCCAGTCCAATATCCACTGAGTTAGATCTGAGTTTTGCCATTGGCATCAGTTAAGCAGGATCAGGCCCCAAGAATATGCATGATTTCCATAGACATCAATTAGTAATATTTATCCATGAGCAAAAGGATTTCACAGTCTCTGGACTATATGCATTCCATTAAAAATTCCAAAATAGTGGTGAACATCACTAAATGAAAATTATGCATACATATAGTTCTGTATAAATTGGGTATCACCCAATGGCCTCTTAGAAGCCTTAATTCAGTTTCCTTGTTTGAGTGGGCTAATATCTGACATTTAATTTAATCTTTCATATAACAACATATGTGAGCTAATAATGTTTTAATTTTTTTTACTAGAAAAAGTAAATTAAATTTACAATTTTTATTGCAAATTAAAGTCAATTGAAATGGAAAACAACCTGCAAAGATTTTTTTGCTGTGATTTCCCCTCTTTAGTATAAATAGCCTTGAAATGAACATAAAAACTAATGGCATTGAGTGTAATGAAACAATATTGAGTCTAATGAAGTAGAATAGCTATGTAAATAGTCCTGCTTTTATCTCATTGGAATTTTTATGTCCTTGCATGTCTCTCAACAGGGATGCTGCAACAGGGAGGGGGAGACCAAGGGGCCATGGTCCTCCAATTTTGTGAAAGTGGACAGATCTGGCTCATCCACTTTTTGTCGTCCACCCTGCCTCTCCTCTTCCTGCTGAGGCCCTACCTCTGAGCAAGGTCAGCAGCTGGAATCCAGCTGGGAATCCTGGGCAACTGTGAGGAGCCATGGATTGGCCAAGGTGGAGGAGGCCTTGAGAGCAGCCATTAGTCCCTGTCCCTACTCCTCAGGAACTGTTGGCCAGGGTAGGTGGAGGGTCTGCAGTGTCTCATCACTGTTGAAGCAGCTCTTACCATGACTGGCACGGGATAGTTGGGGAGCAGAGGAGAGGCAGGGGCAGAGCTATGGAAGGTCTTGGGGCCCCTGCTCTAAACCACATTTAGAAGGCTCCTCTGCCCCTGCTCTAAACCAAATTTTTTTAATAATCTCAGTCATAGAAAACGTCTAACGTCTCCTTAGCATGGCCAATAGAGATCAAAACCAGCATTGCTCTATTCAAAGGACTGATGTGAAAGTAATGTCAAGTTTGTTGTTTGAGACAAATAAAAAAATGTACAATGAGAGCTGTCATTCCATCTTTAGCTCACCCTGTTGTTTATCATTCCTAGACCAATCAGTCTTCTGGGAGACCTCTGACATTTCTAGCATAATAAATTACAGATAAGTCAAGGGAAAGTCTCTCTGGAATTTCTTTAATTTTTATGTTGGCTGCTTCCTTGTGTACCTGTTCATAAGAGTGTATACATAATTTTATTTTTGTAACATCCCTGACTAGATATCAGCAGTAAGACTGAATTAGACCACTTCTGCTCAGAACCATGCCAAAAGATTTATTCTAATTTCTTCATTGAGACCAAAACTGCCTAGAAAAATAATGAAGACACTTTCCAAGGCATTGTGAGGAACACACATCTTTGGTACATATTACTTACCTGTCATTCAGCCACTCCTGGAGGACTGCAGAATAGAATGGAAGTGTTCAGAATTCCTCCAGTGACTCCCACTGTCCCTGGAAAAATAACTAGGAGGGCATAGGAGATGGCAGGCCATCTCAGAGCTTTTGCAGAAACTTTCTGGCTTTTGGGGGCATAAATCAAACAAGTTTAAATTCCCTTAGATTCACCTCTGTGACAGGGTTGGGGAAGTGTGCCCCCATCTCTTTTAGGGTATAGGATATAGAGCGTACATAACACATGTCTATGTCCTCCAATCCCACAATAATACACTTGCCCTTCTTAGCTGGGTAATGATGCCTAATGGTCAAAGTGAATGTACTCACCCCTAATAACTGGGAGTGTGGCTCTATGGCCAAAATCAATAGATTTGACTGAATTGGTAGGGCAGTAAGGCCCAGTGGCTACAGTCAGTAAAGTCACCCTGGAGAGAGAGAGCAGTGTGGCCCAATGGCCAGAGTCAATAGATTAGCACCTCTTGAGGGCACTAAGGCCTAGTGGCCAGAGTCTGTACATTTGTCCCTTGTCAGCAGGGCAGTAAGTCCTAGTAGCCAGAGGTAGTCATCATAACCTCCTTTTGTTTTTTTCCTCTTTTGCAGCACCTTGAAATTTAGCCTTTGGTGTTAATGTGATATAACTCCTTGTATATTATTGTTAATGGAAGTGTCACTGTTAATTCTGAATTTACAAATGTTTCGTTTTACTCCACTAAAATCACATTGGATTCTTTGGAACTCACTTGAAGTAGAAAAATGCCAAGAGTGCCAAGGCTTCTTGATTTAAGATATCTTTGTCATGTAAGTAATAGACTCAGAAGTTTATTAATAATAAGTCTCAATAAATTCTTAGTCTGTGGTTCCTCACCAGTACCAGAGATTTTATCATGAATTTGGGGATATTTGATGTTTTTCTTAAAGCCCAGGGGAATGTATGGGAGAAGTCGTACCTTTGAGTGATTGGAACTGCCATGCTCCCTGAATGCTTCTTTTCCTCTCTGGTACTCCCTGTATACACCAGTTTATCTTTCTCAGCAGCAGTATCTCCAGGCCCACCAATGGAGGTAGGGAAGTGCAAAGGAGGTAATCTGATCTGTGACTCAGTTTCCCCTCTGTAAAATGGGGATAATAATCCCCCTCCTGCCCTATAGGGGTGTTGTGAGTATATAATTCATTAATGATTGCGAGTTGCTCAAATGCTAAGGTGATGAGAGTCATGTATGTTACAACAGAGAACAAATATCACACTTATTAGGAACCTTGCTAGCTCAAGACTTAAATCTGTACACCATGTGCCTATGGCGTCAATGGCACTCCGGTTGTTATCAAATCAGGACTTGATGCCTTTCTGGAAAATGTGCTTTCATCAAATACAAGTTGTTGGGTTCCATACAGTGGTGAATGGATGAAATTCTATAGCCTGTGTTATGCAGAAGACCAGGCCGGATGATCTTGGAGTTCCTTTTGGCCTTAAACACTATGGCTACGTCTACACTCGCGGCTTCTTGTGCAAGTAATATGCAAATGAGGCTAAGCATGGAATATCGCCAAGCCTCATTTGCATATCTAATGAGCCACCATTTTTTTCAGAAGAGGCTCTTGCGTAAGAACGAGCGTCTACACTGCCCCTTCTTGCGCAAGAAAAACCCTCTTGCGCAATACCGTTACACCTATTACTTTTCAGGAAGAACGGCATTGCGCAAGAGGGTTTTTCTTTCACAAGAAGGGGCAGTGTAGATGCTCCTTCTTGCGCAAGAGCCTCTTCTGAAAAAAATGGTGGCTCATTAGGTATGCAAATGAGTCTCAGCAATATTCCACGCTTAGCCTCATTTGCATATTACTCGCCCAAGGAGCCGTGAGTGTAGACATAGCCCCTAGTTTTACTACTATGCTACCAAGAGTTGCACTAGCTGCACTCTTTATAGCACCAAATAGAATTAATGATCAAATGTGGGAAAACACAACTTTAAAACAAGGAATCAAAAGCAAACTGTACTGCAATGAAAGTGTTCTAAGAAAAAGACTGTCTGCGTTCCTGCCTTAGTTCACTGAGGGGGAAAACGTTAATTTATGCCTAAGCAAATGAGCCCATGAGCAAATGAGCTAAAGATTAGAGATTAGCAAATGTGGTTATTTGGTGATACTATCTTATTACTACCAGGAATGATATTTGTAAATAGTGTGGTGTACCTGTAATTATTGATGCTTTGCTTAAGGAAATAAATTTAATAGTACTAGGTCATTCTGATCTTCTGTAATGAAAAAAGAAATTATATTTGGTATTTTTATAGCTCCTTATAAATTCTTTTCTCCTGGGGTGATAGAAGCACTCCTATAGTGAAGAGTCATGCTCTCCTTATTTTGTTACCACAAGAAAGATTTATAATATACTATAGCAAATCACACAATCAATCTTCAAGCTAATCATTCTCTGTTGGAAACTATTGACTACTAAAAGCTTTCACAGTTGCTGGAGAGAACAAAAGGCACAACCAAAAAAAGGGGTAATTTTTTTTAAGTTCTGAGTATTTCAGATGAAAAGTATAATGACAGGCAAAGGGTCAATAAGAGATTTCCTTTTTCACCACTGTGGCCCTAGTTTACTACTCAGTAAGCCAGAGCTCATGCTACTGAAGTCAATGGGTCAGATTCTTAGTTGGTGTAAATCAGCAGTGAAAATAACTTAAAATTTCTTATGGGTACTATCCTATTGCAACCTGGGCCCCTGCCAGCTCTTCAAAAAGCTCCCTGCTGCCTTTTGCCACAGCTCAACTAGCTCTTGCCAAAGCTGCGCACCAGCGTACACCCGCTTACTTTCACCTGTGATGCTAATTAAATTAAATTCCATTTAAATTGATGAAAGTGTGGTAATGTATATAGCTGAGGATCTGGATCAGTGACTCAGTTTTGATTTATATCTGGGGAAGAGGATAATCAGGCCCATATTCTACAGATGTAGAGTGAAATTCATCCTTGCACGGAGGGTCAGAACAAGGCCTTGTCTCCCAAAATAGTGCTTAAACAGCACACAAATCTGGGGCTTGCCATCTACACAGGGGTGAATTGTCCCATATTGTGTTATATAAATACTATGGCAAAGAGACAGATACACTGACACTTCTAAAGTCTTCTTTGCCCTAGAAACAAAAATGATACAACATATTTTAATGTTGTATGGGCTTTATATTAAATAATCATATTTTGATTTCTTACATAAAGCTAAATTGAAAAAAGCAGTGCTTGATTTGATAGTGGACATACAACTTACCACTGGGTTTTATTATACAATAGTCCTCCTGCAAATGATACCTGCATGAAAGGAAGACAACTTCCATTTAACTAATAATATGATTATTTTCATTTCTCATCCTTGTCTATCTGAGAATTCTGCAACACATATAATATGAATAAAAGTTCAAGAATCCTTTTTGATAACCATTGATAGGTAAACTGTGCTGCAGACATGCTTAGCCAACCAATATTAAGGTGAAACATAAGTCTTATAGCATAAAACCACTTATGACTTGGACACGTGTTCACATGTTCCCAAGTGTTATCATGAAGCAACCAAGGGAACGGAGTATTTCAGGGTATGGAGTATTTCAGGGTATGTCTACACTACCCCGCTAGTTTGAACTAGCGGGGTAATGTAGGCATACCGCACTTGCAAATGAAGCCCGGGATTTTAATTTCCCGGGCTTCATTTGCATAAGCGGGGAGCCGCCATTTTTAAATCCCCGCTGGTTCGAACCCCGTGTAGCGCGGCTACACGGGGCTCGAACTAGGTAGTGCAGACTAGGATTCCTATTCTGAACTACCGGTACACCTCGTGGTGTACCGGTACACCTCGTGGTGTACCGGTACACCACGAGGTGTACCGGTAGTTCGGAATAGGAATCCTAGTCCGAACTACCTAGTTCGAGCCCCGTGTAGCCGCGCTACACGGGGTTCGAACCAGCGGGGATTTAAAAATGGCGGCTCCCCGCTTATGCAAATGAAGCCCGGGAAATTCAAATCCCGGGCTTCATTTGCAAGTGCGGTATGCCTACATTACCCTCCTAGTTCGAACTAGGCGGGTAGTGTAGACATACCCTTACAGATTTACCCTTGTCCCCAAGATTTGTGGAAAGCACACTTTGGCTGCTAAAATTCTAAGGGCTTCATCCAGGACAAATTGTTTCCATGGAGATTCTGTATGCTCCCTTTGAACCCAAAGACTATGTCTACATTGCGCTCTCTTGTGCAAGAACATATGTAAATGAGGCACGGCAATGAATATCGCTGTTCTACACTGCTCCTTCTTGCGCAAAACCCCCCTCTTGCACAAGAGCCGTTCTGCCTGAAAATAAGCAAAAGCCTTGCGCAAAATGGTGGCTCATTAAGTGTGCAAATGAAGCATGGCGATATTAATTGACGTGCCTCATTTGCATATGTTCTTGTACAAGAGAGTGCAATGTAGACATAGCCTAATGTTGTGTATACTTGAATTTGGGAAAAATTTGGATCTGTAACTGTACTTTGCAGTGTACCATGCCATCTTGAATATGTTTATAGTTTACAAGGGCTTTTGTATTGAAAGTGCCATCATTTTTGCTCTGGCATGATAGTGCTCTTGTATTGTACATTAGAATTTGCAGTAGGCCATTTCAGCTGGGAGGACAACACAAGTAAAAAGGATTGGGTTGCATGGGTTGCTTTTGCTTTATGATAAGTGAGATCTCCGGCTTTCTCCATCCTATAAATTTCATTTGCCTACAAAAATGTATCAGCTTAAGGTTCTGCTTAACTCCCATTAAATTAAATTGACGATTCCAATCACTTCAATTGGAGGTGGATTGGGCCCTTACTTGGTAGAAAAATATTGCTTCCAGTTGAGATTGTTAACACAAAGTGAAAGTGTGGAACTAATCATGTAGTGAAAAGAGTTGTGAGAAATGGGAAATCACTGAAGCCCAATTTAGAGCGGACGAGTAGTGCTGATTAAAGAAAGATGACTGGAGAAAAGGAAAAGCAATGTCCTTAATAAGCAGTCTATTTAGGGACTCTTTTGTAATATTAAAATGATGCTATTTCTTTTGAGGGTATTTTGTAGTTTGTCTTGTACAATAATCAAAGAAAATTGCAAAAATAGGAGGTATTATAACCTATTTCTGCATTAACTTCAAAACAGTAATTACAAAAGAAGAGTGCAGTGTTTGGAGAAGCGTTGGTTTCAGAATATCTATCCACAAAGTGTGGTCTGTTCACCGAAAGAGATGATGATGAATTCTCAATAGTATTTTAAGAACACAAGAATGGCCATACTGGGTCAGACCAAAGGTCCATCTAGACCAGTATCCTGTCTTCCAAAACTGTGACCAATGCCCCAGAGGGAGTGAAGAGACCTGGTCATCGTCAAGTGATTCCTCTCCTGTCATCCTTTTCCAGCCTCTGAGAAACAAAGGCTAGGGACACCATTCCTACCCATCCTAGCTAGTCAATGCTTAGAAAATTGACCTAATGTGGATGGCTGTGTCTACACTGGGCCACTTATTCCAGAAAATCAGCCGCTTTTCCGGAATAAGCTGCGAGCTGTCTACACTGGCCCTTGAATTTCCGGAAAAGCAACGACGCTCTACTGTACAAAATCAGCTGCTATTCTGGAAAAGCTACGCTGCTCCCGCTCGGGCATAAGTCCTTATTCCGGAACACTGTTCCGGAAAAGGGCCAGTGTAGACAGTCCAGTAGTCTTTTCCGGAAAAAAGCCCCGATCGTGAAAATGGCGATCAGGGCTCTTTTCCGGAAAAGCGCGTCTACATTGGCCACAGACGCTTTTCCGGAAAAAGGGCTTTTCCGGAAAAGCAGCCTGCCAATGTAGACGCTCCTTTTCCGGAAAAACTGAAAACGGAGTAGTATTGCGTTTTAAGCATTTCCGGAAATTCATGCCAGTGTAGACACAGCCGATGTGTTTGACCTAAATGTATAGTGTAGACCAGGCCTCAGTTCAGCATCCAGCCAGTAGAAGGCTCCACAATACCAAGAGAACAGAATAAGAAGGGAACAGCAGGGATCAGGCTGAGGAAAGCCCCCCAGGCTGCATATGAGTAGACAGTCAGACTAAGAAGTGGTGTTTTGCTAGCAAGGAGCTGACAGGAGCATCAACAGCAGACAAAGTATATATATAGTCCAGGAGCTTGCAAATAGGGCCTGGGACGACCACACAGGAAGAAGATAGCATAGATAGGCTATAACAAGGCTAAATACTATGGAACTGAACACTGGCCAGGTTCCTGTACCAGACTGGTGCACCATTGACTTTTAGAGAGGCATTTTCTGGATAGCACAAAGGCTGTGAATCTCATGAATAAGTTACTTACTCTCGGGCTGGGTTAGGATCTGTTGTGTTTATCTTTAATGAAGTAATTGTCTATGTACTCCCTAATTACACTCTTTTAAAAATCCTCTGTTGTCCATGAAAAATATGTAAGTATTAATGCAGATGTGGGGAGTGCTAGAGCCTGTAGAATAGATTCTTGGGCTTATAGCACCTCGGCACTTGCCTGTAAACAGAGTGTACCATCAGACATCTAGATGAACCTGACATGCCAACACCTCTTTCAGTGTCATCCTGCAGTAGAGTGGATTACAATGGTATGGTAGTAGAATATAAGCATTTCCAGTGATGTGAAGAAGACATTAGCTGGCTGGTGGTAGTAGGGGTACAAGTGGCCCATGCGTGAGAGATTTGGTATAGATAAGGTGCCAGAAAGCTATGGAGTTACCCTGATGATCAAAGTGTTCCTTTGAGCCCTGAAGAGGAAGAAGTCTTTGGGAAGCGGTCACGGGATATGTGGAAGTTGCTGCTTTGCAGTGCTTATTAGGATCCACTGGAGGAGGGAGGGATAAAACATATGGAGTCTAGTAGCAGAGGCATCTTTAAAAGCTTATCCTTGATTTGTGTTACACTGTATCATTTCCAAGCAGTTTATTAGGAAAAAGGCTGGTGATCACAGCACTCCAGCAACAGCACAGGGGGTGAGAAAGACAGCTAGATAAATAGATAAACATTTCTAACTAAGCAAACACAAAAATTCCCAAATCCTGTTTGTTTGTGACATGAAATATTTTTCAGATAAAAAAGTACGGTCACTACATCTCTATAGAAGCATAAACATGAGAGAGGAGATCCATTCATATTAATAAGAGGAAAAAATATGGTATTTTAATATTTTAAGTAGCCATTTTCTAATCTCAAAACACTTTAAACTACACAGTGGTGCTGATTGATGTACACCACAGGTGTGCTGGAGGCACCGGGTTATTACATCCACAATGTGCACATTAATCAGCAATGCTGCATGGTGAGTCGTGTCTTATTGCTTAATTATTGTGAGGTCCCCTGGGGTTTAGCATGTCATGGAGCCATAAATATTCCATCAGCCCATGCTGTTCCCATTGAAATCAATGGAAATTTTGCCATTGAATTGAATGGGAACAATGCTGTTGCAAAAGTAAAATGAGCTGATGTGAATGTGACAGATTAACTATAAACTGTAATATCCTAAATAAACTTTGTGGAATTACAGCAAACTTTTATTAAATTAAGCTAACCTTACTGCATTAGGGTTAATATCTTCAGGGTATGTTGTATTAAAATGAAGTTGCATACATGGTATAGTGGCTCTGTTTGTAACTTTACTAAAAGGGACAGGGAATGCTAATCAACTTTCTCCATTATCAGTCTTTGAAGATACCATCTTGGGATGATGCCCGAGATGAACAGACAAAATACTTTTGGATAAAAGCCCAAGTTTCAAACTGACTCAGAACTTCTTCCTGATTCAGCAGAGGGACAGGACTCATGTTCACACGAGACCGCAATCTTCAGGTGAGGCTTAGAAAGACTCGGCCTACTGAGTGCTTGTACTGAGTTGAAGCTCTGCTGAACTTGTAACCATAAAGAAACTCCTATAGTGAGGTGATGTCTGACAAAGTCATTAGCATCTGTATGTAGGCACCAACTTTCAAAAGTGCCAAAGGGTGCCTTCCCCCGATGCCCCACCATGCCTTTTCCCCCCAGGAAGCCTGGGAAGGAAGGATGAGGTGCTGATCTGCAGGGCCTGTTGACAAGCAGGAAGCATTGGGGGTAGTGGTGAAGGGGATCTGATAGGGGGCTGCTGGTGGTTTCTCGGCACCTATCAATTTCCCCCCGTGGGTAGTCCAGCCCCGGAGTACTTGTGAAATTGGTGCCTAAGTATGTGGAGCTTCTTTTATTGTTTTCAGTATGCTTTTTACCATAAAAATAAAGTAGGCTTGCTTAGAAAGGACCGTGTGGAACCTGTAATCAGTCTTTGAAGAGAAAGAAAGCATGTGTATTTAGGTGGATTGCCTTTGTAGGCAAATAAAGAGTAAAGGCAAGGAACTACGCAGCCTGAGAATATTTTGGTCAGAAGGAGAGACACTTGGCTCTTTTCCCAGAATAGTAATAGCTGGGGCAGCTGAAGAGGAGAGTGGATACCTTTGTTGAACCACGGAGGCTGTGTGGGCAGCAACCATGCAGGGTACTAAGTTGCTCTAGTGCAGTCGAGGGAGGGTGGCAATGGTGGCACAGGGTGGTAAGTTGCTGTGTATTACAGTGGGATGGCGGAGGGTGAGTGGTGGTGCAGGAAGTTGCTTTTGCAGCCGGGAAAGAGGGGTGGACTGAGTCCATGTTTGCACCTTAATCTCCAGCAGGGATATGTCAGGCAGAGTAGTGGCAGCCTGTGTAGGATTATTACAAATTGTTTCCATGTACACCTATTGCGCAAGCGCAGACAGCACTTTCTTGGAGAACCATGCATACCTCTCCTTCCTCTACTTTCCCACCACCTTTAAAACTTACCATGATCAGTGTTTGGAGAGATCTATGTTTGCCTCTAGGGTAACAAGTGGCCACTTTTGTTGAGAGATGTGCATGTTAGTGACACATTACAAACGTTATTAGGAAAAGTACAGTGACTCTGTTGTTAATGGTTATTTTTCCAAATTAGTCTAATTCTGCTTGTCTAAAATGTAAGGTTCAAGTACAGTAGAATAAAGAAGGATGCAGTAGATCCAAAATAGGAAAATTATATAATTCAAACAGTATGGAACCCTGAACTTACTCCATAAATTATTTTGTAGTAGACAATGAATAGTAAAAACAGTGCTCTTTTTAATGCTCTCTAATAAATACTGAGAAACCATGCGCACATTTGAGAGGTCTGTAAAGAATCTTTATTGGTTGTCCTGGGTACATAATAACCCCCAAACTTAAAAAATAATCTATATATGATAAAGACAGAACAAATTGTCCCAAAATGTATAGAATAATATGGAAAGTGTCAAATATTAAATTGAAAAACATATAAACTAATGCTAGTTTTAATTTGATCAAAACTGACAAATAACCTCTGTTCCACATAATCAAATGTAAACAAGTGAGCAGGCAACAATGATATGTTTAAAGCGAATAGTTAACAGTTGCTTGAAGGACAATGTAAAAAAATAAATAAAAGAAGGAAAAATTCAAACTGCACAGAATCGATTAGCTAGGGGGAAAAAAGAAATGTGGTACTGTAAACGGGAGTTTGTCCCTGCTCTTTACCTGCTTTAATGTCTTTCCAGCAAAATAGCTTAAAACAATATAATAATATCATCTCATTTTTACATGTGTTAAAGAATCATAGAAACCTAGGGCTGGAAGAGACTTCAGGAGGCCATCGAGTCCAGCACCCTGCCCAAAGCAGGACCAACCCCAACTCAATCATCCCAGCCAGGGCTTTGTCAACCCAGGACTTAAAAACCTCTAGGGATGGAGATTCCACCCCCTCCCTAAGTAACGCATTTCAGTACTTTACCACCCTCCTAGGCTGTGTCCAGACTCCATGCCTCCGTCGACGGAGGCATGTAGATTAGCCAGATCGGAAGAGGGAAATGAAGCCGCGATTAAAATAATCGCGGCTTCATTTAAATTTAAATGGCTGCCCCGATCTGCTGATCAGCTGTTTGTCGGCAGATCGGGAGAGTCTGGACGCGATGCCCCGACAAAGAAGCCTTTCTTCATCGACACAGGTAAACCTGGTTTCACGAGGCTTACCTGTGTCGATGAAGAAAGGCTTCTTTGTCGGGGCATCGCGTCCAGACTCTCCCGATCTGCCGACAAACAGCTGATCGGCAGATCGGGGCAGCCATTTAAATTTAAATGAAGCCGCGATTATTTTAATCGCGGCTTCATTTCCCTCTTCCGATCTGGCTAATCTACATGCCTCCGTCGACGGAGGCATGGAGTCTGGACACAGCCCTAGTGAAATAGTTTTTCCTAATATCCAACCTAGACCTCCCCCACTGTAACTTGAGACCATTTCTCCTTGTTCCACCATCTGTCACCATCTGTCTGAGAACAGCCTCTCTCCATCCTCTTTGGAATCCCCCTTCAGGTAGTTAAAGGCTGCTATCAAATCCCCCCTCACTCTTCTATTCTACAGACTAAATAAGCCCAAATCCCTCAGCCTCTCCTCATGGGTTATATGCTGCAGCCCCCTAATCATTTGGCTACCGTCTGCTGGACCCTCTCCAATGCATCCACATCCTTTCTAAAGTGGGGGGCCCAGAACTGGATGCAATACTCCAAGGCTGTGTCTACACTGGGCCACTTATTCCGGAAAAGCAGCTGCTTTTCCGGAATAAGCTGCGAGCTGTCTACACTGGCCCCTTGAATTTCTGGAAAAGCACTGACGATCTACTGTAAGAAATCAGCTGCTTTTCCGGAAAAACTATGCTGCTTCCGCTCGGGCGAAAGTCCTTTTTCCGGAAAACTGTTCCGGAAAAGGGCCAGTGTAGACAGCACAGTAGTGTTTTCCGCAAAAAAGCCCCGATCGTGAAAATGACGATCGGGGCTTTTTTGTGGAAAAGCGCGTCTACATTGGCCACGGACGCTTTTCCGGGAAAAGGGCTTTTCCGGAAAAGCATCCTGCCAATGTATACGCTCTTTTTCCAGAAATACTTATAACGGAAAACTGTTCCGTTTTAAGCATTTCTGGAAATTCATGTCAGTGTAGACGTAGCCCAAATGTGGCAGGGGTCTCAAACTAAATTTACCTCAGGGCCAGTGCCAGTCCTCAAATCCTCCTAGTGGAAGGGGCAGAGGTCTCTGTGAGTTCTCCCAACCCCATCTGCTGGTTCACATACTCCCCCCCATGCATTCACTGGCCCCTTCTGCTACCCCATGGCAATTAAAAACCCTCTAGGGGTCCCTGCCACCACTCAGCAGGGCTAGAGTGGCTTCTGGCTGTTAGCTCCGTGCTGCTGCTGGTATGTCCCTATGGCCCAGGGAAGGAGTGTGCAGAGACATCCCATCCATAGGACACTATGGCACAGCTGACTGGATCCCTGCACTTCAGGGGCCTCTACGGTGGCCACTCTAACTGCCCCCATACTCAGGTTAGCCCATGCAACCAAGGGTAGCCTGGGGCTGGCAGCAGGTGGCGTTCCCCTCCCCCGCCACTTCCACACTCACTGCAGCAACAGGAGCCACTGCCATCTCCACTGCTTCCTGCTGCTGCTGTGCAGCAGAGTGACTGGGCTGGCTGAGAGATGCTAACAAAGCAGGTCAGAGGCTTCTGTATTGCTCTGCTTCCCTGCAGCTCCCACCACTGCTGCCATCCTGCGTCAGGCCCCCCAGTAACCCGCAAGGCTGTGTCCCTTGGGGGAGGGGGCTTGAGGGAAAGTGTACAATGGGCTGGGGAGAGGGCAGAGCAGGGGCGGGAAGAGGCAGAGGATGGACTTAGTGGAAGGGTATGGGCACCCCCCCCTGCCCCAACAGGGCCATAAGCACTCACATGCCATCAGCCAAGTGTGGGCTGGATTGTGGATCTGCTCAGGTCGCAGATAGCCCATGGGCTGTAAGTTTAAGACCCCTGCATAAAAGTAATATTAAAAGTTTGTTACCATCCAACTCTATTTCAGACAAGCCATATCTGAAATATTATAGCCCAGTCCTGTAACATGCCATGTGTCTAATTTAAAGGGCCTGAGAACCTTCAGCTCCCATTCAGATCAGTGGACTGAAGTCTTAATGAAAAAGCTAATAAGCATCTTGCAAGATTGGCTCGTTAGTGTACTAAAACATGACAGGATCTGCTGTATGGTGAATTACAGAAAAGGCTTTATAAAGAGACAGTATACTGGTGTAACACCAGCATTAATTTTTAATGTCATTGGGAAGAAGCAGAGATAAGGATGAAAGGATGGTTCAGCTCACATTTGAAACAAGCTAGAGAAATTCTAAGTTAGTGATCTGGAAGGGTGTTCAGTGGGCTTTGTTTTCAGATGAGAAGAGAATTGGATCAAAAACATAGTGAAAGAACTATCCATGCCTAGAAGCACTTACAATCCGAGGAGACAAGACAGATGCAAGGATTACTCTCCCTATCTTACACATGGGCTACGTCTAGACTGGCATGATTTTCCGGAAATGCTTTTAACGGAAAAGTTTTCCATTAAAAGCATTTTCAGAACAGAGCGTCTAGATTGGCATGGACACTTTTCCGCAAAAGCAAAGCGTCTGTGGCCAATCTAGACGCGCTTTTCCGCAAAAAAGCCCCAATCGCGATCGGGGCTTTTTTGCGGAAAACAAATCTGAGCTGTCTACACTGGCCCTTTTGCGCAAAAGTTTTGCGCAAAAGGGACTTTTGCCCGAACAGGAGAAGCATAGTATTTCCGCTGTAGCCAGACAGCCCACCCCCATCACATCCATCTTATTTGCCTCTCTGAGGTTCCTGAAGCATACAGGACAGAGAAGGAGCAATTATATCAGCATAGTCTATGCTGGCTCATCTGATCCTGAGGAGCTGAAAAAACAGATATGTGGAGAGAGAGCAATTAAGTCAATAAGCTGGCCTCGAGGCTGCGAGAACGGCCCCGGCTGGCACCCATGTTGATTCGAACACACACACAGTCCCTGGAAGAGGAATTTCCCACTGAGAAAAGAATGCCCAGTAATTCCAATTTAGTTATCTCTCTTACAAGTGTAAATTAAGTTCACAACTCCCTTGTAAGAACTGGTCTCACAAAAGACAGACCAGCCCCATTTGGCATGACAGACAAGAAAGAGAAATACGTGACCCCATGAGTATAAAAATAGGTCCAGCAACACACTTACTTTGAGTGTCATTCTACCCTCTACCTGCTGGTTGGGTTAGGTGTTTGACCTCCCGAGGTTCTATGGGAACGCCCACCTCGTATTTTCGTCTTTCCTAGGAATTGAGGGACCGGCCCTGGCCTGACATGCTGGAGTCGAGAGGCACAGAAGGGGGTAAAAATTGTACCTGGATGTGGTCCTCTGTCTTAAGTGTACACATAGAAGGAGTAAGCTGTTACTTGGTACCATTATTTCTATTTTTCTATCTTTATCTTCTTGGTAACCATTTTTAAGATCTATATTTTGCTAGCAGTTAAGAAATAGAACAATAGCCATTGCAAGCATATGATTTATAAGCTTCCTCAATAAACCTGTAACTGTTTAAGCTTTAACCTGACTCCTTCAGTTGCTGTAACAGAACCAAGCACAATTTAAAAGAACTTCAGCCGGTCATTAGGGACAGATATAGGGAGAGCTTGGGTGTTTGGATTTGTGTCACACCCAGGTGGCACAATCCACTGGGGTACCTTTCAGTCTTTGCCCAAGGCTGCCCGCTGCGAAGGAATTACGAATTCTAGCAGCTGAAATCTAAGGTGTAATAAGCTCTTCCTATATAACGGGGCGTCTGTTGGCCTGCTGGCCACCCTCTGCGATGGGACCCCGGTCCTAGCAGTAAAGACACGGACGTTAAACCTTTTCTCGGAAACATACACACACACACACTGCCCTGACCGTCGGCTGACATCCGCAAAAAGCACTGATTTCTTACAGTATGAAGTCAGTGCTTTTGCGAAAATTCAAGCGACCAGTGTAGACAGCTGGCAAGTTTTTCCGGAAAAGTGGCTGATTTTCTGGAAAAACTGGCCAGTCTAGACACAGCCACGGGGAACTGAGGCACAGCTCAGAGTGGTTAAGTGAACTGATTAGGATCACAGACAACATACATGGCTGAGCTGTGAATTGAAATCAAGTGGTCTGGTTCTCAGTCCAATGCCTAAACCACAAGACTAACTGCTATTTGAATGGCCCTTTCACATAGCAACAAGGTGTGGAGGGGATTCAAAATGATTCTAAATTTATAAAAAGTGACAGAGGGCTCAGGAGCAAGTGTAGTATTTAAAATTACTTTTACCAAAGTTTGAAATTGATGATCTTTTATGATCTTTTTAGAAGACTGTTCTCTTTTTAAAAAACGGATTGACTGCAGATTCTCTGGTGGGTTTATTTACAGTGTTTTAACAAATACAGGAATTACTACTGGTATTTATTGGTAACAATTCATATCAGAAAATAATTAAAGCTAGTTTGAATAGTACTAAATAAAGATGTAAGTCAGAGAAAAGGATAATATTCTACTTGCATTAAGAAGACAGTTTAATCTGAATTTTCATATATAAGTAGATGTGCTCTAAATATTATCAGCACATGTGTGTAAACATTTTTTCTTTTTTAGCTGTGCCATACATAATAGGCTACATTTTTACTCGTCAGTGTATTTCTTATGACCAAGTTCTAAACTCCTCAAAATAGTGCTTTTTACTGTAAAAACTGATTGACCTTTTTAAAATTACATTTTCTTTAATATTAATGTGTTTGTAGGCAAGCTATAGAATTCATATTGGTTCACATCCTAATACATTCTGTTGTAAAAGCCCAACACATATAAAGATACAAATGGGAGAAATGGTTAATATTCTCCTTGCATTAAAAAGACAGTTTAACTGAGATTGTTTAGGCCAGTATATCATACTAGGAGATTACATCTAGTGGATACCTTGCATAGTGTCTAGTACTCATTAAATACCATTCTAATACTGCCTCCACAAACACACCAGGAAACAAAGTGCAAAGCACGAGTAGTAGAAGAATGGATGTTTGTGGTTTTCATTACCTTTTAGGGGCTTGTAGTATATAGGAATTGAGTAATATCCTTTTAATAGTTTGGGAGGCCTTTAGTGGGCCTGTCTTATTTTGAAGAAGCCATCAGAACACAGCTAGAGAAGCAGATTACATGGATTGTTATTCCTTATATATCTGTACTTAGTTAATAAACATGGTTATTTGGAATCCAGCGATACAGTGTGGTTTCCCCACATCTCTGATATTTTTTGAAAGAGAACAAGGACACAATAGAGCAGATAAGGGCAAATTTAGGACTATAATTGTGAGGCTATGGAAGGCCTATCTACCTCAACCCTTCAACTCTATTTAAAAAAAATAAATAAATAAACACAGGATGAACAATTGCATTGTTGTACATGGAAAGACTGAAGTTACTCATGGATTATTTAAAGATATTAGAGAGGCTCTGCAGTTTGACACAGTGAATTCTTAGAGTAGGAATGGTAGAAACTTCACAATCCTGTTTTTGTTTCAGGGCCGATTGGAAATTGCCCCAAAGAGGACATCTTTTTAACCCTGGATTATCTCACTGTCCCATTTTTTTCATCCTTAGTGGTGGTCTAAGTTAGAATCAAGAGACACTTGCAGGATAATGTGTGTGTATCTTGAGTGGGGGTATGTATAGCTTATATTGTTTTATCTGCATAGTACCTAACTTATGACTAACTAGAGCACTTCAGTTCCCAGGATTCTCAGTCCAACACCTTTCCCCAACACTACAGTTGACACACATATGTGCAATGAAAAAACTAAAGGACCATTCCTGAGAAAAAATCACATTCTTGAATTTGCAAATAATTTACTTATTAGTACTTAAACAGAATGAATTGCATGTGAGGTTGATCCTACAGGATCTACAAAATCTGTATCACTATGTTGTATGCCTGCACAGTGACATGACAGCTCAACTTGACAATGGCGTGTTGCTCACCATGCCTCAGAGCAATCTTGCCATGAGAGCCTCACAAAAAGATAATGATGTAGCACTGACCCCTAAAATCGTGTCTATCCTGGGAAATGTACCAACTGATCCCTGTTTAACCCTGGTTTTTGAAAAGGTGCTGAACTTGATTTAATCCTGCTTCTTCATGAAGCTAAACCATTTTTGGAACCCATTTCGGGCTTATGTTGACATCAATAGATAAATTTCCTAGTTTAGACACAGTTATAGTGAATGTACTCCTTTTGATATCCTGCAAGCTTACTTTATAGATTATGGGACAGATACATGAAAATCCAGGATGCCCTACAGCAGGGATGGGAAATAATTTTTTGTGGGGGACCACTCCAAGATTTTGGAAAGTGGTCAAGGGCTGCACTTTTCTGTGGAGGATGTGCAGGGTCTAGGATGGAGGTTGGGCACAGAAGGGTGCACAGGGTAAGGAACTGGGATGCAGGAGATGGTGTGAGGTCTGAGAGGAAGTTTGGGCAAAGGAGGGGGTTGTGACCTGGGTGGGATATAGGGGTGTAGGATCAGGGAGGGGATATGGGTGCAGGAGGAGATTCTGGCCTGAGAGAGGGGCACTAGCAGGGGGTTCAAAGTCTGGGAGGGAGCTGTGACCTGGGAAAAGGGGGTGCAGACTACAGAGGGTGTGGGTGGTGACTTGGGGTAGGGGAATGGGGTGCAGGGTCTGGGAGGGTGTTTGGGTGCAAGACAGAATTCTGGCCAGGGAGAAAGTGTAGGAGGGGCTACAGGGTCTGGGGGGGGGGGGGAATTGTGACCCAGTGCAAGGGGTTGCAGAGGGTTTGGATGGTGACCTGGGAAGGGAGTTGGGGTGTAGGAGGGGCTAGGGTGCCAGAAGCAGGCTCTGTCCAGGAGGCACTTACCTAAGCCAGCAGCCCTGCAGCACCCCCAAGGCAGGCTGGGCTCCGTGCCTGCTGCAGCCCCAAATCACATAAAACTGCAAGCTACAAACCCCATGGGACTCAGCTCTGGGAGGGGGAAGACTCTTGCACTGCTGCCTTCCACCAGGCCAGTCTCTCAGCTCTAATTGGCTGGTTGTTTCCCAGAACACACGGCTGCAGCCCCCCCTACCCTCCTGAAATGGTGCCCTTGATTCAGGGCCAGATTGCAATATCCTGCATGTGTTGAGTAGAACCCTACTCTCTGAGTACTCCTGTTGACTACAGTGGAACAATTTGTGGAGCAAAGCACTGTTCAGTGTTTCTGAATCTGGCCAGAAATGTACACAGTCTTAGTGGTACAGCCTTAATGTTTGTAACTTTAAAAATAACAAGTCATCCTGTGGCATCTTAGGGCATGTCTACGCTACAGCGTTATTTCAAAATAAAAATAACAAGGTGAGTGTCTATACAGCAGCCCATTATTTCAAAATAATTTCAATATAAAGGACTTCTTATTCTGGAACAATAAACCTTCAGTTCACATGAAATAACGCCACAGGGGAAACAGTTTGTGGCATGATGCAAGTCCTGTTAGCACCATGCCACACAGCAGCGCCCAGCTCTGCCTTCCCTGCTACTAGGGAAGACCCCAGTGCTCCCACCGAGCCCACCATGGCTGTGAGTGAGCTGGCAGCCAGCTTTGAAACCCCTGCCGGGGGTGGAATAGGAGGGCCCCATCCTGGTCTGGTGCGGAGATCCTGGACCCTGTGAGAGCCGCCACTACAGATGACCCCAGGAAGATTTGCAGCAAGAACACGTTGCCTACCTGAGGGTATGTCTACACTACAGCACTAATTTGAACTAACTTACACGGACACGGAGCTCCGCCGCACCCTCTGGCAGGAGCTGTCCCGGGAGACCCGGAGCATGTGTGCGGCATACACTGCCACAGCTGACTGCCTGGGGGCCACCATTGAATGGTCCAGCATTGAATGGCCACCATTGAATGGTCCAGCACTCCTTCTGCCACTTCTGCTTCTGCTCCTACATCTGCTCCCACTCAAGTGCCAGCCCCCACCCCTCTGGGTTCTCCTCCTAGCTTCACCATTGCCACAGAGGGCTTTGCACGTGGGGTGGTGGGACCACCTGAACAAGGCACCAGTCCCAGCCCCATCCCTGAGCCTCTCCTCCCACCATCCTCCTTCCCCCTCTCAAGTTCTTTACCTAGTCCCTCCCCTGTTATGTTTACCCCAAATAAAAAACACCAGTTTATTCTTTCAAAACAAAAAGTCTGGTTTATTATGTCTGCAGGGGGGTGGGGGAGAAAAGGCACAGAGGCACAATGCAGAGGCCCCTTGTGGGGAGACTCTGGAGAGCGTGTCTCATGTGTCCTTGTCTGAAACTCTCCCTTAGGGCCTCCCAGATGTGCACAGCCCACTGGATGGCAGTGGTATGTAGCTGTTCAAAGACCCTTGAGAGTTGCTCGACCTCGGCTCCCCCCACCCCGGCAGGAATGCTAGGCACAGTAGGCCAACACCACCTGGGGCACATTCCATTTGTCGAGGTCTAGGTGGGTGAGGAGACAGCAGAACCTCCTCTTCAGATGCCTAGAGGTGCCCTCCACGATGATGCGGGCTCTGCGGAGCCTGCCATTGAAACGTTCCTTGGTGGGGTCCAGGTGTCCCATGAAGGGCTTCATTAACCCATGTAGGGTAGGCTGTGTCCCCATGATGCACATTGGCATGTCCATGTCACTGATCCTGATGGTGCGGTCAGGAAGAAAGGTGTGGGCATGCATCCTCTGGAACAGTTCCTGAAAGCGTGGGTGTCATGCGCCTTCCCTGACCACCTGATGTAGATGTCAGTGAACCGGCCTCAGTAGTCCATGAGGGCCTGCAGTATGATTGAAAAGTACCCTTCTGGTTGATGTAATTGGAGGTCCAATGGATGGGGATGTGGGAGCCATCGATGCCCCCCACCCCACTTAGGGAACCCCATGGTGGCAAAGCTGGTGACAATGGGGTCTTCGTTGCCCAGTATGATGACCCTGCACAGCAGGATGGCATTGATGGTCCTCACCACCTGTGAGAGGATACAAACAGAGAATCACTGGGTTGCCAGAGCCCTCAGGAGTTCCCTAAGTCCAACTCCCTTCCCACAGCAGGAGCAACCCCAACATACCCCATCTCCGGCAGGGCTTTGTGAAGGTGGGACTGCAAAACCTCCAGGAAGGGAGAGTCCACCAATCCCTTCTCTAGGGAACTCCATTCCAGTGGTTCACCACCCCCCTGAGACAATAGCACAAGAACACCAAACCCGCATGAGTACGGCCCCGACATTCAATCTCTTCACACTGAGCTGGCTCCTGACAGAGTGGTAGCTGTCCGACATGGCGAGCTTCCAAAGTGCAATGGCAACCCATTCTGAAGGGGGATGGCAGGTGGCATGTGGGTGCCTCATTGCCTGAGGGCAGGAGCAAGCCACTCGCAGAGCTCCAGAAAGGTGTTCTTCCACATGCAAAAGTTCTGGAGCCACTGGCAGTCATCCCACCGCTCCATGATGATCCAGTCCCACCAGTCAGAACTGGTTTCCTGTCACTAGAAGCGGCAGTGCATGGTGTGCAGAGAAGGCTGGGAGGTATTGTTTGGCTGAGGCTATCTCTAGACTACGGAGTTTTTCTGGGATACCAGAGGTATCCCGGAAAACCTCCTCCGTATCCAGGGAACGCATCTGCTCTTCTGACATTTTTGCAGAAGAGCAGACGCGCTCTTTTGGAAGCCCTGACTTCCTTGTTTCATGAGGAAGAAGGGCTCTTCCGAAAGAGGAGGCCTCTTTCAAAATTTGGCCCAGTGTAGATAGGCCAAATTTCAGAAAAGCCTCTTCCAAAAAAACAATTGGAAAAAGGTACACAAATTGCAGAGCACAATTTGTGTACCTTTTTCCAAAACCCCTCCTACAGTCTAGACATAGCCTAAGTGTGGACAGAGCAGCCAGCAGGGTACCCTGGGAAGAGCTGGAGGCCCCTTATTTCGAAATAACAACTGCTGCCCTGTCTACACAGCCCTTATTCAAAAATAACTATAGTGGAATAGGCGTTATTCTTCATAGAATGAGGTTTACGGAAGTTGGAATAAGCTGTTAGTTATTTTGAAATGATTTCAAAATAACAGAATTGTTGTGTAGATGCTCACATAGTTATTTCGGAATAACGGCTGTTATTCCAAAATAACTTAGCTGTGTAAATGCACCCATAGAGACTTACAAAAATAGATATAGTATTATTAGCTTTTGTGGGCAAAACCCACTTCATCAGATGTGTTTGAAGTGTCATTTTAATTCTCCAATAATATATCTCTTCACCATGAAAGAGAATATATTAGATCACAATAGATCATTTATCTTTTTTAAAAAAAAGCCATTTTGGCAAAGACCTGGTTACAGTTCCAAGAGTGCTTTTGTATTGCCGTTACATCTCTTTCATAAATAAAAGCACTGACATCACATCTTTGTTAGGGTAATTTACTCCCTGCAGTAATTTTGACTTACTTTGTTCAACATGGAATGATATTTTAATCATACTTCTGAAGCGTTTATTGATGAGGGCTCTCTGCAAAATATGTGAAAATTACTTTAAAATTACCCCCCCTTGGATTTAAAGCAATAATAGGAAAATGAATACATCCTAAAAGAAACCAAAAATGTAACAGATTTAATAAAAGAGCAGCTATGATTTTCTTGAATATACAAAATGACAGTAACACTAAAAGTGACAGGAATGTACATTCTGTCAGCAAACTACTATTCACTGGAAATTAAATGGGCCCAGGTCTTTTTTCCCTTGTGACATTCAAGGCATATGGATAACTTATTTGCATTTTACCTCATATTAAAGCATACTAAGCTGCTGCACGATCTCAGGCATGACAAATAAATAATACCTCACTCTGGGACCACCAGCTGAGATCAGCTTTGCACTTCCCCTACAAAATCCAAGGCCGTGTCCACACTCAGGGGTTCTTTCGAAAAAAGTACCCTTTTTTCGAAAGAAGTTCCCCTGCATCCAGACTCAAGCCGTGCTCTTTCGAAATTATTTCGAAAGAACGCGGCTTTTCTTTCGATGGCGGTAAACCTCGTTTCACGAGGAAGAACGCCTTCCTTCTAAAGTTCCTCTTTCGAAGGAAGGCGTTCTTCAATGTAAAGAGGCCGTCTTCGAAAGAGAGCATCCAGACTCGCTGGGTGCTCTCTTTCGAAAAAGCGGATTTCCTCTATCGAAAGATCCGCCTGCAGTCTAGACGCGATCTTTCGAAAGAGGCTCTTTCGAAAGATGCTTTCGAAAGAGCCTCTTTCGAAAGAAGTCTGCAGTCTAGACACAGCCCAATGCATGGTGCACATATGTTGATAACACTGTTTTTTAAAACAATCCTGGATCAGAGGTTCTTTGCCAAGCAAGAGGAAATATGGTAACTTTCCTTCTAGATTGATTATCCTTCATAACATTGGTGATACCCATTTCCAGAGTGAGGCGTTCTCACAACAAACTTCGAGGGTGTCCTGTAAAAAAAATTACTTTTGTGGGCACAGCCCATGTCTTCAGATAACCGCTAGCATTCACCTAAAGCTAAGTGGCAATCACCCATACCCATAACTTTACAGCTGAAAAGTGCTATGATAGCTAAGCTATCTCACTGACTGGTAGATTGCATGCTTTCAAGATGTCCCCACTCAATTAGAAGCCTGCCAGTGATGTGCTAAAATGACAGAGGCAAGTTTTGCTAGTCATTCCCAGACACTGAAGAAAATCAATTCTATAGAAAAATGCTCAGGATAAATGCTTTTCAGAGTGTTCATTTAATCAAAAATGTATTTTCTAACAGATTTGTTTCCTTTACTTTAATCAAATTTTACTTCATCTCATATCTGAGTTAATTCTGCAACCTTGCCATGATATACCGGGCTCTTGTAAGGTCTTGTAAGAGAAGAATGGCAGGGCCTGCTGAGTATTTGGATGGAAGACTTCCAAGATAAGCCTGGGGTGAGCAGTAAGGGATATTGGTCATTCTTTCCTTTCAGTCAGAAGTGAACCAACGCTCCGACGTGTTCCTGAGAGGGCAGCAGTGGTTTTGCTGTCCTGTGGGGGTGAGGAATATAATAGAGGTTGTAAGTACCAGCTTCACAAGGTCACTGTGAAACTTAATTAATTAATGCTCGTAAAGTGCTTTGAGATTCTTGCCTGGAAAGTGCTATAGAAAAGCAAATATTAATCTTATAGTTGATACAAGTATCATCTCATGGAAGTGATAAGAACACTGGTCTGCAAATTGAAATAAAGTTTCAGTTGTTTTGATAAAAATTGGTGACTTTACATAATTTTGCTATGCTGATTTAAAAAATGACATCCATTTTGTTCTATCACATAAGGATTTTTCGCAAATCAAATAGAAAAAAATCAGCATTTTTCATGCTTTTTATTCCACCATATGCATTAAAAACTTGGTAAATAGTAAGTTATAGTTCTTTTAGAAAGTCTGTGGTAAGTCCTTGTTTAAAGAACAAAGGAGCAAAGTGTGAAATTTAACAACTGAGTAATTTTAAATGATTAGTGTGACTGAATTGATGCTTTTTTGACAACTTTTTATGCATTTCACCATCAGTCTCTCTTTTCAGGGACCAGCAGTAATCAGCCATCATGTTGATATCCCAGCATCCTTGATATCTCTTTTCCATCGTCTTGATATCCTGATGAAATCTTTCCCCTTGCTTCTCACGGACACTTCAAAGATTTTCAGGAAAATAATCCAGATGGAAGTACAAAAAATTAACTTTCGAGTTCATGTTGCATCCAAGTCTTTCAAATTTATTTAGCATGTTGCCTACAATGTTTTTATAATCGGGATCTTTGTTATTCCCTAAGAAGTTTTGTATGACATTTCTGAAGGCCACCGAAGCATCTTTCTCTATGTCATTCATGGTTTCTTCAAAGTTAGTGTCAAGAGTCAGTTTCCTGATCTGAGGACCCACACAGACACCCTCCTTAACTTTTTGGTAACTCAAAGCTGGGAACTTGTTGCAAATGTACTTGAAACAGTCACCGTTCTTGTTTAATGCTTTCACAAATTGTTTAATCAAACCTAGCTTGATGTGGAGTGAAGGTAGCAGTACCTTGTGGGGCTCAATAAGTTTTTCATGAATTATATTCTTGGAGCCAGGAGTCAGACTCTCCCTTGGTGGCCACTGTTTCCTTACCCAATGAAATGCTCTTGCTCTGCTATCCCATTCACATAAAAATGGCATTTTTGTGTAACCAGCCTGCTGACCAAGCAGCATACACAGCACCTTCAGATCTCCACATACAGTCCATTCATGCTCTGGATAACACACCTTTTCAAGAAGAAGCTCAAGATTTTCATAGGTTTCTCGTAAGTGGACAGAATGGGGAATAGGCACAGAGGCATATTGATTGCCATTATGAAGTAGAACACCTTTTAGGCTTTCTTTGAAGAGTCAATAAACAGTCTCCAGTCACCTAAGCTTTCTATTAATCTGGCAATGTTATTGCAGTATACCAACAGAACATCCATAGAAAAATATGGAACAAACTCTTTCTTGCGGTTCCTATACCAAGCAAAACTTGTCCCAGGGGAAAGCAAATTCTTCTCTTGAAGTCTGAAAACCTCAGCAGAATCTTTAGGCAGATCCAGGTTTCTCACCAAGTCATTCAATTCACTTTGGGTGAAAAGTTGTGGCTCATTACTGGCATGTTCTGGTCAATACTCAGTATTGCCTCCAACATTATCAGCATCAGTGTACATTAAATTAAACTAGATGGCATTCATTTTGATGAATTCAATCAATCTGAGGTATTTTTTCATTCAAGTTCTTGAAAATAAGTCTCTGTGTACAGTTTTAAGTTCTTGAAAATAAGTCACAGCATATAATGTATAACACATTATAATAGCATTTTTTGAAAAAGTAAACTCCAGTTTTCAGAAATTCTGTTCATCATGGGCAAAAATGGATATAATTTTTTAACTCAGCACCCCAAAATTAGTTAAGAACAGTTATTTGTTCTCAAACAATGGAACCCATGCATAAGGGTGGAATAATCACTGAAGAATCAAAATCCATTTCAGTTAATTGATAGTAGGTAATCATGATGATTGTTGGATGACTGAGCAATGTTAAATACTAATGTGCCTGAGTGTTTGTTACTTTGGAGCCATCATCTAAATCTTTCACCTCTTTTCAAAACTCCAAACTTTTCCTTACATCAGGTCTCTTATAATCAACATATAAAAGGAAAACATTTACCAGATATTCACAAAATGTATTCTGAAGACTACTTGAATGTAATTATTTCTTCTCCAATGCTTTGAGCATAAAGGGTGTAAAGTATACTTCTAGAGAAATCATAAGCAGAAAGAATCCTGCTTCCTTATTTGCATAAATTATTGGGAGTGGATGTTGGTATACATATGTTGACTGCAATAAAAAAAATCATTATCCAGCGAATGCATATTATATAGATAGAAGAGGTATATCTGGTTCTGCTGCATTAATGCATGAATGGCCCCAGGGCTTAATCTTGGAACTTTCATTTCTTCACTCTATATTCAACTGCTGTTAACTTTAAAAAGCTTTTTTGGAAGGATTATATGTGGCACCGGTACCTTATTCCTCAATTCAGTTTCCTGATTGGATAAAACTCAGCAATTTTTACTAGTTTGTTAAAGCATTAACAATCATAGAATCATAGAATACTAGGACTGGAAGGGACCTCGAGAGGTCATCGAGTCCAGTCCCCTGCCCTCACGGCAGGACCAAATACTGTCTAGACCATCCCTGATAGACATTTATCTAACCTACTCTTAAATATCTCCACAGATGGAGATTCCACAATGATCCTAGGGAATTTATTCCAGGGTTTAACCACCCTGACAATTAGGAACTTATTCCTAACGTCCAACCTAAACCTCCTTTGCTGCAGTTTAAGCCCATTGCTTCTTGTTCTATCCTCAGAGGCCATGAAGAACAAGTTTTCTCCCTCCTCCTTGTGACACCCTTTTAGATACCTGAAAACCTCTATCATGTCCCCTCTCAATCTTCTCTTTTCCAAACTAAACAAGCCCAATTCTTTCAGTCTTCTTTCATAGGTCATGTTCTCTAGACCTTTAATGCTCTTCTCTGGACCTTCTCCATTTTCTCCACATCTTTCTTGAAATGTGGCGCCCAGAACTGGACACAATACTCCGACTGAGTCCTAATCAGTGCAGAGTAGAGCGGAAGAATGACTTCTTGTGCCTTGCTCACAACACACCTGTTAATACATCCTAGAATCATGTTGGCTTTTTTTGCAACAGCGTCACACTGTTGACTCAGTGTGGAGTCAACACTTTAGCTTGTGGTCCACTATAACCCCTAGATCCCTTTCTGCCGTACTCCTTCCTAGACAGTCGCTTCCCATTCTGTATGTGTGAAACTGATTGTTCCTTCCTAAGTGGAGAACTTAGGAATTTGTCCTTATTAAGCATTTGTCCTTATTAAACTTCAATCAATGTCAGGGGATAAATGATCTGAAAGGAAAATCCAGCAGATGGTCTTTAAGTCAATCTCATTCTGAGGCTGTTGCAGAGAGAGAATAGTTTCAGCAACAGACCGGAGAGTTTTATTTATACCACCACATTATTTAACAGAGATTGGTGAACCAGGTTAGTTAAAATAGTAATCTTCCTAGAATTTTTTCTCCTCCCATGAAATGAGCATAAAGTGTTGGGAAGTTCAGTTATCTTACTGATCATTGGTTGTGTTGGTAGGCCCACTCCCACCACTGCTGCTCATGTTTCAGGTTTCCCCAGGAGTGATGATATCTTAAAAGGCACTACTTGTGGTAGCCTTAAATCTCTCACAGTCTCAGTCACTGTATAGACCCTAAGTGCAGCATGCAGGTGCCTAGAACCAGTACCTACACTTAGGTCTTTGTGTCTCCCATCTTAAAATGGATGTAATAGTTAATTACAATTTATTGATGGCTTTGATCACCAGAGAGTTAGAACATGGGTATATATTAGGCTCATTTGACTTAATGTCAACTGAACTATATGCTGAAGCCTAGATTTTGCTGCCCTTATATGTGAAAGTGGGGAGGGAGGGTTGAGGGCAGATGAGAGGATGCAGAGATATTCTTTCCCCCATGTACCTAAGCAGATCAGGTAGGATGGGGCTGGAGGCCATTGAACATAATAAGGATTTAGGTTTGGATAGCATGATCCTCAGCACCCCAAATAGGATCTGACCTATTAGGAGTGGATATTGAATATAAATGACCAACTGACCACATCAGTTTTCCAACAAGATGGAAAATTCTAACATATATTCACACAGATGTAAAACTTTGGCACAAGGATAAGAAGCAAAGGCAAGTTTCCTAGAACAGAATAGGAGGTAAGATCATGAGCGACTTATTCAAAGATGAGTATTCCAGCATTGTTTTCAATGGGCCTTTTTCATCTTTTCAGAAGTAGATGGAATGCAGCCCTAAGGGCTGATCTTATAAAGTACTGAACTACCTACATTTTTTTCCTAGTCTTCTTTGATAGTCTGAAAAGAAAAGTGGGTCTGTGACTGAAAGGAAGGTAATAAGGACTTCAAGGAACTAGAGAATTCAGTATCTCATTTGTAGTGCATCACGTTACAAAATGAATGATTTTTTCCTGCAATTGTATTATTAATTATTATTATTATTAATTACAGTAACAGCTAGAGGCCTTTGCTATGGGTGGGGCTCCATTGTGGAATGCTTTGTACAAACCTCTACTAAGAGACATTCCCTGACCCAAATTGACAGATTTTTAAAGGCACTGAGGTATTGCTGTGTTCAGGTTTGCAATACCTAACTGATGTAGGGGCTTATTTCTTATTTTCAAAATGAATTTAAGCATTAAGATCCCTTGGACTATCAATGGGATTTTAGCTCTTAAGCCTAAATGCCTTTTGAAAATGAGATCTAGGCTCCTAAATCAGTTAGTCAACGCTGAGCACTGCAACACTTAAATACCTTTAAAATCTGAGCTAAAGATCTTATATTCTAAATAGACAAGGCAACCAAAGGTGGGAAGTGGGAGTGACTTGTCCATGGTAATACAGCAGATCAGAGGTAGAGCCAAGAAATGGAACACAAGTGTCCTGACTCCCAAGTGAGTGCCTTCTCTATGGGTATGTCTACACTACCACCCTAGTTCGAACTAGGGTGGTTAATGTAGTCAATCAAAGTTGCAAATGAAGCCCGGGATTTAAATATCCTGGGCTTCATTTGCATCTTGCCGGGCGCCGCCATTTTTAATCCCCGGTAGTTCAGACTCCGTGCCCACGGCTACACGCGGCACGGAGTAGGTAGTTCGAATTAGGCTTTCTAATTCGAACTACCCTTACTCCTCGTGGAACAAGGTGTAAAGGTAATTCGATTAGAAAGCCTAATTCGAACTACCTACTCCGTGCCGCGTGTAGCCACGGGCACGGAGTCCGAACTACCGGGGATTTAAAAATGGCAGCGCCCAGCAAGATGCAAATGAAGCCCAGGATACTTAAATCCCGGGCTTCATTTGCAACTTCGATTGACTACATTAATCACCCTAGTTTGAACTAGGGTGGTAGTGTAGACATACCCTATTAGACCACTCTATATCCCAAGTTGTTTCAAAACAAATACAAATAAATCTACACAAAAATATACAAGAAGAAACCAAAAAAACTTTAAAAAGAATTATACTACAAACAAGAGGCCAATCAAACTCTCTTTATTCATGTAAATCGTAGGGCATGTCTACACAGCGGGGCAAAAATCAAATTAAGATATGTAACTTCAGCTATGTCAATTGCATAACTGAAGTTGAAATAGCTTAATTGGAGTTTGGTGCTGTCTACACAGCAGGAAGTTGAAGGAAGAACACTTTTTCTTTGACTTCCCTTACTCCTCGTGAAATGAGGGTTACAGTATTCAGAGTAAGAAGTCCTCCATCTTGACATTATTTTGAAATAATGGCTTGCTGTGTAGACATTTACTATTTTATTTTGAAATAAAGTCAGTTATTTTGAAATAATGCTGCAATGTAGATGTGTCCTTAGTGCTAGAATGAGTAAAGATAGCAGAATTCAGTCTGAACCACTTGGGCAATATAACAGTATGAAAAAGTTGGGTTTATCTTGTTTCTGGGTATTTGAATATGGCCAACATGACCTCCTATGCCCACCCAGCATTCCGAGTAAACGATAAAAGATACAATTTTATTTGTTAAGGTCTTTTATAAGCAAAACTTCTCTCCCAAAAGACTTGAATGTAAAATGCAAGGCCCTAACTCATATCCATATGGATAGACCCTGTCACTTGCACGGAACCACATTGATTTTTTTAGGGCTCCATTGGGGAATAAAATTCCACTCATATGGGTCCAATTGCATGTTCAAAGTACTAGTTTGTAACTGAGGGAGAGGGAAAACGAATGCTTTAAATTCTTCTGATCTTTGTTTTAATGGTGTACTTGGTTCAATTATTGCTGGTCTTACTCATGTGATTGCCCCCGTGTATTTCAACTCTTCTGATGATGCACCAGGAATAAATGCACCAAAGATGGCAGATTATCCTTCCATATGGAGTCCTTCAAACATAAGCATTTAACTTTGTCATATGATTAAATTATATTGATATGAGCATTTAATTTTTTGTGTAGCAGATAAGTTTTGACCTAGACTTAAATAACCCTAGAACCTCTTATAATAATTTCTTTGTCTAAGTGACGAAAGCAAAAGATTTCTCCATTGTAATGAACTGGTTTTGCCACAGGTACTGTAGCACAGGTGAACTTTTGAAAAAGGCTCTTGTATTGGGAGATCCTTAAGTGCCATGGAATATTTTAAAATCCATCAGTCTTAGTTTTATTTTCCTTGCCATTGTGCTAGTGATGCCTAAAACATTTGACTTCTGATTGTGACATAAAATCTTCCTTTGATGGCCTGAAGTGCTGAGCACTTCTCAGCTCCTTCCGCTCAATTTCAAAAGGTTGTGAGGGTGCTCTGCCTCTGAAGAATGGGATCCTTAATTCAGCCTTCCAACCTGTCATGTGAGACTGATAAAATAACATGGGTGTGATCATTTCAATCACAAGAAATAAACTTTAGAGACTACATGGAATGTTGACTCTGCCATTTGCATGGACTTGGCAACTTGAGATGACTTTTGAAATATTAAACTGAGACAGCTTTGAACCAGTATAGACCTTTGGTCCTGTTCTTCTCCTCTCCTGTTTTGCAAATGCTCAAATGTGAGAATCACACTGGGTGGCATGCCCTGAAGAGAAACAAAATAGGATGAGGTCTGCTGTCAGGCACCTGTGCCCCCACACCTTGGCAGGTAGAGGATCTGGGGCTCCCCACAGCTGCCTGGGTTCCCTGGGTAGCTTTTACCTTAGGGCATGTCTACACTACAGAGTTTTGTCGGAAAAACAGCCATTTTTCTGACAAAACTTGAGGAACGTCCACACTGCAATTGCGTTCTTCCACAAGAAAATCAAAAGAACAGAGGGGGTTTTCCGGCATTCTATGAGGAAGAAGCCTTTTTGTGAAAGAGCTCTTTTGGAAAAAAGGCATGTGTGGACAGGGAAGAGGGAGTTCTTTCAGAAGAAGAGGAAAGAGAAAAAAGCACAGGTGCTCTGGTGGCCATTCCTCCATTACGATCACAGCTTACATGAGAGAGAGCATCCATTCAGATTGCTTTTCAATGCACTTTTGCAGTGTGGACGCTCTCTTTCAGAAGAAGGTTTTTCAGAAGATCTCTTTTGAAAAAAAGCTTATTCGGAAAGAAGCCTGTAATCTAGATGTAGCCTTAGTCTGGCTCTGGCTTCCAGCCTGGCCAGGGGGTGTGGTCTGGGGGGAAGAGGAGGACCAGGGAATGGGGGGAAAGAGAAGGAGGAGCAGAGTAGGCCACAATTCAAGTACTGATGGCCCTCCCCACTTCTACACAGATTCTGCAACACCAAATTAGTTGAGGCCCATGGGCCTGTGAGTTAATCTGCCATTATATGGCAATGCTGAGAATTAAACCCAGATACCCATGCCGTTAACTGGAAGGCTACATTTTCTTTTCCTTGGGCTTCAGCTATAGCTCAGCTAATTCCCTAGTACTTTAGAATGTATGTGTTATATATCTTTTTAAACTTTTTTAAAAATAGCATTGGTATGAATTACAGTATTAGTCGTTTTGAAAATGATTGCTGAGAAATATGCAAAGAAGCCAAGAATCAATTATTCTATGTATAAGGATATGAATGTTTAGGTATGGAATAGTGTTAGTTTTCAAAAGAGTAATTGGAACCCTACAACTTTGAGAGTGAATTCTGATTTTTCAAGAATGGGTTATCTGATCTTGCACCAGCTCCAAGCAGGAAGTTTTAAGTATTTTGTGCATGAGAAACATTGCAAAATTGTTTCCCTGTGTGGTTTTAAGAGAGTTTTAAACACGGTAAGCCATGTGGTGGTGCTAAATTACAAAAGATGAATGTTTTCACCAACATGCTTCCCAGATGTGCAAAATGTGGCCTGATGAGATGATAACTGGTACAAATTATAGCACTGACAAACTCATAAACATGGAAATCTGCGTAAATCAGACATTTCAAATTTATTTGCCAGACAATGTTTATCCTCTTGCAAAATTTCAGACTCTCCATAAGAAGCACTTCCCTTCAGTATCAGCAGGACTCTTGTTGGTTAGAGTTACAGATCTAGGTTTTTGACAAGCAGCTTCTTTGCAGATTATATGGCTAATCTTTCAGCCTAAGAAAAATAAGCATGGAGTGGCATCAGAAGCTTTTTGATGAATACCTAGATCCCAATTTGAAATTGTAGGGTGAGAAAAAATGGAAGACAAGGAGCAAGCAGACTAATGTACCTCTAGTTTGACAATGACAAGGGTAACCAGTGGGAGTTTTGTTTCTCTGCATAATTTTCTACAATCTATTCAGATATCTTCTTATTTTGTACTGTCCTGGAGAGATGCTGGGCCATATTTTTCTTTGAAACCACTCTGTCGCTAGACAGCTACAGATTTGAACCTGCACCCCAGACCATTGAGGATATTGTGTTACTCCAGTGCAACACCGCTGATTTCAGGAAATTTACTCTGGATGACAAGAGCAGAATTTGTCCCACAATACTTTCTATCGATACCCAGCCTTGTCCATCCATATTCCTTAAGTTGTAAAAGTGTTTTATGTGATATGGGCTGGATTAATTGCATGACAAATGGAGCAATATACATTTCTTACAGGAATCTGCATTTAAAATAGGCATATACTTTTAAAGTTTCGTATGTATTCTTTTTCAGTTGAGTTTTGGGCAATGACAGAGAGAATTTGTTTTGTGAGATGGTCACAGCCTTGCTCTGTAGAAGACTCATATGAGTCCAGTTAGCTTTATAAAGTATATTTCAGTGACTTGTGCTGAATAACTGAGTTCTAGCTTCATGTTTAACAGGTACAGTAGAGTCCCTATCATCCGACCTAAACGGGACTGACACATGGTCGGATTACCAAATATGTCGGATGATACGGACTCTACTGTAGAGAGCAACGGAAGAGCTGATGCCGCTCCTGCCAGGACGAAGCATCCCCAGCAGAGCAGCATCAGCTGTTCTGTTGCTCTCTAGGAGAAGCTGCTGCTGCTCCTGCTGGGGCCGCTTTATCCCTGGCCGCTCCTAGAAAGTGACGGGGCAGCAAGCAGGGCCATTCTCCCGGCCTGCGCTGTATCCAACCCTGCAGCTTCCGGGGACAAAGCTCCCCGGAAGCTGCAGGGTTGGATAAAGCGGAATGTCGGATTACCAGGTGTCGGTTAATCCGGACTCCACTGTATTGCATTTACATACCCACCTCTTGGCATTTGAATATGGCATCCCTTTACTGTTAGATTCTAACATGGAAGAACAATGCCGTTCTTCCTGAAAAGTAATAAGTGTAACGGCATTGCGCAAGAGGGTTTTTCTTGCGCAAGAAGGGGCAGTATAGATGCTCCTTCTTGCGCAAGAACCTCTTCTGAAAAAAATGGGGGCTCATTAGGTATGCAAATGAGGCTTGGCGATATTCCACGTTTAGCCTCATTTGCATATTACTCGCACAAGAAGCCACAAGAGTAGACATAGCCCAGTACTCCTGGTGCTCATGAAGAATAAAAGAAATTAAGAGCATTTGCTCCCATCAACCTCCCTTCAGCGGACCACTGATTGTATGTGTTGTACTTATGAGGAGCCCCAGTGGTCCACTGATTGTATGTGTTGTACCTATCGATGTTTCCAGTTTGTCAACCTCACGGAGCCCCTGGAGAGGTCTCACAGAGCCCTGGTGTAGACTCTATTCCTGTTTCTATTGAGAAACACTGATGTAGACTCTATACCTGTTTCTGCCACAGACTTCCTATGTAACTTTGGGTCAGTCACTTAATTGGAGAGAGCTAAAAGGAAGAGAAAGAGATTTAGGCAGGTTGGGGTGTGTGGGAGGTGCAGAAGTGTTATGGCAGGGCACTGGGGATGTGGAGGTACAGGAGTCTGGGGATATGGGGTGCAGTAGTTTGGGGATGTAGGGCAGGGGTTTTAGGTGTATGATGGGCTCAAGGCACAGGGTAGAGTGTGTGGGGGTGTAAGAGTGTTATGACAAGAGACTGGGAATGGTGGGGTTCAGGAGTTTGGAGGTGTAAGGGCATAAGGGGCTCAGGTGCATGATGGGCTCAGGGTTGGGTGTGGGGGAGTGCAGGAGTGCAGGAGTGTTATGATGCTGTAGCCAGATGTGGCCCCCAAGGTGGGGAGAGCAGCAGGGAAGACTGAGGTTCAAGGCCTCAGACCAAATTTACTCTTCTGGGGTTCCAGGGTTAGTATATTTGGGGGCCCCCTAGGCTCTGCAGTAGGACCAAAAATGGGGGGTTATGTGTGTGAGATAGGGCTGCCAATGAGAGGGACAGGGATGGGAGTGCAGGATCTGGGCAGGGGGTGGGATACAGGAGGGGGTGAAGTTACAAGGTCTGGGTGGGAGGTAGGGTGCAGGAGCAGGCTAGGAGTAGGGTGTCTGGCTGAGGGGAGGGGGCAGGAGCAAGGGAGAAGGTGCAGGAGCAGGCTGGGGGTGCAGAATCTCAGCAGGGCAGTGAGTGAGGGGTGCTGGAGTTGTGGGGTCTCAGCGGGGAGGGAGGTGAGTGCACCATTCTTGCCAATTGGAGCAAAGGGGAAAGTCCCCAGGCAGCGTGTCCCTGCGAGGCTGTTCCCCCAGACAGGGAAAAGGAAGTGGCTGCACGCGCAGCTGTTTCTGACTTCACTTCCCTGTGAGCCGGATCTGGCCTTAGGGCTTTCTCCCCCTTCCCGCCACAGGAAGCTGGTTCTCCAACCAGTGCAGGCTCCCTGCTGTGGGGGATGAAGGGGAGGCTGAGCTGGAGCTGCAAAAGGGCTGACAACCCATAGGCTGCTGATTCCTGGGAGTCACTTAGGTGCTTACCTGCCACCAAGGTACTTAAAGTCCAACATTTAGACATCACTGACACTCACACAGTCTCTACTCACCTGTCAACTGTAGATACCTAAGACCTCTAGCAACTGAGGCCACCACATATAGCTGTCTCACTTCTGACGCAGCTCATCAGCTCCCAGCTAGGGACTGGTCTATACTACTGTGGGTCATCGACCTAAGTTATGCAACTTCAGCTACATGAATAACGCAGCTGAAGTTGACATACTTATCTCTGTTTACTGCAGCATCTTCCCAGATAGGTTGACAGCTGACACGCTCTTGTCGACTCTGCTTATTCTTCTCATTTCGGTGGAGCACCAGAGTCAAGGGGAGAGTGCTCAGAAATCAATTTCTCACCCCTCTAGTATACACGATAAATTGACTTCACGGGATCGATTGCTGCCCATTGATCCACCCTGCAGTGAAGATGTGCCCTCAGTCCAAGTGGGATTTACAAGCTAGGCATTCCCCAACTAGCTTGCTTTTCAGGCCCAGTCTGGTGCCATGAGTTCAGAATATTTGCAGAAAGTACTCCTTTAAGAAGCATACCAAAAATAATCAGCAACTTTACTCCTAGCTTCATAAAATAGTTTGGCCACATGGATAGGAGTCAGTCTTAAAACTGTTATGCCAAACACCCGATAGAGAGGGCACCTAACTCCGTCCCCTTTTTTATATCAGTATTTCCATTAATATATATTGGCAGCAACATTGTCTATTCAGTTCCCTCTGGGCTTGTACAAGTGCCCCAGGTCAACACTGGGGTCTTTAAAAAAGACATTGCAGAAGTATATTAAATTCTATATAGTAACACACTGACCACAAGCTTGACAAGAAACATACGGCATTGCAAAGGAAAATATTGTAATTTTTAAAATATGCGGTTGTGTTGACTGTCTCAGTAACTGGCTAGGTGTGGGGTCATCTCTGGGCTCTTATCACAGGATCCAGGCCCTTTAATGTAACAGGGAGACATGGTTTCCACTCCTGTGGTCAGAATGATACACAGCAGAACATTCAGTTTTGCAGTGCCCCCTTGCTTTCCAGTGGGGAGGGAGGCCACTCTGCTACATTGTCTCAGAGGGTTTTGCTCTTGGCCGGGGGTCACAACTATGGGGCCACAATGCCTGTAGCCAATAGTGCTAAGCCCATCTAGCAGAGGCACTCACATGAATTGTTTGGAGCCTGGATCCCCACCCCTGGGCGGGCAAGGCCCTGAGGATATTCTAGTTTGCAGCCTCACAATAGGGCTGACAAAAAATTGCAGGCTGCCAAGTAGCTCTCGTCCCATGGCCAGGGTCAAGCAGGGAGCAAGCTTTAGCCTGGGATTCTGGGCTCAGGCAGCCAGCTAACAAATACATTCTATAGGAGCAGATAAGGAGGAGAAGCATTCTTGCAGTCTAGGGACTCAAACAAGGATTTGTGCACTCAGCAAGCAGTCTAGGATGCTAGCTAGGGGGGCGGAGTACAGGCCTCCTGGCAAAGGGTGGGGAGTCAACCACCCCAGGGCAGCAATGGCAGGGGGCTGCGAGCCCACCCTATCCACCCTACCTCACCACATCTCAGTCCAGAGCCCTAACTGTGGCAGGGTGGCCTGCTACTGGGTGGGTGGGGATCCAGCTGCAAAACATCAACTGAGACACCAACAGCTCTTCAGCTGGCCAGTTATTATCTGCTCCTGGGCTCCTTCCTGCCTCCCCAGGGTTGTGTACCTCTGGTACCCACTGGTCCTCAGTAGGGATGCTTATCGGTGCATATGCTTATCGGCTAGTTGAGTAATGACTTGACTAGTTCCCCGCCCCACCCTTGCTGCTGCTATCAGAGTGTGGCAGCAACAGGGCCAGGGGGAGCAGTAGCCAGTGCTAGGGGGATCTGTCTTAAAAGCTGGTTCCCCCAGCACCATCTGGGGGTACAGGGGAAGTAGAGGCACAGTGGGGAAATGGTGGGAGTGGGTGCTGAAACAGTCTTTGCCTGTGACAGTCCAACTGCTGTGCCTCTCCCTTTGAAATGTAGCAAAAGCCCCTGGAGGCTCTTGCTCTATTTCAGAGAGGCAGAATCCCAGGAGAGCAGGGACTGCTTCTTGAATCCTTGCTGCTCTTCTGCCTTTTAAATGTAGTAAGAGCCGCCCACTACCTCTAAAAGGCAGAGGTGCAGTGGGGATAGGGAGCTACCCACCCCTTATTGACTAATCAAGTAGTTGATGGATCTTAATCTTTTTATGTTAGCAATCAAATTAAATGTTTCCTTTTACATTTACTATACAAGTAGGCAAGTATCAGAGGGGTAGCCGTGTTAGTAAGAATCTGCATGCATCTGACGAAGTGGGTCTTTGCCCATGAAAGCTTATGCTCCTACACTTCAGTTAGTCTATAAGGGTATGTCTACACTACAGCGCTAATTCGAACTAACTTAGTTCGAATTAGTTAATTCAAACTAAGCTAACTCGAACTAACGCATCTAGAACTAAAAACTAGTTCAAATTAGAGTTTTGCTAATTCGAATTAGTGCGTCCACATTAAGTGGACCCTGAACCGGGCTTAAGGATGGCCGGAAGCAGTGCCGGCAGGGCATCAGAGGAGGACTTAGAGCGTGGAGATGCTGTCTCAGGTTAGCCGAGGGCTGTGCTTAAAGGGTCCTAACCCCCACCTCGGACAGACAGTTCTCAGGGGTGCCCCGCTTGCAAAGCAGTCCTGTCTTGGAGTGCCCTGAGTGCCCACACTGGGTACATCACAGCACTCGGCCATCAGCCCGGCTGCACTTGCCGCAGGCTGCCATCTGGGGAGAGGGGGCAATTGGGGGGCTGCAGGAGAGCTTCCACCCCCAGAAACCCGCAGAGCCAGCCCAGTCCTCCCCATCGGGGGCTCATGCCCCATTCCTCCCTCACCTCCTTCCACTTACCCTTCCCTAGCCCCTCTTCTTGATGTACAAGATAAAGATAACGTGTCTTCCAAAATGGAATCTGTCTTTATTGAACAAAACTGGGGGAGACTGGGAAAAGGAGGTGGGAGAGGGGAAGAGAGAGGCTGGGAGAGGGGAGGGCAACTAAAATGATCAGGGCTTGGGAACAGGTCCCATATGAAGAGAGGCTAAAGAGACTGAGACTTTTCAGCTTAGAAAAGAGGAGACGGAGGGGGAACAGGATAGAGGTCTCTAAAAGCAGGAGTTGGGTGGAGACGGTGCATACAGAAAAGTTCTTCATGAGTTCCCATAAAGAAGGACTAGAGGACACCAAAGGAAAGGAATGGGTAGCAGGCTTCAAACTAGTAACAGAAAGTTGTTCTTCACAAACCAAAGAGTCAACCTGTGGAACTCCTTGCTGCAGGAGGCTGTGAAGGCTACAACTAGAACAGAGTTTAAAGGGAAGTGAGACCAAGTCATGGAGGTTGGGTCCATGGAGTGGTATTAGCCAGGAGGTAGGAGTGGTGTCCCTGCCCAAGGTTTGTGGAAGGCTGGAGAGGGATGGCACGAGACAAATGGCTTGGTCACTGTCTTCGGTCCATCCCCTCCAGGGTCCCTAGGGTTAGCCGCTGTCGGCAGACAGGCTACTGGGCTAGATGGACCTTTGGTCTGACCCAGTACGGCCATTGTAAGCTCAGGGCTCAGGGTCGGGGATCTCAGTGGACCCCCTTGATTCTCTTGCACACCTGCTCCTGGGTGGCCAGGCTGGAAGCTCTCCTGCCCAAGCTGGCCACTTTCCTGTGCCTAGTGCGGAGATCGTGGACGAGGTGCACGATGTCCGCACTAGCCCAGGCGGGTGCCCGCCTCTTGCGGTCCCGGGCAAGCTCCCGGGAGCCGCCAGACTGGTCCCGGGAAGAGGGGGAGGGCTGGGGGGCATTGGGTGGGTGGCTCGATCCATGCCAGGTGCAGGGTCTGCTGGCAGGCTTGCACCTGGCATGGGCACCGTAGCCAGCCCGTGCCCCTTTAAGGGGTCCGGGGCCGGGAGGGGGGCAGTAGAGTTTCCCTGGTGTTGGCCAGAGTGGCCACCAGGGAAACCTGGGGAGGGCTAGCCTCCCACTAGTTCGAATTAAGGGGCTACACACCCCTTAATTCGAACTAGCTAGTTCGAACTAGGCTTAATCCTCGTGGAATGAAGATTACCTAGTTCGAACTAAGCGCTCCGTTAGTTCGAATTAAATTCGAACTAACGGAGCGCTAGTGTAGCGCCTATGAAAGTTAGTTTGAACTAACGTCTGTTAGTTCGAACTAACTTTGTAGTGTAGACATACCCTAAGGTGCCACAGGACTCCTCGCCGCTTATACAAGTAGGAATATCATTGATAACAATGAGAAGCCAGTATTATGTATTTGTATGTGTGTTTCAAGAAGTTGACTTTGAAAGCTGACGGTATGGACAAAAGAAATCAAGATTTTTGTTGCTTCAGATTGTAATGGTTTTTGCTGCCTTATGAGGCCCTGTGATTGCCTGTCACAATTCTCCTAGTGGGTTGTGACCCACCAGTTGAACACTAGCTTAGTTCATCTCAAGAGATGGTTTTGAAAGGGATTCTTGTAACAAGCAGAGAAAATATGGTCACTACTTACTGTTTGCAGAAAAAGGGTTTTTATCAATTAGACAGGAAGTTCAATAAAACAAGATTTCCATGAGAATCAATTTGTGAAAGATCCAACATAACCTTCTAAAGTGTACCCAGTGTATCCTGGTGGAGTCATGTCATTTCTGGATTCCTGGGAACAGCCAGTTCACATATACACCATGGTTAAATTATGAGTGTTAATGGGTCTTGCAAGTGTGCATCCAAAGGGAAATATATTGTTATTCTGATAATTTATCTCATGATGGCAATGTCTTGTGTTTGACTAGCAAAAGTTTGTTTTCATCTGGGATGAGCAAAACCGTATTTACAATGCACCGGTTTTTAATTACAGATGGCACAGTGATTTTTAAAAAGGGATGCTCCATAACTGTCTGACTCTCCTCTGATCAACAGGATTTCTACTGGTTATCTCAGGATTGCTTCCCTAAGAAAAGAAATGTATATAAATATTGAAGAAGAGATTTAATTACAGAAAATGCATCAGAGCTACCATATATCTCTGTGATGAAAGCCCTCCCTGGAGACAGAAGTATTTGACAGAAAAATAAGCCTCTAATTAGTAAAGAACTATATTTATGCATAATAGTCATTTCATACAGGCAGAAAAATATTGTTATTCATACAACAAAAACTATGCTCAGACCCTAAAGCAGGGGTGGGGAACCTAAGGCCTGGGGGCTGGATGTGGCCCCTGGCTTGCCTGGATCCAGTCCCTGAAGCTTGGGACTCCTCCCCCAGCTTGGGGAGCCCGGACTGGCATTCCAGACCCCCCATGCTGTCCCCCTGTGCAGCCCCTGACTGATTTTTCTGTGGGTTGATGGCCCCGACCCAAAAAATGTTCCCCACCCCTGCTCTATGACATGAGTGAAAGCTAGCTGGCTGGTAGCTAAGAACAGACTCATTATTCACTTTGGAAGTGGTTTCTGTGCCACTAGGTGGGATAGTGCACCATGCCCAGTAGGTGTGTGGGTTACTCAATCACCGATTTCCTTGTCAGGATTCCTTGTGGAGCCCACTGTTTCCATTCCATAGCCCAAGGAGCTGCTGTTGGAGAATGTGAGAAACTCCCACTCTTTGAACTGAAGAGGTTCCCTTTACAGCCCTACTCATCTGTGGGTCTTGATCATCCTCATAGTTACATCATGGTGGGAGGGAATTCACTGCTGAAGAAACTGTAAGAGCAAAGTAAGAGCAGTATCTGACCCTCTGCAACATAGCAGTACAGTCATTAGCACTATGACCAGCACTAACAGTTATTTTGTATGATGTGCAGGGAACACAGTGTTAGGATAACATTTTTAAAATTGCCTTAAGTTCAACTGATTTTTTTCAAGGACTATTTCCCCCCAAAGTTTAATTAGGCATTTTATAATGGCATTACATTTTGTAATTGCTAATTACATACTCTAATTACCTAATTACACATTGTAAATATGTCATTACATAGATTTTCACCAAATTCATAATTATATTTAATTATACTAATTGCATCAATCTAAACTAATCAACTATAAAAATACAACTATAAAATATGACAAGGAAATGTCATATGAATTAAAGCTACAGAGGAAAAAATTGCGAGGATGATTCAATATTGCTGATGGACCCAAATCTCTCAAAAAATCAAAAGGAATTCTGGGTGCACAAGACATGCTGGACTGGGCCTCAAGCTGGTGAGAAATACTCACAAAAGCAACATACCAGACTGGTTTTGTTGGCAGCTGCCAATGAATCATGCCTTAACAGAGGCTCATATTAAACTCCAGAGGGCCCAGGTTTGCTTCTGCCTGCCGGAGTTACACTTGCAGTCTGAAGGGCTCTCTATACACTAGTCTGATTCTGACCTCACTCATGCCACTGCAAATCAGGACTACATCCACTGATGCCAGTGATGTAAATGTGTTCAGAATTTTGAACCATGTCTGAAAACTAGGGGGAAGATTCTCAACTGATTTCAGTGGAACTACATCGAATTAGATCAATGCAGTTAGGCCAAATGAGGTTCTGGCTCTAAAGGGGAATGGTTTTAAATTCAATTACAGCTAAGCTGGCTTCCAGCATGATTAGGTTGACAAAGTAAATAAGAATCATAGAATATTAGAACTGGAAGGAGACTCAAGAAGTCATCAAGTCCAGTCCCCTGCACTCATGGCAGGGCCAAGCACTATATCATCCCTGACAGGTATTTATTGTAGGGACATGTAAGGGTTAAATAACAACCTAGGCAACCATAACCTTGGTACTGGGGAAGAAAGGAAGAGGAATGTAATGCATACCCTACCTGTGAAAGTAGTGTTCTCTCCCCTTTCCTTTCCTTTTTCCAGCTACACACATAAATACGCGCCAGGTCATGATTCCTCTTCCGCACCATCTCCTCCGGTAAATTGCTGATGAAAGGAATTTGTGACTACAATTGCTACAGACCACTTGCGTGGTAAGCTTAATGTTGTAAACAGTAAATGGGGCAGGTATAATTACATTCATTAAATGCCTATTAGAATCCATTATATGGGCGTTCATACTATTAAATAAGGGTTTGGGGGGAGTTGTAAAAGATGTGTATTTACACATTCACTAAATAAAAGAGTGTGATGTAGTTAACTCAAGATTCACTTGAATGTTGGGGTTGAGGGGAACGAATATGCAATTAAGAAGCCTATTTACTCAATCCACCTCTGGTCTCTCTGCTCATTTTTCTTTCCAACATTTACCTATAGAATCATAGAGGCAAAGCTGCTTTCTGATCGGTATCAAAGATTGTCTTTGTTGACACAGCCAGTTCAAACATGATTTTTTAAAACTATTTTAAAACAGTTTGAACCAAACAAACCACACTGGAAACTGTGGAAAGAGTGTTTAAACACATTTCAGAGTTTTCTGACATTGTTTTCTGACACAGGGCCATAGATGGATTGTGAGAACCACTGAAGACTGGGTGGGGAGAGGAAGAGGGGGAGAAAATCAGACTTTACTGGGCGGTTCTTGTAATGCTGCAGAGAACTTCTTAGGAAAAGTGACTAAATCTCCCATTAATAAACCACCAACAATCCTGTGGGCAAATTCCATGAATGTTTGTGAGAGCTAAATGTAATTATTATGGATTGACGCCTTAGAGATTGACGCCTATTGTCACCTGTTGGTGAAATGGGAGAGGCGTGTCCAGAGATACTTGACTGCAGAGGGTCAGGGTGGTGACGTTACGTAGATGACAGTGCTATTTCCTGGTGAGCAAAAAGTGAGTTGATTGATTGGGTCATGCATAATTTTCATTTCCATTATGTGATGGTATGGGGGCATTCTGGTTAAAATTCAGTTAAATTTTGAGTTAAGAGCAATAAAATGCAGCTGACCTTGTTAGGAACTATAGGGATAAGACATTGACTGAAAGTGCCTGGAGTTGGCCTGACCAAGGCTGTTGTCAGTCATAGTTGAGTAAGGGAGCAGGAACAGATCTAGGGTAAGGACCTAGGGAATAGGAAAGAACAGAGGAAAAAATCCTGCTTCTGGGAATACCTGGAAGATGGATGAAGTTTCTATTGACATGTCTACAATAGGAAACAATTTCAAAATAAGTAAAATGGAAATAATAACTCATGAAATAACAAAATTGAAATAGTGTGGCCCCACTATGGGGGGGGGGGGGAAGCATTGAAATTCGTCAGAATTATTTTGAAATAGTGTGTTCGCACTGATTGGAGCATGCTTCGGATTAAGAGCCCCCAGAAGCACTCTGGGGAGGATCACTAGGAAGGCAGATACTTCCTGTGGCTGCTTGATCAGGCAAGCTGTGACATGTGCTTTTAGGGGCTCCTTTCTACGGCCGCATCTCACATGCCACTCCTCCACTGCCTCCTCCCTCGTGGGACACCAAATGGATACAGTGTGCTCTGGTTGCCCTTGCAGCTGCCACAGAACTGACACTATGGAACCAGAGCTGCTGCAAAGCAATGCCAGGCTCATGGGCCTTGTGCTGTGCCTCATGGTACGGTTCATCCAGACTGCCCACATGCTGCTCTAGCAGGACAACAACCAGAGGCCCTCTTCACTCAGATTTTGTCGCTCCTGCTGCTGCAAATGCCCCTCAATCCCCTCAACACTGCTGAACGCTGCATTTGGTGGAGGGAGACCAGTTCCAAGTGGTGGGACTGCATCGTCCTGCAGCGATGGGATGACCAGCAGTGATTCCAGAACTTCCATGTGGAAGGCCACCTTGCTGGAGCTCTATGAGTGGCTTGCCCCTCCCTTCAGTGACAGGACACCCGACTGAGACCTGCCATCCCCCTGCAAAAGCGCGTCACTACCGCCCTGTGGAAGCTCACTAAGCTGGATAGCTATTGCTCCATTGGAAACCAGTTCGGTGTGGGGGAAATCCACAGTCAGGGCCGTGCTCCTGCAACTAGCCAAGACCATAAACCACATGCTGCCACGGCGGGTCGTCACTCTGGGCAAGGTCAAGAGCATCGTCGATGGCTTTGCTGCCATGGGCTTCCCCAACTGCAGAGGGACCATAGATGGCATGCATATCCCCATCCTGGCCCCCAACCCCTTTGCCTAGGACTACATAAACAGGAAGGTGTATTTCTCCATGGTGCTGCAGGTCCGCGTGGACTACAAGGGATGCTTCACTGACAACAATGTTGGCTGATCAGGGAAGGTGCACGATGCCCACATCTTCCAGAACTCCTGCCTGTTCCAAAAGATGCCCAGTGGTGCATTTTCCCCCGACTGCACCATCAGAATCAGAGACATGGATGTGCCCATCTGCATCCTGGGCAATGCAGCCAGCCCCTTGCACCTTTGGCCTATGAAGTCCTACACGGGCAGTCTGGACCCCACCAAGGACCACTTCAATGCCAGGCCGAGCAGGTGCCGCATGGTAGGGAGTGTACGTTTGGCCATTTAAAGGGGAGGTTCTGGAGTCTCCCCACTTGCCCAGAGCTCAGTGAGTGAAACATCCCCTTCATGGTGGCAGCCTGCTGTGTGCTCCACAACCTTGGTGAGAACAAGGGGAAGACTTTCCTGCTATGGTTGGGGGCAGAGGCTGAATGTCGGGGCAGGGCTTATGAGCAGCCAGACCAGTGCCATTTGACAAGCACATCAAGGGCTATGCTCATCAGAAAAGTCTTAAGGGAGAGTTTCAGTCAAGACCAGCTGTGAAGAAAAGTTATAAGGGCAGTCATCCCAGGAGGCACTGTGTGTGAAGCCTGATCTCTGAGCTGACCCTGAAGGTCTCTGTTCAAACAAAGGTGACGTGCTATGAGCAAGGCCATATGTTGCCTAGACAGCAGGCGCTGTCCAGCAGGGGCACAGACATCCCATGGGACCATCGCGACATCCACATCCCAGGAACAAGCAGGCATGGGAAGGTGCTAGCCAGGCCAGGACCCTGCAGGCAGTAGGGGGGAGGAGAGGGTGGCTCAGCTTCCTTTCATATCCCGCACACGCTGGGCCCAGCAATGACAGCATCCCACAGAGAGAGAAATTCTATCCCTGCCTGTTGGAGGAGGGGGTGGGGAAAATTATAGAACTCACCTGAGGTGCCTCCCCTAGGTTCATCCAATGCCTGGGAGACATCCTGAGAGGGGAGGACCGGCTCTAGGGTGAAGAGCAGGTCCTGGCTCGCGGGCATGGTCATCTTGCTGGCCTCCTCCTCCTCGTCCTCTGCAAACCCACCCTTGTGGAGTCTGACACTAGGCATGTCCTGGCTGGATTCAATGACGATGGGGATGTCATTGAGCTGTTCATAGCAGCAACAGCTGTGTGGTGCCATCCCACAGCATCCGCTTTGCTCTCTGGCCTTGTTGTAGGCCTCCAGAACTCTTTTATTTCATCTGGACCTGGTGGAGGGTCTGGGTGTGGCATTTGTCAGCCAGGCAGGTGGCCAATACACGTCAGCATTGAAGTTTCTGGTGTGGAGATCCTGGAGGTTGGTCTCCTTGCTCCAGACCAGGGGTCTCCAAACTACGGCCCGCGGGCCAGATGCGGCCCGCGAGGCCCTCTCATCCGGCCCGTGGAGACCTTTTTGTCTACGGAAAAAACTTTTGCATCAAGGTACCTTTCAATCTTTGGAACAACATACCTGTGTGAACAAACATTTTCAAGAATGAAATACGTGAAGAACAATTTGAGAACAAACTTGTCCGATGATAATCTCAGGTCACTGTTGATGTTAGGGACAACAAATCTAAAGCCAGAAATGTCTGCTATTTTGGCATCCAGGAAACAATTTCACCATTCACACTAATACAGGTGTTCATGTGTAGTGTATCAATGTGTTATTAAATAATAACTGAATAAAATAATATTAAATAAATAATTAAAAACAACATCCATGTTTTGATTGTTTTTTATTTGGACCTCAAGTGTGTAGTCGGCCCCCGAACTGCTGTTTGATAGTTAATGTGGCCCTCGGGCTGAAAAGTTTGGAGACCCCTGCTCCAGACCTTGATGAGGTCCAGGATCTCCACACCAGGCCAGGCTAGTGCTCTCCTACATCCCTGGTCAGTGGCAACCGAGGAGTGCTGGCAGCTGTGGGAGGCTCAGATTGGGTCTGCCATGGCTGCATTGGCTGCTGCTGTATGGCATGAGGCTTGCCAAGCTGGCCACATGCCACGAGGCCTTTTCCAGCAGCCTGCTGTTTTAAGCACCGCAGGAGAAGGGCAGCAGTCTAGCTGGAAAGTGTGACCAGAGCAGCCACATGTGCAGTTGTGAGAGGCCTTTGGAGGCCAATTATTTTGAATTAGCAGCACTGGGTCATCCACACTAACACTATTTCTAAGTCTTTCAAAATAAGCCTTATTCCCTGAGGGTATGTCTACACTACAATGTTAGTTCGAACTAAAGGACGTTAGTTCGAACTAACATTCATAGGCGCTACACTAGCGCTCCGCTAGTTCGAATTTAAATCGAACTAGCGGAGCGCTTAGTTCGAACTAGGAAAACCTCATTTTACGAGGATTAAGCCTAGTTCGAACTAGCAAGTTCGAATTAAGGGGTGTGTAGCCCCTTAATTCGAACTAGTGGGAGGCTAGCCCTCCCCAGCTTTCCCTGGTGGCCACTCTGGCCAACACCAGGGAAACTCTACTGCCCCCCTCCCGGCCCCGGCCCCCTTAAAGGGGCACGGGCTGGCTACGGTGCCCGTGCCAGGTGCAAGCCTGCCAGCACCCAGCCAGCAGACCCTGCACCTGGCACGGCACAGAGCCACCCACCCGATGTCCCCCAGCCCACCCCCTCTTCCCGGGACCAGGCTGGTGGCTCCCGGGAGCTTGCCCGGGACCGCAAGAGGCGGGCACCTTCCTGAGCTAGTGCGGACATCGTGGACCTCGTCCACGATCTCCGCACTAGGCACAGGAAAGTGGCCGTCTAGGGCAGGAGAGCTGCCAGCCTGGCCACCCAGGAACAGGTGTGCATGAAAATCAAGGGGGTCCACTGAGACCCCCGACCCTGAGCCCTGAGCTTACAATGGCCGTCCTGGGTCAGACCAAAGGTCCATCTAGCCCAGTAGCCTGTCTGCCAACAGTGGCTAACCCTAGGAACCCTGGAGGGGATGGACCGAAGACAGTGACCAAGCCATTTGTCTCGTGCCATCCCTCTCCAGCCTTCCACAATCCTTGGGCAGGGACACCACTCCTACCCCCTGGCTAATACCACTCATGGACCCAACCTCCATGACTTGATCTCACTTCCCTTTCAACTCTGTTCTAGTTGTAGCCTTCACAGCCTCCTGCAGCAAGGAGTTCCACAGGTTAACTATTTGCTTTGTGAAGAAGAACAACTTTCTCTTTCTAGTTAGAAGCCTGCTACCCATTCCTTTCCTTTGGTGTCCTCTAGTCCTTCTTTATGGGAACTAATGAAGAACTTTTCTGTATGCACCCTCTCCACCCAACCCCTGCTTTTAGAGACTTCTATCCTGTCCCCCCTCCGTCTCCTCTTTTCTAAGCTGAGAAGTCCCAGTCTCTGTAGCCTCTCTTCATCTGGGACCTGTTCCCAACCCCTGATCATGTTAGTTGCCCTCCCCTCTCCCAGCCTTTCTCTTCCCCTCTCCCACCTCCTTTTCCCAGTCTCCCCCAGTTTTGTTCAATAAAGACAGATTCCATTTTTGACCACAATTGTCCTTTATTTTGTACATCAAGAAAAGGGGCTAGGGAAGCGTAAGTGGAAGGAGGTGAGGGGGGAATGGGGTACGAGCCCCCGATGATGAGGACTGGGCTGGCTCTGCGGGCTTCTGGGGGTGGAAGCTCTCCTGCAGCCCCCCAATTGCCCTCTCTCCCCAGATGGCAGCCTGCGGCAAGTGCAGCCGGGCTGATGGCCGAGTGCTGTGATGTGCCCAGTGTGGGTACTCCGGGCACTCCAAGCCAGGACTGGTTTTCAAGCGGGGCACCCCTGAGAACTGTCTGTCCGGGGTGGGGGTCGGGTCCCTTTAAGCGCAGCCCTCGGTTAGCCTGAGACAGCATCTGCACGCTCTAAGTCCTCCTCTGATGCCCTGCCGGCACTGCTTCCGGCCATCCTTAAGCCCTGTTCAGGGTCCACTCAATGTGGACATGCTAGTTCGAATTAGCAAAATGCAATTCGAACTAGTTTTTAGTTCTAGATGCGTTAGTTCGAATTAGCTTAGTTCGAATTAACTAATTCGAACTAAGTTAGTTCGAATTAGCGCTGTAGTGTAAACGTACCCTGAGGAAAGCAATGTGCAGATTTCCGTATAACTAGCCCATTATTTTGAAATAACAGGCTGGGTAGTGTGGCTGCTCCACTTATTATTTCAAAATAAGGGGGGTGTGGCGGGGTAGCCCCGCCCCTCCCGAGAGTCGCCGGCACGCCGCAGAGAGGGGGGGAGGACTCAACCCCCGGGACGGCACAGCCCGCCGCCTGCGGCTTCAGCGCAGGGAAGCCGGCGCCCCGGCCGGGGAACGAGCCGGGGCGGGCGGGGGCGAGGGAAGCCGCCGCGGCACGGACGGCCGCGCACGGGGCCGGAACGGGGGAACCGGCACCCCGGCCGGGTGACGAGCCGGGGCCGGCAGTTAGCGCTGGAGGGGGACGAGGGCGGGGTGACGTCAGGGAGACGTCACCTGACGCTCTACCCTGGGAGGGGCCGCAGGCAGACGAAGGCGCTGACGTCATCTGCCTGCGACCGGCGGCCCATTCAAAAGTGGCCGGGAGGCAGGCAAAGAGGGGAGACGCCGAGGAGACGTTTCCCCTGCAAGGCCCAGCGAGTGTAAGCTGGTGTTGGAGGCCCTGGGTGGGGGCCGAGGGAACACCCAGGTGAACCGCTTGGTTCCGGGGGGGAAGAAGTGGCCCAGGGCAGGGATGTGGACCCTGAGAGCAGGGGAGTTTAGGGGTCTCGACCCCCCCTGTTAGGTGGGGAGTTTTTCCCTCACCTTAGGGCCCTGGGCTGGGGTCCGGAGCGAGGGCGGGCCCGGACCCCCTTCCCCCAACCGCCGCGGGGCGCACACCGAGTAAGTTGCGTGCAGTGGCAAACAATGCTTTGGTGACTGAGGGGGCGGACATAAGCCCCCCCCGGGGGTCAATCCCCTACAGGGGGTTATTCTGAAATAACTCCCTAGTGTAGACCAGGGCTATCCAGAGACCTATATGTTACTTCTCCCTCCCTAAGGGTATGTCTACACTACCCTCCTATTTCAAAGTAGGAGGGTAATGTAGGCATACCGCACTTGCAAATGAAGCCCGGGATTTGAATTTCCCGGGCTTCATTTGCATAACTCGGGTGCCGCCATTTTTAAATCCTGGCTAGTTCGAACCCCGTGCCGCGCGACTACACGCAGCACGGAGTAGCTAGTTCGGATTAGGCTTCCTACTACTCATTCCACAAGGAGTACAGCTAGTTCGGATTAGGAAGCCTAATCCGAACTAGCTACTCCGTGCTGCGTGTAGTCGCACGGCACGGGGTTCGAACTAGCCAGGATTTAAAAATGGCGGCACCCGGGTTATGCAAATGAAGCCCGGGAAATTCAAATCCCGGGCTTCATTTGCAAGTGCGGTGTGCCTACATTACCCTCCTACTTTGAAATAGGAGGGTAGTGTAGACATACCCTAAGAGAGTGCTGAACAGTGAACAGTATAGAGTATTGACAGCTCAAGGCAGATTTAGCACAGAGGTCAGTTTCTAAGCCTGGGATAGAACTTGGGGTTTGACTTTTTGATAGTCATATTTTATACTAATATGTGTAAACAATGGACAAAGACACTGATGTTGCTGCTGCTGAGTCAGATGGGTTTGTTAATACAATGGGAACAGAAAAAGAGTTGAAGTGTTACTCAGGAGCACACTTTCCTATTATCTGAACCCCTATCTCAAGACAAAGTTGAGCAACACATTGGGAGGGGCACACAAGCGTGGTGGGGGCATAAAACACTGGAATGCCACAGATGTGTTCCTGATTGTAACACAACTTGACTTCTTACCCCACGCATTGGGTACAGAAGAGGTGGGATGAAGACCCTAGTCTGAAAATGGAACATGATCCTAAGCTGTAAGGCAGGGGAGGGGAATCTTTTTTGGGTCAGGGGGCCACTGACCCACAGAATAATCAGCTGGGAGCTGCACACAAAGGAGAAAAAATAAACAAAAAAACCCCTCTCACTGACGTGGCCCCTGACTGAGAAGGAGAAAGACATTCCCCACATTCCCCTCCCACACGAGAGCCTCGCGGGCCCAGGCAAGTAGATTTTCTGTGCTCCAGTGGAGCGGTGGGGGGTGCTGGAGCACCAGGGAGGGCTTCCCAATGATGGAGGGGCTGCATGCGGCCCCTGGGCCTGAGTTTCCCCCACCCCTGTTGTAAGGGATTGGACTGTGGCATGCTGTTCTGAGGCAAGGAGGCTGAGACACTAGGAAACAAGGCTCTGCAGTGTCAGAGCTATGGGATGCACATTTGCTGGAAACTAACCCCCATAAACATTCACATTATCTGCACTTCAGACTTCTGCTTCCTGTCTGCATGACAAGAACCAGGGGAGAGAATGAAGGGGAAGCCCTCTCGCAGACAGTAGTGGCAGTTTGGTGGCAACAGATGGCAGGAGCATCAAAGTGGTAGGCAGTGGCTGCAGCAACTCTTCTGAGGCCACTGATGGCTCAGAGTAGCGATGACACCTTGGAAGGGATGGGCAGCACAGCAGTTTTCACAAACTGGTGTGCAGAACTGCTCCTCTAAAAAGAAATCTGCTTTCTCTGGCTGTGAAGCAAGTCAAATCACAGTGTGGCAATCAAAAGGAGACAGCTAAAGCCAGAAAGGCTTGGGATGCCAGGGGAGGATTTATCAGAATAGAAACAAATACAAGTAATTGAAATGGGGGAGGAGGACCAGCAAACTTTCTGACAGAAGAAATACATGCTAAGTAAGGGTGATATGGGAACTACCAAAAATCAAATTTGCATTTACAAGAGAAATAAAAGTCCTTCAAAATTCTGAAGCAGAAATAAGGTTATCAAGATGTTTTGGTCATTATATAAAAAAAGGGAATTTTAAAAGGACTCACTTCAGTCTAAATAAAGAAGAAGAATTCAAGTAAACTGGCATAGAGTTTATCCATCGGTGAGTTTGCAGCAATAAAGGCAGTGAGGGAATAAACAGTGTGATTTACAGGCAGGAAGCTTCTGCAAAATTTACAAACTGTTGTTATAAAATGTCACCTTTTTATGATGCATTCTACCCAGGCTGCATATATAAATGGCACTGCAATGGAAAGAGTACCAAAGACACAGCACTATTCTGTTCTAAATGGCTACCTTTGGTTTTCACTTAGAATAGTAGCTGGGATTGATCATAAGATGATCCTGTTGCTAGATTGCTGCCATTATATTTTCTGTTTTGGTGTGTGCATTTGGTTTTTGGGATATTACCAGAAAAAATGTAAACGTTCTTAAGTTTCACATGTTCACTCCATGGCTATTTTGATTGAGCTTCTACACATGGTGGATAGTTGGGTTCATATTTTTGTTTAAAATTTGTTTATAACCATGACTAAAAATGAATTTGTCCAAGAGTAATATCTTACCAGTGAGCTATCCTTTCCTATTCTTGCTTGGCCTAAATCTATTCAAAGTTTGGAGGACTTGCAGGGCCAGGTCCAAATTATAAACCTTTATATGGGGATTTTAGCCCTCTGAGCTTATTTCTTGTAGGTTCCTCTGGACTTTTGTAGCACACCCCAGAAACTCACCTGGTGTCAATATTATTATAAATGTGGGCTGGTATGACATGGTGCAACTCACCACTGTGGCAATTCCTGCTGGTCACTCTGGGAATTAGCTCTGCTCAACGCTGGGGTGTCCTTTTCAAGCTGGTGTCTCCCTTGCTGTTACTTGTTAATGGCTCTGTCACCTGGGCTACGTCTACACTGGCCCCTATTCCGTAATAGGGATGCAAATGTAGCACTTGGGAATAGGCAAATCCGTGGGGGATTTAAATATCCCCCGCGGCATTTGCATTTTCATGGCTGCCGCTTTTTTCCGGCTTGTAGATAAGCCGGAGAAAAGCGCCAGACTGGACACGATCCTCCGGAAAATAAGCTCTTTTCCGGAGGATCTCTTATTCCTACTTGAAAGTACTTATCTACAAGCCGGAAAAAAGCGGCAGCCATGAAAATGCAAATATTTAAATCCCCCGCGGATTTGCCTATTCCCAAGTGCTACATTTGCATCCCTATTACGGAATAGGGGCCAGTGTAGACATAGCCCTGGTGTTAGGACCCACGTCCCTTCCAGACTGCAGTGCCCTTCCCTCTGGGTACTGCCCCACAGCAGCACCCCCACGCTTTGGAGTCCTCCCTCACAGGGAACGTCCACAATCACCTATATCCACTGCCAGTGATCTACTGCCAGTTGTCATCTAGCCCCTTACCTCAGGGGCAAACTGCAGTCTGACATGGTCACTCATCATAGGCAAGGGGGTGTGGACCTGCTGCCTTTGCCTATCCTGGCTGCCTCCCTGCAGCCCTAGTATCCCTCAAGCCCCTGCCGCTGGGCCTCAGGATGGGACTACTCAGGCTGGAGCTCTCCTGGCTCACCCTGTCAATCAGGTCAACAGCGTATTAGACTTGGTGCCTTAAACCCAGTTGACTTGGGCAATGGAAATAATTCTAGTTTCTTGACTCTTATGAGTCCGACTTGAATTATGAAGTAGTGATATTTCTATGTCCGAAAGTTCATTAGAATAGGGGGATGACCGGCATCCGTTATGCACCACTATCTAAAATCTGGGGAGATACTAGAGGTAGTTCAGCTTACATCTTCACAACTCACTGTCTCCTGAATGCTGCACCAAAACCAGATGTGAGTTTGAAGAAATCAGTGTTCAGCTAGCCATGCTCTCAGGCTACATCTAGATTACACAGTTTTTCCGGGATACCTCTGGTATCAGGGAACGCGGGAACGCATTTGCTCTTCCACTTTTTTTGCCGAAGAGCAAACCCGCTATTTTGGAAACCCCTGTATTCCTCATTCCATGAGGAATAAGGGGGCTTCTGAAAGACGGTTTTTTTCTGACATTTGGCTCAGTCTAGATGGGCCAAATGTCGGAAAAGCTTCTTCTGACAAAAGAATTGGAAAAAGCTATGCAAAACATGGAGCACATTTTGCATAGCTTTTTCTGAAAAAAAGCAGCAATGTAGACCAAGTCTCAGGCTACACCAATGGTTCTCCACCAGGATTACACATACTTTTGGGGGAGTGCAGAGGTCTTTCGGAGGCTACATTGACTCATCAACATATTTGCCTAGTTTTACAATCTGCTACATGAAAAAAGGACTAGAGAAGACAGTACAAACTAAAATTGCATACAGTGACTTATTTATTCTGCCATATGTATTATACTGTACTAAGTACAATATTTATATTCCAATTGATTTATTTTATAATTATATGGTAAAAATTGAAAGTAAGCAGTTTTCATAACAGTGCGCCATGATACTTTATGTCTGTTTTTGTAAGCAAGGAGCTTTTAGGTGAGGTGAAACTTGGGGTATGCAAGACAAGTCATACTCCTGGTCCAGACACATGTCAGTTAGTTTGCGAAGTCTGATAGAATCATAGCACAACATGGTATGGCCACAGGCTAATTTCTGCAACTGAATAAGCCTAGCATAGACTCCAAGGTCACCTTACGGGAAGCTTTGAAGGCCATGCACAGAAGATGTATTAAATGTGCCTCAGAGAAGGAAAGGCAAAAGACTGCATTATGCTAAGAGCAACAACAACAAAATCACAAACAAATATCTAGGCCTGACAATTCCAACCTGAGTGAGAGGGATGGGTTAATTTTAATGTAGATGATCAATTAAAAAACATCAATGTAAAGACACTCTTGCTTCTCAGACAAGGAGAATTTTTGCTGGTTAAAAAACAAAAATAACAAAAACCAAACCACCGATCTAAACAGCAATATTTTTTAAGAACAGGCATAACAAGCAAATTGCTTACTAAGGAGATTAAAAACACCACAGTTTTTGTGACCTTCCTTTTTTTTTTTTACAGATCTTTAGAAAACTGATTATTGGCTTGGAAGATGTTTTGAAAAACTCAATTTCAGATATCTATTCAAGATTTATTCGTTTTTTTCAGAATTGGGCTTTTTGTAAGCTTTAGTATAACATATGGAAAGAATGGATACTCATTGTATTGACGGAGAAGTTAGTCAAATGATCAGGGAACTGTCTGCTGTTGTTTGTTGGGCTTATCTTGAAGAATCTGATGCCTGGGTACTTGTCTGGCTCTGTCAATCTGTTTTTTCACTTCTCCGGGTGGGTATTTAAGTTTTAAGAATGCCTGATAGAGATCCTGTAGGTGTTTGTCTCTGCTTGTGGTACTGGAGCAAATCCGGTTGTATCTCAGGGCCTGGCTGTAAACAGTTGATTGGATAATGTCTTCTGGATGGAAGCTAGAGGCATGTAAGTAAGTATGATGGTCAGTAGGTTTTCAGTATAAGGAAAAGTGGCTATCATTTAATTGTACTGTAGTGTCAAGGAATTGAATCTCTTGTGTGGACTGGTCCAGGCTAAGGTTGATGGTGGGGTGTAAATTGTTGAAATCCTTGTGGAATTCTTCAAGGGTCTCCTTTCTGTGGGTGCATATGATGAAGAGATTGTCAATGTAGCATAAGTAGAGCCAGGATACTAGGGGTTGAGAGCTGAGGAAACGTAGTTTGAAGTCAGCCATAAAGATGGTGGCATACTGTGGGGCCATGTGAGTGCCCATAGCTGTGCCGCTGACTTGAAGATATAAATTGTCCCCAAATTGGAAATAGTCGTGGGTAAAAATAAAATACAAAGCTCAGCCACCAAGTGTGCAGTAACATCATCAGGGACAGTGTTCCTGACAGCCAACAATCCATCATTGTGTGGGATCTTGGTGTAAAGAGCTTCTACATTCATGGCAACCAGCAGTATTCTTGCTAAGATTTTCCATCCATGAACGGAGTTAATTTTGCCTTGTGCACCAACAATGAGATCATGTTTTCTTGTTTGGATGTGTGCCACTGCGGCACCCCCCAGTGCTATGAAAATTGGTGTTTTTACCACAGAGTAACTAACATGCATTTGCTATCCCATTGTAAAAACATAGTGAGACAGGACACTGTACTTTCATAGATGAAGGAAATGTGGTGCTCCCCTCTCAAAAGTGCAAAGGAGTGATGGAATAATTCATTTTAAAAATGTCTTTGATTTTGTCAGCACAAAACAGTAAACTTATTGGGAAAAAGATCTCCACTGAAATGTACCATATAAATATGTACCATACAACAGAATATAAAATTAAAAGGAAAAAAGATGTATGCAACAAATGAAGTAAAAAAGTATGTGTTTCAGTGTTTGCGGGATGAGGAATTACTTGCACAAACAAGAATTCATAACAAATTTTCAATTGATGGGGGTGGAAGGCATGTTACTAGAAGTCCAAAACAGTATTAAATATTATAGAAATGTACTTGTATATGGATTCTCTGAGAGAGGAAACTGTACATCCATGTAGCTAGTGCACCCTAAAGACTCAGAAAAAAAGCAAGCATCACCCAAATCTTTTTTATTTATTGTATCTACATGACTTTAAGGTGCATAACACATTATCTTTTAATTCTTGTGGTTGTCTGTCTTGGCTGTGTATTTATGTTTAGTAAAAATTATAGTAGAAATTCGCCTTTGCAAAGGATTCCATTGAAGATAGAATATTATCCTTAGGCCAGATTTTTAAAGGTATTTAGGTAACTAGTGGGATTTTCAAAAGCATCTAGGTGCTTTCAACCTGGTCTTTAGTGAACAGTTATATACGCAAGTGGTGACATGTGAAAAAGCACTAAAGTGCTGTCCAGAGAATCAAAATAAATTCACAAAGGGCATCTTATTGTCAGATCAAAGAAAACGGAAGTAAATTTTGACACCAATCCAGAAAGTCCATCAGCCTTTAAATCAAATAATCCTAAGGAATACATTTCTGCTACAGAAAAACAAAAATGTAGACTCAAAAGTTATCGTCACAATAAAAACCAGAAGAGTTTATATTAGGAATTTATTTTAGATGATTATTTGCTTTTAAAATCTAAGTTAAATAGCAGTCCGTCCTCTATCTGCACCATGTTTACAAATGTAAATGATGAAGGGCAAAGACTAATAAGAGCATTCTTTGAAGAAGTAAATTAAGGAGACCCTAGTGGGACTTGTCATCAGAAAAACAGCAGACCCAAGTCTGTCAATTGCCATGAGGCTTTAGGCAGCCCTGTCCGTGGAGGATGGATTGTTTTTAACACTACAACAAATGAGGCTCACCAACTGCCGGGCTGGGGGATCAGTACAATATTTACCCAACCCAGTCCCCTTGCAGCTCAGTGCAGAACTGCAGCTGGAGCGGAGCTGCCCTAACCCAGCTGCCTAGAGCCTTCAGCCCGGCTGAGTAGTGCCCCAAGCCCCTCGGCTTCGCCTCGCCCTCTTCTCCTGCAACTGGCTTGCCTTCTGGCCTGGGCTGGGTTGCCACTGGGACCCTCCTTGAACCAGTCCCAGGGGTGGGCTATCTCTGCCCGGCTGGGATTCACTGGAGGACATCCCGTTCTGGTCCAGCCTGTAGCAGAACTCAATGAGTGGCAGAAAGTCAACCCCAGTGTGAGGGGAGAAGGCCATGCAGCCACTCAAGTGTCTGTGGCTGGCTCCTCATCCTACCTAGTAATGGGGCTCATCCCGTCCCTGCTCAGCTCGGGGCACCTGGCACCATGCTGCTACCCAGGCCAGCACCCTTCACCCTCAGCTGGGGCTGCCAGAGCAGTCACAAGCCACCTGCCACATGGCCATCAGAGCAGCTGCAGGCCGCCTGTCACACAGCCCTGGCTCTGGTCCCAGCTGGGGCCACCGGAACAGCCACAGGCCACCCTCCATGTGGCCCCAGCTCTGGCACTGGCTGGGGCCACCCGAGTAACCATGGACCGCTCATCATATGGCTGCTGGAGCCACTGTGGGCCACCTGCCATGTGGCTCCAGGTCTGGGGCCGCTGGAGCAGTTGTGGGCCACCTGCCATGTGGCTCCAACTCTGGCCCCAGCTAGGGCCACCAGAGAAGCTGCCCCTTGGTCCACAGCTGCAGCTCTGGGAAAGAGCCACGTGGCCCTGCCCTGGAACAGCTGAGCAGCCACCGTGCAGCTCTGCTGAGGAGGTGGGAGGGCCTCCAATTCTTGGTGCGTGCCCACGTAAGCGTGCACCTAAAAGGGAACACTTGTGGCCAGGATGGTGTTTTCAGGAAAATTACTGATGTTCTGGAGTTTCCTTAGGAAGTCAGTGGTGTCTCAAAGGTAGCTAGGAATGCTGGTAGCATCGGGTCTGAGGAGAGAGTCAACACAAGCAGATAATCCGGCTGTAAGTGTGCCAATGCTTGAGATGATGGGATGTCTGGGATTTCCAGTTCTGTGGATCTTGAGTAGCAGATAGAAAACTCCTGGTTGGGAATTTGGAGGTCTGTTAGTATAGATTTAGCCCCGAGTAGTAGTAGGGAGTTTCATGAGCAGATGATCTACTTATTTTTGGTATTCTTTAGTGGGATCAGAGGGAAGAAGCCTGAAGAATCTGGTGTCGGTGAGTTGTCTGGCAGCCTCCTGTTCATAATCTGTTTATTTATAATGACTATTGCGCCCCCTTGTCAGCCTGACAGACAACTCACCAACACCAGATTCTATTGGCTTCTTTCCTGTGAGCCCACTAAGGAATACCACCCCCACGCCACCAAAAAAAAAACAAAAACAAAAACTAGAGTATCTGCTCATGAAACTCCTGCTACTACTTGGGACTAAAACACACTGAGCTGCTCAAGTAAGGCTATCATTCCTCATAAATCTCTCCTGATTCATTTCCTACCCAACTCTCTGTGCCTCTCTAGTTTTGGGCTCTCAGTCTCCCCCCCTTGGCTGTGTCCTAGACTGGCAAGTCTGCACTGATCTCCCCCAGATGGTGTTGACATCCTGGTGCTCAGGCAGTCCCTCTTCTGTCAGTGGTCAGCCCAGACTGAGCTGCTCTGCAGGTCTTTATACCAGATCACCAGCTGGAGCATGCCAGCAAAGTTGAGGGGGCTGGGCCTCCTTTGCTAAGTGATCAGGGTTAACTCTTGCAGTACCAGTGCAGGGTCAATATGCCCTGTCACAAGAAGAAAACCAGAAGGTTGATTAATGGGTGAGATAAAAAGTTGAAGGATTTCTAATGTTCCCTGATCTTAGAACTTCCATTAGCAGCCCTGATTGAATTGACTTCAACAAAGGCACCAAATAGAAGGCAGAAATAAATGACTTGAATCCAACCCACTCCACTGCAGTCTGCAACATAATATATTGTTAAAAAAAAAATAGAAAGAGGAACTGAGGCATCCCTTCTTCCTTCGAAAAATGGTCACATAACAGGGATTTTAAATGCCTTGCTGATGTTACTTGTCTTCTTCTCCAACTTCTGACTCTTTTCACATATTGCTTTATTCCCTAATAGCATCTAAGAACATTAAAAATCAGGACCTTTAGACCCCCTGCTAGTATAATAAGATTTGTTTCCTGTTCGCACAAGTGTTTCTGTGCTTGTAGAGTGAGGGGTGGGGACAGGGTGAAGTATTCGTTCTAGCTAGGTGGCTGCTAAGAACGCAGAATATCATTTGATTCTAAAACCTTGAGATGTCTTTCAGATGTACTCTTCATTTCCTAAGGATTTCTTTTAGGGTCACAAGTAAGGACCATATTTAACATCATTTGGCAACTCTGGCTGGTTGACTTGTGAGGAAAATCTACATCAAAGAAAAAGAACTAATATACTTGTTACTCTCAGGAACCTCTGAAATTTTGGAGACTGAGATAAAATAGGGTATGGGGCAGAATCATTACTCAATGACTACATCAGATCTTACAAAAATACATGCTTATAGCCACTTATTACAGTAACTACAGTTTATTAAAAAAGGGAGAGTATTGGTTAAAAGAGTATAGGTTACACTTATAGATATGAATAATTCTTTTAGGCCAGTTTCATAATAGAGATTGTGAACCTCAGAGCTGCAAAAAGTTCTTTCAGAATTAGTTTCATAGGTAGAGTTAAGGGTTCAATTAATCATGGAGCTGCTCTCAGCTATTCAAAGAGGGCCGTGCAGCAGGCATTTTTCTCAGTGGCCTGTGGGGAGCAGGCAGACAACCTGCTTAAGACTCCCCGCTGCGTACATGGACTGGAGCCGGTGGCATCACTGGCCAGATCTGATCTCTGGGCCATATTCTGCCCAGGGCTGCTGTAAATGAACATTTCCTGATATGCTAACACTTGAGTTCAGGCAAGGGGTATTCCATGTTTTGGAAGGGCCCACATTGTAGTATCCTGAATTTGCCTTAAGGTTGTTTTATTAGTGAATTATAGTCAAATTATAGCTCAGTATCTCCAGAGCCTAATGGTGTTTCCATTCTAGCAATAAGACAAATACTGGATGAATGAAAAGTGGGCTTGGAAGGACCATAATGACAATCTCATTTTAGAATTCCCCAGTCATCAATTTATCTATCCCAACGGTGACAGACAGATAAAACATAAGTTGACAGTAGGGCTGTATTTTAGTTGTCTGAGAGGATTCACTTGCCATCTACAGAAATTCCCAATAAATCTATATTTAGTTTCCTTCAAATTCCATCACTTGGTGGAATTGCTTCTATACAGTAAAGTTAAACAGTGAGGTATGAAGAACATTAATCATTACATTATGAACAAAGGAAGAGCTACAGTAATAGGATATAATTTTCAGGACTATAATTGGAGAATAATCAAACACAAGATTTTTTATTCTCATTTCATTTATATCATTTTACAGTGCTGTATCTCCATTGATTTTAATAGAACCACTTCTTATTTTTACATAATTGAAAGGAGACTCAAACTCAAGAAATCTATGGGTGCAAATTTAAAGGCAGAAGCTATATTAATATGCTAAGAAAAATGATCTTGTTGCCAGCATGCTGGAAAAGACATCATACTTCACTCACAAAAGCACTCCTTTTCATAGACTAACATTTCTCTATCTCATTTCCCAGTTCCCTTTTTGAATGATAAAAGTAACAACAGTGGCTCATTTTGGGGTAGGCGTTCCTACTATTATTCTGTTTCTGCTTCATTTTTTAAAAATATGCGGGGAAAAGTGTTCTGAGTTACTGATAGTTAAGTTTCTGTGACTTCTTGAGAGTTATCTAGTCCTATGATATGGTTGGGGTCCACTTTTTATTTATATTTTTTAGCAGGGGAACTAATATTTGCTTGAGGGTTTTAGTACAAAGCTACTGATTGGTATTTCAGGAATCTCTTTTTGATTGTATTTTATTCATGGTATCTTTGGAATTTGAGTTAGAAAGACCCCCGTACAAGCACTTTTAGCATCTTAGTTAAAAATACTGCTTTCTTATCAGTTGAATAAGACTAAAATCCAGTTGGAGCTCTCCTTTGTGCTGCTTTTAATTTATGGTATCCTTACCATTTGTTTTAGAACAACAAACCCGTTACAAGTCTTTCAAGATACTAATCTAGTAAGCACTCTTAGTAGGCCAAGCTTGGAATCCAATCTGAGGTCTTAAATTCCAGCCTCATAGAAAGTATTCTAGCTATAACCAGAATTGTGTTGCAAGTTGTAAGGTCCTGTTTCCAGTCTGTGTTCAAGTGGGAGTCTTGGAATGGAATGAGAATTGGATCTGAATTAATTTTCTCTTTCAAAGGGGTTTGCTTCTCAAGGTATGCAGTATTATTACGTATGTTCAATGAGGGGAAAATTTGACTGGCCATCTTGAATTATTGGGGTATCTGATATAATCAAATGGTTCAGGAAATGTTGGCCAAATTTTTCTTGTAAAAACCAACACTTATTGGGCTTTTGAAATTAAAACTTCTAACGTGGTATTCCTGTTTCACAACAACATTTAAAAACATTTTATTGGAAAGCTCTAGAAAAAGAAAAATATATTACTGATTGTACTTCTATAAGAGCTGGCTTACATATACATTTACTGGAGTTGATGGAGCTATAACTATACCATCTGAGGATCTGTCTGGCTAATCCTGATATGCTTAAAATGGATGAGCGGCGAGGAGTCCTGTGGCACCTTATAGACTAACTGAAGTGTAGGAGCATAAGCTTTCGTGGGCAAAGACCCACTTCATCAGATGCATCTGACGAAGTGGGCCTTTGCCCACAAAAGCTTATGCTCCTACACTTCAGTTAGTCTATAAGGTGCCACAGGACTCCTCGCCGCTTTTGCAGATTCAGACTAACATGGCTACCCTTCTGATACTTAAAATGGATGAACATTCATATTCTAAATTCTCCCCCTTTGTAACAGGGCAGCTGCCCTGTACTGGCCCCTTAAGAGCCAAACCCCAGCCTGGAGCAGGCCCGGGGAGTTCAGCCCAGCTGGGCGGCGTTGGCCAATTAAGGCCCAGCTGGGGGCTATAAAAGGAAAGGGCTGCTTCAGCCAAGGCAGTGTGAGCCTGGCTGCCGAGGGAGCAGGACGCTCTCTGGAGCTAGGGCAGGGCTAGAGAGTCAGGCTGGGCCAGGACGCTTGGACAGCCGACCGGCCAGCCTGCTAGGCCTGTGGCAAGAGTGTGAGCCTGGCTGCTGAGGGAGCAGGATGCTCTCTGGAGCTAGGGCAGGGCTAGAGAGTCAGGCTGGGCCAGGACGCTTGGACAGCCGACCGGCCAGCCTGCTAGGCCTGCGGCAAGAGTGTGAGCCTGGCTGCCGAGGGAGCAGGACGCTCTCTGGAGCTAGGGCAGGGCTAGAGAGTCAGGCTGGGCCAGGACGCTTGGACAGCCAACCGGCCAGCCTGCTAGGCCTGCGGACAGGCCTGCTGGAGAGACACCAAACCCCCGGAAGGGGGGCTCAGAGCGAGTGACTTGGGCACTGCCGGAGGGCAGTGTGGCGAAGAGAGCAACGCGACCAGAAGATTCCAGAGGGGAAACGCCACGTGAGCGGAGGCCTGTGCGGGCGGAATGGACTGATTCCGGGGACAGACGACGGACCCCCGCTACGGTGGTGAGTGACCCTCTCACACCCTTCTTGATCTACATATAAACCTAGTAAAGCTTATGGGCTTGATGAAATGTCATTGAAGTGCTGCTGACCTCTCCTTAAAATAGAATACAGAAAAACATTTCCTTCAAAGATTAAAATAGGGCACAATTGAAACATTCCTAACAGTGCTACATTTTAAATATTGTGAAAAATAAATTGATTGTATGCTTACTTATGACTTAATATACAAATATAAATTTCTAGAAGATTTACCTGGAATTGTTTGTGTCAGTAATATTGCCATACAAATGTCTGTGTGGGGAGATGTGAGTTTGAAGAAGGGTGCTTTGGGAAGTGTGAGGCCCATGTGGGACTGAGTATGAGGGATTAAGTATGCAGGCTGCCTTTAGGAGCAGAAAAATATCTGGGGATTACAGTGGATGAGGAGCTGGATATAAGTCAACAGTGTGTCCTTGTAGCTAAGAAGGCTAGTGACATATTAGGGAGCATTAGCAGGGGCATTGCCAGCAGACCTAGGAAAGTGATTATTCCCATTTGGCATTGGTGAGGCCACATCTGGAGTATTGCATCCAATTCTGGGCCCTCCATTACAGAAAAGATGTGGACTTGATAGTAGCCTGAACTACCTGAAGGGAGGTTACAAAGAGGATGGAGAGAGACTGTTCTCAGTGGTGACACATAACAGAATGAGGAGCAATGGGCTCAAGTTGCAATGGGGGAGGTCTAGGTTGGATATTAGGAAAAACAATTTCACTAGGAAGGTGGTGAAGCACTGAAATGGGTTATCGAGGGAGGTGGTGGAATCTCCTTTCCTAGAGGTTTTTAGGTCCAGGCATGATAAAGCCCTGGCTGGGATGATTTAGTTGCATTTTGTTTTGCATTTAGCAGGGGGTGGGACTCAATGACTTGAGGTCTCTTCTAACCCTATGATTCTATTATAATTAGTTCACCACTTTATCACTGGAAAGAGGAGATACACCAGGTTTTGTAAGGTTTGCTACACACTTCATACCAACTCACTGCTATAGATAAACAGTGAAAGAAGTGCATCCTGATCCATTCTACTGGGGCCAGAACTCCCCGCTGTGTCACCTGGTCTCCCCACAAATCCATTGGGTTGCCTGTCTCCCCAATATGCTCCTGCCCCATTGCCAGACCGCGCTGTTCCTGGACTCTGTGGTCAGACCATACCAGCTGCCATGCTGGACCATGGATGTTGCTGGACCAGGGACTCTCGGTTAAGGGATTGTTACTGACACCTGGTGGGAAATGTCACATGACTAGAATGCTCAAATCACTGAATACACCCTAGTTAGGAAAGACAGATTCCTCAGAAAGCAAGAGGGGTAATCTACATCTGAGATACCATTACGTGCTTTAGTGTTATTGACAATTCAGGACAGTAGCTGGGATGCTTATGAGTCAATGTACTAACTGATAAATGACAGGATGAGGTACCAGTGGGCAGGAGGGTCAATCATTGCCCACAAGGATGAGCAGCTCCTTGAACATCTTGCTATAATGTGTAGAAATAACATTGTGTTATCAACTGAGATTTCAGTCTTGGGAACACAGACAGAATGTTTCCTGCTGCCACTAAGAAAATGTCCTTAGAGTTTTTAAAAATTATAGATGATAATTTTCTAATTCAAAAATATTGCATCAAGTATGAGGACGAGACCATGAGTCATAAGCCTCTGTATCAGAGGCCTGCTATGAGGCAGGGCCTGCTCATAGAATCTGGCCAGAGCAGAGCTGATAGTACAGACATACACATTCCTAAAAAGCGCTAGTCACAGATTACTCATGCATACACAATCTGATATCAAATGGTACCAGCACATCCAAGTGTTAAGAGTGGTACAAAAAAATTTTCCCCGGGGATAACAGGAACACACAGTGACACCTCCTAAAAGATAAGAGCAAGATAATAGTAAGTTAAAGAGATGTTTTGATGGAACCAGCATGTACAAGGGCCAGTAACTATAGTACCTATGTTAGAGGGGCAGTACTTTAAATTAGTGTATAAAGATGTATCTCAGTGGAAGTGTCTTTGTCCATCCTCGCAAGGAACAGAAAGACCTGCCATTCACAGAGCTGGTCCACTATTACGGGGACACAAGTATTACTAGGCCAGTAGAATCTGTGGGATACTAGTACAGTGCTTCATTGACAATAAAGCTGGCTAGATGCCTTCATCCCTTAATGGACTTGTGGTCCTTCAACAGTTTTCTTGAGATCTGCCATGCTGCTGTCTGCCCAAAGCTAGGGTGGCACACAGAAAGAACCCACACAGCCCAAAATCTCATCATACTATGATCTACAACCACTGAGCTGCTAAGACAATGAGCTGTCTTCTGTCATGATCTAACATGACAGAAAACTATAGGCTAGGAAACTCCATTAACCCATCCCTGCAAATATCCACAGTTTTATAAGTGTAACCCCCTCTTTCCTTCCTCGGTTACTCAGGAGCAGGCCATGCTCATCTGTGTGCCTGAGTGCCTGATGGTTTTAACATTAAAGGAGATCCTTTACAAAGGTGGTGCCTCCACCTGGCTGGCTCCAGTACACACTTAATGGTGTGCCTCGGGAGTCTCCAGGAATAAACTCATTTCAGTAATTATTTGGATCTAACTCCAAAACAACAATTATAAATAATATACATCTAATTAATTAAATTAGAATTAACATACCTTTATTTAACAAAGTAAAGAAACAGGATTTAACAGACTAAAAGTGAATAAAATCAGCTACAAAAGTACACAGAAATAAGGGAAACTTATCTAACTGGCATTTGCCCTGCCACCATGTATCCCACCCCAGAGCGTGCACTCCTCTGGATCTCAGAGTCCCAGATGCTTGCGTGGGCGCGCTTGCAGCCAGAGTGGAGACATCACTGTGCAGATTGTGTGTGGTGTCTGTCCAGGAAGCAACAATTGCAAAATCCCTCTCCCACTGGAGCAGGCCCCACCAAATGCAGAAGTTCTGGTTTACTGGGCAGATCACTCTGCTTCTCTTTGGACCCAGAGTCAGATTGTCCTCTGTGCAAACAGAACTTTCCCAAACATCCACGGTTACTCACAGTACCTTCTATCCAGTCTCTTATCAGTCACAGGCACAGCCAGGAATCTCTCCCTTCAGGGACAATCACCAACAGCCCCAGAAGCAGCCTTCTAGATCAAAGCCCAAGCAGGCTCTCAGCAGGAAGCTCTAGCTTCCAGCAGCAGCTCTTGGACTGGAAAAGGCTCCGCACCAGTAATTGGGCTCCTCTCTCCAAACTGGCCCTCCAACTCTCTCCCTGTACTGCCTGGAAGACAGCAACATTTTCCTTCCTTTTTTCTCAGGGCCTCATGGGCGTTGTAGTCTCTAGGGCTAGACTGCAGCACCACGGATCTGCTTTTTTATTTCCCCCGGTGGGTAATTGAGATTTACAAATACTTGGTAGAGGTCTTGAAGTTTCTGGTCTCTGTCAGTGGGATTAGAGCACATGCGGTTGACTATAGGCGATGACTAAGGGCTTGACTATAGGCGATGATTCGTATGGTGTGACCTGGATGGAAGCTGGAGGCATATAGGTAAGTGTAGCAGGCAGTGGGTTTTCTGTAGAGAGCGGTATTTAATTTTCCATTAGTGATTTGTACTGTGGTGTCCAGGAAATGCTCTCTACAGAAAACCCACTGACTGCTACACTTTATAAGCTTTTGTAAATCTCAATTATCCACCGGGGGGAAATTAAAGAACAAATTGAAAGAGCCAGACGAATATCCAAAAACCATCTACTTCAAGATAGGCCCAAGAAAACCAACAATAGAACACCACTTGTCATGACCAATAGCCCCCAACTTAAACCCCTCCAACGCATTATCAATAACCTACAACCTATACTGGAACAGGATACTACACTCTGAAAGGCTCTGGGGGACAGATTCATAGTCTCCTATAGGTAACCACCTAACCTCAGGAAGATTCTTACCAGCAACCACGGGACATACCACATTAATACCAACCCTGGAACTTCCCCTTACAACAAACCCTGTTACCAACTTTGTCTACATATTTACTCTGGTGATACCATCTCTGGACCTAACACATATTCCTGTTCATCCAGAAATATAAATTTATGCCATAATGTGCCAACAGTGTCCTTCTGCTATGTATATTGGACAGACTTCTCAGACACTTCGCCAAAGAATTAATGCCCACAAATCAGACATCAGACATCTTCACAAGAAAAAAACAGTTGCTTTTCATTTCAACCTACCTGAACATAGTCTTAATGCCCTTATTACGTGCATCTTACTTCAAAGAGACTATAACACCAGATTACAGAGGGAAACTTCAGAACTTTTATTCATGCTTATATTGAACACTTTATGAATGGGCCTTAACAAAGATGCTAATTACCTTACCCATTACAAAGATAGCTTCCCCACTTATCTCCCCTGATTAGCCATTCATTGACTCATAAATAGTTATTACCTCCCTCTCTTCTCTCCCTCATCCCATCTTCTGTAGTAAATCTGATTTGTCAGTTTAATAATGTGTTCACTTTTTTCACTGTACAGACAGTCCCCGAGTTACACGGATCCGACTTACGTCGGGTCCGCAGTTACGAACGGGGCCCTCCCTCTCCCTGGTCTCCAACAGACCAGGGAGAGGAAGCAAAGCGGCGGAACACGCGGGCAGCGGACAGGGCTGTCCGCTGCCCACGTGCTCCGCGGCTTTGCTCTGCTTTGCTCTGCTTTGCTCCCCGTCCCCCTGGTCTGCAGACCAGTGGGACGGGGGGCAAAGCAGAGCAAAGCCACGGAGCACGCGGCCAGCTGACAGCCCAGACGCTTCTGGGCTGTCAGCTGACTGCATGCTCCACGGCTTTGCTCTGCTTTGCTCTGCTTTGCTCCCCGTCCCCCTGGTGTGCAGACCAGGAGGATGGGGGGCAAAGCAGAGCAAAGCCGCGGAGTACGCGGCCAGCAGACAGTCCAGATGCGTCTGGGCTGTCCGCTGCCCGCGTGTTCCGCCGCTTTGCTCCCCGTCCCCCTGGTCTGCAGACCAGGGGGACGGGGAGCAAAGCAGAGCAAAGCCACGGAGCCCGAGGGCAGCAGGAAAGCCACGGCACGTCTGGGCTGTCCCGCTGCCCCCGTGCTCCACGGCTTTGCTCCGGACGCCTGTGGTACAGCAGCTGGGGCGCTGCCGGTTGGTCCCGTAGCGCCGCTCTGGGCGCTACTGGACCAACCCGGCAGCACCCCAGCTGCTCTGCCCTAGGCGTCCTGATTCAGCCACTGCTGGTCAGTTTCAGCAGCGGCTGAATCAGGACGCCTGGGGCAGAGCAGCTTGGGTGCTGCTGGGTTGGTCCAGTAGCGCCAAGGAGCGGCGGCGCTACTGGACCAACCCAGCAGCACCCCAGCTGCTCTGCCCCAGGCATCCCCAAGTCAGCCGCTGCTGAAACTGACCAGTGGCTGACTACAGAAAGCCCCTGCCCCGGGCTTCCTGGAATCAGCCGCTGATCAGTTTCAGCAGCAGCTGACTTGGGGATGCCTGGGGTTCTTAAGTTGAATCTGTATGTAAGTCAGAACTGGCGTCCAGATTCAGCTGCTGTTGAAACTGATCAGTTTCAGCAGCGGCTGAATCTGGACGCTAGTTCCGACCTACATACAGATTCAACTTAAGAACAAACCTACAGTCCCTATCTTGTACGTAACCCGGGGACTGCCTGTATTCCTTTGGTATATATGGTTATGGCAATTCTCTTTCAGAATATGATTTGAGGAAGTGGGTCTGGCCCACGAAAGCTCATCACCTGTTAAACCATCTTGTTAGTCATTAAAGTGCTACATAGTTTTTCCTTTTGTTTTAGCAAGATCAGACTAACACAGCTACCTCTCTATTACTATTCAACTTGGTAAACGAGATGAAGGAAAAAATGAAACGATTCACAAATCACTTTAGGAGACAGAACTGCCACTTGATTGCAGGAAAGTGAATAAAAAATAATTTCAAAGTAAAAATGCCCTGAAACTGATACATTAACACACAGAGTTGCACAAACACAGTTAACTACAGCCAAAAAGGCACTCCTGCAATCCATTTGGGATGCATACAAAAGCAAAAGACACTGGGGGAATAAATTCAGGTTTTACAAGACAGGAAACTATCCTCATTCTCTTCTCGGAGCCAGGATAAAAATTCAGTGTGTTGGCTCCCAACTGCTTTCACCCACAGAACTACACTGTATGCTCATAGGATATAAAAGAAACTTAACTGGTATGTACAAATATTTGAGAAAGAAGGGTATATTTTTACCTTTCTCAGTGTGATAAACTCACTGCTGCTGCCTGTAGTTTAAACTAACTTGATAGAGGAAATTTCCATTGGCTAAAGTCTCACTAACTTTCTAGGTTGTTCTTCACTCCCCATTCCCCACTCCTCTCCAGCTCTCCTCATTTCAGCTCTCTGTTTTAAAAATTATAGATTTTTAGCAAAAAATATCTCCAAAAGATAAAGCAATTGCAACCTGAACAAAGAGGAAAACCTTTACATAAATCCAGTAAATTATTTATATTAATACTTCAGAAATATTGCAAAAATTACTATCTAGAATTACTACTAGATGTGGTTGCTAAAAAACAGAAATGCCAACTCACTTCTAATCCAAATCACTGGCTAATATTTAAAACATGTGCTTTCCTTATTTCCAGATAACTTTATTTTAAAACTCTGCTAATATAAAGTAAAGGAAAATGCCTTCAGTTACTGAATTAATACAACACATTTAGCAAATAATACATATATTTATTAACTTTTATTAAAAGTGTTAAATAAAAAGGTAACTTAATTATTTAAATATTTAAACCTTTTATTTTTGTTCGCCTTATCCTGTTTATTCTGTATGTTGTGTGTTGTGTGACCCACTTTTTATCATTTTATTTTGTTCAACAAAAGTCAATTTTATAGCTTTTAAAAAAGATATAAGTTGTGTCATACTATGTATGGACTATAACCATCATAATATTATTAATATCATTTTCCAAAGTTGAGAAGAATTTCAGTTTATATGTATTTCTGCTTTCATAATACAATCGCAAACAAAAATAACTCTCTTTTTTATTAATCAGGGTTTTGTTTAGTTATTAAAATGTAAGGGAAAACTCAACATTAAGGTAAAGGCAATATTAACAAACTATCAATTTCTTGTTTGGATTTTTATGAACCTGTTTGCACTTTTAAATATAGTATAAAAGGTCATAGCAAAAATGTTTAAAAATAACCATTTATTCGTAAAGGTAACCTACATTTAAAATTCATTTCATTTTAAGTTTTATTCTCATTTATGTTTGAATTCTAAAAAGCTTGGTAAAAATTATTACTGATTTAGAGCAGACACAAAAGTAATACACCCTCTTATAGAAGATTATGTACACCTATTTTAGCAATTAAGCATTATTACATTTAATATATAATACTAGTATTGCATCTATAATACTAATAATTCAAGTTAAAATAAATGTCTAAACAACAATTGCAAAAGTATAACTTGCATTATAAAAGACTTGGTCCCTATTACATTGTAAACACACTACATTTGAGTATTAAATTTGGGTTATTGAAAACAAGAGAAATATAAAACAAACAAATAACTTTATTAGACTAAAATACATATGCTGCTTAAGACTGCATCCTACAGGTCTAAGACATCTAGAAAATATTATCACAAAGACACCAGAAGAAATCTCTGTATAGTAAAGGATGCCCCAAGCATCTAGAGAAAAAAAAAAAACAAAGTGCTTTACAAATAAAAGACTACAACTACATCTCAGTTTGCCATATGTGGGCAATTAAGGTGCCAATCAACTAAAAAGCATTCTCAGTTAATTTAAACTTGGCTATGTAAAAGCAACTGTATTATAGCTATATTATTGCTATATACCGTTTACAATGTGCATAACATTGCTGAATTGTTTAAGCAAAACAGGTAAAAATGATCAAACAAAAGGTAGCAAGCAGCACAGAGCAAGAAAGATAATTGGTAAACAAAAATTGGTATTGCTTATAAACACTACATAGTAATTAACATAGTCAATTTATTAGGATACATTTTAAAAAAGAAAAGAGAGCAATTGGTGACCATTGGCTACAGTGGTCCCCAACATTTTGGGGCTGCCGGGCTCCTGGGGGCAGGGCTGCTCATGTGCCGGACACACGGGGGCGGGGCCGTGCATGCACTTCACTCCTGGGGGCGGGGCTGGTACCGCGCATGTGCCGTGCACCCGGGGCAGGAGCCGCCTATGAGCCATGTGCCCGGGGCCAGCATCGTGCAATTGCCATGCGCCCGGGGGTGGGGCCGGCCCAGATCATTCCGCAGGTGGACATAAATGCCCCGGCGGGCACCATAGCACCCACGGGCACCATGTTGGGGATCACTAGGCTAACTAATAGCTGACCAGCAAGCAATTGGGGATAATATTTTTCAACAGTGGATACATGGTGTGCTGCACCAGACACAGTAAGTTTGCACTTTAAGCCCAATAATAATGGTGGTTCAAATGATTACCACCACCATGGGCTTGGTAATGTTCTGCTGGGTAATAAACTCGAAAAAGAGAGCACAAAAAGGACTATAACACAAATGAAACAAATGCTGACATAAAAAGAACATTAGAAGCAGGATATTGTAGGTAAATCTTGGTTCAAACATAAGCCATTAACACCTGGAGGGAGGTCTCATTTTTTTTGGAAGATAGGATTAGGAAGGAAATAATTTATTAGGTTGAAAACAGAATGTTTGTGCTAAATAAGATAAGTAAATAAGCCCTAGGCCTAGAAGACAGAATGTCTAAGCTAACTCAGATAAGAGGGAAAACAAAAGAACTAGTTACTGTGAAATATATAACAAGGGACAAAGAACATAGCGATGAGGTAAAGAGCAGTCAAATCATAGTGTGTAGATATATAGTAAAAGCAACAAGATGTATATTGTATATAAAGGGATTTAAAACTAAAGCCCTCAATGAAAGTGTCAGATGTAACATTCCCAATCTCACCATGAGGAATTAAAAACAAGTAAAAAATAAAATCTGTATCAGTTGTATGAAAGGATATGCAGAAAAGGGGTAGATGGGGAATGACTATGTGGATGGGAAAGTAAGATAGCCACATAACGGTGTTTATTCCACTGGGGGCTTCATTAGTCCATGTATTATGTTTTTCTGGGATGACGAGTAAACATCATCCCCATATAAAGAGACAAAAGTGGGGGAATGTAGTAGGAAGAGACCTAGTACGGAGCAGGGTCTGCTCACAGAATCTGGCAAGAATAGGGCTGATATTGCTTAGAAGAGCTATTCAGAGTAAGCATTCAAACACATCCCAATATCAAGTGGTACCAACACATCCCGATATCAAGGATGGTACAAAAAACATCCTACACAGATAACAGGAACACACTGACCCCCTCCTAAAAATATAAAGTCAGGATGACAGAATGTAACAGATATGTTTTGATCATACTGACATGTACAAGATGAGGAGTGATAACTAGACACACGAGGGGGGGCAATAACTACTGCAACGATGTTAGAGGGGCAGTACTAATTAATGGTCTGGTAGAGTCTTCAGGATACTAATATAGTGCTTCGACTATAAACCTGGCTGGGTGCCTTTGTTCCTTAACAGATCTTGTGGTCTTTGGGCAGTTCTCTCAAGGTTTGCCATGCTAGCTTTCAGCACAGGGCTGAGGTGGCACACAAGAGGGAACACACACATACACAGCCAAACCTCTATCAACTTTTAACCACAGGAATAATATAACAGACCTCATTCTACTGGATAAAGATACATTGATCACTGAGATAAACATTGATGGCCACGTAGGTTTCAGTGATCATGACCTAATTTAATTTGCTTTATGCATATATAATATATTTCTGTCCAGTAAAGTATATATTTATTGCATTAAAAAGGGCCAGTTTCCCAAAATTGAAAACAATGAGCAAAATTGGAATGGGAGGAAAAAATAAAAGATAAATGTATGAATGAGAACAGAGAATTGTCTGAGACTGCCAAACATTGGAGGCCAAGAAACCCATAATTATGCAACCATGAAAGAAGGCTTTTTGGTGTAGGTAAATACTTGATTTAAAGGGGAAATGAAAGTAGTGATTAAAAATAAATCCAAAATATATAATAAATGGAAAAATGGAGAAGTTAGTGATGAGTACAAAATGGAAGCCCAGATAATTGATAAAGAAAGGTAAAAGTTTAATTGAAAAATCTACGGCCAGTATTGTTAAGGACAATAAGAAGGAACAAACATAATCCTAGTAATGACAGAGTACGTCTACACAACAGAGTTAATGTCAAATTAAGTTATGCAACTTCAGCTACATCAATTGCGTTGCTTAAATCAAAATAGCTTAATTTGGGTTTAGGCACTGTCTACACAGCAGGAAGTCGAAGGAAAAACACTCTTCCTTTGACTTCCCTTACTCCTCTTAAAATGAGGGTTACAGGAGTTGGAGTAAGAAGTCCTCCAGCTCGACATTATTTTGAAATAAAGGCTTGTAGTGTAGATGCGCTCTTTGTTATTTTGGAATAACGTCAAGTTATTCTGAAATAACGCTGCTGTGTAGACATGTCCATACAGATCATATGCTAGACAAGAATGGTAAAATTGATACTCATGATACTGAAATATCAGAAATATTTAATAAACATGTCCGTTCTATATTTGGAAAGAAGTAGGATGACAGTCATATATTACAATGGTAATGGAATACAATACATTCTGTTCTAGAAGTTGGGGGCATGTTAAAACATTTTAAAACTGAAATTCTGAATAATTTGCATCCAAGATTATTAAAAGAATTAGCTGAAGAGTTCGCCGAATCATTTATATCAATTTTTAACAAAACTTGGAATACTGGAAAAGCTCCAGAATTCCAGAGAAAAGCTGATGTTCTGACAATATTTTAAGAAATTGATGAGTCAGAAAACTCTAGGTCTGTTAGACTGACATCTTTTCTGGGCAAAATTATGGAAAAGTTAATATGAGACACTGTCAATAAAGAATTAAAAGTTGGCATCATAATTAATACCAATAAGCATAGTTTCTTGGAAAATAAGGCTTGTAAGCTAAAATAACTTGATATCATTTCTGGATAAGATTACAAATTTGCTTGATAAAATTAATAATGTTGATATAATATACTGAGACCCTGCAAGGCACTTGTCTTAATTCCAAATGACAGTACAGTTTGATAAAAATAAGTAATATCCAAAATCAACATAGTTATTATTTAATGACTTAAAAGTGGATTAACTGGTTGATAGATCACAAAAAATAATGTGTAATACTGTAGGGTTTTTTTCTAGTGAAGTTCTGCAGGCATTTGTTCTTAATTCAACACTATTCAATATTTTTATCAATGATCTAGAAGAAAATATGAAGTCATTGCTGGTAAAGTTTGAAGATGATACCAAAGTTGAGAGGCAAACAGTCCTGGATTGCTGGATAAGATGAGCTCATTTGAACCACAACTTTTTAACACAGCCACATGTAAGGTTACACCTCTAGAAATAAAGAATGTAGGTCACATTTATAAGATTGGGGAATGGTATCCTGTAAAGATGTGACCCTTAAAAGGACTGAATGACATGGTAGGTAACCAACTGAACATGAGATTCTAGTACAATGCTGTAGCTAAGTGGATGAACACAGTCCCTGGGTGTATTTGCTGGGGAATATCAAATAGGAGTGTAGGTTTTATCTGTGTATATGGCATTAGTGAGACCATTGCTGGAATGCTGTGCCCAATCAATGCTGGTGTCTTCACTTTAAGAAGGGTGTAGAAAAATTGGAAATAGCTCAGAAAAGAGCTACCGGAATGTTTAAAGGTCTGGAAACACACCTGAGAATGATTTTCATTAGTCTCCCACTGTACTTAGTTTATCAAATAATAGGTTGAGATGTGGCTTTACCATAGTCTACAAGTATTTACATGAGCAAGAGATTTCTAACAGTAGACAGCTCTTCACTCTATCAGAAAAAAGCACAACAATGAGGAAGCCAGACAAATTCAGATGAAAAATAAGGCATCAATGTTCAACAGTGAAGGTAAGTAAGAGTTAGAGCAACTTATCTAGGGATATGGTGGATTCTCCCTCAATTTCAGTCATTCCAGTTAGCTGTTTCTGAAAGATATATTTAACTCAAATGTAAGTGATAGGTCTGCAGAGATTATTGGATGAGGTTCTTAGGTCTACGGTATCCAGGAGGCCAGACTAGATGAGTACAATAGTTCCTTCCAGAGGAACTGACAGACAGAATGAAAGTCAAGAGAGTTCTGCCAACTTAAATGGCTGAGGCTCTTACCCCATGATCTGAATCTGCAAGATAATGAGCAACTCCCATGAGGTCAAATTCCACCATCTTTAAGGGTGTTCAGAATCCCATAAATTGGGGCCCTTGGGAACTGGCAGTTCAGTTTTACTGCAGTTTTACTTTTGCTGAAATATCATTAGTTACTTTATCTTGCTTTAGAGCAGTGGTTCCCAAACTTTTTGGCATCACGCCCCCGTTTTGATTTTTGAGAAACCCTCATACCTCCCCACCTCTTCTTTACCATCATCCAACCTCCCTTTTAACAAAAAATTCAATTTGTAATTTAAAATTAAAAATAAACACAAAAACTTGGTATAAAAATTTCATTTAACATTAAAAATAAGCACAAATAGTGGGGGTCTGGGCAGGGGGACAGAGTACTCATGGGCATCTGGGCAGGGGGCAGGGAACTCATTGGGTTCTGGGTTGGGGAGGGGACAGGGACAGCTCAGCTGGTATCAGGGGGTCCCACACTGCACGCCAGGTCTGGGTCTCAGGAAGCATGTGTGCAGCTTTCCCTCTCCCCAAACAGCCAGTACGTTTCCTGAAAAGCCGGGTCTGTCGTGCCACCGGGGACATGCAGGGGAGGGAGGGGAGTAGGAGTCCTGGGATCGCACCAGCTCCAACCGCTCAGGCAACGTGTGCCCTGCTCCTGCATTTCCTACAGCATCCGCGCGCTGCCTGAGCAATTGGAGTTGGCACAGTCCCAGGACTCCTACTCCCCCTCTGCTCCCTTCCTGCACAGGGAGGAAGCAGGGGGAAGGAAATCCCAGGCAGCTTGATAGACCTGGCATTTCAGGAAACGTGCCAGCTATTTGGGGGAGGGGAAACAGTGTATGTGCTTCCTGAGACACCTGCTCTGGCATGCAGCTGCGGGACTTCTCTCCCGCCCCCCACGCTGCAGGAAGCCGGCGCTCCCTCCATGTTCTCAGGAGGTGGTGCCAGTGCAGGCTTTCTTGGGGTGGGAGGCAATGGCAGGGAGGGGACTGGGTCGCCTTGCATCCCCCTCAGAATTTCTGCGCCTCCCAGTTTGGGAACCGATGCTTTAGAGCTTTCATAATATAAGCTTTGCTATTGCAGGAAAGTACTTCTTTTCCCTTGTGCATGGAAGTGTTCAGCTTAAAGAAACCAAACCATCTTTAGACTCTTAAGCCTACAGACAATAAGACTCCTGATCTGGAAAAACTTTAGAGCATCCCTCCAGCTTATTTGAAAGAAAAGCTTTAGATAATCATTTTTGAGGGAATAATTGTACTTAAAAGTACCTTGTTTGTGGCGTATATTAAAAATGATTAGCTATAATATATTGCTATATATATATATATATATATAATATATATTTCAAGCACAATCTAAAAATGATATGATACAAAGAGTGTGCTGACCTGCTAATTTGCTCTGACCTTATCATGTTTGTAAAAACCAAATTAAACAAGTATTTTTAATATTATATAAATAAATATGCATTTTAATAACATCTAATGTTGGTTTACAGCAGAAAGCACATTAGGAGCTGTCGTTATAATAAGAATAGTCTCAGTGCAATGGCCCTTGCTAGACAGGGCTCAAAAACAAAACAACAATATATATGTGTATATAAACTTTTTTAAATGACAATCTTTCTAAAAGCGCACCAAAAGAGTAAAAATAAAGTTTCAGCTACCAATGAAGGAGAAAGATTGGATGGCTAACAGCAACTACTTTGAATCATACATAGCCATCCAATCTTTCTCCTAAATTGGTAGCTGAAACTTTATTTTTACTCTTTTGGTGCGCTTTTAGAAAGATTGTCATTTAAAAAAGTTTATAATATATATTTTTGTCTTTTTGGTCTTTCCCCTCCACACACACACTGTGGAATTGCTGCCCCCCCCCCCGCACACTTTGGGGATGCTCCCCTCTCCCTAACTCTGGGGCTGCTGCCCCCTCTTGGTGTTGGGCTGCTGGGGGGCTGTGAGCCACACGGTATGGTCTGGAAGCAGGTGGGCCATGTGCAGAAGCTGGTGAAGGTGGCTTGCTGGAAGGAGGGAGAGTTGGTCTGGGAGCTGGAGCTGGAGCTGGCGGGGACGGCCTGCTGGGGTGGCTGAGAGCCATGCACGGCGGCCTGCCGTATCGGCCCGGGGGGGGGGGGAGGCAGGCATGGGGAGCCAGGTGGCAGAGCACGCCTACAGAAGCTGCTGCAGGAGTTGGCAGGGCATGTATGTAGGAGGGGCAAGTTGAAAATCCTGTGACAGACAGACAAGAATGGTGATGGCTTAATAGAAAGATTGTCTAATAAACACAATATGCAAAATGTGGCATCCAGTGTAGAATAAAGTTCCCAGTTCCACTTTGTTCTTTCTCCCCTATTAAAGGTTGAAAGTGGAAAAGCATTATTAAAGTCTATCAGTTGTATTTGGGTGATCTTTATTGTATGACATTAACTGGGATTAGGGTGATTTACTTGGGGGTGGCCTGTTTTGAGCAGCGGGTTGGACTAGATGGGCTCCCGAGGTCCCTTCCAACCCTCAAACTACATCTAGACTATAGAGTTTTTCCGGGATACTAGAGGTCTCTGGCTTGATGTGGTCTCTGGCTTGCCTGGATCTGACCCTTGGGGCTCAGAGCTCCTCCCCCAACAGCACTGGGGAGCCTGCACTGGTGCTCCAATCCCCACTGCCTCCTGCCCGACTGAGTTTTCCATGGGTCAGCAGCCCCTGACCGGAAAAAGGTTCCCTATCTCCGCTCTAATAGTTTGTCAATGTGAGGCATTAGATATGCATTGAATTGGGAGATTATGTTAACTTAGTGAAATTTGTTACAAAATCGAAGGGTCCTATCAGGTTTCAGAACCAAAATGATGGGACTCCTCTATTTACTCCACAATTCCTCAACTACTCCCATGTTGAGCAACGTGTCAAGTTCCTGTTGACAGCCGCCTGCATCTTTTGGGGGCAGAGGTCAGTTGTTGTCCCTTACTTTCTGCCTTGGAGTTGTCTGTGGCTGGCTCTCAGCTCAAACTTGCCTGGAGGTCCTTCTTCTATGATATCCAGCCCAGACTGAGATGATCTGTTTCCTTTTATTCTGGCCCAGCAATTTGAGCATGCCCAATATGGCCAGGAGTGTGGGACTTCCTTCTCTCATAGGGTGATGGTAACCCTTTTGTCCTAGTGCTGGTATGCACATCCATTACAGTATGGCTGACCATTTAATAGACAATACTACTAAATAACCACCTTACCTGACTGGCCACTGCTATTCAAATAAATAACAGAAAATTTGGTGTTGCAATTGTTAAATGGCTCCCTAATTCAGAAAGTTCCTCAATTTTCAATGCTTGGGGCCCCTGTTCTACACTGCAAATGAGCAGGGAACTGCTGTAATTTCATCTTGCAGGCCAGAATTCCTTGACATACAGGGAACCTGGCAGCGGCCAAAGAAAGTAGCCCCCAAAACCTAAGAAATTCTCAATTCTTAGTGACCCTGTATGTGGCTGTCTATCGCATCAGTACACTTTTAAGTGGAAAATATTTTATTTTGTGGGCCAGAGGACCCTGCCTGCTGTTAGGTCACACATACATAACTATATAACAATACTGGCAAAACAAAAATAATAGTATTAGATAGTAAAGTAGCTGAGGTGGTCTTTCATGTTTTAAAAAGAAAAGGGACATGCCATGAAGCAGAGTGGGGGACTGTGACGGGGCCCCACAACCCTGCACTAACGCCCCCCGGCAAGCGCCCTATTCAGGCAGCGGGGAGGCGCATACCGGCATTGTGCCGGCCCTCCACGGGCCAGCCATCAGGACTGATGAGCGGCTGGCCCGTGGAGAGCTGGGTAAGCCAGCAGGAGGGGAGAGGAGCCGGAACGGAGAGGAAGTAGCCCAGGGCAGGGTCATATAAGAATCCCGCAGATTGGCAGGTTTCGATAGGACGCCCCTGTCAGCCGGACCCGGACCAAAACTGGCCTGTGTCCTTTAGGGCCCTGGGCTAGGGCCCGGGAGTGAGGGTGGGCCCGGGCCCCCCTCCCCTCTCTCTATCACTCTCGCTCTCCTGGAGTGGCTGAGAAGGAAATGCCCAAGAGAGTGACTAAGGGACGTTTCAGACATGTGTTGCCGGGGACACATATAACCCTACAGGGACTATGGAAAGAAACTTCATCATTATCTCCCTACCATTCATGCAGTTGTGCCTCTAAATATCAGAAAATACTGCATTAGTTGTAACTAGCCATGGTGGTAGCTAGTTAAGATCTCTAACTAGCCATTGAGGAAGTAAAAGTAAGATGCTGCTGAAGTGGCCAACAGAGGTGATCTGGGGATGTCTTTGTGTCACTAACTGAACGTGACATTGCCTCATGAAATGGGAAGGGTGTAATTTGGTGTGGTAATACTGTACCAGTGAGGACCCGGAGTGCCCATGAGAGACTGAGGAAGGAGTACTAAATAGTACTGTACAGGCTGAAACCATGCTCCATAATGACTTTCACTACTATTGCCAAATGCAAGGGAAGTGATGGGCAGTCTTCCTTCCTGAAGACTGCCCCTGTGGATCTGAAGGGAGAAGGATGACCATGTAGGTCCCCCAAAGTTTGCATATGTAAGGGAAGGTTGTTATTATGATTTTTTTTCTATGATGACTGGGGAAAGGGTTGGTTTACCCAGAAGTCAACCAAATGTAAATGGGGGAACAGAAAAGACCTGGTGGTTGATAGTGATCATGCTTTGGGATTCAAACTAGGCCAAATTTAGAAGTTTCAGCTGAATTTAACTTTGAATTTAACAGGCTCTTCTGCATCTGAAGCTTTAGGTACAGATTGAACCTGTCTAGCCCAGCACTCCTTGGTCCAGCGACATCTGTGGTCTGGCATGATTTTAGTTAGTCGGATGTCTTCTTACCGGGAGTGTGGCCCAGTTTCCTGTGGTTCCATACAGTTTATTTACAGCCACCAGTCCTGGCTCTCAGTGTTCTGTGCTATTATTTAGCTCTAAATGTCTTCTAAGAGCCTAGTAAGCAGTGGAAGTGTGGGTAATGCTGCTAGACACTAATGACCTTCTGTGGTTCAGCAAATTTTTGGTTTGGCACGAGTCAGGTCCCGAGGGTGCCAGACTAGAGAGATTCAATCTGAATAACCAAAGGGAAACATGAGTACCTGCTGTGAAATAATACTAGCTCTGTCTGCCAGTGAGAACTTTCCTGCTAACTATTCTTACAGGGAATGTCTTTTCCTTCTTGCTGTTGTATTTTACAGTTTGTTCCTTTGGTGGAAAGCCAGTGCTATTTTTGCCAGTAACCTTGCAGCTGGGAGCTGTCAGGCTTGTACATTTTACAGTGGAAGAAGCAGCATTTCACTGCGATTTGTCCTTTTAGTTATCACTAGATACAAATATTTTCCTGGGGCTCTAGCAATTACATTTAACAAGCAGCACATTTTATGCATCTCCCTTTTTGAATGTACTGTTACATTTTATCTAGGAATGTGGTAAATGTTTCTGGTCTGTGCTGAAGAGAGAACTTGCATACACTGTCTCCCTGGGTTTTCACATAAAATGATAACCTCTTCAGTAATAGCTCAAGGAACACTGTGGTTTTGTTGGTTTTGTTGCTGTCACTGACCATGATTATTAAAAAAATGCAACTTCACCACCACCACTGAGAGGAAGCATATAAATATCCCACTCTGACTCATAAAATAGGAAACATCAAAATGCTGGATAGATATATGACACTTAAGCATTGCATTAATGCTGTTCTACTGGAGAATAATAAAGCATTTAAAATGCTGTTCTTACGTCAGAATGATATACTTTAAGCATAAAATATGACTTTATTTTTAAGGAGGTTTCATTCTAGTTCTCTCAGGTCACTCCCATATGCAATTTAATATTACTGAATTAAGTGTGTGAGGATGAATCATATCTCTGATACATTCCTGAATCTTGTAAAATTCCACAAATATTTCCCTTCCTTTAAGCCATCTCTTCTCATCAGCACTCACACTGCAGACCACCAACTTTTGACCATGGAGAATTGGGTACAGCTTATTTCAGAGCCCTCACAGTGCAAGTTTTAAAGTCTTGTCTGTTCTTAAGAAGTGCTTGTGCTTGATACAGGGGGGAGTTGAGGGCACTATATACCTTGTAGAAAATACAAAGCACCTCTTAGCACTGGACCCATGAGTAGTCTCAGTTGGGAATATAAGGCTTGAGGCAAAAATATTTAAATCAATGGGAGTCTTACTATATAATTAATTGGGCTAAGTGATGATACAGGGCTCATTGTTATATCTGATAAGAAGAATATTGCATACACGGATCTCTAAGGCTATGTCTACACTACAAAGAAAAGTCAGAAAAAGATACGCAAATTGCAAACTGCAATTTGCATATCTTTTCCCACTTTTCTTCCAAAAGAGGATTTTCTGACATTTAATCAATCTACATGGGGCCAAATGTTGGAAAAAAACCCTCTTTCAGCACATCCCTTCTTCCTCGTAGAACGAGGATAACAGAGATGCTGAAAAACGCGTCTACTTTTCAAAATTTTTTTTGGAAAAGCAGACATGTTCCTTGAACATGGCAGAGCTTTTCTGGGATACCTCTGGTATCCCAGAAAAGCTCTGCCGTGTAGACATAGCCCAAGATCCTGCAAGCTCCAGGAAGGAGATAGGCAGTACAGAGATGGAATTTGGATATCTTTCACATAGCCCAAGAGAAACTACTACTCCTCCAGCCCCCTCTCACCTGCACTGTACTGTCTCAGCTTCATGATTTGCTTGTTTTTATTCATTTTTTTATTCCTGTCGGATTATGTTAAAAGGTAGAAGAAAAAAAAAGCAAAACAAAACATGCCCCCCCCCCCAAACCCTGCCACAGAATGCCGCTTATCCAGCATTAATCCAGAATTAAATTACTATAATACAGAAAGAGGAATAGAATTATAAATACAGATTGTCCAAAGTGCTAGTTTTGCTGAGGGATGTGTATGCCTTCTAATACATTTGTAATGATTTACACCTCAGAGTCCAGGCTCTTCTCAGTTATCTGAGTGCCCAAGTCAGAATGGGTGCAAAGAACCTCCCAAACTTACTCCTCTGAAAAAATCTCCAGGGCACTATGACCTTTCCCTATAACCTACCAGCTGGGATGGGACATGTGCTGCAACTTTGAACAAAGTGCTACAGTATTTTGCCTTTGCAATTCTCGGGCCTCTAGGAGACATTGCTCATCCTTTTATTTTTTCCAACTATCAGGCATATTTTCTCTCTGCTGGCCTGCTGAACTCCCGTAGGTAGAAGTGCTTGGAATTTCTGCTGTATAATTTCTGGCTACTTTAGTGACTCCCCAGAGCATTGTTTTCAGTATAGAGTAGTTTATTCATTCTCATTGACCCAGGAGAGATTTCAGAGGAGATGAAGGCAGCATGTGTAACTTCCCCCTAAGGACAGGATGAGTAAGATCATTACAGTTGACTGACAAAACCCCTAAGAACCACCCAGGTATATATATTTTACTTTACATGTGGTGATAAGTTTTCTATTGTTCTTCTTAACAAAGAAAAAAAAAAGATTCTGTGTGGGCATGTAATTTTGCATTTTATATACAGAAGACAATAGAGATTACAATTTGCTTCAATAAAATATGTAGCTAAATTACTTGGCTTTGTCTGCAGCTGTGTGTGGGAGAGAGCAGTCTGGAATTTCATACTCTGAATGATTCATTTTCGGGTTTGCCAAGGAGCAACACTGGAAAAGAAACAACCCCTATTACTCCAGCAAAGGGACGCACAGGCCTGACACTGGACTGTGATGGATAGCAACCACCCACAATGCCTCTGATTAGCTGGGAGATAGTCTCATGCCAAAGGTACTACCTATTAGATTGTGTCACCAGCAGAAGTTCTTACTAGAACCAGCTCCACTACTGCTGATGGCATAAGTGATGACTCTGTGGGTGCTCCAAGGCTGGAGCACCCATAAAAAAATAGTGGGTGTTCAGTACCCACTAGCAGGTCCATGGATCAATGCCTCCTCCCTTCGTGCCTCCCACCTGCTGATCAGCTCCTCCTACTCCCACCCTGTGCCTCCTGCGCACCATGGATCAACTGTTCAGTGGTGTGCAGGAGGCACTGTGGTGGGAAGGGAAGGAGCAGAGGCAGGACGAGGTGGGGGAGAGGGTGGGAAGAGGCAGGTCAGGGGCTTGGAGGAAGGGGTGGAGTTGGGACAGGGTGTGGGGGCTGATTTAAATGCAATGGCCAGACACAGACAACCCTGTACAGAGCAGGTATGGGGAATACAGGATCCACTGCACTGGGGCAATGCCACTGTTCCTTTAGCTTGTGTTCCCATGTTTTTCTCCTAAGGCTGGTGAAGTGGGACATCTCAAGAAAAGGGCTCAAGAGGTTTTTTTTTAATCTTGCAATCTTGGCATGTCCTTTTCTCTTACAGTTTCCTAGGTGGGGGAACAGGCAGCACATAACCTCTTGTCTGCTGGCCTTACAACCCGCTTTCTGCAGCACATACACTCAAGCATGCCTGCATTCCCCTGTCCAATAGAAAGGTGCATTAGCCACTCTTCTCCTGGCTTCTGGGAAATGGCGGGACATACCCTGATCTCATTGAAGTCAATTGCATACCTTTCATGAATTTTAATGGGAGCTTGATCAGGTCCAATGTATCCTGCAGACTTCCCCTGATGTTTGGATGCACTTTTGGCTTGGTCTTCTAAGGTACTGAGCATCCACCTCTTCCACTGACTTCAGTGGCAGTTGGGGTATGTCTGACACCAAGTCATTTATGTACTGTTGCACACTAGACCTTGTGCTGTCAGGGCATGATTGGCATTTTCACTCCAATTTTCCTTGCCATGACCTCTGAAGTATTTCCAAAGGTAAAACCTTTGACTTCCATAGTGAATAATTTTGCCCATGGGAAATATATTTAATGAAAAGTTCTGAAGCTTTAAATAAAACTCAAAATCTTGTCTCATATACTGGTATCACTACCTCGGCCTCCATGTTCTTCTTTGAACCTGAAGTTCCACTATGAAATGGTGTCGTTGCCACAAAGCAAACTTATTATTATTATTATTATTATTATCGTTATCATTATTACTATTATTGTTAATGATTATTTCTTTATTTTATTTCTTTATTTAATCATAATACATTCCTCTGGGAGGTGATAGTCTGAATGTGATTAATGAAACTAGGAAAGCACACTTTCAATCCGCTCACAGATGGAATCAATTACCATATCCCCAAAGACCACATTACTGCATCTGTATGTTCCTTGGGATAGAACAATAGGCTTACAGCAATGTACTGTCAGTAGACATCACAAGAGAGAGAATTAGTTGCTATGGAAAGGGTTGCAGTTTTATAAACATAGTACATAAATTGCAAGGTCAAAAATTCTTCAGCATAATGAATGTACACATTCCTGAAGCATGAAAATGCATTGCCTATATAGGAGCTATTAATTTAAAATAACTATTATTTTAATTGATTTTATAAATGGAAACCATCACCTGAGTATTTGGACATCTTCTATTTAAAGAACAAGAATGGGATTCAGAAAATGAAAGTTAAGAGATCTTTGTCCCTGGAGTGAGGAGTTTACAATAGTTTTAGTCCCAAAGGTGAAAGAATAATTTAATATATCATTGCCTCACAGGATGGAATAATAAGAGTGTAGAGGAGGAAGAATACAATACTCCCCCTATTACTTTTAAGGGGAACAACTAGAAAACTGGGTGAAGGGTCACAAATCAAATACATTTGGTTTTCTTGTTCTACTAGATGTGAGTGGCCACTGGCTGACACCACAAAATCACTACATAATTTGTCACAATTCTTCATAAGTGGCAGCTGGTTCTAAAAAGGCCTAGCAGGAAAACAATAGGAATTTCCCATTAAATGGAACCAGGCATAATGCTCACTTTGCATATTGGACCATTCTCTAACTCTCGTTTTTACAGTTACCAAATTAACAACTAAAGAAATTGTATAGGAGATAATTTCTGGAGTGAAAATTGGATCTTAACCCACTTCATCCCACACATGGCATTGCAGAAATATTTCTCATGTCTAGAAAAGCCTGTTGACACTACAGATTATAAATTTACTTCCAGGAATGCTCTGAGATACCCTATTTATCAACTTAGTAATAATGTTGTTGAGTGGTGCCTCCTTTTGAACATGATAATAAAACTCAGAAAATTATGGTACAAATATATTTGTCTTTGTTAAAATGGGTAAAATCCCATAATGGGATTAACAGATTCATTAATAATTTATAATTGCAGTAGTGGATTGGATTTATTTTCATGAACCCATTAACTCTTCCTGAGGAACCTTTTCTTTGGTTAAAAAAGTGCCTTCCAAATCAGGAATCTAAACCTTGTAGGATTTGTCTGTGTAAGGCAGATAAGTTTGCAGTTTGGGTCTTCATTCTAACCTTCTGGATTGAGTTTCTCTTTGCTACTGAATGGAACTGTGAAGAGGCTGCTAGCATCGTTCACAACAAACCTTCCTGCACCATTATTATTGTACCTGTGACACTCTCACACCGTGAAAGATGGATTTATTTGGGGTTTTGATCTCATTTGGGGGATGGTTTCCTGAATTTTGTGTCTGGAACTGCATTCTCCTCAGAGCTGAAATGATTTGGTGTCTGCATTGCTCTTGGGGTTGGTGACAGCGGCGATAGTTTCAGCTCTGTTCTTTGTCTGGGGAATACCGGAAGATCTGGCCAAGTAGGTCAGGGCGGTGAGGAGCCCCAGAGAGCAAGAAGGCCAAAGATGTCAGCACTCTGGGAAGTGGCCCCAAGGAGTCTTTTGTGACCACATCCAATCACAGAAAGATTGGTGTGTTTATGATAGAATGAGGGGTACAGTGGTATGAGGGAAATTGGTTCTGAAAGTAGAGACTAGAATGATCTGCTATCTATTTAAAAATGCTACAGGGTCTTTAATTGCCTGATGAATAACTAGAGCCATTTAGACCTGGCTAGAATTATCCTGAGACAAAAAAAATAGAAATAAAAAAAATAAATTGCTATTCTGAAAGAAAGAGCACACTGAATAGTTCCTGAATAGTTCTCTCTCTGCTGAAAACGAGTACACAATTTTGTTCAGGTTGAGGTATTGAGGGATCACTCCCTCTTCTACCGAAATGCAGCCACTCTTGGAGTGACATAGTGCAAAACTTTCTAAGGTCTTCATCAGACAGAAAAGGGTGCATTTTTTTGGTAAGCTGAAGTAAAACACTCCAGTGTCTTTAGCTTAGAAACATATTTTAAATCACATTCTGCATCAATTCCCTTGGGAAAACAATGTTTTCCAACAAAAAAAAAGTCTTCAACTGTTTTTTTTTTTAGAGTGTTCTGTAATTTCTTAAATCTTAAAATTTGTTCTGAGTACTTTCATCCCTAATTAAAGGTCACCTACTGGCTGGCAAACAACTGTTAATGAAATAGTTTAATTATGCAGATGACAGCAGTAAAAATCCTCTGCCTGACAAGTTTACTGTGACAAGGCCCAAAAATTCATATACAGGCAGTCCCCGAGTTACACGGATCCGACTTATGTCGGATCCACAGTTACGAACGGGGCTTTTCTCGCCCCGGAGGACACGGGCGGTGGGACCGCCCAGACGCGCCGTGGTCCCACCGCCCGCGTCCTCCGGGGCGAGAAGCTGCTCTGCGTCTCCCTGGTCTGCTGGGGGGGAGCCCCCAGCAGACCAGGAAGACGCGGAGCAAAGGAGGACGCGGGCAGCAGGACCGCGGCGCGTCTGGGCTGTCCCGCTGCCGGCGTCCTCCAAGGCTTTGCTCCTCGTCTCCCTGGTCTCCCAGGGAGACGAGGAGCAAAGCCGCGGAGGATGCAGGCGGGACCGCGGCACGTCTCGGCAGTCCCACTGCCCGCGTCTCCCTGGTCTGCTGGGGGAGGAGGCACAGCTAGTGCGCCCCCTCCCCAGCAGACCAGGCTTTTCTTGCCGCCGACGCCTGGGGTAGAGCAGCTGGGGCGCTGCCGGGTTGGTCCCGCAGTGCGGCTCCTCGGCGCTACTGGACCAACCCGTTAGCACCCTACCTGCTCTGCCCCAGGAGTCCTGATTCAGCCGCCGCTGGTCAGTTTCAGCAGCGGCTGACTTGGGGACACCTGGGGCAGAGCAGCTGGGGTGCTGCTGGGTTGGTCCCCGCAGCGCCGAGGTGCGGCGCTGCGGGAACCTACGTGGCAGCGCCCCAGCTGCTCTGTCCCAGGCGTCCAGATTCAGCCGCTGCTGAAACTGATCAGGGCTGATTCCAGGAAGCCCGGGGCACAGCAACTCTGCCTCGGGCTTCTTGTAGTCAGCCGCTGGTCAGTTTCAGCAGTGGCTGAATCTGGACGCCAGTTCTGACTTACATACAAATTCAACTTAAGAACAAACCTACAGTCCCTATCTTGTACGTAACCCAGGGACTGCCTGTATGTGCCTGGTCCCAAGCAGTATCCATTCTAAAATCCAGCTGTAGGTAGCTATAGGTGCAACCCAGCTTTTCATGCACAATGAAATAGTATGTGCACTCATATTAAGATCTGTGACACTCTGTACCTCAGAATGTCGCCCTGTAACACCCATAGTTTTAAACATTTGAGCTTGAATCTATTTTTGTGTATGGTATATTCTCCTTTAAGGATAAATCACTTGTGAATATCATTACCATTTCTTGAAAACAAAGCTGCATAAATTACAAAGTAGGATTGCCTCATAGGTCTTCAGTAGAGTTATAAAGAGGGAACACACAGAAAGAAAGTATAGTAAGATGACTTGAGCTATGGCATCTGATTTGCATTCAGACTATCAGTTTCACTCCAGACCACATCTGCGACAAATATATATTTTGTCTGTGCACATCCCCCTCTCAAATGTTAAAGATAATGGATTTGTTAAAATTCATCTGCTAAAGAGCCACTGATATATCATAGAGAATTCTGGAAACCATTCTCTTGAGACACGTTAAAAGCAATTTGATGTGTATTACAGTGAATGTCAATGAAAATGAGGCAGGATTGCAGGCTACAATAGGGAAAGAACAAGTTAAAATTACACAGACGGGTTACATGTAGGCACTTGACCATGGGAGCTGAGCTTATTCGTCCATTTCATGTTGTCTACAAGAGTATGACAATGGTAATGAATGGTATTCTCTTACTACCAACTCAGGGCAGATAAAGTAAAAGGCCCTATACCTTTTTAACCAACACCCTATACATTCCACTCCTGAGGAAGTTATGTTGTCAAGCACACAAAAACAGTTTTATGATTATTTTAAAGGAAGCAGATTTACTGCCTCTTTAGCTCCGTGAAAAGAGAGTGGATATTGACCACATCTAACTAACTGGTGGTTCCAATGACATGGGCAAGTCCCCAGCAGGAATTGATCTGCTAGGCTTATATGCCCCTGCCAGGCTTCCTCCTGTCCCCCTCCCCGAGTGCGGGAAAATGCCAGGGAAGGTAGGAAATGTGACCAGAATATACTGCAACTCTGGCCATTTTCAGCTGGCAGATGGTCTTTTGGGACCCATTACCAGCTGGCACAGTTTACAGCAGCCTCTAAGCTAGAATACAGGAGCCAGAGCTGGGCAGAGAATCAATGCTTTCATGCCCCCCCTTTCTGTGAGCTTAAACTAAGCGAAGCAGAGATTTTAGTCCCTTGTTTTTTAAAAGGGTAGAGAAGATAAATATGTATAAAGATAAATATATATAAAATCATATAAGCAGAACTGTTTGCAAGTAAATTTCTTTTTAAAGGATTTCCATGAGGAAAAGGCTATTTTTATTCCATTGTATATATAAATGAAAGGATTAGATCAGCTAAAGCAAAGACATTTTGCTGCAACTAAGGCATCCATTTCATAACACTCCCAGGTATGTTTTTGTGTTTTCTCAGTGTTTCACAGCAACTATATAGACAGTTATCCTCAGAAACAGTCTTTAACAGAGTGAGTTCCTTCAGTAGGTCATAATGACCCTGCCTGTGGAGGATGTACTGGAGCTACAGATAAGTAATACATTTACTATATACTTCATCAACATATCTGTCTTGAGCTGTGCACTTTTTCTCATGATATTTTGGTTTTATATTTATAAAATAGATTTCAGAAATAAAAGTGTAAACTAATTTAAAGATAATCCACATAAGCAGATTAGTCAGTGCTTAGAAAGTCTGCTTCTAGTACCAATAAACTGTTCATATCATTCCCCACTAGCTTGACTGAAATGTATTATGTTATTTTATGTCAGTTATTTTTCTTAAATTGTTTAAAAATGTAGATGTGACATTATCTGACAGGAGAACCTCACAAGTTGTGGAATCTCTATTTGTCATTTTACGTATTCATGGATCGCCTTCCTGCCACTGCCCTGCTCTCTCCCTCACTCCATTGCACCCCATCTCCAGGCTGGGGTGTGTGTGTTTGTGTGTGTGTGGCCTGGGAGGGACCCTGTTACAGGGTGGTCAGTCAGTCAATCAGCTATGTCAGACTCCTCCCCCTCACACTTGTCGCAGTCGTTGGGAGCTGTGGGGAACTCTCTGTGGCAGGAGCCATGTGCAAATGGAGCACTTGCTCTACTTTCCTGCACCACCAGTATTTGTGTAGGTTTTGCCACTTATGGTGGTGTCTGAAAGGTATCCACCACAAAGGGTGAGAGTTTACTGTAGATCACTGTTCTATATTTGCAACAAATCTTGTACAAAGTGGGCTAAGTGAGATGTTTATGAAAAGCTAAGGAGTCACTGGTTACGGTTATGTTATGTGTATGCATGTATCATTTTTGTATTTGAAGTTATGAGCTTTGGCCATGTACTTGTATTTCAATGCGTTTGTTTCCGAGTAGAACCAGTGAGGCATTTGGCTAGCCTATTGTGAAAGTACTCTTCAGATACAAAGAAGTACTTGACTGACAGTGGGTGTTCGGAGGTGCAAATCCACACCAGGATGTCTCAAACCCAATTCAAACCCAGCCTCAGCCTAGATCTGCCATGGCCTGGGGATGGGTGCTCCTCACCCACCTTAAACCCAGCTGCCCAGCTACTGCAGGCAGGCAGGCAGGCAGGCAGGCAGGCAGAGAGAGAGCGACCGACCGACCGACCGACCGACCTCTTTCCCTGAAGTAGCCCTGGGCCAGCCTTCATCCCAGAGCCCACACTGTGCCCTGGTCTACACTAAGAAGTTATTTTGAAATAACTCTCCTGTGACGGGGCACTCGCGCCCCGCACTGAGAGCGCGCCGGGAGGCGCCGGGCGGACACACCGGGGGGTGGAGAGCACGGCCCAGCCTGCCGCAGCGGGCTGCAGGAACGCGCCGGCAGCCGGCGCGGGGAGCGTCGGGAGGCAGAAGGCACCGACCAGCAGGGCCCAAGAGGGAGGGGCCGGGGAGGCGCAGGGGGATGACATCACGGGGGAAGGGGGGCTGGGAGGCGTCGCAGGGGAAGTGACGCGGAGGGGGAACGGAGCCGGCGGGGGATTTAAACCCGGGGCTGGCACGGGGCAGGGGGAAGCGGTGGACAGAGCTGGAGGAGGAGAGAAGGAGGGAGAGGTGAGGCAAGAGAGGTCAAGGGAAACGGGCCGGGAGGCCTGGTGGAGTAGGAGGCGGCCCAGGGCGGGGTTGTGGAGCCCGTGAGCGGGTGTGTTTTGGGGCGTTCCCCCATCCGCTAGGGAGGGACCGTGGGTCCCTGCCTTTAGGGCCCTGGGCCGGGGTTCGGAGAGGGGGCGGGCCCGAACCCCCCTACTCCGCCGACCGCCAGATCCGGCTCGGGTGTAAGCACGAACGTGCGTAATAAAAGGGCCACCGGCCTTGATGGTGACTGCTCAGGCTTAACTCTCTGTGATAGGATTAGTTCATAGTGGACTCTGAGGGACGAACTCGTTTACACCTCCTTATTTCAAAATAACAAGTGGAACATCCACACTACCAAGCCCATTATTTCAAAACCACAAATTATTTTGAAATCTTTCCCTGGGGAATAATGCTTATTTCAATATAGTTATTTCGAAATAACGTTACTATGGACATTCTGGTGCTGCTAATTTGAAGTAATTGGCCTTCAGAGGCCTCTCACAGATGCACTTGTGGCTTCTCTGGCCACATCTGCCAGCTGCACTGTTCCCCTTCTGCTGAAGAGCTTAAAACAGCAGGTTGCAGGAAAAGAGGTTGTGGCATGTGGTCAGCTTGGCAAGCCCCGTGCCAGTAAGCAGGAGCCAGTGGAGCCATGACAGACCCACTGCTCCTTCGGAGCCCCCCTCTGGCTGTCAGCAGCACCCTCAACTGCCACTGGCCAGGGAAGCAGGAGAGCACCGGCCTGGACTGGTGCAGTGATCCTGGTCCTCATCGAGGTCTGAGGCAAGGAGACCAGCCTCCAGGATCTCCGCATCAGAATGCTCAATGCTGATGTGTGTGGCCAGATGGCTGCCTGCCTGGCTGACAAAGACCACACCCGGACCCTCCACCAAGTCCGGATGAAGATAAAAGAGCTCTGGCAGGCCTGCAACAAGGTCAGAGAGCAGAGTGGGCACTTTGGGCCAGCACCACACGTGCCACTCTGGGAGGGGGCCAGTCACCCTCTACACCGTCATCATCAAATCTGGCCTGGACATACCTGGTGTCAGCCTCCATGAGGGTGGGATTGTGGACAAGGAGGAGGAGGCCAGCCAAGTGAACATGCCTGCTAGCTAGGACCTGCTCCTCATCCTGAAACTAGTACCTCCTCCCCCAGGATGTCTCCCAGAGCATGGACAATCCTGTGGAAGGCACTTCAGGTGAGTTCCATCATTTTCCCTATAAACACAAGGGGGCAGGTGGCAGGCTGCAAGCTACTGTGTGCTCCTCTCTTGGCCTATTCAGCCTGGGGGTCACACAATAGCCTGTGCACATAGGACGCTGTCACACAGGAACCCCTCAGTCCTGCTCATAAAATGCCTGGAGAGGGCTGCTTTACTTCAGCCTCTGTGGTGGGACACCCTCCCATGACAAGCCACCACTAACAAGTCTGGGGTCATGGAAAAACACAGCAGTGCTGCATATGGCATAGTGTCATGCCTGCTCTCTGTCAAGTGCAGCGATGTGGAGAAGACTAATTCTGTGCATGAGTACCTGCCAGGGGGAGGAAGTGAAGGGGGCCCCAGTAGCACTCTCTCCAGCAAGTGGCATCTGCTACTTACACACACCTCCCCCAAATTCCAGTGGGCAGGGATAGAAGTTCTCTGCTTGTGGGGCACTGCCAGTGCTGGATCTGGCATGCACAGGACACAGTAGGAAGCTGGGCCACCCTGTCTCCTCCTACTGCCCACAGGTTCCTGGCTTGGATTGCACATTCCCATGCTTGCTTGTTTCTGGGCTCTGGGTGTTGTGATGCTTTCCTGGAACATCTGTGCCACTGCAGGAAAGTACCTGCTGTCTAGACAGCATATGGCTTTGCTCTAAGCACATCGCCATCATCTAAACTGAGACCTTCAGTGTCAGCTCAGAGATTAGGTCTAAGCTTTATACACAATGTCTCCTGGGATGACTGCCCTTGTAACTTTTCTTCACAGCTGGGCCAGCTGGAAGCTTGGCATGTCCCTCAATTCCCATGCCATCTGCATGACTCCGTGGGATCTGCAGGAGGAAGAGAACCCATGAGAACCTAATAAGGGAGCAGATGGCCTGTCTGTAGGCCCTTGTCAGGGAACTTGAGGAGTAGCACCGGAAGGAGGCAGCTGACTGGGAGCAGTGGAAGGATGCCTGGGACCAGCTGGTGTGCCAGTATGAGGCCATGTGCTTTTCCCCCACCTCGGTGATGGAGTGCGTAGCCTTGTGCATGGAGCAGGCCACCAGCCACCTCCCTCCCATGTCTTCTGCTCCTAGCCCTCCTCCCCCAAGGGGCTGCCAGGGCCCCAGAATATGTGGCACCTCTCAGGCAGCTGAAGCCTCCTGAGCTACCCAACGCAGGCACCCTAAGCCCTCCTTCCCCATTCCAGGTTCTTTCCCCAGAGGAAGAGGAGTGGGGAGGAAAGTCACACAGAAGGAATGAGGGGTCCCTTGTGGCATGGGGGAGAACGCAGGGGTCCCTTGAGGCATGGGGGAGAGTCTCACAGCTGGTCTTGGGTTAAACTCTACCTCAAGGCCTCCTTGATGAGTCCTTAGATTTGCTCACCAGTAGCACTGGTGTCACTGGCTGCTCGTATGTCCTGGACAGCTATTCAGCCTCTGTCCCACATGCTGACAGGAAAGTCTCCTCCTTGTTCTTACAGAAGTTGTGGAGCGCACAACAGACCACCATGAAGGGTAAGGAGCCAGGTTTCACTTGCTGAGGTCCAGGTGGGTGAGGAGACTCCAGAACCTCCCCTTTCAGCAGTCAAACGCACAATCCATGACCATGTGGCTCTTGCTCAGCCTGGCATTGAAGTGCTCCTTGGTGTGGTCCAGCCTGCCCATATAGGAGCAGGAGTATGGCCCCGACTGTGGATTTCCCCATGCCAAACTGGTTTTCAACAAAGCAGTAGCTGTTGGGTGTCGCGAGCTTCCACAGGGTGATAGTGACGTACTTCCGCACAAGGATGGCGGGTCTCAGTTGGGTGTCCTGTCACCTGAGGGCAGGAATGAGTTTCCCAGAGCTCCAAGAAGGTGGCCTGCACGTGGAAGTTCTGGAGCCACTGCTGGTCATCCCACCAGTTGGAACTGGTCTCCCTTTGCCAGAAGTGTCATTCCACAGTGTCCAGGAGTCTGAGGGGCATTTGCAGCAGCAGGAGCACCAGGACCTAGGAGATGAGGGCCTCCTTTCGGAGCTGGTCATCGTCCTGTTGGAGCAGCATGCAGGCAGTCTAGATGAACTGCACCATGAGGTGCAGCACGAGGCACTGCTTTGTAGCCGCTCCGGCTCCATGTTGTGTGTGGCGTGGCATCCACAAAGGCAACCAGAGCACACTGCATCTGTTTGGTGTCCCACAAGGGAAGAGGCAATGGAGGAGTGGCTTGTGAGACACAGCCATAGAGAGGAGCCCCTGAAAGCACACGTCACAGCTTGCCTGACCTAGCAGACACAGGAATGTCTGCCCTCCTGGTACCCTCCCCAGAGTGCTTCTGGGGTCTCTAAGTCTGAGTCAGTCTCCAATCAGTGTAGACACGCTAGTTCAAAATAATTCTGAGTAATTTTGATATTCCCTCGTAGTGGGGACAAGCTATTTCAATTTTGTTATTTTGTTATTTTGGGACTTAGTACTTCGATTTTACTTATTTCAAAATTATTTCCCAGTGTAGACATGCCCTCCCTGCCAGAGCCCTCATCCTTAACCCAGCCCTGAGCCCCTCATTCTTGGCCCAACTCCACAGCTTGCACCCCCAGTCTACAGCCCTCATACGCTTGCTTCTCAACCCTCTGCTGCAATCCTGTGTCCCCTTCCCACACTATTACACATCATCTCCATATTGGTGAACAGAACAATATTCATTCTGCAAATGCGTGGGAAAAATTAGAGGGAACATTACCTTTTAGATCAGCCCCCAAAAGATTTTTGCAAAAGCTCACCCCAATCCTGCATAGTTAATGGGTTTGTTTCCTTCAAAGTCACTCCTTCAACATCCACTGAGTAAACCTGTTCCAGTTATTCCTGACAGGGTGTCCTAAGACCTTAACAAGGAACTCCAGCACCTAGATGCAAAGGGAAGAGGTTTCACTAGAAATCTGTATAGGAACATGCATGGGCCCTGCTACATAATTACATCCCCCAGTTATTTTATGACCTGTGGGAAACCCTCTAGGAGTCTCCTGTCATACTGGCATTTCCACAGGTGGGCTTGTAAGTTTGCCACTTGTTCACAAATTGATTCCTCTCTGATCTCCACACAGCTTTCACTCTTTTCCAAAAACATCTCATTAGGTTATACCATATGTATTTTCTATCTCTTGTTTTGCTCCTCCAGCCACGTCTTACCTTTCTAATTTGTGTACCTGGTCTGTCAAATTCTTTACCTGCTGATTTAAGGCCCCACTTCCCAATAGTAATCCTTGTAATAACAGCTTTTTGTTTTCCTCTTTGTACATTTTCTATCCAGAACTATCTGATGGAATTCTTTATAATGGAACCTTCCTTGCCCTCACACACTTCAGGAGATGGCTAAATTCAGCTTCCATTTTTTAGGACAACAGCGTAATCAGACTTGTAAATAATATTGCTGAAACTCAATGAAATCAAAACACTCTTTTTGCACCAAACATCAATTTTATCTGTGCTCATTACACAAACTACTGTAAAAGATGTTCATTTGGAAAGAAAAACACACAGTTTGAATAATTACTTCTGGTGCAATAATTGTAAATGCTATTTTAACACTCCTCTGGTTAAACATATTTTATCTCATGGATTAATTTCTGACAGTTTTTTTCCCCCTGAAATGCTATGAGAAAAGAAATACACTGAAATAAGACTGACACTATGGACTAAGGTTTTTTGAACAGTCAAAACATATATTACATTATTGGAGGCCTCTATGGCTTAATAATCCTTACTGGGTACATAAGAAGGCAGGTTGAGGACAGCAGCTTTCTGCATTTCAAACAAAAATTAAATGTTTTGTGCAATCAAATTAATAGGTTTTCTAAAAAGGTAAAACTTTGTCTCTGCTCTTCAACAGAATAATAAAGGAGAGCTGGAACACTGGACAGGGGTGGGCCAGGGCTCTGTGGTAGCATTGGGTGTTCAGGTATTTGTCTGGCTGGTTTTTCCTATATGCTCGGGGTCTTATCACCATGCGCGGGGTCAGGAAGGAATTTTCCACCAGGACTGATTGGTAGTGCAATGGATATTTATCAATTTCCTCAGCTGCACAGAATACAAGTAGTTTGCCAGTATTATCTGGTATGGCTCATTTCATCATTTTGCTGCCATGGCAGGGGCCTTGAGCATTGATGCACATCAGATCCCCTCTCTCTGGTGAATAATAGCCTGGTGTCCTGTGGGCTGTAATATTTGGTCTAATTTTGGTTGTGAGATTTAATGTGTTGGTGCTGGGCATACACCTGTCTGTAACATACAAGAAGTCAGACTAGATAATCTGGGGTGGCCCCTTCTAGGCCTTCAACTCTATGGCTACGTCTACACTGGCATGATTTTCTGAAAATGCTTTTAATGGAAAACTTTTCCGTTAAAAGCATTTTCGGAAAAGCGCGTCTAGATTGGCAGGATGCTTTTCCGCAAAAGCACTTTTTGCAGAAAAGCGTCCGTGGCCAATCTAGACACGCTTTTCCGCAAAAAAGCCCCGATCGCCATTTCGCAATCGGGGCTTTTTTGCGGAAAACAAATCTCTGCTGTCTACACTGGCCCTTTTGCGCAAAAGTCTTTCAGAAAAAGACTTTTGCCCGAACGGGAGCAGCATAATATTTACGGAAAAGCACTGACGATCTTACATGAGATCATCAGTGCTTTTCCAGAAATTCAAGCGGCCAACGTAGACAGCTGGAAAGTTTTTCCGGAAAAGCGGCTGATTTTCTGGAAAAACTTGCCCTTGTAGACACAGCATATGATTTCTGGGCAAGTTATAATCTCAATAAGATGAAGGTTTTAAACCTGTACTGCACAGGTACAAAGATTTGCAGTTATAAAGCAGGACTTGGTACATGAGGGGACTTGGTCTTCCATTAATGAGAAGACTGATGTGTGACTGCTAAATTACTCTTGCCAAGTAGCAGGGGTAAAGCCTAAGAAGAAATGTAGAATTAACAAATTCATTAGCAAGATGAAGGTTGCACCTAAGTGTAGGTCTCCTAATGCATTCAGTTTCCCTTACTGATATGTTTATACTTGTAAGGAACCAAGTGCACAGTGGACTTGAGACGAACTACAGCTCAGTGGGAATGATAATATACTTACCAGAGAACATTTTCTGAAGAGATCAGTGATTCTAGAGGGGCTTGATTTTTAGATGGAAAATACCCAACACTTAAGTTGGGCAGTCAAAAAGTAAGGCACCTAAAATTACAGTAAAACTCCAATAGTCCAGCATCCAATTGTACGGCACTCCCGATAGTCTGGCATCAAAATGGCAAGAGCCTAGTGAGTGAGTTTCGACAAAAAATGAGTCACAAGACAGCAGCGGCAGCAGCTGAACTTAATAAAACCGGACGGGATCGAGTCAGTCTGCCACTGGCATTGTGTGACTCTGGACAGTGCTTGTGCTACAATAAAAAGGGTTAAAACACTTTGTATACAGTGTATATACAGTGTGTGTGTGTGTGTGTGTGTGTGTGTGTGTGTGTGTGTGTGTATATATATATATATATATATATATAAAAAACCATCTTATAGTACGTCCTGATAGTCCGGCATATCCGATAATCCGGCACCACCTAGGTCCCAAAGGTTCCGGATTATCGGAAGACTACTGTATTAATCACTTTTGAAAGTGTAGGTTCTAGTGTTTAAACTAGTTTGTACCCTTAACCTCTCCTTGAACTCGAGCTGGAGAACAAATATATTGCACTCACTCTTGAGCACTGTTTCCTGTACCAGGTGCTGAATAACAGGAGAGGATTCTATATTTCTAAAACTAAATTGACTCTTTATTAAGATAAGTATGTACAGTGATGCTGCAGCTTGTATTCCAATCGTGCACACAGATTGGCTGTTGCCCCCTCCAAACTCTGTCCCCCTGCAGCCTATGCGCTTCCCTCCAAATTCCATGATGCTTGCTACAGGCCTCACACAGAGATTTGCAGGGGCAAGGAGTTTGTCCATTCGCAGGTGAGAATCTGGTGATACAAAATCACAAATACTCTTAATCACCAGATTCAACCAATGTTGTTTTGAAATGAGAGTGATTGCTATAGCTACATTCAGCTCACTGAGGAAAAGTGTATTAACTATTCACTGGTGGACTTTTCTGTTCACACTGGGACACTTCCCACCACATGGATTTGGGCCAGGAATGGACCAGTGCTGTCTTGAAGGTGCCTTTTAGCCTCCTGTTTTGGTGAGTGGAAATGAAAACAATGTGAGCTAAAATTTCTTCTTCCAATACCATTGTGTGGGGGTAAGTGAAATAATCTTGCACTTTAGCTCTTGTCAGCTGAATGCGTAATACATATTACTACTTTTTCAAGTTATTGTACCCTTAACAAGACCTCTAGTATGTTTGACAGCAAAACATTTTAATTCTGCATTTTTTCCTTTCAGCTATTGATAGTCAACACTGACTTCTCAAACTCAATGCAGTACACAGCCAAGCACAGCTTTAAAAAAATGTGGGACAAGAAGATATTCTCCAGATCTTACATAATTCTTCAGAAATTCTTTAAAGAAAACATTAACTGAACATGTGTTGGTTGTTCTTCAAGAACTGAAGATAATATTTCACTTTTTTCTGGCTGGTCATAAAAATTAAATGAACAGCAGAAAAAAGAAAAAATATTTTTTTCACTGAAAACGTTACTTTACATATTATGTTAAAATCATTTCACAAATTCACAGTTAAAAACAATAATGCTGCCATATACATAAATCCATCAAGTATTTCAGTTCAAGTTATTCAGAGGAACCAATGAATAAATAGTTCCATCACTGGTTTTAGAAGCTGGGGTATAATGGCCATTTCTCATGTGAGAATTATGGACAGATGAGGAAGTTTCTGTTCTGTAAATCTGGGCTTGCATTTCGCAGCAACCAAACTTGCTCAATAAGATGAAGAAATCCCTGCGGAAGGTCTTTGTGAAAATTGCATACAAAAAAGGATTGGCACATGAATTGATTGGGTAGAACAAAACCAGAAGGATCTTGGATTTGGACACAGTGATGAGAGGAAGCTTGAGCGATGCTGATATGGCAAAAAAGGATATTGGTGCCATGCACAGGAAATCGGTGAAAATCAGTATAGCCATACGCTTGGCAATTTTGGTGTCACTGTTTGAAGAGATAACGTTAGGGTTTCTCACTGTGAAGTAGATGCAGATGTAACAGGCACAGATAATCATAAATGCAAGAACATTCAGCACTAAAAGGAATATGATATAAGCCTGGGAAAGGGGTGTTTCTATATCCATGGGCAAGCAAATGCTGACTTTCATGTAGCTGCTGACTCCAAATACAGGAAGAAGAGCCACAGTGAAGGCAAATATCCAACCAAAAATCATAATAACCATGCCATGCCGAAATCGAACTTTGCGGTCCAGCTGCATGGCATAGGTGATTGTATGCCATCTTTCCAGAGTGATCACAGTCAATGTGTAAACTGAAAGTTCGCTAGCAAACACTGTGAAAAACCCTGCAGCATTGCATCCTGAACCAGTTTGCCAGTCTATGGCATAGTTGTAATATTGGCTTTTGGTCTGTATATCTACAGACGCAATCAGCAACAGGTAGATGCCTATACATAGGTCTGCAAATGCAAGATTGCACATTAGAAATCGAGGGACAGTGAGTTTATATTGACTGCTTATTAAAATAACCAGTACAGTGATGTTCCCGGTGATAGCTAGAATGTTGATAAACCATATCAGAACTCGGAGAATATTGTATCCCATGATGTCTTCACAAGGATTAAAGGCATCAGGTTTAGGAGAGCAAGCCACATGAACAACTTCATTACATAAGCCGTAGTCAAAGTCAAATTCATTTCCTAGCAAGTCAAAACCTATGTAGTCATTGGAAATGTAATCCTCAGATGCAGATCTTTTATGCAACCTGTCTTCAAGCTGCTCATCAGGGTCTTGCACGACATTGGATTTATTACATATTGGATGCAATGAAGAACTAGAATGGAGAACAGAACATAGTTAGTGCCTAAAATACAGCAGAAGAAATACAATACATAAGAGTTATCATGCTATTTCCATTAATAGCCCTCTTGTTAATTGGTTATTCACCCCAAATCAAGATTTGAGGTCCCAGTCCTGCAAATCTTATGCACATGCTTAATTTTATAGAGATGAGTGATCTCATTGGTTTCAGTGGGATTACTGTCATGCATAAAGTTAAGCATGTGCATAAAGGTTTTTAGAGTCAGAGCCTGTAGATGCTACTTATCCCTAAAGTATAGTGAGAAACCACTCAAACAATGACAAAATATAATTGTATTGTAAGTATAGGACATTGTGGGTTGGCTTACGGCTGGGAGGCTGGTGGCAAGGGGGCCAGAAATGACCTCCTCTGGTCTGGTAAAATCCCTCATTCAGGACTGGTCAGGGAGGATCCAACCCGTAGTAGATGAAAGAAGATAAAATTAAAATGCCAGTCAGCCTGTAAGATTTGAATCACAGCATTTCGTGGTAAATACTGCAGGTAAAAATTTCGAAGTGCCTTGGTAAGTAAGTATTTTCAAAAGTGATAGGTGTGTGTGTGTGTGTGTGTGCACGCACGCGCCACGTGCACTAAGGGTCCCCCAATGAGTGACTTAGGCATTTTTGGAAAAATACCCTGTATATGGCATTATTTTTTGTACATTTTAATCATTTTAGGTAATCTTTTATGGTAATTAAAATTTTATTTTTTTTAAAGAAAAGGAATTTGAATAATTCTCTAACGTTGCTCTTCTTAAAGTATTCAGGAGCATTTCCAGAGTGGAAATAGTTTATGAAGTCAACAATATCTTGAAAATTTAGCTATAATTACAAAACAGTAGTTTTACCTTTCACCTAAAAGATTGCACAGCACCATTCATAGCTACCTATTCTTGTACAATGAAGAGCAAAAATACATTTCTCTTAGAAGATACTAGATCCCTTAAAGGAACTTAAATGTAGGCAGCCAGATTAAGTAATTACTTTATTACAAATTACTTTGCTCAAGGTCACAAAAGCCAAAGTCAGAGCTAGGAAAAGCTCCACTTCCCAGTCTCGTACTCAGTTCACCAAACTATGCTACCCATTTAAATGGGGGGAAATGGATTAGAAAATCCTTATCTAGAAACAGAGAAAATATATCTGTGTTTAGCAACCTTCTAATACACAGTATGAACTGTTCAAAACCAAAGAGCACAGATGAAGAAAGGAAAGCCAGATATATTGCAAGGCAAACAAAGGGGATAGTTGGGCCATGAGGTCAGAAATTGAATCAGCAGAATAAATAGGCCAAATCTAGATTACACACGGACACTATCTCTAAGTAATTAGGATTACTGGAAGGTGACAGAGTGAGGCCTGGTCTACACTATAGGGTTAGGTCATAGACTCCTAGGGCTAGAAGAGACCTCAGGAGGTCATCGAGTCCAGCCCCCTGCCCAAAACAGGACCAACACCAACTAAATCATCTCAGCCAGGGCTTTGTCAAATCGAGACTTAAAAACCTCTAGGGACTGAGATTCCACCACCTCCCTAGGTAACCCATTCCAGTACTTCACCACCCTCCTAGTGAAATAGATTTTCCTAATATCCAACTTAGATCTCCTGCACTGTAACTTGAGACCATTGCTCAACTATTGTTTTACCATCAAATCCCGGGCTTCATTTGCAAGTGTGGTATGCCTACATTACCCTGCTAGTTCGAACTAGCGGGGTAGTGTAGACATACCCTTGGTTACCTCGCTCATCCAGTAAGGGCCCCACACTCTCTCTGATCACTCTGTTATTGCTAATATACCTGTAGAAACTTTTCTTGTTACCCTTCACATCCCTTGCTAGCTGCAATTCCAATTGTGCTTTCACCTTCCTGATTACTTCCCTGCATTCTCGAACAATATATTTATAAGCCTCTCTAATCATCTGTCAAAATTTCCGCTTCTTATAAGATTCCTTTTTGTATTTAAGCTCACCAAGGATTTCCCCGGTAAGCCAATCTGGTCGCCTACCATATTTGTTTTTCTTACTGCTGCCCTGCCTTATCCTAATGTGCAAGTGTCATCACTTCAATTTAGTTCCCGCCAATGTAAGTGTTTCTCTGATGTCAACTGTTACTGGTCTTCAGGAGCCAACCCACAATGTCCTATACTTACAATACAATTGATACGAGTCTTTCTGGAGAGGGCACATACCATTAATACAACAAGCCAAATGTGCACACACACACGTGATATAATAACTGCATTATATATAATATGTTGACATAAATTAGGTCGACATAATTTTGTTGTCTAGACACGTTCTCCAAAGGACAGTTTCAAATGTAAGAAGAGAATCATATCATCATGATTCTTTTAGACAGAAAATGATCTTTAAGTCAAAAGAAAGAAACCAACGGCTGGAGTTTCTGATGGGAATTGTCAGCTTCAGAGACATACACAGAGAAGAAAATTTATTTTTTTTGAATCCCAGACAGATGGACTTCAACACATCTGTAACACACTTTATAAAGGTTTGTATAAAATGTTGAGCTAATAAACATGCACTCTATCAGACCTTTTAGTATTATGATTCTATTGCCCAATGCTACAGACATAAACTCTCACAAAATTAGGGCCAGATCATATGGGCTAAATCAGTCATGTGTTGTGCAAGAACAGGGAGCTTGGATTGAAGGAACAATACTGTTTTCTCTTTAATCCACCTTTAGAAGTCCTCTATCCTGAGGCTGGTCCATTTTTACCAGATCCTGTACACCAGTTAGAACAGCCACAGGGATCTTGTATCTTACAATGGTTGCCCATAGACTCAAAGGGGTTCTTCTGGGAGCCAGGGATCACTGACATATAGTGGTGCTTTGCTAGAAGAAAGGATAATGTAAGAGCTGTGGCAGCTGTTAGTACCTAAAGATTCTCCAACAGAGCAGAGTCCTCCGAGTGTTGCTTAACTGCTGTTAGGGTAGCTTGAATCAGGGGAGCAGCCAGATGGGGCTGAGGATCTGATCCTTGACATCCTTTGAAAGTTCATGTGTGACAATTGTAAACCTAAAATTTTCTTAAAAATGGATAATCCAGATTATCAGGTAGATAATTTTTATCCTCCCTGACAAATCACATCCTAGAGCAACTCTTGAAAGAAGATATAATGGTTTTGAGATAATGTATGATAAAGTCAAGTGACACCGGTACTCTCATGATGATGAATCTTTCTTCCAATTATCAAGTGTAGTCCTTGATCAAGCAATCATCACAGTGGGGTTAAACATGTACTACCAGCTATTAAGGACTCTTCAAAACAATTGAACAGTCTTGAGTACACATAGAGCTTGTGCCAGACCCAGAAAATGCTTTGACATGGAAGCACATGTATCTGTTACATTCTATCCCCAATATCTAAGCTAATGTACATGCAAATGACTTTGAGATTCAGTTTCAAAACATCACAACTCTTCTGAATTAAAACGTTTTTGTTTTAAATCTCTATAGTACAGGGTAGTTCTTAAGTCATTGGGGGTATGTCTACACTACCCCGCTAGTTCGAACTAGCGGGGTAATGTAGGCATACCACACTTGCAAATGAAGCCCGGGATTTGAATTTCCCGGGCTTCATTTGCATAAGCGGGGAGCCGCCATTTTTAAAACCCCGCTGGTTCGAACCCCGTGCAGTGCGGCTACACGGGGCTCGAACTAGGTAGTTCGGACTAGGCTTCCTATTCCGAACTACCGGTACACCTCGTTCCACGTTCCACATTCCTCGTTCCACGAGGTGTACCGGTAGTTCGGAATAGGAAGCCTAGTCCGAACTACCTAGTTCAAGCCCTGTGTAGCCGCGCTGCACGGGGTTCGAACCAGCGGGGTTTTAAAAATGGCGGCTCCCCGCTTATGCAAATGAAGCCCGGGAAATTCAAATCCCGGGCTTCATTTGCAAGTGCGGTATGCCTACATTACCCTCCTAGTTCGAACTAGGAGGGTAGTGTAGACATACCCCTAGTTATTTCACTACAAGGATGGGACTTCAATAGAATCCCTTCTCCATATTGTCTCTGCTTGAATGATTTGCTCCAGATAAGATTTTCTCAGTAGCTTAATAAAAAGTAAACAATTTGGAGAAAGTTTTGCAAATGAATGTTACATTTCACTTTTAAAAAACTCTGGACATCTTGCTCTTAAAAGAGGGATTAGTGGTTAAAAAGAAGCAAATTCCACTATCCATATACTTTAGATATAGGCTTGAAGTACTCTGAAGTGTTAGGTTGATGTAAGCTGCCTTGTGTCAATGTAACTGTGGAAGTGTCTTCATTTACTTTTGGCTCCTCTTGATGTAAATGCCTCTGGGTATGTCTACACAGCAAAGTTATTTCAAAATTACAGCCGTTATTTCGAAATAACTTTACTAGCATCTACACAGCCAAACTGCTATTTTGAAATTAATTCGAAATAGTGGAGCGCTTATTTTGAATTTGGTAAACCTCATTCCATGATGAATAATGCCAAATTTGAAATAGCTATTTTGAAATAAGTGCTGTGTAGACACTTATTTCGAAATAGGGGACTTCCAGCCTTCCCAGAGTGCCTTGGTGGCCACTCCAGCCTCAACCAAGAACACTCCTCTCTCTCTCCTGTCCCCAGAGCCCTTAAAGGGGTTGACTCTGGCCTCAGTGCCTGTGCCATCTCCAAGCCTACCAGCCTAGATCCAGCAGTCACTGCCCCGACCCAGTGGCCCCAAAACATGAGCCAGCAAGCCACTGGCAGCCAGCCCTCCACTGCTCCCCAGGAGCAGTCTGCCAGCTCCCAGGAACCTGCCAGGGCCCAGAGAAGGTGGACACCTTCCTGATCCAGGTTGGAGATCATGGACCTTATTCAGGTTTGGGGGGGATGCCCCCAATGTCCATGATCTCCACACTAGATGGAAGAATGTGGCTGTCTATGGCAGGATAGCTGCCAGCCTGACCACCAGAGGCCACATGCAAATCCAGGAGCAGGTTTGCATGAAAATCAAGGTGGTCTGGCGAGACCCCCAACCCTGAGCCCGGAGCTCCCCCTCCCCCTTCTTCCTGTTGCTTCCCCCTTCCGGCTCCCTCTTCCCAGGTTTCCCCCTCCCCTCTCTCACCCTCTCTCTTCCCCTCGCCTGCCTCCTTTCCCCAGTCTCACAAGAGTTTAATCTCCCTCCCCAGTTTTGTTAAATAAAGATAGTTTACAAAGAGTTTACCCTGCACTTGTCCTTGGTGAACTTCATCAAATTTCTTTTGGTACAATCCTCCAATTTGTCTAGCTCACTCTGGACTCTATCCCTGCTCTTCAACGTATCTACCTCTCCCCTTAGGTTAGTGTCATCTGCGAAGTTGCTGAGGGTGCAATCTATCCCCTCATCCAGGTCATTAATAAAGACGTTGAACAAAACTGGCCATAGAACAGACTCTTGGGGCACTCAGCTTGATACCAACTGCCAACCAGGCATCAAGCCATTGATTAGTACCCATTGAGCTGGACCATCTAGCCAGCTTTCTATCCACCTTACCGTCCACTTATCCAATCCATACTTCCTTAATTTGCTTGCAAGAATACTGTGAGAGACTGTATCAAAACCTTTATTAAAGTCAAGGTACATCACATCCACCACCTTCCCCATGTCCACAGAGCGAGTTTCCTCATCATAGAAGGTAATCAGATTGGTCAGGGATGACTTGCTCTTGGTAAATCCATGTTGACTATTTCTGATCACTTTCCCCTCTTCCAAGTGCTTCAAAATGGATTCCTTGAGGATCCCCTCTATGATTTTTCTGGGGAATGAGGTAAGGCTGAATAGTCTGTCGTTCCTTAGATTGTCCTTTTTTAAAGATGGGTACTACATTTGCCTTTTTCCAATCATCTGGGACTTCTCCCGATCTCCATGAATTTTCAAATATAATGGCCAAAGACTGCAATGACATTTGCTAACTCCCTCAGTACTCTCAGGGTATGTCTACACTACCCTCCTAGTTCGAACTAGGAGGGTAATGTATGCATACCGCACTTTCTAATGAAGCCCGGGATTTGAATTTCCCGGGCTTCATTAGCATAAGCGGGGAGCCGCCATTTTTAAATCCCCGCTGCTACGAACCCCGTGTAGCGCGGCTACACGGGGCTCGAACTAGGTAGTTCGGACAAGGGTGCCTATTCCGAACTACCGGTACACCTCGTTTCACATGAAACGAGGTGTACCGGTAGTTCGGAATAGGCACCCTAGTCCGAACTACCTAGTTCGAGCCCCGTGTAGCCGCGCTACACGGGGTTCGAAGCAGCGGGGATTTAAAAATGGCGGCTCCCCGCTTATGCTAATGAAGCCCGGGAAATTCAAATCCCGGGCTTCATTAGCAAGTGCGGTATGCATACATTACCCTCCTAGTTCGAACTAGGAGGGTAGTGTAGACATACCCTCAGATGCATTAAATCTGGACCCAGGGATTTGTGTATGTCTAGTTTTTCTAAATAGTTTCTAACCTGTTCTTTCTCCTCTCAAGGCTGCCCACCTCCTTCCCATACTGTATTGCCTAACAGCCAGATACCAGGGTTATTCGAGGGGCACACTGGGGTGCTGTTAGAATTAGGCAGGCTTTGAATTTTGCCAATGATTCTCAGTAATGTATCTTTATGTGATGCCTTTGGCCAGGCAATGTTTGCTTGTTTCCTTGAGTGCCTCATGTAGTGTTTGCTTCCAGAATGTTAATAGTACTGAAGAAATATTCCTGCCTCTAGCCACTGTGTTTGAATGTCAGCATCAACTAACGTGTGTATGACACAAATAAAAACTCATTTTATTTACAAAACTAAAGTTTAATAGCAGACCATACACAGACATTTTATCAAAAAGAGACATGGTAATGAAGAACAGTTGGTAATTGCTCTCGCAGTTGCTTTTAACTCCAGCATTTACTGTGAAACCAGTCCCTAATGGTGGAGTGCATAGGGTATTGTGAATGGCCAGGAATATGTGTGGAATGTGGTGAGGAGATTTGGGGAGAGCATAGAACAAAGTTCCGTATTGGCTGCAGATGTTCTAAGTGTACAGATCACTTCTTTCTGGCCTTCTTCATCAGGCTATCCAGTCTGAGTGTTTCATTGATTGTTGGCCTCCATGCTTTTGTTTCACTATCTCCAGCATCTGTTCACTGCAGCATGTTGGGAAACATATCCTCCTTACTCCTTCTGTTCACAACTTATCTGTTGGAGGCACTCCACCATTATGAAGGAGGAGGTCTTCAAGTATATATCTGCAGAAGCCAAAAAAACAATGAACAGAGACAGTATTATGAGTTCACTCGCAGCTGTGAATCACAACAGTCACACACATCTTTTTCTCACTTCCCCTTTGCTAGCACACAGCTCGGAGCAAGTATGAAATATGGTGAGTTTGGTTGGGTGAAAGGAGTTGGGAAGTGGGAATGGGAAGAAGAAAAAAGGGAATGGGTTCTTTGCAAAGAGGGACACTCTACCTGACTAGGGAGAATATTCTGAATATTGGCACCTTTACCACACCCGGGTTGCTCAGGTACATCCCCTGCATGTGTGCTGTTTGTATGCTGCTCCCTTATGTGAAATAATTCCCTGCAGAAATAATTGCTTGTTTTCATGGCAAAGTTTCCTACAGAAGTGAAACAAGGCAGCTCTGACAATGAATCTTTGGCAGAGGGTTGTAGAATATCTATAGATTACTATGGAGTATTCCTGAGACATCTAGGTGTACATTAACCCATTTTCCCACTAGGTCCCAACATAATTGCATAAGCTCATTTGTTATTTTCTGTTCCTTATCCCTCCTCTGCCCTATAACTAAGTACATGAGCGCTCAATCTCCTCTCACCATGAAGAATCAAAGCAAAACGTGTGCTTACCAGACTTTGCATCTCCTGCTTCATGTACATCAGGGCTGTACTGCTGGGGCTGGCTAGATCTTTCTGGATACAAATAGCAGTCCTGAGACATACTGGACGACCTTATTGTTCATTCCACATCCTCTTCCAGCTCCACTTTGCCCTTGAGATTGACTGTACTGGCCACTGCCTTCATTCCCCCCAAAGTATCCAAGGGCTTCTTGGCGGTTGAGGTGGTGTCATCCCTGAAGATGGTGTGCAGCTTTTTGTAGAGTCCCCATGTCTTCTGTACTGCACTACAGCAATGATTGGCCTCCCTTGCCCTCTGGTTTGCCTGCGTGGCTCCTTGATCTTGCCTCCTTTTTGGGGTGGAGGCTGCATATCCCTTATATGCCCCTTCTCCTGCATGCCACTAGCATGTAGGTACTGAAGTCCTTACAGGTTGAGTGAAACTGTAACTTCACAGCCTCCTCGACACAGACACGCAGCAGGTCCAACAGCTCAGGTGTACCCCAGGCAGGATCACATTTACAGTGGAAAACTAGCTTGGTGAGTGGGGAAGATGCTGTGTGAACTGTCCATGCCATAAGTCGGGCTGGTGACAGACTTGCTGGAGTGCTGGGCAAGATGCAGGGGGGCTTAGCTTTTGCCCTCCTGAAAGACGTGAGTTCTTGAGCAGAAGGGGTGGGGTTACGGTACCAGGACAACACCGAGTTAGTCTATCCTAGGGGAATTTTCCAAAGGAAATCCCTGGCAAGTTCACTAGGGCGGGACACCCCCTTTCACCTATCAAAACAGTCACATTGACAAGTGGGTTACTGATAAGCAGGCCATAATGAGGATGTCTGAAGTCTGATGTTGGAAGTAACGGGCATAGGTTCACAGTGAATGAAATCAGGTTGATGCAATGTCAGCATAGACCCTGCATTGCTTATGTCAATGGTTACTGGCTTTCAGGAGCCATCCCATAATGCTTCACACTACCAATAGAAACTGGTACAAGAGTTCCTAATGAGAACATGCACGGGTGTCACAAAGAGCCAACTGTGCACATGCACAAGTGATTTCATAACTGTGATGGATGTATGCCAGCATAATTTAGGACCGTGGTCCCCAACACGGTGCCCGCGGGCGACATGTGCCCGCCAGGTGCTCGGGGCTGGCCTGGCACCGGGCACATGGCGGGGGGAGCGCTGGCCCCGGGTGCACGGCGCTGGGCGGGGGGAGCGCCGGCCCCAGGTGCGCGGCGCTGGGCGGGGGGAGCGCTGGCCCCGGGCGCGCGGCGCTGGGCGGGGGGAGTGCCAGCCCTGGGCGCGCGGCGCAGGGCGGGGGGAGCGCCGGCCCTGGGCGCGCAGCGCATGGTGGGGGGAGCGCTGGCCCCAGGCACGCGGTGCTGGCGGGGGGAGCGCCGGCCCCGGGCGCGCGGCGCTTGGCAGGGGGAGTGCCGGCCCCGGGCATGCGGCTATGGGGGGGCCACCCCCAGGCATGCGGCTATGGGGGGGCCGCCCCCGGGGTGCAAGTGTCCTCGCCCCTGGCGCCCGACGGGCGAACGGCCACGCCCCCTGGTGCCCGACAACCTCGAAAGGTTGGGGACCACTGATTTAGGCTGACATCATTTTGGAGTGTCCTGGAGCTATGCTGGGCAATGAATAATGATTTCAGCCAGATTTTGACCTTATTTTCATAGCCTCAACCATTAGACTCACATTCTTAAAACAGAAATCACTGTAGGCTCTGAAGTGATATTTATTATTAAGGAAAATTAAATGTTTTTCTCTGCCTAGTAAAATTAGTATCAAGATAAATTATAAAATTAAAAATTAGTTTAGTACTCCAAGGGCTTTGCATTTTTTGTTTTCTTTCTCTGAAGCACTAAATATAGGCCATTTCTGAACACGGGATGCTGGACAGCTAGAATAATCTGGATTTTTCTGACATGGTAATTCCTATGTTTTTAAGGATGTCCAACAAAACAAGAGTTTACAAAAATCTCAAAAGTTTTCATGGAACACCATCTACTGCTTTATCAGTTATAGAAACTGAGGGGTTTATGGATTAAACCAATTAATGTGCAGAACTGTAATAATACTTGATGACATGAAAATACTTAAATGAGAACCCTTAAATGGGGAATGGGATGAAAAGCAAGCTGCATCCTGGAGCGCACGGCTGCTACCCCCCTGTCCTCCCAAAATTCTGCCCTTGCCTACAAGGGCTTCAGTGTTGCTCCAGAAGGGTCCACCTCAGGTTCAATGGACTTTGCTGACTGAATGGAATGGTAATGGAGGTATAGCCATATAGACCAGAAAACGATAGCCCCTAATATGCATTTTGCTCTCAGTATACAGAAATGTATATATGCTATAAATCCTCCATATCCATCTTTATTCTATTTTCCCTGGATTAAGTTTAATTATTTGATTAACTGTCAGAAATGGAAAGAAAATTAAATTACTCACATTTGTCTTTTCCAATTGGCAAATGCACAGCAATGGCTAGGATAGGTGAGGTTTGCCTCAATCAGGGCAATAAATTTCTCTAAGGCAGGCAGCTTTTTTAAATTGTAGGTAGATCGTGCTCTTAGCTTCTTAATATTTTCTAATCCAGAGGTGGGCAGGAAACTGATTCTTGTCCTTGAAATATCCCTTTAAGAAGACATAAAATATTGTTTGCAAAAAAGTAAATTAATAACCCTCTCCTTCCACCTATTTAGAATCATTTTTTGGCTTCTTCACATTATAAGAGAAAGCACACAGAGAACAGGATCAGGGATGAAGTTGCACTTTTTCATTTCATACATCTGACATCTGCTTTGGAAAGATTCTAAAACTCATTAATGTAGAACAAAATAAGAGAAGAGTTGGACAGGTATAGCCATCAAAGACAATCATAGCAGGTCTTAGACAGGAGGAAAGCATACTCAACAAATAGGATTAATTTCCTTGAGATGTTGGCAATAAAAGTAAACATGTATGAAATGGAAAACCATATAACTGGGCTTCAAAAAGGCTTGAAACACAAAACTGCTTAAAAAAAGAAAGAAAGAAAGAAGCAGCTTATAACATTAGCAAGCAACCTATTAATGGTGAAATTTTAGACTGAGTAAAAAATTGCATTAGTAACCAAAGCATATAGATACAAATCACGTGGCAGGAAAATGCCCACAAGAGAAGATCAGCAATGGATGTTCAGCCCAATCTTTTAAAAACTATACATCAATTAAAGGAGGAGGAAACAAACACAAAATTATGGCTGTTTGTAGATGATGAAAAAATGGTTGAGTGGATCAGTACCAAAGAAAAAACGAGAGACTGTGTTTAAAGTGGGAGACCTGGGCAGATGTTAATTGAAGTCTACAGTTGAAAGTATTACAGATTTATTAAAAAAAAAAGACAAGTGATCTACATTCTGAGATAGCAATAAAAAAATCTTGTACATAACAACAACCATTAGCTCTTTGTGAGGCAGGGTTTAGGAAAACTGAAATGCACCAAATAGTGAGGAAGATTATTATGACACTATACAATGGGCTAGTGAAGTCACACCTGAATTTTTAATATGGCCTATCCTGGACATCTTATTATGGGAAGGAAAGCAAGGAACTGGAACAAAATGCAGAAAGCAGCAGATAGGATGATAGAAATTCACAGGGAGGGTAACAGCTGTGTGGAAAGATTGGGAAAATGAAGTTTGTGTTCATTAAAAAACAGATTAAAAAGGGATAAGCTTCAAATTGCTAGAAGTGAAAAACAACAAAACATTTCCAGAGTGTAACTGGCTCAAAAAGGAAACAGAGCAGAGACTGAATCTAAGAAGAAAGCGAGTATTACAGAAGGTACAGATAAATGTATTTGTGTGGAAGGCAATTACTTTGTGAAATGGAATATCAAAGGCAGCAATGGAGGCTTCAACTATGAAGTAATTAAAAAAGAACAAGACAGGTAATGAGAGTTAAATATCCTGTGATGCAAACACAAAATCCTTCCTCCTGTGACTCATCAACCTGGTATCAAAAAAGGAAGCTTCGCTGTTAATGCAATGTGGATATGGGGAAGGCGGTAGACGAGATGTACCTTGACTTTAACAAAACTTTTGATACAGTCTCTCACAGTATTCTTGCCAGAAAATTGAGGAAGTACGGATTGGATAAATGGACTGTAAGGCGGATAGAAAGCTAGCTAGATTGTCCGGCTCAACTGATACTGATCAATGGCTCGATGCCTGGTCAACAGCTGGTATCTAGCTGAGTACCCCAAGGGTTTGTTCTATGGCCAGTTTTGTTTAACATCTTTATTAATGACCTGGATGAGGGGATGGATTTCACCCTCAGCAACTTCGCAGATGACACCTCTGGGGAGAGGTATATATGTTGGAGGGCAGGGTTAGTGTCCAGAGTGACCTAGACAAATTGGAGGATTGCGCCAAAAGAAATCTGATGAGGTTCACCAAGGACAAGTGTAGAGTCCTGCACTTGGGATGGAAGAATCCCAAGCATTGTTATGGGCTGGGAACTGACAGGCTAAACAGAAGTTTGGAAGAAAAGGTCCTGGGGATTATAGTGGATGAGAAGATGCATATGAGTAAACACTGTGCCCATGTAGCTGAGAATGTTAATGGTATATTAGGGTGCAGTAGGAGGAGCATTGCCAGCAGATCTAGAGAAGTGATTATTTCTCTTTATTTGGCACTGTTGAGGCCACATCTGGAGTACTGCATCCAATTCTGGGCTCCTCATTACAGGAAGGATGTGGATGAATTGGAGAAATTCCAGTGGATGGCAAAAAAATGATTAGGGGGCTGGAGCACATGATTTACAATGAGGGACTGAGGTATTTGGGCTTATTTAGTCTACAGAAGAGAAGAATGAGGGGGGATCTGATAACAGCCTTTAACTACCTGAAAGGGCGTTCCAAAGAGGATGGAGAGAGGCTGTTCTCAACAGTGAGAGATAACAGAATGAGGAGCAATGTTCTCAAGTTACAGTGGGGGAGGTCAAGGTTGGATATTAGAAAAAACTATTTTACTAGGAGGGCAGTGAAGGACTGGAATGTGTTACATAGGGAGGTGATAGAATCTCCATCCCTAGAGGTTTTTAAGTCTCAGTTTGACAATGCGCTGGCTGGGATGATTTAGTTGGGATTGGTCCTGCTTTGGGCAGGCGATTGGACTTGATGACCTCCTGAGGTCTCTTCAAACCCTATGATTCTATGATTCTAAATGACTGATCGTTAATGCTAGAAACATTCAAATTGAAAATAAAGTGCACATTTTTAACAGTAAGGATGTTTATCCACTGGATCTTACGTAAAGAGGTGGTGGATTCTCTATCACGTGAAATCTTTAAGTCTTTTTAAAAGATGTAACTCTAATGCAGTTTTTCTCAAAATGGTCCATGGATCCACTCAGAGGAAGCTTCTACCAGGATGCTCTGGTGTGTTTACTCAGCAGCTCTACACCCTGTGGCTCACATTGGCTGCAATTTAATGTTTGCAGCCAGTGTAAGCCTCGGAAAGCAGCAGGACCCAGGCCGCTGCTTCCTGCGGCTCCCGTTGGCTGCAAATGGTGAACCACTGTCACTGAGAGCCGTTATGCTCTATGGCTGTGGAGCTGGTAATAAACAAACTGGAGTGGTCCGGCAGCAGTTTTCTCAGAGTGGGTCTGCGGAGCACTTTGAGAAACACTCCTCTTATGCTACCACATTATGGGCTTATTGCTGGAATTACTGGATGAAATTCTATAATCTGTGTTACACGGGAGTTCAGATTAGAGGATCACAATGGATTAGAGGATCCCTTCTGATTTTAACGTCTATGACTCTATGAACCTGTTATATTAGTTCAATATTTTGAGATGCAGGATACAAGGAGATGCTTATTGCCAAATGGATGCTGGTTCAGGAAGAACAAGAGGTAAAATAATTAGATGTACTATCTAATAAAATATTGCAGTCTGCACCACAAATTTGATATAAGCAATTCTGTTTTTCCCAGCATAGATGTTATTAAAGGTCAATCATTTCCATAATTATAAGCACTTTTCTGGTGTACACTACAATGACAGATGACAGGAAGAGCTTTCTTTTGTGATCTCAATCGGGATAAAAAGGCAATTTACCATATAACCGTGGATATAGTAGTAATAGTACAGAATAATTCCTATACAAATAATTCAGTGTTTGAATATGAACTATCAAATACATTTGAACTATAGTTAAATCAATTTGATAAATCATCAGAATACAATTGTATTGGCTCCAGCTTGCACAGGTAATACATTCAATTTTCACCACTGGAAACTATGCTTTTCCCACAAAAGAAACAGCATTTGTGTTGGTGCTAAGAAATGCCTCAGTAAGCAGTTTATCCAAAGGTGAAAGGCATATATAGGGACTTGTAGCTATCCAGTGTTGAAAAAATATGGAGGAAAAAATATGGAGGAACTCCTCAGGTCTGCATTGAGCATCCCAGAATGGGGGGAAGGCATGGGAAGCACAGATATAAGCCTCATAGAGGGGTTTCTATCAGATCCTGGAGTTAAACGTTCTATTTTCCTTTCTCATTTTTTATGTTGTCTAGCCAAAAATTTTTCTGCCACTTAAGTAGTAAAATTCCTCTCCACACCCCCCCAGTTCTACTAAGGGCAGCTGTTGCTAATATGACCTGAAGGAGGACACAAGGAACACTACCACTCACAATTGCAGCCGCTCCTCACTTTCACTCATTTGAGTAACTCATGTCTCTTTCCTGTCAGCATGAGGCATGCTGAGTTAAGCACTGAGGGAAGAGAGATAGATGCATAGAGCGGCTAGTGCTGAAAATGAAATAATGCATCTTCTGTTGCTGCTCACATGAAATTATGAACAGAAGCATGAGCAACTGCTCACACTGTCACGTAAGTCTCAGATCTATGCTAAAACTAGGCCTGAGACAACGTTACCAACTGCCATCTGTTTCCCAGTGTCCACAATTAATTTATAGATCAATTTATAGATCAATTTATAATATGAAGTGTTACAATGTGGAATAAGAACAGGTGAACATAGGGCACGTCTACACTAAAGGGGAAGGTCGACTTAAAGTACGCAACTCCAGCTATGTTAATTACATAAGTGGAGTCGATGTATCTTCAATCACCATCGATGCAGTGGGAGGTTGATGGGAGTAAATTGATGGGAGATTGATGGAAAGCCCATTGGCTTTTCTTACTCCTCGTGAGGAGCAGTACTACAAACTCCGATTGGGCTCCCTCTCAGTTTGAATTAGCAAGTTTTCACTAGACCCGCTAAACTGAACCAGGAAGATCGACTGCGGCAGCGTCAATCTTCAGCATAGTGTAGACATGCCCATAGTGTTTTTGGAGGATAGTGAAATTGTGCAAGGTGCAGGGTATGATTTGCAGCATTACAGCTAGGCTTCAAAGTTGCAAGGACCGATTCTCAGCTGGTTCAAGCTGTCCTAGCTCCATTGAAGTTAATGGAGTAGGACAATGTTCATTAGCTGAGGAGCTCCCCAGGATTGGATCAGGACAATAAAATAGGAAAATAAGCAGTGTTTCCTTTTGCATAAAATGCATTACAGCCACTTTCTAACAGACCTTAATGAAATGTGGAGATCAACATTAAACAAAACCCTGGATTCAATTCTCTTAAACTTTGTTGAGGAGTATGAAACCTGAACCTGACCCATATCTGCAAATCTGAATCTGGATTCAGACCCACAGTTGACATTTGGAAATAAACCTCCAAACCTGATCTCTCCTGATATGAATATTAGACATTCAGATCTGCAACCAGATTTGAATTTTGTGTCTAGAACCCATCTCTAATAGAAAGTTAATAATGAGGAAAAGAACATATGACTGTTACTTACAGTACAACTGGACCATTGGCTCCTTGAAAAACCTCATTAGGTAATTTTTCTAGATTGTGATTATCACTAAGATTTCTGTAAAACATAAACATAATCCTAAGACAATCAGGGATAATACCTCTGCTACAGTTACTAATTCCCAGTAATTGTTGTGCTGAGTACCAAATAATAAGTATAGTTACAGCTCATCCAAGAAGGTTCCATTAAATGCATAGTTCTGAATTTCCCGAATTCCATTTTTATTGAGCCATCTGAAACAAAGAAACACATTTTAAAATACTGATTACAAAAAATTATGCTTGTGCACATTAAGTAAGATGTGCACATTAAGTAAGCCGGCAGCGGAGCAGTCCAGGCGCCCTGGGCTGCCTCGCTGCCCCCCCCCCCCGCGGCTTTGCTCTGTGAGCCCTTCCGCGGCTTTGCGCTGCGTCTTCCTGGTCTGCAGACCTGGGAGACGCAGAGAAAGCCCCAGATACACGGGCGGCAGGACCGTGAGGTCCCGCAGTCCGTGTACTCTGGGGCAGCCCCGTTCGTAACTGCGGATCCGACGTAAGTCGGATCCGCGTAAGTCAGGGACTGCCTGTATCACAAAATCCCAGCCACTGTTATTGGGGATAAATTGTATTAAATTTCTTGGTCCAGGTTCTGCTTTCACTTAAAACCAGAGTATCTGTATTGAAATTAAAGGTGGTCACCCAGATTTACATGAGAGCTAGTGAGATCACAATGTTTCTGACAGTTAGCATTAATGATATACAAACTGCATTTGCAAAGTGTTGTGCAAATTGTGGACTAACTGCAGAGATGAGTAAAATGCAACAGGAAAGACTCCAAAGAAATGGAAGGGGAAGAGCAGGAGCTTCACTGAAAGCACTTACTAGCCTCCATAAAGTGACCTAGTGCTGTAGGATTGGGTTTCAGAAGCTTAGGCTTTTGAGAAATAGCTGTGGATGAAAGAGGGGACTCCTAGGAGCCAGCAGACTCTCTAGCACCTCCTCTAACTTATCATGAAAAGTGCTGCTGGGACCAGCAATAACTTCCCATCTGTGCCCTCTCTCTCTCTCTCTTTCTCTCTGTGAGCTGAGAGCACTGGCAGAGCAGTGAGACTGGCTGTACATCAAGACAGTCTGAGGGTGCTGGGTGGAAAGAGTGCAGAATATGCCAAGATAGCTGCTGAGTTTCTATTGCATCTGCTGCCTTCACCAACTGCATTCCCTGTTTGCATCATAGTCCCCCTACTGTCTCGTGTTTTCCCCTCTGAGGGAAGAATCAGGGTTCCATAAATTCATGGAGTTCTCTGCTGAGTTTTAACTGTGGTGTTTAACAAATTAATGTTTAATGTCCTTATCCCACAATCCCGCTGTGATTCTAAAAATTGACATTGGTCAGTTATACTGATCATTTCTATAACAGAGTTTTTCATCTTCTTCATGGTTACTCTGTATCACTTACCCCCACAGGCACTGAATGACAGGCCTGAATGATGGAATGAAACAAACAATTTAATTCAACTGTCAGACAACCTACACATTTTACTTCTCATTCACAGTGAAAACATATAAGCTTCCCACTAATCGAAGGTTCAGGATGGTGGATTTAGGTCAACATGAAAATCAATAATGGGCCTGGCTGAAAGGATTACTCTTTTGATCAGGAATGACAGATGTACATGGTCCAATGTCCACAATGTATGTCAGATCAGTCTATGGAAACTCTCTCCCATCCCATCCACTTACTGGCACTATTAGAAATGAATGAGCCAACACATAAAAGCAAGACAATCCAATTCAGTTCATACCAGCTGGCACGTTTATTATATTACATCATTCATATTAGTTAGCATCTGCCACGCTGTTTTTTTAAAAATAATAATAATATTGGCACTCATTGTCTTCTATCATTGCTAACATGCTAAGTACCACCGGGCTGAGTGTGGAGCACATAGTGACAGCTACTGCTGCCATACCACCTGACTATGCATGGCAATGACCTGGCAGAAAAATACACCCACCACTTTCAAGGAAAAAGAAAGTTTGCCTTTGAGCTAAACGCTGGAGTCCTCAGTCACTTTTTACTCACATAGCCAACTTCCCTTTGGCCCAAATTCTTTTCTTAAACCAGCACATATCTTGATTGGCTTCAGATTAAATGGAAGTCTTGTTTAAGTAAGACGAGTAAAAATGACTTGAGAGCTATGGAATTTAGCCTCTTGTATTTATGTTTGATCACTGTATTGGTACATTTACAAAATAAGGATGAAATTCATTCCTGTCCAGAAGGTCAACACAAAACCTATAGCACCATTTAAGTTTCATTTATATTTAATTTTAAAGGTTAAGGTGGAACTTACACCTTGCATTGGGATGAATTTTAATCTTTTATATATTTTTAGGAATTAACTGAATCTATATAAAAATTCAGTTTGCCCTCCCCCAAAGCCTTGTGATACTATCTTCAGATGTGGTTTGTCTTTCTGGTCTAAAAACACTATTAACTTCTAAGAAGAAATTCTGGCACAATGAAATCAATAATGTTTAGTGGGTATTTAAAAGGATCTGACTGAGAAAGCTGTTGAAGCATAAAATTGACTGGAGAGAGAGTTGTGTGAGAGTGGAAGTGACTTACATTATACCTTGCCTTTTTAAAAACATCTCTTTAAGAATATAGTTTTTGGGAGGGGGGTTATTTGTGAAGCAGTCTAGCACTTTAATCTAAGTTGGCTAAAGTGTGCAGCAGCGATCAGCTATGCCTGCCAAGGTAGGAATATGGAAGCTAAATAACATCATGGTGCTGGGGCTTTACATGATGTGGGATCTATTATTTTACATAATAAACTTAGTTCCATGGGTTACTATTTCTGACAGTAAAATTTCACAATAGTGAAAAGAACATTAGAGTTATGTGGGAATGGAGGCAAATTTGGGTTTAAAATGAGATATTTCCTTTCTATGGAGAGATATGTAGTATTGAGAGAAATGCCCAAAACTGAATAAACTAGATACTGTACTTCATTCTTGGAAGAAATTAGTTCTACTTTGTGGATAAAAGTAGGGTAGCTGCAATGAAGTCAAATATGTGTAAAAACAGCTTTGTCCTATTTTTCTCAGGCCCATCCACTAAATTATCTGGGGATAAAATTCACCCATGTGGAAGACTACTACAGAACTATGCACAATTTTAGGGGATGTTGATATCAATATTTAGTTTGTGGCAAGCTGTAATGTAATCTATCTTGTTCTAGCCTGTCACTCAGGATCACTGTCTGTGTGGATTCTCCTGCCTTGCAATAATAATTTTATAGTGCACTTTTATCTATTCCCATTTCAAAGCAGAAAGATCAAATGCACTACGGCTCTTTTAGTGCCCTGTAGTAAAGTCCACATGGACAATCAGGCTACGTCTACACTGCACAGTTATTTTGGAATAAGCTATTCTGGAATAGTTATTTCGAAATAGCTTATTTTGAAACCCTCAAAATTACTTGGAGGCAGGCTTCCCTATTGCAGACATGCTATCTTGATGTAGGGCCCCAGGAGGAATAACTTAGAATGGCCCTGGTGAGGGGCTATTTTGAAATAGCAGAAGTGGATCATCTACACACACCTTATTTCGAAATAGTTATTTCGGAATAGGCATTATTCTTCATAGAATGAGGTTTATAGAAGTTGGAATAAGCCATCCAATATTAATAATTCTGAAATAATGGAATTGCTGTGTAGACACTCGCCTAGTTATTTTGGAATAACATTCATTATTCTCATATAACTTTGCTGTGTAAACACACCCTCAGTGTACAGAATGGTAGATTTACATCCCAGTTTTCTGCATCTAAGTATTTGTGTAGACAGTCTGAACTACATCAGCCTTTCATCCTCAAATCATCCCATCCAGCAGCATGAGACCACCTTCCCTATCACATCTTCATTCTATGGGTCACAGTCCAAAAAACCCCCCAAAAAAGTCTGAGATTCACTGGTCTAGTTAATTGAGATTAGTTACTCCACAATTCTAATCCTAGATGTGTCATTGGTTCACTGAGTAGTCTTGGATAAGTTACCTAACCTTTGTGTCTATTTTCTTTCTATAAAGATAATGGGCTGGATTCTCAGCTTCATCCATATATTTATATACATAATCATAAGCTTTCATGGGCAAAAGCAGATGAGCAGAGTACAGAAAAAAGGAGAAACCTCACATTTTAAAACAGAAAAAGAAGGCGGGAGGGGAACTACTTGTCAACTATAGTGCCAGTGCTAATGAGGCTAATCAAGTGGGTTGGAAGTGTCCCATACTTAGCTTTTGATGTCAATTGGGTGTTGAATATAATGGCCCATCCAGTTCATATCTTTTTTTCAGGCCATGAGACATTGTGTCAAATTTGCATAGGAAGGCCAGTTTTGCAGTTTCTCTTCGTAGTTGGTTTTTGAAATTCCTTTGAAGAAGAATGGCTACTTTTCAATCCATTAATGAGGGCTCACACTACAATGTGTTTCTACAGGTTTTTGTGTATTATCATGTCTGATTTCGGATTTGTATCCATTTATCTTTTGCCGTAGGGCAGGGCGACTCAACTTTGGAAGCTTCGGGGGCCACAATGATACTCACAGCACATGTCAAGGGCTGCAACTTAAGTGTGGTTGCATATACATATAAATATATATGCAAATATATGCAAATAGCTTCTTTCACACTGACAGGCAAGAATATAAAGATTAAGGCAAGACTACACAACACATAGGCCCCATTTACATCAGTTCTGAGGATATTAATAAAATGCAATATTTACCCAATTTCCACCTATATAGCAGCACTTTTAATTAACAATGACACTGCAGGAATTTAACTATTAAAATGTTGATCAATAAAACACCATTATATTTACTACTTTTTTGTGTGGAAGGCCACTTGTTGAATAGCCCTACTGTAGAGATTGCCTAGTTTGGCCAATATACATGACAAAGGGGCATTGCTAGCACTTGATGGCACATATCACATAAGAGGATGTGCAGTTGTATGAGTCCTTGATGTTGTCATTTATGTGGTTAGGTCCTGTGATGGTGTCACTTGGATAGCTGTGTGGACAGAGTTGGCAATAGGGTTTATTGCAGGAATAGGTTCCTGAGTGAGTATGATAGAGGTGTGATGTGTGGTTGCTGGAAATAATTTGCTTCATGTTAGGGGGTTGTCTGTAGGTGAGGACTGGCCTGTCTCCCAAGGCTCATGAGAGTAAGGGATTATTTTCCAGGATATGTTGTAGATTGTTAATGATGTGCTAAAGGGGTTCAAGCTAGTGGCTTTGGGTGATGACTAGTGGTGGTCTCTTATTTTCTTTGTTGAGTCTGTCTAGAAGAAGCAGATTCCTGGGTACTCATCTAGCTCTGTCAATCTGTTTCTTCACTTCCTCAGGTGGGTTTTTAAGTTTTAAGAATGCCTGATAAAGATCCTGCAGGTGGGATTGTAGCAAATACGGTTGTATCTTAGGGTGTGGCTGTAAACAAATGATCATGTGATGTATCCTGAATGGAAGCTAGAGGCATGTAGGTAAGTATAATGGTCGGTAGGTTTCCAGTATAGGATGGTGGCAATTTGGCCATAATTTAATTGTTCTGTAGTGTCAAGGAAATAGATCTCTTATGTCGAGTGGTCCAGGCTAAGGTTGATCGTGGGGTGTTTATTGAAATCCAGGTTTGTCATCATCTCTGTGGCTTCTGGTAATATAGAATGAATCAAAGCTATCCAACTTAGGAAGGGTCTTAGATGTCAGCAATTCACTACATAGTTCATTGCCTGACTGTCTTCTCCACATTTGCATACTGGACTGTCCTTCACTTTCTATGGATGTAGTTGGTGAGGGGGAATAGAGGACCTGGATGTGATTCTCTGATTCTGGGTCTAGTTCTATGGCAACCCCAACTCTCATGTAGTTCAGTGCAGCATGAGGTCTACTCTAAAGTTGGCTGGCTCTGACCCCATGGGCCCATTACACCAGCACAGAATAAATGCAGTGCAACAGCACTCAGGTCTCACTCCTCCCCGTAATGATCACTATACTATGGGATGAATGGTGCAAAAGCTTCAGGGTCATCATGGTACTACTACAGGTGTTGGGAATTATGTGCTAAGGAGATAAGGAGTTTTCTGATCCCTTTATGTTGCTAGGATGGCATAAAGAAATCAGATGAGAAGAAAGAATCTGGCTCCACAGTAATTAGTTATCTCATCTCTTAGGGGTTTGTAGAAACTCAGAGGATGTTGTTTGTATGTGGCGTCCAACCAGTTCTGAAGCAATAGCCATTATAGTGGCTACTGCTATAGCAATCTAGCCACACTTAACTGGCCAAATTGCCACATTGTTGAAGCCAACTGGCCACACTCAACCAGCCAAATAGCCACATGTGGCTAGCGTGTTGGACCCCACAGGCTTAGAAGATGCAAAGAGCTAAATATAGGTGGTATGAATTATTATTAAATAACACAGAAAAGGTAAACAACTAAGATTTAGGATCTCATTCCATGTGTATCTATTCCACATAACAGTGCCAATCTCTCTCATACTTTTAACTCTTCAGGGAATACTATCCACATCTGGTAGATTTTCAGGAGGATGGGATGGATAAATGGTGTAGCAGATAATAGAGGGATGATAGCAGTTAACCTTGCCTTAGCTCTATCGTCAAATATTCAGGATCTAATCCTGCTTCTATCCAAATCAATATGAACAGAATTGGTCCCTTGCTACATGACCCCAGGTTCCTGTATCAAGATGTAGTGAGTATGGTAAATTTTCCAAATTAGGCGCTGGCCGCGGTGGAATGAAAACAGCTTTGTAGCACAGCATGTATACATTCAATGTCCCTATAAAAAGGATCAAGAAACTCAGCTAGTTCATTAAAAACCATAATTGTTAAGTCAGATAAGAAGTCATCTAACTACACAGCATGAAATCACATTGTGAACTAGCCTATAAGGATATAGAAATGTTATGTACAAGTATACCGTATTTTACACATATCTACATGTAATTTGCTTGAATAATGAATGTTTTTGAATGATGTATCTGATGGTGAATATGTACATATTTATCCTTTGGAACAAAACTTGTATCTGGTGGAACCATCGTGGTCCTTAACTTTGGTAGCATTCATTATTAAATTTGCTTTATGCTCTGTGGTGAGGTTCTAAAATACGGAGCGGGGATGAAACGGCAGGAGGGAGAGATTAGTGCATATTGAAAGTATAAAAGAAGAAAAGAAATATGTCTTAGAAGCTTTTCCCATTTGCAAACTCATTTAAATGTGATGGGGCTTTTAAAGTGGTTTTGGGTTGGCTTTCTACTTAACAAAAAAGGAGCACAAAGGGGTCAGAGAGAAGAAATCCAGTGAAATCTGAGGAGGACAAACGATGAAGAGCATGGACAGCTGGAAGAATAAGCAAAGGCTGGATAAAAAGAGAAGTAGTATGGGGAGACACCATTCTGATGGAAAAAAGAGGACATCTAACAATGCTCTGCTGCCCGGAGTTTATACTCGGTACAGCAAAGAGGAGACAGCCCTCAGGGTTATTGGCTTCATGACCCTCTGCTGGCCCCATTTGCAGGCTTGCTAGCCTAACTTTTGGGGACCAGCTCTGTCCCTGATACATATCACATATATAGCTAGAATTTGTTTTAAACAAATTTGGTTTTCATGGGGTAAAAAATCCCACACAGGACTAAATTAAAGGGTGAAAAGGCTTCACACACTCAAATTAGTTTTGCAAACCCATAAAGTAGCACCCAGGAAGGTTCCTCAGGCCCTGTTCTGTAGAAAATGTGAACTGAGAGGTGATGTTTGCCAATTCTTACTTACATAATGACACTTTCAGAACTCAGGCCCATGAAGGAATTCTTTTCTATTGTACGTATATTTATGTTATCTTGAATATCTCTGAAAAAGAATGTACAGTAAAAATTAAAACATTTTTGTAGCTCTGCGATTCATTCATCTCTTTGACAGGAAATGATGCTTTAGCCACCAAAGTGATTGTTCTTTACATTAGATCTGAGAAAATACTTTACATGTAGGTTTCCTGAAAGACATAACTTTAAGTTTGTCCATGTACTGCTAGGGAATGACATGGGAGAAATAATTTCCATATCATTGCTTTTTGTTTTCTAGAGCATGCATCTTAAGCAAGGTAAAATCCAAAATATGCATTTAGGACTAGATCCTATTACCCTTAGACTCATCAATAATACTGATACAACTAATTAAAGGAGTTGCAGGATTGAGCCCTAAATAATGCAGAGAAGAGTGGTTCTTTGGCCCTGAATCATCAAGCTACATAAGCATGTAATTCTAGCATTAACTGGAGCAACTGGGCCAGGGTGCCTGACCTACTTAGGCAACCCCAGTGCCAGCTGCTCTGCCTACTGAAGAAGTCATAGAGCCCATGGAAAGTCATGAAATCTGAGACACTTTCATGGCCATGACAAACTCACAGCCTTAACCATGGGCTTAAAACAGGCACTGGCTAAACTGGGGTCTCGGACAGTCTGTTGCATTGACCATATTCATTTCAGTCATTTCCACAGTAATACATTTTTCACTGATATATAAAAAAGATGCCCATACACATTACTGTTACTTGTTCAAAATACAGCTCCAAGAAGTTAAACAGTATTACTCATAATTTAGACTGTGAAAATTGTTATTTTCATGCTGTTTTAAATGGAAAGCAGTGAACATAATGAATGTCTAGCAAACCCTGAAACCTAATGTAGCTCCAAACTTGTCTCATTCTAAGAGCTATATATGCCCATGATACTGAATCATCTGACAGATAAACAGGGGCCTCATTCTGCAAGTGTAATTCCCATTGAAATCAATAGGAGCATTGGTAAGTGAAATTCGCCAACACAAAGTCTTGTAACATTTACATTAGGGGCAGGTAAGATACAACTCATAGGCTGGATCTGGCCTGCCAAGCCTTTTAATCTGACCTGCCCACCCCTGCAGCATGGAACAGCATTGCTCAAAGTGGCTAGCTGCTCCCTTTGGCTATCTGCACTGCGGGGGGATGAGGAGGCTTCATGCGTTGTCCCCGCCCCATCAAAATCTCTCTGCTCCTATTGGCTGAGAACTGGTCAAAAAGCCAAGAGATTTGGCTGCGGGGTTGGGTGTGGGGAGGGGAAGGGAAGGAGTATAGCACAATTTCTCAGTTCTCATTAGTCACTTTCTGGCCAATAGGAGCTAAAAGATTTTGCTGGGGGAGGAGGCTGCATGCAAAGCCTCCCCGCCTCCGCAGTGCAGAGCCACATGGAACAGACAGCCAAGGGCTGCTGGCAAGAAGGGAAGCTTGCTTGAGTGTGCTGCTGGCCAGGAGTTGCTTAGGTAAGCACCTCTCAGCCAGGGCAAGCATCTGGCACCCCATCCCCTCTTACACTCAACTCCCTCCCAGACCCAGCACCCTCTCCCATAGGACAGAATCCACTCCTATACCCATACCCCTTCCTGCACCATGCCCCCTCCTGAACCCTGAACCCCATCACCTGCCTCAGGTCACAACCTCCTCCTTCCTCTAAATTCTCTTCTCAGACCCCCCCACACTCTCCTGAACCCCAGTTCCCTATCCTGAACTCCGTTCTGCATCTAACCTCCATCCCAAACCCCGGTACCCTCACCTTAGAAAAGTGCAGTCCTTGAACACTTACCAAAATCTTGGAGTGGCCCCTTCATCAGACATTATTACTCACCCCTGATTTACACACACACACACACACACACACACACTCTCTCTCTCTCTCTCTCTCTCATGGAGTGAATCCTGCATCTCCGTCTCTACGTCAACAGGAGTTTTGCAAGTGAATTTAATAGGGCCAGGATTTCAACCAAGATCTATTTTGGACCATGAATGGTATGTAGGCCTCATGCAGGCCTTCTGCAAAGGGAGGAATTTTACCTCAGGCAAATAACTTCAGATTTACTAGCACAAACTGATCCAGGGTAGCTAAGTCTGAAGATGATTGCAAGGCTGTGTAAAAAAAAGTTGCATGGCTTTTTGCATGCTATATGTGACAGAGAGAGTCACAAAGAGCTACAGTACAATTCCAGAAACTCCAAACTCCACACTTGGTGAAACAGAGCACCTAGTTTGTTTTTGAATTCTATATGTATGTGTAAATAGTGGCACCCAAGACAGGTGGTAGATTAATATTCCTAAAGAATAATGTTTTATGAGATTTATTAAAGATAAGGAAAAGTCGTGGAAATATTTCCCAATAAACTCACTATTAATATAAGGGTGAAAAAAAGAGAACCTATCCATTCCCTGGCTACCTGGCTTGTTACTGACAACCAGGGCTGTTGAAAATTTTCTGTCAAAATTGTATTTTAGCTAGTGAATTCCTGGACCTATTAAAGTCAATTGTAAAATTCCCATTGATTTTGAGGGGTCAGGATTATTAATGCTGTATTTTTATGGAAAACCTGGGTTTTTGACTAAATTAACATTTTCAGAGAGAGAGTGCGAGTGAAACACTTTCATGGACAGTCTTGAATTTTTGTTGAAAACACAAACAACAGCTGAATAATGTCTGCATTTCTGTTTTTTCAACAAAAAGTCAAAATTTTCCATAGACAATTAAAAAAAAGATTTGTTCTTAATTTTTGTTGAAAAATTTTAAGGTAAAATTTACCCATTTTCCAGCTACCTCTATTGCTAACAGGGGCACTGCAGTGATTTTTCTGTAACCTGTCCACTGGAAACTGGAGTGAGGCCAACTTGTTTCACACTGACCATAGAAGAGTCATCAGATGACAACACATTTCTGACTCTACCAGCCTCGCTTGAATTTAAATTGGTGACTTAAAAATGAAAAGCTATTGTTGATCCCATGAACCAAATAAAAATTGTTTGTCAAGCACCATATATAAAATCTTGTATAGAGAAATCAAATAATGTCAAATAAATTTTCAGTACCTACAAGAATACAATCGATGATACAGTGACAAATTCACTAAACAAATGCAAATTGAGATAACAAAAAGTTAAAAGCTGCCAATATAAACTTACAATAAAACCTTCTGGAGAGATTGTAGCTTATGTACAGCAGGTAAAAACTTAATGCCAGTATTTGATATTAACCTAAAGAGGGAGAGAACAAATGAAAATTATTAGCAGTGGCTCATGAGCAAAATAATACTAAAAAAAAAGCATCAAACAAACGAACGAACGAACGAAAGAATAGAATAGAATAAAATTGGGACTCATGTAAGTGAAACTGAGCAACATGCAGAGGGTCTGCAAACCAGTGAAGCCCTGTGTATGTTGCACAGTTTAGGCAGGATTTTCAAAAGTGGTAGCCTAAGTCAGGAGTAAAACTCTCAGGCTGTGTCTAGACTGGCAAGTTTTTCCGGAAAATCAGCAGCTTTTCCGGAAAAACTTGCCAGCTGTCTACACTGGCCACTTGACTTTCCGGAAAAGCACTGACGATCTCATGTAAGATTGTCAGTGCTTTTCTGGAAATACTATGCTGCTCCCGTTCGGGCAAAAGTCTTTTTCCGAAAGACTTTTGCGCAAAAAGGCCAGTGTAGACAGCACAGTACTGTTTTCCGCAAAAAAGCCCCGATCGTGAAAATGGCAATCGGGGTTTTTTTGCAGAAAAGCGCGTCTAGATTGGCCACGGACGCTTTTCTGCAAAAAGTGCTTTTGCAGAAAAGCATCCCGCTAATCTAGACGCGCTTTTCCGAAAATGCTTTTAATGGAAAACTTTTCCGTTAAAGGCATTTTCAGAAAATCATGCCAGTGTAGACGTAGCCTCAGAGTATGTCTACACAGAAGCATTATTTCAGAATAAATGACATTATACTGAAATAACAAAGAGCACGTCTATACAACAAGCCATTATTTCAAAATAATGGCAAGCTAGAGGATTTCCTACTCCAACTCCTGTAATCCTCATTTCACGAGAAGTAAGGGAAGTAGAAGGAAGAGTTTTCTGGTGTTGATAGTACCAAAGAAGTCAAAGGAAGAGTGTTTTGGTGTAGATAGTACTAAAAGCTGAATTAAGCTATTTCAACTTCAGCTACGCAGTTGATGTAGCTGAAGTTGCGTAGCTTAATTTGACTTTAGCCTTGCTGTGTAGACGTACCCTCACTGACATCCATGGGAGAGGAGTAAGGGCAATGCTGAATGTTTTCTGAAATTCTGTCTTTGGCTTAAAATGGTGTTGCCTAGGGGCTTTGAACTGGTCCCCTATGGGGTGCTTTTTAGCCTCAATTTTTTAGGTTTCATAAATGTATTTTTCTTAGATGTGAGTTCATCAATAATGCTTTGGTTCCTCAACTGAAGGACGAAGGTTAGGGACTGATTTTATGGTTCCCAAAATAAAATGGCATAGCCTGGGGGGCCTCTGGATGAAGAGGAGAAAATATTCAATTTCTAATTTTACACCCTCTATTGATGTATTCAAATATGAACTAATAGACTGAGAATAAGCTGATTAACCACAGTGATACAGAATAACAGATTTTTATTATATGTATTTGTAGATATGAACCCATTTTAACCACAATTTTTAACCTCCACTTTAGAGGTTTCCACTGAAAAATGACAGCATTTCACAGAGTTGGAAAAAACGGGACTATTTGGAAATCTTAGAAACTAAATATATATATATATTACTATGAGTTTTCATGGGTAAGACCCACTTCATCAAAGGAGCTGGCTAGGACATGACATTTTTCACAGTCCTGAGCAATGTAGTTAGTCTAATTTAACATTATAGATTAAACCAGGCTAATTTTGTATTAGCACTTATACAGAACAGTTGTCTTCTGTTACTGAATGTAATTTTTTGCACACTTAGGGTACATCTACGTTTCCTCCCTATCTCGAGATAGAGATGCAAATGTAGTGTACCGAATTGCTAATGAAGTGTGGGACTCAAATATCCTACACTTAATTAGCATAATCGCGTCCGGGCACCTCATAAAACAGAGGAGTAACAGTTATTTTGAGAGAAAGGTTTTCTCTCGAAATAATGCTGCTACACGGAGAATTTAATTTCGCAATAACGCAATTTCAAAATGGCTCCCGGACGTGATTATGCTAATTAAGCATGGGATATTTAAATCCCATGCTTCATTAGCAATTTCGGTACACTGCATTTGCATCCCTATCTCGAGATAGGGAACAAGTGTAAACGTACCCTTACATTCTTCAATAATTGGATGATGATGAAAAACCCTGGTTGAGACTCACTCTGGAAAACATAATGAGCATTCTTATAATGTTCAATGTGAACCTGAAGAGTTTTGGAACACTTTTAAAAAGCCCTTTTAGGTATTTATGACTGAATGTGGTAATCTAAACAGGACATCAACATTCTACATTTGAACATATAAATTGACACGTAGGTCCATAAAATGGCCATTTAGATGTCTAAGTGCTGATTCAAGCTCTCAAATGTGGAATCTGGATATGTTATTTAGACAAGTTGGAAAATCTTTCACAGTCTGATTTTATAACCACAATTCTTCCCATTGCATGAAAGTGCATTAAAAGGAACGACAGTAAACATTCAAGGACACACTTTGGGGACAATTTATTAAATGTCACAATTACTTTGTCTTGCAAACAGGGATGCTCATACTGGATAAAAACAACTTGAACTTGTCACCAAGAAAGTGCAACGATAAAGTATGTACTTCGGAAAACTATCACATGAAAAGCATAATTAATGCAGTAGATGGATCATCACAGGATTTTTATTTTAATGTACATCTTGCAATGCTACATCTTGAATATAGTGAGCAAAGCAACCATTAAAAGAGATAGAAAGATAATGTCTGCATCCCCTTCCTTATGGCACTTAAAGTTCAATCCCCAAATTAGCTGAGAATTGTGTGCAGTTTGAACTACACAGCTGCCTTTGATTTTCAATGACTGTCAGGAGGTTACTATTTCATGCAATTGTTTATGGTGTTACATGTGAGAGTCAGTTGCATTTACATACAAATTATACTATGCGTTTGTTTCACTAATATCTGACTCTGATGATAATCCACTGTCAGATTATGTAGGGATATAGTAGAATGGAGGGAAGGAATGAATAGTTTTCCTCCCCATATCACTCTGTGACAGGGTGTTTGCCATGCACTGGCCCTTTAAGTGCAAAACCCCAACCTTGAGTGGGAGTGAGAGCACAGCCCCCAGCTGAGGCAGTTCTGGCTAATGAGGGCCCAGCTGGGGGCTATATAAAGAAGAACTCCTGGAGGGAGAGAACTGACTGCTGCTCTGAATAGAAAGCAGTAGGGACCTGACTGTGGGGGAAGCAGGAGGCTTCCTGGAGGCAGAGCAGTGCTGAGGGAGGAAGGAAGGCAGGGCTGGGGAGGCTCTGACCAACCAGGCTCCCAGGCTGCAGGGCCTGAAGCTACTGGGGCTACAAGAGGCAGCCATGGTAGGCAGGGGCAGCGGGTCCATGCCCCTTTGGCAGTGATGAATGGCTGTTACAGACTGCAGTTTGCCCGAAGCAGGGGCTAGATGAAGACTTGCAGTGGGTCACTGAGGCAAGGTGGAGACAGGGGAACTGGGTGTTCCCTGGGTGGAGAACAGGGTGCCCTGGGGAAAGGAAGATGCTGGAGTGCAAGCAAGAAAACACCAACACCCAAAAGGGGGGCTCAGAGACTGGAGTGAGCACTGCCGGAGGGCAGTGTCCTGAAGAGTACACCGTGGTCAAAGAGAAACACAGGGAGACACCAGTGAGGGAGGCATCCAGTGAGTCATCAAGCTAATTCCCAGAGCAACCAGCTGGAGGTGCCATGGTGGTGAGTCTGCCTGGTGACACACTTCCAATAACTAAGCTTGTCTTTGTGTTCAGACAGTGCAAGGTCTAGAATACTCTTGTATCACCACCACTAGTTCCCCCAAGCAGGGCCAGTCCACAACATTTTGGCACCTGAGGTGGAGAGCTCAAATGATGCCTCCATGCCCCCTTGCTTGGGCCAAAACTTTGAAAGGTCTCAATTCTCTGGGTCCTAATGGTGCCCCCCCCCCACAGTATGGCACCTGGGGCAGCCACCTGAGTTTGCCTCATGATAAGGCCAGTCTTGCCCCCAAGGAATGTGTTATATTGGTTAGCATATCTTGCACCCCACAAGTGGGAAGGGGAACTGGTAATATCTGCATGATGCAGCAGTCACAAGCCTTCTGTTCTTCCAAAGGTTTTGGGCAGGATACTGATGTCCTCAGGTGGTTTTATGGCATGAGATTATGAAATGTACAATTTAGAAAATCTGAACACTTTTAGTAAATCAGCAGGTGGTACAGTATGTAGAGTGCACTGGTGGACAGAACAGTGATTAGAAACAGGAGAGACTCTTTTTTTAGCAAGTTGTGTTGCAGAAAATCTAAAAATGCTGGTTAGATCATAGTTCTGTTGGGCCGGCCTCCCTCTCTCTCTCTCTCTCTCTCTCTGTTTTTATTCAACTACATATCTCTACTCTAGAGGCCTGTAAGTGGATAGTTAGAATGTAGATAATCCTTTTTACTGCAGAACAATTTTTATAATATATTTACCATGTAATATATTTTTTATGTATGCTCCCTTTAAACAAGTGTTGCCTTTAATCTACATTATAACCAAATCCCATCTATCATGCATATAAATAGCTCTGTAGCAGCAGGGGCAGATAACCATTTTGTGGGGCCCAGCGCAGCACAATTTCGCGGGGCCCCCCTTTGCCATGGCGCCTGCGCGGTGGCGCCACGCGCATGCGTGGGACTTCTTGAAGCGCAGGGCCCAGGGCAGCCGTCCCGCTCGCCCTGCCCTATATCTGCCCGTGTAGCAGTTCACTTCTCTTTAGATTGCAAATTGCTGCATTCCAAAATTATGACTGTTTTTTTTAAAAAAGGTTTCACAGGGCAGAGAAAGTTTTTTAAAAATCACCACCCTCACACCTCTGATGGATTTTCTGCCTGCTAATATGTAGATACTGAGCCAAAGTCCACTCTTATTTATACATCCACCATAAGAGCTGCCCTATAAAACTGAGAATATGGTTTAATTTATTAACTTATTGTACATATTTGTTAAATGAACCACATATGTAGATCAGAGCATAAAATGAGATTGCTAATTTGTCTCACTAGTTTATGAATGTTATAAACCTATATATTACAAATCCTAATGAAAAAAGCAAAGTTCAGAAGTTAGTTTTAAATACAGAAGCCTTTTGAGATTTAAATACAGAAGCCTTTTGAGATGTAAGAAAAGCTTAGTAAACAATCCAGCAGTTAAGAACACACACAAATAACTTTTCCGAACAAAAAGCTATACACTGTTGGCTAGTTCCTCACCAGAAGTCAATTGACTTAGTTTCAGATCTGGTCCTGCATGTTACATGCAAATCTCAAAAGATGGTTATGTATAACATGGATGAAAACATTCTAAACAAAATGGGAAAATAATGTTCGAATGCCTACATTAGCCACCCTAGTTCAAACTAGTTTGAACTAAGGTGGCAGTGTAGACATACCCAGTGGTGCTAAGGGCTGACTTGCCCTCAGCCCTGACCCTTCTGTACGAGGCCCCGCCCCTTTAAGGGTGCAGAGCCACCCTCCCACGATTTGCCCTTCGGCCGCGGTAGCTGTGGGCCCTCTTGGGGCAGACTGAGCCACTTAGTCACAGTCCTGAGTTAAAAGAACTGCGGAGGAGAGCTGCTGGAGCGGATTGTACCTCAGGGAAACATGCCTAATTTCAGATAGTACAGCCTGCTCCTTTTCAGTGTGTCCAGCTCAGTCCATGGACTGGTATGGAAGGAGTTGTATAATCAAAGTGCTTTCCTAAGTGCAAGGGTTACAAATGACCCTGACCCGTAAGCAGAGTATGCATATAGGTGAGGTGGTGCATGCCTGCATTCCCCTCCTTTCCTGAGGGGACACTCAAGGATCAGGGGACACACTCAAGGATCAGGGACTATGTGGATTTCAGGATTAAACATCATTATGCTGTATGGTATCCCTACAGTACGTCCAATGATCTCTGTGTTCAGAAGATATGCTATTAATTTTTGTGTCAACTCTCCCAAAAAAGCCTGACAGTAACTTTTGCCATCTACGATGTAAACTACATTTTGCACATAACATGTACATTGTTTTGACATTTTCCTGAGACCTAGTTACAGCCATGCTAATGTTTTGAAAATGTTATCTTTAAATCTTCTTTTCCAGTTTAAATTGAAATTATTCAGTGTAGGAGCTAGACATACCCACTGCTACAGCATCATAGGTCCTATATTGCAACTATGAACTAATTTTGGAAAGAAGAGAGAGGCTTGAAAAAGGACAGCTACTTGCCTACATTCGATACCTTATTTTACTATTCTTTCCCTAATGAGATAGTTAAATGATCTTGTATTTGTGAAAAGGTCAACAAGTTATCATTTTGAAACACTCTCCGGTTGGCATATACCCAAGAAAGCCAATTAACAATTCTGTCTCTGCTATAGAAAAACCTGGTGAGGAAGTTTAAGGTGGTATTTTTTAATATGATGATTTTGTTATATTTTAGTACAGGATTTTTTCCTCAGACGTTTTTCCAATGATGATATAGGATGTTAATGGATTACAGTGGACTTAATTACTAAATCTGGGGATGCCAGTGCTGACAGAAATACATGCAATACCATCTTAATATTCAGTACTTAGAAAGTGTAAATTTGTTGATGGGAATACAGGCTAAACCTCCTATATATGAGACATTTTAGACAGTTATGTCCATGGTCCAGATGTTGCCGGACCAGAGAGCCCTGGTGCTAAGGAGTGAGACTCAGCTGGAAGTCAAGTGTCGGGAACCCCCGCAACAGCTGTCGTGTAGCTATCTCACTTCGGGCATAATTCAGGACCTTTTGAAGTCAATGAAAAAACTCCCAATGGCTCCAATGAATTTCTGGGCTAGGGAAGCTTATCTCCTCCTTGAGCATCCTATTCTAAGCATCTCCATTTCGAAAATGAATGAGAGCAGTGTATTGATATCTGTGCAAAGACAGGTGATTTTTGTTTCCATATATCAATTAGTTGGGAAATATGCTCTAATTCATTCAAGCTATGTCTAGACTGCAGGATTCTTTCGGAAGAAGTTTTTCAAGAACAGATCTTCTGAGAACTTCTTCTGAAAGAATGTCCACACTGCCAAAGCGCATCGAAAAAGCAATCTGCTTTTTCAAAAAATAGCGTCCATTCAGTGTGGGCGCTATCTCGCATTTCAGCTATGATTGCTATGGATGGAGTGGCCACCAGGGCACCTATGCATTTTCCTCTTTCCTCTTCTTTCAAAAGAACTCCCTCTTCCTCATCCACACACACCTTTTTATGAAAGAGCTCTTTCATGAAAAAGCTTCTTCCTCATAAAAAGAGGCTTACCAACGTCAGAAAACCCCCTGTTCTTTCAATCTTTTTTTTTTAAATAACACGATCGCAGTGTGGACATAAATGAAGTTTTTTCGGAAAAACGTCTGTTTTCCTGAAAACTCTGAAGTGTAGACATAACCTCAGTCAAACATAGAGATGTAGTAGTATAATTCAACCTAATAGGCAAAAGAAAAAGGCATGTAAATGCTACTCATGACAACTGGAGTTCCAGTCATTTTCCCCAATGCTAGCAAAATATACCTCTACTCAAAGGGATGATGCTTTTCTTTGATTCAGAATTTGCCTTATTTCCGTTTCAACACCCTAACATTCAGTTAGTCAACTAAAGTTAGTACAGCAGATACTCACCCGGACTCTAGCCAGGTGACAGCCCCATTGCTTCTCAGTAGAAACCAGCAGTAGAATCCATTAAGGATCCTTTATCACTTGTGCAATTCAGAGTTGCCTGGCTGCAACTAGAAGTAGCTTCAGGACAACCTCTGGCCCTGCCTATCAGGGAACTATAACTAATTTTCTTACAAGTGCCCCATCTATAGTGCTGAGTGAATCTAGCTCTAGCACACTATCTCCATTCACGAAAGGAATGCCACACAACAGTACATAAGGGTCATACTATGGGAATGGAAGACCCCAACACAACTCACAAGGTGCGTTTTTTTTTCAAATACCTTGGGTCAGGTCAGATCTATAAGACATCTAGTGAACTGAAATGCACAGAACAGACAAACTTCATCGGCAAGAGGATCTGTAGGTTCCAAGGATCTCCAAGATTTGAATTAGCAGACAATTGTCATGGTGTACCATAGCTCCATTTTTAAAAGAAGCCTGCAACAAAATACCCATGTTATGGCTAACATTTAGCAGAGAGCATTCTGGAGCTCAAGTGGCAGAATGACTGCATATGACTGGATTCCTATGCAGTTACTTCTGATTTACACCACTTTGACAGGTAGCTTAGGGCCAGCTATCTTGTTAAATCAAAGGTGAATCCCAGCAGGTGAAGATTCCACACAGTCTGAAAAGGTGTTTACTTATCAGCTTAACAAGTATGATTTAACTGGGCTGCTAGGAACACAACTGTGCTCACAGAATGCTTTCTGGAAGCTTGCAGTTGTTCTGCAAAGGTATTTCCAAGCAGTTCAGTACGACAATCTTGTACCTGGACTGTCCAAAGAGATGGTCCCTAAAACACCAAACAAAGTCAACTTTCAGCTACCTTCACAACCGGAACAAGGATTTTTTACTGCTACTCATACAGCTACAATCTTTTGTATTTCCCTGTGAAGATTATTTCAGTTTAACATAATTGTGCAAATGTTACAGGTACTTATTCATCAGAATCAAATGTGGGGTTGAGGTGGGGATAAGTCTAGAATCTAATACTACAAGATATTGTGGGCCTGGGAACATCACTTCTTTCTCCTTGCCTTAGCTGAACAAGTTTGTTTTTTCTTTATAACAAAATCAAGTGCAATGGCAGAAGACTTCATATCACATTTTAATGCAATAAGTGAAAAGAATAAAATTCACCATATTTTGTTTTACTTGTGAAACTTCTCACAATCTTTATTGAAGGAAACACAGCTGCAATTCATGTGTGAAGACTATGATGTGACACGAAGAGACAAGGAAATTTTTACAACAAGTAATAGAGTTGATAAACCCTTCTATTTTTATGTTCCTGAACATTCTAGCACTTAAGATTATTTCCTCTTCTCAATTATATTGAGGTATACAAATTGATCTAATATAATGAAATGACTGGAGATAATTCATCATCTGTCCCAGGGGCGGCCCCAGACTAGCTGTCAGCAGCTGGTGCCCTAGGTGAACCATGCAATCGGCGCCCCCAACTCTAAACCCCTCAATGGTTTGGCCACCATTTGGTGCCCCATTTAACTTGGCGCCCTAGGCGACCACCTAGTTCACCTATATGAACGGGCCACCCCTGTCTGTCACAGTGCCACATATTATAATTGAAATAAGTGTCTATTCTATACTGAATTTGTATGCACTTATCCCTTTGTTTATTTTTTAAAATTTTGACTCTCTATTAACTTCTATTAGCAGTATATAATGCAGCTGATTTCATCTCAATGAAATCCACATTTAGGATTTTAGGAATATAGCTTTTCTGGACCAGACTAGTCCACTATCCTGTTTCCTAGAGCAGCAGGCACCCAAAACTTCAGAGGATGGTGCAAGAAACCCTGTCATATGCAGACATCTATCTTCATGAATGTCTATTCTCCTTAACTAAAATTGCTTTAGAGATGAAAGTGTGAGGTTCATATCCCTTCCAATATTTAGCAATAATTATGAACACTCTGGATATTTTTGTTATGTATATACATATTCTCCTCCTATTTGAATTGCCCTAAATTCTTGAACATACCCATATCATGTGGCAATGAGTTGTGCAGTCTAATAGGCACTGTATGACCAAAAAAGCATTTGCTTTTATCAGTTTTGGATTTGCTCCCTTTCAGTTTCCTGGCACGGAAGTTCCTCATTTACCTTCTACAAACCCTCTCAGTGTTTTATATACTTTTATCAGTACTGAAGGGTGCATAATTGGTTAAAAAAAATCTAACTATATGGAAGTGAGAGAGGGATGGAACATGGCTCCAACAAGTTTATCTTATTGATAAACTAGGCAAATATAACTTAGATAGGGCCACGATAAGGTGGGTGCATAATTGGCTGGATAACCGTAGTCAGAGAGTTGTTGTTAACGGTGCTAAATCCTGCTGGAAAGGGATAACAAGTGGAGTTCCTCAAGGGTCTGTTTTGGGACCCGTACTATTCAATATCTTCATCAATGATGTAGATATTGGGATAGAGAGTACTCTTATTAAGTTTGCAGATGATACCAAACTGGGTGGGGTTGCGACTTCTTTGGAGGATAGGGACATAATTCAAAATGACCTTAGCAAGTTAGAGAAATGGTCAGAGGTAAACAGGATGAGGTTTAATAAAGAGAAATGCAAAGTGCTCCACTTAGGAAGGAACAATCAGTTCCATACATACAAGATGGGAAGCGACTGTCTAGGAAGGAGCATGGCGGAAAGGGATCTAGGGGTCATAGTGGACCACAAGTTGAATATGAGTCAACAGTGTGATGCTGTTGCAAAAAAAGCAAATATGATTCTAGGTTGTATCAACAGGTGTGTTGTAAGCAAAACTCGTGAAGTCATTCTGCCGCTCTACTCTGCACTAGTTAGGCCTCAGCTGGAGTACTGTGTCCAGTTCTGGGCGCCACATTTCAAGAAAGATGTGGAGAAATTGGAAAGGGTACAGAGAAGAGCGACAAGAATGATTAAAGGTCTAGAGAACATGACCTATGAAGCCAGGCTTCATGAACTGGGCTTGTTTAGTTTGGAAAAAAGAAGATTAAGGGGGGACATGATAGCGGTTTTCAAATATCTAAAAGGGTGTCACAAGGAGGAAGGCGAAAATTTGTTCCTCTTGGTTTCTGAGGACAGGACAAGGAGTAATGGGCTTAAAGTGCAGCAGGGGAGGTTTAGATTGGACATTAGGAAAAAATTCCTAACTGTCAGGGTGGTCAAATATTGGAATAAATTGCCAAGGGAGGTGGTGGAATCTCCCTCTCTGGAGATATTTAAGAACAGGTTAGATAGACATCTGTCAGGGATGGTGTAGGTGGAGCTTGGTCCTGCCTTGAGGGCGGGGGGCTGGACTCGATGACCTCTCGAGGTCCCTTCCAGTCCTATTATTCTATGATTCTATGACAGTATGCTGAGTAACCCAGTTAACCCTTTAATCAACATTTTACTACAATCTGTGTGATCAAAACATAAACTTCTGCCCTCTAAAATGTAATCCTAAATATTTATATAAAAGCAGTTAAGAACTGATCAGTGGGGCTTTTAATTCTACAGTGCTGGCCAGTCAATGTTTTCTGTCCTTTTTCCTGATCTCACTCATGTTTCTCTCCTTTCTCATAACCATTACCTGCATCTTACACATTTAATAGAAAGAGGTATTTCCAAAGCGCCTCTAGTTCACCAATGAAAGGTCCTTGTAGAGCAGAAAGTCTAAATTTGGAAGCAATACTAGAAACAACTTCTTCTATTAGGTAAAAGGGATTTGAAAATTGCAGAAAGATTGTCATCCGATGCTTTGCTTGTCATTTAGCTGTTTGTCCTTCCTAGCTCAGTCTGGACCATACAATCTGCTAAAGTGTATAATAAAGTATCCTGTAAGAAGAGACACAACTCCTTTGCTAAGCCCCACAGCTGGAGTTCGTTGAGACAGCACAAAATGAGATGAAAGACAGCAGACTGAGGTAGTTTTCTTTTCATACTTCATAATGTAGACTTATGGTTCCAAGTGGCTGCTGAGTTTCTACTAACCTCCTTAAATTCTACATGCTGTAGCTGTCTCATGATCCCTTCCTATTGGCTGAAATGTCAGAAGCTCAAATCGAGAGAGGAAATTGAACAACTACTGAGGAGAGGAAAAAGGACAAAATTCCATCTGGATTACACTGAATACATGACAATAAATAAAAGGTGTCCTCAGTACCCTCCATTCATCTGCCCTTAGGATGGAAAAATCACAAGCACTGCTTCAGGCTGGGGACCAACTGGTTAAGCAGCAGTTCTGCAGTAAATGACCTGGGAATTACAGTGGATGAGAAGGTGAATGAGTCTACAGCATGTTCTTGTTTCTAAGAAGGCATATTGAAGCTGAATTAGTAAGAGCATTGCCAGCAGATCAAGGGAATTGATTATTCTCCTCTATTTGGCACGGGTAAGGTTGCATCTGGAGTATTGCCTCCATTTTGGGGCCCCTGCTACAAGAAAAAAATGGACAAATTGAAGAGAGTCTAAGTGGAGGGCAACCAAAGAATTAGAGGGTTGGGACACAAGAGGAGAGGAGAGGCTGAGGGAAGTGAGCTCATTTAGTCTGCAGAAAAGGGGAGAACTGGATAGCAGCCTTCAACTACTGGAAGGGGGGGGAGGGGTTCCAAAGAGGATGGAGCTAGACTGTTCTCAGTCATGGCTGATGACAGAACAAGGAGAAATGGTTTCACGTTGCAGTGGGGAAGGTCTATACTGGATATTAAGAACAATTATTTTATAGGAGGGTGGTGAAGCTCTGGAATGGGTGGTGTAAGAAGTGGTGTAATCACCATCCTTAGAGGTTTTTAGGACTAGGCTTGACAAAGCCCTGGCTGAAATGATTTAGGGGTTGCTCTTGTTTTGAGTGGGAAGTTGGATTAAATGACCTCTTGAGGTCTCTTCCAACCCTAATCTTTATAATTCTATGATTTGCCTTCTTCCTTTCACCTTATATCTTTTTTGAGGCTGTGCCTTGGAAACATTCCCCTCTAGCTGGCTATGTAGGATGGGCATCCCTTCACTCAAGTGCTCTATGGCTTCCATAATGGCCCTCCAGGACAGCTGTGTTAAAGTCGGAGCAGCTTCCAAGGAATTGTCAACCCCAGGTTTGGGAGGAGGGAGGGAGAAAGACAGATCTTCAGCTGTACTTCCATTATTGTAGTATGACAAATACAGGCCTGGTTCTCTTTCCATTTGCACCAGTTATACCTAATTAACCCTACTGGGAAAGGAGAATCAAGCTCTTTGTCCACACATTGATCTAATTTATGCTGTCATCAGTTACAAGCAGTGTAATTAATTAGTCCTGTTAATTAATCAGCCCTGCCCAGTCAGAGGCTCAGGGCGGAGCTAACTGGCTTGAAGGAGCTGATTAATCACCTGTGAAGTTGTGCCACTGCTTAGCATAGAGGGAATACTGGTTACAAGGTGATGCTCTAGTAGTAGGCAATCATGGGACAGTCACAGCTATTGCACTAACTGCTAGGAGTGGGAGGTAATGCTAGAGATACTCGAAGGCTATGTCTACACTGGCGGGTTCTTGAGCAAGAATGGCTGTTCTTGCAGAAGAACCCGGGGAGCGTTCACACTGCCTGCCTGCTCTTGCGCAAGAAGAATTACAGCAGAGCATTGGAAGACAGGGCTTCTTGCACAAGAACTACTCTGTTTTCTAACAAGCATAAGCCTTCTTGCGCAAGAAGGCAGTGTGGACGCGCGACAGGGTTTCTTGCGCAAGAAAGCCCTATGGCTAAAATGGCCATCAGAGCTTTCTTGAGCAAGAGTGCGTTCACACTGCCATGGATGCTCTTGCGCAAAAGCACATGGCCATGTGGACGTGTTCTCGTGCAAGATGTTCTTGCGCAAGAACCCACCAGTGTAGACATAGCCAGAGAGTCCTTGTGGTAGGGCGGATGCCTCACAGTGGCCAGAAGGGTTTAATCCAGTCTAGAGGGAGCCTGTGCAGAGTCCTGGCCAATCAAGGATAGGCTTTTAAGGAGCCTATCAAGATGTAGCATACTTGGGCAGTCCTGTATATAAGGAGCTGTCCAGCAGATAGTCAGTTAGGTCCTGACCAGGGAAGGTGCAGGACCTTGATCCCAGAGAAGCACCATAGGGAGAATAGTGCTGGACAGGCTCATGGGGGCTCCAGCTGGATACCTGCCAGGCTGCTGGCCTTGCTACTAGGGCCAGGAAGGTGCAAAGGGTCACAGGGGAAGTGGCCCAGGGAACAAGAAGCTGTGAAAGGGAGTAGAACAGAACAAGGTTTCTGCCAGAGTGCCCTGGGTTGGGACCCAAAGTAGTGGGCAGGCCTGAGTTCTCCTCTTCTCCCCTGCACCACACCTTAATACCAAGTCACATGGCCTATATAAACTGTGGCTTGCTCCTGAGACAGAGGGACTGGGCTTGGAGGCTACAACTGGCCACAGTGATGGGTGAATCGGAGAACTGCTATACCCTCCTGCGGGGAGGGCGTGGCCCATACAGACTGTGGCTTGTCTCTGTGACAGAGGCGAGGCTTGGAGGCCACAGTTGGCCAGAATGTCAGTAGAAACTTAAGGACTACTGATATAAAAGTGGTGGGAGCTTGCTCTCACAAATCTGAGCAGGTAAAGGTTCCTACTGGGACCTCTCAAGATTCACAGCACTTGGAGTCTGACCCAAATTCCACAGAAGTCAAAGAGAATCTTTCTATTGTTGTCAGGGACTTTATATCAGGCCCTTCATTGTCCAGGCAATTTTACTTGCTTGTCCATATTGCACAATATACATTCCTGGTTTTAAAAAAAGTGACCAAATCCATTCAGGAAAGGCAACCTGACAAGGAAAGGGAAACTTTTCAACTTTTCTGTACAGATGCCTTTACGGATTTTTTTTCTGTCTAGTAACCAGTTGCAATACAAAACTCGGTAGTCTTGGATTTCTAAAATTAGCCAGCTAACTCCTATTCAGAATCATATCTAAAAGAGGTCTCATTTACAGATGTGTTTTGTACCCACAATATACACTGAAGGAAATGGGAAATGTGCCTGCTGAGTTTCTGAAAGTCAGTCCACTTTTACTTAGGAGTTTAAACAGTAATTTAGATGTCTAAACTTAGACACCCATGTTTGAAAACTGTGGCCAATGAGACTGCTTACATGAGTAAGGCAAGCAGGATATGGGCTTTTGTTTTTAAAAGTGTGGGTTAGAGCATGAAAATAAGCTATGTTATATCCTGGACTATACAGATATATATCAAAGATGTTCCAGGAACTTACTTAAATTTGCTACCACTAAACACAATTGCTGTTAAAGAGAATCCATTGGATTTCATTTGTTTTTTAAATATATAGTTGAGAGATTCAGTCAGGTAAAGGTTGCATTCCAGAAGCTACAATAATATTTTTGTATAATAATAATTAAATTTGCCCTTAAAATAAAGTAACACTAAATTATGATAGTATTCCCATGCCGATATGGCAACTACATTAGTGCAAACAGCATTCACAATAATGAGCACTATTTAAATTAAAATAAAATGAAGCTGAATACCAAATGAACTCATATTAAAAGGATTTAATCATTCAATGCCAAGTGTAAAAGCCCTTGCTAAAGCACTTCCATTGTTGAAAGAAAGCAGAGCAAAAATGTTTATGGAATTTGCATGGAAGATAATAGAAATGGATTTATATTGTTTCAAACAATGATTATAATTGCAAGTACAAAATTCTTACAGATATCTGAGGCTAGGAAGATTCTGGAAGGCATCTTTGTCAATATACACAAGGTTATTTGCTTTCTCAATTCTTCTGCAAAAAAGAGAAAATAAAACATTTCAACATGTGGATCAGTGATTTATAAAAACAGATCTAGAGATTCTCTTACATATAGAACACATTAAATCTGGTGGCTTTTCTAACATGAGGATCTCTCTACATGACCTTACTACAGCAATCAGCCAGAAAGTGGGACACACAAAATCCCAGGCCTTTACCTATTTTAACATGTTGCTAACAGTGTTTTAGCTCAAAGAAAAAAACAACAAATGGTTTGGTAGCACTTTATAGACTAAAACATGTAGATGGTATCATGAGCTTTTTGTGGGCACAGCCCACTTCTTCAGGTGACCAGAGTTATGAGTAGGGGAAATGAAAACTTGAAATAAATAGAAGGGGATGGGGGAGAGAAAGATGCTCTGTCTCCCATCCCTCTTTCCCCCTCCTTTCTTCTTAAAGTATATGGAAAAAGGATGCTAAACCCGAGCAGATAAAAATCAAAGTCAGTAGACAGATTGCTAAGGTAGGAAAGATACTATTCAGAAAGCTGTTAGCACCTTCAGTGATAAAGACTCCACCATCCTGTATCTCGATTGAGCCCATTAGCATGTGAATTTAATTTGTATATGTACTGTAATTCCAAGCTTTCCCTGTGGATTAGGTTTGAGGAGCTGGCCTGTGACAAGACCGCCACCTGCAGATCTATTAGATTATGGTTAGGTAAGCAGAAATGTTCTCCCACTGGCTTTGAGTATTCCCTTTACGTATATCCAATTTGTGTCCATGGATTCTTTCCCACAGAGAACATCCAGTTTGACCTATATATATATAAAATATATATAGGAGAGAGGCACTGTTGGCATTTGATGGAGTACATCAAATTACTAGATGAGCAGTCAAATGACCCTGTGCTCAAAGAGAGAGTGTTGATTATAAGAGAAAGGGAAGCATCTGGTTGAAAAAAGGTGTGGGGGAAGAGAAGGTGGGAGGTAGATGGCAAGAGGTCTCAAACATATACATATTCACTTAAATTCTTTAAGGTTCATCTGGAACCAACCAAGATTGTTTGATAGCTGACCATCACTAGTCTTTAGATTTCTATCTTACAAACTTACATTGCTCACTTACATTTCATGTAGTTTGGGAAGGTTGGAAAATACATTAGCTTCTATGACTTCCAAGGCATCATTCTGGGAGATCTCTCTGTGGAGAAAATAAGTTGAGATCTCATGCAACGGTAGAATTGAAATAATGAAGTAAAGAAGTATCAATATTTGAAGAAATGATACCTAGAATTTAAATGGCCCCTTTTGTCCACAGGTCTCAAAGTACTTCACAATTTATCGTTACAGTACTTTATCACTAGTCCCATTTTATAGATGAGGAAACAGGGGCTCAGAGGTGAAGCAGGCGTGTGACATACCTGGGAATAAAATGCAGGTCTGTTGAGTGGCATACCTTTTTCTCTATTCATGAGACCACACTGCTTCCCAAAGGTTTTATCAATTATCATAGGTGCCTGCACATGACATTACAGAGCACTATTTATGGACCACAGACTATTTACTGGATTACAGACATCACTGAATGTTAATATAGATTTAGTCAAGTCTTCGATAACCTCAAGTTGGGAGAAATTATAAGTTACCATCCATTGAGCCAGACAATGTAGCCAGCTTTCCATCTGCCTTCTAGTCTATTCATTCAAGGCATAGCTTGCTGACAAGAATATTGCAGGAGACTGTATCAAATGCTTTGCTAAAGTGAATGTGAAAGTGATATATTTTGACTTTAGCAAAGCTTTTGGTATGGTCTCCCATGGTACCCTTGCCAGCAAAAGAAGTATGGCTTGGAGGAATGGATTGTAAGATGGCTAGAAATCTGACTAGATCATTGGGCTCAATGATCTAGCTTGATGTCAAGTTGGCAGCCAGCATTAAGCAAGTACCCCAGGGGTTGATCCTCAGGCCGGTTTTGTTTAACATCTTTATTAATGACCTGGATGAGGAGATGGATTGCACCCTCAGCAAGTTTGCGAATGACAGTAAGCTGGGGGGAGAGGTAGATATGTTGGACGGTAGGGATAGGGTCCAGAGTGACCTAGACAAATTGAGAATTGGGCAAAAAGAAACGATGAGTTTCAACAAGGAAAAGTGAAGAGTCCTGAACTTGGGATGGAAAAATCCCAAGCATTGCTATAGGCTGGGGACTGACTGACCATGAGGAAATTCTGCAGAAAAGGACTGGAGGATTAGAGTGAATGAGAAGCTGGATATGAGAGTCAGTGTACCCTTTTGCCAAGAAGGCTAATGGCATATTGGGCTGCATTAGCAGGAGCATTGCCAGGAAATGGACGGAAAGGATTTATTTAGCACTGATGAGGCCACGTCTGGAGTCTGCATCCAGTGGCAAATTTATAGTTAGTGGGGCCTTGTGTGCAACTTCATGGGAAGGAGAGGGGATGAGGGGCTCTGGGTTGGGGCAGAGGTTTGTGGTGTAGAAGAAGGTGAGTGTTTCCTTTGGGCGGTGTGACTCCCAAAGCAATTGGCACACCCCTCTGGCAGTGATTCCTATGCATGGGAGGTGAGGAGGTCTCATCTCACTACTGCCCACGAGCACTGCCCCTATAGCTCTCACTAGCTACAGTTCCTGGCCAATGGGAGCTGCAGAGTTGGCCCTCAGGGTAGAGGTAATGCCTGGAGACACTCCCCTCTCCTTCAGGGACTGCAAAGATGGTGCCAGCCACTTCTGGGAGCAATGCAGTACGGAGGCAGGGAGTCAGATTTTCCTGCAATCTAAAAATCAGTCATCTAGAAGAAGATATGTAACCAGTCTGTCAAGAGGGGCCTGCAGCAACCATGGCTGGGTTCAAGATCTGAGGGTTCCTTTCCATCAGTACAACACAGAAGGGGCTCAACCCCCCACGCAGAGACCTGAGAAAGTGACACACTCCCCTGGGGGCCTCTGAGAGGCAATACATCCCAACTCGCAAGGAAACGTTTAATGAAACGAAGGCAGTCACCTGACAATGATTAGGGGAAATGCCACAAGCAGGATTTATAATCATAGAACTACGAGCTGGACATCCAACCCAGAGGGTGTGGGGCTGTGCTTATGCCTCATGGTCTTGCAGTCTACCACTAAAAGCTCCTTTACTGTTCCCTTGTCTGCTTCCTCTCCAAACCCCACCCACAGTGGTTGTCTTTGGTCAGAAAGGACCCAGAGTTCAGAGGTGCATCTGTGCGAGTTCACCTGTCACCCAGGACTAAGACACCTTGCTTGTTACACCATCTGAGCACATGCCCCACTAGCCACTGCTTCTCACCTTCTCTCTGTCCACTCTCTGCTCCTCACTGCTTGGCCATCCTGGGAGCTGCAGTTCCTGGCTGCCTTGCCACCCATTTGTTCTGCTCAGTGCCTCACCAGCCACTCATTCATCAGCAGACTGTTAGTCACCTTCTGATGCCACCTGCCTCTTTACTGTGACCTCTGCACATAAGTCTCTTAGCAATTTTAAGCTCATTGCAGGCTGAGCAAAAACACTTCCCCATCTCAAGTGATTTTAGCTCTCAGTGATTATTAGCTTTTAGTAGGCTGGACAGAAATAGCCCCATTACAACTAATTTCAGCTCTGAGCATTTAAAATAACACAGTGGGGGTATGTCTACACTACCCCGCTAGTTCGAACTAGGGTGGTAATGTAGGCATACCGCACTTGCAAATGAAGCCCGGGATTTGAATTTCCCGGGCTTCATTTGCATAAGCCGGCCGGCGCCATTTTTAAATGCCGGCTTGTTCGAACCCCGTGCCGTGCGGCTACACACAGCACGGGCTAGATAGTTCGAACTAGCAAGCCATTCCGCACTATCTGTACACCTCGTTGCTAGTTCTGTACACCATCTGTAGATGGCTTGCTAGTTCGGACTATCTAGCCCGTGCCGCGTGTAGCCGCGCGGCACGGGGTTCGAACAAGCCGGCATTTAAAAATGGCGCCGGCCGGCTTATGCAAATGAAGCCCGAGAAATTCAAATCCCGGGCTGCATTTGCAGTGTGGTATGCCTACATTACCACCCTAGTTCGAACTAGGGTGGTAGTGTAGACATACCCAGGCTTCTAATGATGCTATTTTTGAGTAGTGAGGAGGAACAGGTTAAACCAGTTCAGAAACCCCCTAGGAAGAGTCCACAGATCTCCTGGCTAAGAGACCTATCCTCACCCCTCTTACTTTCTCGGGGCTCTGGCATTTGAGCTCCTGTTTTACTAAGTTCCTATGAATTGAGGGGTTCTGGGACAGGCTAGGCACAATTCCTCTTTCCTGTATCCATATAACAATGAAAACATTGAAACAGCATTTCACTACTCCTGCATTGAGTACTAAAGTGATCTTCTGTAACCCAACATTTGAAGTTTATCACTTTACACAACACCACTCTATCGCTAGATCAGTGTTTCCCAATTTAATTTGGCCACAGAATTCTTTTAAACGCAAAATAATTGTGTGGAAACCCTAATAACAGTCTTATATATGGAGCTGAAAAAGTAGACCACAAATAAGTAAGGCTAATAATAAACAAATGCTAAACGAGTATGACATAAGTATTATTGTTATGTATTGTAGATATGTAGATCAATCTATCACAGTCAATTTATATTTGTCACGGTTAAATTTTTAAATACAAGAAATCATGCGACTATACCGAAAAAGTATTCGCGAGAGCACTGCCTGTGCACTCCCATATAAGCAACTGGTTTGACAGTTAAAACTTCAACTTCATCCCAGGTATTGCTAATATATTTATATTCAGTCACCCATGTGATCCACGCTCCCACGAGGAATAATGGGGCTGCCGACAAAGGGCTTTGATGTCGACAGGGGGAAAGTCCAGACTAGTGCGCGAGCCGACAAACAGCTGATCAGCTGTTTGTCGGCTCAGCGCGGCAGCCATGTAAATGTAAATGAAGCCGCGATCATTTAAATCGCGGCTTCATTTGCCTTTGCCTATGTGTCTAATCTACATGCCTCTGCCGACAGAGGCATGTAGTCTAGACACAGCCTTATAGTGACAAACACAAATAAATTGTTTTCAATAACATTCATGAATGCTTAAATATTAATGTTTTTTTAAAGAATAAAATGTTGTTATAATGGAATTTTTTTGCGGAACTCTTATTTTCACTTTGCGGAACCCTGGGGTTCTGCAGAACACCATTCGGGAAACCATTTGTACTAAATAGCTAGTCAGAGTAGGTTTGTTCATGTAAATATAGTTTGCTCCTAAACCCTCTCCTTTCCACCAGCTAGCTCTCAGAAGAATTCATTCAGATGCTGCTTACAGGCAAAACCACAGAAAATGCAGAACATTTTACACCTGGAAATGAGACTCAGGAAAGAGTCTATGCTGCAAAACAGCATAGGAACGAGGGCTACATATTTATTTGCCCTTTGTAACTGTAGGTTTTTTGCATGTCACAGTAAAGGCTCCCAAGATAGTGTCAACTATACTGTACGAGCTCCCCAACAGATGGTGCTGCTGAGGTTTCAAGAGCTGACCCAATATAATGTGAACCCAGTACTGTAATAGCACTGGAAAGATTTCTCTCTCATATAATTTGAGTATGTTTTTATAGGTTGCTTATGTATTAAAGGCCTCTGTGTCAGAGATATGTTTTTGACTTCGGGATATTAGGGCAGGTTGTATGTTGCTTTTAAGAAATCCATGTAAAGGTCAGACTAAATCTTAGGCTAAGCAGTCCACATTGTTTTTGAAAGGGAAGAGGAGACTAAAAGATTAAAAAAGGAAAGGAAGAAGATTGAAAGCTGTTTTTAATTTAAAAGATTTATAAAGTTCTAACCACACTATTCACAGAAAATGAGTATTGTTCAAACATTTTGGGGAATAAATATCCTCGTATACATTCAAATATGAATATTTGTGCACAAACTAAAGTTCAGTAAAACTCCGGTGGTCTGGCATCCAGTGGTCCAGTACGCCTGATGGTCCAGCACCAACTGCAACCCGGAAGTGCTCCGGCAGCTGCTTCAAGTTGTTAGAGTAATTGATTAACTGCGGCTGGATCCACAGCCGACACGCAGGGTGTGCCAAAGCAGCTGAATTCAGGACGTTCTGGTCAGTTACAGTCACACTCTCGCCCCCTCCTCCTCCCCCTCCCCCTCTCCCACCGACCCCTACCTTCCTCTGCCCCCCCTCCTCCCGGCAGTAGAGAGCAAAGTTACATTAACTGCGTGTCAGCTGTGGATCCAGCCAGAGTGACTGTAACTGACCAGAAGTTCCTTAATGCGGCTGCTTTGGCACTCCCTCGCCCCCTCCTCCTCCCCCTCCCCCTCTCCCACTGACCCCTACCTTCCCCTGCCCCCCTCCTCCCGGCAGTAGAGAGCAAAGTTACATTAACTGCGTGTCGGCTGTGGATCCAGCCGGAGTGACTGTAACTGACCAGAACGTCCTGAATGCAGATGCTTTGGCACACCCTCGCCCCCTCCTCCTCCCCCTCCCCCTATCCCACTGACCCCTACCTTCCCCTGCCCCCCCTCCTCCCGGTAGTAGAGAGGAAAGTTACATTAACTGCGTGTCGGCTGTGGATCCAGCCGGAGTGACTGTAACTGACCAGAACGTCCTGAATGCGGCTGCCTGCCTGTCACCGCCTCTCCTCTTCCACCGCTCGCAGGCTCTGCCTCCCTGCAGCAGGAGGGAGGGTTTGGCACACCCCTGCCCCCTCCCCCGCTTCTCCTCCAACGAGACCCGCCCCTGCCAGAGTACCTCCTGATAGTCTGGCATTTCTGATAATCTGGCACCACCTGGGTCCCAAGGGTGCCGGATTGTCGGAAGTCTACTGTATTTGCTATTTGTTATTCTCTTGTTTAAAAGAAAATTTTAATCAGTTAAGGAGGAGAAACAAGAGCACATGATTTACGTGACCAATCCCACCCAAAGAATAGCAAATTGATGTGAGCAGTTTGCAAACCAAGCACCTAATTATGTGTGTTTGCATTAGTTGTTTGAATAATTAAGAAAAATTCAATTAGTCACTCTCTTGGTTTGTTGATGGAGAAAATACAAACACGTGACAATTGTTCTCTTGGCTGATATCAGGGATTGAACTATAGACTTGTTCGGTTAAAATAATCTGGACTTTTGGCATTTTTCCATATAGATTTGTAACTTTGATCCTTTTCTCTCCTGCTCCTGAGAAGCCCAGCACTCTACATTTTTTATCAAGAAAAACTACAAATTGTACACATGATCTGTTGGATACACTGTACTTACAAAATTGGTTGCCACAAATCCTCCTAACATTTCAGTGGGGAACTCTTAAGTTAACTATTATTGTGTCTGTACTCAATTTAAACTCAGAGTATAAACTCTATTTAATCAAATGTGGTCTTGTATTGAGTTAATCAAATCAAGGCAAAAGCTGTATGCCAACAAATCCTAAATGGGTGTCATCCAGATCCTACAACATGGAATAACTGCAGTCCTACTTCAGTAGTATGAGATAAGAGCACAACACCAAAATACATTAATTGAGACATGGGGGAAAGCATTGGAAGTTTCTGCATACCACACACAGCAGCCAGTGTCACCACTGGGGATTTATATTAGGGCCTGAGCAGCATACCAACAGTCCCCAAGAAACTCCTTTGAACGTTTTGTGGCATCAAATTAATTAATGGACAATGCAGCAGTATTAAATTGATCTTTCAAAGTGCCTGATTGTTCAGTGGGATGTGAACTGAATACCATGGGATTCAAAAGCAGGGGTTGCATTGATACAAACACTGACTGTATAATTAGCACAGCACTGGTACATAGATGTGTTTCCATGATGTCCTACAGAAAGTATAGACTAAACTAATCTTAATGTTCCATGACTCTGGAAATGTGTTGGGCTTCCTGATTCAAATAAACACCAACACTGCTGCATATTCAGAGGAAATGGCAGTTTACCACAGAAGTCCAATTTCCACTTCCGACAGTTATGGAGTATCTTGGATGTGGAGATTGCACTTACTGTGCTCCACCATTCTTGAATTTTAACATTGGCTTTTTGCATGTAATATCTTTGATGATTAATTATATCTATATAGGTGATTCTTATTTTCATATTCAACTTCTGAATCTCCATCTAATTTTTGAATGGTAGCTCTTCAAATTTTCTGCAATCAACAGGTTTCAGCTTGTATCTCCAAATAAAGGTATGAGGTGGGAATGGTTATATTGAATAAAGGTGAAAGATGGTTATGCATGTACATTTAAGAAGAAAATTTCTACTGAATGATGACCTAATTTTACACATAACAAGGAAGTCTACAGTGTTTTTGCCTCCTCATTAGTTATATTGGTTTAGGAAAGATGATTATGAAGATGTGGTCTTTTGGGAAAGGCAAGTATAATTAATTTCCTAGAAAATACAAACATCTACTATAGAAGAGACAAATCTTTCTTGAAATATAATGGTCCATTGAGAATTTTGAGATTTTAATCTAACTAACTGATAGGGAGCCTTTGTATCACAAAGTTGCATGGAATAGTCCATAACTTGTAACACAATCTTTTAGTTCATTTAGTAAAAATTTTTCAGATTATTACTAGATGAATTTATTGCCACCTGTTTTTTATTTTGTAACTTCCCCTCTTGGTTTTGATGATTTGTAAATGATAATAGTTGTGTGCAATGGAATCAGAGCTAAACTTCCATTCCTTTGCATAGAAAATTTAGAAATTCTGATCAGAACAAATCTAAAATGTCATATGATTGAAATTCCTCAATGAAATGGAATCACCTTTCTTTGCTTAACTCTTGTATAGAGTCATATTTCTGCACATCAGGTTGGTAGAACATTTGGTTACACAGTGATGGGTTCTCTCTTTATAGTCAGATAATTACCCCTTGCATCCCATTTCCTTTTTCTCATCCTCTCCCAACATTTCCTCACCTAAAACTCAAATAATTGGATCTATATATTGCCAAACTTTCAAAAGGCACGATTCACCCTCCCTCACAAAAGAATAAGGAGGTTGACTTTTTAAAAAAGAGATACTTAGTTACAGATGGTTCTTTCCTTAGTTGCATTCTGGCAGTTGAGCTGGTAGGGTACACTCAGGTCACATTTTCCAGTTATTCTCTATAATCATGAAGCTGAGATTCTCAAAAAGGCTCCAGGAACTGTGGCGTTTATTCCAAGTATCCGGAGATTCATAATAGAATCACAAGAATAGGCAATGCTGAGGTTTACATCATGTGGAATCTTTGTACTTTAAGAACGTAAGAATGGCCATAGTAAGTCAGACCAAAGGTCCATCTAGCCCAGTATCCTGTCTGCCAACAGTGGCCAATACTAGGTGCCCCAGAGGGAGGGAACACAACAGGTAATCTTCATGTGATCCCTCTCCTGTCACCCATTTACAGAAGCTAGGGACATCATTCCTACCCATCCTGGCTAATAGCCATTGATGGACCTAACCTCTATGAATCTATCTAGCTCTTTTTTTTGAACACTGTTAAAATCCTAATCTTCACCGCATTCTCTGGCAAGGAGTTCCACAGGTTGACTGTGTGCTGAGTGAAGACAAACTTCCTTTTGTTTGTTTTAATTCTGCTGTCTATTAATTTCATTTGGTGACCCTGAGTTCTTATATTGTGGGAATAAGCAAATAACTTTTCTTTATTCACTTTTTTCACACCAGTAATGATTTTGTAGACCTCTATCATATCCTCCCTTAGTCCCCTCTTTTCGAAGCTGAAAAGTCCAAGTATTTTTATTCTGTCTTCAAGTGGGACCTGCTCCAAAGCTCTAATAATTTTTGTTGCCCTTTTCTGAACCTTTTCAAATGCCAATATATCTTTTTTTGAGATGAGGTGACCACTTCTGTATACAGTATTCAAGAGGTGGGTGTACCATGGATTTATATAGAGGCAATAAGATATTCTCTGTCTTATTCTCTATCCCTTTTTTAATGATTCCTAACATTGTTTGCTTTTTTGACTGCCGCTGCACATTGAGTGGATGTTTTCAGAGAACTATCCACAATGACTCCAAGATCTCGCTCTCTTTCTCTTCTTCAAAACAAGATGAAATGTCCCACATGCACACATGCTTGAACCAAATTTATCATCATATAGGAAGAACAAAATGCAAGAATTGCCTGTAGTTTTCTATAGTAGTGCGTACACAAACACCATTAGGAGAAAAATCTGTTACCAATTCTAATACATTAAACAAAGTATTGAAGCTGAGAAGAGGAAATGTCTCCTATTGGAACAGTACTCTTTCAAAAGGACAATTAAAAACTATATTCCCAAGTTTATCAGTTGACTTTGAATAGTTAGCAAAACTGCACATCCAGGTTTGTCACCCCCATATCATGAAAATAAATCACAATAGGTAGAACAATGAGGGTTTCTATAACATTTTGTAACACAAATTAAGAAATATTTTTCATGAGAAATTAATACATTTGATTACAACAATTTTGAGAATTTGAATTAAACAAAGACATTTAAAATAAAAAATAGTTGTTAAAAACAATTGCAATTAGCTCTAATAAAAAACTGGGATTGTTTGTGTTGGAGAAAATAAAACCACCACTTAATTTGGGCCAGGGTAGATTTTATGTGGCAGTACACATAGTGCCCAAATGATTGCAGTGGATTAGAGTCTGTATTTACATTAATGTTCTTCACTTTAGAAAATTGCAGTCTCTTCTGGCCCATGCACCTTTAAAAAATATAAGTGAAGGCACTGCACCCTGTTTCTGGAGAATCCCTTGAGATTTAATTATAGCTATACTGATGCAGTTCCACCACTCTAAGATCTCTTCTGTAGCTGTTCTATGTCCCTTAAAATAATTAAGCCACCCTCAATGACAATGGGACAAGCTAAGACATGATCTTAGTAAAATTCAGCTACCCAAAGTGCTATACACACACATTCAGAAAAGCAAAATACAACTCAGATGATGAAATCTGATGAGAGCAGTTCAGTTTTCAGACCTTCTGGAATGTTTTATACATGCTGGTGTTTTAGAAAAACACTACGTGCCTAATTTCTACAACATCTATCTATATAGTTGAAAATACTGTCACTTCCCACAAATAAAGAGCAATAGATATACTTTGAGATGAGGTAACTTATTTTAAATTAAAGAAAACAAGGAATATATATAAGTCTCCACAAATGAAACGTAGTATATTTCTCATTCTGTAAGATTATTTTCAGTTAACTAACATCTCTGCAGGGAGGTAGTCCTGTTATATTTAAAGTGGACATACACAAAAGACAGGAACAGAGAGAATGTATACAGTACTCTTCTTTCTTTGATAGAATAAAGTTAGGGTTAAAGTCTTCATGCTGCCAATCAGTTTGCATTGGGACCATGAGATATTTTAAAAAATGTGATTCCTATTCAATAACAACATATGTCAGAGCTCCAAAATGGTACAAAACTAGGACTGTCAATTGATCTTAATTTTTTAATGTGTTAATTGCAGGCGTTAGTGCTGTGCTGCCCCTTTGAAGTATCGCTCTGGCGCTTCAAAGGGGCAGTGCAAGCAGAGCCAGGGATTAGCTGGAGTCCTAATGCACTAGAGGCTCCTAACACGCTGCCCCATGGAAATGCCGCTGTGGTGCTTCCAAGGGGAAGCACTGCATGGAGCCTGGGTTCAGCTGGGGACTCCAGCTGATCCTGGGTTCTATGAAGTGCTGCCCCGTTGAAACGCCCCCACGGTGTTTCAAAGGAGAGGCGCACACAATTAATCATGTGATTAAATTTTTTAATCGCTTGACAGCACTACACAAAACCTTAAATAGATGCTCTTCTTTTGAGGTCTGAGTGACTTGATCCTGATTTAGTTTAAACACAGTCCTAACTGATCGAAGCTAATTCAATATAGGACAGGTTTATATTGATTTAAAAGTATTCACACAATCTTGTGTAGTGATTTAATTAAATCAATTTTAAATCCCATCTTTAGTCAAATCAGTGAAATTTAGTGTGTTGGAAGCCCTGAGTCACAAAGGAGGAATCCGAAGGCATTTCATTTTGAAAGTACATTAAAGACATTATTATTTTGACAAAAGTGACTGCATTTTTCTCACCTACTGCTGTAAACTCTGCTACTCTACAAGTGCATTTAAGGACTTGAGTGGTACACAGGACTTCGTTAAAATTCTCCACCAGAGTATAGTAAATTCAAGTATTTCTGCTATTCCGTACAATACATCTAACATGCAGACATATGATACTAAATGTAATGTCAATTCTCTCATCTTCAAAGAGAGCAGCAAGATTATATATCATTTAAGACCATTATCTTGTTCCGTTTTTTTCTAAAATACATGTGCTCGCATACATATCAAGAATGGCATGCTTTTTGTATGTGTGTGTTTAAAATGGGTTTTGGCAAAGGAATAGAGAAGGAAGTGGCAATTCTGTGAATAGTTAGGACAGAAGTGACTTTTCGGTTTGTGGCTCATGTCTGAAAAACAATGTGAATTGAAGATGTTATTTATGACTGATACTGGACCAAAAGCCCTGGAGATTTATTTCTTTTTACCCCAGAAGTAGCAAGGTCAAGTCAGTGAAAGGGCTTACTTCCTATAATGCCTCACAAGTTTGACTGCTTCACCCAGTAGAAAGTGAGAGGATAGCCTTTTCAACCTTTGGCCAAGAAGGTTTCCCATTAATGCTAATGGTGGTGGTGGATTAAAATATGGGAAACTACTACCTAGGAGTTGGATTGAGTTATCCATCATAAAATAAACATTCCAGTCCAGCAACGTGAGCTGTATTTCATCAGGTGACCTAGAAATACAAGGCACTGTATCCCATTCTCTTATCTGACCTATCTGTCATTTATAGCACTTTAACTTTTTTTTGTGTGAGTTTTTTAACAGTTTGTTTTATACTTTAGCTCTAAAATTATACATAACTTTAGAAAAGAAAAATAAAAGAGTAAACATGAGGATGAAGGGGAAAAATGTGGTAGCAAGGAAAAAACTTCCCAGTTACATATAACATCTTCATATGAATTATATTTTTAATTTGTACTTTCTAGCTGTATTACGAGTCACCACGCATAAGTGGTTTTCTAATAGTATTGTCTCTTTAAATATATGACTCAAGTATTACCATAGTAACTTGCTTTCTAATTAGCCTTCAATTGCTAACCATCAATATGGTTAGGCAAGGTCAACATGGGAATAAGCCCTATAGATTTTTAAAAAAAGACTATGGAGAGTCTGTAACAGCAAGAAAGAAGCACACTATTGAACAATCTCTCCCCAAGGTTGGATGCTCTTCCTTTATTATTTGACACCTGTGTAAACAAAAAGACCTGGCCAATGGCAATAAGCTTTTCATCTGTGAACTGCACAAGATATAGAGATGACAAGTGTATTCAAGATTTACAGTTTTTAAAGAAGACATCTCCCTTTCATATGCTGGGCCTTCTGATCTCAGTAGTACTCAGTAGTAACTACTAAAAATTAATGAAGTTACACTGTGCTCATCTAGTGCAATCAAATCTGTCTCTGGAGGATTTCACTTTAGGGAGTGTGACACTGGACAGCGTATGTCTTTACTGCATTGTGGCACATACATATTTCTTGTCTTTAAAATGGACCATTTTGAGGGTGGCGAGAGGGCTATCTTTTTGTGACCAGAAGCAGTTGCTAGCACAGGCATAATTTTCTACTCACTTTACAGAGAGACTTCCTGTTGCTGATATACTATGTTTCATCCTGAAAGTATAGCACCTGATAACACAATGGACTGAAAACATAATATGGTTTTTAGGATATGTTTACACTGCAACTGAGACCATATTCAAAGATTCACTTTTTAAAAATGTGTGATTAGGTTGGTTTAAATGCTGTGAGAGTTCCACTGAGTACCTTTCTAGAAACACACCTTATAATATCAAAGACAGCAAATACTACATTGTGCTTCTAAAATCTTTTGTGAGCAACAGTTTGTCAGCAATTCAACAGGAACCATCATCAAATTTAAGACATTCTAGTTAGTTTTCCAGTAACTGAAAGATTTTTCACATCTGGCTGACTCTTTAAAGCCAGTTCTACAAACATAAGTGTTTAACTTTAAATATGTAAGTATTTGTAATGCATTCAGTGTGCTATTAGTGTACTTAAGCACATGCATAAATCTTAAAAGACTGAGGCCTAAATCTCTCACCTATATCAGTGGAAGAGAGGTCAAAATGAGGGAATTCACTGCCAAAAAGTGTTAAAGATTTAATTAAGCACATTTTATAACTAATTATAATCTAATATTCCTACCTTTATAGAAGTAGCTAGAAAAATGCTTGGAATTGTGGCCTGCTTAAATAGTCACTTCAGTTCCAGATAAATTGCTAAAAGTGATAATTAAAAATAAAAATAACACATCTAGATGAAGAAGATATGACAAGGTAAGCTAGCATGGCTCCTGTAAAGAAAAAAACCATGCCTCTCTAATCTACAATAAATTCTCTGAACAGGTCACCCAAATTCTGGAGAAAAGAGAAATTTTTTTATACGGACTTGCAGAAAACCTGAGAGAGAGTCCCTTAAAAAAGAGGCTAAAAGATATGAAACAGTAAAAATAAATAAAGAATTTTCAGTATGATCAGACATAAAATGATTTAAGTAAAGCAAGTCAAAATTCAGAAGGACCTAAGGTAGGTAAATCGGTACCATAAAAGTGAACAGAATTCAGTGTCAAATTCTACTTAATGGATATGGGAAAGAATTAGACTTATTTAATATTCATGCACATTGCTAAATTAACTGTATCTGCTGCGGAAAAATTTTGCCTTTCACAGTGGGCAGAAAACTGAAATGCTTTGCTACATATGCAGAGGCATGTCATATTCAACAGTATTAAGATGTATAAAGCATAGAAAATAATTCTCAAAATTCTTTAACATCACTATGTAAATTAATTGTATGCCACCATTTAGTTTTGGTCACTATCTCAGAATGGATTTAGCAGAAAGAGCAGAGGTTCAGCATAGTCTAACAAAAAATGACAAGGGTTCCGCAGAGACCTTTGTGTTAAAAAAAAAAAAAATAATAATGGGGACTAGCCAGGGTTAGGGACTAATCCTGGCTGGCCACAGCCACTATATTTACTTGTGCCTCTGCCGGTATTTGGGGAATTGCAGCTCTTGTTGGCCACAGATTGCTGTTTGCAGCCAATGGGAGTGGCAGAAAACAGGGCAAACTGGGACACCACTTCCTGCTGCTCCCATTGGCTGCGATTGGCCAACAAGAGCTGCAATCAGCTGATCCCCACGGAGATGCAGGTAAATACAGAGGTGGAGGCCTGCCATGGACTAACCCTGTGGAATGGATCTGGCCTATGGTCAGAATTTGCCCATCCCTGGTGAAAGATATGTCCCCCAAGTCTTAATAAGCTGCTGAATGTATTTTAAAATGCACAGTCACTAGTATTTGTCAGTATTTTACATTTTTCTCCTGTTAATTCTGAATTTCAAACTGATATGACTACCTTATTAAATATGTCAAACTGGCTTCATTCTAAACCATAATTTGTGTAAACCAGCTAATTAAATCTTAAACACATTCTATTCTTAAGAGTATTTTAAAATGTTGTTATATTTTATGATTATTTATTAGGTACAGATTCCCAGAAATGTGCCTGGAGTTTTACAGAAAAATAAAATATTATGTACCTTTGCCACACGCCCTCCCTCCCCCAACCCCAAGGGCAGATATCGACTGAGGGTTTTGGTTCTGTGCTGGGGAGGGAGGGCTGAAGATGGAGTTCTGTGGCAGGGGGCTGGGGATGGAGTTCTGTGGCTGGTGACCGAGGGGCTGGGGATGGAGTTGGAGTTCTGGGGCCCCCCGTGGCACAGGGGAAACCCCCTCGCGTTCTTCCTCCCCCGGATCCGACTCCCCCCTCCCGCGGCACAGGGGAACCCCCCCCCCCGCATTCCTCCTCCCCCGGGGCTGACCCCCCCCACATTCCTCCTCCTCCGGGGCCAACACCCCCCCCGCGGCACGGGAGAACCCCCCCCCCCGTGCTCGCTGCCTCTCCCAGGACTTACCCCCCTCCTGGCCGCAGGGAAGCCGTGCTCTAGATAAGGCACCGGGAAGGGGAAAGGGAAGAGGCAGGGTTTGGAATTTGGCGCCCCATGCGACTTGGCACCCTAGGCGGCTGCCTAGTTTGCCTATAGGCACGGGCCGCCCCTGTGGACTACATATGCTAGGTACATAAGGAGACAGAACAGTTACTATCTGAGATGCTTACACAAGTGGGAAGACAAAATACCAACTGAAGTGCTGGAACACACAGGACTGACACAATTAGAAACAGCTATTAGGCATAGGAGGTTGCAATGGCTTGGTCATATCAAAACAATGGGAGGAGACTGTATTCCCAACAATACTTTATACAGTGAGATTTACGATGGCTCTAGATAGCCGGGTTATTCTTTATGGTGGTACCATGGTATGTGTAAAAATGTCATTCGGCATCAATGTAGAATCATAGAATACTAGAACTGGAAGGGACCTTGAGAGATCATCAAGTCCAATCCCCTGCCTTCATGGCAGCTAGGAGGAGGATGGAAACAAAGTGTGAAAGAAGAAAGTAGCATTCCAACTCAAGACAATACACAATTTCAACTCAGATTCCGAGATTCTAACTTGGAGAATACGCAGATCTGTGAAACTTGTAATAATCTGTGATGCTCTCAAATTGGACTTGTCAGCCATAAGCAGATTCAGACACAAGACTACACTTCTTATGCATACACCATAATCCAGCAGATTAACAGTTGCCTAGACCTGTCCCAAAAATCTAAAATTATTTTGAGTAAGCTGTTCAGAGATTGGCTAATGCACATAACATGCTAAGTGCATGCTTGCTGTACACTCACTGAAGTCAGTAGATTTACATCTAGGATGAATTTGACTCAGTGAGGTTTTTTTAGTAGAACAACCAGAATATATCTCACTAATAAAGGTAGAGTAATAGCCAGCCACTCCACTTAAATCAGAAGTAAGAACCTGCTAATATGACCATAAACAGTACAATCTGCATTGGTCAATGCTGAGTGCTAGGTGGCAGTTAATTAACCCTGAAACCTCAGGATGTGACAATGGGTTCAGGCAGATGAGTACTGAAGAGGGTATCAGAGCAGTAGCCATGTGAGTTTGCATCTGCAAAAACAATGAGGAGTCCTGTGGCAACTTAAAGACTAACAGATTTATTTGGGCATAAGCTTTTGTGGGCAAAAGTACACTTCCTCAGATGCATGGAGTGGAAATTACAGAAGCAGCATAAATATACTAGCACATGAAAAGGGAGTTACTTTATCAAGTACTAAAGAGAGTTAAACGGGACCAGCTCAATCAGGCTGGATGTGGCCCACTCCCAGCAGTTCATAAACACTAGCTATTGCAGCCACATTGCACAGGGAGGGCACTCTCTCTTTGCTGTTAGCATAGACATAACACAGATGGCAATGGTTATGGGGTATGCTCTGACTTGATTCATGTAGGGGAGGTCTCCACACATGTGAAGGAATCCTTGCATTCCATTGGCCATCCACAGCCACCCAAAAAGCCATACAGCCTCTGGACAGTTAGGTGCTGATCCTTTTTGGTCTGTCTGCATCATGAGGTATGTGGTACTAGACCAAAATTGAAGGGCAGACTGAAAGCTTGTACCTGGAACAATAAGAAATCAAGAACTTTCTGGCTTGGAAGCTGGAATGCCAGGAACAGGTGTCTGGGATTGATAGAGGATAATGATGACCTACAATACTCAAGCAGCATATGGAAGTCAGCTTTGATAGATCTTAGCTGTACAAATTCAACATTGAGATTTCAGCAATCTAGGAAACAAGACTTTCAGATACTGATTCTGTCCAAAATACCAACCATAGCTTCTTTTAGCACAGTAAAAATAGCAAAGAAAACTGTGAAAGGACAAGTGGGTAAAGTTGCTAGAAATTCCCATTAGAAAGGCAGAGTGGATTATCTCACTTAAACTTCAGATGACCACCGGCTGTGTGATCATTAGTGCTTATGCACCAACACGCAATTCTAGCTCCAAGGAAGAGGAAACATTTTACAAATCTCTGGATCAAGTGATCAAAAGAATGCCATCAAGTGAGTAACTTTTCCTTCTTGATTATTTCAGTGCAAGAATTTGTTGCAGACTACTACTCATGCCAAGGCGGTTTACACATTTTGACATCCAAAAGATGAATGAGAAGGCCAATGACTTCTTGAATTCCACACTGAAAATAAATGGTGCATTTCCAGGTCATATTTTATAGGAAGCCAACTGAGAGCACCAATGTGAGACTTTGGCATGGAAAATTAAGCTAAGTGAGAAAGCAGACAATGTGCAAATCATGACTAGACCAAACTCATGAAGAAATACAGACAGCCTCAGGATAACTCAAAGTCATGTATAAGGGCCTGAAGAAAGGTCTAGGCCTTACTGTCAAAAAGGCCGTCCCTCTCAAATCACACTGTGGTGAAATGATTACAGATAAAAGCAAGCTGTTGTCTTGTTGAACGTTCTTTAAAGCAGAAAAAAAAAAAGAGAGAGAGAGAGAAACATCACCAGCGAATCATTGGACCAAACACCAACTCATGCCACAAATAGTTGTGGAACCCATGGTGGAAGAGCTAAGCAAAACCAATGATTTGTTAACAAGTAGAAAGGCTCCTAGGAAGATGGCATTCCAGCAGAAATCCTCAAGTGCAGGAAAGAAAGCTTGCTATCGTATCTTCATCAGCTGCTACTTCAATGCTGGGAGAGGGTGAGGTACCACAAGAGATTCAAGACACAAACATCATCACTCTTTACCTTTAAAAAAAAAAGGGTGACTGGAACATCTCACTATTAAGTGTAGTAAGAAAACCTTTTCAAAAAAGTGCAGGGATGGGCAAAAGGGCCTCCGTGGGCTGAATCTGGCCCACCAAACAGTTGGATCTGGTCTGCAGAGGCCCTGCAGCTCCCCTGTCCCCAGACCTTAATTGGCCTGGGGTTAGGGGACCACGGGAAGCCTCCTCCCACCCTGCCAGGAGCAAGTGACCCTTTGAAATGCCACGTGCTGCTCGCAGGGTGGGGGCAGAGCAGAGAAAGCTTCATGCACTCTCCCGCCCCCAAGCCCATCAGGGCCTCGGGGCAAGGGAGCTGCATGATGTTTCCTTCGCCCTGTCCCGGCCCTGCAAGGAACCCGTGGCACTTCAAAGTGCCACATGCTTCTTGCAGGGCAGGAGGAAGTTTCCTGTGCTCCCCTGTCCCCAGGCCCTGATGGGCCTGGGGGTGGGGGTGCATGCCGAGCCTCTTCCAGGGCTCTAACCCTAACCCTTCCTGTTTAGGCTCCGCCCCTCTGGGGTGGTCTGGGGCTACTTAAAATATTGCTGAAGTGGCCCCCGGGGCAAAAATTATTCATAGAATCATAGAATAATAGGACTGGAAGGGACCTCAAGAGGTCATCGAGTCCAGCCCCCCACCCTCAAGGCAGGACCAAGCTCCATCTACACCATCCCTGAAATGTCTATCTAACCTGTTCTTAAATATCTCCAGAGAGGGAGATTCCACCACCTGGCAATTTATTCCAATATTTGACCACCCTGACAGTTAGGAATTTTTTCCTAATGTCCAATCTAAACCTCCCCTGCTGCACTTTAAGCCCATTACTCCTTGTCCTGTCCTCAAAACCAAGAGGAACAAATTTTCTCCTTCCTCCTTGTGACACCCTTTTAGATATTTGAAAACTGCTATCATGTTCCCCCTTAATCTTCTTTTTTCCAAACTAAACAAGCCCAGTTCATGAAGCCTGGCTTCATAGGTCATGTTCTCTAAACCTTTAATCTTTCTTGTCGCTCTTCTCTGTACCCTTTCCAATTTCTCCACATCTTTCTTGAAATGTGGCACCCAGAACTGGACACAGTACTCCAGCTGAGGCCTAACTAGTGCAGAGTAGAGCGGCAACCCCTGTCTTAGTGTGACTACAACAGCTGGCAAGTTGTGTCCATCCAAAATCATAGTGTGGATTTAGGGCCTGAAGATCATTTAGGGACATATTTTCTTTGTGTCAACTCCAAGAAAAAAGTCAAGAGCAAAATCAACCATTGTACATGGACCTAACCAGAGCATCTACAGTCAACGGAGAAGGTCTATTTGCAATAGTAGGAAAGACAGGAGGCTCACCAAATCTGGTAAGTCTTATATGTTTATGCCACAATAACATAAGAACAACTGTCCTGTTCAATGGGTCCACTTTGGACAGCTTTGAAATGAAAAATGAAATGAACTGAAACAAGGATGTGTTCTTGCCCTTACACTCTTTGGAATCTTCTCCTCCACAATCCCGAACTGCACATTTAAAGACATGAGAGCTGGAATGTATCTCCATACAAGATCAGATGGAACCTTTCATGATTAAGGTAAAGTCTAACATGAAAAAGGTGCTAATCAGGGAACTTCTTTTTGCTGCTGAGTGCCCACAATTAGGATCTACTCTAAAAAAATATGGACTTCCTTTTCAAGTGCTTGTCAGGCATTTGCTCTCACTGTCTGCATTAAGAAAACAACTGTAGGAAGTTCCTTCAATCACCTTAAATGCAAATCCAACAATAATCCAAAAGTTCAGCAATTTAGGTGCTACAGGGACTGCCAACATCTCTCTGGATGAAGAACTAAATATTCACATTGGAAAGGCTGCCACCACCATTAGCAGACCAACCAAAAATACACTGGAAAAACTTAAACAATGAATAGCCTAGCAGCACCTCAAAGACTAACAAAACATGCAGATGGAATCATAAGCTTTTTGTGGGTACAACCCACTTCTTCAAATGAATGGAGTATTAAAAGAACACTGAGCAACTCAAAGCTTATCATCAAGATCAAAGTGGTTTTACCAAGCTTTTGTCCTCAGCACACTCGTATGATGGGGAAACACAAACAACTTATGCTTATCAGAGAAAAAGTTAATAGATTCCATCTGTGCTGTTTACAGCACATACTTAACACCAAATAGCAAAATACAGTTATTAACTCAGAGATTCTTCTAAGGGAAAATTTACCAAGTGTGACAGTCCCGCTCAAGCTGGAATTGGAAAGACTGCCCTGTGGACTCTGGGGATGGTACCTTGCTTATGGGTTTTCTTTGTTTGTGTGTTCCTGTAGGTTGATGCTAGATTACTGTTATTAAACAGACTGTTTCCATCTCCAATTCAGTGCTTGTGAGAGGGGAAAAATTGCCTCAAAAGGCTCCCAGTGGATAAGTTGGAATTTTCCTAGTTTACTGGGTGGGGGCTCGAGTCAGTTTGGCTCCCTTGTTGAAAGAGTCTCCGTAGATTCTGAACTTGTCCCTTCTGGCTGCTGATGGCTACTAGTAGGAAGGTTACATAAATAACGATACTACTACAAAATGCTCATTCTTGCAAAATAAAATAAAGCAATAGCAAAACATAATTGTATTTCTTTCTAAATATATATTTATCCATGGAGCAAACAGTAGCAAAATATATAATCACAAGTAAGGTAACTATGAAATTAAAATAAAAAAATAGGATTATGTACTTTAATTTACATATGCAAATACAAACATAATATTGCAATCACGGCTTTCTTGTACATTTTTTAAAGTAAAGATATGAAAAAAATAGTACTGACGTTTTGAATTAATTTTACAATTACCGAACTCTATTTTAAAGACAATTTTTAAAATTCTGTTCAGTCCGAAAGTTAGCAAAAACATTTCCACCTATCCTAATTTCTGTGCTATGCATTCAATGGATTATAATAATATTTTGACTGAAATTTATGCTTTTGAACACCAAATGTTAGTTACCGGCAAAGGTAGTTAAACAGAAATTCACTTTTCCATTTGTGTATGAAGAATAACAAGAGTAATACAAACTTCAAGGTCTCTCCTACAGAAAGACCTTGGCAAAAAAAGGCAGGCTAGCAGGTGGTGGTGTAGCACAAGCATTCTACAGATTAAAAATTTAAATAGTCCATTATTGATTACATTTAGAATTCAACACATATCCTTTATTCCAGACAATAATCTTAATTAAAATAGTAACATGCCACCTGTGTTTTCTTATATGCAGAAAACTTAAGATAACTATCCCAAAAGGGGTATTTGCAGCACTGTTGGTAGTGAGCCCACATCTTGAGAATTTACTGTTGATTGAAATTCAAATAAATCAAATCCGGCCACATTCAGAAGCAGCAGCAAAATGAATTCAGTTTAGGTTGGTATAGTGGAACCTGTAGAGAGAACAGCATACCTAGCTATAGGAATAAACTATAGGAATAAACTTCAAAGGGTAATGTATGGTTCTGTTGGAGATGGGGAGGTGGCAATTCTACCATCATCTGCTTGTCTGTGGGTGTGCTCACTACAGGACACTTTATCTAACAGAACATATATACAAACACCAAGGCACTGTATGTACATCACACTGGATGTACAGTGACAATGTAAGCTTCCTTACATTGTTTTGCTATTGAACTACAGTTCTGAGTCAGAGAAATCATCTCTAGGGATTAGCAGAGATGGTGTCACTTTAGGTTTCAGAAGAGAGTGTTCAATCTTTTTACCCAGTCAGTCCTTGACCTCCATACAAAACCTGCAACTAGGATGCTGTATTTTGGGATATAGAATTCCATCTTGAGGAATGGGACCAAGACCTCTGATTCTTCATGACATACAGATTATCAAATATTTATTAGATGGTAGCAATTGTCAGTCATGGCTGCCCTATACTGCATTTGAGATGCTGAATCAGGAATAAAATTTTCTATATAACATCAGACTCATGAAATATTCAGTCACTGACATGTCAGTTTTAACTCTGTACTTCCTCACTTTTGTTGGTTTATGTAAGAGCCCTCACTTGCTTTAAAAAGCGTAGTTCTCTATTGCCTGAGAGAAAATGCATATTTATACTCACATAAATCAGGGTCGTAGCGGGAAGTGGGCCCATCTACTCTCAACCCTTCCTCTGCTGCTGCCACCTACTCTCTGCTGCTGCTGCCAGAGTGTGGGGACTAGCCCCTCTACCTAGTGCTACAGGTGGGCCAGGATTTGGGGTCAAGGGCTTGCCCTGCTCCATTCAGCAGGTGCTCTTTACAGGGAGCAGAGTCAGGGACGTGCAAGCCTCTGTGCCCTGACCCAGCTCCCAAGCAGGAGCGCTGGACAGGCAGGCAGACCGACCAGGTAGGCTCCAGGAGTCCGCTCCCACTCTTATTCTGGAACACTGGGCAGGTGGAGCAGCCCCGTACCCCAATTCTCCTCCTCAGCAAGAGCTCACAGTTTTACAAGGCCCATGGCCAGAGCATTTATTCCTCCCACTTTTCCAAGGCCAGCTGGAAGAGGGTGGCAAGGTCACTGCATTGCTCCTACCCCTTCCAGTCATTGCCCACCCACACAAAGTTGGGACCCACCCACCTGTCCCATTCTGGGTATGCTACTAATGTAAATGCCGTAGCAGGCTTATTTGCATCCCTATCTACTTTCATGATAACCTCATAATCTGGTATACTAGGCTAAAACATTCATGGTGTTACACCCTTGACTATTTCTGGTGAAAACCATGATCTTTATTTATTTTGCTATGAATGCCATTTAGATATGTTCTCCCTTATGCTTGGTGGTGTTTAATACTTCTGTGGATGCACATTTACTTGACATATGTCAGTTCAAGCAAATCCATATTCTGTCTTTTTCCAAGACTGCAGCTTTGTCCAGAGGGACCATAATGGTCCAGAAGGTCGCTACTATCTGGAACCAGTTTCCGGTGGGGTCTCAAGTTCATGTTCTAAAAGTGCTCTCAGAATAATTCAAAATTACTGTTTTCTGTTTTCTGCTATCCCACTACTACCAAAAGATGCAATACACCCTGCATTCCAAAGGAAAAATCAAAGGAGTGGCAGCGTTGCCATTTCCAAAACAGAAGCATTCTTGGTAGAACCAGACCTATGCTGCCCATCCTTGCCTGATGATTTATATTCCTCAGGATATGCACTACTGAATTTAGTGCAAGATTGTGCCATTAAGTATAAGACGATGATGGGTCTGTATGAAGTTGCATCACCTAAGTTGCTGCAAAGGGTTATGCATGTGCCACAGAGCTCATCTGTCACAAGATCTCATCTGGAATAAGCTAGCTTCAATGGCAAATGGAGAAGGAGGCAGAGCTATTGGCCCACTTACTGCCCACCCTTTCAGGAGGGATTACAATCAATAGTCTTTGAAAAAAAATTCTAGATAGATAACAAAAAAAAGAGAACTTAGTACTAGTGATGCTATCCTGTGTGCCAAGTTCCAGCCACGGCAAGCATTTTACAGCTAAGATAGAAATGTTTTAAAGTAAAGAGGCTCAGATTCAACAGGTAGTTAAATATGTGCCCAGGCCCACTGATGCAGCTGCCCTGGGGCCTGCTGATTCAAAAAGGCTTGCGGCTCCTGGCCACCACTACTGCAGCATTGGTACCAGCTGGGGCTCTGGGCCCTTTAAATTTCTGCAGACGCTCTTGGTGGCTCTGAGGGTTGGTGGGGGTGGAGGTGCATTCTAGGCAACACTGAAGGGCATGCCCCAGCCTCACCCCTTCCACCTGAGGCCCGGGGGCCCAGCAATTCTCTTGCCTGCCCTGTATGTACTTAACTCTCATAACATAAATGGGCACATTGTCTTCCTGAATCTCATCATTGAATGCCTTGATTCAGCAACCACTTGGTTTTAAATAAATCTTTTTTTGTTAAAAAAAATGCAGTTGGGTCCAATTCAAAACTCACTGAAATCAGTGGAAAGAGCTCAGTGAGTTTGGGATTAGCATCTTGGGTAATGATGAGACTGGATAGCTTGAATTTCAGAGGATGGAATTGACCAAGAGTTCTTTGGACTGTACAGCTGTTTGGTTGCCTTAATATAAAATTAGTTTGGTGATCTTACTCATATCTTGTTCCTAGTAGATCAATATAAATCAGTACCAGATATGGCACCAGTTGTTACTTCGTTGATAGTTTCAGTAGAGAAGTTAAAGTTGACCAAATTAGCAGGTCTGCATTAGATCTGGAAGCTCGGTTTAAGGTACACAACTCCAGCTATGAAGAATATGTAGCAGGAGTCAGCTTATGTTAAGTTGAGTTTGGCAGCATCCCCACAGTGGGAGGCCGATGGGAGCAAATGCTCCCATCAACTTCCCTTACTCTTTGCAAAAGGAGGAGGACTGAATTCTGGTGGGGGTAACCTCTCATTTCAATTTAGCATGTCTTAACTAGACTCGTGAAATTGAACTCCGGAAGATTGATTGTGGCAGCATTTGTCTATGTAGTGAAGACAAGCTCTTCTCCACAGATAATTCCTTTAGACAACAGGTGAAGGACATTAAGGCCTTGTCTAAACTATACCCCTCCTCAAAAAATGAGGAGAACAGGATCTTTCAAAATGGGGCATTTCTGTCGAAAATGCCCCATCTAAACTGCTGTTTTTCGAAAAACTCCTTTTAAAAAAAAAAACGGTGGCCGCCATTATGCAAATGAAGCATGGGATATTTAAATCCTTGCTTCATTTGCACTTTCGATACATCTAATTTACATCCCTCTGCCGACAGATGGGTGTCATTTAGACATAGCCTAAGGGGGAAATAAAGAGAAACGAGGGCTTGTATTACCACTGTCTGTTCTATAGACAGGAGGACTTCAATCTCCAGGGCTTTTGCTATGGCTGCTTCCTTAAGCTCTGAAGTTTTCATGATTTAGGAGTACAAGTTGCATTATGAACTGTGTTCCTAAGTCTCTTGGGAACGTCTGAAAATCTTTCCTTAACCATTTAAAAGCTCTGCCCTCACAACAACTGTGATGAAGCTTTTTTCTCCTTAGCAACATGTAACCACAGAACATAGTCACACATCAGGGAGACTGTTTCTTGGACTGAGCAAAGAAGAAGAGTGTTCCATTCCATCATAGGTCAGGGAATGGGTGGTGAAACAAAACATTATGCTTTAGCATTAGTCTTACAAAAGTAGAGCTATGAATTCTCAAAGGATCATGTCCTAGAGAATAATGAAGCTGTGGCCTGGAGGCTCAATGGCAAAGGGTTCATTGCTCCAGGTTAGTTTATCAGGATTGTTAGGAGCTGCTGTCTACACCTGGCCCACTGCTACAGTTATGCATAAAGAACAGTGTGTGGAGTCTTTAATGAATGATAAAGGCACACTGGTCATTAATATTTTGTGAAATGTATGCACAGATGATACTAAGTAGTTATGCATATATATATTGAAAATGCATTCCTAAAAGTCTGAACAAGGCAGGGTTGACAAGTTTCTTGTCACACAGAAAGGATGTATAGACACTTGTCTGCTGGGGATCACGTGTAAATGAATCATAGTAAGCCCTGTTTGCATCCATGATCAACATGAGGATGTGAAGTCAAAGTCACCAGACTAGTGAATAAACTGTGGTGAGTGAACTTCACTCTGGGAACAAACAATAGATTCTGGAGAATATAAAGAGAAGACAACAGGAAACCATTTTATCTTTCATTCAAGGAAATAAATGGACAAAATGTTTACATTCACTGAAACAGGATCCCAACCAACTTTGGTCAGAAACACTGTAAATCTGATCCCAAATGTCTTTTGCATATTAACCACCCATCTAAAGAATTTAAGTTTAGTCTCTAGAAATCATTTTATGATTGTGTTTTATAGGGTTTCTGTTATCTTTACTCACTACCTCGTCAGTCTTAATCTTTGATAATGAACTCATTTCAGTGCTGTAACTTTTTCTATAAGATCTGATGCTGCTCAGTTTCATCAAACAAGCTAATTTGCGCTCCCCCTCCTAGAACAGCAAATCTGGTATTTCTGTGAGTAGCCAGTGACAGGGGCTGAACTATACAAAGAAATGTTTCATAGGGCCTCAGGGACTGAGATGCAACTATTGTAGTCTTGAAAAAGAAATTTGCATTCCCCCGAGATTGTTTGGGCAGCTAACAGACTGATACCCAGGTAAACACCATCATGACTCTTTCCTCTTCCCCTCCCCCACAGTGGAGGCAGTTGAGCAAGAAGGTACCCAGAGAAAGCCTCACAGATGCTACTTTGGGCTTGCATGGGATAAGGAAATCATGACCTTTCGCCTTCAGTAGCACAGAAGAAAGATCTGATCACAGTGTCTCTTTCTCCCATCAAAGATGCACTTAAGTAGAATGATCCAGATTCGCAGAGTACCTTCCTTCTAGGTGTTCAGTGACACTTAAATATGCCCCCAAATAGGATCTCAATAAAAACCAGTGTTTCACTTTGGAATATCTGCTTCATTTAAATCCTGGCACCTTTGTCTTTATTAATGAAGTCACAGCCCCCATATGGTGTTTTTTTCCCCCTAAGAACTACTGAATATAAGCTTGTCATTTCATTTTGAGACATCTAAACGTCACTGACATGACAATGCTCTTGCTCATTTTTTAAAAAGGGTTATTTGCATATTTCATTGAATTCAAAAGCATATCCAATCATCTCTCCTATAGTTTTTATTCTTCATTATCTCATTTCACTAAATATTAAACTCAGGGGCAGCCCGTGGATGTAGGCAACCTCAGCAGTTGCCAATGATGATGTCACGCCATTGAGGGCTATGGAGGCGGGATGCCAATCACGCATTCCGCCTAGGGCACCAGTTGCCGGCAGCTCTCCTCGAGCCACTCCTGATTAAACTACATCATCACCACAGATGGCTTGTATTAAATACTTTCAGGTTTTTTGCATACAGTATGGATTTCAGCATATCTCCAACTTGCAGATATATAAAGTAAGCATGAGTGTGCTACTCAAAAGCTTCCCATTGCTGTTCTCCCCCTCTCCCAAATTCAGGTCAGCTATTTAGTGTCAGATCTACCTATAAGCTGCTAGGCTACGTCTACATTGCAGGCTTTTTGTGCAAGAACACCTGTTCTTGTGCAAAAACTTGCAGAACGTCTACACTGCATGCACATTCTTGCGCAAGTAAATTTATAGTACAGCGTCAGAAAACAGGGCTTCTTCTGAAAGAGTTAGTCCTCTCCCCATGAGGAATAAGCCCTCTTGTGCAAGAGCTCTTCCACAAGAAGGCAGTGAAGACAGGCAACATGAATTTCTTGCGCAAGAAACCCCTATGGCTAAAATGGCCACCAGAGCTTTCTTGCGCAAGAAAGCATTCATGGGCAAAAGCACATGGCTGTGTGGACGCGCTCTTGTGGAAGACCTTTTGCAGAAGAACTCTTGCGCAAAACAGTTCTTGCGCAAGAAGCCTTCAGTGTAGACGTAGCCTTTGTACGGGGGTTAAACGAGTCATCTATGTCACATCTGCATTCAGAACCACTGTAGTATAAACATGAGGAAAGTTTATAGAGGAAACCTCCTTTTAAATGCTTCAGATTTTCTCTAATTAAGAACTTTCAAGCCAACACTTAGGCTACGTCTACACTATGAGCCTCTTCTGCAAGAGGAAATGCAAATGGAGCGCATTTCCTCTTCCTTTCCCTTTTGTGCAAGAGGTTTTTGTGCAAAAAAGCGCTGTGTAGATGGTGCCTTTTTGCGCAAAAACCCCTGTTTGTACAAGAGCCATTCTTCCTCATGTTTTGGGGTTGTGTACCTTAATCTGACCTTCTGGGTCTACTATAGACCTGGCCTTAAAGTGGGGCAGAGCAGAACAAAACTTGAGTCACTAGTTTAAGTTGGCAAGGTTTCTATTTAGAGCTTTCATTCTTTGAAACTTCCTTTGTGAGCAAATACATTCCCTCAAATACCTACTTCCTGCTAAATACAGATCAGATGGCCCTAATCACAATTTGATCTTGAATGAGAGTATAAGACTTAGGATTCTTATCCAGATTTTCTGGAGGACAACCTTCTCCCTCCCCCCCCCCCCAGTTCCCCAGAAAGCTTCCCCATACTGAAAGGTTCTCTCTCTGTGACAACCCCACTACTTGCAAATGGTAAGCTGGTGTCCAAGACAGGCTCAGTTATGGACCATAAGACCAACCCCATTCTTAAAAGCTCATTTACAAATGGTTCTAACTATCTTTGTAAATAAATTAAAACGGTCTTTTAGGCTTTGGGAAATCTGTTTTCCTTTTATGTCTCATTCACTAATATACTCAGCAAATGTAGTCCATCTCTTTATGTTTAATCTTTCAGTGTATATTACAGTATGGTCAAGTATATAATTTGTACACCAGACAAACCAATTTTGACCACATTGAGACATCACATTATTAATAGCTGGTTCCTTTAAATAGCCTTCAACTTGCTTTTAATTTTCTTTTGTACATAATCTTGAGAGAGAAAAGGTTTTCATTCAGTGCTTTATTTTATATTCAAATAAATCATTTGATTACACACTTTTTTGTTCCTGTGTTATCATGAATATTTGCAAAGAATGATTTGTGGGTTATATTTGTGATGTGTGAGCTATTTCATATTTTATCTGCTTGCCTTCTCATCTGCATATACAATATCTCTGTTGATGTTCATTTGTCTCATTTACATATTAATTGCTCTTATTTTCAAAGACATTTCGTTATAACTGATTTTCACCAGAGTATACATAAATGTATTTTCAAAGTGAACTCCTCTCCATATGTTAACAATAAATCACCACTTCACATATTCAATGTTGTCACACTTCATATAGCTCTGACATATGGGTTCTGAGTAATTAAAGACCATGCAAACTGTTTACAACCCACTTTTCAATCCACATCATAGTCCAATGACTTTAGTGATGTTCTACAAATACCAAACAAAAAAGGAAATCCTACAAGTACCAAATAAAAAAGGAGGGATAGCTCAGTGGTTTGAGCATTGGCCTACTAAATCCAGGGTTATGAGTTAAATCCTTGCAGAGGCCATTTGGGGCAAAAATTTGTCAGGGATGGTACTTGGTCCTGCTGTGAAGGCAGGGGACTGGACATGATGACCTTTCAAGGTCCCTTCCAGCTCTAGGAGAGAAGCAATCTCCATTATAAAAAAAAAAATCATCATTACAAGCTATATTTTGTGAAAAGCAAGGGCCAACAAAAACTACCTGTATGATCAGATTTAGTTTTATTCCTAACCAGTGAACTTCATATCTATAAGACGTGTGACCTCCTTTCTTAGTTCTTCTGATGACTGTTTGCTGTATTTGAGTGATAAACAAAATTAAACAGTGCAGGAAATTCTTTGAAATAAAATTTAGTAGATTGGATTAGCTATAGTGTTAGTAGCTATAGTATATAGAGGATATAATGCTTGTTGAATTAAATGTATGGATGTAAAGCAGCTGGAATATAGCAGGGGAGAATCAGGCCCGCTACCTTGGGTTATCAGATGTCCCAAGTTTGCTTTTTATGGGTCCATTTGTGTCAATAACTCCTTTATAGATGCCCCTTGGCTGCAATACAGTTTTCTCCCAACATGGTTTAAACATTGTTGATCGTGCACTGTAGGTGAACCAAGTTGTGTTTTAACTATATTCCTGAACCATAAATACGAGCACTGATGAAGGTTTCATCTAAGATAGAAGATTGAACAATGTTGTAAACATGTAGGCTACGTCTAGACTGGCATGATATTCGGGAAATGCTTTTAATGGAAAAGTTTTCCGTTAAAAGCATTTTCGGAACAGAGCATCTAGATTGGCACGGACGCTTGTCCGCAAAAGCACTTTTTGCGGAAAAGCATCCGTGGCCAATCTAGACGCGCTTTTGCACAAAAAAGCCCCGATCGCCATTTTCGTGATCGGGGATGTTTTGCGGAAAACAAATCTCAGCTGCCTACACTGGCCCTTTTGTGCAAAAGTTTTGCGCAAAAGGGACTTTTGCCCGAACGGGAGCAGCATAGTATTTCCGCAAAAAGCACTGATTTCTTACAGTAGGAAGTCAGTACTTTTGCGGAAATTCAAGCGGCCAGTGTAGACAGCTGGCAAGTTTTTCCGGAAAAGTGGCTGATTTTCCGGAAAAGTTGGCCAGTCTAGACACAGCCGTACTGTATAACTACCACCATGTTGGGGTACCTGATTACAAGTTCGGCCCATTTTGTTCATGATTCAAATCTTTTACTATGTAACCACTGTTCAGCGATTTATGTTGAAATGCACAGATGTTCACTTCCATAAAAGCACTTCTGCCACTAATTGGCATGTACACTTGTAACCCACACACCTAGGCTACGTCTACACCACCGGCTTTGCCGGCAGAGAAAATACAAATAAAGCGCTGATTAGCATTTTGTCGTGCTTCATTTGCTTAATCTTTTCAAGCCATTTTTGCGACAAAACAAAAAGCAGTGTGGACATTTCCTTTTTGCGCAAAAACCCCTTTTTGTGCAAGATCCTTATCCCTCTCCAGGAGAGGCATAAGGATCTTGTGCAAAAAGGGGATTTTGTGCAAAAAGGACATCCACACTGCTCGTTTTTGCTCAAAAACCCCACGCGGAAAAATGGCTCAAATAGATTATGCAAATGAAGCGTGACAAAATGGTAATTAATGTTTCATTTGCATACTCTGATGGAAAAATCGGCAGTGTAGACATAGCCCTAGTGTGGTTCACCGCCCCACGTAGTGGCACTTAGACCACTTACAGTGAGAGATAAGAACAAGGGAGCTCTACAGCCTAAACTGAGTGCCAGCTGGCTTTATAGCTCAAGCTGTAGCGGCTCCTCCACTAAGCTCCAGAGGTCCAGGCTCAAATCTGCCTCGGGGTGGTTACACACTGGCACTGTAAAAAACAAAAGATGAATACAGAATGAACAGGCCATGGAGTCTGGGTTACACTATGACTCTTAGGCTACATCTACACTGGCGTGATCTTGTGCAAAAACTCTTTAGTGCAAGAGTTCTTGCGTTAAAGTAGTTGCGCAAGAGAGCGTCTACACTGGCATGTGCTTTTGCGCAAGAGATGTGCTTTTGAGCAAGAGCATCCTTGCCAGTGTAGACGCTCTCTTGCACAAGAAAGCTCTGATGGCCATTTTAACCATAGGGCTTTCTTGCACAAGAAATTCATGTTGCCTGTCTACACTGGCCTCTTGCACAAGAACAGTTGCGCAAAAGGGCTTATTCCTGAGTGGAAGCATCAGAGTTCTGGTGCAAGAAGCCCTGATTTCATACATTAGAATGTCAGTTTACTTGCGCAAGAACACGCAGCCAGTGTAGACAGGCAGCAGGTTTTTGTGCAAGAGCGGCCGCTTTTGCTCAAGATCGCGCCAGTGTAGACACAGCCTTAAAGTTAGTTGCTTTACTACTTCATAGCTGATGCTGGACTGGTGGGTTGTTATAGAGATAAATGTTATTGTCACTTAGTCAAAAATTCATTGTTTCGTCTTCTCAAAAAAAAAGAATGCAATTTTGATGAAGAGACTAATATAATCACATGAGGCAAATGGAAGCTTTTACACTGACTTCATTTCAGAGCTGAATTGAGAATAAGAGGAGAAACATTTAATCAAAATCAAACACATTTTGTTAAGGGTCTGAAGTCACATTTTGGTGTGTAACAGAAAATTTAACACTACCAATGAGACAAACCACATTAAGCATATTCTTTAAGAGTTTTGCTAAAATTTGGATGGTATAACCCACACATTTAGAGTTAAACAGATGCTTATGTGCCTTGAAGTACCAGGGAGTCTCCATTATAGGTCTTTGTCCAGGTCATGAAGCATCACAAAAAAACAAACAAATAAACAAACAAAAAAGCTATTGGGTAGAGGGATTTAGTCTCAAGACAAAAATCAAAGGTTGTATTTTAGAGTGAGCAGCAGGCTGGAGGTAACATTCTGGGAGCTGGAGCCAGGAGCCAAGCAGAGGAACAGAGTACAGGTTGAACCTCTCTAATCCGGCACCCTCTGAATTTGATTGGTTTTGCACCAGAGTATTTGCCAAACCATGGCAGGTTATTGTTGTCTAGCAGCATTACCAACACTATTTATTGAGCTCTGATAAGACATTTAGGAGTAAATTAAATTAGTAAATTAAACAATGGCACAGAACATTAAAAGACAGGAGTGATGGCTGTAAACAAACTTGATGGGACCACGGGAAACTTGGCCATATCCACGATAAGAGAACATCCAGCTAACTAAAATCATGCTGAACTATGGATGTTGCTGGACCAGAAGTGTTGGACTAGAGAGGTTCCTCCTCTACATGATCACTGTAATCCTTTCTGACCTTTTAGACTGAGTCTATGACTTTCTATTGCTAAAGAAAATTGGACAGAGTGGTTGAGGAACACTTGGAACAAGGCTATGTCACGGACATATTATAGAAATGGGTGCATTACACATCTGTTTACCAGTGACACCCTTAACTATAGAGTCATAGACTCCTAGGGCTGGAAGAGACCTCAGGAAGTATTTGAGTCCAGTCCCCTCCCCAAAGGAGGATCAATCCCACCTCAATCCACCCAGCCAGGGCTTTGTCAAGCTGAGACTTAAAAACCTCTAGGGATGGAGATTCCACCACTAGGGATGGAGATTCCATTCCAGTACTTCACCACTCTCCTAGTGAAATAGTTTCCCCCAATATCCAACCTATACCTCCCCCATTGTAACTTGAGACCATTCTTCTTATTCTGCCATCTGTCACTACTGAGAACAACCCTTCAGGAAGTTAAAGGTTGCTATCAAATCCCCCATAGCTCTTCTCTTCTGCAGACTAAATAAGCCCAAATCCTTCTGCCTCTCCTCGTGGGTCATGTGCTCCAGCTCCCTAATCATTTTGGTTGCCCTCTGCTAGACCCTCTCCAATGCATCCACATCCTTTCTGTAGTGGGGGACCCAGAATTGGATGCAATACTCCAGATGTGTAACAAATTAATCACTGATTAATAATAGCTCAAGCCTCCTGTAATTATATCTGCTTATTCATCTTGGTATGTGAGAACTACAATTAATAGGAAATGAATGTTTCAGTCCTGTGATTAGCTTTGTAAAAATCTCAGCACAAATTAGTTATTTCCCTTCCTCTCCATAAGAAATACAGAATACTAGTCCAAATTTCACTGGTGAAATGGAAATTGGCTGACCCATAGCTCTGAATGATGGTGTTCTTCTCACTGATCCTGAGCTGAAATACTGTAATGAAGCACAGAGTTCTCAGATTGTTCAGATTCCCATGCACTTTTGCTATGACATTTTATTTGTTAATTGTGCTGACATTATGTGCTGATCTCAGCCTTTGTCCAAACACTATTCCTTGTAGATGTATTTGTGACATTGTTTTGGAATGCTGGTTTACCTTTTTTTTATTATTGCATTTTTTTACAGATCTGTAGTTAGATAAAAACATATTCCTGCAGTGACTTGCTTGCAGAACAGGGCAGTAAAAGGATCAGTAACCCCAAATCACTGTTTAAAACAACACACTTAGTTCCCAGTAAATGTGATACATACATTTTCTCTAGGTCACCCAGTCCGGAGAAAGCTCCTCTTGCAATGACTCTCACCTTGGTGAGGACAAATCTCCTGAAATAATAATAAAAAAATTATGATTATTGCATGTATATCACAGTACTGCCTAGTAGCCCTGGTCAGAATTACGGATCCACTATTCTATAGATGGCGTACACACAGAGACAGATTTTTGCCCTGAAGATTTCTGCGATGGCAGCGTTCAGTGAGGCCAAATGTTACTCTGTGAGTCACAGTTTCCCTTTGGTCTCCTCACTGCGTTAGCAGGGACTAAACAGTTCTAGGTCCATAACTGTTGGTCAATGCAATGTGAGGCAGAGGATGGAGACATTCTCCATGCCTTTCTGCCCTCTTCCACCCACTGCATGTGGTGGTGGAAGAATGGGTCTGCTAGGCCTTATTCACCTTCTACACTGTAAGTGGTGAGAGGGGTTACTGGCAGAAGGTACAAAAGGGTTGCCTTATACTCCATTTACCATGCATAATCAGGCCACAGTCTGGCCCTAAATAACAAAAGTGCACAGACAATAAGGTCTCATCTAATATTGGATGTAACTTTAGAACTCTCTCTATAGAATACAGTGTTTCAGTTTGTGCTGATATTTACCTACAGTATTCTACTGAATGGTGGTGGAATTAATAAGATCTTCAGGAAGTATTACATGATTGATGGGAGAATCTCCCATATTGACCTGGATAAGGTTTTAATAGACTTCAATGGACCTCTGGGAAAAAAATTGAGGAGGAACATAATCATCAGTGCACTTCTTTAGGCTCTTTCTGCTATGTATGGCTCATTTCTTTTAGCACAGTAAATACGAGGAGGTACAGGTATGTGCTGTACTATTCAACAAAAAGTAAGGTTATCTATTGATCCTTGGATAAGTAACATTATACTAATTAATGGCTAATTAATTTAATTGTGAATAGAAATAAAAATATAAAGAATTATTTAAGCTAAAATGACCTGTTTATCAATACCACCTGATATACCAGCGTTTCCCAAACTATGGGCCACGGCCCGATACCGGGCCGTGGGAGAAAAATACCGGGCCTCAGCATGGCTGCCCGGGTGTGCCAGGCTCCCGGAATGCCCATGCAATGCCGGGTCCCCCAAGCCTTCAGCCAGGCTGGGCGGATGCAGCCATATGTTTCAGGCTCCCGGCAGAGGCATAGTGAGGGTTACCAGGTGAGCTCTTATTGCTGGCTGCAGGGGGGGAGGAAGAGGTTGGATATGGGTCGCAGGGAAGCAGGGTCGGGGCAGTGGAGCTGCCCAAGGGAGATAGAGAGGGGAACCTGCTGATGGAAGCAGGACTTGCCGGAGGGGGCAGGAGCAGTGGGGCTGGCCGGGGGAGATTGCGTGGGAGGGGGAGAACCGGCTGGCAGGGGCAGTGAGGCTGGCTGGGGGAGATCGCAGGGCTGTCTGGGGAACCAGCCAGCGGAAGCAGGGCTGGCTGGGGGTGCAGGAGCAGTGGGGCTGGCCAGGAAAGATGGGTGTGGGTGGGGAGAACCAACCAGCAGAAGTAGGGCTGGCCGGGGCAGCAGGGCTTGCCAGGGGAGATCGAGAGAATTGGCTGGTGGGGACAACGGGGCTGGCTGGGGGGCGGGGGAGGGGGAGAGAATCGGCCAGCGGGACAGTGCAGGGCAAACACAGATCATGAATAAAAATGTAAAAGCAGTGCCTTTTAAATATCTCCACTGCTGACAGTGAGGTTTAAAGGCACTACAATGTGTCAGAATGGAGAGAACCTGGTGCATTCTCCATCTGGAATGAGAATATGGATAAAAAATTCCAAAGATGGTGTCCGCTTTGTGAAAATAAATGAACCTCTTTTCAATACACGATGTGGTAGTGCAGGGTTTTATTGGATTACGCTGGTTCTGCTGGCAGAAGCAGAGCTGGCTGGGGGAGGGGAGGCAATGTGGCTGGCCGAGAAAGATGGGGGCGGGTGGAGAGAACTGACCGGAGGAAGCAAGGCTGGCGTAGGCAGCACGGCTGGCCGGGGGAGATCAGGAGAAGCGGAGAAGAACCACCAGGCTGGCAGAGGGTCGGGGTGAGCGGGGATGGCTGGGGGAGGAATCGGCCAGCAGGGAGTGGGACTGATCCGGGTGCACACAGATCCTTGGGCGCTGCCCGGCCCGTGCATGGTCCGGGCGAAGCATGAAGGAGTCTGGCCTCCTAGATTCCATTTTGTCACCCCTGAGTAGTTGCGAACTGCCTGCCTGGTGGACACACTCACGCAGCACGTGTTGACCAGCCAGGAAGTTGGCAACTACAAACTGATACACCTAATAATAATAATAATAATAATAAAATGTACCTAATTAGAAAATACCAGACATTTTCTCTGGCCAGTATTTTCTTAATTTGTTTCCGGACAGAACCCTCAAATACCAGACTGTCTGGTACAAAACTAAACACCTGGCAACCCTACCTTTTCTTGCACCCTCACTCTTAGCCAGTTACCCTACCCCCAATCTGCTCCTGCTTCCGCCTCCTGGAGTGCCCGTGCGGCGCTGGGTCCCCCAAACCCTAGCCCAGGTTGGGTGGAGGATGCAGCGAGTGAAACTATGAAAATGTATTCATTTTTCTTTTTTTTAATGTGATTTTATATTTTTGGGCTGCAAAAAAAGTACGGAAAAAAACCCAGGTTCCAGCTAAAGTAAAAGTTTGGGAAAGCCTAGTCTAGTCAGCTTTCTATCCATTTTACAGTCCATTTATCCAATCCATAGTCCCTTAACTTGCTGGTAAGAATATTGTGGGTGGCGGTATCAAAAGCTTTGCTAAAGCTGGCCCTGGGGGCTTTGGGAGGACCAAAACCAATGTATTTGCATATTCATCATTTGCTTAATGAATATGCAAATATGCTAATGAATGTTGCCAGTCCTCTGAAAGCTCGTGAATGGATTTACTGGTCCCCGTGTCAAAAAGTTTGGGAACCCCTGTGATATACCATTATGTATTAGTAACTGGGACAAGAAGCTGGAATATGGAGGGAATGGGCCACACATCATACAGTGTGTTGGTAAAGGAGTTTATCCTTATTTCAACAGCTACTGCTAGCAATGGAAGTCACATTCAAACCCTTTCAGGTGCAAAGACAGACACTGTCTATAAAAGGAAAAATGGGCTTTTTAATGTCAAATAGCCACACAGTTTTGTTAACTATCCCATTCTCTCTCCCAGAGCCCGAGCAGATTATGCATCCTTGGGCCAGGCACACCGGCTGCTGTGGGGGAAGTCTCAGCCCCCCACACTGCATCTCAACAACAGCAGGAGGAGTTTGTGTGGGGAGTGGACGAGTGTGAGCTCTTGGCAGTGCTGACCTTGGGGGTGCAAGAGTGGGAGGGAGACTCTCTGGAAGCAGCCACTTGTCCCTTACTTTTAGTTTCTAGCCTCATATATACTCCCACCACCTGCAGCCACCATAGCTCCCATTGGCCATGATTTCTGGCCAATGGGAGCTGAGAAGCTGGCTGCACACGGAGCTAAGGGAGGGAAATGTTTCTGCTTCCAAGAAGCTGGGTAGTAAGCTGTCCAGCCCCTCCAACATGAGTCCTGCTCCCATCTAAGATCTCATAGCACTGTCCCCTAAGGTGCTCTGCCTGCATCCACAAGCACTCTCTTCATTTAAGATTTAATCGGCATATAATACAAGTCATGGACGGGCCACAGGTCCATGAATTTTTGTTTACTGCCCATGATCGGTACTAAAAATACCCAGGACTAAAATGTAGCCTTAATTATTAATTAAAACTGTTCAGAAATAGCTTACATACAGTGTCACATAAGAATTACAGTACTGAGATTATGCAAATGTTGAGGGATTAAAGAGCTTCCAGAAAGGGCCTATACTGGATTAGGCAATTTGTAAAGCTTTCCTCAAAACATGGTGAATGTAATTCATGCAAAGTTATGTCTGGATTTCCTTAGTCTAGCTAAATACAATGGAAGCCTTCAAGATATCCCATAGGCTTATGTTACAAAGCTGAACTAATTAGGAAATTGTTTCAATTTGATCTACTTTGAAATAGAGATCTCAGTGAGTAGTCAACTAGTTACATTCCCCCCCCCCCCTTGTTGCCTCTGAATCGGGGGACACAATTCAATGTTGGGGGGAGCCAGTTTAAAAGCCTCCTTCCCCCAGCCCGGTCTCTGCAGTGCAACCTGCCTCCCCCACCACTGCTGCCTCTATCAGCACTGCAGTATGCTGTAGAAGCTTTTTTCATTGCTTAATTGCTTTTATGGTTAATGTTCTAATTAACTTTTTTCCTACCCCAGGCTAAATCCATTATCTAGTCTTGTAACTAATGAGAATTTATTTCTGCTTTATTTTTAATATCTGTGTGTGTCTTTATGTACAGACATGTCTCTCCTCTGACTTAGTTTCTCTGCATTGAATATGCACAGGTCTAAAAGGTTTGGGAAAACCTTTAATTATTTTAGTTGCTCTCTTATGAGCTAACAACTGAAGGTCTGTCATTTAGGACAAATGGATGCAACAGTGTTCTAATTAAGGCCTGATCAGTGCAGAGTGCAAAAGAAACTTCACTAGTCTAGTTGATTTATTCAGGATATAATACAGATAGATTCTTACCAGTAGTGTCTCAAGTGTTTTAAATAACTGCATCTAGATTTAACTACCAGACAATAATCAATGCACAACTTCATTGTTTGAAAGAACAAATAGCTCACCAGAACCAAAGTGTGCCCTACAAGCAAAATGTCAGACTGATCCACAGGCACAACTGAGAAGATTCATCTGATGATTAAAGCCAGAATCCAGTTGGATAGTTAGAGCTGAGAATAGGAACCAGTAGTCAGAGTGAGAGCTAGGGGTGGGAACAGGACTAGAACACACAGGAACAAGGTTAGGACCAAATCAGGCCCATAAGAGATCACAGGCATTAGTACTGTCTAGCTGCTGATCTTAAATACAGACCTGTTGGCTCCTGGCAGCCAATCAGGGCATTCTGCTATGGCCCAGCTGGAGTCATTAACTGGCCTGAGAGCTGACCTGACTAGCTCCAAGCTCAGATGACAGAATTCAAGCCCACAGTTCCTGACAGAAAGGGAAGCAGAGAACAGAAAAGTGAAGTGAATGTCTTGACCTCCATCCGGTCCCAACTGAACTAATGACAGAAAGCAGACCCATTCCAGCATATAACAACTCTCAAGAAAGAATCACACAAAAACCTAGGATATAAATAAGTATTTAAAGAGCAGACAAATAAGAACACAACAAAAATGCATTTCAGGGCCAATTTGTTTTTAAGTACCAAAGTTGGATATGCAAACTATGCATGTGTAGACAAAGAAGTATTTGTGCATGTAAGACATGTAGTTTATGCATCAACAGGCATTTCCACAAACAGATGTGTTTTGTGTACTGTGTTAACAGTTTATACCTGAATGCAAATATACCAGTATTTGGTTTGTCCACCTAATTTGAGGACTTTGTCCTAAAGTATCTTCTTAGCTGACACCTGGAAGGATGTTTTAGGCAAAGAGCTTTACCTAACCACCTCTAGATTCTTATCCTTACTTCTTAAAGGAGCTAAACTGAAATCAAACTACCAGCTCCTATAACAACTATTTCTCACAGCTGGCAATAACCTTGTACAATAAAGGACTTTCACTGATTATCATAAGTTATATTATCACAATCAAGAAAAGATTAATCTCTGCATCATAGAGCAAAAGCTGAATTTAGGTCTTTCAAAACACTCTTTTAAACTTCTTTAACTGATCTACTTAAAAGTTACACAGTGGGAATCAGAAAGCATATGTGTTATAAAATTTTCTTTGACTCATGTAAAATGCAAATTCATGATGTTAAAATGAACTACATCAAGTATATACCCATAAGCTTTATAATTCAAATAAAGTACCATAATAAAAGAAAATATAAATCCAAGACTCAGTGACCATAATGCCAAATCACCAGATTCAGTTCCAAAGAAATAAATATGCTAAGATTTTAAGACCATTTTACTTTAATCTCTGAGGTAATTTACTGATGTTATCACCTTTTAACCCTATGCAGCGATGAGTGTTTTGTCAGAAGGAAAGATTTACTGAGAAATGTAATTTCCTTTCTTTGCACTTTTTTTCTCCGTTTTTGCTCTAGCACAAACAACAACAAATGAGTCTCTGTTTTACAATAACAAAAGCCATGAACCCTTTTGTGTACACTATTGCTTTCTCTTGCTAAGAAGAAAAAAAAAATCCTGGTCCAAGTTATTATATTTTCTTTTTATTGACCAATGGAAGAACACTTTGATTTTCATGTAACAACATTAGGAAAATAGACACGATGGGCAAGAGTCACAGGAAATGTAATTTAGTGTTGCTTCATTGATCTGGCTCTAAGCTTATGATCTTGTTACCATTTGAGTCAATGTAAAATTCCTTTGGGTCCAGTTCTGATCCTACTTAGACTTGAGAAAAATCCTGATTAGCTTTACTGAATTAAATTGAGTGAGATTGAGTGGTCCTATTGACATCAGTGGGATGAATATGGAAACAATTAACATAATTTTGCTAGAAAGGCCATACGCAGAAATATATTAACATAAGGATATTTTCCTCAACAGGAGCAGTACTTTCAGTAAGAAAAAAGACCTTATTAATAAATGTAATGTGACAAGTCCTGCCATATTTATGGGGAAGTAGGGTTTCAGGGCCTAGAAACCAGGGCTATGATTTTGTATTGGAAAGTCATATGATCAGTTTAGAGGTTTTATTTGAGAGAGTTTAATTGTTTTTGTCAATGCCCATTGATATTAAAAACATTCATACAGTACATGTTCAAAGTTTCCCTTTACACCAACCATACAAACTCAACAGGAGTCTCTGAACATCATCACATCATCAGTTTTTAAGCAGAACTCAGTGATTTGGCAAATCCTCTGTAGTGGCTTAGTGGTGGTCCCTCCCCTTTGGGGTCAGTGGCAGGTCACTCTGCCTCACATCCTGTATTCCCAGCTTTTCTTTTTGGTGTGAGGGGGAGTGCAGAGAGTTCTGTTGGTGGAGGGTCCATGACTCTGGGCTGTGACTCTCCCCACAACTGCACACATGGGCTCTTCCCAACCTGGCTCTGGTGAACCCCCAATTTTGGGAGGGCTTTGGTACCTGTGGCAATGATGCAGAGCTGTGCCAAGCCTTTGACACTTGACTGTCCCCCATTTATCCAAAAAGTCTTCCTGCATCACCACCTATTTCACCCCCACTGTGCCTTATTCCCTGCTCCAGGTAGAAAGGATACAATCCTGGGCCTTCATGTGCACAGCCACATTCCCTGGGGATTGTGTGGGAGCTCAGACACCCCAATTAAGTTGCGGGGCTGTAATGCATGCTGACCTGGCCCAGGCAGAGAGTGGTGATAATGACTCCCCTTTCATAGAATAGGCTGCTGCCACCGGCTATTTTACATTACAAAACCACATCTCTTTCAAAATGGCACTTGGCTCAATCCCTTCTGGGAACTGTGGTCCAAACAAGCTGGGGACTACATCTTGCAGAATGCCAAATGGGCTGTGTGACCCAGAGAGCTGTCTGCAGCCTGCAGGCTAGGTGAGAGTTGCTCCATTCTGGTGTGTCTGAACTACAGAGCCCTGTGTGGACACAAAATTTGTATCTGCATCTTAGCTGCTAGCCACACAAATGATCCACGGATATGAAGTGCATACCTGCAGATTGTGAGGGCTCTATCCAGTAGAGGAAGGCCCCGAGATGAGAGTAGAGAAGGTTGCAGAGCTGATGGAAAGTGTCCCAGGCAAGTAGATAAAGGACCATGGCTGCTATCTACAGCAGGGTGGGCAATAAAATGGTGGTGGTTCACCAGGATTAGCCCCGGTGGGCCGCTGCCACTATATTTACCTGTGCCTCCACAGGTACTGGCAATTGCAGCTCCTATTGGCTGCAGATCACCATTCCTAGCCAATGTGAGAGCGGCCAGGGATACCATTTCCTGCACCTACTATTGGTTGGAACTGTGATCCACAGCCAATGTGAGCTGCAATTGCCCGTATCTGTGGAGATGCAGGTAAATATAGTGGTGGCGGCCCACCAGGGGCTAATCCTGGCTGACCAGATCTGGCCTGCAGACCGATATTTGCCCACCCTTATCTACAAGGTCTCTTAAGTAGTGATGCCCTCCTTCCCTTAGTCACTGGGGCAAGTGATCTGGACTTTGAGGCATCCCAGAAGGACAGCTGAAGTATTTGGTGGCCCAACAAGAGAGCTAGAGCCCGAAAGGCCCAAAAAAGGATGAGGACAGGTACTCCAGGACTTCCCTCCTAGAGGATGGCTTGATGCCAGGGCTGAGTCCATTGATGGACTACAGAACTAACTGAAGACCTAAACCTAAGGAGGGCTACAGGGAGAGAAAGTATAGGCATTCACACACTCAGCTAGAGACACTTATGAGAGGTAAGTACACCCCATCATGGCTTTTCTTTTATTTGCCTTCTGGTTTCAGAGCCTTAGCATGTACTTATATCATGTTTACAAGCTGTTCTCCATGACCATGAAGGATGGGAACATACTTAAAAAAAAGAGAGAGCTAAGAGTCTCATGATATCTCTTGATTTCAGGAGCTAGAAGGGAAAAAATACCACATACCACACTGGCAACACCACTGACAGCTGGAAGCTCTGCATTCCAGGCTTGTTTAATCTCTAAACCTGGGTCTATTTCTATTTAGAAATAACTCCCCTTATTCTGAAATAACAAGTGGAGCATCCACACTACTAAGCTTGTTATTTCAAAATAAGGGGCTGGTTATTTTGAAATAACAACTCCTGCCTTCCACAAGGAATACTGCTTATTTCAAAATAGTTATTTTGAAATAGCAGTAATGTGGAAGTTCTCCTGCTGCTATTTTGAAATAACTACTCCCCAGAGTCATTCAGAGTAATTACTTCCCAGTGCTTCCTGGGGCTCTGCGTCGAGGTAGCGTGTCTACATTAAAGGAGCCTGCCTCGGACTAATTTCAAGGCTTCCCTGTAGTGTGGAAATGCTATTTTGAAATAGTTATTTCGGGAGTTCTATCAAAATAAGTTATTTTGAAATAATTTCCTAATGTGGACATGCCCTAAGTGGTCTGAAGGTTAAGATCCATGTACAGCACATTAGAGTAGCCTGGCTTAAAAGTGACAGATTTGTGGATTAGAGCCAAAACATAAAAACAGCCAACCACCAGCAGCTTTATAAAGTATGATGAGAATCTACTGAGGTCACAACAGTGGGTGGAGGTGAGAATTTCAAGCAGAAAATATAAATTTTTATAGAAAAGATTGAAAAATATTTCTCAGTTGAAGTTTCCAAGATGGACTGACAGACCAAATACATTTGTTGTTCTTACATATTGTTTTTAAATAAGGAAGACAAGATAGATCAGGTAAGAGCTTTTATTGGACCAACTTTTGTGTATAAGATACAGTCTTCGGCTGTGTCTACACTGGCACCTTTTTCCAGAAATGCTTAAAACGGAAGTTTTCCGTTATAAGTATTTCCGGAAAAAGAGCGTCTACATTGGCAGGATGCTTTTCCGGAAAAGCGTCCGTGGCCAATGTAGATGCGCTTTTCCGCAAAAAAGCCCCGATCGTCATTTTCGCGATCGGGGCTTTTTTGCAGAAAAGACTACTGGGCTGTCTACGCTGGCCCTTTTCCGGAACAGTTTTCTGGAAAAAGAACTTTTGCCCGAGCGGGAGCAGCATAGTTTTTCCGGAAAAGCAGCTGATTTCTTACAGTAAATTGTCACTGCTTTTCCGGAAATTCAAGGAGCCAGTGTAGACAGCTCGCAGCTTATTCCGGAAAAGCAGCTGCTTTTCCAGAATAAGTGGCCCAGTGTAGACACAGCCTTCCAGGCTACATTTGGCACTTCTTTAAGTCTGGGGAAGGAAGTAGAGTATAAGCTAAATACAAATTGCGAAAAAAATGTTGAGCAGAAGGGGTAATGTATGTTGGAGTCAGTCATTTGACATTAAATGGATAATCAGAATAGATATACATAGATTATCTTAAGCAGAAAATTAAGGGTAGCAGGCAGAATGATGGTATACAAAGTCATATAACCATCATCTCTGCTAAATCCTTATTTTTGGTGTCTAGTAAAAATTATGAATTTTAGCTTACAGGCTTGCATTTTGAAGGGATTGTGCAGGTTTCCCAGGAGGACAAAGATTAGCTGGAGCAAACACTTTGTGAAAAGGGTTCATTCATGAGTGATATGCTGTTTTTCCTCTTACCATTTTTCCTGAGAGGATTCATTTGAGAGCATACTAATACGGAGCATCGTGTGACGGTATTGGTCATTGTAGCAGTGGCCAACTTCTGTCAGCAACTTCTGCATCTATTCTGACAGGGTTTAATGTTGTATTGAATTGATGTGAAGAGTTTTCTTCTCATGAGCTTGGTGAAGATGTAACTTCTGCCGGGCAGGTTTGAACCTGGGATTTTAGAAACTGAATATAGGAGCCTCTACCCTCTGAGCTAAAAGTCAGCTGGCTCCCAGGCTCTGCTGTAGAGGTCTCTTGATCTTAACTGTTGCTGTGGTCTAGGTACCACTTGCATTGCTCAGTAACCACACCAGGGCTATGTCTACACTGGCTCGATCTTGCACCAGAGGTATGCAAATGAGGCTAAGCGTGGAATATTGCCGAGCCTCATTTGCGTATCTAATGAGCCGCCATTTTTGCGGAAGAGGCTCTTGTGCCAGAAGGAGCTGTCTATACTGCTCATTCTTGCACAAGAAAAACCCTCTTGTGCAATGCCATTATGCTGATTATTTTCAGGAATAACGGCATTGCGCAAGAGGGTTTTTCTTGCGCAAGAAGGGGCAGTGTAGACAGCTCCTTCTGGCGCAAGAGCCTCTTCTGCAAAAATGGCAGCTCATTAGATATGCAAATGAGGCGCAGCGATATTCCATGCTTAGCCTCATTTGCATATCTCTGGAGCAAGATCGCACCAGTGTAGACATAGCCTAGGTGTGTGGGTTACAAAGACAAGGGGTTATTTGAAAGGCAGAAAAGAGGGTTCATAAAATATTTATTTCAGGATGTGGTCCCCATCAAAAATGGATTGTGTCTGATTGAGGATATGCCACATAGGTACCAATGTGGAATACTAGGTGAGAAGTAGGGGGTTTCTCTTTCCTATATTAAAGCAGGTTCTTTGGGGGAGCAGGATATTTGGGTGGTCCCTTCCATGATTTAATCTACTTCTCTGAAGTGTGTTTTTTTAGTGAAGACAATTTTAAGTCTTCTCGGAGGGCTATCATCTGAAGGGCCGGCCAAAGGGCCGGCTGGTGGCTGCTGGAGGAGGAGGGGGATTGTGACAGGGTGCTGCAGCCCTGCACTTTAAATTCCTGGTGCCATCCCTGTACGGGGCACGGTGGGCTGAGGGAGCGCATGCTCAAACGCCGTGCATCAGTTGAGAGGGGAGACACCTGGGTGTGGTGTGACGTCACGGCCCAGGACTTTAAAACCGCCCAGCCCAGAGTTGCACTGTGCGACCCAGCTTCAGGCCGAGCAAGTGGTCTGGATCCCCGGAAGCAGCTGGGGCCAGGGCTGTGGGGATTTCTGGAGCCCGATCACAGATTCCAGCACCACAAACTGGAAGGCAGAAGGTGGGGGGCAGGGGAAATAGGGAGAAGGGGTGGGAGAGAAAGGGGCTTGTGTTGAGGGGATGGGGGCAGGTCAGGAGAAGAAAGGGGAAGGCACCAAGGGACAGAATGGAGGAGAGACAAATGCTAGGGGGCTAAGTGGAGACAATGAGGAAAAGGGCAGGAGGGGAGGTGTCCGTGGGAGGGGGACGGGGTGATGCTGGGAGAGGAGAGGGTAAGGGCGTTGGAGGGGGAGGTGTTGGGATAAGGCTTGAAAGAAGGGGTGGGCATGAGGAAAGCGGGGATGGAGCAAGTCATGTGTGAGGGCACAGGGGCATGAGAGGATCGGGGCAGAGGGTGGTGAGGGGGTGGGCATCAGGGAAAAAGAGGGCAAAGGGTGCAGGAGCAGTTAGGGAAGGAGGGCACCAGGAGGGTGCAGGGGTAAGGGAAGGTGCAGATGCCAGGGGATTCTGGGGGTGAAGCAGAAGGGCAGACACCTGCAGGGGAGAGACCAGAACCAGAGGACAGAGGCAAGGCAGGTGTGTAGAGGGAGGTGTTAGGTGACGAGATGAGGAGGGGTAGCTCACATGATCAGAGTGGGGCTACTGGAGGAGTGGGCACAGGGGAGAGAGAAGGTCTGGTGGAGGGGGGCAGGTTGCAGGAGGGCTGAGGGCAGTGAGAAGGGCAGGAGTCATGACAGCAGAGGAGGGTGAGGGCGGGGGGGGAGGGGGAGGAAGGGCAGCAGGCACCAGGGGAGCTGATGGAGCAAGGGGAGGAGACAGGGCAGCAGAGGGAAAAAGTAGAGGTTTATACGATATTTGTTAATAACTTGGGTGACACAGTGGCACATCCAAACAAGCCACATGAACTCAGTACTGGTGCACAACACAAAATTCATTCTGCTCATGGGAGGAAACTCTTAGAGGGAACTCTTTCCCCAGCCTCTTCACCCATCAGCCCCCGAGTTAATGTCACACACATTGGGTTAATGCAATTGCAGGATAGTTGCATGAGGGGGGTTTGGTGGGAGCCAATTCATCCGTATTGGTAGGAAGATAGTGGGAAAAGTCCTTAGAGAGGGGTCACATGAAACCTTTTACTTATGGTTATGTGTCCATCTTGCCCCGAGAGTGTTACCTCCAGAGGCCTGGCTAATAGGAATTAGGGGGTGTGGCTAATGGGGGGTCAAAGAGTAAATTTAAAAAAAAATCTTTGATGTGAAAAAGTGGCCATTCTCAACCCATTTCCTGGGCCTATTTTGATTGCTAGTCCGTCCCTGGTAACTCCCCAAAAACAGAGCCATGATGACTTATACCTGATGAGACTCTGGCCTGAAGAATTTATCAATTATCGTTTGCCATTAAAGCATTAGAAAGTGAACCTGACATTCTCAACACTGTCTACGTTGAGCAATTGAGAAACGTGTTATACAAACTGTAACAAACCTGAGATTTCCACAATAAAGTCAACACAAATGCTGAAAATTTACTGTAAAATTATTCCAGTAGAATCCAGTAATATTCCAAAAGCATCCAGTTCTGCCACAGAGAAAATATCTTACTTTTCAAATAATTCCACTGAATTCCACAATCCTACTCACTGAGTACAGGCAGTCCCCGGGTTACGTACAAGATAGGGACTGTAGGTTTGTTCTTAAGTTGAATTCGTATGTAAGTCGGAACTGGTACATATTGTAGGGGAAACTCTAGCCAAACATTTCTCCAGAGCTCAGTTTTATTCTCCCACACCTCACTTCCCTCAGTCCTTTATTCTCAAGCTGAGGTGTCTGCTGAGAAAAGCCGCTCCGCGTCTCCCTGGTCTGCTGGGAAGGGGGGGGGGGGGCGCTAGCTTCACGTCTCCCTGGTCTGCTGGGGGGGGGGGGGAGAGGGGCACTAGCTTCGCGTCTCCCTAGTCTTCTGGGGGGAAGCAGCTAGTGCGGGGTTGCCTCACCCCGTTTGTAAGTAGGGATCTGATGTAAGTCGGATCCATGTAACCCGGGGACTGCCTGTATACTTAGTGGAATCAATGGGGATAGAATGTGACCTTAAAGGTTAAAGATCCTTCACATGATTCCTCCTTCCCTCTCTCTCCCCTTTTAAAATTCAATATATTATTTATAGGACTAAAAATAATATATTGCAGCTGAGATCAGGGACCTAATGCTACTGGTACTATACCACCATATAGTCAGTGATTGTATTTTTGGGCAGGAACAATCTAAATATAGAAGACTCTCAAAGAGTTGAAAAAATTATCCCCATATTGCATATGGGCAAGCAAGGAGAAAACCATTTAGTTAATGGTAAGGCTCCTTTTGATTTAAGAGAGACCTAAACTTCACCCACAAAGATTAAGTGTCTTTCCAAGGCCACAAAGGAAGTTTACAGCAGAGCCAGGTCTTGGACCCAGATCTCGCTGTGCTTTTCTATGGTACCTTCTTTCTTATATTTTTAATTCTATCAAAATGAAAACAATTTGTTTACCATTTTAGCAACCCAGAGAGGAAATACAAACTATTGAAAACATTAAAATATTATAAGATCTACTGTAGTATAATTCATAAAATTCAAGTCACAGCATTGATGTACTAACTTAAAGAGAGAACAGTTATGACATTCTACTATATGACTGAAGATTGCATTGTAAGTCTGAAATGATAAATATTACACATGCCCTTTTCCAAGTTATAATAAATAGGAACCTTTTCAGATCTGACAGTTAAAGAGACAGAAATCTTCTACATTAATTAAAATGATTCACCATATGTTCTATGAAGCGACAAAGACAAAGTGGATATTTTAGACATGGGATGAAGCCGTTCTTCTTTGGAGATCTGAATGTATTGAAGACAATTTGTGCAGTTCCTTTAAATTTAATGGGATTGTTATTTAGCTTGTGAAAACTGCCTCTGACCCTATGACAGTGGGTCGCCTCTTAAAGTTTCATTTTACCTCCTGTATCAGTAGATAAATTGTACCAGTGGTATTCCCAGTTTTAAGTGTGAGCAGACCAGTAAAAAGAAACTTTTAAGGTCATCTAGTATACTTGGCATATAACTGATATATATCTTTAGAATCAGGCCTGAATTGGCTTTTCATTAGTACAGTGTGCCTTAGATATCAACATTACACAACAACATAAGAATAACCTTACTACATCAGACCAAAGGTCCATCTAGCCAATGCCAGGTGCCCCAGAGGGAATGAATAATGCAGGTAATCATCAAGTGATCCATCCCCTATTGCCTATTCCCAGTTTTTGACAGAGGCAACGGACACTATTCCTGCTCATCCTGGCTAATAGCCATTGATGGACATATCCTTCATTAATTTATCTAGCTCTTTTTTTAACCCTGTTATAGACTTGGACTTCACAACATGCTCTAGCAAAGAGTTCACAGGTGGACTGTGCACTGTGTGAACAAATGCTTCCTTTTGTTTGTTTTAAACCTGCTGCCTATTAATTTCATTTGGTGAATCCCTAGGTCTAGTATTATAGGAAGGAATAAATAAATAATTTTTATTCATTTTTTCCCACACTAGTCAAGATTTTATAGACCTCTATCATATCTCCCCTTAGTTGTCTCTTTTCCAACTGGAAAAGTCCCAGTCTTATTAATCTCTTCTCACATGGCAGCCGTTCCATACCCCTAATAATTTTGAAGCCCTTTTCTGAACTTTTTCCAATGCCAAATTATCTTTTTTGAGATGAAGTGACCACATCTGCACACATTATTGAAGATGTGGGCATAGCATGGATTTATATAGAGGCAATAAGATGTTCTCTGTTTTATTCTCTATCCCTTTTTAAATGATTCCTAACATTCTATTTGCTTTTTTTTTTGGCTGCTGCTGCGCATTGAGTGGATGTTTCCAGAGAACTATCCATAGTGACTCTCAATATCTCTCTCTTGGGTGGTAGTGGCTAATTTAATCCCCATTGTTCCTTATATATGGTTGGGGTTATGATTGCCAATATGCATTAATTTACATTTATCAACATTAAAATTCATTTGCCATTTTGTTGCCCAGACACCTTTTTTTTGTGAGATATTTTTGTAGCTCTTCACAGTCTGCTTGGGACATAATTATCTTGAACAGTTTTATATCATCTGCAAAATTTGCCACCTCACTGTTTACCCCTTTCTTCAGATCATTTATAAATATATTGAATAGGATTGGTCCTAGTAAGGACAGGACATCATTCTGAAAACTGACCATTTATTTCTACCCTTTTCTTCCTATATTTTAACCAGTTACCAATCCATGAGAGGATTTCCCTCTAATCCTATGACAACCTACTTGCTTGAGAACCTTTGATGAGGGACCTTGTAAGGCTTTCTGAAACTGTACATTGTAGTTCATGATATGCAACAGAGCAAGTCTAATGCGAGAAGCCTGGGCAACAAACAGGAAGAACTGGAGGCCCTGGCCCAGACCAAGAAATATGATTTAATTGGGATAACAGAGACTTGGTGGGATGACTCGCATGACTGGAGCGCTGTCATGGAAGGGTATAGACTGTTCAGGAACAACAGGCAGGGGAGAAAAGGAGGAGGAGTTGCACTATATGTAAGAGAGCACTACGATTGCTCTGAACTCCAGTATAAAGAGGGAGAAAAACCTGTTGAGAGGCTATGGGTTAAGTTTAAAGGAGCAAACAACAGCATTGATGTTGTGGTTGGTGTTTGCTACAGGCCACCGAATCAGGTGGATGAGGTAGATGAGGCTTTCTTCGGACAATTGAGCGAAGCTTCCAGATCACAGGCCCTGGTTCTCGTGGGGGACTTTAATCACCCTGACATCTGCTGGGAAACCTATACGGCAGTACACAGGCAATCCAGGAAGTTTTTGGAGAATGTTGGGGATAACTTCTTGACACAGGTGCTGAAGGATCCGACCAGGGGCCATGCACAGCTTGACCTTCTGCTCACAAACAGGGAGGAACTAATAGGGGAAGTGGAGGTGGGTGACAACCTGGGAAGCAGTGATCATGAGATGGTAGATTTCAGGATCCTGACCAAAGGAAGAAAAGAGAGTAGTAAAATACACACCTTGGACTTCAAAAAAGCAGATTTTGATTCCCTCCGAGATCTGATGGGCAGAATCCCCTGGGATGTTAACATGAAGGGGAAAGGAGTCCAGGACAGCTGGCAGTATTTTAAAGAAGCCTTATTGAAGGCACAGAAAGAAACCATCCCGACGCGTAGCAAGAGAGGCAAACATGGTAGGAGACCGGACTGGCTTACAGGGGAAATCCTTGGTGAACTTAAGCACAAAAAGGAAGCTTACAAAGAGTGGAAACTTGGACAAATGACCAGGGAGGAGTTTAAAGGTATAGCTCGAGAATGCCGGGGAGTTATCAGGAAGGCGAAAGCGCAAATGGATTTGCGACTGGCTAAGGATGTGAAGGATAACAAGAAAGGTTTCTACAGGTATGTTAACAAGAAGAAGGTGATCAGAGAGGGTGTGCGGCCCCTAATGGATGAAGGAGGTAACCTAGTGACAGATGATGTGGGGAAAGCTGAAGTACTCAATGCTTTCTTTGCCTCTGTATTCACGGACAAGGTCGGCTCCTGGACTTCTGCGCCAAGTGACGCAAGATGGGATGAAGATGGACAGCCCGTGGTGGGTAAAGAACAGGTTAGAAACTATTTAGAAAAGCTCAACGTACATAAATCCATGGGTCCGGACTTAGTGCATCCGAGGGTACTGAGGGAGTTGGCAAATGAATTGTGGAGCCTTTGGCTATTATCTTTGAAAAGTCGTGGAGATCGGGAGAAATCCCGGATGACTGGAAAAAGGCAAATGTAGTGCCCATCTTCAAAAAAGGGAAGAAGGATGATCCAGGGAACTATAGGCCGGTCAGTCTTACCTCGGTTCCTGGAAAAATCATGGAAGGGATCCTTAAGGAATCCATATTGAGGCACTTGGATGAGAGGAAAGTGATTAGGAATAGTCAGCATGGATTCACAAAGGGCAAGTCGTGCCTGACCAATCTGATTAGCTTCTATGATGAGGTAACTGGCTCGGTGGACATGGGGAAGTCAGTGGATGTTATATACCTTGACTTTAGCAAGGCTTTTGATACGGTCTCCCACAATATTCTTGCCAGCAAATTAAGGGATTGTGGATTGGATAAATGGACGGTAAGATGGATAGAAAGATGGCTAGAAGGCCGGGCCCAGTGGGTAGTGATCAATGGCTCGATGTCAGGATGGCTGTCGGTTTCTAGCGGAGTGCCCCAAGGTTCAGTTCTAGGACTGGTTTTGTTCAATATCTTTATTAATGATCTGGATGAAGGGATGGATTGCACCCTCAGCAAGTTTGCGGATGACACTAAGCTGGGGGGAGAGGTAGATACGCTTAAGGGCAGAGATAGGGTACAGAATGACTTAGACCAATTGGAGGATTGGGCCACAAGAAACCTGATGAGGTTCAACAAGGACAAGTGTAAAGTCCTGCACTTGGGACGGAAGAATCCCAAGCATAGTTACAAGCTGGGGACCAACCGGTTAAGTAGTAGTTCTGCAGAAAAGGACCTGGGGGTTACAGTGGATGAGAAGCTAGATATGAGTCAACAGTGTGCCCTTGTAGCCAAGAAGGCTAATGGCATATTAGGTTGCATTAAGAGGAGCATTGCCAGCAGATCCAGAGATGTCATCATTCCCCTTTATTTGGCTTTGGTGAGGCCGCATCTGGAGTATTGTGTCCAGTTCTGGGCCCCCCACTACAAAAAGGATGTGGAGTGGGTCCAGCGGAGGGCAACCAAAATGATTAGGGGGCTGGAGCATATGACTTATGAGGAGAGGCTGAGGGACTTGGGTCTGTTTAGTCTGAGGAGAGGCTGAGGGACTTGGGTCTGTTTAGTCTGCAGAAGTGAAAAGTGAGGGGGGATTTGATAGCAGCCTTCAACTTCCTGAAGGGAGGTTCCAAAGAGGATGGAGAGAGGCTGTTCTCAGTAGTGACAGATGGCAGAACAAGGAGCAATGGTCTCAAGTTGTGGTGGGAGAGGTCCAGGTTGGATATTAGGAAAAACTATTTCACTAGGAGGGTGGTGAAGCACTGGAATGGGTTACCTAGGGAAGTAGCGGAGTCTCCATCCCTAGAGGTGTTTAAGTCTTGGCTTGACAAAGCCCTGGCCGGGTTGATTTAGTTGGAATTGGTCCTGCCTAGAGCAGGGGGCTGGACTTGATGACCTTCTGAGGTCTCTTCCAGTTCTATGATTCTATGATTCTATGCTGAAATGACTTAAATCCAATCTGTCCTACATAGGTATCCATATTATTTTCTTTCAGAAAAGCCATTTTTTTCTATCCAAGAAACCTGCTTAAGTCAAAACAAAGAGTCTTATGGTACTTTAAAGACTAATAAAGCTCCAGCCATGAAAGCTTATTCCGAAACAGATTAACACAGTGGTCCCCAACGCTGTGCCCGTGGGTGCCATGGCGCCCGCCGGGGCACTTATGTGCGCCCGTGGAATGATCTGGGTCGGCCCCGCCCCAAGGCTCATGGCACATGCGCGGTGTTGGCCCCCGGTGCGTGGCGCATAGGCGGCCCCTGCCCTAGGCACACGGCACATGGATGGTGCCGGCACTGGAAGCATGGCACATGGGTGGTCCCTGCCCCAGGTGTGCAGCACATACGCGGTGCCGCCCTTGGGCATGCGGCGTGTGAGCGGCCCCGCCCCTGAGCGCCCGGCAGTCCTGAAAGGTTGGGGACCACTGGATTAACACTTGGCTACCCCTCTGAAACTGCCTAAGTCAGCTAAGTCGTTACCGAGGTTTGCCTGTCATGGGGGCTCTCAGCAGGGACTTTGAAGAGAGGCCAGGAAAAAGTCCAAAAGTGCTGTGAACAATGAGTGCCTTGGCATCTCTGGTAAAATGTTGTGATGAACAAGTCATCTATGAAGCAACATGCCTTCAAACTTATTCTTTGTTTGATTCCCCAAAACATGGCCTGTTCAGTCTTAACACTGATACACTTTTCATTTCTGGACAAAGCATCCACTGTCCTTAATAACATTACTCATCTACCACTCCAGATAGCCTCTGTTCAAGGCCACATGTGCAGGTAGTTAAAAAAATAAAGTCATAAGAAGTTTTCAGATACTTAACTTGAATTTACCCATGTGAGGTTAGAGTATGTGTGTTTGTGTTAGGGACAGGGGTGATTTTTTTCTGATTTTTTTTTAAGGTAAAGAAAAAATGGTTGTACATTTTAGAGTTAGAAAAGGAATTATATGGTGCTGCTGCTTTAGCTTAATCTGGACCAGCTCAAACGAGTACATCCTCAGCAGATATAAACTGTCCGAGCTCTAAGGGTCTATTCTTCTGTACTTGTTTTGCATTGGCTGAAACTGAAGTAAAGCTGAAAATAATTTTATTTCAATAGAGCTACAAATTGGGCCTCCCTGGTCTGGCACTCTCATGACCTGATTAGTCCTGGATGAGGGATTTCTGGCTCCCCTCCCCTGTCATTTTGGGCTCACCTGCCATTGTGTCCCTGCCCTGGGGCCCCACTGGGCTCCCCTCCCCCCGACAACCCAGCTGTACCATGCACCAGGCTTCCCAGCCCCCTCCTAGTCCCCTTCCTCACAGCCCAGCTGTGGGCCAGGCTCCCGGCCCTCTCGATCCCACAGCCCAACTGTAGTGTGCCAGGCTCCTGGCCTTCACTCCCTTCAGCCCAGTGGACCAGGCTCCCAGTCTCCCTCACAACAGCCCAGCTGCTGCACTCCAGGTTTCTGGGCCAGACCACGGAGTCCTGATTCAGGGTATGTCTACACTACAAAGTTAATTCGAACTAACGGACGTTAGTTCGAATTAACTTTGATAGGCGCTACACTAGCGCTCCACTAGTTCGAACTTAATTCGAACTAGCGGAGCGCTTAGTTCGAACTAGGTAAACCTCATTCCACGAGGACTAAGCCTAGTTCGAACTTACTAGTTGGAATTAAGGGCTGTGTAGCCCCTTAATTCGAACTAGTGGGAGGCTAGCCCTCCCCAGCTTTCCCTGGTGGCCACTCTGGCCAACACCAGGGAAACTCTATTGCCCCCCTCCCGGCCCCGGACCCCTTAAAGGGGCACGGGCTGGCTACGGTGCCCGTGCCAGGTGCAAGCCTGCCAGCACCCAGCCAGCAGACCCTTCACCTGGCATGGCTCGAGCCAGCCACCCGATGCCCCCCAGCCCTCCCCCTCTTCCCGGGACCAGGCTGGCGGCTCCCAGGAGCTTGCCCACGACTGCAAGAGGCGGGCACCCGCCTGGTCCAGTGCAGACATCGTGGACCTTGTCCACGACCTCTGCACTAGGCACAGGAAAGTGGCCGTCTAGGGCAGGAGAGCTGCCAGCCTGACCACCCAGGAGCAGGTTTGCATGAAAATCAAGGTGGTCCACTGAGACCCCCGACCCTGAGCCCTGAGCTTACAATGGCCGTCCTGGGTCAGACCAAAGGTCCATCTAGCCCAGTAGCCTGTCTGCCGACAGCGGCCAACCCAAGGGACCCTGGAGGGGATGGACCAGAGACAGTGACCAAGCCATTTGTCTTGTGCCATCCCTCTCCAGCCTTCCACAAACTTCGGGCAGGGACACCACTCCTACCCCCTGGCTAATATCACTCCATGGACCCAACCTCCATGAATTGATCTCACTTCTCTTTAAACTCTGTTCTAGTTCTAGCCTTCACAGCCTCCTGCAGCAAGGAGTTCCACAGGTTGACTATTTGCTTTGTGAAGAATAACTTTCTGTTACTAGTTTGAAACCTGCTACCCATTCCTTTCCTTTGGTGTCCTCTAGTCCTTCTATTATGGGAACTAAAGAAGAACTTTTCTGTATGCACCCTCTCCACCCCACTTGTTCTTTTATAGACCTCTATCATTTCCCCCCTCTGTCTCCTCTTTTCTAAGCTTAATAGTCCCAGTCTCTTTAGCCTCTCTTCATATGGAATCTGTTCCCAACCCCTGATCATTTTAGTTGCCCTCCCCTCTCTCTCTTCCCCTCTCCCACCTCCTTTTCCCAGTCTCCCTCAGTTTTGTTCAATAAAGAGAGATTCTATTTTTGAACACAATTGTCCTTTATTTTGTACATCAGGAAGGGGGGTTAGGGAGGTGTAAGTGGAAGGAGGTGAGGGAGGAATGGGGTACGAGCCCCCGATGGGGAGGACTGGGCTGGCTCTGCGGGCTTCTGGGGGTGGAAGCTCTCCTGCAGCCCCCTGTTTACCCCGTTCCCCCGGATGGCAGCCTGTGGCAAGTGCAGCCGGGGTGATGGCCGAGTGCTATGATGTTCCGCGTGTGGGCACTCAGGGCACTCCAAGCCAGGACTGCTTTGCAAGCGGGGAACCCTGAGAACTGTCTGTCCGGGGTGGGGGTCAGGTCCCTTTAAGCACAGCCCTCGGCTAGCCTGAGACAGCAGCTCCATGCTCTAAGTCCTCATCTGATGCCCTGCCGACACTGCTTCCGGCCATCCTTAACCTCTGTTCAGGGTCCACTCTGTGTGGACATGCTAGTTCGAATTATCAAAACGCTAATTCGAACTAGTTTTTAAGTCTAGCTGCGCTAATTCGAATGAGCTTAGTTCGAATTAACTAAGTTAGTTCGAATTAGTGCTGTAGTGTACACATACCCTTAGAGAGGTGTTAACCTAAATGACAATTTACACCAGCTGAACCTCTACCCAAGTGAGTCAACTCATCTAACAAAGAAAACATCCAAGTGATTTTTGCATTAGATTTAGATACAGCAAGGCCTGAAATTGTATTCTACTACTGTATCTATCTATCTACTCGCACACGTTGATATTTTTTAAATGTATGATGTAGATTACAACCTTGGGCCTTGCTGTATCTACAGCAAAAAATCACTTGCCAAAGGTTTTCTTTGTGAAATGAATTGAGTAAGTCCAGAGAAGCAGTGACATCTTCAGCAGACAGCAGTCATTGTAATCAACAGCCTTGCTCAAGGGAATTCTGCAGTTCTCAAGGCATCAGAATCCTCCCTTCTTGGCAGCTGGCTGGCAGCACAGTTCCTGTGTTCCTGTCCTCTAGAGCAGGGATGAGGAATCTCAGGCCTGGGGAATGGATGCACATATAAGGACTCCAGGACTTTCTATATTGACTCAACCTTCAACCAAAATGCTATTTGTATTGATTTCAGGAAAAGCTGTCAATTGCAAAATTATGAAATTCTGTGGTCTGTGCATCTTACTGTATGTAAAGATTCCTTTAAAGAGCAAAATCACAGGAATAAATTGTTGCTGACCTCTTCATTGATCGCTATTTGGCAATATACCAAGTATCTCCTTTCTATCGTTTATTTTGTTGGGCCAGATTTCTAAAGAATTAGTTCTATTATTTATATCCTTTTCCATCTATAGTCTCACAGCTTCTATATCAGAGCTGTTTAATGAGACACAACCCTGTTAAAGAGGGTAAAAAAGCCACTTTCTGCCAACTTAATGAATTAGTACACAAATGATAATCAGCACTCCACGAAATATTTAATTCCATTTGATAAGCACAGTTTGTTTTCTCCTTTAGCAGGATATCTAGTACTTCCCTGATTTGATTTTTGGGATGTCAGAAATCATACAAGGAAGGTTTCTGATATCTATTACTGACCAAACTCAGAAAATTCAGAAGCTAATGCTTAAAATTAAAGTCCCTTCTAGTTCTGCTGCAGGATAGGAATGGCTCTGGGACAGGGTCTCACCAGGGAAGGAGAAACAGTTCTGTGGCATGCACCACCCTTTTTCCAAACCTGTTCACACCAGATACATCAGAAGGCTGGGGTTCTGCAGGTTTGACATGGCAGATAGGAAGTGCTGGGGCTGGATATACTCTGAGACCATTCTCCCATGGGTGTTTTCAGAATATGTCCATACTAGCTTTGTATGCATTTCATGTTGTTTCTCTTCTGCACCCTTCCCTTCCCCCAACTGAGGTGAGGGTTTTGGAGCCATCACCGAAAAGGAGATTACAAGAGGGTAGCACAGTAACAAGGAGCCATACTGCCAGGCTGTGTCTAGACTGCATTCCTTTTCTGTAAAAGGGATGCAAATTAGACACATCGCAATTGCAAATGAAGCAGAGATTTAAATCCCCCCCGCTTCATTTGCATAAACATGGCTGCCGCTTTTTTCCGGCTCGGAGCTTTGCCGGAAAAAAGCGCCGGTCTAGACGCGGATCTTTTGGAGAATAAACCCTTTTCCGAAAGATCCTTTATTCCTTTACGGAAAAGGGATGCAGTCTAGACACAGCCCCATAGTTTAGGCCTTGAGAACTAGGCACTAGGCCTCCATCACATGACTCCCAGAGTTCCTTCACCACTCTGCTTGGGCCATCTGGAGATTTGAAGGGTCAATACTATTGCCTTTTCTGTAGGAGATAAAAGAGGATGCAATCATCCGTACGAAATTCCATAGGTTTCCTGACTTGCTCCCATGTATTCTTTCCTTCATTGTGGATGGTATGGCCCAAATACTTTTATCCAGACTTTTTTTTGAGAATCTCAGAAGTTCAATCCACATTCTGGGAAAAAATCTAGCATGGTTCTTTATTTAAGCAAACACATCCTTCAGTGTAGGTCACATTTTTTCTATCCCTAAATCTGAATAGCTGCTGGGGACTTTCTCCTTGTCGTTCAATGGATTAAAGATATTTGTCTATTCAGATAGGCTGAACCACATGAGAAAAGATTCAGATACTTGATTACTGTGCAGAAGCTGGCTGTGTGAAATCACTTTCCCATCTACCTTATACTAACTTCTTAGGATTTGGATAGCTGCACTCTCTTGCACATTATATAGTAGAAGATAAGTTGAGGAGAGAGCCTCTGAATATATTGGCAGTGATTTTCTTTTTGGGAGTGAGAGAATGCATGCTGCTGGGAGGAAAGATGGAGCAGTTGTGTATTTGGAATCAAGAACTTTAGCTATGTGCTCCATCATAGGTGGAGAAGAAGGGGAAATTCATATCAGATTCTTATAGCTCTAGAGCTTTTAAAAATGTTTTTAATGCTAATGTTTTGAAATTCCAATCTGAAAAAGATATTTTAAAAATCACAATATTTTGTCAAGTGAATTTTTAAAACGTTAATGATTCAAATCTCATCTAAACCTTACTTATTTTGACGGGCACAATCCGGCTCTATATGCAAAGCTCTGGATGCATTTTACAGCACTGATCCAACTAAAGCTACACAGTGTGCACTGACAAATTACTGTGTATGTGTATATCCATTTACAATTGTGCTGTCTTTTTATTCAAGTTTGGAAAAATGCCAAGATACAAAAATACAGTGAGCGAAGATGTTAGCAGATATTGTGATAAATTTACTGCTGATAGTGGGCCATCACATCATGTCCTATTTGGCTTTTATACAGTGGCCTCATCTTAATAGATAACTTTTGTTGGCCATCAAGAGTCACCTTTTTTTTTCCAGTGTTGAAAAATGTTTATTTCTAGCCCTTGCTGGTGATTGTGGAATAGCTTAATTTGGCTTTTCGCACTGTCTACACAGAAGGAAGCTGAAGGAAGAACACACCTCCTTAGACTTCCCTTACTCCTCATGAAATTAGGGTTACAGGAGTTGGAGTAAGAAGTCCTCCAGCTGAACATTATTTTGAAATAATGCTTCTGTGTAGATGTACTCTCAATTACATGTGAGAGTAGACGCGCAGGAATGCTGATTCTTGCTCACATACTTAGACTAAACTATTAATCACATACCAGTTTGGAAAGGAACACTAGAGAAGGCAGTTCGAGAGGATAAAAGAGGTGAGCAGGGATTATCCTTTGAAACAGGTAGGAAGACATTATATATTAACTCTCTGTAACTATGAGAGGCAGGGCTGTAGGCATCAGTCTTTCTTGTTTTCTGTGCTTCCATTGGACAGATTTCAAACTAGGGATGGGTCCCAGGCAAATCTGTATAGCTAGCTGAGTTTTCTTTTGTTGGAAGAAAAAGGACCTTTTTTCAAAAGTGAAACTTTGTGAAAATAAACTTTTAGAGTGAAATTTTCCCGGTTTTTGACCAGCTGTAAAAAATCTGGACTTACAAACATTTTGAAACTAGAAGTTATTATTTAGATCTGGAGGTTTAGTTTGGACCATTGTAGGAAAACTCTGAAATCTGGATCCTTTATTGTTTGTATTTGGGCCAATCATTTAGTATGAACACATCGATTCTTTGCTTTGGAACATGTGCATGGTACATGACAATTTTATTATGAAAATATTATATGAAACAAGAACCCAAACCACTTTTACAAATATTTATAGCTGCCTCCCCAAACAAAATATAAAGTGCCAACCCTGAATAAATGTCAGCAATCAAATATAGTATAAATGCAGACATTATTGGCTGGCCACATCCCATCCCAGAGGTGGCAGAACAATACAAGATACCAGTCACCACAGTTAACTTCTGTTCCGTCTCTGGATAAATGGCTGGCATGAATTGTATGGGTTTTTGTGCCCACAAATAGACATAAGATACCTTATCATTGTTGTGGCTGTAGTATAGATAAACACTGAAGGAAGAATAATACCCTTATAATAACAGAACAAACACGTGACAGATGTTAGTTACATTGTTTAATGTACTAATAAAAGGGATTCAGATACTGTGATGATGAACACTGTATAGCCGTGGTCACCAACCAGTAGATAGGGATTTACCAGTGGATCTTGAAGCCTCTGACAGGTGATCCTGATTGGTTTGGCCAGGAAGCTATCCAGTGCTAGCATTTCAGTTGCCCCTTCACCCACTGTCATGCTGTTCCTGCCCTCTGTGTTGGAGTTGCTGCCCTGGGATCCTTCTGCTTGCTGTGCAGGGTGTGGGAGGGAGAAGAAAGGGGGCGCTGATGTCAGGGTATCCCTTCTTCACCACTTCTGTACCCCATCTCCACACAAAGAAAAGGGGTTGGAGGGAGCTTGATAATGCAAATCTCTGTCACTCTCACCCACTGTGTGTGTGTCTGTCACTCACCAACACTGTTTGTAAAGTGTATGTTTTGGTTTTTGACTGGTGTGTGCATTTCATAATTTTCATTTCCCTCTTATGCTTAAATTTAATTCTTTGAGTAGTGAGTTCTAGAATGCCTAACCTGTTATGGATGAAGTAATTATCCCTCTGGAAATTGCTGCTCTTGGAAGTGGCTGGCATGTCCCTGAAGCCCCTGAGAAAGTCAGAGCAGGGGATCTCCACATGCTGTCCTTGCCTGCAGACACCATTCATGCAGCTCCCATTGGTCAGTAATGGGGAACCATGACCAGTAGAAACTATGGGCTCAGTGCCTGTAGATGAGGGGCAGCACATGATAACATGGAGCCATTGCTGTACATGCCAGCTGCTTTCAGGAGTGATGCAGGCTCAGGGCAAGAGTAAGCCTGTCTTAACCCCACTGCTCCACCACCCAGAAGCTGTGTCACGTAAATGGTGCCCAGCCAAAGCCTGCTTCCTGAATCCCTGTCCCAGCCCTGAACCTCCTCCTGCACCCAACCTCCTGCCCCAGACGTGAGTCCCCCTGCACCCAAACTCCTTCCCAGAGCTTGCACCCTGAAACCCCTCCTGGACTCCAATCCCCCACTCTGGGCCCAGCCTGGAGTTCCTCCCACACTCCAAACCTTTTGGCTCAGACTAGAGCCTGCTCCCCACTCCCCTACCCCAGCCTGGTGAAATTGAGTCAGAATGGGGGAAGGAAGGAGATGGGAGTGAGCAGGGTGAGGCCTCAGAGAAGGGGTGGAGCAGGGGCGGGGCCTTAGAGAAGGGGCAGGAAGGAAGTGGGGCAAGGTATTTGGGTTTGAGGTAGATCTTACATTGAAAAAGCGATCTTGTGGTTAAAAAGGTTGGAGACCACTGCTGTATAGAAACCTATATACAACTGTAGAATAGCCTTCATTCTTCCCACTAATTCTCCAGAAGCCTTTCATATGTCAGACTTCCTTCTTTTATATCATCTTCAGCAACATAATATTGAATATGTGACAACAAATTAAGTTTAAATCCATAGGTGGTTTCTATTGTGATCCAATCTGAGGCAGAGTTCATAAAGTTGTATGGCAAGCAATGGCCTTGCCAGCAGATATACAACTCTCTCGGGCTGTGTCTATACTGCATGCTTATTTCGAAATAAGCCATTTTGGAATAAAAACTCCACAATAGCTTATTTTGAAATATCACGTTCACACTACAAATGCCCATTGAAATAGTGCTGAGCTATTTCAAAATAGAATGTCCATACTGATTGGCCCCTCAATGGCATGTAACACTGCCTGGAAGCACTTCAGGCAGGACATCAATCACTTCTTGGAGCTGCTGCCTGAGGCTATCTGAGGCTCGTGCTTACAGGGACGAGGGGGTGGATTAAGGGGTGGGCTAGCCGGGCAGCTGTCCAGGGTGCCAACCTATGGGGGGGGGGGCACCTGTTGGCAGCTGTAAGGGGTGTGCAGCGCCTCTTATAGCTGACATCAGGTGCCGCATGCCCGGCTCCTGGATCGCGGGCTGCAGCATCTCCCAGTGGCCACCCTGCAGCAGTCGCCAGGGCTGGGGCCACGTTAGCCCTCGCAGCGCTGGCCAGCAACGCCTTTCCCCCCATGGCCGCGGGGCCCTGCATGGCCAGGCGTGGCCCACCCCGGGCGGCCCCGGGCTGTGCGCCAGCAGTGGTTGTCGGGCTGGGCAGCGCAGCACATGCGCGTCCTGCTGCCGCCAGCTCCGCGTGCTGCCCCTTACAGCTGCCATCGTGTGCTCACTGCCGGGAGCACCAGAATTGCTCGAGCCGGCCCTGGGGACCTGCCCGTATAGTCGTGTTTCAAGCTCTTCATCTTTGCTTTCCTCCTCGAGGGACAGCAAAGCCTTCTCACTGCCTGCTCTGGTTGCCCTTGCAGACACCACAGCGCTCCAGCCATGGAGCCAGACCTGCTTCAGCGTAGTCGCCAGCTCTTAGACCTTATGCCACACCTCTTGGTGCAGTTACTGCAGACGGCCCTGCAGGAACAGGACCCGCAGCTCATTGTGAGGTGCATCCTTTTCCTCTCTCCAGGTGCTCCTCATGCAGCATGACCCCTCTCACCCTCTCCTGCACACTGTGTACCACTGCTTCTGGCGACAGGACACAAGTTCCAACTGGTGGGACCACATCGTCATGGAGTGGTGGGATGACCAGCAGTGACTACAGAATTTTCACATGCAGGAGGACACCTTTCTGGAGCTCTACGAGTGGCTTGCCCCTGCCCTCAGGTGACAGGACACCCATATGTGATCTGCCATCCTTCTCCAGAAGTGAGTTGCTATCACACTGTGGAAGCTCACCATGCTGGACAGCTACTGCTCTGAGGGGAAGCAGTTCGGCATGGAGAGGTTGACCATCGGAGCCGTGGTCATGCAGGTATGGCTCTCTCGTGCTATTGCACCAGAGGGACGGCGAACGGTTGGAATCAGGTTCCCTAATGAAGCGGGGGAGGGGAAGTGGTGGCACCTCCCTCCCTAGAAGGTTTTTCAGTTTTGCCTTTACAAAACTGTGCCACAGGATGGAATAAAGTTGCTCCTGGTGTGTAGGGAGAGGGGGTTGGGCTCGGGGAAACTCCCCTGGCAACCCTGTGATTCTCTGTTTGTATCCTCTACAGGTGGTGAGGGCCATCAACGCCATCCTACTGTTCAGGGTCATCATCCTGGGTGACTGGACCTCATCGTTGCTGGCTTTGCCACTATGGGCTTCCTCAACCTTGCGGGGGAGGTCTATTGACGGCACCCACATCCCCTTCCAGTCTCCTGACCACCAAGCATCAGATCAACCAGAAGGGAAACCTTTCATGGACCACTGAGGCTGGTTCACCAACCTTAACATCAGGTGGTTGGGGAAGGCACACGATGCTTGCTTCTTCAGGAACTCCAGCACTTTTTTCCTCTGACCGCTCCATCAGGTTTCGGGACATTGACATGCCCATGTGCATCGTGGGGGATGCTGCCTACAGTTTGCTCCCCTGGGTAATGAAGCCCTATGCTGGACACCTGGACCTCACCAAGGAACATTTTAACACTAGGCTCAGCAGGGCACAAATTGTGATGGAGGGTGCCTTCAGCCATTTGAAAGGAAGTTTCCACTGCTTGGCTGAGCACTTGGACAGGACATTTGAACAGCTGCGCATGGCTGCCATCCAGCAGGCTCATCAGGGGCCTGTGTGCATCTGTGAGGCCCTGAGGGAGAATTTCAGACAATGACACCGGTTAGACTGTCCCTGGAGCTTCCCCACAAGGGGTGTGTGCATTGCCCCCCTGTGCCTTTCCTTCCCACCTCTCCCTTGCCCTGTCCTTCCTTCCCCTATTCCTCTGTTGATAAAATAAATCAGACCTTTTGTTTTGAACCAATAAACTCTTATTTTTTTTAATTGGGGTAAATGTAATTGGGGAGGGACTGAGGAAAGAACCTGGGAGGTGGAAAGGGGGAGGAGGGTGAAGGAGACGCTCAGGGGTGGAACTGGGACTGGAAGCTGCCTCAGGTGGTCCCACTGCCTCGTGTGTGAGGCCCCCGGTGGCCAAGGAGAGGTTAGGGGAAGAAGCTGGAGGGATGGGAGCTTGGGTAGGAGCAGAAAGGGCCACCTAGCAGTTGACAGTGGTGGTATAAGCCGCACACATAGTCTGGGCCTGCTGCAACAGCTCCTGTCCGGTGTTGCGGTGCAGCTCCAGGTCAGCCTCCAGTCTGAGGTCCTGCCTAGCCAGAGACTGCTGCAGGGCATGCAGGCAGGCGATGTGCTCTTGCTACAGGCCTTCATGGGGTGTCCTTTGCCTGTGAATCTCACAGGGTTCGGAGGCTGGTGCGGGAGATGTGGTTTACACCTCACTTGCAGCTGGTCCAGTTGTGAAGGAAAGTGAGAAGGGCAGTCATCCCAGGACACAGGGTGCATGATGTAGCCCTCATCTCTGAGCAGACACCGAAAGGTCTCAGGTCAGATGAAGGCAATGTGCTTCGAGCAAGGCCATATGTGGCCTACACAGCGGGCTCTTTCCTGCAGGTGCACAGATGTCCCAGAGGGAGACTTGCTACCCCTTCACTCCAGGGACAAGCAGGCATGGGAAGGTGCCAGCCAGGCCAAGAGCCTCTGGGCAGGAGTGGGGTGATGTGGTGGCTCGACTTCTCTCCATGCCAAGCATACGCCAGGTCCAGCAGTGGCGGTGTCCCTGCTCTTGTCCCTTGTATCCCTGTTCACTGGAGGAGAGTGGGGGAGGGTGTTGGAGGAAGGTGCCCTGGCAAGGGGACCGGTGTCCTCAGCCTCGCTGCGCTGGCCCATGAGAGCATGCTGCTCCGAGAGCATGGGCATGCCCGTGTGCCGTGTGCAACACTGCTGTGTGTGTGTGTGTCCATGACCCAATTCTCCCTAGTGGTGGTTTGTGGCGGGAAGGTGTTACACCATGGAGTCGGGAGTAAGGCGCAAGGTTCCTGAGCTTGTGGCTGCCTGCTCCAGACTGGCTCTCCGTGCACACCCACGTGCACAGGCTGCTGTGTGACCCCCAGGCCAAGGCGGCCAGGCAAGGAGCGTGTAGCTCTTCGCCACCCACTGCCTCTCCCTGCTTGTCCAGGATCTCTTCATTAGTTCACAAGGTCTCCCTCCTCTTTCGCCCCTGGGCAGGGGTTTGGGAGGTGGCTGCCTGCACCCTTGCAGCCAAGGGGGGCTTGGAGGGAGCACAAGGGGGCTTGGAGGGAGCACAGGGCAGCAGCAAAAGCAGTCAGGGCTCTGCTGTGTGGAACAGTGCGAGCTGGGCCTGCTTTGTGCCACAACACTTTTCCCCTGTGGCTGCAGCTTTAAGGACTGCAAGGGAAGGGGAACTATAGTATTCTGATGAGTGTGGATAGAGTGGCCACTAGGGCACCTGTGGGAAGGCCTGGAGGCCAGTTATTTCAAAATAACTTCAGCTGCCCTGTCTACACACAACCTATTTCAAAATAACTATTCATCATAAAATGGGGGTTACAGATTTCAAAATAAGAAGCCTGTTATTTCAACATTATTTTGAAATAACAGGCTTGCTGTGTGGATGCTCAATTTGTTACTTCAAAATAACGCTGCTGTGTAGACATGCCTTCAGCTCCAATAGAAACAAGAGGTTGACTGTATTCTGGTAAAAACGCCAGCAAAATACCAATTATGATTCAAGTGCAATGTAATTTCCTATTCAGACAGGAAGAAATGATTTATCCAGCAGTGTCACTTACACTGTATTTATTATAAGACAACAAACATGATGAAAAAATTAGATGGGCTAGAGATGAGTGGCTTATCTGGACTGCTCACCTGGTAGGCAGTTAGTAAAACATAATACTCTCTACTGAGTATTAGGAGATTTGGAACTTTCCTTTTCCTCCTCAATATTTCTTATTAGAATTTCAAAATAAATTAAAAAACACAAAACCCCACACACATTACCAGCAGAAACCAATGTAGAATCTAAATCTTGCCATTCTGAGGCAGGATACTCAATTAAATTAGCAATAACGTGCCGAGACAGAATAATTAAAGGGGTCTAATTTATATACGAATTTAATGTCATCTAGTTTTTTTTAGCCTATAGAAACAAATGTTGATTACTCAGGAGAACAATGCAGGCATCACTCAGCCACTAGTGGAGATTTCAGTGCTTATGACCAAACATTTAGACAATACAATAAAAGTGGTAACACTCTATTAGGGCCTGATCTAAATGGAATCTATAGGAGACCTTGCATTAAATGGAATATATTTTGGATAAACTCTCTGCACTGTATGCAAGCTTGAAAATAAACACAGCTTAGCCATTTAATGACATAATGAAAAACCTTTTTAACTAAACATCCTGAGATGGACTTTTAAAACTCACAATTATGCCAAAACTATTGACCTTACATTCTTATTGGACTGTATCCACAATCAGCAAATGTACTGTACATTAGGTACTGTACATCTTATCTGTTTGATAGTCATCGGTGCAAAAGGCTCATACTTAAATGGACCTGGTATACATTGGGAATTTTGTTTTTTTCATTAGCACCTGCAAAAAGGAAAGGGTATGTTATTACACATCCTGAAATTTCTTCGGGAAGTTTCCTGAATATTCACATTTAAACAAACTTTCTTTGGAAGTGTTATGAAGTTTCATGTTGTATCTGAGTTGCCTCCTCTAGTTATAATTTCATTATTTAGGGATATATTTTTTGTCTTGTTTTGTGAGGTTAGTAGTTTGCTTAAGGGTTAAATGATTAGCTTGATTTGCAGAAAAAAAAAGCATAGATTTTTGTAGTTGATCACTCACCAACCAAAATGTACCAGTTAGCTTAGTATCTAAAGTTTTTATGTACAATTAATTTACCATCTCTAAAACTAGTCTCAGCAATTCAGTACTTTTATCTATTTTTTTTAATAAACAAGACAACAACAACAACATGCAATTTGTTGCCGGAAATACCTTAGTTAAATGATAGTTACAGTAAGTATTACTGGAGAAGGTCATTCCCTCCGTGACTATCTCAAAAGAAAACAAGCTATACTTTGCTGTGCTAAGAAATTGAGCTTAGCACTGGGAGTCTGTCACTTGCTAAGGATGTTTGTTTCCTAGTGTCTTTCTTATCACTCTGCAGTTTTTAAAAGATTGTTACTATTGCAGCAATTCAGTAGTCTTATTGTGTGAGTGCTGTTATTACAGGTCACCAATCCAATACTTAGGTCACCAGTTATGAATTATTTAACACTCAGACAAACACAAGTAAAGAATAGAAAGAGAATAACTTAATTGTCTAAGTTGGTTTCGTGGGTGTTCTTTTGTTTTTGATATTTCTCCATTGCTTTCCTTCATTCAAGGTCAACACTTGTAAGTACACAGAGTGTATCTGCCCACACATTTCTGCTGGGAAAGCCAGCATGTGATGTAATGATTATTAAGATTCAGAATCTGGGATGCAGAGACAACAGTACTTGGTTGATTTGTCACCTTTTGGATAGTGCATGTTTCAGGTCACCATCATCTTAATTTAAAACTGAGGTATTAATGAGAGAGAAAAAAGAAACCACCCACGAATTCTAGAATTAATGCACCAGTCGAATGTAAGTTGGAAATGTGTGGAGTTAGTCTGATCATTACAAAAGTGCTTATGAATTTAGTACAAAGCTTCGTTATATAAAATGTCAGTGGCCTTAACCTTATCCTTTGAAAGCTGCTTCAGTGACACAATAAAACCCAATTCCTATTATGGGTCCATATTTAGGTCAGTGTGGAGTTTGGGTGTTCTGCCTTCATGTGCATAAACAAAAATAGCATATCCTGTACAAAAAATTAAAGCCTGATCCAATGTCCACTGAACTCAACTTTTAAGCAGAAGGGATTGAATATTCAACATGTTGCTCATATGTTTGATACCAGTATATTGTTGTTTAAGTTTCTAGAATGACCTAAAGAGTGAGGCACTGTCAGTAAAAAGAAGACTCTCATTTCTCCAATTTAAATGTAAACAAACATTCATGGACTACAGAAAGTCTTCAAGGAGACTTCATGGTGGAGCTTTGAAACACCCCTGCCTTATTCCCTATTTCTGCTGATAACCACCACTACATTCCTTCAGCTTGGAGGACATTAAACAGCTGAATCTATACCTAGAACCAAGGCCGCTCCTTGGCAGCCTGAAGGGGGTGGCGGGGGGAGAGGGGGGAAGATTCAAAACCTTGAACAAAAATGTGGCCTCCCTGATTTCCAGTGTGTGAAAGCATTTCTCCCAGACTGTGTTCATATCTCATGCAGATAAACCTAATGGCAAGCATAACAAATTGGGATCTCACAATCCTACAAGCCATAGTTCCAGAACATGCCAGCGGTATGAATGGATTCCTGTAATACTATTAATTGTTAGCCATCTCAATGAGTCTGAGTGCTGAGGTTGCACCGCATTTCTGAAAAGAGCCCAAGCCAAATCTCTGCATTCACAGACTGTCGAACTCTGAAGGTGAGGTAGTCAAAAAACAAAATCTAAATTTTGCAGATTGGTCCCATATATGTTATATGCACACACAAAAGCCAACAGTAGCTAGTGTAAGAGTGACTTGAGCCAGAGAAAAATTTGAGTGTGTTTATATATTTATTTTCACATGGCAGTTCATCTATTTATGAAGGGATATAAACAAAACAGGGAGAGACATGGAAAGAGAAAAGCTAAATTTATGCAAAGGCCTCTCCTATACAAGGGCTAAACCCCTCAATTTAGTAAGCTATCTGTAATTGAAATGTCTGCCAAAAATCTCTACCTCAGCTGTCCTTAAATTTACTAACTGTAACAGCACTCTGAAATGTTGCTCATCTAATCAAAATCACAGAATGATTATACAAATACAGGTCAGGCATCCTTGGGACCTGACTGGTCCGAAGGATGGAATTTGCTGATTCAGGAGAGGTCCCCTGCTATCACCCTTCACAACCCCCACCTCCTGCCAGCTCCACTTCTGGCCCTGGTTGGTCTCCCTGCCTCCAGCTTGCTAACTATGCTTCCAGCCGTGGCTGGACCACTCCCTGCCATGGGGATCCTGGCCGTGCCGCTGGACTGCCTCCTGCCACAGGGCTCTCTGGTCCAGGGACACCCACGGTCCGGGAACCAGGGAGTCCCAGTTACAGGAGATGCAACTTGTACAGGAATTAAGAGGGTAGAAAAAAGTGAGGATGCAAAATCATAGGGTTGGAAGAGACCTCAGGAGGTCATTGAGCCCAATCCTCTGCTAAAAACAGAGAGTCAGTACCAACTACATCATCCTAGCAAGGGCTTTGTCAAGCTGGGACTTAAAAATCTCTAGGGATGGAGATTCCACCACCTCCCTGCATGAGTGTTTCTTAGCAAGCCCCAGGTGTAAGGAAGTCCTGGATAGGGGCCTCAGAGGGGCAATCATGCGACTCAGGAATAATGGTGGGATGGATGTGATCAGGGAGGCAGTGAGTGCCTGGGGGATGGATGTGGGGCCAGGAGAGACAGCAGAGGCCAGGAATAACAGGGGCATAGGGAGTCAGAGGTAGGTGCCTAGGGCAAGTACCTGCTGCTGCATAGCCAGAGGCCAGCACCTGGGGCCAGCACCCACTGGAGCCTATGCCAGCTGGCCAGGGCTAAGGATTAGTGCCTGTGACCAACAACTCCTGTCACATGGCCAGCGCTGAGTGCCAGCACCCAGGCTCTGCATCTAGGGCTGGGGGTTGGAGCTTGCCTCTCTGGATCTCTGTCTGGGGCCAGCATCTACTGCTGAACAGCTGGGACAGAGCATCTGCAACAGGGCTGGTCCTTGCTAAAGCCCAGATTGGCACCATCGACCACCCAGCTGGGGCTAAGGGTCAGTATCCGGGTCCAGAACCCATGATTGGTGGTCACTGGCTGTCAGGGCTGGGGCTCAGCAGCTGGGGCTGTTGGCCTGGGCTTGTTCCTGGGTCAGCCACTAGGGTTGGGGGTCAGAGCAAAGAGGCTGTGAGTCAGCACCCAGTGCCAGTGGCTGACACCAGGGGCTGTGGCCAGAGCCAGGATAATAGCCTGCTGCTGTGTGTCTAGGAGTTGGACCCTGATGCCGCATGGCCAAAGGCCAGGGCCACATGTCCTTAACACCCTTAGTTTTGTGCACTGACCTAGTCAACTACCAATAAGCATTTGCTTATCAGATAGTTGAGTCAATTAATCGATCCCCCCCCCCTTCTGCCTCTATCGGATAGAGGCAGCAAAGGGGGGGGGGAAGAGGGGGTGCGTCCAAGGGGTAGTGCTGTCCAGCTGAATCTGGGCTCAGCTGTGTGGCACTGCCCCTTTGAAATGCCACCTTGGCTACTTAACTAGTAAATTACTCGATACTTAACATCCTTTCCCAAAACTCTGCAGCTGGAATGTGGGTACCCAAAGCTCCCTGGTCCATGCAGCCAGGCTCCTTAAGTCCCACTGCCCAAGCCTGTTGACAGTCACTCCAGGGCTGAAGCCTGAGCCCATTACTCCTCCCCCCCTTCATACGTTAATAACTCTCCTTGATCTTTCTGTGTTGTGCTTCATCTACCTCCAGAGGTGGTGCAGGGCAGTGCATCTAGGAGCAACAGGGAGAGAGGGAAAAGAGTGATGCTTTGCTCCTCTACCCAGGAGGTCTGTGGCCACATGAAAAACCCCTGGTGGCTGCATTTGAGAAACAGTGTACTATACTGTTTGTGTACACAAAGCAGCAGGTATGCATTTGATGCTGCTAAGAGTAAATACAACCACCCTCAAGCACATTTGAACCTGGGACCTCTGGAATTTAGTATAGGAGCCTCTACTGCTTGAGCTAAAATCCAGCCAGCTCTCACAGTGGGCTGTAGAGCTCCCTTGTTCTTACCTCTCACTGTATGTGATCTAAGTGCCACCACATGGGACAGTGAACCACACTAGATGTGTGGGTTACATAAAACTCTTCTGTGATGAGAAAGCTATTAGAAAGGTATATGAAGGTACAAGAGGTCCTTTAAACAACCCCACAAATGTATCACAAAAGGGCTACATCTAGATTCCATCCCTTTTTCGTAAAACGGATGCAAATTAGACGTATCGCAATTGCTAATGAAGTGGGGATTTAAATCTCCCCCGCTTCATTAGCATAAAAATGGCTGCCGCTTTTTTTCGGCACGGAGCTTTGCTGGAAAAAAACGCCAGTCTAGACGTGGATCTTGCGGAAAATAAAGCTGGCAAGTTTTTCCAGAAAAGCGGCTGATTTTCCGGAAAAACTGGTCAGTCTAGACACAGCTCAGATGTGTTGCACATCCCACTGGTTTCACTCACATCAGCACAGCTAATAGCAGCAGTGCTGATGGTGGCAGCATAGACATGCACAGACTCCAGCCCAGACTAGCAATAAGAGCATTTTTCTAGTGTCCCTGTGGGGGGAGAGGCAGGGGAGCATGTACAGACTGTATTGAAGCAAAACTGCTGGTTTTAGAGTAGGTTTGTGTATCTGGGCTGCAATTACACCTCAGACAGCAGTGTAGCCATAGCTTATTTAGTTAATATTTGTGGACACCCTTAGATTCTTTAAAGAGAGATGCTACAAAAATGCTAAATAAAATGATATAATAGTAAAAACAGAATAGTCCAAGATTAAGGATGTTAAAATGTGTTTACTCAGGTAAATGTGTAACCACTGAAATGTTTAGTGATTACACGTTTACACATGGGGTGGGGGGGGGGCAAGTCAACTCCCTGCGAGCTGGTGCATGTGGACAGCTTAAGTCAGCTCCCCACATGCACCAGCTCCGGTGGAGTTGTCTGCCCCTCTTCCCTGCACTACTGCCTCAGTATCAGAGGCAGCAGTGCGGGGGGAGGGACAGCACAGCTTAAAAGATGGCTCCCCATGAGCACTGGCTCCTGTTTGCTCTCCCCCAGCACTGCTGCCTTTGATACAGTGGGGGGAGGTGGCTCCTTGGGAGCTGGTGCAAGTGGGGAACTGGCTTCAAAGCCGGCTCCCCACATGGGCTGGCTCTTGCCTCTCTCTCCTCAGTGCTGTGGGGCAGAGGGGAGCTGTGTGTAACCATGAAGGATAATCAACAAGCCCAGCCTCACTGGTTAACCATTTACACTTTCACATCCCTACCCCAGATCTCTCTCTCTCTCTCTTTTAGAAAAAGTTACTTATTACAACTAGTTCTGTGGGCTCTCCCCATGACATTTCTTTCTTTACTGAGGTGTTTTTCCTGCACCTTACAGCAATATGGTATGTTGAGAGTTAGGATACAAATGCTGTGTGGTTCCAAACACAGTGGCAGCAATGTGTAACTGACAGGAAAATGGAGAGTTCCCCAGTCTGTGGTACAATAATTATTGTCCAGAACCAGTTTTTTGGAGCACTATTCAAGTCAAAGGGAACTGTTTTGAGTCAGGGCAGTTTTTGCTTTGCTGCTATCACTGTCTGATGCAGTGTTTGTTGTATTATTCTCCATTAGTTGTTTTGTTTCTCACTAGAGCAGATACACCAGTCAGAACTGTCTTCAGGGACAGGGTGCTCTTCAGGGTCAACTCTTCCCCCCTAATCAGGAGGAGATCTTTACAGATCCTTTCCACTCCCATCTTACTTTCTCTGCTTTCTCCAAACCTCTAGGAATGTTCTTGACTGGAGATGTCAAGCCACCGTGAGTGCAGTTCAGGGTTACCCATGCCCCTGTGAGGAACATAAGCACAGAACATCATGGAAGGCCATAACTGTGACTCTCTGTTCAGACTCTCTCTCAGCTGGGGAAAGAGACTGAGCAAGCAGAAAGGTAATTGCCTCCCAGCTGCAGCCAATTTCCTGATGCAGGTGCTCAGGGGCTAGGTCCCAGACAGATTGTATTGCTTGCTAATCAATGTAGTATCTTGTAGCAAATGTAGAGTGCTGGTGCAGACATTGGATGTTATGACCCTGGACATGGATTCTTTTCCTGAGTGTACTTGCTGGAGCCCTAAATGCAGTCACATGATGAAATGGGAGGCAGGGAATCAGAGATTAATTTGAAGGTAAGATGGAGATCCTAACTGCACCAAATTATATGGTGAGAGCTGGAGTATGTGGAAATGTTAAAGATTGATAGGACCAGATCCATCTTCAAATTAATATCAGGAGTTATTACAGAGGGCAAGTATAACATGGATTTGAAAGTGTTTTATATATATATAAGAAAGCTGGTCATATTCTTAACCTGCCAGCTTGACAGTCTTCCTCTGTATTCATTTAAAAAAAAAATGTTTGTAACTAATTTTTCTTTGCTCCTCATGTTCTCGATGCTGAGAGAATATTTCAGTTAAACAAGAAAAAGACAGCACCTTTCCCCATAGTATCTTTATCAAATATGAACACCCCCCCACCCATACAATTGTTCTCTATCTTCCAGATCTGTCTCCTTGGTCACAGCTTAGAATAAAATTGGGTCTTTTTCTCCCTCCCTACCCCCTTCTCCTTTGAAAAGAAAGCCCTCTACTAAAAGAAACCAAATGAAGAAAAAAGTGTTTGCCTCATCTCCCATCTTGCTGGATTTTCACTTTCTTGCTATGTTTGGAATGTGCAGAGTACATCAGAAGCCCTTTTATCTAGTTCTGAACAATACTGTGGCCTCCTTTTTCTCCCCCATTCCTCTCAACATTTTCATTCTTTCCCAATGCTCTTGTTCCCAAACCCAAAGTTTCTTGAGCTTCTTTTAAAAACATTTCAAAGCATTACAGCAACTTGTATTCCTTCCCCCATCCCTGCCTCCCTCCACCTCCAAAGAATTTGAGTAGGGAGTTTTGTTTCCAGAAACACTTTGTTATTTTTGTGTTTAATAACTGACTGTTCCATCCGTCTGAAGTTAAATAAAATATTCTGCATTCAGCCCTTTAGAAAATAGTGTACTTTCTAAGCCTGAACTTGAGAAACACTTTTCTAATTGGGCCTGGGATTCCTGAGGTGGCTTTGATATTCCAAATTATTTTCTGAAATTAGATTCTTCTTCTCATGATTCTTCTAACACTTCTGTTAGCGTTTGTGCAGAACAGGATGTGATGCTTTTTGGCCGCATATTGAACCTTACTGAAGACTGGGAACACAAATAGTGGAAGAGACTAAAAGGAAAAAAGTCAAATCTTGAATTCACACTCCTGCAACTCTTACTCATGCATGGATTTAGTGATGGGTTACATATAAGAACAAAGACCAACATGTTGCTGTGCTCTGTGTTAAAACACCTATCTGATTTAGGATTGATAGTGAGACATATGCTCCCAAGTGCCTAAATTCTTTTTGAAAATGAGATTTAGGCCTCTAAATCAGTTAGGGTTGCAATGTTGACCACAGCAACAGGTAGACTTTTTTTAAAAAAACTTGCCTTTAGTAAGGGTTGTGGGATTGGATTCATACTGACATGCTTGAGTAAAGATGTCTCAGTAGGACTCCTTGTTAAAGCTAATGTTGTCACAGGACAACTAGGAAGAATAATTGTCTATATTCTTAGAACCTGTGTGAAATCCTGGCTTTAATCTGGCCTGTGACTTGATATGATCTAAATTTTAATTACCTAAATTTTACTACTGCTGAGAGCCATCTAATCAAACAAGAGGTACGCAGTGTAAAATCATTTACATCTTTTTCCTAGAAAGGACAAGTTCTGAAAAAGAATGTGGCCATTTCAACTAAGGTGTTTATCCCTCATAAGCAAAACCAACATAAACCATTAAGAGAAATAGCACCTACTTTTATAAAGGTATTTTTTTTGGCACAAAGATTAACATTACCAACAGCTGCTATTAAGAGTTGGCATTCTTCCATGTTGCTGACAGGGGGCCTGATCCTCAGCTGGTGAAAATGTCAGTTGAAGTTAACTGTGACCTTGTCCCAGATAGGGATGTAAACTCTTGGTTAATCAGTTAACTGGTTAAATGTTAGGCTTAATCAATTAATCAGGATGTGGGTAGGGGACTGTTCCAGCCCATTGGAGTAGCCTGCAGGTGGAGAGCTGCTTCAGTCTCACCGTTAACCTTTCACATCCCTAGTTCCAAATAGTTTCAGACTTTCAAGGCTGTTACACAGTTTGCTATACAGTATTTCAAGTAAAACTAGATAAAGTAGAAACTGTTTTTCCTTTTCTTAGAAATAAAATAGATGAAAGATGGTAAATAACTTGATGATGATTTTCCCTTGCAATTCTCATAGCTCCTACTGTTCAGCCTCACAACTTAAACTAAAGAAATAACCCCATTAGTTTGCTGCAGTAGTATGTGGTTATCCTGTGTGGATTAGTCACACCTATGACATTTTTTTAAAGCATGTTTCACAATCTCCTTGAACTGCTTCAGTGGGTGCCTTTAAAAATTTGAACCATTTCAAAAGGTTCTACCCTTTCTATTGGGATTTCTCTGTGCACAGTTTAGAAACTTTGCTAGAAATAGTAAAGTTTTAAAATACCATGGATAACTTTAAAAAGCACCAAAGGCCCGGTGTTGCCAGGCTGAAAGTTCAGATCCCTACCTCCTATTTACCATGGCTGGTAAATCCCATGTTCAAAAAAGAATTAGACTCCTGTGTCTCAATGAAAGGGAAAGGGCTAAAGTTTTTATGTGCCTAACTCATGTTTGAAATTGGGACATTGATTTTAAAGATATTTAGGCCGATCCCTAAAGATTCATATAGGTGCCTAGCTGGATTTTCTGAACCATGTAGGCCTAACTCCTTATAGATATGTAGGTTCCAAACAGCCGTTTAAAACTTTAAATCCATGACTTAGGCACCACTGACATTTTCAAAACTGCTTCTCAGCTGTCTTTGCACCCTGGAGGTGCCTAAGTCTCCAAGGCACCTCGGTTTCTGTTGGTCTACATTTGCAAAGATGACTTCAATGTCAGATTTTTGGAGCCTAAAATAAGCAGTGAAGGACTTGGAGTCCCTAGAGTGCTTAGCTTGGGACCACTTTGTAGATCTGGGACTTGAATCCAATTAATAACAATGGAAGTTAGGTGTTGAGATGATTTTAAAAATCTTGCTAGTGTCACCTTCATTTTTGGGTGCTTAAACAAATATTTTTTTAAATCTTGCCATTAGGTCTTACAATGCTGAAAGTCAAGTCATTGTCCAAACCTGAAAGTTACTCTAGATAAGTAGTAAGCAAATTTAAAGTGAAATAGCCATGCCAGAAAAGACTCCATGCATGGACACTTTTATTCCACATTAAGATCACATTTTTCTGGTTTAGAATAGCCCACTTCCTAAGCAGATCAAACTAATTCAGAACAAGGCACCCTTACTCCAGACAAGTGTCCTCAGAAGGAGTTGTTCCAGAATAGCTGTTCCTGACTAACTCTTCAAGCAGACAAATCCTCAGGCTCTGGAAACTATGTCTACACTTAGTCCTGGTCTACACTAAGAGGTTAGGTCAAAGTTAATTCCATTTATAATGAATGTGTTGACACCAAGGCCCTTCTGCTGACCCTCTTAAAATCTACTGCTGTACTCTACCTTGTCGAGAGTAGAGCTATATTTGACCTTCCAGAATCAAATGTGTGATAGTGTAGACACAATGTTGTTCAAGTCAACATTCTGGGACTCCAGGAGGTGTGTCTCAGTGCACCAATATGACAACTCTAGCCAACACTTTCGACTCTGCTGTACTTCTTGGTACACGGGAAAACTCCTGGGAACTCTTGAATTTCATTTCCTGGTTGGTCAGCATAGCAAGTCCAGCAGCATACCTGACCATCAATGCCTAGAGTTGCAAGCAAGCACTAGCATGGAGCTTTCAGGATATACTGGATCTGAATACTCTGTGGGAGAAGAATCTGTACAGGCAGAACTCTGAACCAGCAGAAGAAATGCCAAAATGACACGGGGAGGTGGGTGGCGGGGAGGATACAGCAGGGACATGATGTGTAAAAGGGAAGTCAAATCCCCCGGAGCCATTGATTCCCCTATGAGGGGCACGTACAATATACATACATTGCTAATGCTTAGATATATTTGCTATTTGTATAGGAGTAAGACATGACAAAGGTCAAGGCCTGTCACAGGTAATAACTTATAATAAGGAGACGAAGGGAAGTGAAACCAGTCTTCTGTTAAGTAGAGATATGGATAGATTCCACATCCTTTAAACTTGTGACCGGCTCAAGCAGGAAAGGAAAAAGGGAAGTATGGCTTGCCCATTGTTCAGCAAAAATGAATGAATGTAACACAGCTGTAACCACAAAGTCAGCAAGTAGGCATTGTATTTAACCTCATTGGGAAAATTAACCTGACCTATAGGAATGCTAAACGTCAAAAATGAAGTAACCTATCATGTTAAGGCACCTAAACCAGGAAGGATGTGAACCCTATAAAAACCCCTGCATATGAGATGTTGGGGGTCGGCTCTGATTTGAACATTGAGTTCCTTAGCCGTACCGTGGTTGCAACCAATAAACTTGAGTTGGACCCAGCCTGAAAGTGTGACTCTCTTCTTGGGGTAAATCAGACTAGCCTCCAAGGGGACGAAACCTTGCAATTTATGCAACAGACACCCAGTAGTACTGTGTGAAAATAAAGGAACCCAGGCAAGTGTACCAGAAGACAAAGGAGGCAAACAGTCATTCTAGGTCAGAGCCACAGACCTGCAGCTTCTATGGTCAGAGCCACAGATATGCAGCTTCTATGGATTCTAGGAGGGGACCCCATTACTATCCCAAAACTGTCTGTAGTTATCTTCCCAATCGACTCTTCAGGCAGCCTCGAGCAACAATGAGGAGGACATTGTAGATGAGGAGGAGAATGCTCAACAGGCAAGTGGAGGATCTGCTCTTCCCACTGCTAGGACTTTCCAAACTCTGGAGGCAATCCCCTCCCAGGACCTATTATTGCTGAACCCTGATGGTAGGGATGGCACCTCTGGTGAGTGCACACTTGTAACCACACTACAGTGATTATATGTAATTGGGTTTAATCTTTGATCTGCCCTGGGCAACAGGGATAATGGACTGGACACCAGTAGATCTACACAGTAGGTGCTTCATGGAAAAGTTTACCGGTAATGTGCCTGGAGACGGTGCAGGGAAGATTCCTGCTTATCTCTACAAAGTCTCTAGGTGCACTGAAATCCTTCTCAGAAGGTTTCTGGGGAGGACTGCTTTATTCCATCCTCAATGGTAGTACTCCTCATTCCAAGCCAGCAGTAAGAGATCTAGCAACATTGCAGCAAAAGGCAGAGCAGCATAAGGTCTCTGATCACAATGATGTAGCTTCCGTTCCCTACCATCATTTTGGAGAAGACCAATATTACGCATGGTAAGCTGGATACAATGGAGGAAATTCTGTAATTGATAAAACTGAACTCCACCTCTGTTTGCTCACCCTCAACAAATTATTAGGCCATGTGTGCCATCCTGTTTGCAATGGGCTTGAAGGGATCATCTCTGGTTGTGCAGGAGGGGAGACCCCACTCTGTGCACATCAGAGCCCCTGCACCCCAAACCCACTGCCCCCCCTTTGTAAATGCACACATTGTGAACAAGGGCTATAGTTTGCAGGCACCCTTTCCCACATTTTCAAATGGAAGCAAACAAACCCTCCTCATGTGCTGTTTACCATGCCTGTCTGCAAACAGAGCTCTTCTGTTAGATTTCCAAAAGTAGACAGAGATTAGAAGCATGGGGGTAAGAGTAACTCCTCCAAAAGCAATGTTGTGTGGAGGAGGGAGATGGAAAGAACCAGAAGGTAGTGGTTAGGACTCTGCTGTCAGAGAAGAAGGGCAGGGAACTGAGTGTTCTGAATCTGAACTACTATGAGATTCAGTATTTTTTATACACATCCTTGCTGCTGAGAAATAGGTTTCCAAACTGGACTCTGATTTCATGTGGGCAATGGAAAAATGCAAAAAACAAAAACAAACAAACAAAAAACAACCAAAACCACTCACTATAACATTAAATTAGACACAGACACACAATCTATTTTCATATTTTTGTACACATTTGTGTCTTTATCTTTCAAGGCTCCATCTAAACTTTCCATTCCCAATGCTCTCCCTTACTCAACTTGTTTTCCTATTCCTTCTCTAGTTCTGTGCTTTTTTTTAAAATATATAAACCTTTTGAATTTAATTTCTTTCTGTTCTTGTCTTATCCCTTCTCCTATTGGTTACTCAATGTTTCTACTTCTGGGCTACTGGCATGACTTTCTGGAAATGCTTTTAACAGAAAAGTTTTCCGTTAAAAGCATTTTCGGAACAAAGCGTCTAGATTGGCACGGACGCTTTTCTGCAAAAGCACTTTTTGCGGAAAAGCGTCCGTGCCAATCTAGACGTGCTTTTCCGCAAAAAAGCCCCGATCGCCATTTTCGCGATCGGGGTTTTTTTGTGGAAAACAAATCTCAGCTGTCTATACTGGCCCTTTTGTGCAAAAGCTTTGCGCAAAAGGGACTTTTGCCCGAACGGGAGCAGCATAGTATTTCCGTAAGAAGCACTGATTTCTTATAGTAGGAAGTCAGTGCTTTTGCAGAAATTCAAGCGGACAGTGTAGACAGCTGGCCAGTTTTTCCAGAAAAGCGGCTGATTTTTCCGGAAAAACTGGCCAGTTTAGACACAGCCCTGATGTTTCTGCTTCTGCACATACTTCTCTGTTCTTTGCCTCTTTCCATTTCCTGTGCTTGTTGGCCTTCCTTTTCCTATCATCTTCATCTTTCTTCAACTATTTCAATATCTCCCCCTCCTATAGTACTACTTTCTTTTGATTTCTCCTTTAGTACTCTGTTTATTTCTCTCCTTTCCTCATTTTCTCCCTTTACAGTATCTAGTTCCTTTAGGGTCCCTCAGAAAGCCTTTGGAAGAGTCCAAGATGGCCAGCCTCAAATAATCTATTCTAGGTTATACGCGGAGTCTAGTGCATACTGGAATAAGACTCGGGTGGCCTGATTCTCCTCTCACACATTCTTTACAGCTGTATAATTTGATTGAGTCCTATTTATACCAGTGCAAGATAGAAGAGCATCAAACTGTAGGGGGCTAGTCATTGCTGTTTTAAGAGACTTATTGATATTTGCACACAATTACAATTCTTATTATCGAATCACAGCCTGTACCAAAGTAACTCATCAGTGACCTGGGGCAATACACCTTGTTTTTAATGTAGCAAACCAGCACTGTTGAAAATATGGGAACAGTTAATTCTTATGATAATTACCTGGTAACAGTACAAGCCTTTATTTTATTTTTTTCCCTAAAGATTTAAAGGAAATTATAGCAAATCCTGATGCAAATAGTTTGGTTTGTAGCTGTTGTTCCAAATTGTTAGATTATACATCTAGCTTGTTTGTGACGATTAATGTAGAATTTGCTATTCCAAGGTTGCTGATTATTCAAAGAACAGATACCTACCCAAGCTTAACACAATAGTATAAAAATAAATATATTTGACCACAAGTACAAAGACACATATGTGGAAGGCAAAGAAAATGCAATGTTTATGTATTGCAGAGGTTTAAGACAAAATGTTCATTATATTCCTTAACGGTGATGCACCCTCAACAACTTAGTGAAACTGGAATGCTGATTTTAAAAGGCATATAGAGAACATGTGGTGAAATCTTGAGATGGAGTGACCAGAACTACCCACAGTATTAAAGATGTGGGGCACATCATGGATCTATATACAAATTTTATTTTATATTCTATCCCTTTCCTAACACTTAGCTTTTTTGATTGCCACTGCTTATTGAGCAGATATTTTCAGGGGGCTATTCATAATGAATCCAAGATGTTTCTTGAATGGTAACAACTAATTTAGATCTCAATTTCAAGGTATAGTTGGAATTATGTTTTCGAATATGCATTACTTTGCATTTATCAGCATTGAATTCCATCTGTCATTTTGCTGCCCAATCACTCAGCTCCCCTCAGATGAAAAGCCTGATAGAAGAATAATGTATTATAGTATGAGTAACTTCTTTTGTGATGTTTCTATTTCTACTTCCAGCTGCAAACATTAAGAACAGCTGTTCACACTTCTTCTTGTTGTTAAGTGTATTTTGCCAAATCCCAAGATCTGAGAGTGAAGCAAATCTTAGTTTTTTTAACCCACATCTAATTTTAATGTTAAAGAGTAGAAAGACTAAAACTTTAATGACTTTTAAAAAAGTGTAAATCCTGTAGTATCCTACATTTAAGCTTTTCTTTGAGGCCACTGGTTTTTAGACAGCTCTCCCAACTGGCTTAATCAACCCTTTGATAGAAATTTTTGGGCTACTGTATTTGAAGTTTCAGCCAGAAATAAGAAACCACCCTGTTGGTCTCCTTGAATTTCTGGCCCCTGCCAAATTCCATCTAGTCAGGTCTCCTAAACCTGCAAAAAAAACAAATGGAAACAGAACATTCTCCTTCCAAAAGTTTGGCCTATGTTAGGGAGGCACAGAGACATCCTGAAATGGCTCAGAGCCTTCCTTTTGGACTAACCTCTCCCCTCCCCCCAGGTTTGCAATCAGCAAGTCTTCCTCCATTTCTAAAGCTTTCACATGTCAAGGCTGTTATTCAATGTCTATATGAAGCTATTAGATTAGCCTGTGGAAAAAACAGGGTGAAATGCCAGAAGTATTCTGAATACATGCAGATCCCCTATCTCAAGCTTGTAGACAGTAAGGTCATAAAGGAACTTGAGAGCATCTAGTCTGATCTCCTGAACATCGCAGTCCACAGAACCTCACCCACTCCTGAAATACACCCCTAATCTCTGGTTGAGTTACCTAAGTTCTCAAATCATGCTTTAAATGCTTCAAGTTGCAGAGAATTCATCATTCACAATAGTTTCAACCTACAAGTGACCATGCCTCATGCTGCAGAGGAAGGCAAAAAACATGAATATCACTGTATCCTTGCTCTCATGCACACAATCTGGACCTGAGTGAGAAGCAGCTGTCAGAAGCTGAATGCAAACAGAAAGAAATGATGCCTGCAGAAGGAGGAAAGCTTAGCCCTTTTTACAATACCACTCACTAGTCATTATTCACATTATTAAAATGGTCCACAGTCCCTGCATTATTTTGGGCTCCTACATGTTGTCAAAGAGACATAAGGCTGGAATAGAATCTAGCTACATTGAATCTGCAGTGCTAGCTGGAGTTCACAGTTAAATCAGTACATCTGACCCACAGCAAAGAATGCTTTGAGTAGGAAGATGCCATTTTTATAGACCGTTTTCTGACACAGCATGAACCTTTTTAAGGTTTGCCCATTACTAGTCTTGCCACAGTACAGTACATGGAAAGAGTCTAGTTCTAGTCTCATTTACACACATATCTGTATTAGGGACGGCTATGAGTAAAATCCTGAGCTAAGTGAAATCAATGAAAGTTTGTCATTGACTACAATGAGGCAAAGAGTTCATCAAAAGGATCAAAACTGTTCTAAGTGAGAAGATAGTCTGGCCCAAAGCTTCTAACTCTCAAGGCTATATAATTTAGATAAATGCTTTCTTCTTGAAATATTACTTACCATTTTTAATCATACAAAGCCATTCTCCAAGTAGCTTGTTTCAGTTATTACACCCCACCGGAGTAGTAGTCATTCTGAGAAGCTGACGAATTTGCAATCCCCAATAATCTAGTACATGGTTGCCCACACCTTACCAAGTCCCTCTTTAATAGGTGCCACTGTTTGGAGTTCCATTTCCTTATAAAACTAGGGATATACTGATTTGCTTAGTCCTTAGATGGCAGATCCTAAATGTGTAATCTAAAGAAATGAATCAAACAAAATTAGCCATATATGCTTGGAGAGTGGCTCACCCAGGATTTAGACCACTCTAATTGTAGATGGATGATTTCCCCTCTAGCTGATGTTTAATGATTTAAATCTCCATGCCTTCCTGTAGTTAAGTTAGACATTTTTCTAGAGTCTCACTGCAGTCTATTGCTTTTAATTTAAGCTGTGTGCCCAATGCATCTTTTGGCCATCCTTTCTGTTGATTAAAAATAGTGTTTACGCTAAGATAACTCCATAGCTTTTGAGATCAAAACAGATGTAAAATGATTTGTAAGATACAATTAGTAAACTATCATCTCTCTTATTCTATTTTAGTCCTTCAATCCAGACAGGCTTCTATAATTACCATTAAAGGATTTACACCAGGTATGCTCATTTTACATTAAGTTTATTATGTTAGTTCACTACAGGTGTAGTTGCTTCAAAGCAAAGAAAGAGAAAACACATTTTGGCTTATTTTAAAGTTCAATACTGGCTTGTATGTAAAGTTTTTCACTTGCTTTGTCTCCAAATTAGGAGATATTGGATGTCCAACACTGTACTTCTCCTATGGGGAACAACTAGAAATTCTAAGAATTAGAAAGTCATTAGCTAAGACAACACTAAATCTTACTTTAACATTAATGGAGTCAGTGTTTCAAGAATCACCTTTTTCCTCAGATTTTTTTTTGTGGGGGGGAAATGGGGGAGAACTGATAACCTTTTAAAGAGTTGTATGACTGCACATGAAAACCACAAGTTCCTTTTTAGAAAATCAACACTTCTCTAGAAAGTTGCTACTGTACAAACACATGTCCAAAGTTCCCTATGGCAGGCAAAACATGGTACATATTCCACTTATTTTCAGTTACGCTAAAGCAGTTTGTAAAGAAAATGTATGTCCCTAGATACTGGGATAATAAAAATGATAGATTCCTTTTGAAATACATGGAACCAAAGAGAAGCTGTTTTAAAATTTTGCATATGCTTTTATTTAACTGATCTTTTCTCAACTAAGTTCTTAAAATAGAGAGTAGAGGAACAGCAACTCATTGTACAGACTAAGGTTTTGAAGAGGGGATATGGTGATTTAATGAGAATTCTCTGCTTTTAAAAAAGCTGTTATAAATCTCCTACACTAATTTCTGGACTCCTATGAAAATGAGCATAGTAAGTGAAGAAGCAGAAGTTTATTTTACAAGACAGCAGTAAAGCTGCTCCTTGAAAATTGCAACTGCTCCCTTTTCTTACTTACAGTTCAGTGGAGTTCCTGGGAATGTCCTGAGGAATCTGGGTCACTTGGCTCTCCTGGCAGATGAATATCCTGTCAGAGCACTGACAGAGCTGATGCTGACATCCCAAGCAATCACCCATGAAAACCACCAAGCAGATTAAAAAAAGAGACATGTTTTTCTTTACATCTGTGCTTTCCTCCCTCATTTAAAAGGAAGGCTCCATAACCTTCTACTGTATGACTAGGAGTAACTCCCCTAATTTAAGATCCGCCTTAAAAGCTGAATGAATCATGTGATTCTTAGGGGGCTGACTTCTTTTTAAGTTTCAGTTCATGGCCTGTCCTCCATAAGCATTTTAGGGAAGGTGTGGAGAGAGAAGCTGTATGCTATCAGGAATGTATCTGATAAAATGTTATATTTAAAATGGCATGGGTGAAGCCACAGAACCTTAATAATCTAATTGAAGTGTTTGAAATCTTTTCACATATCTATACTGCAAAAAGTTCTCTTTCTACTGCTGTGTTTGCATATACAATATTAAACAATAACTACTAAGGACCCAGAACTTTTACCTGTTATTGCTGGATCCCTCTCTCATTACAAATGCTGCAGTGTTTATACTTGTATGCTAGCTTTCACAGTCAAGAACTTGAATTCTTTGTTAGTACTTTGCAACTTCCCGTGATAAGGACACAAGAATTCTACAGTGGATTTTATTGGATAGGGTCTTGACTTAAAAAAAGACCCTAACCCAAACCAAAATACGCACTTTGAATTACAATTTCACACACCATTTGAGCACATGTTGGCTTATATCTTTGGAGAAACCGTGATAGGAGAGCATGAAGGGGCAATAAATGGTCCCTGTTGAGCAAGGATTTGATTTAATCTTCACTTCCCTGGGGGCAGATGTCTGGGAGACAGAGAAGGAAGTGTCTTCAGGAAGGCAAGACTTCATAAAGCTAAGTCACAGGCCTCTGTTTTGGGGAGTTAATTCATTTACTTTACACTTACATTAAATTTTTTTTCCTTACTGTTATAAAATTAGAATTCTTGAGGAACAGACCTTGCAAACTCTAGCTGTTTCCACTCACTGAATGGTTCTATGAACTTACACCTGCTCATGTCTACAAGAAATAGGAAAGTAGACTTCTCCCTCGTTTTCTAATTGAAATATTGGAATTAAAATTAAAAGGCTAAACCCTTGGGCTACGTCTACACTGCAGGCTTTTTGCGCAGTGTCTTGCAGAGTGTCTACACCGCACACGTGTTCTTTCACAAGTAAATTTACAGTAAAGCATCAGAAAAGAGTGCTGTTTGCGCGAGAGTTATTCCTCTCCCCACGGGGAATAAGCCCTCTTGCGCAAGAGCTCTTGCACAAGAAGGCAGTGCAGACAGGCAACCGGGGTTTCTTCTGCAAGAAACCCCTATGGCTAAAATGGCCATCAGAGCTTTCTTGCACAAGAGAGCATCCACACCACCATGGATGCTCTTGCACAAAAGCACATCTCTTGTGCAAAAGCACACGGCAGTGTGGACATGCTCTTGAGCAAGATCTTTTGTGCAAGAACTCTTGTGCAAAACAGTTCTTGCGCAAGAAACCTGCAGTGTAGATGTAGCCTTGGTCTCTTCTTCTGTCCTCATTCAAACTGCCAGTGATTTCAATGGCAAATTCCACATTACCTCATTGAACCTGGCTTGACTAAAGACTTTGGGATTTGAACAACATTTAAAAGGACTAACTAAGATGAATAGGGCATTTCTGTGTTGAATCTCTAGTTCTTGAAGTTTTTCAACTGAAATTGCTATTGAAAGTACCAGGATATGGTGGAATTATGTGGGGCAGAAGAACATTTAGTCAAAGAGAAATGTCTTAATCTTTTATGTTGAAACTTACCCTGTGCTGTCTGGGTCCGGCATGGGGGAGGAGGGCTAGGAGCTTGGCAGAAGGGCATGGCCCTGGCATGGCCCAGGAGTGATGGCCTGGAGCTTGGAGAGGGAGGCCAGACTGGGAACAGGGGCTAGACCAGGACTGGAGGTTGGGACCGTGCAGGTCTCTCCCAGGCCAGTGCCCCCTGGGCCTGGAGGGGCATGGGGTAGGGTCTGTCTGTCTGTCTGTCTGTCTGTCCATGCAGGCCTCCCCTGTTGCTATTCCTCAGGGCACAGGGGTGAGGGGTCCATGCAGGCCTCCCCTACTGGCATTCCCTGGGCAAGGCCGTGCAGATGTTCTCCACTGATGCTCCCTAGGCCCCACCTGGGGGAACGGGAAAGGACTGCCAGGCCTCCCCTGCACCAGTGCTCCCTTGGTGGGGGGGAAGGCGGGGCCATGCAGGCCTCCCCCACATTGGCAGTCTCTGGGCCCGGGCTGAGGAAAAGGGGAGGGGGAGGGACTGCACTAGCTAGGCTGTAGCAGCCACGCTGGATGGCCTGGCAATGCAGGTGGTGGGGAGGGGTGCCAGTAGGCCCTGTGTAGGGTGGCGGGGCAAAGAGTGGGTTGGAGGGGTTTTAGCCAGGGAGTTTTAACCAGGAAAGCCACTTACCAAGTGACAGACAAGATGATGGAGTCCCATCCCAAGCTGGCCACTCTCTTAGTGGTGCCTCCATGGTCACTCAGCAGGATAGCTGTCTCCTGTGCTCACTGCCCCTGGTGGTGAGTATGAGGATCTCATCCTTCCTCTCTTTTTTTCCCCCCTCCTCCCTTTCCATGTTATGTAAAATGATCAGATTCCAGGCACATCCTGTTTTCCTGGCACAACCAAACCTTGACTTTGCTTTTAAGTTAGAATAAGAGGAAGCTGCATGCCTAATTTGGTAGTCCTAGATCTTATAGCTTAGGAGGAATTCTTGAACAAATGGGTTTGCAGACAGACACAAAGCTCTAAAAGCTCTCTCTCTAGATTTATCTGTATCAATATTCACTACATGAACATGTCTATTAAACAGTACCCAGGCAGCATAACAGTACAGATCTCAATTTGATACATTTTGGGTCCATAAATCCAGCTACCTCTATTGTTTGGTTATGGTAGAAGCCATATAAAAATTTAAACCATCATCATGGGACACAGAACCTTGTTTTACCAGTATTGACAACTCCAACAATTTAAAAATGAGTCATCATGCCCCCCAAAATAATTAGGTTTTTTTTAAAGGTGGATTCTTCAGGTTAACCTTCAAGGATTGATAGACTCAAGCTTTTCTTTGCAACAAATGAAAGGAGAAATAAAAGCTGAGATTCTCATGAAATAGTATGAGTCTAGGAGCCAGGGCTTTAAGCAAAAACACCAGCTCCTGGTTGAATTATGAATCAGTGACTGGCTCTAACAATCGTTTAAGAATGAAAGGAGTTTCTTAAGCCCATTGGAGTTGATGCAAGATATTCAATCTTTCCTCTTAAGGGACAGACTCTATTCTCCTATGCTGCTTTGAAGTGGGAGTTGCTCCGTTAACTTCAGCCAAGTTATTCTCTAATTACAACAGTGAAGGCCATTGACTACATTAGTTTACAACAGCTGAAGGTCTGGCTCTAAAATACTAGTACAACAACATGAAAAAATATAATCACTGACAGAATTCCAGCATCAATTAGATTCATTAGCCATTGCCTTAGAATAGTAATCTGTGGTCAAGCCACTGTGTCCAAGAAAAGAGTCCTGCTTTTTCTCAAACCTTAAACTAAATAAGGGTACGTCTGCACTTGCTCCCTAGTTCAAACTAGGGATGCAAATGTAGGCAACCAAAATTGCTAATGAAGTGGGGATTTAAATGATCCCACCGGTGCGTTACTCCTCTCAGCAGCTGTTTCGAAAGTGAAAGTGCGCGCCGGGATGCGTTAGTTCAAACCAAACCCCTTAATGCATCCCGGCGCGCACTTTCCCTTTCGAAACAGCTGTTGAGCAGAGTAACGCACTGGCGGGATCATGCTAATGAAGCGCGGGATATTTAAATCCCCGCTTCATTAGCAATTTTGGTCGCCTACATTTGCATCCCTAGTTCGAACTAGGGAGCAAGTGTAGACGTACCCTACGGCTGCGTCTAGACTGCAAGCCTCTTTCGAAAGAGGCTTTTTCAAAAGATACTTTGGAAAAAGCCTCTTTTGAAAAAAGAGCATCTAGATTGCAACCAGTACTTTCGAAAAAGCAAGCCACTTTTTCAAAAGAGAGCACCCAGGCAGTCTGGATGCTCTCTTTCTAAAAAGCACAGTTTGCATTCAAGAACGCCTTTTTTCAAAAGAGCACTTTTGAAAAAAGGCGTTCTTCCTCGTGAAATGAGGAGTACCGCCGTCGAAAGAAAAGCCGCATTCTTTCGATTTAATTTCAAAATAACGCAGCTATAGTCTAGTCGCAGGTGACATTTTTTCGAAAAAAGGCTACTTTTTTAAAAAAAACCTTGCAGTCTAGACACAGCCTAAGAGAATAAAGCTGTTTTCAGATCTTCTAAATATCTTAACTGATCATCATGGCTAGAGATAAAGCTATCCTCCACCGCAGAATCACCATGTTATTGTTTTCAATACTCTTCCAATGTTTTGGCTTGATGTAATGCAAATGCTCAGAAGCAAATTAGTTATTTAAGGCACTTAGAATTTTGAACATTTTGTTTCTTTTAAAAGATACACTAAAGTGTGTTTTCATAAATTGTAGGACTCCTTGAATAGAAGACTGATTCACCAGCCAGCACAAACCCTCATGTCAGTGTATGGTACAGCAGAATTCTCTTCCCTGCTGCTCCTGCTTCTCAGCCACTACAAACTTGTTACTTGGCCCAGCTACATCTATTGTTTGGTCACTTTCAGTTGCATCTTTTGTGGACGAACAGAATTCCATAAACAACAGTCCAGTGACTTTATGCCAGGTCTTCAGTATGATTCTCTGCTGAGTTGTCTTACACCTCTTACCTCAGGGGAGGTGTCTTGGCTCTAGTCGACACTAGAGAGTTATTTTGAAATAACCACCCTTATTTCAAAATAATAAGTGGAAGTCAGTGGGGATTAGGGACCCATCTGTCTTGTGTATCTTTGAAATAACAGGCTGGTTATTTTGAAATCTGTACTCCTGATTTCCTTGGGGATAAACACTTATTTCGAAACAGTGTTAATGTGGGTGCTCCATTGCTGCTATTTTGAAATAACTACTCCCCAGAGTAATTTGAAGTAATTACTCCGCAGTGCTTCCTGGGGCTTTAAGTTGAGGTAGAATGTCCACAATACTGGATCCTGCCTCGGATTAATTTCAAGGCACCTCCATAGTTTCCATTTTGTTATTTTGGGAATTATTATTTTGAATTTAGTTATTTCAAAATAATTTCATAGTTTAGATATGCCTTTGGTCCTCCTTCTACACTAGAGACCTTGTAGGAAGCTGAGCTGCTTAACAATGCAAGGCAGTAGCTATGTCAGCGGGAGAAACTTATCTGCTTTTTACATGGAGGATTGAGGTTGGTATAACTACATCACTGGGGGGGGGAGGGGTATGGATTTGTTTGTAATTTACCAAAGTAAGTTTACAGTGTAGACCTAGCCTATGTCTTTTTCTGAAGTATCAAATTATCTTTAAAGACATGTTCTAGCTTGGCCTTTTTCATGCATGTTGAAAATTCATATTTTTAAATACATTTAAGTGATCAGACATTATTCCCTTGCACCTCAGTATTGTAGATACAAATAAAACAACCCCTCCTCCCACAGATATTCGATTGATTAATAAAAGTACTGGTTTCACACCTAGTAAATGTAGTCACAGCTTTTGGTCAAACAGCAAAAATATTAAATTATACACTAGAGGGAGCCCTTTCACTCCCAGGAACAGAAACATTGAAACCAGGAAAGGAAAAATAACAGATTAAAAAACCAAACCAAACACACACACAGCACCCTGTATTGAGTTGCACAGACATGTCCAATATTAGAGATCAAATTTCCTTCGCTGTGATTGTCTAACTTTTGATTACATAATTGTCTATGACAAGCCTGTCTATTAAACAGAAGTTTTGCAGTTGATGGAATAATGAACAGAATCTATAGGAACACACCGACTAAGGCATTAAATGTATCTTGCCAAACCCTACATTTTTTGGCCTCTCCTCACTCTTCCCCTTCCAGATTCTTTAAGCTTAATCACCCACTGATAGCTCTGCTCTCACTATTTATATCGGCTAGGGAAAGATTATTTTAGGCTGTGTCTCTCTTCAAATATTTTTCCCTGACTGACTTTCACTCTGCCAGAGGAGAGCCTGCTCTTAAGTTAGGATTTCAGAGGATTTTCCAACTCTGCTTAGTGGATTTCCCTAATATTATTCTCAGAAGTGGGATTCAGGACTTATGTAGGTAAAATACACCAGGGCTGAGGGAGACTGAATGTATATGTTCAGTGCAGAACCAAAGGACAGGAATACTACCCTTCCGGTGTTAGCCCAACAATCCTATAGCTGACACCCAGGTTTTAAGTCTTTGTCTACACTACAGAATTTACTGCAAAAGCCTATGCAAATGAAGCGTGGATTAGCATTTTCCTGCTCTTCATTTGCATACTCTCTTTCGGTCCGTTTTTGCGCTAGGGGTTTTTGCACAAAAACAGGTAGTGTGGCTGTGGCCATTTTGCGCAAAAAAACCCTTTTTCCACAAGATCCTTATGCCTCTCCCAGACAGGCATAAGAATCTTGCAGAAAAAGATTTTTTTTTTTAATGCAAAATGGCCACGGCCACACTGCCTGTTTTTGCGCAAAAACAGACCAAAAGAGTATGCAAATGAAGAGTGGGAAAATGCTAATCTGTGCTTCATTTGCATAGGCTCTTACAGCAAAAGTCATAATGTAGTTGTAGTCTTGGCTGGAAAAACAGCTACAACCCCTCTTTCCATGTCTACCAGATGTTTCCATGTAAACTCTTTTTCATTTACTTGCCCTCAACAATTTTTGGGGGGGACCCCACAGACTCACACTGAAGAGCGGAGGCATTTCCAGAACCTTATCAAAGGATTTAAATTCCCTGGGTAGCCTTTCAAGGTTTTTTCCCAGGATGTGGTGATTTGGCCTGATGTGAGGACAACTGTAGGACTGGGCCATAAAGATGTAAAACAATAAGCAAAAGAGGAGATTTTTAGAGTCTTACAGCATCCAGTTCCCACTGGAAGTCAATGGGGATTAGGAACTTATCTGCCACATGTGCCTTCAGAAATTTCCCTTGCAACATTTAGAATGCCAACTAAGACCATACCTGTTCTTAAAAGTTTGCATTCTCAGGTTTTTTTTTTTTTTTTTTTTTTTTTTTTTTTTTTTTTAAGAATAGGTTTATAATATTTGACTCTGCTAGTAACACTAGTCAGGAACAATCTTTTAGCACACACATTGATTTTCATCATAATAAGAATAACATTTCCCTGACAATCTCACACACTCCTTATACTCCTGAAGTTCACATGCCTAATAGTCAGGAACCTTTACAGCGTAATAACCACTTTAAAACTCTTATTTATTGAAATGTAAGAGATCTTAGATGCACTAAAGAATTTTTTATGAAATAAAATAAACAGTCTAATAAAATCTTCAAAATATGTTGCATCTTCTGCTACACAGAGATACAAGACTGAAAAAGCACAAATACATTCTGTCAAGCACTGAACTACATCAGAGAAAACTTGACTTATACCACTGGCTATTAACAACATATAACTTGGCCAGTGAAACTGAAGTCCACTGAATTCCTCTCTATTTGGAAGAATGTCAAGCATTAGGTATATCAGATGCATCAATACAGATATTTTAACAGCAAGCCATGTGTCCCTTAAACTTTCTACTACTTACATCTTTACTTTGAAGATACCCTGCAAAGACTAAAACATTTCTCACCTCTTTTCTTGACCTCAAACGGCTTAGGAGAAAACAGCTCTGCATGAGAAAAGTAAGAGCTCTACACTGACTGATACATGAAAGACACTGAATAGCCTTCTGGGAAATGCATTTGATCCTGACACTTAATGAAATGGAGAGTTAAAAATGACAAATTAACATTTGTTAAACTCTCCAAAGAAGATGCAAATGAGTCACTAATTCCAGAAACAAATTAAAGGAAAGAGGCGGAGGGAATGAAAGCAACATGCAATTAGCTCAGGTAATATTGATAGAAGATGGTTAAAATGACCCAATTGCTTTGTAAAGTATTACAGAGTGTTGCACGCTTTTTACCATCATGATAGATGAGTTAAATAAACCACATAAATGCTAACCAGGGCTCTAACTGCCACTACCTATTTTGCAACATAATGGAAAGAGAAACTGAAGGTCTACTCTTCCTTTTAATGCAGTGTTTCTCAACCAGGCTGTCTGAGTGAAGGTTTCAAGGGGTTTGCCAAGCAGGGCCAGCATTAGACTTGCTCGGTCTCAGGGCAGAAAGTCAACACCCCACTGCATGGGGCTGAAGCCCAGGATCTGAAGCCCTGCCACCCACAGCCAAAGCCCTGTAGCTTCATGTGGGCCCCTCTGGCGTGGGGCCCCAGGCAATTGCCCTGCTTGCTACCCCTAATGCTGACCCTGGCTTTTATATGTCAAAATCAGTTATTGTAGTACAGGTGGGCTGTGGAGTTTTTATACATGTTAAAGGGGCACAGAAAAGAGTGGCAGAGAACCCCTGTTTGAAGCATCCACAAAAAAGCAGCTGATGCTAATTTTGCTCTGGAGGTTTCTGCTGTGAAAAAGAATTTTAAGAAAAGAATATAATTAAGTTTCCAAGAAGTAGTAATAGGATCTAAATAGCTTATCTCTAAGGTATCCATCCCAAAAGGATATTACTGCTGTCCTACTATTTAGAGCCAGATTTGGGTTCCTGCTTCTCATGCTGGACAATGCTTTATTTCATGAGTAGTTCTACAGAAGTCAGTGGGATTACTTGTGAAACATGAGGCTATCAAACATGAATAAAAGTATCAGAATGTGGAACACGCTTCTAGACTACAATCGTGCAAGGACATGTTTAGCTTTGCTTTCACTGCTCACTTACTTGAAGTTAAACATTTTTAAGTCTTTTCAGGATTGGAGTTATAGGGAGATGACTTTTCCAAGTGGCTTTAATAAATTTGAATTCCTGTAATATTTCATGCACCTTTGAGAATTCAACTGTACTATTCTTCTCTGATGATGGATTGTCAGGAAAGGGAAGCTAATCTGGTGGTAACATGCTCCCTTTTGAGAATGAAGATATGGCTTCTCTGTCTTTCCCTTTGCCCAGCATTTCTGTGTCCCCCTCTAACAGTGGGGGTGAAGTGTGGTCCTTCCATCAGTTCCAGGACAAAGAGGGAAGTCCTAGTAAAACTCTGCAAATAGAGAAAAAGAAGCTTCACAGGCTGGGTTTGTCTAGATGACATATGTTTGTCAGAAAAAGCTACATAAAATGTGCTCTGCATTTTGCGTAGCTTTTTCCAATACTTTTGTCAGAAGAGGCTTTTCCGACATTCAGCCCATGTAGACTGGGCCAAATATAAAACAAAACAAAACAAAACCCTCTTTCGAAAGCCCCCTTCTTCCAAAAGAGCGTGATGGCTCTTCCATAAAAAAAGCGTGTTCACTGGACACGGAGTTTTTCAGGATACCTCTGGTATCCCAAACCGCCCCCTCCTCACAGTCTAGCCGTACCCTCTCAACACTTTCAATAGCCTTCACTACTGTAGCATTAATCATTTTTCATATTTTACTCTTTTTTCCTCATAACATCCTTGTTATGGTAGCAGAATTTTTTTTATCCCTTCCTCCCCAATGTTATAAATTCTGAGGGACTGAGTTAACCGAGGTCAACAAGGATGTCTGAGTCAGAAAAGGGATTGAAGCCAGTTCTTCTCAGACTCATGTGGACTGCTCTTCCTCTCCCTTTAAGATTTCATTAATCCTAAAATTTATACAGTACTTGTTATTCAAAAGGATCTCAATAAACTGTACAAACCAGACATAAAAGGGATCTTTTAATCTAGCAAAGAAATATAATTACTTTAATTGAAATTTGGTCAGGGCACCAAAATACCATGACTTCTACAAAATGGATCATAGGATTGAAAGAAACATCAGGTGATCAGGATTTAAGGTTTATATCTGCTCCCTTTAGCTTTTTCTGGGCCCTAGGTCAATGCTGGAGCCAGAGGACAATGCTGAAGCTATGTATTTGAAGTGACTGAAAGCTATTGAACATTTTGAATATAAAAGCAAACAAAATAAAAAAAAAGAACAATCCCAAAAACACTCCCCCAGCATATTTCATCTTTCTGTGCCCCTAATGGAATTTTCTTTATCCTTTGACTTACAGGCTATGGTTTGGTACGACACAATTTATCAAATAATGACATATCCTATTGTGTTATGTCTCGCTTTGAAGAAAAATAAAAATGCCTTTTGGATCAAGCTGACAATAACAATTCAAGCAGCAACAAGCCAAACCCAAAAGTGTATGTGGATGGATGCAAACTATTTTTACAAAGCTGGATCATTTTTTCTTGCCCTTTGTGACGCACACAGGACAAAGGAGAATAAGTGCTATGAAGAGATTTAAAAATCTCTAACAATATAGGAAGTGAAATTCCAACTTGAAAATATTTGGTGGTTCAGTTAAGGCTCAACAGACTGGAGAGATTCAGTGCTGTGCCTGTTGGAAAGAGAGCCTAGAGTACATAGGCTGGGGGAGGATTTAAATAATCTTTGCCCCCTTTCAAACCATGGCTGCTCTGTGGGTTGGAGAGGCCCCTTTCAAAGTTATAGCAGCTTCCACCTTGGGCTACTACAGTATACAACACAAAGCTAACTGGATTTTCTTTGTCCTTAGGATTGCTATTCAGCCTTGCCCTGACACACCCTTTTCACCCCCTTCTCCTGGGATCGTAATAAGGTTCTCAGGATAAGCCTGCAGTTCCTATGTCAGGTGATCTTTTTCCAGACAGATGTGGGATTTTTAGGTCCACTTAACACTACTCTAACTGTTACACAGTATAATGTGGTGTAAGGATGTTAAATAGTGAGTAATTTACTAGTCGAGTAGTTGATCAATTTTCCATTGACTACTCAACTAGTCGATAAGCACTTCAGCATTCCTCCTTTGAAATGTACAAGAGCCCCACTGGGTCTCTTGTACATTTCAAAGGGGGAATGTGGAAATCCAAGTGCAGCCCGGGGCCAGCAGGAAGTCCTGTTGACTCTGGGCTGCACGCAGCATGTCAGCGGGGGCTCTTGTGCATTTCAAAGCAGAAGCACCCTCATGGAGCCATGGACCAATGGGGGATTCACAGTTCCCCACTGACAAAGCTCCATGCAGCGTTGCTGATTTGAAATGCCACGCGGAGCCCAGGTCAGCTGGGGACTCCCCAGATGATCCCAGGTTCCATGGAAATGGAGCCTATGATCAGCCGGGAAGTCCCCAGCTGACCCTGGGCTCCACGTGGTGCTGCCACTTTGAAACACTGTGGCAGGATTTCAAAGCGGCAGCACTGCATAGCTGAGCCCAGGATCAGCTGTGTGGTGCTGCCCCTTTGAAATGCCATGGCAGAGTTTCAAAGGGGCAGCACTGCATGGAGCCCAGGGTGGTGCTCCTTTGAAACCCTGAGGCAGCGCTGCATAGCTGAACCCGGGATCAGCTGTGCGGTGCTGCTGCTTTGAAGTACTTCCCCTCCCCCCTTTTCTGCTTTTATCAGAGACAGCAAAGAGGAGGGGAATCGACTTGTTGACTGGACTATCCGATAAGCTTTTGCTTATCAGATAGTCGACTAGTCTTTAACATCCTTAATGTGGTGTAAATCCATTATTCTCTGAAATTTATCAAACTTTTCCAAGAATATGAAGAGAAATTACCTCCAATGCTCCCCATAACCCTCTTGATGTCTTAGCATATGTTCTTAAGCAGTCTTGAGCCTAATGGTCAAATCTACACAGGCCAGCTCCTCAACTGGTATTAACCATCATAGCACCATTTCAGGATCTAGACCAATTTATAGCAGTTGCAGATCTGGTCCTCTGAGTCTATATTCCATTACAAAAATAAGCAAACCTACCAGAAACTCAATTAAGGGAACCAAATACTCAGAGGGTACAAACTGAAATAAGTCTATTGGCTGAAGTAGTTTTGTCAGCTTTCCTGCACTTTCCTAGTGGGGGTATAGTGCTAGTGATATCTGGATCCAGGTACTAATGGTGAGTAATGTTTAAAGCGATCCAAAAGTCAAAGAGCCAATAAAAGAGTAAATGTAGTTGAGTTCATGTATCCTATATTGGGCCACCTTATATAAGTCATTTTTATAAGGAACTTTGCATTGCCTTCCCTTAAAGACTAATTGCATGGCATAGCCCATTATCTGGTCCAATGTCTTATCAAGACTATATTGGTACTCATTTTGTCTAGTAACACCTGGTATGGAGAAGAAGAGGAAAAGCAATTCTTACCTTGCTTCTAAGTAATAAGCAATGATGCAAGAAGTAGCTGTAGTTAAGTATCTATTCACTATAATTAAATTCAACAACCTTCTAGGAATGATTTTACTGAAATGATTTCACTGTGATGCAGAACTGGAAAAAAACAAAGTATTGTATTTTTTTAAATGAGGAAGCTGGTGAAAAAAAATCTATGGACAAAATGTTTAAAAAATTAGAATCTTCAGCATCAGCTTAGGGCCAGGGGAGCAGACAAACTCTCTGGGCCCCAAGGCAAAGTGTATGTTGGAGGAGGCGTAGCTGTGGGCTCCTGAAAGGGCAGATCTTGGGCAGGAGGGGCAGATCTGGGGGCAGCCAGCCTTCACGGCTATCTGGACCACACCTCTGAAGTCTCTAGAACACGCAGCACAGGGCACCGGTGGCAATTTGAAAGGCTCAGGGCTCTGGCCACTGCAGCTGCCACAGTAACCACATCAGTGGCTGGCAGCCTCCACCCCTTTTCAATTGCCAAGCCATGGGGCAGTTAACTTCTTATTTCCCCCATTTATCAGGCCTGCTTAGGGCAAGTATACACTTAAAATGCATGGGTGCAGGTGTGGCACTTAAGTGATGGTGCTGATGGGAGAGCTTCTCCCATGGGCGTTGTTAATCCACCTCCACGAGAGGGAGAAGCTCTCCCAGTGACATAGTCCCATCAAGATTGGGAGTTAGGTTGGTATACATGTCTCCTCAGGAGTGTGGATTTTTCACACCTCTGAGCAGTGTAGTTTTACTGATATAAGTCTGTAGTATAGGCTTTCCCTTTCGCATGTGATATTAGAATTGTAGCAGCTATGCCTGTCCCTAAAAAAAAAAAAAAAAAATCCTCATGACAACACAGTCTGCAGCTCAATTATATAGGAAGCTATAAGCATTTTATTAGTCCAAAGAGATAGCCTTCAATAATTGGAAATCTAGCCCACATAAGCCAAATGGAATAGAATACTCAGTCAAATCCTGAACTGGCATAGTGCCTTTGATGTCAATCAGTTCTTGGCCAGAAAGGATCAGAGAAAGTTTTTAGGGCTGATCTTGGAAATTTATTAGACATTTATTTATCAGCCTTTGGATGGAGCATTCTTCAGTGCCTGGAGGAGGTAAGAGCTAAATTAATTCCCACTACTGTAAATAATTTCAGTTCCTTTCCCTCAGTTCTCTTTGTTTTCTGCATGAAGTTTTAATTGGAAATGGGCTGGCTTCTGACACCAGCACCAGACAGCTATATTCACTGTACTTAATGACTCAGATTCTAGAGTCCTATGATTAGATTAGAATCTCTGCTTTCATTTAATGTGTATGCGTGCGCGCATATATACACACACATGCATGCAAAGAACTCTGTGCTGAGGAATGTCAAAGCAGAAAACGGTTTCTCCAGCCCTTCCCCTGCAGCAGTAGTTTGCCTGCTGCTGTGGTCCTAATCCAAGGTAGAACAGAAGCACTAAAATGATTTGTTCTTTGTTGCCCAACAGATGAGCTCACTCAGCTGTCAGATACTTCCCAGAACTATGAAAGGGGAGGGACACACGCCTGTCTGATAGCAGAGATCACCAAACACTAAGCAGAGCCATCAGGGAAGGCATTGTGGGATACTGGCCAAACTCAGTACTTTTGACAAAACAAACAGCAGAATCTACACTGGCTCCTTGTTGACAATAAAGGGAGGGGGAAATGACAAAAGTCTCTTGCAGCGGTGAACTTTTTTGTTGCCAAAAATGTGTGGTTTTCCTGACAAAATCATATTTTAGTGTGCAGGACTATGTAGCACTTTAAAGACTAACAAGATGGTTTATTAGATGATGAGCTTTCGTGGGCCAGACCCACTTCCTCAGATCAAATAGTGGAAGAAAATAGTCAACCATATATACCAAAGGATACAATTAAAAAAATGAACACGTATGAAAAGGATAAATCACATTTCAGAACAGAAGGGGGATACGGGGGGGGGGGGGAAGGTAAATGTCTGTGAGCTAATGGTATTAGAGGTGGGAAAAGGTAAATGTCTGTGAGCTAATGGTATTAGAGCTGATAATTGGGAAAGCTATCTTTGTAATGGGTAAGATAGTTAGCGTCTTTGTTGAGACCGACGCGTAGAGTGTTGAATTTTAGCATGAATGACAGTTCAGAGGATTCCCTTTCAAGTGCAGATTTAAAAGGCTTCTGCAGCAGGATGCAGGTGATTAAGTCGTTGAGACAGTGTCCTTTCTGGTTGAAATGGCAAGAAACTGTTTTTTTCTTTGTGATCCTGTCTAATATCTGTTTTGTGGGCATTGATCCTTTGGCGAAGTGTCTGAGACGTTTGTCCAATGTAGAAAGTAGACGGACACTTTCGGCACACGATAGCATAAATTATATTTCTGGATGCGCAGGAATATGTATTCTTGATCTTATAACTCACTTGGTTAGGTCCAATAATGGTATCAGCAGAGTGAATATGTGAACAAAGCTGGCAACGGGGTTTGTTGCAAGGGAAGGTACCAGGGTTGGTATTAGTGTGGTATGTCCTGTGGTTGTTGGTAAGAATCATCTTGAGGTTGCGTGGTTGTCTATAGGAGACTATGGGTCTGTCTCCCAGAGCCTGTTGGAGTTTAGTATCCTGTTCCAGTATAGGCTGTAGTTTATTGATAATGTGTTGGACAGGTTTAAGTTGGGGGCTGTAGGTGATGACAAGTGGTGTTCTATTGTTGGTTTTCTTGGGTCTGTCTTGAAGTACATGGTTTCTAGGTATTCGTCTGGCTCTTTCAATTTGCTTTTTTATTTCTCCGGGTGGGTAGTTGAGGTTTATAAATATTTGGTAGAGATCCTGAAGTTTCTGGTCTCTGTCAGTGGGATTAGAGCAGATGCGGTTGTATTGAAGGGCTTGGCTATAGATGATGGAGCGTATGGTGTGTGCTGGATGGGAGCTGGAAGCATGTAGGTAACTGTATGAGTCAGTGGGTTTTCTGTAGAGGATGGTGTCTAATTTTCCATTGTTGACTTGTACTGTGGTGTCCAGGAAATGGATCTCTCGTGTAGTCCAGGCTGAGGTTGATGGTGGAGTGTGGGTTGTTGAAATCTCTGTGGAATGTCTCCAGTGTTTCTTGGCCATGCGTCCAGATCATAAAGATGTCATCGATGTAGCGTAAGTAGAGAAGTGGTAAAAGGCGATGGGAATTTCTTTATGGCTGACCTAGAACAACGTTTCCTCAACTCCCGTCCCAAGGCCTAAGTAGTGATTGTAGGAAGCCTGAAACAATAGCTCTAGGAGTGTGAATTGTCCTATTCATTGGCACTCTGAAATCTGATGCCACCTCAAATAGAGCAGGGCAATGGCATAAAGTGGGCAATGTGGGATGTGCCTACAGCCCTGTTTTGTCTCAATTTATCCATTCTGACACTGATGGATAGAGAATGATAAAAAATATCGCTCACGTTAACACTCAGGGCAGAGTTTTGTATTCTGGTTCAGACTGGATTCTCCAGAGGCCAAAACAATAAAGAATGGACTTTCGATTAAATAACTATTGTTTCATCCGACAGGATTTTGTTGTGAATCTAATTCTAAAGACTAATGACTTATAACCACAGGAAAAACTTAGTTTTGGGTTCTGAAGGGCTAAAACCTACCAGAGGCCTGATTGGAGTTGGGAGTGACCTCAAATAAGATTGCTAGATTGCATTCTTGTATTGTTTTCATGTAATTTCCTCTGTAGTTCTTTTACCTTAAGGGTGAGTGTGCTTGCTTAGGAGTTTTGTGGTAGTTTATTATGCAATACACTGGTCACAGTCATCAAAGACTAAGCAAAATTCAGGCACTGGTCTTTTCAACAGTCTGGCTTGCTGGAAATATGACAATGTAAGGCACAGAGCTGTGAAGCATTAATATTTTTCATCAGGAGGGAATGGAATGCTTGTCTCTGCCCAAGAAAGGTGATAGCTGAGGAGCCAGAAACCTAAAAAGTGGGTGGCCCTGGTGGACCATAGTGGGGGAATAAAGGAGCTGTTACTCTAAAACTGTGACAGTTTAATTTGATCTCTACCTTCTCTTTTTCCTTTATTTTAAAAGAGTGTGTTCGGTCAATCCATCCCTCCTCATATTGTCTTTGGAAAGTGCATATATGTGAAGAAATGAATTTACCTATTTTTTAGATAAAGTGAGCTGTAAAGAGGTTCCTTCACAATTGTGGGCCACATCCTCTGCTGGCCATCATTAGCGTCAAGCAATTGAGGCTGTGACCCACAATTTCACTACATCAATAAAGCAGTTACTCAAATTATTAAGGTAATTAAGTCTTTTCCTTTTCCTGTTCCAAACCACTCTCTTGGATAGTACCAATAATAGTGGGATGTTCCAATATGGAAACTTCTACAAGGGAAAAAATAGTTACTAATCTTTCATAACTGATGCTCTTTGTTGTGTGTTGCTCATGTCCATTCTGTGCTTGGTGTGTACACTCTGTGTGCAAAGTTGCCAGAGATTTTTCCCTCAGTGGTATCCATAGGACTGTCTGTAGTGGCCCTAGAATCACATGTGTATACACTGGTATAAGAGGTATCACAGGCTCTGACCCTTACAGTTCCTTCCTGCCAATAACTTTGACAAAGGAGTAGAGGGATAGGTCATGGAAAGGACATGAGCAGCACGTATTGATGAACAAGTTACAAAAGGTTAGTGACCATTTTTTCTTCTTTGAGTGCATGTTCATGTCTGTTATTGCATGAGAGTCATCTAGCAAGGATGTCCACAGGTGGGCTCAGAGCTTATGGAGATGTTGGTGGCATCATCATGGGCCTGCTGGGTGATGGCACAGTGGGACACGTAGGTATGAACTGATGACCATGTTGTGGCCCTGCAAATGTCTTGGATTGGTACTTGTTTGAGGAACACTACTGATGAAGCCTGAACTCTTGTGGAATGAGTGGTCAGGATGGATGGAGGTGGAACCTTTGTCTGCTTGTAGCAAGCCCAGATATAGGAGGTTATGCAGGAAGCGATGACACTGAAGTTCTCTGTAAGCTGTGTGGCCATGCAGCGGCACAGCTGCTTAGTTAGCACTGTGCAGGTGTTCAAGGCAACTGCCCAAAACAGGGAGGAGGGCTGTTCCACCCCCAACCAAGTCCAGCCTCCAGCCTGCTGTAGTTGGGGGAGGGATGACCTGAGCCTGGAGCTTCCCCTCCAGCCTGAATGTAACTGAAGCCCAGGTGGCCCAGCCCCAAATCCCATCTGCCACAGGCCAGTTGGCCCAGAATTCCTCTGCTGTGGCCAGAGCAGCCTGGCCCCAGAGCTCCCATGCTGTGACCCAGATGGCCTGGCCCCAGAGTCCTGCAGCCACAGCATGCCCCCAGACCACCAAGCTGTGGCCAAGCCCCTCCTCCCCCAGACCTCCTGCTGAAGCCAGAGTCTCCTGAGCAGTGCAGTCCGAGCAATGGAGCCCCCCTGCTGTGACTGGGCACCCTGCCCCCAGAACTCCCTTGCAGTAGCTACGACATCCTTGGCCTGACACACCTGCCATGAGCCAAGCAGCTTGCAGTCCCCCTGACACAGCTGGAATGACCTGGCCATATGGTCCCCCTGTCACAACCAGAGCAGCCCAGCCTTGGAGTCCCCCTGTTGCAGTCTTGCCCAGCACCCCCTACCCCAGCTGGAGAGTCCTAGGTGACCTGGATCTGGAGTGCTCCTGCTGTGACCTAGTGCCCCGGCTACAGCAACCAGCAAGGTACCAACACTACATCACACCATCCCTGAGTCCCTCAGCCCTATCCCTACCCTAGAAACTGCACCACCAGTTGGAGCCCGCACACTCCTGCACCCCAATTCTCTACCCTGGGCCTGAGCCCCATCCCACACTTGGAACCCATTGCCCCCCACCACATGAGTTTTGTTATGTACATCAACATGAGGGTGATGCATCACATATCCCCTCCATATTGTTGCACATGACAAAATTCTTTCCACTCAGGAGTCAGCAGTCTTAAGAGGTTTTCTAAAGAAAATAGGAAAAAATATGTTCTAATTGTTGTGGCATCACCTTTGGTTGGAAGGCCAGATGAGGGTGTAGCTGGACTTTGTCCTTAAAGAGCACCATATAAGAGTGTTCTGACATCAGGGCTTTGATCTCAGAGACTCTTCTGGCAGAGGTGATCACTGCCGGGAAGGCAATCTTCCAAAAAAGAAGCAGCAAGGGGCAAGATATCAGTGGGTTGAATGGAGGCTTTGTGAGCTCTGACAGGACTAGGTTCAAGTCCCATGGGGAAATCTGATGACAAACCTGAGGGTAAAATCTTTCCTGGCCCTTGAGAAACCTGACCATCATCTCATGGGAGAACACTGGTCTGCCCTGCACTGGAGGATAAAAGGCTGAGATGGCTGTCAAATGAAGCTTAAAGGTCTGGCTCTCTCAGGGTATGTCTATACTACCCTCCTCGTTCGAACTAGGAGGGTAATGTAGGCATACCGCACTTGCAAATGAAGCCCGGGATTTGAATTTCCCGGGCTTCATTTGCATAAGCGGGGCGCCGCCATTTTTAAAACCCCGCTCGTTCGAACCCCGTGCAGCGCGGCTACACGGGGCACAAACTAGGTAGTTCAAACTAGGCTTCCTAGTTCGAACTACCATTACTCCTCATTCCACGAGGAAGCCTAGTTCGAACTACCTAGTTCGTGCCCCGTGTAGCCGCGCTGCACGGGGTTCGAACGAGCGGGGTTTTAAAAATGGCGGCGCCCCGCTTATGCAAATGAAGCCCGGGAAATTCAAATCCCGGGCTTCATTTGCAAGTGCGGTATGCCTACATTACCCTCCTAGTTCGAACTAGGAGGGTAGTGTAGACATACCCTCATCTATTAAATTTTAGATGGAACAGATAATCCAAGATAGACTGTAGAGAAGACCAGGATGGAGAAAGATTCTATTTGGAGACCCACCAAGTGAAACGTCTGCATTTATACCAGGGCTACTTACTTGGTCAAAGGCTTTGTGCTACCTAGTATGCCATGAAGCATAGCCTGATCATTTAAGCTGTTTTATGGTGTACCATGTGCTATGGATAAGCACTGCAGAAAGATGATGCACAATGTATTCCACAATAGCTGGAAAAAGAGAAGCCATTGACTGAAAACACTAAGGACACCATCCGCTTCTGACATCTTCAGTGTCCATACTGGGGACAAAGGATCTCTTTTTCAGGGCACATAGTAAGAGGTCAAATATTGATGCATAACATGAATATTTATTTAAATAGTTTTTTTACTAGATGAGGTCTTGATCGGTAGACATGTAATAAGTGGAGTCTACTGAAAATCTACTTCATAAGATGCAAAGACAAAAGGAAAATGAGAATTGGATACTTAGTGTTAGTCTTCTGACTTTCAAAATGAATTCATCACTATAACTTGTGGTTTCTAACTCACATTTTTCTGTTTTGCAGTGGAAAATGCTGTTCTGCTGACATTTCAATGCTTACATAATTTATACTCTATTATTTGATAATGTATTGAAGCAGATTGTTGTCCATGACACAATCAAAGCTGCCTGCTAATTCAGTGCTTAACCTTCTCTGCATGGGCATGAAATAGAACAGGAGAGATGCAGGGCATGCTGTTTGTAATTCCAGAAATGGATTGTGCTTTCAGACAATTTTAAAATATAACATAAATGACTATTGGTTTTGAAAAAGTAACAAACAAAAATATGAAAGCAACACTTTCAGACAGGTGAAGACACTTCTTTTCTTACAGTTTCTTAGCTGAGAGGCACTTTAAAGCCTTCATTTTGAAAATCATGTTGGTGTTGAAGTCTTACTAAGTAATTGGACACATTGTCAAGTTGAAAAATTCACCCCTGGAACTTCAGTGTTGCCAGTGAAGAAGAGGAAAGGGAGTACTAGCTGACTGGAGGGTTTATGAGTCTCTGACTCACAATCATTCTCAGAGCAGCATGATGAGAAAAGCTGGATCCCTGTGCACACAGCTGTGCTACTCTAAAAAGGAGCAGTGTGTGCTCCCTCCCGTGGCATGTATTCAGGGAGTGCAGAAGGATTGACATACCTAAGAAGCCAGTTCAGTTCACTAACTGCTCCCTCTCACCATCATTCCCCCTCTCCCTCTGGCCATCTGCTTAGTCCACTCAAGAAATACCAAGTCTGAGTCCTGTTCATGTGCAGGACAGGGAGATGGCTAAGTCTTTCTAACTCACACCACTACCCAATGCTTGAGATGTGAAATCACCAAGGAAACAAATGTCTAAAAATTTTAGGAAAAACTGAGAACCCTTCTTAAAAACAAAACCTTTCAAAGAACAGATGCTTCTTGAAGGTATCACCATTATATCTGAACTAAGATGTTTCTTCTGTAATTAGTAATTATGATCTGTATGTATAGCATAAGCAATAGCTGGCATGCATAGAATTGTCACACTATATGACCCCAATTCTGCAAACAAACATACTCTTAACTTTAAGCATGAAAAAAGCCCCACTAACTTAAGCAAGTGCACAAATGGATTAACTATCTGCAGGACTGGTGACTACATTTGCATCTAAAAACAGAACAGGAATAACAAACATCTACATTACCTTGCTATCACAAATCCAGGGAAGGGATCTTGCAGGATTACATTATCTGCCTTTCCCAAGCTTCACTTGCACATTGCACTCACTACCAATCAGTTCCCTGAAAAAAACCAAGCATCATATTTCTGATTTTAATTTCGGTGCAGTGTTCAATCCGAAAAAAAATGGAATATTTTGTGTAAAGCAAGAAACAAATTAAATAGCTTGTTCAAGCTAAAGGGGTAATTAATTAGAAGTGCTGATTTGGGGTATAGCTTGGAAATGGCTACTTTCTGGAAGTTTTCATGCTCCCTTATGCAGTTATGTTTTGTCCCCCAAGTATTGCTTTTATGTTGCACAGAACAAGTTGTGAGCAATGAGAATGTTAACCTGAACTGATCAAGCATAACCTGAATAATTTAATTTCTGAAGAATAGCCTACTTTATTACAGACTCATCTTTAGAAACAGTTTTTCCTGATGTTAAAAACATCTTTTTTTTTAATGTTGCATTTACTTAAATAAAGAATAAGAATTCATTGCTTCCAAACTGGCCAAGTCCTAGCGAATCCCTTGCCTCCTCTTTTTTTTTTTTTTGCCTCAGTTTCTGATTTTAAAGAACATGAATTATTGAGTCAATTCCACATATTTTCAAAACATTTGTTAAATAAAACTGCATATAAAAATGCTTTTCTTTTCTTTTTGATTAGTCACAAATGAGTGGAAGACAATGAATCCTAGTGATTTTATTTTTGACAGTTTTAGAAGCACTTGGTGTATACTGTTGGACTTAAGAACATTTCAGCCATTTTTATATATTACAGTATTTTTATAGATTCAGTATTTTGTATATTACAATAAAACAATTATAGTTACAATCAAATACCATATTCTATAACATCACTAAACAGGAATAAAGTAAAAGATTGCATGTCACCTAAGAATTCTGCAGGCAATAAAAGAAGTTTTTTCTAACTTTACTGAGTGAAATGCAGAATATTTTTTTTTAAAGCAGCACTGAGAACACACAGTCACAGAAAGTCAAAAAAGGTCCAACAACAACATTAACTCAGACATCATTTCCATTCTAGCTGTACTATGGTATAGCCTTTTGGACATAAATAGTAACATCATATTCAGCATTCAACAGGAGAACAGAAAACTACTTCATATCTGCAATATAATCAAACTAACATAGTCAGAACCTTAACATTTGCCATTTTTATTTTTGAGTAGCCTTAATACTATATTTTTTTCATTTCCCCCTATTAAATTGTTTGGGTTTCTTAAGAGAGGCAGTTTTTATTTCTGCCACAGACCCTGGATAGTTTATTTACCTCTGAGCCTCAGTTCCCCATCTTTGCAGTGGGTTGATAGCACTTCCCTACCTCCCATGTCTGGTGTCGGTAAGGATTTATCTACACTATACAGATTTTATTGATATAGCTGTGTCACTAAAGCTATGGCTAGATTACAAGCTTCTTGCACAAGAAGCTTTTTGCGGAAGAGATTTTCTGCAAAAATGTCTTGCACAAGAGAGCGTCCACACTGCAAAAGCGCATCGAAAAAGCAATGTGCTTTGGTGCAAGAGAGTGTCCAGATTGCCTGGATGCTCTCTCGCAAGTAAGCAGTGATTGCTATGGACAAAATGGCCACCAGGGCACTTGTGCTTTTCCCTCTTCCCTCATTTTGTGCAAAAAACCCCTCTGTTCTTTCATTTTACGTGTGCAAAAAGGTGCTTGAGGCGTGGATGCTCTGCTAGCTTTTACACAAAAACAGCTGTTTTTGTGCAAAAACTCTGTAGTGTAGACCTAACCTAAAAGTTAGGTGGTAGAACCTGCTGACTCACAGCACTAACAGTTGTCTGAGTTAGTGACACCTGACTGGAACACTCAGGGATGGGTCCAATACATAGTTATTTGCAAGTGATCTCGTTATATTAGTATAACATAGTTTCAACTGTTTAATTTTCTTAAATTCACTATAGACTTCTTCCTAAATTAAGTTGCCAGTAGTCTTATCCTTTTGTTGTTTGACTAGTGCAATAGCGATGATACTGAACTATTTCTTCTTTATCAAATTAGAAGGAATACAGATATATGTCTACATGGGTGCTGTTTTTGGGGGAGGGAGGAGGGATGAGTTGCAAAACTCCTAGATTTAGGTCCTATTTCAGTTTAGATAAAAACTATCTATTCAATTTTGTGATCAGTTTTGACCCACTTCATTTCTTTTTCTCCAGTTTCTGTCTTTTACCTTTCCTGGTTTGCCCCTCTCTCTTCCTTCCTTTTCATACCCTTGGCCAAGTTAGAAGAAACTCAGATGGACCATTTCTAGATATGGAGCTAGAAATCCAAAGGAATGACACTTTTCAGGAGTCTTATCAAGAGATATTGACTTAAACTTTCTGCATTTCTGCTCATATAAATTGTGTTTCCTGGAACATCACAAGAGTCAATCATCCGCTAATTCTTTTTCTGTTTATCACCCATTTGACAATGCCGAAAGCACATATCTTCCGCCAGGAAAGCCACCTTAATGATCTGAGAGCAGAAAAATGGGGGGGGGGGGGGGGACAGGATGGAAGAAAAAGGAATGCTTAACAATTTCCCTTCTACAATTAAAGGGACTGTGTTATTTATATACTGTCCAGATGTGACACTGACAGCCAGAACAAAACCTGGGACCTCTGGAGCTTAGTGCATGAGCCTCTACCACTTGAACTAAAAGCCAGCTAAGGCTGTAGAGGAAACCAGTCTTTCTCTATGTAAGTGATCTAAGTGTCACAACATGGGACAGTACACCACACCCAGTAGGTGTGTGGGTTACATAGAGAAGCAGGGCATTGTACAACCAAACTAGCTGACTGGGACAAAATGGGAGATGATTTTTAATGTTGATAAATGCAAAGTAATGCATACTGGAAAACATAATCCTAACTATACGTACAAATGATGGGGACTAAATTAGCCATTACCACTTGAGAGAGAGCAAGCTTTAAGTCATTCTGGATAGTTCTCTGAAAACATCCACTCAATGTGCAGCAGCAGTCAAAAAAGCAAATAGAATGTTAAGAATCATTTAAAAAGGGATAGAGAATAAGACAGAGAATATCTTATTTCCTCAGCATAAAACCATGGTAAGTCCAGATTTGTGTACATATTTGGTTGCATCATCTCAAAAAAGATACCTTAGCATTGGAAAAAAATCAGGATTCATGTGGAGAAAGTGAATAAGGAAAAGCTATTTACTAGTTCCCATAACATAAGAACTAAGGGTCATGAAATGAAATGAATAGGTAGCAGGTTTAGCACAAAAGGAAGTGTTTCTTTATGAATCACATAGTCATCTTGTGGAACTCCTTGCAGAAGATGTTGTGAAGACCAGAACTTTAAGGGTATGTCTACACAGCAGCATTATTTCAGAATAAGTGTTGTTGTTGTTCAAAAATAAAAAAGAGTGCATCTATACTGCCAGTCTTTATTTCAAAATAATTTCAAGCTGGAGGACTTCTTACTCTGACTCCTGTAACCCTCATTTCATGAGGAGTAAGGGAAGTCAAAGGAAGAGTGTTCTTCCTTCAACTTCCTGCTGGGTAGATAGAGCCAAAATAAGATATTTTGACTTAAACTACCCAATTGACATATCTGAAGTTGCATAGCTTATTCTGACTTTAGCTCTGCTGTGTAGATGTACCCTGGCAGAGTTCAAAAAAGAACTAGATACATTCATGGAGATTAGGTCCATCAATGCTTATTAGCCAGGATGGGTAGGAATGGTTTCCTTAGCTTCTGTTTGTCAGAGGCTGGGAATTTGTGACAGGGGGAGTGATCACCTGTTCTGTTCATTTCCTCTGGGGTATCTGGTATTGGCCACTATCAGAAGATAGGATATTGGGCTAGATGGACCTTTGGTCTGAGCCAGTATGGCCATTCTTTTGTTCTTATAAACATTTATAAATAAACAAGAACATTCTTACATTGTATCAATTTTGCTTCCAAATGGAAACAACCTCGTAAGGGCCTCTATACTATCTAGCTGCTCAGGTCAAAGAGGCATCATTTTAGTACAAAAGCTTTAGAGGGGTAGCCAAGTTAGTCTGTAACAGGAAAAACTTAAAAAACAACAAATAGTCTAGTAGCACCTTAAAGACTAACAAAGCATGTAGATGGTATCATGAGCTTTCGTGGGCACAACCCACTTCTTCAGATGATTGGACTGAAGATGTGGGTTGTGCTCATGAAAGCTCATGATACCATCTACATGTTTTGTCAGTCTTTAAGGTGCTACTAGACCATTCTAGTACAGTCATCTCAATTATTTTTTTTCATCCTTCTATAAACTCAGACCTGTCAGGGATCTGGAGAGACAGTCCTGCCTTTGACCTAAAGAGGCTCAGTAATAAAGAACAGGTGAGTTAATTTCATGTCACTAGCTTTTGTGATTTCATTAAGTCTCAAAATGGTTTCCCACCAAAAACCCCACCTTCTGGAATCTTGTTATTACAGGGCAATCCAAGCTGGGTTTTTTTACTTAAGTTTAACACAATTTGCATGCATGACTCAGTGTGTTCATAAAGCAAGACTATATTGTGTAAAAACATTGCAGAATCCAATGCAAAGCAATGCTAAGATTCAAGATAGGAAAGAATTTTCATTCCAGTACTACCAGCCTATGTGTTTTGACTCATATGTGATTGCTTATTTGGGAGTTTTCCAAAATGTTGTGAAAGTGAAATTGGTTCATAAGAATGTTTGTTTGTGTAAAGGGAAAGTGTTGGTCACATACCTATTCGCACAGCAAAGCTCACAAACATTATATATATTTACACAAATATTTCCAATGGAAATATTTACATATATTTTGAGGTAGTTATTTGTAGGCATGGGAAGGAGAAGAAACAATATTGCATGTCTCAAAGTGACTGATTGTGCAGTGCAAATAGCACATGGCAAGTAGCACAACTGAAACAGAGAGTGGGGCTTAATGGTTTGTGTTCACGCCATATGCTGAACTATGCTCTCGTGAATGATTCCAACAGATATTATTGACACTTAACAATCTGGTTTCAGTTTAACTCACTTCAAGAAAATTGATTTAGGGCTAGCAAAAGGGCACAAACATAGGTGATGGTGGAGTAGCCACCCTTGTGCTTTGGTAACTCCTATGTCTTATAACAGCATGGGAAGATTTATGGGTGACCAGATTATCTTTAGCCAACTCCAAGATCTTGGCCCACAAAGATGATATGCTGCCAACTATGTCCCTTCTCCTCTGAGCTGTGCCAAGCGGTTCTCAGAATCTGGATCATGAATTGTTTGCAAATCAAGTCTGATTTTTTCTGAATATGTAAATATTAGTTGGCTTTAAAAAGGCACTCTGTGGGTCAATACAAACTGTTTACTTCAGTTATTTTTACTTTATTGCTTGAGTGGTACGGCTGGTTACCTAAGTTATGTGGTATTCTCTCTGCTTCTTGATTGGATTGGCAATTATTTGAAGAGAACAACAAATAATTAACGCATTCCCTGGATGAATAGTCATTTGGGCTAAAATTCCTAAAACAGATTTGTGGATATTTTCATAACCGTGGCTCTCCAAAGAATTATGAGTAATGAATACTATGACACCACAAATGCCATGACTCAATATTCCTATTCAGAAGAATATTGACAAATCAAGGGATTAATATCTCTCTCTCCAAATCTAAAATAAAAATAAGAAAATCCTGTTATTCAACTGGTTGAATATTTCCAACCAGCACAGGGATGATGGAAGTAGAGCTGTACTTCTTTGAACTGACTGCTGGTGTTTTACTAATCACAAAAGTTTCTCAGAGAAGAGGAACCAGCTCGCTTCCTGAGGGCAAAGATTTGAGAAAGGTAAGACTAAGGTTTTGTATCTCAGAAAGATAGAATCTTGTATTCCCTTTCATTTGGAGAAGCGTTTTTAACAATATATTCTATTTTAAGGTTCTTTGAGAGCTAGGATAAGTCAGTATCAAGAAGTCTATTCAGCAAGCTGTGGAAAGTAGCATTTTGTCTGATGACAGGGCACTATCCCCCTGCAGAGCTACTAAACGAAGTAACAGAAATGCTGAACTGTTGTATCACTGAATTTTGCTGTCTGGAATTTTTCATTTCTGTAACATAAAATGGGGGTGGTGGTAGTGGTTTTGCTTAAGATTTATTTAATTACTTCAAAATCCATTTTCTCACTGAATAATGGAGCTAGGGCTGTGTGGCAGAATCACCATCCTTACAATTGCATGTCAGATTTTTCTATAAAGTTTTTGCTTTACTGTTTCTGTAGTTCAGTTAGACATGAGCTGCCTCAGTCACGTATAGCCCTTCTGATGACAAAACCCCAAACTCCCTTCTCCTATTTATTGTTTGGAGTCACAACCTATAGATAAGGCTAAGATTTTTGTCACTGACTTACAATGGTGAGTCACTGTTTTAAAAATAAATAAATAAAAGAAATGGGGGGGGGGGGTTGATTACATGATGTTTTTATTTTCACAAGAATTATCTATTTTCCACAGGGAAAATTTGATTTTTTTTTAATTGAAAGCCCAAAGTATCTTGGCTAAAACCTAAACTTCCATTTGGATGGTTGCTTCAGTACTATCTGAGAGTTATAATTCAGTCACCCCATTATCCTCTAAGAACTGAGCTCCTTGACTGGACGTTGTCTCCCAGCATATATCACATCCTCTGCTTCAAAAGGAAAGATGTTGCTGCAACATAGAATATGTAGTCCAGTCAGGGAGCCCGACCTATGTATGCAGCATGAGGCATATCAATGGCATTTCTGAATAGAAATATTTCTGTTTTCATCTGAAATATTTCAGTGTTCTGATTTTCACTGGCAATCTTAAGTTGTCTACAGAAAAAGCTACCCATTTTCCAACCAGCTTTACTTGTAGTATCTTTTGGGAGAAATTGTAGTTGCCTGCTACCTTCCTAGCCAGTATTTTGTGAGGAGTGAATGAAAGGTCTATATTTTTCCCCACACATCCAGACCCAACATTCTCCTACCCAGATAGGATGCATTCTCACTCACTTAAACCAAGGCCTCCTACCTTGCCCCATTGAACACTTCAAAAAAATCTGTACCTGAAAGTCAGGCAGACTGCATGGTAGGGTCAGGGGCAAAAGAGGAAACTATCCCTCATCACAGGAAATGTAGGAATTATGGCAAGCAGCCACCTGGCTAAACCAGGAGATTATCAGAAATCTGAAATTCAAAGAATCCCACAAAAAGTGGAAACTAGGACAAATTACAATGGATGAATATTAAAAAGCAGCATGCATGAAGGGTCAAAACTAGAAAGGTCAAGGCAGAAAGATTACACTAGTTAGAGACAAAGGGTAACCAGAACACATTCTACAAATTATTACAAGCAAAAGGAAGACTAAGGACAGGGTAGACCCATTACTCATGAGGGAGAGGGAAACAATAATAGAAAATGTGGAAATGGCAGAAGTGCTAAGTTTTTGTTCTACCAATCTACTAGTAGTAATTTGATATCTAACATAGTGAATGCCAGTGAAAATGCATCAGATCTGAGGCTAAAAGAAGGAAAGAACAAGTTAAAAATTACTGAAGCAATTTAGGTGACTTCAAGTCAGCAGGGACTGATGAAATATACTCAGGAAGCTGATTGAGGTGATACAAGCCATTAGTGATTATCTTTGAAAACTCACAAAAGACACAAACGTAGTACCAATCTATAAAAAGGAGGTGAAATAATTCCATGGAATTACAAACCAGACAGTTTAATTTCAGTACCCATAAAGATAGCGGAACAAACAATCAAACAATCAATTTGCAAAAACTAAGAAAATAAGGTGATAACAGTGAAAATGTATTTGTCAAGAACAAATTATATCAAAGTAACCTAAGAGGTTTCTTTGACAAAGTAACAAGACTTGTGGATGGAGGAAAGTGTTAGATGTGGTATACCTTGACTTTAGTAAGGCTTTTGATATTGTCTCACTTGACATTCTAATAAACAAGCCGGGGGAGAGAGGAGGGAGCCTACATACAGCTATTATAAAGTGAAAGCATAACTGCTTGAAAACCATTACTAGTGATTCACAGTCAAACTGTAAAGGCATATCAAGTGGGGGCCAGCAGGGATTGAACCTGGGTCTAGGTCTATTCAATATAATCATAAATAATTTAGATAATGCCACAGAGAGAATATACTTAAAGTCTGCATATGATACCAAGATAGGAAAGGCAGCAAGTGCTTTGGAGACTAGGATTAAAATACAAAATGATCTGGTCAAACTGGAAAAATGGTCTCCAGTAAATAGGATGAAATTTAATAAGGAAAATGCAAGGCAGACCACTTAGGAAGGAACAATCAGTTCCACACATATAAAAGTAGTAAATTACTGCTTATGAAGGAGTACTTGTAGAAAGGGGTCTTGGAGTTACAGTAGATAAGTCAACAGTGCAATTGTTGCAAACACCATTCTGGGATATAGTCGCAGGCATGTTGGAAGGAAGATATATGTTGGAATTCTTCCACTGTTATTAAGTCTCAACTGGAGTATTGTATTCAGTACTGGGCACCATATTTCAGGAAAGATGTGACTAGATTGGAGAAAGTTCAGAGGATATCAATAACAATGAGTAGTGGTGAAGAAAACATGACCTGAGGAAAAATTGAAAAATTGGGGTTGTTTAGTCTGGTGAAGAGAAGACTGAGGTGGGACATGATAACAGTTTCAAGTACATAAGTGGTTATAAGCAGGAGGATGAAACATTATTTTCCTTAACCTCTGAGGCTAGGGTAAGAAGCAACAGGCTTCAATTGCAGTAAGGGAAGTTTAAATAGGACATTATTGCAATTTACTGACTGCCAGTGTTGATACATGCTGGAACAAATTGCCCAAGGAAACTGTGAAATCTCCAACATTGAAGGTTTTTAGATCCTCTTAGACAAATACTTGTCAGGAATTGTCTAGTTATTACACAGTCCCACCTTGAGTGCCGGTGTAACTGCCACTGTGCAGATTTGAACCTGAGTCCCTCTGGAGCTTAGTATGGGAGCCCCTACCCTTTGAGCTAAAAGCCAGTTGCTTTGCAGCCCATGTTGTAGAGGTCTCTTGTTCTTATCTGTTACTGTGGTCTAGGGGCCACTGCATGGGACAGTGAACCACACAAGGTGTATGGCTTACACCAGGGCCTGGAATACATGACCTACTGGGGTCCCTTGCAATCCTACATTTCTATGGTTCTGTAACTACCAAGTTAAACCTATTCAGTGGATTTATCAAACTGAAAGTCTTGTGAAGGCTCACCAGATAAGGAACACTTCAGATTTCTAACTGCAATGAAGCTTAATAAAAGCCAGAGAGGTTCAAATTATAAATCAGGTACAAATTCTTAACAGTGAGGGTGACTAGTTGATGGTTTATTCCAGTGGTTCTGGTAGATTCTTCATTATTTGAAGTCTTAAAATTAAGACTGGGTGTCTTTCTAGAACACAGACTTTGTCAAACAATACAGGAGTAGGTAGATGAAATACTACACCTATGTTATACAAGAGGTAAGACAAGATGATTGAGCATGTTTTAATCAAAAAATTCATCACCTGAAGAAGGTCTAGAAACCTTTACAAAGGTACTCTGTGAAGATCAGATAATCATGATTTTAGTTTCAGTGAAGAAGAAGAGAAGATTGTTTAGCAGTTGGGATTTTAAACAAAACTTTCAGAAAATCTACAATCTGATTTCATTTATATGTTTATTTGTACCTTCCTGGTCCAGGACTCTCAGGACCTGACCAGTCCCAAGCCAGGAAATTTGCTAGATTAGGCGTCAGCATTGACAAAGTGGAGTGTGGGAGGTGGGCGATGAGGCAGGGTGGCTGTGGAGCTCCAAGGCTGATGGCCAGAAACACAGCCCCATAGGAGCACACCGAACCCAGTGGCTGCTGAGCTGTGCTTCCGGCCTGCAGCCTCTGCAGCCACCTTGCCTTTTCCCCTGAGCACCCCTCTTCCCCATTCCTCCTCCTTCCTCTCTGAGTTTGTGTGTCACACATGAGCTTTTTGCAGTGCTCCAGAAGCTCTGGGAGGGTGGAGGAAGAGTTGCTGAGCATGGGGCCTGGCTTTTCCCTGTGAGTACTCCAGCCCAAGAGCACTCACAGGAATGTTGGACCACAAATGTTGCCAGGTGGCAGAAGTCCAACCTGTACCAACTATAACATTGGGAATGGAAATCAAATTATATTAATAAAGGTGCCTCTGTGTTTTCCGATCCTATAACAGGTCTGCAGAGGATACCCTGCTGATTAATATATGGAAAGCTAGTAACCACCCCACCCTACATTAAAAAGGATCCTAATAACCTTCTCTTTCACAGAAGTTTACTCCTTCTTGATTGCCTTTTGTATTTAACCAGGCAAATGCTCTGGTGCTAAGAAACTATTTTTCATTTGCTCCATGAAATTCCATTTGGCTTTTGCAGCCGTTAAGAAAATCACCACATTGCTTCTCTCACTTATGTCCCTCCAAAAATGTTTGGCAGTCTGGAACAACAGTTACTAAACACAGTAACATTTCAAAGTGATAAGCTCACACTGCCACAGAAGCAGTAGGGAATGCCTATGAACTACCAGGGCAGATGTTGAGGGAAGGGCAGCAAGGAGAAAGAGCTGAGCTGTGTTCAGTTTCCGGGGGTATGTCTAGACTACATGCCTCTGCCAACAGAGGCAAGTAAAATAGGCTACCCTACATAGTCAATGAAGTGGGGATTTAAATATCCCCGGCTTCATTAAAATAAAAATGGCCACCGCGCTGTGCCGGCTCAGCTGATTGTTGGCACAGAGTGGCAGACAAGACGTGGATCGGTCGACAAGGGAAGCCTTTGTCGACCGCTCCTGTAAACCTTGTTTCACGAGGCATAATGGAGCGGTCGTCAAAGGCTTCCCCTGTCGATCAATCCATGTCTTGACTGCCACGCTGTGCCGACAATCAGCTGATCTGGCACAGCACGGTGGCCATTTTTATTTTAATGAAGCCAGGGATATTTAAATCTCCACTTCATTGACTATGTCGGGTAGCCTATTTTACATGCCTCTGTCAGCAGAGGCATGTAGTCTAGACATGCCCTGGGTGTAGGCAAACAGAAAGAGGGAGCCCAACCAAGCCTGTAAGCTCTTTGGGACAGTGACATTTGCTAGTTCTGTGTTTGTACAATGCTTAGTATCATTGGTCTTTGGCTCATGACAAAGGGAGGTAGGGATCACTGCAATAGTTATACTACTATGATACAATCTTTAATTACTTGATCACATGTTGTTTTTCCACAAGATGCCTGCATTGGTCAGTGCGCAAGTGGATGCACAAGCATCCATAAGCCTGGCATTTTTAACTTTTGGGTGCTTGATGTTGTCACTGACTGAAATAACATTCTTTTCCTGTCTTTTTGTATGTCATTTAAGATTAATATTGCAGTAATGGCTAGAGGGCACAGAACTCAAGGAACCACTCTGCTAGGCTTTCACAAATACACAGAAGATAGCAATCTTTACTCCAGAAAGATCTTAGACTAAAGAAACAGACAAAGTATCGGAGTCAAACAAGCGGCTAGAGTGGAGGCAGAGGACGTGAAAAAAACCAAAAAACAAACATAGGCTGCACACAGTTTTTAGCTGTCAAGATCATAACTCCTCACCAGCCAAGCCACTCTCATGTTGCAGTTTACTTTTCAGAAGAGGTGAGTTTTGAGGGAGGATTCCTGTTTGGGTATCTCTACCTCTTGGATAAAGACAGTCAATCAGAACTGGCCCACATGCTGAGGGGTTCTTCAGCACATGAAACAGGCAGAGATCTCGTCCTTTTCCCTCTACAGGGTGAAAGTGATCCAAATTCATTCAGCTCTGCTGATCCACATCTAGCTTTGGAACTTCTATCCAGCTCCCAGTGCTGCTTTATGTGAAGAGGTAGGACAGAGAGAAGGAGATGGGTGCAATGAGATGAGAGAGGAAAAGATAGCCCCTTCTCTCCCACATCTGGCAAGGGTGAGACTCCTCCCCTCCCTAACCCTTACACTAGGGAGTAGAGAAGGGAGAAGAGAAGCAGAAGCCCAGTGCTAAGGAGAGCCAAAAGATGGGAGGCTTGTAGATCAGTTCATTGGGAGGTAGAAATTTGAATACTTGAGGGTATGTCTACACTACAAAGTTAGTTCGAACTAACGGACGTTAGTTCGAACTAACTTTCATAGGCGCTACACTAGCGCTCCGCTAGTTCGAATTTAAATCGAACTAGTGGAGCGCTTAGTTCGAACTAGGAAAACCTCATTTTACGAGGATTAAGCCTAGTTCGAACTTACTAGTTCGAATTAAGGGGTGTGTAGCCCCTTAATTCGAACTAGTGGGAGGCTAGCCCTCCCCAGGTTTCCCTGGTGGCCACTCTGGCCAACACCAGGGAAACTCTATTGCCCCCCTCCCGGCCCTGGACACCTTAAAGGGGCACGGACTGGCTACGGTGCCCGTGCCAGGTGCAAGCCTGCCAGCACCCAGCCAGCAGACCCTGCACCTGGCACGGCATAGAGCCACCCACCCAATGTCCCCCAGCCCACCCCCTCTTCCCGGGACCAGGCTGGCGGCTCCCGGGAGCTTGTCCGGGACCGCAAGAGGCGGGCACCTTCCTGGACTAGTGCAGACATCGTGAACCTTGTCCACGATCTCCGCACTAGGCACAGGAAAGTGGCCGTCTAGGGCAGGAGAGCTGCCAGCCTGGCCACCCAGCAGCAGGTGTGCATGAAAATCAAGGGGGTCCACTGAGACCCCCGACCCTGAGCCCTGAGCTTACAATGGCCGTCCTGGGTCAGACCAAAGGTCCATCTAGCCCAGTAGCCTGTCTGCTGACAGCGGCCAACCCTAGGGACCCTGGAGGGGATGGACCAAAGACAGTGACCAAGCCATTTGTCTCGTGCCATCCCTCTCCAGCCTTCCACAAACTTTGGGCAGGGACACCACTCCTACCCCCTGGCTAATAGCACTCCATGGACCCAACCTCCATGACTTGATCTCACTTCCCTTTAAACTCTGTTCTATTTCTAGCCTTCACAGCCTCCTGCAGCAAGGAGTTCCGCAGGTTAACTATTTGCTTTGTCAAGAAGAACAACTTTCTCTTACTAGTTTGAAGCCTGCTACCCATTCTTTTCCTTTGGTGTCCTCTAGTCCTTCCATGGGAACTCATGAAGAACTTTTCTGAATGCACCCTCTCCACCCAACTCCTGCTTTTAGAGACCTCTATCCTGTCCCCGCTCCATCTCCTCTTTTCTAAGCTGAACAGTCCCAGTCTCTGTAGCCTCTCTTCATCTGGGACCTGTTCCCAACCCCTGATCATGTTAGTTGCCCTCCCCTCTCCCACCCTCTCTCTTCCCCTCTCCCACCTCCTTTTCCCAGTCTCCCCCAGTTTTGTTCAATAAAGACAGAGTCAATGTTGGAAGAAACGTTATCTTTATTTTGTACATCAGGAAGGGGGGCTAGGGAAGGGTAAGTGGAAGGGGGTGAGGGAGGAATGGGGTACGAGCCCCCGATGGGGAGGACTGGGCTGGCTCTGCGGGCTTCTGGGGGTGGAAGCTCTCCTGCAGCCTCCCAATTGTCCCCTCTCCCCAGATGGCAGCCTGCGGCAAGTGCAGCCGGGCTGATGGCCAAGTGCTGTGATGTGCCCAGTGTGGGCACTCTGGGCACTCCAAGCCAGGACTGGTTTTCAAGTGGGGCACCCCTGAGAACTGTCTGTCCGGGGTGGCGGTCGGGTCCCTTTAAGCGCAGCCCTCGGCTAGCCTGAGACAGCATCTCCACGCTCTAAGTCCTCCTCTGATGCCCTGCCGGCACTGCTTCCGGCCATCGTTAAGCCCTGTTCAGGGTCCACTCAATATGGACATGCTAGTTTGAATTAGCAAAACGCTAATTCGAACTAGTTTTTAGTTCTAGACGTGTTAGTTCGAATTAGCTTAGTTCGAATTAACTAATTCGAACTAAGTTAGTTCGAACTAACTCTGTAGTGTAGACATACCCTGACAGAGTATGGGTCTGTAGCTGCTCTCCCTTGGTGTGGTTCCCAATAGTGGAGTGTATGACAGCTGCCCCCACATAGGGCCGATCAAAACCACACTAAGATTTCTCTAGACTAGAGATTTAGCCTGATTACATCCATTAGTAGCCTGTGATTTATGTAGCTGCACCAGTGCAGCCCTTCAGCCTTGTCTGCCTAAGCTCTACACACTAGTCGACTTCGAAAATCTGCAATAAATTCTGCCGATACAGATAGAGGCTTTGCCGGTCTATTGTAGAGTAGTAATTAGAGCAAATCCCCAATCTTAAAATTGCACTGTTTAGCAGAATGATGCACTCAGTCTGCACTAATTGCACTGCCAATATTCTGCTATGGGTTCAGATAAAACCTGTTTCCATAGGTCTACTTGAGATTGCTTTGTTTCGGCTTCAGGTCTGTTTGCAGGTTGCACTTCACTCTGAATTTCAGGTTTGTCCTTAGACATTCTTTTGAGGAACATGTGCTGAGCACCAAGGTTCCCTCTAAGTTTTTCAATCCTTGGGCAGAATAAATTTTGTTATGTGCACTGAGGAATGTCCAGTTCCAGTGCAAAAGTTTTGCAGAACTACAGTTACAACACATATACTGTACCTGATTTACTAGGGATGCCAACGTGTAGTCAGCTACACAATTAACTGATAAGACTACCTCTCTAGAGGCAGCAAGGGGGAGGGAACTGGTACCCATAAGGAGCTGACTTTAAGCAGGTTCCCCATGAGCACCAGATCTGCCTGCCTCCCATACCCATGCTGCTGCCTCTAGTAGCGAGGCAGCAGTGCAGAGGGTGAGGGGGCAGGCTGGAGCTGATACACACAGGAAGCTGGCTTTCAAGCCATCTGTCTGAGTGTATTGGTTCATGTGGAGCTGCTTCCCCCATACTCTGACTGCTTCCTAAGGAGGCGGGGGGAGGGAGGTGGCAGGAGCCAGTGCTGGGGGGAAGCAGTTTACAAACTGGTTCTCCTTAGCACCTGCTCTGTGGACCTGCCTTCCTTCCTTCCCCACCCCGTGCTACTGCCTCTAACAGAGACAGCAGCCTGGGTGGCAGGGAGGCTGCTACGAAGCAGCCACTGTCCACAGTAGCCCAGGCTCACTGTGGACACAGGCTGGTCTGTGGCAGCAGTCCCTGTCTGTGGGGTGTCTGAGCACCCTGTGGACAGGGGCCATTGTTGCAGACCACCCTTTGTCTGTGGTGATCTCAGACCCCCTGCCAACAGGAACTGCTGCTACAGTGCACTGCTGCTTCTGTATCAGAGATAGCAGCATGGGGACAGCAGGCAACCAGTCTGTGCAGGGAGCTGGTTTTTAAACTGGCTCCCCTCGTGGACCAGCTCCTGCCTGCCAGCCTGGGCTGCCGCCTCTGATATAGAGGCAGCAATGCAGAATGGCAAGGGGCTCCTCAGGAGTGGGGCAGGAGCACATTGACTGCTGGCCCGCCCCCCTGGGGACTATTGAATAGTTGTGTAACAGCTAAGATTTCATACGGTTACACGACTATTCAATTACACAATATCTAATACCCCTATGTTTTACCATTGTATTTTTCATGATTTCCATCAGTGAATTGGGCACCACGGGTATAATACCAAGTAACACTTATCCAGTCATTCCTGTCCAAATATAGAGTGCATTTGTTCAACTTTGCCTCATAAATAACTGTACAGTGTTAAAAATGTAAATTTTCTCTCTGGGGAAACGAAGGAAGGAGGAATTACATGTGTTGGATGTTAGCTACTTTTATTAGATTTAAAAGGTGCTCAAATACTACTAGGAACCTAAATATATCAGACTTTCACCTAGAACTGAAAGTACTTTACAAAAGGAAGTCTAATATTATTATGCCCCTGGGGATAACCACAGAGGTGCAGAAATTTGTTCAGTCACACAGGGGTTTATCACCAGAGCTAGGAATCCAGGTTTCCTGACTGGTAGGCCAGTGTTTTATTCATGGACCACATGCAGTGCATGTACATAAAAATCAAAGTAAATAAAACAGTAGAGAATTAACAGAAAACACTTCCTTCTCCCTCTCCCCCAGTTTTAAGATAAGGTTGTTATGTACCATCAATAAAATGTTACAATTGAAAACATTTAATTTATTGCTACTTCACAGCTCCCTGATGCATCTGTCCCTCTGCAAAATAGGATACATGGCTGTGTAATTTCAATTTAATAGCTAACATCTTGTCTTAATTCTTTTTACACTGTAACTGGGCTAAATGGAGACTTTTACAACTAAACAAACTTGAAAATAGAGAAGAGTGAACCTACTCAGTAAATAGCTGTGATGGGGATCCAAATGAGCCACATTATCATGTGAATTGAGGATGAGCTTTGGACATGTGACATGGTGATGTTTGCATCCAAATACAACACCATCATCCTGACTCCAAACCATAAGAGTCCTCTATTCTACTACCCCATTTTCCTGAATACAGGAAGGACTTTGGGCCCCAAGTTTTTTTTAAAAAAAGGAATAGCCAAAGTGGGAAGAAAGATGGGTTGTAACAGTGTTGCCAAGTCTCATAATTTTGTCACAAATCTCATGATAATTGTTTTCCTTAAATGGCTAGATCCTGGATTCAAGTGAATGTGTGATGATTTCAGTCCTCATTTTTAAAGAAAACATGTTTCTAGCCCTTCTGAAGCTTCAAAATATGACTCCAGTACACTCTTGAGGCTCAAAAAGCAGATGGTAAAAAGCTCCAAAATCTTTGTTTTATTGGTGAGCCGTACTCCATGATTTTTGAATATTTGGGGTTCACAGTACTGCTACAGGTAGGGCAGAAGTTCATGTTTTGTGGCCCTTGAACAGAAGTTGAAAATTTTATTCTTTGAATGTGCCGTCATTTTTTTCTTTCAAAATTGTTTTAATAGAGAAGGTTTTTGAGAGAGCTAAATCCCTCAATTTAGCATTGAAACAGAGGCGAGTTGAGAAGGTTACTCATTCTGTGTAATAACTGCAATTCTTCGAGAGGTGTATCCCTATGCTTGTACCTGAGATCAGACATCTATCATTCACATGCATGCCTTTCCACCTCATGCCATGAGCTTTATGTATACTTAGCACTCCCACCACCCTGTTCCTTCTCTGCTGTAGAGCTTACCTTTCAGATCAGAAGTAGAGGGGAGGAGGACAAGTAGTGGAGCACCTCAGGGACACACAGCTCAAAGAACGTCAGTTACTGCACAAGGTGGAGGGGAGGGCTTACAGAGCTATTTTCTACCACTAACGTGGAACATTTTCTGGTATATTTTGTTTGGTGACTACTACATAAATTACATTGACTTCTTCCTTTCCTGTGTCCGTCTCTGAGGGAATGTTGATACTTAATGGAAGATTGACACTCTGGAAGTTGATCTTTTGGTGTTCAATTTAGTGGGTCTAGTATAGACCCATAAATCGAATGCTGACAGCAGCTCCTGCCGGTGTCCAGTACTCCTTCTTTTGCAAGGAGTAAAGGAAGCTCCTACACTATGAACACCGCCAGGCTCAGCTTAAGGTAAGCCAACTCCAGCTACACATTTTGGCTGTGTCTAGACTGGCAAGTTTTTCTGCAAAATCATCTGCTTTTGCGGAAAAACTTGCCAGCTGTCTACACTGGCCGCTTGAATTTACGCAAAAGCACGGACGATCTCATGTAAGATTGTCAGTGCTTTTGCGGAAATACTATGCTGCTCCCATTCGGGAAAAAGTCTTTTTCCAAAAAACTTTTGCGCAAAAGGGCCAGTGTAGACAGCTCAGATTTGTTTTCTGCAAAAAAGCCCCGATCGCGAAAACGGCGATCGGGGCTTTTTTGCGCAAAAGCGCATCTAGATTGGACACGGATGCTTTTCCGCAAAAAGTGCTTTTGCAGAAAAGCGTCCTGCCAATCTAGACGCGCTTTTCCGAAAATGCTTTTAACGGAAAACTTTTCTGTTAAAAGCAATTTCCGAAAAATCATGCCAGTGTAGAAGTAGCCTTTGTGTAACTGGAATTGCATACCTTAAGCTGAGCTTCCTGGTCTAGTTTAGGCCATGCTTAACTGTCCTCCTCCCTGGACCATCAGATGCATAAAACAGAAGTTAAATGGCACCATTATTTTTGTCCTGGGCTCACTTATCTAGGTCTTTTATAGTCCGATATAATACTGACTTTTATGACATTATTGTGGTATGCAGTATGCCTGTAGATTGGTCACTTCTCTTTTCCCTGGGGGGTCACCAAAGAAATACTTATTTAGGTAGCTTATTACTGGACATGCTTAAAAGATGCCCCCCAAATATCCATCAGTTCTTGTGTAGATACTATGTCCTCTGTAGGACCTTTTGTTCCTTATTCTACCTGTCCATGTTACTTTTAATATTCTGGACATCTACATCAAAAGCTCACTATTTTGCATTGGATGGACTTACTTTTCCAGGACTCTGCTCCAAATGAATATAGACATCAGAATAGCTTCTAGCCAACTTGTCATTTTTATTGTCACTTAGTGATGTTCAGCCTTTTAGTACAACTACCAATATGCCTAGTAAGAACCAGTCATTCTCTACTGACATCTCTAATTTTAAAAAGGAATAAGGAAGAAGTCTCACCTGTATGTGATAAGTCATAGGGAAAGTGTTTATTTTCCAAGACTACCTCTGACTGCAATAGGAAGAGTTTTTTTTAGCAAATATTCTGTACAAAAATGATACTTTATTTCAGAGTCAGAGATAATATTAGCATCTCCCTCTGAATGCTTGTACATGATATATTCCAGTGGTTCCATCCTGGGACCCTTTGTTGCCCCCTAAACTACCTGAATTACTTCATTTATCAGCCTGGGAAGGGCAGGCTGGCCATGATTCCCTGCCCCCATGGAGAATGTCTGTTTTAATGACGTAAGATTAAAGCCTACCTCTGCATCCCAGTTAGAACTGGGATTCTACCTTTGGATACAGATTCTGTACTGTGGGCTTGGAGTTGATGATCAAGGTGATTTTTTCAAGGTACTTACGAATTTTAACCAACTTATAGGTAATACCTATGGGCTCTTTCTCTATTACAGAAATTCTGCTCAGTCTTTGATACTGTTCTGAAAGCAAATGCTACAGTTCTTAAATTTGCATCTTTACAAAGACACGAAATATCTGCTTCTTCAGATAATCTCCTAGGAATTTAAGAATACAGTTGTGTAACACAAGTCCTAACAATTGCATAACGTATGCACCAATATCACTGATGGTCCCCAGCTCAAACCCCTCCAGTACATCATTGATAATCTGCAACCTAACCTGGAAAACAATCTCTCACTCTCACAGGCTTTGGGATATAGGCCAATCCTCACCAACAGACAACCCCCTAACCTGAAACAAATTCTTTCCAGCAGCCACACATCACACCTCAGATACACTTACTCAGGAACCTACCCTTGCAATAAACCCCAGTGCCAACTCTGCCCACACATCTATATTAGCTATACCATCACCGGGTCTAACCACATAAGCCACCACATCAGAGGCTCATACAACTGCACATTCTCTGATGTGTGATCTATGCCATCAAGTGTCAGCAATGCCCCTCTGCCATGTATATTGGCCAAACTGGACAGTCTCTATGATAAAGGATTTAGGGACACAAATCAGATATTCAAAACGGTAACACACAGAAACCTGTAGGGGAACATTTTAATCTGCCTGGGCATTCATTAATGCAGTGGTTCCCAGCCTTTTTTATACCACAGACTGGCAAACCCCTTCACAATCTTTTGGTGGACCAGTAACATTTTATTTGCACATTTGCATATTCATTATGCAAATAACAAATATGCAAATACACAAATATAATGTTATCGGTCTGCCCAAAGCCCCCGTCCCCCAGAGCCGCCATGAGCAACCGGCTTCAGCTCTAGCAGTTACCATGTGGCGGGTGGCTGCTGCAGCTGAAGCCAACAATTCGCTGTGGCTCTGGCGGCTGGGGCTAGGATACATTCCGGCCTCCTAAACCCTCCAGTGTCAGCCCTAATTCCTGGAGCCTCCCACCCCTCAGTGCCAGCCACTGACCACAGAGTCCCCTGCACCCAGGGCCAGGCCCCCATCCCAAAAACCTCAGTGCCAGACCCCTGCCTGCAGACCTCCACTGCACCCGAGCCTCCCCAGAGCCTCTCCCAGTGTTAGCTGTCTGTCCCCAATATTAGCTCTGTACTCAGAGAACCCCGTTGTTAGCCCTGCCCCGCAATCTCCTCCCCACTACTAGCCCTGCCCCCAGATCAGCTTCCTGCCTCTTGGAGTCCCCCACCCTGTAGAGCTCCCCAGTACTAGACCTGTCCCAAGAGCCCCCCAGGATTAGCTTTGCCCCCAGAGCTCCCCAGTGCCAGCTCCTGCCTTTTAGAGCTCCCACCCCCAGAACCCTCCAACACTAGCCTTGCCCTCAGATCCCCCAGTGTCTGCCCCGCTCCCCTCAGCCCTGCGCTGCCTCCCAGCTGTCAGCTGAGTGGTGCTGCCCAGGTTGCGGCTGCTCTAAGGCTGCTGTGCCAGGCTCTGTGCAGTCCTGCCACTGCACAGCGAACTGCTCTTCTCAGTCTGGGAGGAGACCTGCCTTTGCCTGGTGCTGGTTGGCTGAGAAGTGGAGCAGGACACGTTGTCCCAACAGCTTCAATGGGAGGGGAGGTACTGGGTGGTGTACCCTAGCCACTGACTCCAGAACTGTCATGGCCCGGCAGCCAGTGGTTTGCAATCTGGCACCCATCCGCAGCCCGGCAGTTGGAAACTGCTGCATTAATGGACTTAAAAGCAGCCATTCCTCTACAAAGGAATTTCACAAGCCAACTACAGAGAAAGAGTGCAAAATTTACTTTCATTTGCAAATTTGACCCCATCTCACTTGGTTTGAAGAAAGTCTTGAACTGTTGAACATATTATATCAGCAGCTTTTCTTACATTCAGCACCCTATTGACATCAAAAGCTAAGTATGGGACACTTCCAGCCCACTCAATTATCCTCATTAGCACCAGAACAACAATTGATAAGTCTTTTTTTTTTCTTTCCTCTCTCCCTTCTTATTCTGAGGGTTCCCCCTTCTTTTCCACTCAAGATCACCTCATCTGAAGAAGTAGGTTTTGCCCACAAAAGCTCATGATACTATACATTTATTTTTGTTAGTCCTGTGGCACCTTAGAGACTACTTGTTGTATGCACCAATGATTGGTGAACTCTGTGCAGTGGGTCCACAGGCACTGCAATATTTCAGCCTCTCCCCTTCTCATCAGTTTGTCTGTAAAAACTACACCATAGTTAAGAGTATGGTGTTCTCATTCTGTGTATGGTTTTCAACCGAAAAAGAGAAAGGGAGTCAGAGAAGGAGCAGTCCTTGCACTAGAAGCACTTCTTTAGGTAAAAAGAATGTGTTTAAAATTTGGCTATTGCCATTCTGAAATGACAAAGCACTTTACATAAACATACTCTTAAGATTGCAAGTCATTAAGGGGCTGGTTTGCCTTTCATCGTTATTGAGTGATGGGGTTTTTGTGCTTCAGTGGGATTGGTATTCAGCTCTAAAAGCATGTGTGTAGAGGCTGGGTAACTACACTTCAATATATATTTCTAAAGTAGGTATGCTTGTACTGTCCTCCTTTGCTTGTCTGTCAAGGCTGGAATTCAGAGTTCTGCATTTCTCTTCAGGGTATCAAAACAGGGAAAGGACAGCTCCTTGCTAGTTTTCAGCGTCAGCAATATCATCAACTGTTCATAAAGTACGCAGAAGTCTGAATGTTGGACTTAATTGAAAGGGGAACTGAAAAGTTTTTTATCTACCAACCTGTATGCCAAATTATACACTTTACCAACAAGAAGACGAACCAGGAATGCTACCAAATACCACTGAAGTTTTCAGATTAAGAAACAGCAGATACAGCTGAAAAAAACCATGATGGGCAGTGGAGGGAGGGGGGGAAAGAGAACCTCCCTCTTTCCCAAATGTTCGTTGCTGATGGATGCTGAATCCTGCCATATCAGTGTTAGTGTTTAAGAATAAGTCAGTTTTCACACTCTGTAATTGAATGTCAAGAAAAATGAAAATATATTGTTTTATTGCTACTGTTCATTGATTTATCGAAGTGATTTATTGTCATTGGACATGAGGTCCAACAAATCATTTTGCTGACACCATCAGCTGCCTTAACTAGGTTGTCAGTTCACGATGTTAAAGGTAATGGATGGTGATTATTTTACTGTAATGGGTTTAATCAGTACTTTGAATGACTTAGCAGTCCTGTCATAGTATAGCCAACCCATCATTCATCAAGGCAGCATTTGTTTGCCAACATCATCTATAATTCACTTGATTGTTGACAATCATCAGCAAATACCTCACCAACTAAGTTTTATCAGAGATGAAGATCTGTACAGCTGCCGCATACTAACTAATCCTTGCCATACTAGTAGGGCAAAAATGTTACTGTGATACTATACCCCAGCATAGGAAGCATCATGCAAAGTTTTACATTTACACTATTGCTTTGCCTGGTCCTTCATGCCAGAATTTACAAAATCCTAAAATACATAATTGCTCATTTTATTTTACATGCCTGCCCTCAGGAACTCTCAGCACTCAAAGTTATTCATGGCAGAATTCTGCTGTGACTTAGAGTAAAAAAGAACAACCTAGCACTATCAAGTAAAAACAATAAGCAAAATACGTTCATTTTCCAAAATGCATATAAACCCGAGTGGTTTTAAAAATATGCCTGATTAATTGGGCTGGTCTCAAATGCTTACAAAAATATCCAGCCTATTGCCTATTCTGTGTACACACACACACAAGTATAATCACGATGTTGTTCTGATGATATAAGAGACAAGCCCCTTAAATCAATTTTCTTGTGCTATGCTCTTTAGATTCAAAAGGAACAAGAATAAAAAATGTTGAAGTTGTTTTCTGATATCTGTATAGCAGATCTTATTAATCTTATTATTTCTATTTTTCTCTTCTAGGGTATGTCTACACAGCAACATTATTTCAAAGTAACTAGTGTTATTTCAAAATAACTGAATCCACATCTACACAGCAGGCAGTTATTACGAAATAACGTCGAAGTACTGTCAAGCTGGAGGACTTCTTACTCTAACTCCTGTAACTCTCAGGCTGTGTCTACATTGGCACCCTTTTCCGGAAAAGGGATGCTAATGAGACACTTCGGAATTGCAAATGCCATGGGGGATTTAAATATCCCCCGCGGCATTTGCATTAACATGGCTACCGCTTTTTTCCGGCTCGGGGTTTTGCCGGAGAAAAGCGCCAGTCTAGATGGGATTTTGCGGAAAATAAACCCTTTTCTGGAAGATTCCTTATTCCTACTTTCAAGGGATCTTCCGGAAAAGGGTTTATTTTCCGCAAGATCCCGTCTAGACTGGCGCTTTTCTCCGGCAAAACCCCGAGCCGGAAAAAAGCGGTAGCCATGTTAATGCAAATGCCGCGGGAGATATTTAAATCCCCCACGGCATTTGCAATTCCGAAGTGTCTCATTAGCATCCCTTTTCCAGAAAAGGGTGCCAATTTAGACACAGCCTCATTGTATGAGGAGTAAGGGAAGTCGGAGGAAGAGTGCTCTGTTTAGAAATAAATGCTGTGTAGATACTCTCAACTTCAGAATAAACTATTTTGAAATAAGCTACGCAATTGATGTAATTGAGCTGGAAGTATTTTAAAGGAGCCTTATTAAAGGCACAGGAAGAAACCATCCTGATGTGCAGTAAGAAAAGCAAATATGGTAGGCGACCAGATTGGCTTACCGGGGAAATCCTTGGTGAGGAGGTGGAATCTCCATCCCTAGAGGTTTTGAAGTCTCTGCTTGACAAAGCCCTGGCTGGGATGACTTGGTCCTTCTTTGGACAGGCAGCTGGACTTGATGACCTCCTGAGTCTCTTCAAGCCCTCGGATTCTATGATTTGCGTAGCTTATTTTGAGTTAAGTCCTGCTGTGTAGACTCACCCCTACTGATGAAGGGGCACTGAAATCACTATTTCTATAGTGAGTGGAGAGGATCAAAATTCTACCTTTGCGATATGAAAGAAGAATTTGATTCTTTAAACTGCAAGTGATAGCTATTTTAGCTAATCTACCTTAAGAGGAGATTATTTCAAAGTTTTAAGAGTTTCAGTGCATTTGAAAAAGTGTATTTAAAGGTGAGAGGCTTGCAAAAAAAGAACTTAAAAGAAAGTGATTTAAAAACCAATATTTAATCAAAATGAAAGCTTATTCTAAACCCAAAATTTTGGTCTGCAAAATTCAGACTCAAATCTCAGGCGAAATTAGTGCATGTGGTCAATAGGTAGATCCAGTTCTGAAGGTGCAAAGAGATGAGGAAGAAAAATAATCTTCAGATAGAACAGTTCAAGGTCAACTAAGCATTAACTAGCATTCTACTCATATACACAACCACACAGAGTAGTGTGTATAAAAATGGTATCAAAACCGTAATACTAAACTTGGTTTCTTTGAATAAGAAGAAGTAACAGCAGGTACATAAAAATTTATTGTCACATTGTCATCAAGGACAGAATAAGAAATAATTTTCAGCCAGGAGCAATTTAGTTAGACACGAGGAAAAACTTAGCCATAAAAAGAACAAAGTACAAGTAGCTCCGCTATTGGCAGTATTCTAGATCTGAAAGCCGTGGGTATTGGGTATGTTTTAGGAAAAAAGAAATTCCACTTACTGCTACATAAGAATATGTTAAATAATCCACTAGAGACGCCTTCCCACTTAATATTCTATCATGTGTGCAAGTAACTGGAAACAAAGCAAGAGAACAAGGGAAAATTAAAAATAAAATAAAATAAAAATAAAAAAGCCCAACATTCAAATAACGTGTTAGGCCTAGGAAAGTGAAGATGTAAGGAGACTTAAAAACAAGGAGACATAACGCACGGTGCAAGCACGGCCCAGTCCAGCCCGGCTGTCATGCGCGTCAGGCCGTGTAGGGCCCCACGGCCGTGGGGAGAAGGGCGTTGCTGGCCAGTGCCGCAGGGATGCGGGAGGGCCGACGCTGCGGGAGCTGGGCGTGCGGCGCCTGATGACAGCGGTAAGGGACGCCGCGTGCCCCTTACAGCTGCCATCAGGCGCCCCCCATCAGTTGGCGCCTTGGGCAGCTGCCCGGCTCACCCATGCCTCCGTCTGGCCCTGCCCAAATCTGGTCTCCACAAGAACTGGGTCAAAAAATCCTAGCTTCAGCCTTTCGTTCCCCAGCCTCTCAGGTTAGCTCAAGCTTGGCTGCTCATTCCACATCCATTTTTGCGAAAAAACCTTGTAGTGTAGACATAGCTTTAGAGAGTAGTTCAGTCACTTTGGTCCCCATTTACATTCAGCTCTTAGCTGTGACTCCAAATAGCCTGAGACAGTGGCCATATACTGGTAAACTGCTTTAACAAGCAGGCTAAAGCATGGGTAGCTGATGGATTTCTGAAAATAGGCACATGAAAATTCACTGACTTCATAGAATCCTATGGCTGGAAGAGAACTCAGGAGATCATCAAGTCCAGCCTCCTGCCCAGGCAGGATCAATCCTAACTAAATCAACTCAGACAGGGTTTTGTCAAGCAGAGACTTCAAAACCTCTATGGATGGAGATTCCACCGCCTCCCTAGGTAACCCATTCCAGTACTTCACCAGCCTCCTAATGAAATAGTTTTTCCTAATATCCAACCTAGACCTCCCCCCACTGTAACTTGAGACCGTTGCTCCTTGTTCTGCCATCTGTCACTACTGAGAACAGCCTCTCTCCATCCTCTTTGGAACCTCCCTTCAGAAAGTTGAAGGCTGCTATCAAATCCCCCCTCCCTCTTCTCTTCTGCAGACTGAATAAGCCCAAATCCCTCAGCCTCTCATCATAGGTCATATGCTCCAGCCCCCGATCATTTTGGTTGCCCTCCACTGGACCCTCTTCAATGTGTCCACATCCTTTCTATAGTGGGGGCCCCAGAACTGGATGCAAGACTCCAGGTGTGGCCTCACCAGAAAAGAATAAATGGAAATAATCACTTCTCTAGATCTGCTGGCAATGCTCCTCCTAATGCACCCTAATATTCCATTAGCCTTCTTGGCTACAGGGGCACACTGTTGACTCATATCCAGCTTCTCCTCCACTGTAATTGCCAGGCCTTTTCTGCTGAACTGCTACTTAGCCATTTGGTCCCCAGCCTGTAACAATGCTTGGGATTCTTCTGTCCCAGGTGCAAGACTCTACACTTGTCCTTGTTGAACCTCATCAGATTTTTTTTGTCCTAATCCTCTAATCTGTCTAGGTCACTTTGGACCCTATCCCTGCCCTCCAACATATCTACCTCTCTCCCTAGCTTAGTGTCATCTGCAAACTTGCTGAGGGTGCAATCCATCCCCTCATCCAGGTCATTAATAAAAATGTTGAACAAAACTGATCCTTGGGGCACTCCACTAGAAACCGACCGCTAACCTGACATCAAGCCGTTAATCACTACCCATTGCGCCTAACAATCTAGCCAGCTTTCTATCCATCTGTCATGTATTTCCCCCGCAGGGGCTCCCCTCGCAGGGTCCACTACCCTTTGCCTGCCATAAGGGCTGGTTCTGCACCCTTGGTGCTGATCGTGAGCGGAGGGGGACCTGGGCCCTTCCTCTCTCCAGGTCCCAGCCCAGGACCCTAAGGACAGGCGTCTTGGATGCCCTGCCCGACCAGGGTGGCTATCGCCTCAACTCACCGGTCCCCGGGTCTCCATGATTCCATCCTGGGCTGCTTCCTCCTCTCCGGCTGGCCCCGAGCTATCGCCGCCAGGTCCGGCAGTTACTCTCACCCCGTCCTGGCGAGCCGATCCTCCGACGCCGGCCCCGGTGCTAGGCAAACTGAAATGAGCTGAGAAAGGCCCACCTGAAAGCTAAAGACAATATGAAGTCTGGAGCCTCCCTCAAAGCCTGTGAGGAATATAAATATAAACGAGAGGGAGAAAGTATGTGAATACTTCACATCATGTGTAGAGGAACGTCCGCAGAATGGTGAGTGAGAATTAAATGGTGCCAGGATCTGTAATAACCAGTTGGACACATGGACCCACTTTAAAAACAATAATTCCTGTGGCATCTTAGGGTATGTTTACACTACAGCACTAATTCAAACTAATTTGAATTAGTGCATCTAGACCTAAAAACTAATTTGAATTAGTGTTTTGCTAATTCAAACTAGCATGTCCACATTGAGTGGACCCTGAACTGAAGTTAAGGCTGGACGGAAACAGGACTTAGGTTATGTCTACACTACCACCCTAGTTCGAACTAGAGTGGTAATGTAGGCAACCGGAGTTGCAAATGAAGCCCGGGATTTGAATTTCCCGGGCTTCATTTGCATAAAGCCAGGTGCCGCCATTTTTAAATGTCCGCTAGTGCAAAAAAAAAAAAAAAATTAACGGCAATAGCAGCACCGTGCAATGTTAATAGAAAAGCAAATGAGCCAATGTTAATAATAAATGCTTTCATGTAGTTGATTTCATGGCATAATGATTTCAACACATATATAGGTATTTTTTAGACTAAATGATCTTACAGTGATAGTGTATACCTGAAATGAACCACAAAAATGAATCAAATTTCCGTAGAACATGACATTCCTCACACACATGAGTTAGCATAACATTGCACTATTTTGCAGGCAGTCCCAAAGAATCTGCAGAGAGCTTGGCACAATAGCTCTAGGAAGTATGAATATCCCCACACATCTCAATATGGAGTCAACTCAGATGCCCGGTGATGATCATTTAAATGCCAACACTGTTTACTGTGTCAGTCCTCATGTAAAAGAAGAGAGGGAGTTACTGTGCATGACCATTTCATTCTGATGCTACAAGACGTCCACAATCCCAGCCCTGGCTGTAGCTCCCGGCCCTGCCTTTGGCCCCCCAGTCTGGCCCCTGCTTGTGGCCTGACTCCTGGCCCAGGCCTCCAGCTGCAACTCTGGCCTGCAGTCCCAGACCCCCACTGCAATTCCTGACTGCAGCCCTGGCTCCCAGCTTCCTATGATGGCTTGTGACTGCAGCCCCAGATCCCAGCTTCTGACCATGACAACTAACCTCAGCCCAGGCTCCCAGCTCCCAACTGCAGCTCTTAGCCCCAGCCCTGGCTCCCAGTTTCTGCCCACAGCTTCTAACTACAGACCCAGCTTCCAACTTCAACCTGGCTCCAGACAGTGTTCCCTGACTGTGGCTCCTAGAAGCCAGGGGGATAGATTCTGCTACTGGTAAGTGGATGGGACACGAGAGAAAAAGTTTTGGGACCCACTATTCTAGAACATTGGGCTTCAAACCCTGATTGGGGCCTCTAAGCACCCATGCTACTAAGAGCAAAAATAATGATTGTCTGGGTTTGTCAAGAAGTTACTCCCCTTGTGGAGTAATGATGGTTCTTTGCAATGTGTCCCCCTATGGGTTCTCCCCTGTGCTACTGATTGGAGAACTTCAGTAGCTGTGTTTATTGGGCCTGCACATATGCTGACACTCCTTGTGCTGTGCCATGAGGCTACTCAGTGTGTTCCTTCTTACCACAGCGTCATAGCAAGAACTATGAAGTAGAGAGAACTAAGAAGGCAGGTAATAGACCATCCAGAGGGGCACACCTCTTGAAGAACCATCATTAATATACAAGGTGAATAACTTCTTCTTTGAGTAGTGTCCCTGCAGGTGCTCCATTGTAGATGGTGTACCAAGAGTACCCACCTTGGAGGAGTTGTGACTTCAGAGTTCATAAATGATAGTACTACAGAGCCAAAGATGACATCCCCGGTGATTGCATAATGTTCTGCAAATGTGTAGACTGATGCTCATTTATCTCATTCTGCAGATCTGAGATAGGGACATTTTAAAAAGGTGACAGATAGGGAGATAAATCTCATGTCATATGTTTGGATCGAGCCTGGAGGGGCCATATTATGAATTTGGTAGAACTATCTCATCTAATTTGAGATCTGTTTGGACAGTATTTTGGGTTGATATTGCTGAGCCCTTAAACCTTTCTGCCATAGAAAGGGTCAGTCTAGGAGACTTCCTGAAGGCCTTTGTCCCACAGAAGTAGAATGCAAGGGATCTCCTGATGTCTAGGGTGAGCAGTAGGATCTCCCTATTGTCTCGGTGAGTCTTGAGGTTGAAGTTGGGAAGATGAATAGATCGAGTCATGTGAAACAAGGAGGTCTCTTTAGGGATGCCACAATGACGGCTGGGCTCTGGTGATCACAGAGAGGGTGGAGTCTTGGGAAGAAGGGGTGGGGCTGGAGCTTGCCTCCGAAAGCCACACCCACTTGCCTCACCCACCGCCCATGAGCATATGAGAGATTTGCTAACTTTTACAGCCCTTCAAGTGTTTCCGTAACTTCTACTAATAATCACCAGTCCTGTGTGTAGGATATGTGCCACATTGCTCTTCTGGTGCTCCTGAGAGGCCTGGAGAACAAAGGGAGGGCCAGGTACAAACTACCAAATTTGGATTTCAGCCATGCGGGTGAAATTGAAATTAGGTGAGTTCTGTGGAATTTGGGGTTTCCTTGTGAACATTTTGCATGAGCATGACTATGCTAATGTAGCTAAGAGCAGAATTTGGCCTGTGAATTGTCAATTGCGAGCTCTAAGGAAAGAGTGGTGTTGAGTGTATATGTCCATCTCTCCCCTTCTAGGAGCATGCCTAACAGCAGGGCTATTGGGGTGAGCCTTTTTTTCTTCTGTTGAAACTGGTCTATATTGTCTTCACTGGGCCAGAGAAAGAGAGAAAAAGCAAGAGATTAACTCTGCAGCCTGGTGGTTAGGTCAGTCATGCAGAAGAATCAGGATTTAGTTTTTGGTCCAATTAATAATTAATTATTAATACAAAGTGGAAAAGATTGGGAGAGTCCCCACATTAAAATAGTGTGTAACATTGTGGTTGTGGAAGTTACCTGGGATCTAGGAGTCAAGTTCAGGTCCCTGCTGCAAGTCAGGAATTCCAACCTGGGGTTCCCCTATGCCAAGTGAGTGTCCTAACAACTGAATACCCAGGGGGTATTCCAGGCCAAGCATGTTCTGCCCTGCCTCAAATATTTACAATCTGCTTGCCCCAGCAGCTTTCTGTGTGATTTAGGCATGCTCTGAGCGTTTCTACTGAATTGGAAACATCCCAATGGTGCTTAGGCATGAGCTAGGGGTTACATTGCTTGGTGACATCAGGATTTAGTTGGCTTTGCACATACCCCCTGAAAGAAGCATGGGTGCCATGAGTACTTGTCCTGCAGAAATTTCGGTCGCTGAGGATTAGGTGGCAACAGAGCAGGGTCTCAGTGGTGTTAAAATGTTGCTTAAAGGTGTTCAAAGAGGCAGCTAGGTGTCTATGTTTTTGTGTGAATCTAGCCCTAAGTGCCTAAATCATTTTTGAAAATGGAACTTTGCTGTCTTCATGACTTAGACCACACATTGCTGAGCAGTGCAATACCTTTACTAATCTGGCCTTTAGCTTCTCTGTCTCAATTTCCCAGCTGTACGATGAGGATAAATGCACATCCCAGTTTTATGAGGGCATGCTGAGGATAAATACAATTTAAGACTCTAAGAAATACAGATTTGTGATTTCTAAAATAGATACATGCTAGTTCTAAATTTACAATATATTAATTTTAAATCAAAATGATAAGCAAAAGTATACTGAATGTCTGACTCAAATGTCTAAAAATTCCCTTTCAAATATATGATTGTAACATAATTTTGGGATGCAGCTATAATATTATACCTAAAATATTCTTCCTGTTTTTTTAATTTAAATATTTATTGTCCTTATGTTGATTTTATTAATCTCAAAGCTAAAATGTAGCAATAGATGAGATCACTTGAGAGCTTTGGTTTCTATAGTGACACTATGCTATTGTTGTTATACTTACCATAGGTGAAGGGTGAAGATTGTTTTTTAGGCATGGGGGTGGGGGAGGGCTGGGGTCCTGCTCTATCCCAGACTGGTGTGGAGGGGAGGTCAGGTAGGAGGGTAAGGAAGGTAGGTTGGGGATTGAGTCTACCCTGCACTTATCCTATACAGTGACAGCTCTTGCCTCACAGCTCTATCTTGGCCCAGTGTAGAGGGAGGGTCTGAGGACAAGGGGATGGAGAGCAAGCTCATCCCACACTCAATCTGGGCAGCAGTGCGCTTGTCCCATGGTGGGTCCAGAATGAGCCAGCTGACTCCTGCTTTTATTCAAGCCCTATCCTGTCCATGTGGCTAGGCCCAGGGTGCTGGAGTGCGGGCCCAGGAGGTGGCACTACAGGTCTGATTCATGGTCCTCGCCTTCACCCAGGCTGTTCCAACATGCCTGCCATAGCATCATGTGATCCATGTCAGAGCTTCTCCTATGGAGCAGGGGACAGGCAGCCAGACAGTCATTGAGTTGGTAGATAGCTAGATGGGGGAAGGATAGGGAGTGGAGCGCTGAGACTTCTCTAGACCTAACCACCTGCATCATGTGTTCTTCACATTAGATTTGTTTTTGATGAGACTAGTTATATTTATTCCTGTCCATTACAGAATCTCAGTGGAAAAGCATTAGATACAAAAAGATTAGGATAACAGTCTGAACTGGTTAACATATGCAGTAGGTAAGTGTGCATTGGGTTAAATGCACAAATCTGGCCTCAGGAAGCATGATGGATTGTGGGTCAAGGATCAGGTGATCACTTGCAGGTCAGATGATGGGCCATCTTGCAAGAGTTATAAGAAGAGACCTACAGACAGGATCCCACAGAAGACTCAGGGCCAGGACAGCTGGACATCTTAAAAATGCCACATCATTTACTCATTTGTAAAATGGGCCAGATTGTCATATCAAGCTCCAAATTGCACCTGAATTTCAGTATCTATTTCAGGACAATGTATTTTCCAGCACAGATGCTGCCCCGTACAATCTAAACCAGAGAATCCAGTTCCTGTTGCCAGGCTTTTCCTAATATGTCTTCCTCATAAAGCTTTTGCCACCTCCCGCACTGCAGGAATCTTCACCAAATCTCCTACCAAGTTGGAGTACAGAGTCTCCTTACAGTGTCCTTCCCCTTGCCCTGATTTTCAGCATCTTAGTCACAGATGGAGCAGAGTATTTCCCTAAAAAAGAACAGTGTCACAGCATTGCTTTGTGGAAAGCCTATACCATACTGTATCTGGCTTTAGTGGGTATTGTTAGTGTCTCACTTTCATGAGCACTATCCACTCATAAAAATATATTATAGGCATGTCTGAAATTTGTCTCAGGGATGCCTCTTTGTATCTCTAGATATCCACCCACATTTAGCCCAGGTACAGGCCTTTGACAAAAATGTAATTTTGCTGAGAACAGACTGATTTTAGTAGCAGAAATCTCTAAGATTGCATCTTCATGGAGCATGCTCCATTCCCTTGCAACTTCTAGAACGGATTGGGCTGCACATGTTAACCCCTCAGTTCCTGCACTAGCCCCTCAGTGCATCTGAGCATATTCTAGTCCATCATGAAACTGGACTTTCCCCTGTAAAGGCTGCTTCCTCAGCTCCACTGGGCTGGGGTGGGACTGGGGACCAGAAGTTAAAGAAGAGAGTTTGCTGCTCCTATACTGTCAATGTCCTCTCTCTTCCACTACATCCAGACATCATGGAGGAAAAGCAATCTGATTTGAGTGCAGAGAGGATAAAAGCCAGACCAGAGGGAGGGAAAAGAGAGGTGTGAACAAGGAGTAAGGTGAGACTGGGACTGATTGGGCAAGGAGAGTAGGACTGAAATGTAAGAATTGGGAGCCAGTTGGCAGCTGGAGAAGGAAGAAAAGTGCTGAGATCAAACAAGGAGCTGGAGAAGGAGAACCTGAGACTGTCTGGAAAAGAAGACTGGGAGTAGGAACCAGTGAGAGCGAATGGTGATGGGTTGGTAAATCTGAAAAGTAACTGGGAGCTGCGAAAGAGACTGGGATAAGAAATGGGGGAGACTGAGGATGGAGGAAGAGCCCAGTGAGATAGACTGCGGCTGGAAGCCAATGATGGGGAGAGGCAAACAGTCAAGAAGCCAGGACTGGGGAAGTGGGACTGTTTCAGAAAGGAGACTGGGATGAGACCTGATGGGTGGAGACTGAGACAGGCATGGGCAGGTAAGCTGACTCCAGCTACACATTTTGCATAGCTGGAATTGTATACCTTAAACAGACCCGCTTGGTCTAGTATAAACCAGGCCTCTATAAGCAACTATTTAATATTTAATTTTATCCTCATTGTTCAATATAGGGCTCTTAGCAGAATTTACTGTACACTATTCAAACACTGCTCTGAATACAGAATTAGTAACTTCTTCAGAGGCTTTTCTGTGGCACTCATCATTATATTTTCTGAGTGCTGAAAAAACTTTAATTTATTTACCTTCATAAAATCTCTGTGAGGGGGTGATATTATCTGCATTTTATATTGTGGGAACTGAAGCATAAAGATATAATTAAGGTAAAAACTTTCCATTAAGTTTGAGTGCCCAGAGTAAGAAACATAGGACTTGATTTTTCACAGTATTTAGGATTATAAAACATTTATATTTTCAAGATACAGCTCTCATTGACTTCACTTGCAAATGTGAATGCTCAGCACTTCTGCAATTCAGACCTAGGATATCAAGCAAAGCCTCCAGAAATTATAGAATGCACTACCTGTGAAAAGTTTGGTTTAAGTGACTTGTGCAATTTCACGCAGACACTCTGTGACAGAATCAATTTTCAGAGCAGCATTATGTTATTTTAATCATGAGGTTATTCTTTCTCTTCCTGTGACCCCTTCCCTTATTTACTACACACTTTCCAACTTCTGGCATAAACAAAACAACAGCCTAGTTTACTACACATCCCTGATGCATACATTGTCTCTGTGCACTGAGGCAGGGTCTTATAAAAATAGTATGCAATCACATAATTAAATGTATGATAATGCATACTCACAACGGTGCTAAATTAAGGGTGCACAGGCAACTTTCATTCAAGCATTTTATAACTTTTCAATGCTCGATTTTACAATTTTAATAATGGAGTAGAGTGTATATGCAATCCATTTAATTTGCACTTTGTATATTTGATGCAATAATAATTATAAATCACCATTTTGTTAATTGGCATTATGAAATTTCATAATGAAGGGGGTTTTAAGTCTGACTAAAAATATTTTCATACTTGCACTATTTAGCTCAGAGTAGGGTTATTTGGGTATTATTCTCTTTTAGAAACTCAATAATTTTTGTGACAATTTATTTATATAAAAAGAATGGCACATGACAAACATTAACTATAAGCAATGAGAAAAAATTAATTAATTTTTAATTATGGAGAATTATGTTATATTAACCATAATTTCAGTAACCACAGGGTGGCATTCATGTTCTGTGCTATTGTATTAATGACTAATAGATTACAAGGTCATTTTGCATGTTAAATATTCTGTAGACCCTTTCAAAGAGAGTCTCTTTCTGATTTCTTCTATTACTGCTGATGAATTGCAGAACTTATCACATGCTACCTGCACCTGATTTTGCTTACTGTAAATCTGATTCTTTACCTGAGATGTCTTGGCTTATTCCATCAGCTGGCCTAGTTTCAATGTTGTTCTCAAAGAATCTAATGAAAGTTACCATATGAATGATGCCATCTTAGTATTCATTTCAATCATTTTAAGATTTTCAGGGTGCTTTTCATGTAGATATCTGATTGAATGGTAACTGGTAAACATTACATTGCATATCAAGTAGCATAAGTCACCCTAGTGGCTTGCTAAAGCTTCACTAGGCTTGTCCTTGAGGCTGTGAAAGTAACTATTTAATATTTAACCATTCCTTTGATCTTTTTTAAAAATTTATTTACTGAGGGAAGTTTACCTCAGATGCAGCATCTGCTAGTCAGAAACAGACTCCTTTTAAAATCCTTTCTTACAGTAAGTATGATCAAGATACAAGGAAATTGGATGTTTTATAACTCTCTTAAAAATATAGGGCTTGACTCTCCTTTTACTTACAGAGATGTGAGCCAGGTGTAATTCCGCTGAAGTGGATGGAACTATAGAAGTATAAAAATGGTGCAACAGAACATCTAGCCCATAGTTTCTGTGTTGTAATATTTCATATGCTTTATTAAAATATGAGTATGTGATATGAATGTCATAACTCAGATATGCTTGATACAAAGCAAGAGACAATGAACTGTAAAAGAGCTTAACCTTCCTGGGAATGTGTGGGTCAGCCCATGAAGAATGCCTAGAGAGACATGCAACCAGGTAACCCGATTCTGGAACCCATCTTGATTTCTGCAATTTTCCATGAGAAGCAGGGACAGGAGGGTCACACTATGAAACAAAGGACTCCTGCCTTATACAAATCCAAATTAAGGGTGGGGAGTGAGGTAATATTGGGCCTCAATTCTGCCTCGCTATCCCTCCCAACATGACTGCTGGAAACAACTAAGACTGAACTGGGAGGGTGGGAAGGGGAAGAAACAAGGCACAAGCTGGAAAGGTGTCTGGTATGTGAAGAATATTATTAGAACTACGTTTAGGGTGAGATCTTCTATGTATGTAGTTTCTTTAGTATATTAAGCTTAACTTGGATGTTTATTTTACTTAGTTATTTTGTATCTGCTACTTCTTATGGCCACTAAAATCCTATTTTTTATACTTAATAAAATCACTTTTGTTTAGTAATAAACCCAGTGTAAGTAATTTCTACTTGGGGTAGCTAATAGCCTGTGCATCTCTCTCCTTACGTTGAGAAAGATGGCGAATTTCATGAGTTTACACTCTATAGATCTCTATACAGGCAGATTTATCTAGGGTTCATATCCCAGAGAGGCTGTGTATTTGAGTGCTGAGAAAAGGTCTCCCAGGCCATGTCTGCATTACAAGATTATTTTGCAATAAATTATTTTGAAATAATAACTCTTGAAATAACTATTTCCAAAAATCGCATCCACACTACAAATCACCGTAGAAATAGAGCAGAGCTATATCGAAATAGCGCATCCACACTCATTGGAGCTTGAATCACATTTAAAGCCCCCCTGGAAGCACTCCAGCCAGGGTATCAGGCCAGCAGTCACTTCCTGTAGCTCCTGCCTGAGGCTTTCTGAGGCTTGTGCTTAAAGGGACTCCCCTCTATAACCATGTCTCAGTCTCTTCTCCTTTGTTTACTTCCTTAAGGGACAGCAAACACCACACTGCATGCTCCGGTTGACCTTGCAGATGCCACAGCACTTCCGCCATGGAGCCTGACCTGCTGCAAAGCAGTCACCGGCTCTTAGACCTGCTGCAACAACTCCTGGTGCAGATTATGCAGCCTGACCTCATGGCACTGCTTGAGGATGATGAATAGCCTGGAATTGTGTGACCCCTTCACCCAGACCCGGGTGCTCCTCATGCACCACATTCCCTCCCAGCGGCAGATATAGGGCAGGGCGAGCGGGGCGGCTGCCCCGGGCCCTGCGCTTCAATAGGGCCTGAACACACACACCGCGCACGCTACTTCCGGTCGCTGCTGCCGAGACGCATGCACGAAACGCTACTTCTGGTTGGCTGCTGCCGAGGCGCATGCACAAAATTGTGCCTCCCCGGGCCCCGCGGCGCAGCCCTAGGCCCCGCAAAATTATCATCCACCCCTGTTTCCTCCCACCCCCACTGCACACCGTGCACTGTTGCTTTTGGTGCCAGGATACCAGTACCGCCTCGTGTGATCACATTGTCATTGAGTGGTGGGACGACCACCAGTAGCTCCAGAACTTCTGCATGTGGAAGGATACCTTTCTAGAGCTCTGTGAGTGGCTCGCCCCTGCTCTGCTGCAACAGGATGCCTGCATGCGACCTGCAATCTCCCTCCAGAAGTGGGTCACCATTGCACTGTGGAAGCTCTCCATGCTGGCTACCACTCTATCAGGAACCAGTTGGACGTGGGGAGATCGACCATCGGGGCAATGCTCAGTGAGTATGAATCTCTTGCTATTGTTCCAGGAGGATGGTGAATTACTGGAAGGGATTCCTAGGGAAGGGGGTGGTAGAATCTCCCTCCCTGGAGGTTTTTCAGTCCCACCTTCACAAAGCCCTGCCAGGGATGGGGTAGTTGGGATTGGTCCTGCTGTGGGAAGGGGCTTGGTCTTCGGGAACTCTGGCAACCCTGTGATTCCATGCTTTTATCACCCTACAGGTGGTGAGGGCTATCAAGATCATTCTGCTATGCAGGGTCATCATCCTGGACAACGTGGACCCCATCATCACTGGCTTTGCTGTCATGGGCTTCCTCAACTGCAGGGGTCCTTTAATGACACCTGTACAGCCTTGTGGATAAGGGAGAAGCGGTGGATGTCATATACCTAGACTTTAGTAAGGCATTTGATACGGTCTCGCATGATATTCTTATTGATAAACTAGGCAAATATAACTTAGATAGGGCCACGATAAGGTGGGTGCATAATTGGCTGGATAACCGTAGTCAGAGAGTTGTTGTTAACGGTGCTAAATCCTGCTGGAAAGGGATAACAAGTGGAGTTCCTCAAGGGTCTGTTTTGGGACCCGTACTGTTCAATATCTTCATCAATGATGTAGATATTGGGATAGAGAGTACACTTATTAAGTTTGCAGATGATACCAAACTGGGTGGGGTTGCAACTTCTTTGGAGGATAGGGACATAATTCAAAATGACCTTAGCAAGTTAGAGAAATGGTCAGAGGTAAACAGGATGAGGTTTAATAAAGAGAAATGCAAAGTGCTCCACTTAGGAAGGAACAATCAGTTCCATACATACAAGATGGGAAGTGACTGTCTAGGAAGGAGCATGGCGGAAAGGTATCTAGGGGTCATAGTGGACCACAAGTTGAATATGAGTCAACAGTGTGATGCTGTTGCAAAAAAAGCAAATATGATTCTAGGTTGTATCAACAGGTGTGTTGTAAGCAAAACTCGTGAAGTCATTCTGCTGCTCTACTCTGCACTAGTTAGGCCTCAGCTGGAGTACTGTGTCCAGTTCTGGGCGCCACATTTCAAGAAAGATGTGGAGAAATTGGAAAGGGTACAAAGAAGAGCGACAAGAATGATTAAAGGTTTAGAGAACATGACCTATGAAGCCAGGCTTCATGAACTGGGCTTGTTTAGTTTGGAAAAAAGAAGATTAAGGGGGGACATGATAGCGGTTTTCAAATATCTAAAAGGGTGTCACAAGGAGGAAGGAGAACATTTGTTCCTCTTGGTTTCTGAGGACAGGACAAGGAGTAATGGGCTTAAAGTGCAACAGGGGAGGTTTAGATTGGACATTAGGAAAAAATTCCTAACTGTCAGGGTGGTCAAATATTGGAATAAATTGCCAAGAGAGGTGGTGAATCTCCCTCTCTGGAGATATTTAAGAACAGGTTAGATAGACATCTGTCAGGGATGGTGTAGACGGAGCGTGGTCCTGCCTTGAGGGCGGGGGGCTGGACTCGATGACCTCTCGAGATCCCTTCCAGTCCTATTATTCTATGATTCTATGTATCTTCATCCAGGCCCCTGACTGCCAGGTCTCTGAATACATCAGTCAGAAGGGGTACTTTGCAATGGTGCTGTAGGCCCTCGTCAACCACTGGGGCCGCTTCACGGACATTTATGTCAGGTGGTCAGGTAAGGCACACAGTGCCAGCATATTCCTCAACTCCAGTCTGTTCCAGAGAAAGCATGCTGGTGCTTCCCCCCCGACCACACCATCAGGGTCAAGGACATGGACATACACATGCCTATGTGCATTGTGGGCAATGCAGTCTACCCCTTGGTATCCTGGGTAATGAAGCCCTACATGGGACACCTGGGACCCCACCAAGAAACAGTTCAACACCAGGCTCAGCAGATGCCACATTGTAATGGAGGACATCATTGGCTGCTTCAGGGGGAGGTTCCAGTGTCTCCTCACCTGTCTGTACCTCGGCGACCAGAACATCCCACAGGTGGTGGTGGCCTGCTATGTCCTCCACAACATATGTGAGAACAATGGGGGACCTTCTTGCCAGGGTGGGGGGCAGAGGCCGAGTGGCTTACCAGGGATTTTGAGCAGCCATGCACTGCTGCCATTGAGTAAGCCCAAGAGGGGGCTGTGCACATTTGGGAGGCCTTGAGGAGGAATTTCAGCCAAGGCCAGCTGAGACACTCTCCCCCGGGCCTCCTCTCAAGGGGCCTCTGCATTGCTCCTGTATGCCTTTCCCCTCTCACCCCTCCCTTCCTCTGCCCTCCCTTCCCACCTTCCATCCTCCCCTGCAGGACAAATAAAAAAAGACTTTTCATTTGAAACAATAAACTCTGTTATATTTATTTGGGGAATATATAACTGGGGAGAGATTGGTGAAAGAACCTGGGAGGAGAGAGGAAAGGGGCGGGGGACAAAGGAGCAGCAGGGGCTTAGGGATGGGGCTGGGACTGGTGCTGGCTTTGGGTGTGCTGGGATACCTCAGCTGCCCGAGAGATCCTACTGCTTTGTGTGCAAGGCCCTTGGCAGCCCTGATGAAGGAGGGTGGGTAGGCTAGGAGGAGAAGCCGGGGTGGTGAGGGCAGAGGCAGGTGCAGGTGCCAGGGGGACTTAGAGGGTAGTGGGTGCTGGAGGGAGGCTGCTGGATGGCTCAATAGTGGCAACCAGGTGCGTGATGGCATTGGTGTATGCCATGCACATCATCTCCTGGTGCTGGGACAGCTGCTGCCAGATTTTGCTCAAGGACAAGCAGATGTGCAAAGGTGCTGGCCAGGCCAGGAGCCTGTGGGCAGGAGTGAGTGATGCGGTGGCTCAGCTTCCCTCTGTGTCATACACACAGTGGCTACATCTAGACTGGCATGATTTTCCGCAAATGCTTTTAATGGAAAAGCTTTTCTATTAAAAGCATTTGTGGAAAAGAGCATCTAGATTGGCATGGACGCTTTTCCGCAAAAGCACTTTTTGCGGAAAAGCGTCCGTGCCAATCTAGACGCGGTTTTGCACAAGAAAGCCCCGATCGCCATTTTCGACATTGGGGCTTTTTTGCGCAAAACAGTTTTCAGCTGTCTACACTGGCCCTTTTGCACAAAAGCATTTCCGGAAAAGGGCTTTTGCCCGAACGGGAACGTCAAAGCATTCGCGCAAGAAGCACTGATTTCGGACAGTAGAATGTCAGTGCTTTTGCGCAAAATCAAGCGGCCAGTGTAGACAACTGGCAAGTTTTTCCGGAAAAGCGGCTGATTTTCCGGAAAAACTGGCCAGTCTATAGACAGCCAGTGGGTCTGGCAGTGGTGGCATCCCACAGAGAGAGGACTTTTATCCCTACTCGCTGGAGGAGAGGTAGGGGAGGGTGTTGGAGGAGGTGTTTGTGAGTTTGACAGATGCCATTTGTTGGGGAGGGTGCTATTGGGATCCCCTCCACTTCTTCCCCCCAGCAGGCTCCCCTGCAGGGGATCAGTATCCTCTGCCTCGCTGCCCTTGCCCAGGTGTGGATGCTGCCCGAGAGTGCAGGCATGAGCCTGTGCCATGTGCATCACTGCTGTTTCCCTGACCCCAGCCTCCTTAGTGGTGGCTTGTGGTGGGAACGTGTCCCATCACAGAGTTCAGAGTAAGGTAGGTCTGTCTAAAATCCTTGTGAGAAGGAGCAACAGGTTCATGTGTCTTAGCCTTATTGCGGCTATGTACTCCAGACTGGCATTTCACGTGCATCCACGTGCCCAGGCTATTATGTGATTCCTAGGCTGAGAAGGCCAGGCAAGGAGCACGCAGTCCCTTGCAGCCCATTGCCTGCCCCCATGTGTAGATAGGGAAAGGTGGAGAACTCACCTGATGTGCCTTCCCTGGCCTCATCTGAGCTCTGGGAGACATTCTGGGAGGGGTGGGACTGGCTCTAGGCTGAGGATGATCTCCTGGCTGGTGGGCATGGTGTCATCAGTGACTTTCTCCTCCTCTTCCTCCTTGTTCTGGTCCACAGCCTGCACTCCTGGAGGCTGATGACAGGTATAGCCAGGTTAGAGTCCATGATGGGGGAGAGGGGGAAGGTACCAACTCCCTCCTCCCCCCGGATGCCATCCAGGTGGGCGTAGAAGTGGCAGGTCTGGAATGTCACTTCAGATAGGGAACTTTGTTCCCTGGCCTTGGCATAGGACTGCTGGAGTCCTTAATTTTCATTCATACCTGCTCCTGGGTGAGGGTGTGCCCCTTCTAGGCCAGGCTTGCAGCCATCCTGCCATAGACATCAGCATTCCTGCACCTGGTGCAGAGATCCTGGAGAATCGACTCCTCACCTCAGATCTTGATGAGATCCAGGTTCTCCACACCAGTCCAGGATAGGGCCCTTTTCTGCCCCTGGCAAGGGGCTTCCAAGGTGGCTGCAGGCTTGCTTGCAGCTGTGGGGGGCTTGGAGGGAGCACTGTGGTCACTCATAGCAGCAGGGAACACAGAGCAGGGTGCTGCTGTGTGGCATGGTGTGAACAGGGCCTGTGTCATTCCACAAGCCCTTTCTCTTCTGCCTGCACCTTTGAAGGCTGCAGGGGAAGGGACGCTATAGTGTTCTGAGGGGTGTGGACAGAGCGGCCACCAGGCAGCTGTGAGAAGCTCTGGAGGCCACTTATTTCGAAATAAGCACCGCGGAGCCGTTCACACTCAGCCTATTTTGAAATAGGTATTATTCCTCGTGAAATGAGGGTTTATTATTTTGGAATAAGCAGCGCATTATTTCTAAATTATTTCAAAATAATGAACTTGCAGTGTGAACACTCACCTTGTTATTTTGAAATAATGTAAGTAATGTAATAATAATGTAATGTAGCATAGACATGTCCACATGGTGCCGCTTTCAGTGTGTGTCTGCAGGCTTGCAGATATGGCTGGTGTTCCCTCTAAGCCAGGGTTTCCTGGTTGGGACCCAAATATCGGTCGCCAGGTGTCTCCCCAGGTGACTCTTAAGGAGCCATTCACACATTTTTTGAATTGCCCTGGGTCACCAAGTCTTCCTGAATTGTCAAAATAGATCCCCATCTGGAAAAGGTTGTGGGGCAGCACAGCTTCACAGGTGATTAATCAACAGGTTGCAGGGAGCTCTGAGCCTCTGACTGGGCGGGGCTGATTAATCACTTGTGAAGCTGTGCTGCTCCACAGCTTAGAGGGAACACTGGATGTGGCTCTATTCCTGTGTCTCCAAAGAAGCAAGCTGGAGAGCCGAGCTCAACAAGAAGGGCTAGATTATCAGAGGAAGCAGGCCCAGTGGTATCTCAGAAAATCAGGTAGCAGACCAAGGGAGTTGCAACCCATCACAGTTACATTTAATTATTAATTGTGAATGAATCTAAAACACAAAATTAATACATTTTTGGATTGATTTTGTTTTGTTGCACATCGGTTTGGGTAAAAGATACTATCAGTTTTGCCAGTTTGTTTCCAAGGATACCACTGAAAAGATATCAGTTGTTAACAATGTACTGAAGAGATAATGAGAGAGCATTAACAAAAAGAGTGATCCTCCACTGCCCGCATCCTTAGGTGTCATCTATGTTCAGTAAAGGTGCTTCAGGGTGCTACCAGTTCAGAATGGTATCAGTTATAGACACTTTGCACACATGTAAACAACCATATTAAATATGAAGCTATAGGGAATCAAACTCTACAAATTCATTCAGTCTAGATCTTTCCATCATGTTTTTCAATAATAATAAAAACCTAAACATCCAAAGAGAGAAATAAAATGCAAGTTTAATTGAAGTTACAGTATCAAGGTCAGCCTGTCTCAGAGTGTTACGCTTTTAAAAAGCTCACAGAATTTTTTTTCAGGGTGCAAGGCAATGCGTCACATTTATTTAAAATAAAATGTAGATATCAGAAATCAGCATTTGCATACATTAATACTCCCCACATACTCCACCAAAGGTTCTGCAGCTGGGGTTGATAGTTACTACTTTGCATTGTTGCTCTTGTCAGGTCAGTGGCCAGCAAGACTGTGCACAAGTGGAGGAGCTGGGCCTCAGCGGGACATGTCTGAAGCTCCACTGTTGTTGCAGAATGACTCATAGCCCCTTGACTCTTGCCGGTTGTCTATAGCAACAAATCCTCATATAAGCATATGGACTTTGCTATGTTATATTGGACTCTTAATTACAGACTGATTGTTTTTGCAGTTCTTTTTCACTTGCACCATTTTGTTTTTACAGCTCTTATATTGTTTTTGATTTAGGGGGATGACTTTTGCATTTTGGTGTTGTTAATTTGCATTCTCTCTCTGACTATGAGGGCTAAAGGACAATGATTCTGGTGCCTTCATTTCTAGGGTTGCCAGATACTTTCACAAAAAATCCTGAACATGGGGGGAAAAAAAAGAGGTCATTGCACCTTTAAATATCCCTGCGCTCCTTGCTCCCCGCTGGCCCTCTGTCTGAGAGAAACAGAAAATACCAGACATCCTCCTTTTTACACTATAATGACAATACTGGATGGGTCACATTTTATGTATTTTTTTTAAAAAACAATGTATAAAGAAGCAATTATGGCTTCTGGTTTTAACAATACATAAAACACATTATAAAAAAACAGTATTCCAATTAATACAAAATAATTATATAATGAATTATGATGTCCATAATGGGCAGCAACCTTTAAAAATATTATATCAATGTTGTATTATTATTTGTATCGCCCGTGTGGATATTTTTAATATTTTTGACACCCGATGCAGAATGGCCAGGCTGCATGTCTGTGCCTGTGTTTGTGTGGCTCTAGTTAAATGGCTAATTTGTTTAACTTTTAGCAGTCATTTGTACAAAACAATCCAACTGACTCTAAGGGAAAAGTTAAAACGTACAGAATTATTTGTATTTAATAGGCTAATGCTTTTGCTTTAGAAAATAATACATTATTATTATTTTATTATTGTGCAGCCTGTAGAAAGAAGAAGAGGATGTCCAAAAAGGAAAAAACGGGTAAAGTATTTCAGATTATAATATTTTGGCATTAATTTTATGTTTTACTTGGCAGCAGCAGGCGTAGCAGCAGCACACAGACACTTCAAATTCCTTTTAATGCTTACTGGTGTAGTAGACCTCTGGAAGAAAATTCAAAATGCTGTAAAGCTTATGGGCTGGATATAGCAATTACTGGGTGAAATTCTTTGGCCTGTATTATGCTGGAGATCAAAATAGATAATTGTAATGGTCCCTTCTGACTTTATAATCTATGGAAGCTCATCTGCTTGTGTGTGTTCTGTTATAAAATTAAAATTTGACTATGTTTAAGGTCTGGCTAAGATTCACAAACCTTTTGATAACATCTGGGTTGCTATATGGTTTTACAACAAAATCATGTGAAATTGATGCAAGTGGATGCTGAAACTTGGTTAAAATCTGAGATTTTAACCAAGTGTTGCTTTGAAACACTGAGCTAATTTGAAACCAGAGAAATTTATGTGGAGGCAGATCTGAATCCAGGTAATTTGCAATGTAAGAAAATGTTAACATACAACCCAGAATCTTAATCTTAACCTTTTATATTTCTCTATTTGATATATCATCTGAGATGCTGTATAATTGAAACATGACCATTTATATCATTAGCAATTAGATAGACAATTGCAACAAATCTTGTACAAAGTATATTATGTAAGATGTCAATGGAAAAAAATGTGACTTGTTGAACATAGTTATCCTGTTTATATGTATGGATCATTTTTGTGTCTGAAGTTATAGATATTATGTATTGGAATCCTACATTTACATTAGAACCTCATCATTATGAACACCAATCAACCTCATACCTCATTTGGAATCAGAGGTATGTAATCAGGCAGCAGTGAAGCAAAATAAAATAAAACACACTACTGTGTCATAAATTACTAAAATAAAGGGAAAGTTTAAAATAAAGATTTGACAAGGTAAGGAAACTGTTTCTGTGCTTATTACATTAAATTAAGACAGTTAAAAGCAGGATTTTTCTTCTCTATACTAAAGTTTCAAAGCTGTACGTAGTCAATGTTGAGTTGTAAATATTTGTAAGAACAACCATAATGCTTTGTTCAGGATTATGAACATCTTTGATTCCCTAAGTATTTTCTAACTCTGAGGTTTTATGTATATGCTGTATTCCTGAGTAGCACCCATAAGGTAAAATCTACACTAAAGGCAGACAGCACATTGTGAATGAGCCATTCTAGTCGATGGCAAATCAAAGACCACTTACCTCTCACAATGGGCCATCAAAGAATCTCTTTCTTGTGTGGTGAGCTTTCTTGTAGACACTTTAGCCAGAATACAAGTAATGGCTATTCCTTGTGGTCATCAAAGAATGCAAGGACATATGGACCATGGACTCCGTGTACCATTATTTTCCCACAAACCAAAACAGAGAGCACTCTCTTCACATGGGAAAAGGTGTAAAAAAATCCCTGGAAGCAGCTTTATTTTGTCTCTTTCTTGCTCTGATCTCTGTATTATGGACTTACATAAAAGGAGCATTCCAAGTTTCCAACCAATGAAATGAGGACCTTTCAATTTTAGACACTTTACAAGAGAGCAATTTATTCCATCACTGCTTCAAACCCGATGTAAGAACTTTGCAATGACTGTGTGTGTCTGATTTCCTTAATCATTTTATTAACTGCCTCCTCTTATAGATAAAACTTTAGAGATGAGGTGCTAAAAGATTGACAACAGTGTGATTTCTGAAAAAAGATTTGAGTTATATATTGACCTATGTGGCTGATCTTTTGGGATTAGAAGGAACTTTTGTTTGATTATATTGGTTTTTAATAACAGCAGATCATAAAATGTATGTCTTGGTGGTGAAACAAGTGCTGGAATGCTTGCGGAGCTGCATTTTTTCACTTCTTGTTAACCAAAAGATATGCCAAAAGTATCTCACCAACCAAGTTTACTTTGGATATTGGCTTGGTATATCTGATGGTAGAATAACAAGCATTTTGGGGTGTATTTGCCTCATTTCTTAGCAGTTCAGCCTGAATTTGGAAACCTTAGCTGTGACCCACTGAGGAATGGTGACAGTACGATCTGAGGACAAATAAATCTTGTCAACTCAGAGGATTAAAGAAAAATGAAATTCCCACCATTTTAGAATTATCTTAAGTGGATGAACTTGTATAAATATTGCTTTAATGGCTTCCAGAGTTTACCAGCATGTTAATTAAGCTTAGTCTTCAGATGAATTATTGCTATTATTAGTCAGTTTTTCTCACCATAATCCCTTGTTTACATGTAGCTGTATAAAAAGAACAATGCTAAGAAACCAACACACACATCTTACTGAATTTCATTACTGACTATCAGCAAGTGCAGAGGAAGGAGGCTGGGTCGAACAAATGCCAGCCAAAGAAAATATTTTCACTCAGGAATATCATAGATAAAGTACTTGATCTTGAGGGTTGGTAGCAGAAAAAGCTGGAAAACAGAATGCTTGCGGGAGGTATTGGTCACACCAGACAACAAAATGGCTGGCTGGGATGTCACCCTAAGAATGCCAGCATTGGAAGGAGCTGAGGAAACAGCAGGGGAAGTGAATCAGCAAAAGCCAAGGAAACAACAATATAAGATCTTCAGAAAGCATCTTTTTCACATATTTTGCAGGAATACCAGTTAGTACACAGGCTATTGCAGGAAATATAAGGAAAGTATTCGACAAAGGGTCAGAAGAAAGAGGAAAAAATAGAAGGCTGAAATAGCATGGGATGTATGATCCATCTGGTCCTTCTGGTCTAATCCTTTCATCATCCAGAAATATTTAGCAGTGCTGGGCTCCCTAGCATTCCTATAGCCATTCTGTTACAAAGGTATCCTTAGTTGTTTACTAGACAGGAAATGATAAACTGGGAAGCAAACATTACCATGTGACAGGCAATTTACTTAGATCCAGTCAGAATGTCCCTGCTCCAGAGTTTCTAGATATCTCATTATGATGGCTACAGGGCTTGATTTGTTTGCTAGAAGGGCAGTCCTGGTTATGAAACCCTTATTCATAATAATGAACACTTACTCACATGAGCAGTCCTACCGAAGGAAATACTGAGCACATGCAAGTGCTCACCAACAGGAGTAAGAGTTCCAGAATCTAGCCTTTAGAAAGCGATGTGTCTCAAATTTAGCTTACAGCCACTGTCAAAACACATATAGCCCAGATCTAGAATTGTTGTAAAGTGATGGAGCCCCATTGAAGATAACGTATTTCACCAGCTAAAATTAACCAGCTAAAATGCAGAGGACAGGTCTCTGATGCAGAGTAATCTGAATACCTTGGTAAATTGGGCACAAGCAAACAGTGTTTAATAGAGACACTATTTAATAGAGACACTATATATAGCCTTTTGGTGGGCTAGAGTGCAATTCATTGCCTTTCCCCAGTGCTTAAAAATACCCCAACTCCCATTGAAAAGCAGCTGGAGACCCAGAATTCAGTCTCTAAGACAAGGGTGGGGAACAAGGAGCCTGTGGGTCCGATGCAGTTTGACAAGGTTAGCCTGGCCTGATCACCAGCACAGTATTTACCTGAGCAACCACAGGTACAGGTGCTTAGAGCTCCCATTGGTCGTGGTTCATTGTTTCAGCTAATGGGATCTGTGGGAAATGGTAACCTGGTCTGCAGCTGGGATCAGCGATCTGCAGCCAACAGGAACTGCAAGAGCAGTACTTTCAGATGTGTAGATAAATAAAGTGGTGGTGGAACGCCTGAGGCTAACCCTGGTGAACTGCCTCCGACTTATTGCCCACATCTGCACATCTGATTTCTGTAAGTTCAAACTTAATTATTTATTATGTTTCTTATAATAAGATTTATAATAAACTTAATTTTATAACATAACTTAGCGATTTTGTAATCCACCCACATCTTCACATATATAAACATAAAATCCAAATTAAAAACCCAAATTAAATCTAAACAGGTCACTTTCCACAGAAACACAGTGGCTACGTCTAGACTGGCATGATTTTCCGCAAATGCTTTTAACAGAAAAGTTTTCCGTTAAAAGCATTTTCGGAAAAGAGCATCTAGATTGTCACGGACGCTTTTCCGCCAAAGCACTTTTTACAGAAAAGCATCTGTGGCCAATCTAGACGCGCTTTTGAGCAAAAAAGCCCCGATCGCTATTTTCGCGATCGGGGCTTTTTTGCTCAAAACAAATCTGAGTTGTCTACACTGGCCCTTTTGCGCAAAAGCTTTGTGCAAAAGGACTTTTGCCTGAACGGGAGCGGCATAGTATTTCTGCAAGAAGCACTGATTTCAGACAGTAGGAAGTCAGTGTTCTTGCGGAAATTCAAGCGGCCAGTGTAGACAGCTGGGAAGTTTTGCTTTTGTGGAAAAACTTGCCAGTCTAGACACAGCCAATGAGAAGAAACTCAAGCATTCCCAAAAGCTTAGGTTGAGTTCACCTCAGAGTCTTTGATCAACATATCTATACAGTTTACTGAGTCAAAAGCAATGTTTTCCCTCCACTTGCTTGTAGGAATCTTTAGCTGGAATCCATGCAGACTCTTCCTCTGATGAAGTCATTGTTAGCCAATCAGCTAACTGCTTAACCTACCACTCAGTTAAGTATACTGATTTTAAAAAAACTGTTACAAGAAAATACATAACTGAGAATGGCAAAGTATAAATGACTCTACTTCGTAATCACGTTTAAAGAAAAGTTGGTGAATCATCTGATTTTTGGTTGATTTTAGTTGACACCGCCCAGATATTAAAAGTTAGTGTGTGAGTGCTGTTTGGCAGCACTTTTGCTAACAAAATACTTCCACTCCCTGAGAGCAGTAAGTGTAGACATAGCCAGAGACAAGAACAGTGTCATTCACATAAAGGAATTCTCTCAGGGTACGTCTACATTTGCTCCCTACTTTGAACTAGGGATGCAAATGTAGGCGACCAAAATTGCTAATGAAGCGGGGATTTCACTTTTGAAACAGCTGTTGAGTGGAGTAACGCGCCAGCGAGATCATGCTAATGGAGTGCAGGATATTTAAATCCCCGCTTCATTAGCAATTTCAGTCGCCTACATTTGCCATCCCTAGTTTGAACGAGGAAGCAAGTGTAGCCATACCCTCAGAGCATCTTTTCAGACCTGAGATTGAAGAGCTTGCAATCAGATTGTGTATGACAATAAACATTGTTTTCTACATTTTAAATACATGTCTCAAGAGTACTGAGAATATTCCAAGCAGTGTATATGCCAGGTCACATCCTTGTTTTAATCTGCATTTTATTTCAAACATTTCAGAGGCATTTCCTTCAAATGTTTTGCAAGTTGTCGTGGAAAGATTGTATTATCCAAGGGGCTTTGGGGGCCATCTAGTTTTACAGAGTGCTTTGTACAGACCAGCTTTACTAATTATGTCAAACACTTTGGTCAGATCAATGAAGGCAATAAAAAGTGGTTTCTCTCGTTCTCTACTTTTCTCCTATAGTAAGCAAAAGAGAATATCATATCCACTTTACATCTGCCTGATGAAAATCCACATTTTGTCTTTGGGAGACCCTTTCAGCAAGTACTTGCAGCTATGTAAGCATTCCTCCAGCAAACAATTTGCTGATGGTGCTGAGAAGTGAATTGTCTGTGTGGTTGTTACAATTTCCCTTGTTGTGTGAAATAGTGAGGAACTTTTTCCTTCTTTCCAGCTTTAAAGGAGGAGACTACAGATATTGTAAAAGAGATGGTTTCCTACATTTCAGTAGCATCTTTTCCAGTTGCTCTTCCAATAATGAGAGATCTAAAGCCTCATCCAGCTCTTCAATGCTTGGTTTGTGATCAAGCTCAATTACTATAGGAAACTTAGAGATATCTTCAAGTGTATTATCAGCAATGCTGTTCTTAGAAGAGCACAGATCTAAATGATGTTCCACACAATGTTCCATCTGCTCTGTTTAGCCTGATGAGATGTGACCATCTTTAGATTTGATAGGAACTACTCTGGATATTATTGGTGTTCTGAGTCTTCTTTTAATGCCTTCATACATGGTTTGCTGAATTCCAGCCTCTGCTGCAGATCGTACACTGTGACATAGGTTTAGCCAGAACTTGTTAGCATGTCTTCTTGAAGTTTTCTGCAATCACCCTTTTGCTTTTTGCAGTTTTTCTAAAGTTAAAGGTGTTGGCTTCTCCATGGCTATATGTACACTGCAAGGTTTTTGTGCAAAAACACCTGTTTTTGCGCAAAAACTGGCAAAGCGTCCACACCTCAAGCATGTTTTTGCACAAGTAAATTGACAGAACAGAGGGCTTTTGTCAGTAGAGTTATTCCTCTCCCCACTAGGAATAACTCCTTTTTGCACTACAGCTCTTGTGCAAAAAGGCAAGTGTGGATGCTCCGGAGGGGTTTTTGCTCAAGAAACCCCTATCAGCAAAAGCACAGGTGCTCTGATGGCCATCCTGTGAATGGCCATCAGAGCTTTCTTGCACAAGAGTGTCCATGCAGTGTAGATGCTCTCTTGTGCAAAAGCACATCGCTTTGGTGATGTGCTTTGAAGTCTGGACATGATTTTGCGCAAGAGTTTTTGCGGAAGAACTCGTCCGCAAATGGCTTCTTGTTCAATAACCCTGCAGTGTAGACGAAGCCAATATGTTTTGCATAAGCATTTTTCTCTGCTTGAACAATAATTGCAACTCCAGTTTGTAATGTTCAAAATAGTTTTAATTCCCTTTTTTGTTACACGTTATAAACAGGGGATGTTGATGCTTCTCACCTTAGGGTACATCTATACTGCATGCTTATTTCAAAATAAACTATTCCGGAATAGTTATTCCAAAATAGCTTATTTCAAAATAGCATGTCTACATTTCAGGGAAGCCTCAATATTAGTCCGAGGCAGTCTTCCCAAATGTAGACGTGCTATCTCAATTTAGAGCTCCAGGAGGGGCACTGCGGTGGAATAACTTGGAATGGCTTTGAGGAGGAGCTATTTTGACATAGCAGCAGTGGAATGTCTACACATGCCTTATTTCAAAATAGTTATTTTGGAATAGGTGTTATTCCTCATAGAATGAAGTTTACAGATTTTGGAATAAACTATTCGTTATTTCAAAATAGCGGAATGGCTGTGTAGATGCTCACATTGTTTCAAAATAACGCTAAGTATCAGAGGGGTAGCCGTGTTAGTCTGGATCTGCAAAAGCGACAAGGAATCCTGTGGCACCTTATGGACTAACAGATGTATTGGAGCATAAGCTTTTGTGGGCAAAGACCCACTTTGTCAGATGCACTACAGGACTCCTTGTCGCAAAATAACGCTAGTTATCTCAAAGTAACGGTGCAGTATAGCTGCACCTGTAGCCTGTATTATTCTGATTTGTATTTAGCTTTAAGTATGGAAAGTCACTTAGTTCTGATAATCAGGCCCTTGAATGTAGTTTCTCATTTATATAGGAATTCTGGATCACAAAACAGCGAGAGCTTTATTTTAGATTGTTCCTCCCTTGAGCTTTTGAAGTTAAGAGGTTAAAATAATCTTGTGTTTCTTTGTTTCTGACAGCATGATCCCAGAGGCTGTGAAGTCCATCTGTGGTAAAGCACTTAGCCACAGGCAATATGGTCTTGTTGCTTTTTACACTGCTCAGATGCTCCACAAGAGTGCTAATAAGATTTGCTGCAAGAAACTGAACATTTGACCCCTGTCTTTGTTGCAATGTTTTATTCACCAGGGAAGTGTTAATTATAAAACTAGTTCCAATAGTCTTTAAATACTTGAGTGCCAAAGGAAGTTCTATCTTCTCTAGGGGCAGCTTCTGCCCTTGGATAAACATACACAGGCTGCCATTGAAATAAATAGCATGAGAAGAATTTGGCCTCTAGTGAGTATGTTTTTGGCTGTAAGGGAATATGAGCTTAAGTTGAAGGATGAGTGAAAGCAAATGCCAGTGTTACACATTCTCACAGGCTGCATCTAGATTGACAAGTTTTTCTGCAGAAGCAGCTGCTTTTGCGGAAAAACTTGTCAGCTATCTACACCGGCCGCTTTAATTTCCACAAGAACACTGACGATATCATGTAAGATTGTCAGTGTTCTTGCGGAAATGCTATGCTGCTCCTGTTCGGGCAAAAGTCCTCTTGCGCAAATGCTTTTGCACAAGAGGGCCAGTGTAGACAACGTGGTATTGTTTTGCACAAAAAAGTCCCGATCGCGAAAATGGTGATCGGGACTTTCTTGCGCAAAACCGCGTCTAGATTGGCACGGATGCTTTTCCGCAAAAAGTACTTTTGCGGAAAAGCGCCCATGCCAATCTAGATGCTCTTTTCCACAAATGCTTTTAACGGAAAAACTTTTCCGTTAAAAGCATTTGCGGAAAATCATGCCAGTCTAGACGTAGCCACAGTGTATAAGTCACTACATACCATACTGTGTGGCTATGTCTACACGGGCACGATCTTGCGTAAAAGTGGCTGCTCTCGCGCAAAAACTTGCTGCCTGTCTACACTGGCCGTGTGTTCTTGCGCAAGTAAACTGACCTTCTAATGTATGAAATCAGGGCTTGCGCCAGAACTCCCGCTCAGGAATAAGCCCTTTCGCGCAACTGTTCTTGTGCAAGAGGCCAGTGTAGACAGGTAACATGAATTTCTTGCGCAAGAAAGCCCTGGCTACATCTATACTGGCATGATCTTGCAGAAAAACTTGCAGAACTCTTGCGCTAAAGAGTTTTTGCGCAAGATCACACCAGTGTAGACTTGGCCTGTCTAATTTTGATGAAAATTTTCCTTTTTTATTCTGAGAATTTAACAAAATAAAATTTGATTGCAAAGTTATAAGAATCTTGTTTTCAAACACCTCTCCTTCCTTTTCTCTCTTTTTCGGAGAGGAAGATCACAGAGCCACATTGCAGGCCTGATTCTCAGTTCTAATACCCTAGTGAAGTAGAGCATGCAGTGCTTAATTTTTATCAGCTTAGCAATTCACAGCCCCAGCACATCTGAGCTTGCTGCTATGAATCTAAAAAAAAATAGATTGAGTGATAGCACCTCTTTCATTATAAATTAAATACTGAGAGTAGTGAATCAGTTCCAATATATACCTGAAGGATCACATCAGCTGCTTCATTCTTTTGATGCCAACACCACTACATAACTGTACAAGCAAATGAAAAAGTATTTCCTTTATTTTCATTGCTATCAGAAGTACTGAACAGAATACAGGGTCAGTGGAGTCATACTGAAGTTATTACAATATCTCATATTATATAATATATAACATGATATACCCAGGCAAATTGGCTACCACAATCTGAATGAAATTAGATATGGTGGCCTCAAAGCAAACTGTTGTCTATTTCCTGAGTATCCAGGGCAGGGACTGCTACAGCACAATCAGGAAGAGCCTGGGGTAAATTAAGAGCTTGCCAGAAGCAGCAGACTATTCAAAACACTTGCACCAAACTTACACATATACAACAAATTTGAGAGTTTTTTTCCTGTATCTGTCTGTTTAAGAACTCCTAAACAGAAAGAACTAGGATCAACAAATTTGGTACACAGCTTCCTCTTATAACTTAAAGCAAGGTTAGTGCTTGGTTGTGCCTGGAAAATGGAAGTGTGTCTGGAATAGGGGGTGTAGCCCCTTAATTCGAACTAGTGGGAGGCTAGCCCTCCCCAGCTTTCCCTGGTGGCCACTCTGGCCAACACCAGGGAAACTCTATTGCCCCCCTCCTGGCCCCGGACCCCTTAAAGGGCCACGGGCTGGCTACGGTGCCCGTGCCAGGTGCAAGCCTGCCAGCACCCAGCTAGCAGACCCTGCACCTGGCACGGCTTGAGCCAGCCACCCAATGCTCCCCAGCCCTCCCCCTCTTCCCGGGACAAGGCTGGCGGCTCCCGGGAGCTTGCCCAGGACCGCAAGAGGCGGGCCCCAGCCTGGTCTAGTGCGGACATCGTGGACCTCGTCCACGACCTCCACTCTAGGCACAGGAAAGTGGCCGTCTAGGGCAGGAGAGCTGCCAGCCTGGCCACCCAGGAGCAGGTGTGCATGAAAATCAAGGTGCTCCACTGAGACCCCCGACCCTGAGCCCTGAGCTTACAATGGCCGTATTGGGTCAGACCAAAGGTCCATCTAGCCCAGTAACCTGTCTTCCGACAGCAGCCAACCCTAGGGACTCTGGAGGGGATGGACCGAAGACAGTGACCAAGCCATTTGTCCTGTGCCATCCCTCTCCAGCCTTCCACAAAGTTTGGGCAGGGACACCACTCCTACCCCCTGGCTAATACCACTCCATGGACCCAACCTCCATCACTTTATCTCACTTCTCTTTAAACTCTGTTCTATTTCTAGCCTTCACAGCCTCCTGCAGCAAGGAGTTCCACAGGTTGACTCTTTGCTTTGTGAAGAATAACTTTCTGTTACTAGTTTGAAACCTTCTACCCATTCCTTTCCGTCGGTGTCCTCTAGTCCTTCTATTATGGGAACTAATGAAGAACTTTTCTTTATGCACCCTCTCCACCCCACTCATGCTTTTATAGACCTCTGTCCTATCCCCCCTCAGTCTCCTCTTTTCTAAACTGAAAAGTCCCAGTCTCTTTAGCCTCTCTTCATATGGGACCTGTTCCAAACCTCTGATCATTTTAGTTGCCCTCCCCTCTTCAACCCTCTCTCTTCCCCTCTCCCGCCTCCTTTTCCCAGTCTCCCCGAGTTTTGTTCAATAAAGAGAGATTCTATTTTTGACCACACGTTTTCTTTATTTTGTACATCAGGAAGGGGGGCTAGGGAAGGGTAAGTGGAAGGAGGTGAGGGAGGAATGGGGTATGAGCCCCCAATGGGGAGGACTGGGCTGGCTCTGCGTGCTTCTGGGGGTGGAACCTCTCCTGCAGCCCCCCGATTGCCCCTTCTCCCCAGATGTCAGCCTGTGGCAAGTGTAGCCGGTCTGATGGCCGAGTGCTGTGATGTGCCCAGTGTGGGCACTCAGGGCACTTCAAGCCAGGACTGCTTTGCAAGCAGGGCACCCCTGAGAACTGTCTGTCCGGGGTGGGGGTCGGGTCCCTTTAAGCACAGCCCTTAGCTAGCCTGAGGCAGCAGCTCCACGCTCTAAGTCCTCATCTGATGCCCTGCCGGCACTGCTTCCGGCCATCCTTAACCCCGGTTCAGGGTCCACTTAATGTGGACATGCTAGTTCGAATTAGCAAAACGCTAATTCGAACTAGTTTTTTAGTCTGGATCCGTGAGTTCGAATTAGCTTAGTTCGAATTAACTAATTTTCCGTTAAAAGCATTTGCGGAAAATCATGCCGGTCTAGACATAGCCAAAGTGTAGCACACCCCCACTGATATTTCTACCTCCCAGTTTATTTCCTCATCATCAAACAAAGAAACAAACAAAGAAACAAACAAACAAACGGTAAATTTCTACAAATTATGGGCTTTAATCATATCACATCACAGCTTTATCAAAAGGCTGGTGTCAGCTTCTCACAAATTGGCAGCATAAAAGGAGGATTTCTTGGACAGCTCCTGTGTTCAAATCCTGTAGAAGCTCAGCACAAAATGCAGCAGACAAATGTGGTTAAAATGCAGTGCCAAAGAAGGGAAGAAGTAAAATAGTGGGATCCAATTAGAGGAATAACAGCATACATGTTTAATTAGCTGTGTATTCATTGCAAAGTAGGTAGGTTGCCACATCAGGCTGTAGGAAATCTAAGTTTAAGATTAAGGAGCATATTCCATCTTTCCTTAAAGAAATATTCTTGCTCTACTTGTATTCTTCCAAAATACTATATCAGGTAATACCATGTCAGGTATTACTTCACTTTTAAAAAAAGAAACCAGCAAAGAAGAAATAAATCTCAGTAAAAATGCCACAAAACAATCCTCCATGTCCCCCAAAAAGCAAAATGTGATTAGAACTTGAAAAAATACAACTTTCTCTGTACAACTCCTGTATGCTAATGATATGTATGTCCAGCTTTGATTTGCATATTTTTGAAAGCCCATTTTGCTATTATCTTTCATAAACATATCTATTCCTGCCCTTTTGTTTCCTTTCCCATTTTTGGGAAGCAGAAATGGCTGATATCAAGACCTAGGAGCCTACATTGTGCATAGTTTCACAGAATATGCAGACTGTAACTGAGAGCAGTTAGCCATACTTCTAAATATTTTTGTTATAGGCTGTAGGTAAGTTTAACCTCTCAGACACAGGATCAAGATCTGCAGTCCTTATTCAGTCAAAAGTCCTATTGAAATCCATGTGAGTTTTATTCAAATAAGAAAAATACCACACAGAAACCATAATATTTATTTCACCAATGGAATTTTGGAGAATGGAAGATTTAAATTAAGGTAACATAAGTATTTTTCTATTAAGGAGGTTTCACTACAGAGAATAAGACTGATTTCCACTAAGATTGTCTGTGGAACTCAGAAAAAGTGGTTTTCGAGAGAGGAGTCTTTTAAAAATGTTCCCATTTATACTAAAAATACACACTGGAGGTTACAATAATCGCAGAGGTGCATAAAAGGTTTCTACAAAGACAGCCATTTTACTCTGTATACTTTATCATGTGGAGCGCACTATGCTTTAGTCTAAAAATTTGTCTTTTATCTTCACTGCTTCTTTTACAAGTGAAAAAGTATTATGCTCTTAAGAACTAATGTAAGTTGCCTACTAAGGAAGCCTTTTGTAGAGGTATTTTCTCACAAATAACATCATTACATGTATAGACAAGAGTTTGCACTTTTATTGTTAATTTACCAGTTCTATGTTAGTACAAATGTCATGCCAATTCACTTTCATCTGCCTTTTTTGATACAGTTTCATGTCTCATGAATAGCACTGGAGTCTATCCGAAATTTGTTCATAATTTCCACATTTACAAATGGAAGAGAAGGAGATTTTGTTCGTGTCACTCAGTTTTAGATATTCTGCATTTAAATTCATGGATACATGTTTATAATTGCTAATGAATAAGGTACAATACAGAATTTGCATAAGTTTATGTCACCACTACTTCCTTTTATTTGCTTCAGGCTCACAGGAACTGCCTACCATATTTTGTTCTTTGATTTGTTTTTTTTAACTACATTTTGACCCAACATGGCCAAGTGCAATGTATAATGCCAGGTATTATAGTACGTTAGGGTGTGCCTGGGCAGCAGATTATTATTTTTAACAATCTGCTCATTAAAGTAAAGGTACAGCAGTTGGAGGCAATTCACTGCTATGAATTTGTGCAATGGTTCTCTTATCAATATTCATAGATTTTCTGGCTATCTGTAGAAAAGAAAGATAGCAGCAGCACAATCATTCACCGATAGAAAAAAAAGCTATATTGGGGTACTTCTACATAGCAGCAATGTTTCAGAATATGTCAGTTATTCTGAAATAACATAGTGCGCATTTACTCTACAAGCCTTTATTTCGAAATAATGTTGAGCTGGAGGACTTCTTACTCTGACTCATGGTAACCCTCATTTAATGAGGAGTAAGGGAGATTGAAGGAAAAGTGTTCTTCCTTCGACTTCCTGCTGTATAGATGGCACCATAAGCCAAAATAAGCTATTTCAATTTCAGCTAAGCAATTTGCAAAGCTGAAGTTGCGTAGTTTAATTGGACTTTAGCCCTGCTGTGTAGATGTATCCTTGGATATTAATGCAGAACCCAGGTTGAACACTGTAATACCTTTGTTGAAATGCCATCGGGAACCATACTCCCATGGACTATCAACTGTGTTACACTTTGAAAACAAATTGCCTAGGTCCCATAATACAAATATTGACTTGCAGCTATTCTCTCTGATGGGCTGATCCCTCATCATTTTTTAATCTTCATTCACATATCAGGTGGGCTTGAATCATAATTTGTGTGTGGAATTGTATTAAAGGATGTCAAATCAAGATAGTTTGCAGTGCCATTGTAGCCATGTTGATTCCAGGAGATAAGAGAAATGAGGTGGGTGAAGTAATTATCTTTTATTGGACCAATTTCAGTTGGTGAAGGAGAGATGACCCGAAGAAGAGCTCTCTGGAGCTTGAAAGTTGTCTTTTTCATCATCTTAAATTGGTCCAACAGAAGAGATCATGTCACACATCTTGTCTCTCTCACGTCAAAGAATATAAGCTTTGCTTGACAATTGGAAACCTGCATGGAGTGGTACATGGCCATGAGTGCCTACTTCTAGGTGGACTGTCAAAAACTGATCAAACACCCCAATCTGGTCAGATATTTCATAATCAGTTTCCACCAACCTGGTAACAAATGTGAACTCCTGGATCACTGTAATAGTCTTCCTCTATAGTCACAGACAATCCTCTTGGGCATTCCAGTCTATCTTGCCACTGAGGCAAGCTGGATTTAGAGATATATCGTAAATTCCCCCCCCCCCAATTCACAAAATATTTTGGTTTCTCCCAGACCAATCCCTTACCCCAGATCAATTTGTGCCTTAAATCTTACACCAAAGACAACACTGATAACCTATCTTACAGTAGACCAGTGTTTCTCAACCACTGTACAAGTACTCTAAGGGGTACTTGAGAGAAATTTAGGGGTACATCAACACAACTGAAATTTGGAGAAAACTGAATTTTTGTTTTAAGTTTTACAGCACTTTATTATTTTTGTACTTTTTATACCCAAAAATTTCATCGCCTATCCTGCTGCTATTAAGTTGTTTAAACAAATGTATTGCAATGGTGGAAAAAAATGTTGTGTGTCTGAAAATTGTACTGGGGGTACTTATAATTTTTTTTAAAAAGGGATACTTTATTAAAAAAAAGGTTGACTAAGTAGATTAACTAAGGATTTGTTAAATGGGTAAAAGAAATTAGAGAGTGATTTACAAGTTAAAGCAGGCAAAACACAACCACAAATGAGTTACAATATATAGTTCAAAATATATAGTTGTAATCTGTCCACTGTATGTCTTTTAGGGCTAACCCAGGTTCACACAGGAGTCATTTGCTTTTATTTCTTATCTACAGCTCTTGTGAGAGTCTAAGTAGCAAATAAATGTCATTTCTTCTTGTGGGCATCTTTATATGCCCTTTCCAAAAATTTAAACTGATGGATCAAGTCCTCTAACATGGAAACTCTTCATGGGTGGATGGGGCAATCAAAGCTTTTCTCCTACGTAGCCCATGTAGTCTACATAGTCCTTCTTGATGAGTCGGGGAGCCACTTTTTGTCAAGGTGCACACGTTCAGAGAAAGCATTTTTACAACGAACAGACATTTTCATAATACCTTATAACAGGTGTGGGGAACTTCTAGTGCACTGGCCAAATATGGTTTGCTAGAGTTAGCCTCTAGCCAGCCACCAGATGTTTTGTTTACCTGCATCTCCACAGGCACAGCCTCTCCCACTGGCCATGATTCACTGTTTTTGGTCAATGGGAGCTGTGGGAAGCAGCACAGACCTGGCCACTATGGGTATGTCTACGCTACCCTCCTAATTCGAAATAGGAGTGTAATGTAGTCATACCGCAATTGCAAATGAAGCCCGGGATTTGAATTTCCCGGGCTTCATTTGAATAAAGCCGGCCGGCGCCATTTTTAAATGCCGGCAGTTCGAACCCCGTGCCGCGCGGCTACACGCGGCACGGAGTAGCTAGTTCGGATTAGGCTTCCTAATCCGAACTAGCTGTACTCCTCATTCCACGAGGAGTACAGCTAGTTCGGATTAGGAAGCCTAATCCGAACTAGCTACTCCGTGCCGCGTGTAGCCGCGCGGCACGGGGTTTGAACTGCCGGCATTTAAAAATGGCGCCGGCCGGCTTTATGCAAATGAAGCCCGGGAAATTCAAATCCCGGGCTTCATTTGCAATTGCGGTATGACTACATTACCCTCCTATTTCGAATTAGGAGGGTAGTGTAGACATACCCTATTTCCTGCAGCTCCCATTGTCTTAGAATGGCGAGCCATGGCCACTGAGAACTGTGAGCAGCTGTACCTGCAGATCCTCTGGTAAACAAAGCATCTGGAAGCCTGCCAGTCACTAACCCTGTCCAGCCTGCAGACTGGAGGTTCCTCTCCTCCGCCTTAAAGCACAGGACACAGACTTTACAACTAAGATTAATGCATGCAGCAACTTACGAGCATTTTATAGAGTCTAGATACTAAACATATCCTCCCAAGTCTAAAATCCATCCTGAACATCTGGCTTCCAGCTATGAATTTGTCAATGATCAGCTAATGCCTCCAATCTTGGCAAGAGCTGGCACTTAGTTTATCAATATCATCAGAATTTGTTTCACAAGAACATAAGCTTATTTCAAATTGGCCACCTGTCTTTGTATAACCATCAACAAGCTTTGTCTTTATTCTGAGTTTCTTACATTGTTTCAGTTCTCAAAAGAAAAACTGCAACACACCTTGTACAAGAACACATTGTAATTGTTATGTAGTCAGCCCTAGAGTGCTCTGAATTAATTTCACTATAGATAAGTATGTGAGACCATAAACACAAATGTTAAAAAATGTTGGGAAGAATCCTGACTTTGCCTCAGATGTGTGAGCTATTTAGGTTGGAGTGCAAACGCTATGTATAAATAAGACTACCTAAAGGTTTCCATTCAATCCTCATTCTGATTTGCTCTTAACTTTCTGAAATTTTCAGATGTCAAATCTGGTGTCTGCCCCAAAAGTGATTAGATGTTTTTGGTAAATTTGAGCAATATTAGTTCAGCTAATATTGAATGCATGTTTAAACTAAATCTTGCATGATTTTTTTAAACAGTTTGAAAACCACGAGGGCCACGAATGGAAAGCTGACACTCAACATTGAAGAGAAGTACCTTTATTAAGTGCTGTGCCAGAAACTATTTTGGAATAGGTCAAATTATGAACTAGTGAAACATCACATTTCATGCATGCACAAAACACCTTTTTAATGGATAACATTTTATGAATCAGATTATCGCAAACTCAGTTCCCATTTAGTGAACATGTGCATCCCAGAAGATGAGCACTGATGAAGGTGAGCTAGCACGAGTCAGGATTTTTTTTTATAAACTTTGTTGTTTATTGGAAAATTCTTGAATTCTAAACTTTTCACACTAATATATTGTTTTGACAAAACTTGCATTGAGTAGGGTATCTCAGGTCCAGGCTGAGATTTCTTCTCAAATCAAGAGAGATTCCATCCCCACTCTCCAAATAGCCAATAACCTGGTGGTTAGGATAATCACACAAGAGAAACCACAATTAAGTTCCTTCAGCCTTTTTCAGACTAGGAACTTGAACCTAAATTTCCAGTATATGTGTCCTAACTACCAGGCTACTGGATTTTTATTTTTTTCTCATGCTCATATCATGCCCCGTAGAGAATGGGAATATTTTTGAAGCCATGAAAATTTACCTCTCTCTAGGCAGGAGTTCTGAGGTTTCCTGACTTATTCTATGCAAACTGTAAAAATCACACTCCATACTGAGCCTTGCTTCATTTCATTGTGCATCTAAAAGCTGGTCAGCATAACCGGTGATTTAATCAAAATACAAGAATTAATTTGCAAGAAAAACATTCAATCCTGGAAAGGAACAAAAGGAGCCAATTTGTTCTCTCTTCATCTGCTTATGGAAAAGGACAATAAATTACCCACATTTAATAACTTTCATAAAGCTACTGGCTAAGCTTTATATTTTAATGTAACTAATAAATAGCTGAAGCTGTGGCTGCCGCTGAAGTACTACTATTTCAAAATCATTTTTAAAGGTAATAAAAATCCTTTGACTAACCTCTAATTACAAAAAGTCAAATTGTTTTGAATAACCGTGGCCAAATCTCTACACAGGTACACAGAATTTCCTAAAGATTAGTCCAGGGTTGAAATACATTTTCTTTTTTTGCTTCCCTCAAGGTTTTCTGCATCATGAAGTTGAGGAATTTGAAACTGATGCCCATGTGCTGGCCTTGAGATGAAGTGCTTTGTTTCAAGCTTAAGAAAGATGAGCTAAAGCCATGTATTGTAGAATCATAGAATCATAGAATATCAGATTTAGGGTCTTTTACATGTCATTGGGATTAGAGGTTCAAAGGAGACACATAAACACAGAGTCAGAATAGTTAATTTAAATACATTTTCAGTTACAGTATTTGTTTTATATTTCAAATTTGTCAGATACAGACAGTACAGTCACTTCGGTGTATGCTTCTTTTAAGCCAAAATGAATGTGTTGTTTCAGTAACAGCCATTCTCACCATGATTCTTCACCTTGTTATGTAAGCCCACATTTAAATTATGAAGCTATTTCTCAATTCAAAGGTAAGTGCCCAGAGCTAGTTTGTGCTTTCAAAAGCAACGCTGTGATTTTAATGTGTGATAATACCTGCTTTGTTTACAGAGATTGGTTATAGACAGTTCTACCACCTGCAGGCTGTGAAAATTAAAAGAAGTACATATTTAACCATTTACCAGACAAATTGAACTGCTATAAAATGGTTTTCATCAGATTAAAAAGATGCTATGAATAATGCAATAACCAAGTCAAACAAGTCTGACCAAACTTGTCCCAAGCAATCACCAAACAAAACATCCTCACTCACAAGCAGAGATTTCTTTGCATCCTGTGTGCTCTTGCAAGCAGTTGAGAAGATTCAGAGTGCGAAGCCAATTTCATTGGGAATTCCACTTTCACAGGTATCATTGTAATTTTGTGTAGGGTAATGTGTTCACTTATGAGCTGCGTCTAGACTGGCATGATTTTGCAGAAATACTTTTAACGGAAAAGCTTTTCTGTTAAAAGTATTTCCACAAAAGAGCATCTAGATTGGACCCGGAGTTAACATTATAACGATGCGCTTTTGCGCAAAAGCGCGTCTACATTGGCAGGACGCTTTTGCGGAAAAGCAGAAGCCTGGAACCATTTTGAAGAGGGCAAAAGGGCACCATTCCTTTCCAGGGGCTGGTGCTGGAGCTTCTTTGAGACACGTGCTTAAAGGGATCTCCCCAGACAGCCGTTTCTCTCCTGTTGCATGCTATAGGACCTCTTGCAGGGACTGACAGCTGTAGAAGTTTTGGTGGTAGCCCTCTGCCTTTTTGGACACCACTGCCTTTTGTCACTTAGGGTATGTCTACACTACCACCCTAGTTCGATCTAGGGTGGTAATGTAGGCAACCGGAGTTGCAAATGAAGCCCGGGATTTGAATTTCCCGGGCTTCATTTGCATCTCGCCGGGCGCCGCCATTTTTAAATGTCCGCTAGTGCGGACTCCGTGCCGCGTGGCTACACACGGCACGGACTAGATAGTTTGGACTAGGCTTACTATGGAGTCCGCACTAGCGGACATTTAAAAATCGCGGCGCCCGGCGAGATGCAAATGAAGCCCGGGAAATTCAAATCCCGGGCTTCATTTGCAACTCCGGTTGCCTACATTACCACCCTAATTCGAAGTAGGGTGGTAGTGTAGACATACCCTTAGTGCCTTTGCCTGTTTTTTTTTAATCTCCCTTGTTTTTCTGCCATGGAGCCAGGGGTAGTCATGTGCCTGCTCTGGCCCCTTCCGGCCATTTTGGAGTGCCTGCAGCTCATGCTCCAGGCTGGTGACCTCCCGTTCCAGGACCTGGAGGCGCAGATTGCTCTGGACTCCCTCACCAGGGAGGCCATGGCGTCCCTGTGGCATCTCCACCCCAGGGTGGAGAAGCCACTGTGGAGACTGGACACCAGTACGGACTGGTGGGACCGGCTGGTCCTGGGGCAATGGGGCGACCAGCAATGGCTCCGGAACTTTTGCATGCGAAAGCGGACATTCCTGGAGCTGTGTTCCTGGCTCGCCCCTGCGCCCCAGAGAGCCACCACCCGGCTGTGGGCACCCATCCCCATCAACAAGAAGCAGTCTGGAAGCTGGCCACCCCAGACAGCTACCGATTGGTGGCACACCGGTTCAGGGAGGGCAGATCCACTGTCAGTGTCATTGTGATGGAGGTAAGTCCCAGCGGGAGTGGGGAATGGGGTGGGGGAAGGGTGCTGCACTCCATGCCCAGGGGCAGCCAAGACTCCGGGCTGGGTCACCCAGGGGTTTGGGCCGTCCTTCCCTTGCACAGGACTGCTGGTGGGGTGGGGGGCCGTGGGGCGAGGGGGCCCTGGTGTGTGTGTGTGCGAGAGCAAAGAGGGCATCATGGGGGGGCAAGGGAGCACACACTCACCCTGCATTATGTGATGTGTTCCCCTGTGTTTCTTTGCACCCTTCTGTAGGTCATCCACGCCATCAACGACCTCCTGCTCCCGAGAGTCATCCGCCTGCACGACGTGGATGCTACGGTGGCCGGCTTTACTGCCCTCAGGTTCCCCAACTGCGGGGGAGCCCTAGATGCAACCCACATCCCCGTCTGGGCCCCGGAGCATCAAGCGGCCCATTTTATGAACAGGAAGGGGTACTGCTCGATCGTACTTCAGGTCCTCGTGGACCACCATGGCCGCTTCCTGGACATTTATGTGGACTGATCTGGCAGGGCACACAACTCCCGCATACTACGCAACTCTGGCCTGTTTCACAGGCTGGAGGTGGGCACCTACTTCCCCCGGTGGGAGTTTACTGTCAGGGATGTGCCTATGTCCATCCGTGTCATCGGGGGTGCGGCCTGCTCCCTGCTGCCCTGGCTAATGCAGCCCTACACAAGGCGGCCAGACCAGAACCGGGCCCAGTTCAACGACCACCTCAACCGGGGCCACAATCAAGTGGAGTGCGCCTTTGGCCACTTGAAAGCCCGCTTCCGGTGTTTGCTCACCCGTCTCGAGATGGGTGAGTGGAATGCCATGGAGGTAGTGGCTGCATGCTCCACAATCTTGTGGAGCGGAGTGGGGAGGCCTTCCTCCCTGCATGGATGGCAGCCAAGGGCCAGGCCTACAAACAGCCCCACACAGCTGCCATCTGCCAGGTGCACCAGGATGGGGTATGCATCCGGGAAGCCCTGACGGAGATGTTTTCCCAGGCCCCATAGTAGGGTCGCCTTGGTCTCCCTTTACAACTCCCTTCCCTTCCCTCTCTTTCCCCCTCCCCTCCCTCCCCTCTCCTCCCAATAAACACCAAACACAGTTTTTTCTTGAACACAAAAACTTGTCTTTTATTATTTACTATGCGGAAAGGGAGGGGGAGGAGACCTTCAACTGGGAGGGGGAGGAGACTTTCAATTGGAACCACCGGTCTGTGTCCTGGCCCCGTGGAGGGTTGGGGAACACTTGTGTTGTGTTAACCTGTCGAACTCCCTGCCGGTGGAGGCTGATCAATAGTGTTTGACAGGGAGTGAGATGAATCCCCACACAGTGCCTGGGAGCACATCTGGCAGATGTGGTCTGGGCTCTCATATCCCCATCACATGGGATGTCTCCTGGACGGAACCAGGGGTGACTGGGGAGTGTACCATCCTTGCAGAAAAACTGAGGTGAGTGCAAAGTGCAACACTCACTGGTGGATCATCTCCGAGGATGCATGGCAGATATCGGGGCTGCCGGAGGGGGCCTGCAGGGTGGCAGTGCTGGCCTCATCCTCCGACCCACTGCTGGTGTCTTCTTCTCCCACCTCGGTGGTCCTGGTGACGGGGGGGAGGGAGGGATACATGCTGCTGTCCACAGGGACATCCGGTGCTTGCGGTGCTGGCTGGCCTAAGATGGCATGGAGCCATCAGTAGTGGGGGCAGGTGTCGGCTCCTGCCCCCTGGCCCTCGCTGGCCTGGACATAGCCCAGGCCCAGTTCCTTAACTTTAGCCCAGACTTGCTCCAGGGTCCGGGCTGGATGGCCCAGCTGGGTGAGCGCCTGGGCCATGCAGGCAAAAATGTCTGTGTTCCAGCACCAGGAATAGATGTCGTGCAGGGCTTCCTCCTCCTGCCACAGGTCCATGAGGGCTTCCAGCTCCCCTGACAACCAGGTTGGGGCCCATCTTTTTCTGGCCCTTGGGGCCTCCTGTGCTGGGGGTGCGGGTGCCTGATCCCCCCCTGGAGCTGCCGTCGTGCTCTGGGGTGGCTGTTGAGGATGGCAGGGGCCACTTGGCAGACCTCTGGCCAGAAGTCCGAGAAGGGCTCCTGCCTCGTGACCTTAGCAGCCTGTGTCTGCTTTAAGGGGGCTCGGGTTACCAGGAAGTCCGGGAGCTGACTGGGGCTACGGAGTCTCCAAGCAGCCACTAGGGCTTTTTTCTGTTTAGCCTGCTTTTCCGCAAAACGTCTTAGCTGCCTGTCTACACTGGCCCTCTTGTGCAAAATCATTTCCACAAGAGGGCTTTTTCCTGAACGGGAGCGTCAAAGCATTTGCGCAAGAAGCACTGATTTCGGGCAGTAGACCGTCAGTGCTCTTACGCAAAATCAAGCATCCAGTGTAGACAGCTGGCAAGTTTTTGCACAAAAGTGGCTGCTTTTGCACAAAATCTTGCCAGTCTAGATGCACCCCAGTTGTATTCCATTCATCACTTGGTGCCTGTAATGTCCAGCTAGGGTCCTTCCTAGCCTGATTGCAAATGCTGGGAGTGAAGACCTGTTTTATTCTATGGTGTGCTGTCAGTTGCTTCATGCAACTGCTGGCTGAAATAATTGTGCACAAGGAGAGGGAGATCATTATGTGGCTACAGTTTTATCTTTGAGGGCTTTTGGTATGGGTCAGATTAGAGGAAAGCTGAAAGAACTTGTGAAAACCCATATAACTGATGATGAGCATGCTTGGTGGATTAAAAATTTCTCGAAGTTTCCTCTGTGTGTGGGCTGGAGGGGGGAGGGAGGTGTTAATTAAAATCAACAAACTTAAAATGAGGAATAAACAAACATGTATGTTTTCTGTATATAGATCACGAATGGCACCTAAATAACTTGTTTTGCTTATATAGTCAACCACAGTGAGGGAGAGGTTTTTTTCACCTAAATGTAATTTTGGGACATGGCCTCCGGCTTCATTTTTCTTAGCAGATTAAGATATGCAGTGTGTGCCCCATAACATGGCTACCCTAATGTAATTATGAGATCAGGTTGTCTCTATTCTACAAATAGGAAGATGTTTTTGTGCTACCTGGGACACTGAATGTTAGATTTTAATGTTACTTACTGTAGTGAGGTGCCTACCCCACTCTGGCTCAAAGGGGTTAAAGCCTGCTGGAAGGAGCCTGTGTAGAGTCCTGGCCATTCAGAGAGGGGCTTAGAGGAAGCCCCTTCTATTGACACCTAAGTCTGGGACAGTTCCTCAGATTTGTCACCTAAACAAAATGGCTCAGGTTTGGGACTCTCCCTTATGACCTCAGCCATGGAGATAGGTGCAAAGAATGTGTTGAGTTTCTCTGTAATACACTCATCCTTGAGTGCTCCTTTAGCATAACCCACAGACATTTCCCCTTCCCCACCTCTAATATCATTAACTCACTGGCATTCACCTTCCTTCCCCCCCCCTACATCCCCCTTCTGTTCTGTAATGTGATTTGTCCTTTTCATGTGTGTTCATTTTTTTTAAATTGTATCCTTTGGTATATATGGTTGTGACTATTTTCTTCCATTATTTGATCTGAGGAAGTGGGTCTGACCCACGAAAGCTCATCATCTAATAAACCATCTTGTTAGTCTTTAAAGTGCTACATAGTCCTGTAAAAGATTTTGTTTCAGCTACACCAGACTAATACGGCTACATCTCTATCACCTTTAGCATATTGATTGACCAGTTGTCCTACTGGTTGTTTAGCAGGCTTCCTGCTCCTGATGTATTTAAAAAATTGCTATTACTTTTTGCGTTTTTGGCTAGCTGTTCTTGAAATTCTTTTTTGGCCTTCCTAATTATATTTTTACACTTTATTTGCCAGAATTTATGCTCTTTTCTATTTTCGTTGCTAGGTTTTAACTTTCACTTTTTAATTATGCCTTTTTATCTCTCTCTGCTTCTTTTATTTGGTTGCTAAGTCACTGGGGCACTTTTAAGGTTCTCTTACTATGTTTCTTTAATGTGGGGTATACATTTAAATTAAGCCTCTATTACAGTGTCTTTGAAAAGTTTCTTTGCAGTTTGCGGGAATTTGCACTTTTGGCACTGTACCTTTAATTCCTGTTTTCAACTCCTCATTTTTGTTTAGTTTCCCTTTCTGAAAATAAATGCCATAGTGTTGGGCTGCTATGGTGTTTTTCCCACCACAGGGATATTACATTTAATTATATATTAACTATATTTACCTCTTGGACCAGATCCTGTACCCCATTTAGGATTAAAGCTACCTACTTCTCAATAAAGTATGACTACCTTCTGTTAGGAAATCAAAAGCCTTCCTCTTAAAACAAGACAGAGGAGAACTTTTCCCACTAAGGTTTACAAATTAAACCTAATTAGAAAGTACAGTACTTTTCTGAGCCCATTCAGCAAATTGTTCTCTAGAAACCTTCATACCCTGCTCTTGTTGTGCATGCACAAAAATACCCATTAGCATTTTAAAAATACATTAGAGGTCGAGGCATCTTTACTGCACTTTGATTTGAAAAAAAGATGTTTGCTAGTGTAGAAAGCAAGTTATGCTTTCCAAAATATGTATTGGCATTACTATTCCTGGCTAATTCAACCCCACTTCTCCAATTTTATGTCCTGAGCATTATATTATAATAATCTACAGAATATTAAGAAATTACATAATCATATATATATATAGTAGCCCAGTGTCTGAGTCTCTAACACCAAAATGCTGGCTGTTCCCTCTGGGTGGCCTGTGCTGCATGGGGAGTGCGGGGCCCAAACGGCCGCTTGCGCAGCTTGCTCCCCTGCGGCGGCCCAGCTGAGCGGTGCAGAAGTCAGCCAAGTGCCATAGTGGAAGGCGAAGGTGGGCGGGGTGGTGACGTGCGGTGTGACAGCAGCTCCAGGCCCTGCCCCCTGGCCGTGAACGTCACCACCCTGTCCCCCTTCGCCTCCCGCCGTGGCGCTCGGCTGACTTCTGCGCTGCTCAGCCAGGCCACCTCGTGGGAGCAAGTGGTGCAAGCGAACATTTGGGCTCCGCACCCCCCATGCAGTACGGGGAGTGCATAGCCCAAATGGCCATTTAGGCTCTGCGGTCCCCCAAGTGAGAGGCAGGAGGGGGAGGAGAAGTGAAAGAGAGAGACAGAGAGAGAAGCAGGAGGCAGAGGAGAGCTAAGAGAGGGGGAGGGGGAGGAAGAGGAGGAGAGAGAGAGACCGGAGGCTCAGGAGAGAAGACCGACATGGAGGAGAGACCTGAAAATCCCATCTTATGACGGGCTACTTGGCTAGTAACATAAGAATAGCCATGCTGAATCAGACCAATGATCCGACTAGTCCAGAATCCTGCTTTGTGACAGTGGCCAATGCATGATGCTTCAGAAAGAATGAACAGAACAGGTAATCATCAGGGCTAAGTCTGCACTGCAGCACTATTTCGGGATGCTGGAGTATCCTGAAATAGCTATCCTGTATCTTCACAGCAAGCCTATTATTTTGAAATATAATGGGCTCACTGTTCTGATATCCCTGTGAACCTCATTCCACAAGGAGTAAGGGACATTTCAGAATCGTGATTTATTTCAAAATAAAAGCTGCATAGACAGTGCCAAATTTTGAAACAAGCTGTTTTGAAATAACATTGAAATAAGATTCACAATTTGTGTAGCTCCAATGTGTGTATCTTATTTCAACCTGCAGTGCAGTGTAGAAACACCCCAAGTGATCCATCCCCTGTCATTCATTCCCAGCTTCTGACAAACAGAAGCTAGGAATACTTCAGAGCATGATTTTGCATCTCTGCCCATCCTGGCTAATAGCCATTGATAGACCTATCCTCCAAGAACTTATCTTAGTTCTTTTTTAGAACCCTGTTAGAGTCTTGGTCTTCACAATATCCTATGGAAAAGAGTTCCATTGTCTGTGTGTTTTATGAAAAAGTACTTCCTTATGTTTACTTTTAACTTGTTGGTTATTATATTGAGTAACCCCTTGTTCTTGTGTTATGTAAAGGAGTAAATGAGATCTCCCTATTTACCTTCTCCACCACACTCATGATTTTATAAACTTCTATCACATCCCCCCTTACTTATCTCTTTTCTAAGATGAACACCTGCAGTCCTTTCAATCTCTTCTCACAAGTTGTTCCATAACTTCAATATCTTTTGTTGCCCTTTGCTGTACTTTTTCCAGTTCTAATATATCTTTCTTTGGCAACCAGAACTGTATTCAGTATTCAATGTGGGGGCGCACCCAGTTTTGTGAAATTCCTTTGTAAGTCCTTATGGTCTGCTTTGGACTTAATACTCTGAATATTTTTATATCATTTGCAATGATAAGATATTATCTTATCTCCTGAATTTGCACTATGCAAATTGCATATCTTATCTCAAATCTGTTTCGAAATAGCTTATTTTGAAATGTGGTGTGTCTACACGGCACCAAATTTCAAAACAGCACACTATTTTGAGCACATTACTTATCCCTTGAGCAGCAAGGTTTACCAGGATGGCGAAATAACACTGTCGTTATTTGAAAAATATTTTGAAATAATGGGTGGCTTGTGTAGACATGGGGTAGCTACATTTATTACTGCTATTCGAATCTCTCCCACAATTCCTGGTAAATCACAACATATTACTATGCTGGATTTATCCACCCCCTTTGCCATTCTTCTGTATGCAACAGTTGACAATAGAGGATGAGGCCACTTAGCAAATAGGCCACAGGTACATGGCTATCAGTTTCACCATAACATAGCAAGTCACATATTTCAACATTTTTTCCAACAAATATTATCTCTCCAGCTTCATCCGGGATCACCAATGGCCATAAACTAGATTAGCCTTAGTAAAGTAGAACATTTGTATTTTATATACCTGACAAGGCTATGGAGGTAGCTACACCTCTGTCCCCTTTCTGGTTCCTCTAAAAGCATTCATCTCAGGTCTTAATAGTTACCTATCTCAAGGTGGAAATCTCACTCTTGGGCCAGGGCCTGGTTACAATGGCCTGTGTGTATCAATTGTTTGTCATCCTGCAGACCTGATTGGGTTTTGGGCCCTCTGTTTCTTAACTTTGGGAAAACTGTGACCAGTGATATTAATGACCAACTCAGCCTTCTTGGAACCAAGCATTTGGGAGAACAATCCTACACACATATTTGTCTCATGTAAGCTTACATTTCACTAGCAGATAAGATCTTTAGGGCTGAGGAGAGGTTTTGCAGGGTCCTGGGAGGAGGCATCTTTTGGCTCCCCAGAAGGTGAGAGACCTTTGGTGGAAGGGGCCATAAGGCATGTGCTTCTGGGGGGCTCTGGAGGTGATTTTAAAGGGCCTGGGTCTCGAGCTACTGCCATGGATGAGGTAACCAGTGGTGGCCAGGAATGCAGGATGCTTTTAAATCACCAGGTTCTGGGGCAGCTGTCCCCTTTGCCTCTCCCTGTCAGTAGCCCTGGGTATCTTCTTAAATGGCAGGAATAGAACAAGAACCTGCATAGCCCAGATCCTGCTAGAGTCTGTGAGCTTCTCAGTCTCACTCACCCTGTACACACTGGTTTCCATGCTTCCTGGGTGAGAAGGCTGGGGTGTATGTGGTTGCATGGTAGTATCAATTTTTACCGGCACTCAGCTCTCACCTGTGGCTCCACATAGTTGCTTTGCCTGCAGCAACTGCCACACCCTGGACAACATCTTTGACAGGCCGGCTAAACCAGGTGAGGGTAACTGATGGGACTGAAACCTTTGGTGAGTTAGGGACTTGCGCACCCCAGCATGCAAAGACTGCTTCGACAGATCAGGCGGGGGAAATCCTTATGATTCAATGGCTGAGAAAGCATTGCAGCAGCACACTGTGGAGTGTGTGGGGCATGTCAGAACATTTAAGGTGACATGGCCATCCAGTGCAGCCTAGGTAGTCTCCAGAAGTAATGCTTTTTTTTGTGCCACTGGATTCTGACTTCTGAGGCCTAGAGAGTGGGATCATCTCTGTGCAAAGGCTTTCCCACTATAATAATATTTTTCACGCACAGGTTATGTTGTGCAAAAAAAAAAAAAAGAAGTTGGTAATGGGAGCATGGAGCATCTGTACGCTCATGGACCATGAGGACACAGTAAGACCACATCAGAGAACAGCCTTAGTCGCTAAAGAGCTTTCACGCTATGGTATTGATATCACTGCCTTGAGTGAAACCAGGCTTGCTGAAGAGGGATTTCTAACTGAGCTAGCTAGTGGTTATACCTTCTTCCGGAAAGGGAAAGCGCAGAATGAGGATAGGGTTCATGGAGTTGGCCTGGCCGTTAAGACTAGTCTGATGAAACAACTTTCGGACCTGCATGTTGGTATTAATGAGAGGCTTATGAAGCTACGCCTACCCCTTAGTCACAAGCGGCATGCAATAGGCATCAGTGCATATGCTCCCACCATGAACAGCACAGAGGAGACAATTGAACAGTTCTACATTGATCTCAGGTCCATTCTGTGCTCAGTGCCGGCCAACAACCAGTTGATCTTGTTGGGAAACTTCAATGCCTGAGTTGGCTGTGACTACAGTCGATGGAAGGGAGTGTTAGGCAAACTTGGTGTTGGTAAGATGAACAGCAGTGGCTTATTGCTGTTGAGCAAATGTGCAGAATATGACCTCCTCATTACAAACACAGTGTTCAGGATGGCAAACAAATACAAGACTACCTGGGTGCATCCTAGATCAAAACAATGGCACATGATAGATTATGTTATTGTTCATCAGTGTGATATTCGGGATGTCCTTATCACCAGAGCCCTGCGAGGAGCAGAGTGCTGGACTGCCCATAGGCTTGCCACTCTATTTTCAAAATACATGTTGCTCAGCATCACCCAAAGCGCCCAAAGCTCATTCGAACAGCCTTTAACATTGCCAGACTACAGCAGCCTTCTCATCTGCGCAAGTTCCAGTCAAGCCTTGATGAAAAGTTGACTGCCAACAGACCACTGATTGGAGGTCCAATTCAGAAGTGGAGCCAGTTTAGAGAAATGGTGATGGAGACAGAGAAGGCAGTGCTGGGTCCCAAGAAACACAATCATCAAGACTGGTTTGATGAGAATAACAGTGCTATTGAGGACCTGTTTGCCAAGAAGAACAAGGCATTTATGGAGTGGCAGAATGACCCAGGATCCATTTCTAAGAAAGACAGGTTTAAGTTTCTCGAGGACCAGGCTCAGCGAGAAAGCCGCAGAGTGCATGATCAGTGGTGGGAGAAGAAAACTGAAGAGGTGCAACACTATGCTGACTTAAATAACTCAGGGGAGTTCTTCTACTCCATTAAGTCAGTCTTTGGTCCTTCCAAGTCTGGCTTTGCCCCCTTGTTGTCTGCAGACGGAACCACATTGATTAGGGATAAGGCTGGCATTAATAACTGATGGAAAGAGTATTTCAGTCAGCTCCTGAATCATCCATCATCAGTCCATCAGTCAGCACTGGAACAGATTCCTCAGAAGACAACTCTTGAAGACCTGGGAGAGCCTCCATTTATTGATGAAGTTAGATAGGCCATTAGGCAGATGAGTTGCAGCAAGGCATCCGGCAAGGATGGAATTCCCGCAGAACTGTACAAGGCATTTAACGAGGACTCACTTAAGGTTTTTCATAATGTCTTGACCAGTATTTGGGAAGAGGAAGAAATGCCATCTGACCTCCGTGATGCCGTGATAGTTGCTCTGTACAAGAATAAGGGTGCAAGAACCAATTGCGGGAACTACAGAGGTATCTCGCTACTTTCCGTTGCCGGGAAAATCTTTGCCTGCATCACCCTGAACAGGCTGATTTAGACAGTTTCAGAAGTGAGTCTCCCTAAGTCACAATGTAGTTTCCGCCCTAATCACAGTACTGTCGATAAGATCTTCATAATGAGACGGGTGCAAGAGAAGCGCCTTGAGCAGAATGTGAACCTCTACTCTGTCTTCATTGATCTGATGAAGGCATTCGACACGGTTAACAGAGATGGATTGTGGATCATCCTCAGGAAGCTGGGTTGCCCAGAGAAGTTCATCTCACTCATCAAGCTGTTTCACGATGACATGACAGGAGAGATACTCTCGGATGGTGTGCCATCTGAGAAATTCAACATCTCCAATGGCGTGAAGCAGGACTGCATACTTGCCCTGGTGCTTTTTAACCTGTTCTTCACTCAAGTCCTCATACATGCTGTCAGAGACTTAGATCTTGGTATTTACCTCAGATACCGTTTGGATGGTTCACTCTTTGATTTGAGCGGCGAGGAGTCCTGTGGCACCTTATAGACTAAACAAAGTGTTGGAGCATAAGCTTTCAAGGGCAAAGACTCACTTCATCAGATGCATGTATCGTCAGACATACATCTGACGAAGTGGGTCTTTGCCCATGAAAGCTTATGCTCCAATACTTCGGTTAGTCTATAAGGTGCCACAGGACTCCTCGCCGCTTTTGCAGATTCAGACTTACACGGCTACCTCTCTGATGTTTGATTTGAGACGCCTTATGCAAAGACCAAGATACTGGAGAGGCTTATCACCAAAGCGCTGTTTGCTAATGACTGTGCCCTTATGGCACACCAAGAGAACCAATTGCAGACCATCGACAGATTCTCTGAAGCATCTAAACTATTTGGTCTCATAATTAGCCTCAGAAAGACAGAAGTCCTCTTCCTGCCTGCACCAAACAGCCAAACAGTGCTCCTCCACAGTCATGTATCACTATTGATGGTACACAACTGAAGGTAATGGACAGTTTTAAGTACCTGTGCAGCACAATATCAAGTGATGGATCTCTTGACAAAGAGATTACAGCGAGAATCCAGAAAGCCAGTGAGACACTTGGGAGATTGCGTATTAAAGTTTTTAAGCACAAAGATATTCGCCTGACAACTAAACTCAAGGTATATAATGCTGTGGTCCTCACCTCTCTCCAGTATGGCTGTGAAACATGGACCCTGTACCGTAGGCACATCAAGCGGATGGAGCAGTTCCATATGAACTCCCTACGATTAATCATGCGAGTATGCTGGCAGGACCAAATTACTAACCAAGAAATGCTTGATGGAACTAGTTCCACAAGCATCGAAGCCAAGTTCCTTCAGATCCAGCTTCGATGGTCTGGCCATGTTCTCTGCATGGATGAAAGCAGGATCCCGAGGCAGCTGTTCTACGGAGAGCTGGTACATGGTAGTCGCACAGGGTCGCCTGAGGAAGAGGTATAAGGATAACCTGAAGACCAACTTGCAGTGGACAGGCCTTCAACCTCGACAATTTGAACTAGCTGCTTCAGACAGGACTAATTGGCGTTCCCTTACGAGAAAAGCAGTGACAAAGTTTGAGGATGACCGCTGCCAACGCCTCGCAGCTGCACGTGAAAGACGACATAGAGCTGTGTTCTCTCCTGTCCTGACAACCGGCGTCCCATGCCCTATTTGTAGCCGCATGTGTGCTTCGACCTTTGGGCTCTGGAGCCACATGCGACTCCACAAATGAAATGCATAATATGTCTTCCTCGGCTCCCAAGAGACAACCAACAGGTGAGAAGGCTAACACCATTGAGGCTGCTTGCTCTGGTATCTCTCTTTGCAACCAATAGGTGTAAGCTGTTAGGAGAATAAGAAAGGACCTCCTCCCTCTTGCTCTCTGCTCAGCCATCAGCCCCACCCTCATATTACAGACCTACCATGCTAACAACAGACCCCGATTCAGTATCAATTAATAAAGAGCACCAGTTCATTTTCCACCCTACAACTCCAAACAAGTTTGTATTACTTAGGTAAAGAATTAACATATCTAGTTGTAAAGTTGATATGCTCAGCATAATATTTAACATGTGTATGTGTATTTAGGCATTGTCTAACACAAGGCCTCCTGAAGTTGTCCTATGTTAGGTACTCAAAAATTGTGATACTCAAAGTCAGAATGACTTTGGAAAAATCTTGTACATATATACACACTTGGCCGGATATGTACATAATTGATATATATTGTCCATGACATGCATTTTTAGCTATTCATATGTTGTCATTGGGTAGCAGTATCAGATTGGTCATAAGAGGTATCCACACTATTTGACCCAATTTAGAGAGTTAATGCTACAATTGTAAAAGGAAAAAATGCTCAGGAGAGACCAGGTTTTTTCTCTTTAGATCAGATTGGATCATTGTGATAGAGTTCTGTAAGTCAGGTTTTCACCACTTGTTTGTGCCCAACTGATGTACCTAATAAAAAGGAAAAAAGGCTTTTGAGACCCAGGTAAATTTGTGTTGGTGAATAGGTCACCTGGGTACCAACAAATCTGAGAACTGCTGCTGCAGCTTTTCAGATTTCGGAAACTTTTAAAAGTCATGGAGCCAACTAACGACCTCTTTTAAAAGCTTTTTTATTTGATGTGAAGAAATAACACACTGCAGAGGTAGAAATAATTTAGCAGGTAAAATTAATAGTTGTTTCATTCTAACTGGTACATATATCACCTAAAATTAGACAAGCTGCTCTGAGGAAAAAATATTCATGATTTATTTCTGGGTAGCTAGGAAATACTAATGTGTGAGCTGAAGACAAATACATTTATCCCCCCTCTCCCCAGGTCTGAAAAAAAGGTAAAGTGAACATTGTTTGTTCATTGCTGTTTTAATAAGTAGGCTTTCCACTAGCTTCCTATCAACAACAAAACTGAAAATAAATTGCCTTTAAATAGTAAATGAAAAGACAAGAAGGAGATGGGCATGAGCAATATGAAAGTTACAGGAGGAAAGCGTTCAAGGCTTTGATTTGAGACAGATTAACATTCTTTGCAGCCCAAAGAATTAGGGTGACCATCCACCCTGTTTTTACTAAAGCGACGAGGAGTCCTGTGGCACCTTATAGACTAACTGAAGTGTAGGAGCATAAGCTTTCGTGGGCAAAGACCCACTTCGTCAGATGCATGTAGTGGAAATTTCCAGAGGCAGGAATAAATATGCAGGCCAGGATCAGGCTGGAGATGACGAGGTGGATCCAATCAAGGAGGATGAGGCCCACTTCTAGCAGCTGATCTGGAGGTGTGAATTCCAAGAGAGTAGAAGCTGCTTTTGTAGTTAGCAAGCCATTCACAGTCTTTGTTTAATCCAGAGTTGATTGTGTCAAACTTAAAGATGGACTGTAGCTCAGCAGTTTCTCTTTGAAGTCTGGTCCTGAAGTTTTTTTGCTGCAGGATGGCTACTTTTAGATCTGCAATTGTGTGTCCAGGAAGATTGAAGTGTTCCCCTACAGGTTTTTGTATGTTGCCATTTCTAATATCAGATTTGTGTCCATTGATTCTTTTACGTAGGGACTGTCCTGTTTGGCCGATGTATATAGCAGTGGGGCATTGTTGGCACATGATGGCATATATTACGTTGGTGGATGTGCAGGAGAATGTACCAGTGACAGTATGGCTGATCTGGTTAGGTCCTGTGATGGTGTTGTTGGTGTATATATGTGGGCAGAGTTGGCACCGAGGTTTGTTGCAAGGATTGGTTCCTGAGTTCGAGTTATTATGGTGCGGTGTGTAGTTGCTGGTGAGAATATGCTTCAGGTTGGCGGGTTGTCTGTGGGCAAGGACCGGCCTACCTCCCAAGGCCTGTGAAAGCGAGGGATCATTGTCCAGGATGGGTTGAAGATCACTAATGATGCGTTGGAGAGGTTTTAGCTGGGGACTGTAGGTGATGGCCAGTGGTGTTCTGTTGGTTTCTTTCTTGAGCTTGTCCCGTAGCAGGAGGCTTCTGGGTACACGTCTGGCTCTGTCAATCTGTCTCCTCACTTCCTCGTGTGGGTATCGCAGTTTACAGAATGCTTGTTGAAGATCTTGTAGGTGTAGGTCTCTGTCTGAGGGGTTGGAGCATATGCGGTTGTACCTCAGTGCTTGGCTGTAAACAATGGATCGTGTGGTGTGTCCGGGATGGAAACTGGAGGCATGCAGATAAGTATAATGGTCGGTAGGTTTTCGGTATAGGGTGGTATTGATATGACCGTCACTTATTTGTATCGTGGTGTCCAGGAAATGGACCTCCCATGTAGATTTGTCCATGCTGAGGTTGATGGTGGGGTGGAAGCTGTTGAAATCATGGTGAAATTCTTCCAGAGTCTCCAACAGAACCAACAGAACACCACTGGCCATCACCTACAGTCCCCAGCTAAAACCTCTCCAACGCATCATTAGTGATCTTCAACCCATCCTGGACAATGATCCCTCGCTTTCACAGGCCTTGGGAGGTAGGCCGGTCCTTGCCCACAGACAACCCGCCAACCTGAAGCATATTCTCACCAGCAACTACACACCACACCATAATAACTCGAACTCAGGAACCAATCCTTGCAACAAACCTCGGTGCCAACTCTGCCCACATATATACACCAACAACACCATCACAGGACCTAACCAGATCAGCCATACTGTCACTGGTACATTCTCCTGCACATCCACCAACGTAATATATGCCATCATGTGCCAACAATGCCCCACTGCTATATACATCGGCCAAACAGGACAGTCCCTACGTAAAAGAATCAATGGACACAAATCTGATATTAGGAATGGCAACATATAAAAACCTGTAGGGGAACACTTCAATCTTCCTGGACACACAATTGCAGATCTAAAAGTAGCCATCCTGCAGCAAAAAAACTTCAGGACCAGACTTCAAAGAGAAACTGCTGAGCTACAGTTCATCTTTAAGTTTGACACAATCAACTCTGGATTAAACAAAGACTGTGAATGGCTTGCTAACTACAAAAGCAGCTTCTACTCTCTTGGAATTCACACCTCCAGATCAGCTGCTAGAAGTGGGCCTCATCCTCCTTGATTGGATCCACCTCGTCATCTCCAGCCTGATCCTGGCCTGCATATTTATTCCTGCCTCTGGAAATTTCCACTACATGCATCTGACGAAGTGGGTCTTTGCCCACGAAAGCTTATGCTCCTACACTTCAGTTAGTCTATAAGGTGGCACAGGACTCCTCGTCGCTTTTGCAGATTCAGACTAACATAGCTACCCCTCTGATACCTGTTTTTACTGGGACAGTCCCTTATTTAAGAACTCTCCTTGGCGTCCTGACTTTTTTTAAAAAATGGGCACATTATCCCATATTTCCCCTGCAGTGGGAATATGGGGAGGAGGGAAGCCGCCAGAACTCAGGGTTCTAGCTGCTGAAGTCCTAAGTGCCGCGGCTCCCCTCCCCTCCCCTTCCCACCCTGCATGCTGTGGGGCTGAACTTCATCCCTCCAGTGGGGTAGGGTGGGCAAGGAGCTGCTTGCACTCAGAGCTTCAACTGCTGGCTCCCCTCTCCTCTCCTTCCCCCACTGCAGGGCTGAAGCCCCAAATGCCAGTACCCTCCACCCCCCACTCCCCACCATAGGGCTGAAGCCCTGAACTCCAGCAGCCCCCCCTCTTTGGGCTAAAGCCCTGAGTGCCAGCAGGCCCCCGGCTTGGTGTCCCTATGGGAAATATGGTCACCCTACGAAGTTTAGATTATGTTTCCTCGTTGTAAATGGCCAGCTAGAAGTTTAGAATTCATTAACGCTGAAATGGATTTACCTAGGGATCCATTAATAGTCAGGTTTATACACAGCCAGAATGCAGAGTTCACCTCAGCAACACAAATGTAAGCTCACATGTGCCCAAGCAGACAATGCTGGTCTATAAGTCGTGCAACAGTAATTACACTCTCTGACAATCTCACGACTGTATGTAGCAGGATCCCTTTACCCGTTTTTTTCTCTTTCTAGGTCACCTTAAATTGGGACTACATCCAAGGAACAGCTGTTTCAATTTGTTTCAGTGGCTTGAAATAATGGAAGAGCTGACAACCTGCTCCATTTAAACCCAGTGTTGTCTGCAAACATAGTCACAATTACAAGGTGTGAACTGCTGTTTATTAACACAAACTTCCCACTGTGTGGCACTTCGTTCTCTCTCCAGTCTATTAGGGTTGCTAAACAAGTCAGACTTTCAATAATGTGGTCATTAAAATATTTGAAACAATGCTTATGAAACTTGCATTCGTACTGTTGTTAAAGTACATCCAGACTTTCCAGTGCTAGAGAAAGAGAAGTAGGTGCACTGCCACTTTGTTAAGTGAGTGCCCCTTAACAGAAATTAGAGCAACTGCACCCCAGAACATTTTCAATTATTAACCTATGACATTCCTTGCAGCTTAGAAAGTACATTCTAAAATGCTGATGCCAATGAACAGCTATAGTGTGAATTTTCACTGGATGTACTTGTATCCATAACTGAAAACTGGTTACATTTTAGAAAGTAAAGCTTTGTAATTTTATGCTTATTTTTAAAGTAAACGTGAATCTGCACTGAGAGTACATTCCCCCATGCTGGAGAACAAATGTGCAACCACTGTGAGGCGATCTTTTGAGTGAAATTGATGGAGTAGCTTTGGCAAATCCTCATGTGTTTCAGTTCCCTGCAGGTAGAAAACAAGATTGTCTTACCTGCACCTTGACAAACAAGCATTGTCTCTCTTTTTAGGCTCATACTTAAGGTACCACATCATGGAGTCATGGGATTATCCTGAAAGTTTTCCTTTCATTTTTTAAATGTATCTTTTTAGCCCTCATGATTGCAAAAAGCCACAAGAAAACTGTGTGTAACTGAAGCAGCGACGTGTGCCCGAATCTGCAATATCAATATCTCAGAGTCATTGAACTGCTCTATAAATGTTGGAATTAACATAATGCCCTCTTGACAGCTGAAGTGCATGTGTGTGGCAGCAGGAGAAAAATATACCAGGTCTTCTCTCCCCATCCCCAAAACCAAGCATCCCTGATTGCTAGCATGTGTATCCTGGCTACTGCCCTAGCTCTCTGAGATGGAAGGCATTCTGCATTTAACAGAGATTGGGGCCATGGCCATGAGGGACCCACTTCAGGGTGTGCCTAGGTCCCTGGATGCCGTGATTTGGGCTTGGTGGCAGTTACTCTATCCCTGTCCAGGTACTGCCCCACTCCATGCTGGGTTGGGCATATATTTCATATCCAGTCATATCCTGACTGTTGAAAGAAACCAATCATTTGCACGGAAAAAAAAAAAAAAAAAAAAGCGCCTCTCTAAAGAGAAGCATGGTCTGGAATTGCTCCAAGAGCCTGGTTCTTGGAGTTCCTAGGTGCCACGAGCTCCTTTTGTAATTTGCAGTTTGTACATGATGCCTCAAGTCCCTGAAAGGATCCATCTCACTCTCCAAGTTGACAACAGGCCCCTAGGGACAGACATTGCATTTCTTTTTTGGGAGTCCTATTGTCAGGGTTTACTGCATGAATGCATCTCCTAGATACTAAGCCATGCCCCCATTTCTTCCCAACCAACACTTGTTGACTAGTACTGGTGCCTATAGGTGCCTTAATAGAAAGGAGATTGTAGCCTACCTTGTGCTATCACATGCTTCTCCAAGGGTGTGTCTACATTACATGTCTCTGTTGATGGAGGCTTGTAGATTAGACAGATAGGCAAAGGGAAATGAAGCCACGATTTAAATAATCGCGGCTTCATTTAAATTTACATGGCTGCCGCGCTGAGCCGACAAACAGCTGATCAGCTGTTTGTCGGCTCAGCGCACTAGTCTGGACGCTCCGCGCCGACCTGAAAGCCTTTTATCGACATCCCCCTTATGCCTCGTAGGATGAGGTTTACGGGGGATGTCGATAAAAGGCTTTCATTTCGACAGGGGAGCGTCCAGACTAGCGCGCTGAGCCATGTGAATTTAAATGAAGCAGCGATTATTTAAATCGCTGCTTCATTTCCCTTTGCCTACAACCCTAATCTACATGGCTCCGTCGATGGAGCCATGTAGTCTAGACACAGCCTAGAAGACCTTCTAGCCCTCAGATCTGTGCCCTCTACTTTATGTGGCCAGAACCTGCTATATATCAGTGCAAAATTGGACTGCAAGATGAGCATTTCAAAGCAACATACACTTTTTGAACACTCATAAATAACTAATTGCTCTGTTTTCAAGATTAATATATAGTAAAGATATGTTCATTAGCATTTTCGATTTAGCTGGTAGGGAGAGTATGGTTGTCTCAACAGAACAAACCAAATGCAGCTTTTAGGTAAGAATATGCAAGTGTATTTGTTTAATATATGACATTTGTCCTGTGGCAGGTTTTACTTTACTTTCTGGCAGCTTTGAAGAATCAGCCTTACAATATGTCTTCCCCACAGCTTTTATATATAATTATACTATAGAGACATGGAAAAACTCCACTAGCAGTTAGCAATCTCCCTGGGAAATAAAAGTGGAACCAGAAAATTTGGACAAATGTCCCAGGCAACCCCCCCAAAAAACAAACACTCCCCCCCAAATAACTAAGAGAATCCTGCAAAAATAAACAGGCCTGGAAACATTTTAAGTAAAGTCAGAATTTTTTATATATCTATAAAAAACAAACTTTGTGACGAATCAAATATTTGAACAACATTAAAAACAAAACAAACAAACCAACCCTGAAAACAATGATGCATACTGAGGTAAATCTTGAGGTCCTAGCTCAATTTTTACTCAGACTCCTCCTGAAGTCCATGGGAATTTATTTGAGTAAGTGCTGATTAATTGAGAAAGATCTCAGGATTTTCCAAACCGCAGGGGAGATTTGACCTGTAATCTACTGATTTATGTTAAGATAGGGATTAGTGTGATTATTAAGATGAGGAAACAAAGGTCTTTTGTAGTTCAAAAGTTTGTCTCTTTTACCAACAGAAGTGGGCCCAATAAAAAATATATTTCACCTACTCGTTCTCTAAATTAATGTTATTTTATGTTCAGGTGGCACCCAAAACCACCAATAAGGATTGGTGCCTCACTACGCAAGGGTCAGTATACACATACAAAGATCCAGGCATATCTACACTATGTTGGCATAAGTTATGTTGTTCACTGGGTTGAAGAAATCACCTTCCCCCCCCATATGGCTTCAGGATATAAATGATATGGTTTCATTATGAAAATTGCTAGAGTTGATGGCATAATGGCTACAACTACTTGGGACAAAAGCCTGATTTTTCCACTTACTAATAGAACAGCAGAGAGAGAAAATGGAACAAAAAAACAAAAAACAAAACAAAAAAACAAAACAAAAAAACCCCAACAACCCAAATCCCACTTGTTTCAATTGCTGAATGTTTTGTGGTTCTTCAACAACAATCTCACTAAGGTAACCAGGGTGCTATCGTACTGCAGTGGCTCTACCTGTAACACCTCAATGCCACAACCTGCTAATTTCTTCTGGGAGTGAAGGGAAGTGGAAAGTGTGTCCACTAGCACTCATTTGGAAACTGTTGCAAGCATGGAGATTCACCAGCAAAAGACAGTGATATTGGAGGCCAATTTTAAGTCCCGTCTTAAGGCTCCCATAGAGCTCCTTTTGCTGACGCTTCCCATAGAAGGTGCAAAGTGGCAACTAGGCCCATGCTTTCTTAGATTGACCTCCCCAGCTTGTGGGGATGTGTCAGCCCTTTCCAGGCCCTCCAGGAGAGGGTTGTGCACAATCTGGACCACTGCTTCATCTCTTCTGATGGTAGCTATTCAGTCACCAGCATTCTAGAGCCCAAGCTCTGTTGGCTTACACCAGTGGAATCTATAGAGTGAAGCACACCAAGAGTCTAAATCAAGTATCTTTGTAGAAAAATGAGACCTTTCAGGCTGCCCTGTCTCCTACATGGTAACAACAGCTGCTTTGAGGTCAAAAAGAAACCTTCACTTTAGATAAGGTAGGAGTTTACCTATGCCACATGGTTAGCTGTCCATCTGTACAGTGTAAATGGGACTCGGCAGATCAAGACTAACATTTGTCAGCCCAAGAGATTGGCAATTAATAGGATATTAATTTTAACTATTTAAAACATTATTTCAGAATGAAATTATCAAGAAGCTAAAAGTAAAGTGCACTAACAAAACAGGTTACATTACACATACAATACATTTCTGATCCAGAACTCATTCTTTAGCATTGAATTTCTTTTGTCCATTGTGAAAGTAGAATAATTTTTACAGGACCCTTCCAGAGGCAAATCAAGGACTTTCCAGAACTGTTGCACTTCTATTGGAAATGATCCCTTCATGAACAAATCCACTATTAGTTACTGCTTGTATGTAGGTTGCAATCACTGTCAAGCAAGAACTAAGGGAACCAGAGTTTCCCACATCATCCACCTTTTAATAACTTAACCAACCAAACAAACAATGGAGGTTCTTCACAGACTCCTGTAACTAATTGAACTATCTACTAACCATCTACATGTTTTTTTGGTCCTTACAGTACTGCTAGACTAATTGTTGTTTTTTAAGTTTTATCTACTCACTGTCTCTCTTTTTCTTCGGCCCCTCCCCTTTTTCTCCTTCCCCTCTTCTCTCCTTCTCTTATTTATCCTTGGATCTGGACTCATTATACTCTGGTCATCTAAAGAAGTTTTGCCCATGAAAGCTCATGATACCATCTACATGTTTTGTTAGTCTTTAAAATGCTACTAGACTATTTGTTGTTTTTTTAGTTTTTCCTGTTACAGACTAACTTGGCTACCCCTCTGAAGCTTTTGAACTGTGGTTGAGTACAGCATGTCTTTAGAAAGGCATCCATCCTGATTTAAAGAAGGCCAAACCCATAGGCAGATTATTCTAGTTGATTAATTACCCTGGCTATTAAAAATATGTGTCTTATTTCCCACGTGAATAGTCTAGTAAAGAAGTCAGCCTTCCCCTTTCGAGGAGTTCTGCAAATCACACTCATTCAAGTTTGATCTGATAAATTACCCCAACATTGTATCCTTAATATCAACAAACCTGAATCAACAAAAGAAGCAATTCCTGGAGTTGTGGAACAACTGTGTTCAACTTATCCCAGTTACTGAAAGCCTTCGACACATCAAACAGGAATGATGGCAGAATAGAACCATGTAAAAACCCACACAAGCAGGGGTGGAAGTAACTTAACATTTCTTACAGGTACTTTCCTGTTGCAACCCAGGTCCCTGTCAGCTCTTTAAATAGCTCCCTGCTGACTTTTGCTGCAGCTCAACCAGTTCATGACGAAGCTGCGCACCGCGGTGCACCCACTTTCACCTCTGCACACAAGTACAACTTAATGGAAGAGTTTTTGCAAGTATGGTCCTATAATCTTAATATAACATCTGCTCTACTAGGAAGGAATGTCTTCTTTGTAGGACTTGATGGAAATCACTTTACAGGTCAGAAAGACTGAAATATGGCAGATGAAATTAAGTCTCCAAGACTGTTTTGGAACCATTTTATAAAATTAACAACAAGCAATCAACAAAAGATATTGCAAGAAATTAAAGCAGGTTATGGTAGACATAGCCACATAGTCAAATAAATTGAAATATCCTGTTATCTTCACTAGTTTTTAATACCAACATATCATGCAAATTTAATTTTGCTTAGAAAGTGGAGTGACAGAATGTATTGTTTATTACCACCAATACTAGATTTTCATTGGTACCTATTTAATGACCTAAATATCTTATACATTTTGATAGTTAAATTAGGCATATCGATCTTTTCGTTTTCCACCCACAAAGGGTTCATAATAAGTGGTAGTTCAACTATTTTATATAGTTAGCTTGTTATAATGTCAGGATAAATTGCTACAAAATGGTGAGAAATCAAAGGAGCATTTTTACATGGCAGAATTGTTGCTGGTCAATTAACTTTGATAAAATTTGAGTGGCTTTAAAATTATTTCAAAGATTAAATTTTGGGCTCTAGGAAGCAGCTGATCTTATGGATCAAAAACTTCAGTTTTCTCCATCTTGAAGTAGTTTTAAAAGCTTCAATATTAAGTGTTTCCTCAACTTCTCTAGTTCTAAAGCAGGGCTACATATAAAGGTCAAAACAAAACAAAAAAACCTAAATGTCAGGGCTATATTTAAAAAAAAACAGGGCCAGATCATCATCTGGTGTAAGTAGAGTACTTCCATTGAATCTGATGGGGCTATGCCTATTTAAACCAGCAGAGGTTCTCCCTTTTAAATAGCAATCACAAAATATGCACACACACACACACACAGAAACAGGTGACTGTAGCAGAAAGCATGTATCTGTGTATGCCGATGGCCAGCAGGGGGCAGCAGGTCACTGCATGGAGGTACACAGGAAGGGCAGTGCAAGGCTCCTTCACCCCTCAGGAGTTGCCCACACTCACCATTTTAAAAACAAAGTGGTCTAGAGCTGCTCTGAGCAGTGCTACATAAAAGTAATTAACAAAGCCTCCAGGGACAATATTTCCATGGCAGCCTGTTTAAGAGCCAATTTCTTCTGTCCCTGAGATGTGTCCTGTGTGAAGAAGGAGCCAAAGATGGCTTCAGCATTGCTCGTTTCTGTGGTGCCACAGAAGCCATGATGACAGTGAAAGACTTGGGCAATATAGCCATAGAGCCTAGCCCTTCTGGCATTAATTTCTTTTGGCGCCAGTGCTATTCTTGACTTGTTTGGCTTTAAAGTAGATGCTGATCTACTTTATGGGACAGATGCTGATCTACTTCATGGGACAGATGGGTTTGTAATGTCCAGGGGAACAGAATCTGGCATGATGCGGGGGCAGAGGGGAGCAGGAGCCTGGTGCATGGTCCAGTTAGGCTGTGGATGGTGTGTGTGTCGGGGAGGGCAGGGGAGAGGATACATGAGGTTGCCACTCTGCCAGGGAGGAACAGGAGCCAAGAAGTCCAGCATGTAATGCAGTGCTTAGCCCAGCTGGACTGCTCAGGGAATCCCATTGGGGAGGTAGGGTGGAGGTGGAGCGGTGGCAGTGGGGGCAAGAAATGACCTCTCTTGGTCTAGCAAAATCCCTCATCTAGGTCCCCAGGGTGCTGGCCCAGGGACTTCCAACCTGTAATTGGTCAAATGGCTTAGAGTCTAGTGTGGAAGATACATACATGAAAGTGTAGAAAGCTTAAACACTAACCATACACACGAAACCAAGTATAATTTTAAGGCAACTAATCTGGTTGTTGCTTTGAGCAAAGAGTAAAAGTCACTAAATCCATGGATGGTTACAAAAGGAAGAAACTATGATGGATGAGGCCTTTCCTACCATGAGGTTACATCTACAACTTCAGGGTTTTTGTGCAAGAAGTCTTCTGCAAAAGAGTTCTTGTGCAAAAACTTTCTGTGCAAAAGCACGGCCACAGCTCAAAGTGCATCGCTTTTGCAATGCACTTTTGGGCAAGAGAGCATCCACACTGCATGGATGTTCTTGCACAGGAAAGCTCTAATGGCCATTCACAGAATGGCCATCAGAGGACCTGTGCTTTTTCGGATAGGCTCTATTTGCGCAAAAAACCCCTGCAGAGCATCCACACTTGCCTTTTTGTGCAATAGCTGTAGTGCAAAAAGAAGTTATGCCCCGTAGTAGGAAGTGTATCTATACCAGAAAAAGCCCTCTGTTCTGCCATTTTACTGCTGATTTACATGCGCAAAAGCGCATTCAAGGTGTGGACGCTCTGCAGGTTTTTGCACAAAAATGGCCGTTTTTGCACAAAAACCTTGCAGTGTAGACATACCCTGAGTGTGAACATTTGGTGCCATGAGAAGGTATCCTCAATGGAAGCTGAGCCCCTGGAAGCTGCTGGAGCCGAGCAGTACAGGGACATATCACACAAGAGCGAGTGTGCAGGGGCTATCTCTAAGAAGGAAAATACTTTTACATTAACCTTCCTGTAATTTGGTGGTTTCAGCACATCCATTTCTGAATTAGAAGCAGCAGTGACACCTATCTGCAATTCCAGCACCATCCTCTACCTCGCAGCAATATTGCCCTGAAGACAGCCAGACCAAAGTCTCAGAATGTAGGCTGCTGCAGTTTGGTACTGACATCTTGTGTGTGTGAACTTGTTCAGATAAATAGAGCAGAAGGATAGTTTTGTGATCAAGGCAGTGAACTAGGAAATGGGGAATCTCTTCATGGTTCTGTTACTGATTTCCTGTGTGATCTTGCTCAAGTTATTTAATATCTCAAAGCATCATTTTGACTCCCCTATTTAAGATTTCCTTCACTCTCCAGGGTATATACATTAATGCTTTAAGTATATGAGCTCTTACAGTGTTGAGCACCAGAAGCCCACTATAACATTTTTTTCTTTTGATTAAAGCAGGAAATGTTGTTTTCCAAAGTAAGTGAAAGAGTAGAGTTACATGCCAATTCTTGACAGGCTTTTCTGTCTGTATGTTTGTTGCAGAGTGGCACAAAGGACTGTACTACAAGTAGTGTGTTTGATTTATGTCCAAACAGATGAGTGATATAACTTGGCTATTTTACATTTACTTGTTAAAGAGAATACCTTTTATGAATCAGCTGCTTGAGGATATCCAACTGCAACTATTAACACCATGCCAAACTGCAAATACTACTTTCCTTAACAGTCCTTTACAAAAACTACCAAGTGTAAACAGAGATCTCAAGGGAGTGAGACAATTCTGTATGTAGAAAGAATGTTAATTTTTTTTGTCATTTATCAGCTTAACTATGGGTGAATGCTCTCCTTGTGTTTTTTTTTATTTCCCTTTTCATAAGCAGGCAAATTTGAGATCTCCATTTCCTGCAGGTTTCAAGTGGATGAACATGAACATCTACTCATGTGCCAACAGAAAACCACACACAAATGTAAACTTGAATCAAAACCTTTGGTGATCAAACACCAGCCAACTGAAATTATAAGGCAAAGAGGACAGGTCAGCAAGTTGGCTCAGAGAATGTCATTTCCCATGAGCTTTGAAGATATTTTTGAGCACCTCATTATAGGGAAGCATAATTTGCAACTTCCTACTGATTATTAGAGAAGGGCAGGGAAGGGCATAGCAGTTCTTCTCTGTTCAATGATCCGTGCAACCAGGCAATATCCATTGTAGGTAAATTCAAGGCAGGAATAAGTTGAGATGTACAGCATGGCAGGCATCTTAAATGAATTTAGTTAGGGTTGAATTGAGGTGATCTGTGAAAATGTGCTGCAGAAATGTTCCTCTTCAGAATTAGAAACCCACTTTTAAAAGAAATGTAAAGCTTTTTAGTAAAAAATTCTGCTCTGGGAAGACTGGGAATATACTCAGGTTATACAAGTTGTGAGCCACTAAAATGCACTTTAATATTTATTGTATTGCTGAAGCCAGAAAGGGCAACTAATTCTGCATTTCCTCTTACTGCTGCTTGCATACATTTGTAAAAAAGACCACATTTGATGGGCATTATGAAGAAAACATGCCAATACTGGATGTTAGGAGTGATTTCGCTCAGTGTAAAAAATCTATGGCAGTTGAAACAATTTAATGCTGTCATTGATGGAGATTTTTGAGGCATACATGCATGGAAAGTTGTAGATACATTCCGGAAAATATACTCACCTTCAATATTCTCTGTGGTAGCTGATCTGTTACCTGTGGAGGGATAGAGTGCCTTATCTGCTTTTGTGGGGTATGTCTACACTACGGGACAAAGTTGAATTAGGATACGCAACTTCAGCTACTTTAATTGTGTAGCTGAAGTCAAAGTAGTGTAACTCGGCTTTTGGCTCTGTCTACACAGCAGGAAGTCGAAGGAAGAACACTCTTTCTTTGACTTCCCTTACTCCTTGGCTATGTCTAGACTGCAGGCTTCTTTCGAAAGAGGCTCTTTTGAAAGCATCTTTCGAAAGAGCCTCTTTCGAAAGATCGCATCTAGACTGCAGGTGGATCTTTCGAAAGAGAAATCCACTTTTTCGAAAGAGAACACCCAGCGAGTCTGGATGCTCTCTTTCGAAGACGGCCTCTTTACATTGAAGAACGCCTTCTTTCGAAAGAGGAACTTTCGAAAGAAGGCGTTCTTCCTCGTAAATTGAGGTTTACCGCCATCGAAAGAAAAGCCGCGTTCTTTCGAAATAATTTCGAAAGAACGCGGCTTGAGTCTGGACGCAGGGGAAGTTTTTTCGGGAAAAGGCTACTTTTCCCGAAAAAACCCCTGAGTCTGGACACGGCCCTTGTGAACGCAGGGTTACCAGCATTGACAACAGTGTCTCTCTTCAAATTAGCTGTCTTAACTAGACCTGCTAATTCGATCCCTGGAAGATCGACAGTGACAGCTTTGATCTTCCTCTGCAATATAGACGTACCTGTAGTGACCTGAAGATTGCTAGCTTTTCTGCCAAGAGATGCTGAGTGCCTTCAGGTATGCCAGCTCTAGGACAAGTAATGCAGTGAATATCACTCCTCTGGAATAATGGAGCTGTCCATAGGCATGGGAACTGGAGGTGTGTGTGTGGGGGGGGGTGCTTCAGAACCACCAAGTTTTCTATTGAGCCCCACCTACCAATTCCCATACTCAAGGTCCCATCTGCTGGCCTTTACTTCTGCTCCCTTATCCTTGTCGGGGTATCCCGCTCACCCAGAGACATGAGCCTGCTCTGGGCCCTAGCTTTGGTGAAGGGGTGAAGACAGGGATAATAGGGCTGGTTTTCAGCACCCCCACTATCAAGATTCTTCCAATGCCACCGGACCTGCATGCAGTAAGGGTAAATCTTATTTAAGTAGTAGCAGAGCTTTTTTTAGGGGCCAGGAAATGATTGTGGAGCAAGGTCCCTCAGCATCTAAGAACCACTTCCCTGCTTTCTACTTCAAATCTAAAAGCAGACTTCAGCCTGACCTCATGTATCAAAACACATTGCACACCATACAGTAATTTAATAAAAACAATCCACATGGGGGAAAGAAAAGGAAAGAATCACTTGTAATGGCTGTTAGTCATGCCTCTTAATGCACTGCTGGAAGCTGCTTAGATACTTGGTGATCGGCATGATACAGGAACCTGAGTGGAACTGAATTCAGTTAGAAATGAGGCTTTGAGTACTTTGTGTCTCATGAGATGGACACCTTCATTTATTTCTTCCACCTGAATGGCTGTGAACCACAATTTGCGTCTCTTTTTCCGTTTTTCCATCGAAAGAGGCTTTTCCAAAAATTGGTGTGTCTACACAGTGCCAGATTTCAGAAAAACCTCTTTCAAAACATCCCTTCTTCATCATAGAATAAGGATTACATGGATGGTGAAAGAGCATGTCTACTTTTTTATTTTTTTTTTCGGAAAAAGTGGACACACTCTTTGGATGCGGCATTGGAAAAGCACTGCAGTCTAGACATAGCCAATCAGAATAGCAAAATTCATCTGACTCTCTTCAGTCCAGAAATACCTCAAGAACAGGGTTCTTATGAGCTTTCCAATCCTTCTTAGGATTTCTCAGGTCAGAAATACTATAAAAACCTGGTGCTCGCTAAAACTAGAAGGTGCAGCAAAACAGCAAAAAAGAAAAAAACCTCACTTTTTTGAATTTCCAAGGTTTTGGTTCCAATTTGGTTGGACCTTTTGTGACCCTTCTTGTTTGCTCATCCTTACAGAAGGCTGCAATCGGGCAGAAATGAAGTAGAACTAGGAGGGAGCTAATCTAATTTTGAAAGGCTGACCTTGCATCTTTCTCATCCACAACAATATATTCTGCACAGATGTGTGGAATGGATGCAGAAGAACAGTGGTAGTACCAAGATGGCACAACGTTAATAGAAGTTTGTCTGTGTGTATTCTCTTGGTGTGCTGCACCAATCCTATGCAAACAGCTGTCATGGTAGACCTTGAGCAAACTGCCCAATAACCACAAAACCCACTAAGGGATGAAAGGTCCAGCCCAGATTTATCATCGACAAAGCACAGTAATGGCACCTGGCAGACTCTATGAGGCTATTAAAACATGTATGCCCATGACAGTGACTCAGTGAATTGCAGAACTTTCTAGGTCTTCCCTCAGCTGAACAAAGATTCTTTCTCTAAGTTGCACTTTTATGCCCCAATACAAATGGGTTAGTGCTGTTCCACTGATAGTTAATTACTGCCCCCTGACATTATTTATACATGTTATTCTTATTCTGACCTTTTGGGGAAGGGGGTTCAATGTGTTCCTGTTATCCATGCAGAATATTTTTCTACCATTCTTGATACCGAGATATTCTGGTACCACCTAATATCAGGGTGTACTTGTGTGAGTATTCTGTGCTTAACCTTACTTAGGAATGTGTATTTCTGCAATATCAGCTGCTTTTGCCAGAGTCTCAGAATTTGTGAGAAGGTCCTTCCTCATACCAGGCCTCCCTAGGCCATTGAAGGTTGCTTTATCAAGGTGAAAGGTCCTGAATACAGTAGACTTCCGATAATCCAGCACCTTTTGGACCTAGGTGGTGCTGGGTTATCAGATTTTCTGGAGAATTAGGAGATCCGATACAGCTGCATGCTTAACAGCTGGCCAGGACATGATCTCCTTCCCTCTTTCCTCCCCTTTCCTCTTCGCATCTCCTCCGTGCTTTAACCTGATCCTCCTCCTCCTTCCTTCTCCTTTCCTCTTTGCCTCTCTCTCCTGCTTGCTGTAGCCTGATCCTTCTCCCCTTTCCCCTTCGCTGAAGCAAAACGCTCTTCTCCATACTGTAACACGATCCCAGTCCCACCTCCTTCCCCCAACCTTATGCTCCCTCTGGTTACAGCCAGCGCATGTGCTAAGCAGCAGGCTTTTTAATCAGCTGGTCAGGAGTGCTTGGCATTTTGATACCGGAGTATCAGGAGTGCCGAACAGTTGAATGCTGGACTATCGGAGTTTTACTGTATATGCACATTGACTTTGCTATTTGAGTGAAAAGTTCCAGGTATGTGTGTGATGGCGCGTTGGGGGTCCCCCGTCTCCTGCACCCCGAAATGGCACAAACAGACTGCACCAGCCGGTGGAATAGAGGAAGTTTATTGCCTCTCCAGGATACAGTACAGCACAGATGTAATCTGGTCACAGAGCTGGGCTAGGATGCCTCAGGCCCCCTTGAGATGGGGGAGACTGGGCCCCTAAACTCCAGCCCCTTTCCCTAGGCTGTCTCCTCCATGCTCCCAGCCAGCAACTAACCAACACTCTTCCAGCCCTGCCCCCCAGCCAGGGCAGCATTCCACCTTCCTTTGTTCCTCTCCATGGGGGGTGTCTGGCCATACTGGTTGAGAGATCCTTTTGCATAGCGAGTGACTCATCCTGTTTTGCTGGGTCATGGTACCCACGGCAGCCAGTGGGGGTTACCCCAGAGCCAGCAGCATAGAAACCATCCAGGTACCCCCACTACGTCACAATGTGTATACTGGATTTGTTTTATCTCAACATATAGGATGTTGCCTGTAAGTCCCTTGCATTACAGCCAAACTACTTTAATATAAATCTATTGTAACCTGAGCAGAAAAAGAGGAGAGAGAGGGTGAAGAAAAAAACCCCAACCCTGTAAATTATAGTGTCTGTGCTAAATGAAGCTAATAGAGTGGGCAGTAAGTGTCCAATACTTACCTTTTGATGTCATTTGGGTGTTGAATGTAATGACCCATCCAGGCAATGTCTTTGTTCAGTCCCTGGGTGAACATATGCCTAATTTATCCTCTCAAGTGCCACTGTGGTGAATATGCCCCTTCGCAGATGGCTACATCAGGAAAGGGTGGGGCTCTTGCTGCTGTCCTTGCAGTGTTTACTCTGTCCCTTGCAGAACCAAAAAGCTTTGTGGCTTTTACAGTCTGAAGGTGTGATGCACTTCCCCGGGTGCAACCTAGAACTGAGATACCGTTGAGTTCTCTGGCATATCTATCTGGGCACCCTCTCAAGCCGTGAGTCTATGACAAGATATAATCCCCTCCCGGTCTTGCACTTATACAATCATACACAAGCAGGGACAAACTCAGCTGGATACTTTTTCTAGCCACTCGTGAACTAACTGTAGAGAGGTTTAAATTAGTTCCCCCCAAGCTCCTCAGATTAGGAGCCCAGAGCTGTACTGTCTTGCCCTAGTCAAAAGCCTGAGCAGTGTAAATGTATTATAAAGTTCACAGCTCCCTCAATGTGGAGAGGACAATGCACCAGATAATGTTCCTGAGCAGATTTCCCTTTGACTTGCAAACAGCACTCTGCTTTAGGTAAAAACTATATAACAGATTTGTAAGTGATTGTAAGTAATAATGTATAGATCAAAATTGGTTACCTAAGAAATAAAACAAATTCATAATCTAAGTTGTATACGTTGAGATGATTTGAATCAAACAGTGCCTCACCTGATAGCACAAACAGTCCTCCGATAATCCATACACAAGCAAGAAATACTTTCAGCCTGGGGCCACATCCCCAGTCCAGTCTTTGTTCCTGAGGTGTTGAGTTTTGTGGGGAGTGAGGTGAAGTGATGATAATGTTACTTTCCCCTTCTATAGCATGTATAAAAAGAAATTCATTGTTTCAAACAAAGTCTCCAGCCACTTTGTGGAAAAGTACAGGCACAAGATGGAATCCGGTATTACATGATCTAGTCCCATGCCTTTGTATGCTTCAATGATTCATAGCAGCCATTACCCATATACTGGCTAAAACATCCATGGAAAAATCCATCAGGTAGGGATAAGCTTCCTCCTTGACCTATTGTGTTTCTTAATGGGCCATTACCTCGAATGGTTCATTCATAACATATTGACTAGACTGGATGTAAAGTATCTTGTGGGTGTCATCCCAGCAGCAAACATTTGCCATATTGATACATAGTCAATATTCATAACAAAAGCACATACAATCCAAAATTATATTAAGATTCAACAGATCAAGACTTTTGAAATTATTCTTACAAGGCATATTTTGCACAACACTTATCATAATTATATCACCATGGTAAATATGGGGGTGCGAGAAAGCTGTTTTGGGGTGCAGAGTGTCACAAAATGACATCTAGAGACTTCCTTCTTTCAGAGTTACTCTAGATTTTGCTCGTCCTTACTATGCTCATCTCCAAGGTCTATAAGCACTTTTTAGGGGATATCCCGATTCTTTTTACCTCGTTGCATGCAAAGAAGCATGGCATTTTGCTTCTTTTTCTTTTTGGGGAAAGATGAACTCTCTATTTTCATAATGAAATGTTCATTTTCCTCCTAGTTTCCAGTTGATTCTCTGATGACCTTGGATTCTAGAGCATCTAAAACCAATGTTTCTCTACCTTTTTGATATCAGGGACTGGCTTGCTGCTGTCTGGAAGATCTAACAGACTGGTGCAGGTCCACTGACCTGTTGTTGAGATACACTAATTTAAACCATTGAGTCTGAGACATGTTTGAAGTCAGCACTGGAAAGGCAAAGGATAAAAAGCAAGAACAACGGTCATAGGTTTTGAAAAGTCATAGACATTGGTGAAACAGAGAACCACAATTAGTGGTGAAGAGAAAGAGTAAGGGTGACGTGACCTGAAAATCACAGTGACATTAGTAAAAGCTGAGAGAGCCACAATTTTCCAATGGCCTTGATTATAACCATCTGTATTCTTCCACTAATGCATTTTATTATAAAATAGTCTCCTTTTGTTCATTTTGAAACACAGCTGTTGTTTTCTAATTGAGCTTAACAGATAATGTGATTATGGTTTCTTGCTCTAGTTGAGGGTCTACAAATAATGGAACAGTTAATTTGTATACATTTGTTTGGGTTTTTTTTCTTTCTAAAATGGTTGAGATATAGTCCTCAGCTTTTGTTAGAAGAAAAGCTTTTCCTTTTAGCTTGTGAAATCCACTTCTAGCTAAAATAAAATAAAAATTTCTGCACCCTCACAAAGTACTCCAGAGGGAGCTGTCTTTTTTGGCAAGTGGTGGGGCAGATTAACACAGTCAGTGTTGTTTCAGCCTTCCCCAGTTACAACAAATTAGATGCACACAGCCTTATGTTAAAAATATGGTACCAAGATTGCAGAATCAAACACTCAAATATTAGAAAACACCAGGATAAAAGCTGCCTCTGCAGCTTTAATTCAACCCTCTCATGCGTATGCATCACAATAGTCTTTAATTACATGATCGCATACCTCAAGACCCCTGTCTTGTTCAGTGCACAGGAAGTCTTGTCTACTTGGATTGTAAATTCTCCAGTGACTTCCCTGCTCATAATAATGTCTAGCACGTATAAATTGCTTTGCATGAATAGATCTCAAAGTGCTTTTCAAAGGAGGCCTCTCTCCTTATCACCTTTTTTCTAAGGTATGAAGAGGAGAAATAGCTGGTCAAAGCCATCAAGCAGGCCAGTGGCACCGCAAGGAATAGAAACTATGTCACCTGAGTCCCCGTCCTGTATTCTGTCATGTACTGTGTGTACGTAGAATGATGGGGCCTTCATCTTGGTTAGAGCTGTTAGTGTCACAACTTACATCCACCATTATCAAGCACAAAAAAGCCTGCAGGACGGGCCCGCCAACTGCAGGGGAGTTGTCCCAGGGCCCAGTGATTCAAAGGGGCCTGGGTTTTTCAGCTGCTGCTTCTGCTGCTACTTTGGCAGTGTTGGCAGCCCAAGCGTAAAGACCTTTAAATCACTGCTGGAGTGCTGCACTGAGTGCTCTGAGCAGCTGTGAGGGCTGGGGGATAGTGGGTGTTGTGCTGTGGTCTGGCTGCCATATCCCCACCCCTTCTGGATGAGGACACATCTCTTCCAGAAGCACTGAGCCAGCCTCCCCCCTCCGCCCTCCCCAGCCCTTTGTCTGTGGGCCTTTGGAAACTTTCTGCTCCCCTGCTGCTGGAGGAAACTAATTTTCTGATTTTGACTGAATTTTATGGAATATTGCACATTTACTTTTCTCACTGGGAAGCACAGATTTTGCTATTTAGTTCACTTATCTAGACTTACACTATCATTATTTATTGATAATTGAGCCATTGATGAAGTCAAGGCATCTCTGAATTCTGTTCAGTTTCATCAACCTGGACTAGATCTCCAACAGACATCACATCAGATGTTCTTGGATCTCATTCAATATTACTTAAGGATGTTATTCAGTGAGAGATGCCCGATTAAATCATGCTGAATTCTGCTAGTTAGACCATCACTTGTGGGCATACCAATGCAGGGAACAAGCAGTGAGACAGTTGACCTTGCAGACATGCTGGGTAAAGCAGGAGCAAAGCTCTTCTAGAGATGACAGGCTGAGGTAGCATTTGGATTCTAGTGTCTTAGCCAGAGACTGGTAAAACATGTAAAAAAAGAGAAAGAAGACAAGAAAAAAAGAAGGAAACTGACAAGTGACAAAGAGGAAGAGAGAAGGGTCGGAACCAAAGAGGTGGCACAAAATGAGAATGGATGGAGGGGACAGGAAAAGGTGGCAAAGCCTGTGAATTAAATGATCTCTATCATTTTTTGAGTGCGTGGGGAGTTTTCATGCTCCTGACTCCAGCCCAAGGGGCTGTGATAAATGCAGTAGGTGTATTTGAAGAAACTCAATGACTGCTTCCTATTAGCGCCCCCTCACCCCCCCCCAAGAGCAAACCAATCCAGAAGGGTCGCACATCTCTGCTTCCTACAGGAGCTAATGAAGCTATACTGCATCTATTTAGCTCAACACCCTCATGGATCTCCATGATGGGGTGCTGTGACTGTACATCACTCCCAACATCTGGACATAAATCACTGAGTCTGATCTTGAAATTAGATGCAGAGATATGGGGGAAAAACACACATACACAAAGCAAAGGAGCAAAAGATAAGAAAGCAGAACCATCATGATGGATAAGTCTGGTCATTAATGGAGCTAAAACAATGTCTGTGCATGCTTATCAGTAATATGGTCCTTTAACCAGGTCTCTTGGCTTTTATTTAAATACTAGTGGAATTTTCCAGTTTCCATATTATTAGGCATTTCCTGGGCTAAGGGCAAAGAGTTTATTAGCTGAGACTATCATTGTTACTGAGGTAGAATGACTATATCCTGAAACTAACCTCCCATCTAAAATCTAACTGGCTACTGTCTTCAGAACACCTCATGAATAACCCCCCCAAAAATGGCTGAATCAGTGACACTTTACCCCCTGAGCTGGGTAGCAATCTCAGCATTAGATTTGCTAAAACATGAGGCATGGCTAGTCCTGTTAGAGAAAGCATATGTGAACTGTCCAGCTGTCTATTGTGACAAAGTCAAACCAGAGGGCTGCAATGGAGTGAGAAAAGGGAAACCTAGGGGGGTAAAAAGCCAACTCACCTGCTAATTAGAAGTGGGTTACAGCAGGTCAAGCAGGATTAGCTGACAAGGGGTTGTCTCAGGCAGATTAGGATCAACTGGAACAGGGCAATCTTGGACCAATTAGGGTCAGCTGATTCCATTTCAGGCCTTTTAAAGCCTCCCCTGGTGGGTGTAGAGGTAGAGATGGGAAGAAACTGCTGTAGCTACTGAGCTAAGGGAGAGTGAGGTGCTCTAGAAGGGTATGTTAGGGTCCCTGCCTCAGTAAAAGACTACAAGCTCATCCCCCCACTAAGGGGAAGGCTAACTGCCCAGACACTGCAAATAGGAGAGAAATTCAGAGAAAGGCAAGGGAAAGAGGAGCCCTTGCCGCACTACTCTGTAAGGGTACGTCTAAACTACATGGCTCCGTTGATGGAGCCATGTAGATTTGTTTTTTTGGCAAAGGCAAATGAAGCCGCGATTTAAATGATCGCAGCTTCATTTAAATTTACATGGCTGCCATGCTGAGCTGACAAACAGCTGATCAGCTGTTTGTCGGTTCAGCGCGCTAGTCTGGACGCTCCCCTGCCGACATCAAAGCCCTTTGTCGGCAGCCCCGGTAAACCTCATCCCACGTGGAATAACGGGGCTGACGACAAAGGGCTTTGATGTTGGCAGGGGAGCGTCCAGACTAGCGCGTTGAGCCGACAAACAGCTAATCAGCTGTTTGTCGGCTCAGCGCGGCAGCCATGTAAATTTAAATGAAGCCGCGATCATTTAAATCGCGGCTTCATTTGCCTTTGCCTATCTGTCTAATCTACATGGCTCCATGGAGCCATGTAGTTTAGACACACCCTAAGGAACTATTGGAATCACACAGATGAAAACACTAAGGCTATGTCTACACTGGCGGCTTCTTGCACAAGAACATCTTGTGCAAGGGTTCTTGTGCAAGAAGTCTTGCACAAGAAAATGTCCACACTGCCATGTGCCCGCTGTGCTTTTGTGCAAGAGTGCCCATGACAGTATGGACGCTCTCTTGCTCAAGAAAGTGCTCATGGACATTTTAGCCATAGGACTTCCTTGCACAAGAAACCCCTGCTGAACATCCACACTGCCCTGTTGCGCAAGAGCTCCTGCACAAGAGTGCTTACACCCGTTAATAAAGAGTGTAGCTCTTGTGCAAGAAGCTCTCTCTTACCATGCTGTACTGTAAATCTTCTTGCACAAGAGTGGGTGGACAGTGTGGACACTTTCTAGAAGAACGGCCATTCTTGTGCAATAACCCGCCAGTGCAGGCATAGCCTAAGAGGGAACTTGGAAAAATCATCCACCACTGGCTGCACAAACAGAAAACATAAGTACAGCTATTTAATATGCTATGAAAATGATATATGATATAGGGTATGAGTTATGGGCAAATTTGCAGAGTTTGAAAATACCTTTGCACTTAAGCATTTTCAGAGGATGATAAACAGGATTAATGGATTGAGACTGACACATTCTTGCCCTTGTAAAAACTTTGAACAAGATTTTAAAGCCGGGTTTTTTTCACAACACTCCAGTCTAATTCATTTCATTTAGTTAACTACATTCTGTAAATTTAAGATCTTACAGGCAGATAAGACTAGTGGTGATCAGGTAGATTAGCAAAATACTTTAAGTAACTTGTTTGCAAGGTTTAATTTGTATTGCTACCCAGGAGAAGTATCACCATTTGTCTTGTTTACAACACCAACCCTTCCTAACTGGTCAGATATATCAGGAAAAGGAAAGACTAGAAAAGAATGTTTACTGCCAGTACATTGCAGATCCTGGCTGGATCTTTGACTTCTGTACAAGAGAAGCATTAGCCAAAATTCAGAAAGATCTAAGATACTGAATTGGCTAATGAGTTTAAGTGGCATCAAGAGAAATAGGAGCATATGTACATTTATTTATAACAATGCTGTGATGCATTCAACTTATTTAAATCTATGATGCATGCACTCACTGTATAATTCAGTTAGTAGTTATGGCACATACAATAAACACATTTAATATGCATTTTCTGTTTTATATCATTATAAATAATATGCTTGCATGTGTTTACAATTGCATGCTGACCAGAAGACCACCTTTTGCTGAATAGAACTGTACAACTCATAACTCACTTCAGAGAGCAGACTGATGTAAAAAAGTGCAAGCTTTATTTATCAGTCCTGAAAACTGATTATGTGCATCTCTCTCACAGGACAGAGCATTTATCATTGTAGTAATTCATATTTCTTTAATATGCATAATGAATCTAACTGAATATACACAATTAATCACCAATCTATTCAAATGGCTTAATTTTAAATTAAAGTGCACATTGACAGTGAAAAGCTGAAGTCTACCAACTGTTTTCTATTGATGACATTTCTTTAGGGAAAATATTTTAGGATCTGATCCAAAGCTTACTGACGACACCTAAGAAACGATTCCCATTGACCTCAGTGGGCTTTGCTTCATGTCTTTATTTGGGTTAACTCCAAAGGACAACAGAAAAGGAGTGTGCCTTTGTGAAGGGATTCTCTACTTGCTGCTTGAAGCATGATTCTTTGGGCATGTCTTCACTACAGACTGAAGTCAACTTAATACAAGTCGACATCCATAGTAATTAAGCTGGTCATGAACCTCATTGTCTTGGTGAGAGTGTGTCCTCGCAAGTAATGCTTGCACTGATATTCAAATGTGTACCAAGGGTAGCGATCTCAGGGTATGTCTACACTACTCCCCTAGTTCGAACTAAGGGGGGTAATGTAGTCATACGGAGTTGTAAATGAAGCCCGGGTTTTGAATTTCCTGGGCTTCATTTGCATAAAGCCGGATGGCGCCATTTTTAAATGCCGGCTAGTTCGGTCCCCATGCCACGCGTGGCACAGACTAGCTAGTTCGGATTAGGAAGCCTAATCCGAACTAGCCGGCATTTAAAAACGGCGCCAGCCGGTTTTATGCAAATGAAGCCTGGGAAATTCAAATCCTGGGCTTCATTTGCAACTCCGTATGACTACATTACCCCCCCTAGTTCGAACTAGGGGGGTAGTGTAGACATACCCTCACAGTGTAACTAGCACAAGGAGTTTTGGGAAAGGCTTGCAATGCTAAAAGAATCAAAATATTGTCATGGTGAGAATGGTAAAATGTCTTCAACCTCCCATTATGCAGTTTCCTCTCTTTCTCCATCCTCTGAAATCATTGGTTTAGATAATCACAGGACCTAACCAGATCAGCCATACTGTCACTGGTTCATTCTCTTGCACTAACTTAATATATGCCATCATGTGCCAACAATGCCCCACTGCTATATACATCGGCCAAACTGGACAGTCCCTACGTAAAAGAATCAATGGACACAAATCAGATATTAGGAATAGCAACATACAAAAACCTGTAGGGGAACACTTCAATCTCCCTGGACACACAATTGCAGATCTAAAGGTAGCCATCCTGCAGCAAAAAATCTTCAGGACCAGACTTCAAAGAGAAACTGCTGAGCTACAGTTCATCTTCAAGTTTGACACAGTCAACTCAGGATTAAACAAAGACTGTGAATGGCTCGCTAACTACAAAAGCAGCTTCTCCTCTCTTGGAATTCACACCTCCAGATCAGCTACTAGAAGTGGGCCTCATCCTCCCTGATTGGATCCACCTTGTCATCTCCAGCCTGAACCTGGCCTGCATATTTATACCTGCCTCTGGGAATTTCCACTACATGCATCTGACGAAGTGAGTCTTTGCTCATGAAAGCTTATGCTCCAACACTTCAGTTAGTCTATAAGGTGCCACAGGACTCCTCACCACTTTTGCAGATTCAGACTAACACGGCTACCCCTCTGATACTTAAGCCCAGAAATGATTGCAATGCACAGACACAAAATAATGCATAGCATGCTCCAGATTTGTACACCCTTTCGTGATTCGGTGGGTGGGAGGCGGCCTTGGGTGATCAACCCCTCAGCCAGGCTGGACGATATGTGCCTTCTATTTTTTGATACAGAACCTCCTCGAGCTTAGGGCTCAGGTTGCTTTATACTATAAATTTGACATCCGGTGCCATATTAGGGTTCAGCTTTAGTTGATACTATGATTTGATATCCGGTACCATATTAGGATTCCTTCCTGTTTGATATGACATCTGCCTCAAGGCATTGTGGTCAATGCCTGATGCAGACATGACTGGCACACATGAACGCTAGCTATGTTTTTTCTTTCCCTGTTCCGGGTGCTTGGTAACTGGTGTATTATGGCAGCTCATTTCCCTTATTCCTACCTTGTCCTGTTTTTAGTGCTCATTAACTTAATTTTTTTCCCCACTCTTATTTTCCTGGCCCAGGTGCTTGCCAAGTTCAAGTTCCGTTTACTGGGGACTGTGCTGGGGCTTAAAGGTCCCTGGCCCGGGTGCTTACCAAGTCCAGTTCCGTTTACTGAGCACCCAAGGGAATTCAAGCTCTGTCTCTGGATCCACCTCAGCAGCCTGTGTTTTTCTTGTGAGGGGCTTTAAGGTGTGGCAGTATGGGCAATACGCGCGAGGCCGTGGTCAAAAGGACCCGCTACATGACAGGGGTCATTTCACAGACATTCACATGGGAGGTTTAGGAAAGGATCATGCATCAATAGGAACACAGGTCTGTTTAGAAAGCTGAAATCAGGGACTTTCTTTCCAAACCTCAGAATGCCCATTGATGATGTAGAAATATCAGTTGTGATTCTGGAAGATGCAGCCTCCCTGCTGCTGAAGTTCTATATTTGTCACCTGGACAGCAAATAGGAGCAGTTCAATCATAGGCTGAACAAATGTAGAATAGTGGTGGAATATGCCTTTGTACATTTAAAGGGTTCCATTGGCTTATTAGGTTAGACCTCAGTGAAAGCAAATCACCATTGTTATTGCAGCGCACTGTGTGATCCATAATATATGTGAAGCAAAGAGAGGGAAGTTCCAGAAGTGATGGGGTGCTCAAGCAGATAGATTGGCAATTAATTTTGAGCAGCCAGATACCAGGGCAACAAGAAGAGCCCAGCAAGGAGCTCTGCATCTCCAGGAGCTTTTGAAAACCCATTTCAGTAATGACCTAGGCTACATCTAGTGTGCTTTCTTTTTCCGAAAGAGGAAATGCCAATGAGGAAAGAGGAAATGCAAATGGAACACTGATTTGCAAATCTCCCACTTCATTTGCATATCCTCGTCCAATTCTTTTTTTGGAAGAGGTTTTTGCACAAAAACAAGGGCTACGTCTACACTGGCCCCTTTTCCGAAAGGGGCATGCTAATTTGACAGGTCGTAATAGGGAAATCCGCGGGGGATTTAAATATCCCCCATGGCATTTAAATAAAAATGTCCGCCGCTTTTTTCCGGCTTTTAGGAAAGCCGGAAAAGAGCGTCTACACTGTCCCCGATCCTCCGGAAAAAAGCCCTTTTCCAGAGATCTCTTATTCCTACTTTGAAGATAATGGCAGGGTAATTGTCAGAAAACAGAAAGGGGAAAACAGCCAATGACCATGACTGGAGAGAAAACCTCTTCACAGAGATTTCACACTCAGTGGCTAGTATTGTACTTTAAATAAAGAGGTGGCCCAATAATATCCAAGATACCTCTGTAATAAAACACAAATTATAATAATTTGGTGATGTATCACAAGGACCCGTATCTTGACATAATTCAGTAACTTCATTTTCCTAATGGGATTAATTGTGATGTACAATAAAGTTGCAAGAAAGTTAGCTCATTTTATTAATATACTGCTCTTCAAACTCTTTCCCTGCTAGGTTTATTGATATTTCATATTTGTGGATAAGCAAACACCTGGTCACATCCTGGATTCCATGAAGCATCCCCTTGACTTAGGAGAGGGCAATAAGGATCATCTTTCTCAGGAGGACAGGAGAGCATACAGAACTGGAGTCTTTCTTAGTTGTACAGTGCATTTCTGGGAGAGAAAGGTTTCAATGCATTGGTGTGTACAGCAGCTTGTTACAGTGCCTGTCATACAGTCAGAGATAAGAAGATGCCTTTGCAAGAAACCAACAAATGGGTGAATGAGGTTAAAAGCATCAATAGAGTGGAGGAGTAAAGCAAAGGCTCAATAAGGGAAAAGGAAGAGAAAAAGAGTTTTGAAGGTAGGAGCGGGCAAGGAATTTAAACCTCAGATGAAAACAGATGGGAGGCCACTGCAGGGATTCAAAGGGGGAAAACAGATGATCAAGGCTACAGAGAAGACTAAGGATGTTAGCAACTGCATTATGTTTTGAGTGAAGAGGGTCAACATTGGTGTTTGGGAAGCCAGTGAGGGTGATGTTTCAGCAGTAGAGGCATGTGATAATGAGACCTGAATAAGAGATCTCACTATAGAGATAGATTGAAGGATACAATTTGGGAGATGTTGAGAAGGAAATAACAGCAGGATTTGGATATGTCCAGGAAAAAGTGTAAAAAATAACCTCTCAATTGTAATCCCGAGTAATGGGGGAAATGGTGGTCACGTAAACAATGAGGGAGGAGGTCGAGTGGCACCCATTTGTTGATTGTCTTCTCATCTGATATAATTTTATTATGTCCATCCATATCCTGATTGTCCCACTCACCCAGCTGGCCATTGAATATTATTTTCCTATTACTTTTCTCTTGCTCGTCCCCTATATTCATGGTAGCCTGTGGGGCTCAGAGTGGCTTAGGGGATAACCTGAGGAGGGCTGGCATGGGGTGGCAGCAGGGGTTGGCATCTCTGCACACACCACGGTAGCAGGCACCTGGGAAGGAAAGCGACACACTGCTCCACTCTGATGTCATGTTCCAGCCGGGTTGCTGTGCTTCACCGCAGCAGAGAGAAGTGGAGTGGCCCAGCCCAGCCTGTTCCATTCCCCAAAATGATGCAGACCTGAGGGATTGGAGCACAGTGGGCTAAGGCCAGGCGCAGGGTGCTCCACTTCTCAATGTAGTAAGATGAAGATCTGAAACATAGGCTCACATATCTCAGGCTGGTATAAGACCTGAGGCCTGGGCCACAAGGGTCAATACTTTGCTAATATAAAGCAAAGTGAAGCTGTGAGCAAGAGGCAGGCCTTGCTCATAGAAGTTGGCAAGAACTAGGCTGTTATTACAGAAACACTCATTTCTAAGAGGAATTAAACATAGGCTGTAAACACATTCCAGAGGGGTCATCACAAACAACTCGTAAAGAAACATCTTGGTACCAACACCCCCCCGCACAGTTAATAGAAACACATCAATATAGGTTCTGGACAGGGTCTAAACTGACAGCATGATAGTGATTGAACCCCCGTGTAGAAGGTAATGGGTGGATAAAGGTATGTCTGCAAGTGGCAACCTTATATGTCAGGAGTGATTTGTAACTTGATTGTACCTGTGTACAAAAATTCACCCCAAGGGAATTGTCTTTGTCCAGCTGAGGGGGCAGTGCCACTTTCCTGACACTGACTGAGCTGATCCATTTTTAGGGGGTATATGTGCATAGTGGTTCGGTAGAGTCTACTTACAACTATTAGGCTACGTCTATATTGCCCGGTCTTGCGCAAGACCATATGCAAATGAGGCACGGCGATGAATATTGCTGTGCCTCATTTGCATATGTTCTTGTGCAAGACTGGGCAATGTAGACGTAGCTTTACTGTACTTTGTTTGACAATAAACGTGGTCTGGTGCCTTCAATCCGTATCTGATTTTGTGATCTTTGTTGACTCTCCTAGAATCTGCTATGTTGACTAATTGAGCAAAATCAAAGCAGTATACAGATGAGCACATGCACACAGCTGTATGGTTATCATCATCAATGGAGTAGAAGATCTATCAGAATACCACACTGGTGATGCCTGACTACCACACCCACTACTTCAGTGAAGAAGAGCGACAGGTTTGGGAGATGGCAGGCAAAGTGGTGCATGCTGCTGCATTCATTGCACCACTTCCAAGGCTCATGCTACTGTGGTGAATGTGCAGGGAGGCTGACCCCTGCTGCCACCCCATGCTAGACCCCTGGTAATCCCCCAAGTCACGTAGCTTGGGGGAGCGAGTTTTGGGGAAAAGGTACAAGGAGGTGGGAGGAGGCAGAGCAGGGCCTGGAAGAGACGAGTCAGTACTGGTGATGGAACATTGATTGATTACAGGTCAGATCCAACTAGGCAGTTCCTATGTTCCTGTTCATTGGTTACTCTAGCAACTATTCATTTATGGCAGGAAGGAGCCATGTTTGTTCATGTCTTTGTGCTCAAGCAAAGTGGCATATTTTGAAAGATTTTTCTTTATTTACAAAGATTCCACAGCATTTTTGTCCATTACAGCTTCTGTCAGTCTCAACAGGTAAACTAATTACACAGGCCTTTCTTACCAGCTAGATCAAAGTGAACGTTAAACTCCAGTTGAAGGAAGTGATATTGAGGCCAATACAAAAGAGTAATCCTCATCCCATTGGGATCTAGTTTTATTTCTGAAACAAGATCCAGAACATGTTTTGCTTGATTTCTTGAATCTACATGCACTTAATTCAAGCCCAAAGATTACACAGTAGTCACAAGACAACCCAATGCCCTCCCTTTCCCTCAGTAATCAACATTAATATTGAAGCCACCCAAAAATAACATGAAGGATATGTTAAAATACCCAGATTAGAAAAATTAGGTTAATATACATGATTCCTCTAAAATGCCTTAAACCTCAGTCAAATCAGCTGGGATATAAAGTAGAGATGTAAACGAGTAGTCGGCTATACGATTAAGCTTAGGCTTATCAGTTAAACTAGTTGAGTACTTGCATTGCCCCCCCTTTCTGCCTCTATATAGAGGCGGCAAGAGGGGGGAATCAGGAGTCAGTGGTGGGGGGAGCTGGCTTAAAAGTTGGTTGCCCCCCAGCACAAGCTCCACAGTGCTGCCTACCCTCCCCCCATGCTACTGCCTCTAATAGAAAGGAAAGGGGAGGGGGAAGGCTGCCATGACACAGCCTCTGCCTGCGGCAGGCCCAGACTAACCATAGGCAGAGGCTGCTCTGCCCTCTGGACAGGGGCAGCAGTATAGGGCAGTTGGCAGTCAGTCTGTATGGTGAGCTGTTTTTAAAACTGGCTCCCCTCACAAACTGTCTCATGCCTAGCACCCTGCACTGCTGCCTCTGACACAGAGGCATCAGCGTGGGATTGCAGGGGACTCCCCAGGAGTGGGGCAGGATTGCACTGGCTGCTGGTCCCACCCCTGGGGACTATAGAATAGTTGAGTAACCAACAAGAATTCATGCGGTTATTCAACTATTCAATTACCTGCTACCTAGCATCCCTAATATGAAGTGAAACTATACACTATTAGGTTGGGACTCCCAGGGTACCTCTACACTACACTGATATTTCAAAATAAACTATTCTGGAATAGTTATTCCAAAATAGCCTATTTCAAAATAGCACATCTACACTGCAGGGAAGCCTCAAAATTAGTCTGAGGCAGGCTTCCCTAATGTAGATGTGCTATCTTGATTTAGGGTGTGTCTAGACTACAGGGTTTTTGTTGACAAAAGTAGACTTTTGTTGACAAAACTATACCTGCATCTACACTACCGCCAAGTTCTGTCGACATAACGTCGACAGAATTCGGCAGTTTTGTCGACGGTGGTAAACCTCATTCTATGAGGAATAACGCCTTCTGTCAACAGAGTACTGTTGACAGAAAGCATTATTGCATCTACACTGTCCTTTGCGTCTACACTCTTATGTCGACAAAGCGGCTTGCTTTGTCGACAGAACTGGATGTAGTCTAGATGCTCCCCACTGAAAATAAATCCCACTGAAAGCTATTTAGACACTTATTATGCTCTTTTTTTTTGCACCCAAACACTTTAATATTGTGAGGTGCTCAGTCAGAACAGATATAAATATAAACCACCAAATCAATTTCAGTTCATGTTAAGTAACACATCCTTCCAGAGAAAGTTACACTAAGAGCTCTTCTGATTTACCTAGCTGGAACTTTGGTGAGATTTTTAGATAAGTAAATGAGTGTAGCTCCATCGAATTCAATGGAGCTATGTCAAGTCTTATCTGCTGGAAATCTTGTCCCTTGATATTACAAGCAAAGTTAGGATTCTTATGATTGTTTCTTTAATGTCCATTTGTTCAAGTTACAAGATTTTCCATCTGTGATGTCAAAACCTAATTCTTGTGGAAATATATGATGTCATAAAGACAGAACTATGACATCAGGTGAAGAATACAAGTGGAACAGCTGCACTTCTAAAGAAAAAAGATCTTGTTTTCATGCAAACATTCCTTATAAAATAAAAACAGGAACAAGGTTTTCAGGTGATGGGATAGCTCAGTAATATTTTCTTGTAACAAAAATGTTTTTAAGAGTTCCCCATAAGGCATCATTGCAGCAGCTCTTTAACCTCTTCACTTCTTGAATCATCCGTTAAGTAACCATTCATCAGGATAAGTACAGAAATCTGAGAAGAATTATACTGATTGAGTTTCAAAAGCAGTCATTCAATCATACTACAGTAACTTTTTAATTAAGTATTGAATACTAGGTAGATTACAAGAAGATGTCAGAAGAGATAAAGGAGAGTCTTAAAAATGCAAAGAAAAACTTTGAAAATAGAAATTGAAATCATGCAAAATATAACTCAGTTTTCAATAGTACAAATCAAAAGATGAGGGAAGGAGGAAATTAGAATATTATGGGCCAGATTGAGAAAATGAATCACTTATGATGACAAAATGGCTGAACTGTTTCATTTTTACGTTTTCATTATATGTACAAGGAAGAATGATACTAGTGCTACTTGACCTGGCAGAAGATTTGTAGTTATGTAAGCCCTTAAAAACAAGATAGCAGAAGTTAACTGAGAACAAATCAAAATTAAATATGTGCCAGAAGCCGAACACATGCTACCTGCCTCTAATCAGAGGCAGCAGGAAAGTACTCATGTTTTGTGCATAATTACCCCTTATTAAGTGAATTTCTGTAAATCTCTGATATAAGGAGACACATGCATTGTGCTATATCAGGTCATGTCAAGTTATATCATGTTATGTGATATAACAGTCTGATGCAATCTGACATGGGACATATTAGAGCCAATGGAAAAGCCTAAATACCAAGCCATTTTCAATAAATATGCCCTGTGCCCTGGTATATAACAAAAAACAGATGGGGATTTATCCTAGAGCTTTACAAAAATATCAGACAACCATGACATGACATTATAGAAAAGATATTTAGAAACAGAAGTTTATGTTGGTATTCATGTGATGTGATCTCTCAACCAAACCTGTCCCTGTAGGTTCTTCAGAAAACCCAGGCTGGAGATCTCATAGTGACAGCCTGTTTTGCATGCTTCTACACTTAAATTTTGGAGAGCTGCCCATTTTATTGTGTGATCACACTACCAGCCTTATAAGGAACCAGGGAGTGGAAAGGTAAGAAAAGTGTGTGTGTTAATGTACATTATAACATCTGTCAACTGGTAAAAGAGCTGGCTTCACTGTACCTAGCAGGAAAAGGTATAACATGATCCAATGGGATGAAGCTGAAGTTAGGCAAATTCAGAATGAAAATAATACATATATTCACAATAGTGACATAAATTAACCATTGGAACAAGTTACCAAGGGTCATTGTAGATTCTTCATGACTGACCTTTTTAAATCAACCGTGGATGTTTTTCTAAAAGCTGCACTCTAGGAATTACTTTCAGGGAAGTTCTGTGGATTGTATTATACAGGAGATCTGACTGCATGATCATAATGGTCATGTCTGTCCTTGGAACAGATCAATCTATGACCTCATTCAGCATTAGCCTTGACCGTGTATAGGTATTTGCACTGTTCAAAGAGAGGTGTGTGTGTTTGTGAAAGATTACTGATTTGGGATGGTAGGATTTTACACCCACTTTGCAGTGGTATAAATGATTGTGGCACTATGGTGAATAGGGACCACTGCATCTTGGACAGATATTTCCTTTGGTTCTTATTTTAGTATAGATTGATAAAAAAGGGCTTGATTCTCTATTGCACCACAGTGCTATGCTGCCTTAGAGAGAAATGGGCTTGCAGGGTGTTCACTAGTTCTGGGTACCAGTTCTAGAGCTAGAGCTTACCGCCTACTGGCAACTCTAACTTGTGTCGCTGACACAGGGTCCTCAATATATCATTGGGGGGCCCTTGATCAGCAGTCAGATTGCATTCCTTGTCAGTATCCTGCCCAAGCCAAAGATATTAATCCAATCGGCAAACCCAATTCAGTGATGAATCTTGGTAAAGTATCATCTGAGCTAGGTAGCACATAGGCTCAGAATAAATTGTACACCACACCCACACACTGCCTGCTTTATGCCTGCAAAATGAAATGGCAGGCAGGTCAAAAGATGCACCATAGGAGGAATTTTCTACTATCCAACTGCAGACAGTTTTTCACTGCTTTGTGCTTTGTCAGAGGTGCAAAAGGGCTGGAGGCTCTGAGGGTATGTCTTCACTACATGGCTCTGTCAACGGAGCCATGTATATGAGCTTTGTAGACATAGCAAAATGAAGTGGCGATTTAAATATTCGCCACGTCATTTACAACAAAATGACTGCCGCGCTGTGCCAATCAGCTGTTTGTCGGCTCAGCACGGTAGTCTGGACGCTCGGCGGTCGACAAAGGCTTAACTGGGCATAACGGGGCAGTCAACAAAGGCTTTTGATGTCGACCACCGAGCATCCAGACTACCGCACTGAGCCAACAAACAGCTGATCGGCACAGTGCGGCAACCATTTTGATGTAAATGAAGCGGCGATTATTTAATCACCGCTTCATTTTACTATGTCTACAAAGCTCATCTACATGGCTCCATCGATGGAGTCATGTAGTGTAGACATATCCTGAATGTAGAGTTCAGCCCATATTCTAAATATAAAGATTTTGTAGATATGTATTTAAGTATCAAGAATTTCTTCCCATTGATGCATTTCATCTGAATGTATTAGGACTAAGAGACACACAGGGAATGAAATGGCCAGTCCTGCATTTGTAATCATGCAAAATGTTTATAACAAGTCACTTGTGTAAGACCACAGGATTGTGACAAAAGAATTAGAAATTGTACACTGTATTTCAAAGTGTGCACTTTTGTATTTGTAGGGGGAATTGTACATGTATGGAAAGGCCTGGCACACATAGCAGCCTTTGGAGATATTGGGGAAAAGAAAGCCAGAAAAATGAATCCTAAATTTTGCATGAATTGTACTCTTCCCTCGGATATTTTTAAATCAGTATGTTTTTATTTTTTAAACTATTTTACAGAATATTAAAAGAGGAGCAAGATTCCTTTTAATTCAGTTGCTACCAAAGTTGAGGACAACCAACCAATTCAGTAAAGCTTTAATTTCTTTGGGCTTATTGATTAAATAACATTTCCAGGGAAAATTCAGAAAAGAATGGAAGTCTGCTACGTAAAGTTTTTTTGCTGCTTAAACAAACATTCTCACCAATTACTATTTAAAAGTCATCTGAAAAGGGCCAAAGGTGAATTTTGGCATTGCCAGTGATTTATTCCAGCAAAACAGTTTAAATGTAGGCAATAATATTCCTGTCAGTTGTCAGAATGCTTGAGGACTTTTATAATCAATTGTTTTGGTACGCAATGTCAGTTGTCATCAAACTTTGAAATAATCCCTAGGGCTGTTAATTAATCACAATTAACTCATGTGATTAATTAATAAAAATTAATCATGATTAAAAAAGCTGTGTTGAATTGCAATTTTAATTGCATTGTTAAATAATAGAATACCAATGGAAATATCATATTTAGGATGTTTTTCTAAATTTTCAAATAGATTGATTTTAATTAAAACACAAAACAAAATGTACAGTGCTTACTTTATATTATTTTTATTACAAATATTTGTAATGTAAAATAATAACATTAATTGCTTTTTCAATTCACCACATATAAATACTGTAGTGTAATTTCTTTGTCATAAAAGTGCAACTTACAAATATAGATTTTTTTAATGATTACATGTCTACTCAGTTCTCCTTTAGTCAATTGCTAACACAAGAAAGTTTATTTACATTTACAGGAGCTAATGCTGCTTGCTTCTTATTTTCAATTGTGATGGGTCAGATCACAGGGCCCTTCTTGAGTCTGTCACCTAGTATGTTGGTCATGTCACTGAGCCTGCCAAGCTGTCCGCTGGGTCACCCCACCACCTTGTCCTGCTAGGCCAGAAGTTCTGGTCTCACCTAGCCAAGGCATGGAGTTGGGATAACAGCCCCTCAGTAGAGCAACACAGACACTGAAGCAGTTCTGCTCTGGGAGGGCTCATCTATAATGCCATTGATGTCACCCAAAATCACAACCCAAAAGAAGACCAAACCCCCAAATAAATCTGTCTAACCCTGTATAAAAGTTCTACACAGAAAAAGCTTATAAGTTCTCCCTTTTATCAGTGAAAAAGAGAGATGTGCAGTGGTTGCCTCCTTCCCCCTCCCCCCCGCAAGGTAACAATATTTACACTGGGGTTGATAATAAACAAAGGTGTTTTTATTAAGTATAAAAAGTAGGATCTAAGTGATTGCAAGTGAAAACAGATCAAAGTAAGTTACTAAGCTAAAATAAACAAAACCCTCCAATTAAGCCTAATACGTTAAGATAAATTGTTTCAAGGTATGTTTCTCACCCATGTCCTTGGTTTTGGTAAAAATCTTTCAAGACAGAATTATTCTTTCTCTCTGGTCTGGATCTACAGTTTTTTAGAGTTCTTTAGAGTTTTGTTTTCTGGTGTCTTCATGTGTATCCTCTTAAAGTGGGGAGACCATTTAAAATACTAGCTGAAGACAAAAGCCAGATTGCTTTTCACATCTTAAATAGACCTTCCCCCAGGAAGGGAACCCTTTGTTTAGTTTCTCCTTCCCCATGGAAAAATACTGGCTAGTAGATTCAACATGGATTTCAGTACCAAGTGGCATGGTCACATGTATTTCTAGGACCAATCACAGTTTGGGCTTACAGGAGAAACAAATCCATTTTCAGGTCATTGACTTGATCACTAAGTAATTAAGTTCCTAAAGTTTCTCTAATGGCTTTTACTACAATACCAGGACTAATAAAACATGTTCCCATTTAATATTTTTAACTTCACATACTAGAGTGTTACATACATGCATAAAAACAGAATATACACATTAAGGGAATCAGGCTCTTGAATGATAGGATATGTGATCTGTTTTGCATATACATATTTATAAGCCAATTTTCTTAAAACATGAGGAGAGGGGGGCTCATGACAACATTGTCACCTAAAAGTGAGAAGAGGCTTTTCACATGGCACTTTTGCAGCTGGCATTGCAAGGCATTTACGTGCCAGAAATACTAAACATTCCTATGCCTCTTCATGCTTCGGCCACTATTCCAGAGGACGTGCTTCCGTACTGATGACACTCATTAAAAAATGTGTTAGATTTGTGACTGAACTCCTTCGGGAAGAATTATATTTTTCCTGCTCTGTTTTACCCACATTCTGCCATATATTTCATGTTATAGCAATCTTGGATGATGGCCCAGCGCATGTTCATTTAAGAACACAGTCAGTGCAGATTTAACAAAACACAGAGAAGGTAAACAATGTGAGATTTCTAAAGATAGCATTTGACCGAAGGTTTAAGAATCTGAGGTGCCTTCCAAAATCTGTTGGACATGGGGTGGAACCACTTCCCTATCAGCATGTGGTTAACTGCCCACACATGGCCCTGCAGTGCCCCCACAATACTCCTCTGAATGTGAGCAGTTCTGGCTAAGTGGCAATTCTGCAGAAAACAAGGGGATTATAATCGATGAGAAGCTGGGTATGAGTCAACAGTGTGCCCTTGTTGCCAAGAAGGTGAACAGCACACTGGGTTGCATTAGTAGGAGCACTTCCAGTAGACTGAGGGAAGTGATTAATCTTCTCTATTCAACATTGTGAGGCCAAATCAAGAGTATTGTGTCCCATTTTGGGCCCCTATTGCAGAAAAAATGTGGAAAATTTGCGAGAGTCCAGTGGAGGACAACCAAAATGATCAGAGGCTTTAGGCACATGACTTATGAGGAGAGGCTGAGGGAACTGAGCATATTTAGTCTGGAGAAGACAGGAATCAGGAGGATTCCAAAGAGGACAGATCCAGGCTATTCTCAGTGGTGGCAAATGACAGAACAAAGAGCAATTGTTTCAAGTTGCATCTTTAGGCTGGATATTAGGAAAATCTATTTTACTAGGAGGGTGATGAAGCACTGGAATGTGTTATCTAGGACGATGGTGGACTCTCCATCCTTTGAGGTTTTTAAGGTTAATTTTGATAAAGCCCTGGCTGGGATGATGTAGTTGGGGTTGGTCTTGCTTTGAGCAGGGGGGTGAACTCAATGATCTCCTGAGGTTTCTTCCAACCCCATAATTCTATGATTGCAAAACTCAGTGCTATCTTGAGCTAATCAAGCAGAGAACATTAAGTGTGAGCAATGCATATGTCAAAAATGTGTGGAGGGCAGTAGGTAAGAAAACAAACAGACCAGAAAGTAACTTTACTTATATTGTAAACTTTTTGTGGTAGGAACCATCTATACCTATGTATGTTTGTACAGTGTCCAGGACACAGAAGCCTGATCTATGACTGGGGCTCCTAGGCACTATTGCAATAGAAATACATAATTTATTAAAACAACAGGGGATAGATTTGTCATTTCTGAAAGCCTCATAATTTCTCTAGACCTTTGGCCCAAATTCAGAGTGAACCTTTTTGTGTAGGACATGTTTGAAGTACAATCCTCTTTTACTCCATTATATTCCCTTTCTATATGATGTTACATGTCACTTTTCTGGGAGCTTTAGCAGTGTCAAAATACTCAAGAAAGGTGATCCTTAATATATTCCCCTGCTAGTAGAAGGAAGAGAATTCAAACAAGAAAGTTTTTTTCTCATGAGTTTTTCAGACATAAGATGGTAGGAGGGTTCAAACAAGCATCTAAACTTGGAACCATTGATGTTCACTCATCACTCCAAAAGTTAGAGAAGAATGGAAGTAACACCACTGACTCAAAAGAAAGAGGAGGAAGAAATAAGAGCAATGTGAGATGAAATAAGTTAAATATAGTTTGGATACACAAAATTTGATATATTTTAGTTTCATGAAACAACACAACATGAAAGAATAAAAGCAAAGTAAAAGAGAGAGTACAGTGTGATTCTCTTTTCTCAGATGCTGCATGCACTCTTGTTCACAAAATGGCAGCTATATCTGCAGGTAAGCAGACTATTTGCAAAGATATAACAAAAAAAAATCCTAATAATTACAACAGTAGGGGAAAGGAGGCTAACATACAATGTGAGTATGGGCTATGTGGCGAGAGAGACACATATAAGGTGATAAGACAGTAGAGATAGTATGAAACTGGAAAAGTGAAAGAGGACACAAACAAAGCAGAGAAAAGTGTGTCCTTTGTCTTCTGTCCAGGTAAACAGGGTCGCCTTGGCCCCTCTCTTCTCTGTCTCTCCTCTCTTCTATCCTTTGTTTCCCCCCTGCTGGAATCAGCTGGTCAGGTCACCAAAGTCTTCTCTCTGCAGCTCATTGGCCAGAATTGGCTGTGCCATCTGAGCTGGGTCTCCCAATCACCATGTCACCAGTTGCTGGGGTCTCCAGTTCTGTGCTGGTCCCTGTAACAGCAAACTCCCTCCCCCGCACCTCATTAAACCAATAACATCCAGGAACATTGAGTGCCTCCCCCCTCTGCATACAAACTGTTTGAATCCCTCAAAACTCCCCCACATTGTCACAGGAGTTTATTACTTTCTGCTGCGCACTCTGTGACACTATGCCCACATATTTTTATGGAAATATGTTTTAATACTAATATGAATAACTTGAAAATACTTTATGAAAAACAGGTAAAGTAACCTATCATTCAAGAGCCTGTGATCACCTGAAAGTCTATGTTCTATTTGTGAACATGTATCATTCTTGTATGTGAAGTTAGAAAATATGAAGTGTGTACCTGCTTAGTAATGTAGAATTTCTAGTGAGAGCCATTAGTGGTACTTATGGAGCTCAATGACCCAATACTCAAGGTAATGATCTGTAAATGGTTTTGTTTTTCCTGTGGACCCAAACTGTGGTTGGTCCTACAAAGACATGTGACCATGACCTCTGGTGCTGTAATCCACATTGTATCTGGAATTTTTACATGGATATGTGGGGAGTTAAACAAAGGGTTCACACCCAGGAGAAATTCTGACTAAGGAAGGGGACACAATCAAGGACCATCTTCAGCTGTTTTTTGAAACTTCCTTGTCTACTCTTAAGAAGATAAACAAGAAGAAAACTGAAAACAAGGAGTTCCAAAGGCACAAGCCCAGGACCAAGAAAAAATCAGCTCTGTCTTGAAAGATTTTACTTGGAGTAAGGACTAGAGTGAGAATGATGATCTGTAATAATTTCTCTTAGTGTATTAGGATTAGCTGGTATCATTTTCTTATTTTAATTTAGTAACTTGCGTTGATCTGTCTGTTTTCACTTGTAATCACTGAAATTCTACTTTTTATACTTAATAAAAACACTTGTTTATTATCATGAGGCAATGAAACGGGATTCCGATTTAAAGCCCTAACTCGAATTAGCTGGTATTCCTCCTGCAATGAGGTTTACCAGCTAATTCAATTTAGGGGCTTTAAATCGGAATCCCGTTTCACTGTCAAATGTAGATGCGAGCAGTTACTTTGGGCTACTCAATTTCTAAAATGGCGACCGGCCAGGAACATGCAAATCAAGTGTAGGATGTTTAAATCCCGGGCTTGATTTGCAATTTCAGTCGCCCTCATTAGCCTTCCTAGATTGATTTAGGGGGCTATTGTAGACGTACCCTCAGTGCCTTAACTGGAATAGACTCATCTTCTGGCCTTCTAGCTTCCGGCCTACCAGGACTGGGTAATGGGGTGCCCTGGAGGGAGATAAGTGGGCTCAGTGGTATGACCAGCACACCAGATGACAGTCCCAAGGGGATCTTTGCCATTTTATCCTCTTCATTTTTCCATATCAATTGCCATCAAGTTCAGAGTTTGTTCAACAGAGAAAACTTGAACCTCCAAAACAAGGCATCCTAATTTCATGATTACAGGCACATTAGAGCCATAACAAATGAAATATATTAATTTGGTTCATCTGCTGAACTCCTGTGAGATTTTCAATAGCTATTCCTGAAATTGTTCAAGGTATTTCCTACCAGATATTTTCTTCATACAGTTTGCAATATAGATACAAATGTTAATTATTCACCTAACATATAATTTTAATAGTAGAGTATTGATAATTTTATTCAAAAGGGGAATGCATAACAAATAATTTATCTTCTTATATTTATCTGTAAATGATAGAATCCTTTTCTTCTTCCATCAACAGATAATTAAGCTCAATAAAATTCAGGACTGAATCCAATAGTTAAATATTCAATGAATATATAACAGAAAAGCTTTATTTTTACTTATTGAAGATACAATTAAAAATACATCAAATTTTTATTCATGTTGCATTTAATTGGTAAGTTCAATGCCAATTATAGTACAAAAGTCTTCTTACCCTCATTTAAAGTTTTAACTCCTACATTATTTTTCATTAAAATGTTAAATTAAACGAAATCATCATTAAGCAACAGAAGAAGTTGTCAGCAAACCTAGCAGGCTGAGTATGTTAGCATTGTTAAGTGTACTTTAGATAAATGGTTCCCATGGATTCTTTTTTGATAACAACCATCATGGAAAAAACCTTTAAAAAATTCTACACAAAGTTAATGCAGTATCTGTTTTAACAAATAAACCAATTCTGATCTTTAAGACAACAAAATTGGTGATCCTCAAGAACAGGGAAAATTTGTAGCTGACATATCAAAGATTATAGAATGTGACAGTTTTGAACTATGATTTTTATTTCATCAAGTGATGTTTCAGACACATTTATAAGTACATATGTTAATAGTGGTTTCATTCGGAGCCTTGGATTCCAGGTGAAAAGATTAGAATGTACAGGCAGTCCCCGGGTTACGTACAAGATAGGGACTGTAGGTTTGTTCTTAAGTTGAATCTGTATGTAAGTCGGAACTGGCGTCCAGATTCAGCCGCTGCTGAAACTGACCGCCAGTTCCGATTTACATACAGAATCAACTTAAGAACCCCAAGCGTCCCCAAGTCAGCTGCTGCTGAAACTGATCAGCAGCTGATTCCAGGAAGCCCGGGGCAGAGCAACTCTGCCTCGGGTTTCCTGTAGTCAGCGCTGGTCAGTTTCAGCAGCAGCTGACTTGGGGACGCCTGGGGCAGAGCAGCTGGGGTGCTGCTGGGTTGCTCCAGTAGCACCGCTCCTCGGCGCTACTGGACTAACCCAGCAGCACCCCATCTGCTCTGCCCCAGGCGTCCTGATTCAGCTGCTGCTGAAACTGACCAGCAGCAGCTGAATCAGGACGCCTGGGGCAGAGCAGCTGGGGTGCTGCCGGGTTGGTCCAGTAGCGCCCAGAGCGGCGCTGCGGGACCAACTGGCAGCGCCCCAGCTGCTCTGCCACAGGCGTCCGGAGAAAAGCCTAGTCTGCTGGAGGGGGGGGGCGTACTAGCTGCGCCCCCCCCACCCCAGCAGACCAGGAAGACGCGGGCGGCGGAATGAGACGCACCGCGGTCCCGCCGCCTGGGTCCTCTGCGGCTTTGCTCCCAGTCTCCCTGGTCTTCTGGAGACCAGCAGACGAGGGAGACGGGGAGCAAAGCCTCTGAGGACTCCAGCAGCGGGACAGCCGCGGTGCGTCTGGGCTGTCCCGCTGCTGGCTTCCCCCGAGGCTTTGCAAAGCCGCGGAGGGGCTCGGGCAGCGAGGCAGCCCAGGTGCGCCTGGGTTGCTCCACTGCCGGCTTCCCCAAGGCTTTGCTCCGCGTCTTCCTGGTCTGCAGACCAGGGAGACGTGGAGAAAGCCCCGGAGTACACGGGCGGCAGGACCGCGAGGTCCTGCAGTCCGTGTCCTCCGGGGCGAGCCCCGTTCGTAACTGCGGATCCGACATAAGTCGGATCCACGTAAGTCAGAGAGTGCCTGTATACCGATGGTTATACAAAGGGTCTGTTTAAAGGAAGTGGGAGAATCGGACCTAACCCAAGACTGAGCTTTGTGGAACTAGGACTTTTGGGGTCTATTTTGGATCAGTTACTACCAATTCAATGAATAAAGCTGGGAAAATCACTGAACCTCTCTGTGTTTTGGTTTACTCTACTTACCTACAGTATCTCCACTGTTTCATTTCATTAATTTTCTAAAGTGCTTTTATATCTCCAGATTTGTCAACAGTACATTCTCCATGAAGGAAACTCAGCTTTGGGACTCAGTCTGCTGTCAGGGACTCAGTCTGCTGACAGTCTGCTGTCAGGTATAGTCACTCTATAGCTGTGCTTAGGGTCTCAGATGTGCTGAGAGATTAGGTGAGGAAACAAAAGACAAGCGAGATGTTCACAAGACAATCTATCCACTAAAATGTGATTCATAATATGAGCACAGCCCTACCACAGCACATTATGCTATTGTAATGGCAAGTATCACCAGGTGACACTGTTACACATAATCTACATTCTTTCAGATGGTATGTCTACAGAGCAAAGAAAATCCCAATGGCTGGCTTATGCCATCCAAATCATGCTTGCAGGGCTCAGGTTCCTGGGTTGTTAAATTGCAGGTAGACTGCTGGGCTCAGGCTGGAGCCAGAACATCCCAGTACCAGCACACTACCCATGGATAACAAGAACATAGGGTATGTCTACATTACAAAGTTAATTCGAACTAACAGCCGTTTCATAGGGGCTACACATACAAACTGCTAGTTCGAATTCAAATCGAACTAGCAGAGCACTTAATTCGAACTAGGTAAACCTCATTCTACAAGGACTAACGCCTAGCTGAAATTAAGTAATTCCAATTAAGGGCTGTGTAGCCACTTAATTCGAACTAGTGGGAGGCTAGCCCTTCCCAGGTTGCTCTGCTGGCCACTCTGGGCCAAACCAGGGAAACTCTTCTGCCCCTCTCCCAGCCCCGGAGCCCTTAAAGGGGCACAGTCTGGCTACAGTGCTTGTGCCAGGTACAAGTCTGCCAGCACCCAGCCAGCAGACCCTGCACCTGACATGGCATGAGTCAGCCACCCGCTGCCACCCAGCCCTCCGCCTCTTCCCAGGACCAGGCTGGTAGCTCCGAGGAGCCTGCCTGGGGCCGCAAGAGGCGGGTGCCCGCCTGGTCTAGTGCGGAGATCGTGGATCTCATCGAGGTTTGGGGGGAGGCCTCCAATGTCCACGATCTCCACACTAGGCACAGGAATGTGGCCGTCTAGGGCAGGATAGCTGCCAGCCTGGCCACCAAAGGCCACATGCAAACCCAGGAGCAGGTCTGCATGAAAATCAAGTTGGTCCAGTGACAAGTATCAGAGGGGTAGCCGTGTTAGTCTGAATCTTCAAAAGCAGCAAGGAGTCCTGTGCATCTGTCAGATGCATCTGATGAAGTGGGTCTTTGCCCACGAAAGCTTATGCTCCAATACTTCAGTTAGTCTATAAGGTGCCACAGGACTCCTCGCCGCTTTTGGTCCAGTAAAACCCCCGACCCTGAGCCCTGAGCTTAGAACATAAGAACATAATAATGACTGTACTGGTTCAGACCAAAGGTCCATCTAGCCCAGTAGCCTGTCTGCCAACAGCAGCCAGCTCCAGGTACTCTGGAGGGGATGGACCGAAGACAGTGACCAAGCCATTTGTCTCGTGCCATCCCTCTCCAGCCTTCCACAAACAGAGGCCAGGGACACCACTCCTACCCTCTGGCTAATAGCACTCCATGGACCCAACCTCCATGAATTTATCTAACCTCTCTTTAAACTCTATTATAGTTCTAGCCTTTACAGCCTCCTGTGGGAAGGAGCTCCACAGGTTGACTATGAGCTGTGTGAAGAAAAACTTTCTTTTATTAGTTTTAAGCCTGCTACCCATTAATTTCATTTGGTGTCCTCTAGTCCTTCTATTATGGGAACTAATGAAGAACTTTTCTTTATTCACCCTCTCCGCACCACTCATGATTTTATATTCCTCTATCATATCCCCCCTCAGTCTCCTCTTTTCTAAGATGAAAAGTCCCAGTCTCTTTAGCCTCTCTTCATATGGGACCTGTTCCAAACCCCTAATCATTGTAGTTGCCCTTTTTTGAACCCTTTCCAAGGCCAAAATAACTTTTTTGAGGTGAAGAGACCACATCTGTACAAAGTACTGAAGATATAGTGTACCTTAGTTTTATACTTCCCCTCCTCCTTCTTCCCCTGGCTTCCCCCTTCCAGCTCCCGCCTCCCAGGTTCCCCCCTCTCCTCTCCCACCCTCTCTCTTCCCCTCTCCCACCTCCTTTTCCCAGTCTCCCCAGAGGTTAATCCCTCCCCCCAGTTTTGTTAAAGAGAGTTTCTTTATTTTTTACATCAGGAAGGGAGGCTAGGGAGGGGTAAGTGGAAGGAGGTGAGGGAGGAATGGGGCACGAACCCCCGATGGGGAGGACTGGGCTGGCTCTGCGGGCTCCTCGGGGTGGAAGCTCTCCTGCAGGGCCTCCAGGATCTTGAAACCCTCCCTTTTGACTCCCCTCAGATAGCAGCCTGCGGCAAGTGCAGCCGGGCTGATGGCTGAGTGCTGTGATGTGCCAGTGTGGCACTCCAAGACAGGACTGCTTTGCTGTCCCTCATCGAGTTAGACAAGCAAGCAGGGAACCCTGAGAGCTGTCTCTCCGGGGTGGGAGTCGGGAACCTTTAAGCACAGCCCTCAGCTAGCCTGAGGCAGCAGCTCCACACTCTAAGTCCTAACCTGATGCCCTGCAGGCACTGGTTCCGGCCAGCCTTAAGTTCGGTTCAGGGTCCACTCAATGTGGACATGCTATTTCGAATTAGCAAAATGCTAATTTGAATTAGTTTTTAGGTCTAGATGCACTAATTCGAATTAGCTTAGTTCGAATTAACTAATTCGAATTAAGTTAGTTCGAATTAGTGCTGTAGTGTAGACATACCCATACTGACTCATCCTCAGGATAAGATGAGGATGACAGCATTCTGGATAGGGTGGTTTTGGTCAAATAGACAGGCAATGGGTGACATCCAAACACCTTAGATGCGTGAGAAGTAACACACAAGGTGTTTGTATCTCAAAGGAGCTGTCTGTGTCTGGCCTCGGGGGCAGTGGAAAGTCCTACCTCTGACTAAGCTGAATCCATTGCAATGGACATACATGTGTTAGTGGTTTGAGACTTTAGGACCATGCTTCAGTGACAATAAACCTGGCAGTGCCATCATCTCTTATCTGATTTTGTGGTCATTGGGCAGTGCACTCTAGGTCTGCTTCACCAGCTATCTGCACAGAGAAAAGGAGGCACACAGAGGGAACACGCACATGCAGCTGAACATCTATTAGCATCTGATGGAACACCATCCCCAGAGGGATGAGGGAAGTGGCAGGTGCCAGCATCTTGTGGTAAGCAGGGGAATGAGGAGAGATGGGGCAAGCAGCAGATGAGGGAAATCTCATGCTGGGAGGAGGTGAGAATGGACACAGCAGGCAGGTTAGGAGGCAAGCAGCAGGTGTGGGAGAAGGGATGCAGCTAGTGACAGGCAAGGGGAGTCACATGGTGGGGGTGGAGAAAGAGAGTGGTAGGTGGAGGTTTCACCATAGAGGGACACAATGGGAGGGAGAGGAAGAGAGCACCAAGGAGAGGTCTCACAGTGGGTGGGGAAGTGAGGAGGACTGTGCTGAGCTAGTGATGGGCAGGATGGTGTCCTGATTGGCAGAGAGTGAGGAAGGATACATGGAGTGAGGAGGTAAGTGGTAGGTAGGGGGGTCTTGTGGCAGGTGTGAAAGTGAGCAGGGACAGAGTATGCAATGGACAGAGGAGTGAGGGGGAAAGCAGCAAGCAGTAGGTGTGTGTGTGTGTGGGGGGGGGAAATCTTGCAGTGGGATAAGGAAGGACATGGCTGGGAGAAGAGTGGGAGCAGGGGAGTCTTGTGGCAGGTGCAGGGTGAGGAGGCAGCTGTGGTGAGGTGCAGCGGGAGTGGGCAGAGCCTGGGGTGCAGCAAGGGTGGACTGTGGATAGGGCTGCAGGAGGACGAGGCAGGAAAAGGGGCTAGTCCTCCCCAGGGGAAGCTCCATCTTCCATTCATCCAGATGAGGCTGTGAGGGAGATTTCCAAACCTGAGCCTTTCTTTTTAGGTGACAAATCTGAGGAACTGTCCCAGATTGAGGGGTCATTAGAGGAGGGTTTGAAACAAATTGAAAAATAACAGTAATAAGCCATCAGGAGCAGATGGTATTCACCCAAGAAGGAACAGACATGTCAAATTGCAGAGCTACTAACCTATCATTCAAATAATCTTCTGTGCCAGATGACTGAGGGAGAGCTAATGTAACACCAATATTTTTTAAAAGCCTCCAGAAGCAATATTGCAGGCTACTCAGCCTAACTTCAGTACCAGGAAAAATGTTTGAAACTATACAAAAATAACAGAATTATTGGACATATAGATGAACACTATTTGTTGGGGGGAAAAGTTAACATGCTTTTTCTAAAGGGAAATCATGTTTGCAGGTGATACCAAGCTGGAAGGGGTTGCAACTGCTCTGAAGAATAGGGTCATAATTCAAAATGACCTGGACAAACTGGAGAAATGGTCTGAGGTAAATAGGATGAAGTTTAATAAGGAAAAATTCAAAGTGCTCCACCTAGGAAGGAACAATCAGTTTCACACATACAGAATGGGAAGCGACTGTCTAGGAAGGAGTATGGCAGAAAGGGATGTAGGGGTTATAGTGGACTGCAGGCTAAATATGAGTTAACAGTGTGATGCTGTTGCAAAAAAAACCAAACATGATTCTAAGATGCATTAACAGAAGTTGTTGTGAGCAAGACACGAGAAGTCATTCTTCCACTCTACTCTGCACTGATTAGGCCTCAGTTGGAGTATTTCAAGAAAGATGTGGAGAAATTGGAGAAGGTCCAGAGAAGAGCAACAAGAACAATTAAAGGTCTAGAGAACATGACCTATGAAAGAAGACTGAAAGAATTGGGCTTGTTTAGTTTGGAAAAGAGAAGACTGAGAGGGGACATGATAGCAGATTTCAGGTATCTAAAAGGGTGTCACAAGGAGGAGGGAGAAAACTTGTTCTTCCTTGCCTCTGAGGATAGAACAAGAAGCAATGGGCTTAAACTGCAGCAAGAGAAGTTTCGGTTGGACATTAGGAAAAAGTTCCTGTCAGGGTGGTTAAACACTGGAATAAATTACCTAAGGAGGTTGTGGAATCTCCATCTCTGGAGATATTTAAGAGTAGGTTAGTAAATGTCTATCAGGGATGGTCTAGACAATGCTGGGTCTTGCCATGAGGGTAGGGGACTGGACTCGATGACCTCTCAAGGTCCCTTCCAGTCCTAATATTCTATGATTCTATGATCATGCCACACCAATTTGCTAAAATTCTCTGAGGGGGTCAACAAACATTTGGACAAGGGGGATTTAGTGTATTTAGTGTACTTAGATTTTCAGAAAGCCTTTCACAAGTCTCACAAAAGATTTTAAAGAAAAATAAGATGTCATGGGATAAGAAGAAAGGAGAAATTAGGAGGATCTAGCCAGGAATAATGAAACCACACAGCTTGAAGAGTGTAACTTGCTGTGTATACTTTTTATGTTTTTTTAAAATCAAAGTGCATTAGATGTTTAGTTTAGTTCCTTAACATATTTCTACCACGTGTGCACACTAAGAGCAGTGTATGAAGATTTTTAGAGAGGAATTTGCTTAATTGGTTCTGAAAAGTACCATACTTTCTAATTAGGTTTGATTCGTAAATCTTAGTGAAAAAAATTCTCCTTTGTTTTGTTTTAAGGGGAAGACTTTTGATTTCTTAACACAAGGTGGCCATCCTTTATATTACTGGTATGTTTATAAGCAGCTGATACGGAATTATTTTTAAAAAGTTTTATTAAGTGATTAATAAATTATTATAGATTGTTAATAGTTGAGGAGTTAACTACAGACCTTTAGCAATGTGTTTTTTCACCACAGTATTCTTGCTCTTTAAATTGAACTAACGTAAAATCTGCTCTGATTTACACTTGTGCAACCCCAATGAAGGGCTGGAGAGTATATGACTATAACTGAAGACAACATTTACCCCGTGCAACATTTCACCACTGTCCAGCGGTATTCCTTGTAAGCTGTGTGCTTGTGCGGCCACTCAGGAGAGATTCACATTCTTCCCAGCTGATTAACAGAGTGCCCACAGCTAGGTGTTTTTTTTTGCACATAAAAAAATATTCTACACATGGATGGAAAAAAATGCACACATGGATAGAAAAATACACACATAGATGGAAAAAGATTAGAGGGAACATTGCAGTCCAGCCTCATAATTTTGCAGACTGAGGAATATCAGACAGTTCAGTATAACATCTATTCAGTAGAAATGGACAAATAACTGATTTTTTGTATTTTGGCAGATACACCAGGGTGATTATTTCATGGTAAATTGTTTGTCAGAAGTATTCTATGAAAGATGCACATAGTTAGATAACGGTTGCCTCCAGGAAGCGTATTCTGTGGCAGAAGCTATTGGAACACTTTTTTCATTCTGCTCCCGTAACTTTCCCGCTTGAAGTTTGTTGGCTCAAAACAGAGTCACTCTGTTGCATGGCCAGATTTTTAGACAGTAGACTTTCACATTTTTTCAGAAATCAAAAGGTTCAGGTTCTGTTTCGATAAGGAAGTCACACACTGGCAATATATGTTCTTTGAGACTGGCAGTTGTTAATGCACTGGGTTTATGCTACCTGTGGCAGACCTAATTTTTGGCCTGTTTTCAGGAGCAGAACATCTAACCTGAATCACTATTTCACACTATTTGTGCAGTCACTGGATCCCTGGTGTTAGCTAATTCATAAATGCGGGGCATTTATGTTAATGGGTATCATGCCATTTCATTTTGTGTCTGGCTGCACTAGTCTTTTATCAAGTAAGATTTAGAAAGGGAATGTTAAGTTAAAAACTGGAGCATGAATAAGTGGAACATTATAAAACAGAATTCTCCAAATCTGCTGTGATCAGACCTTATTATTCTCTGGCTTTTCCTATGTTTAACCTAACAAGCTGAGTTGAAAAGGATTCTGTGACGGGGCGCTCCCACGCCGCACTCAGGGTGCCCGGGGCGACGGCGGATGGACGCACTGGGGGGTGGAGAGCCGGCACGCTGCCGGGACGGTGGGCCACGCTGCCGGGCAGGGACTCGGCGTGGCGAGTGACGGGGTGCAAGGGGCACCGCTGGGCGAGGCCCAGAGAGGAGGGGCTAGGGAGGCGCCGGCGTGTGACGTTACAGGGGAAGGGAGGTTGCTGGGCGGCGTGGAGGAGATGCCGTGTGGGGCCAGGGCTGGCGGGGGATTTAAAACCAGGTCTGGCACCATGGAAGAGGGGAGAGAAACTGAGAGCCGGGAAGCAGGAGGAAGGAGAGGTGAGGCCGGGATACGCAGAAGGGACCAGCCCTTAGGAAGGATGGAGTAGGAAGCGGCCCAGGGTGGGGTCATGGAGCCCGTGAGCGGGTGTGTTTTGGGGTACTTCCCCCATCCGCTAGGGAGGGACCGTGAGTCCCTGCCTTCAGGGCCCTGGGCAGGGTTTCGGAGAGGGGGTGGGCCCGAACCCCCCTACTCCGTTGGCCGGAAAGGCAGCCTCGGGCGTTCATTAATATAAAAAAGGGACTGGGGACAGGGCGGGTTTTCGCCGTGGGTCGTGCCTAGGGCTACAGGACTGGCCCGGATGACCAATAAACACGGGCGACAGTAGCCCTTTTGTGGTGAGCTAGTCAAGACTCTTACAGATTCTCACTATACATAAGTGTAGCCTGTGATACATGGGGCCTAGGCTCCACAGATCTGCCTATGTATAATGAAAATGCATCTATTTTCATGTATTTATTTGCCCTTGAAACATGTTGTGATTATTATCAAGTTTTTCAGCAATTGATGGCTTTGCCACTTTCTTTAGTTTGGTCCCCCACCCCACCCCCTCAACACAACTCTTTCTCTCCACTCAGGATCTAATGCTGATTTGGCTTAAGGGGGGGGGGGCAAACAAAAGGAAGTTTTTGTTTATAACACCTCTATGCTAACAGATGCAGGGCTCTCAGCATGCATTCTTGCTTTACAAGAATATACAAAAAGAGTGGCCTCTTACTACCTAGTGAGAGCTCACTATCATTAGTAACAAAAGTTGTAATGCACTACTAATTAATAACATTTACAGTGTGTAGAGACCTGAAATTTACAAATAAGGACACCTCAGCATTGAATATGGGCACTGAAGGCACCTAGGGTGTGTCTAAAGCGCTATTCTGAAACATCCCATATTCTTCATCGAATGAGGTTTACAGAGATGTTGGAACAGTGAGCCCAAAATTACAGGCTTGCTGTGAAGACACAGGATAGCTATTTCAAGAACTCCATTATCCCGAAATAGCTTTGCAGTGTAGACAAAGCCCTACTCTCATAGTTCACTAAATTCTTTCTTTTGCGGTGTACCTTTAATACAATCTCAAGGTCAATCTCAAAACATCATTTACTATGCTGATACTAAAAGTAAAAATATAAAAGTGCAGTTGACAGAGCACAAGAAGAGAAATCTATAACTGGATACCAATCCTGAATCTTTGTCTGGCTAAATGAATTTAAAGAGCAAAAGTCTGAAAGAGTACCATATAAAATACACTAGTCAGCATTTTATGGCTGGAATCTTAATGTATTTGTTTGCATTTATGTAAGTTCTTCAAAGATTTATTTTCTCAATTACCAGTCAAAAGAACTCATAAAGGTAAAGCCAGTGGAGCAGGAAATATTAGAGTTGTCTGTGAAAACAGATGCACGCACCGAAGCTCATGTACATTAAACAACCTCATTCAAAGACCATTCTTGGCCCGAATGGTGGTTGACAAACTGAATCATAATGAACCATTTAGATAAAAAAGCACACCCCAAGGTTTAGTTATGGTTGACACCGCAAGAGCTGGTTCTTAAATCTTGTTTATGACAAACCAGGTCAATGAAAAATAAAAAGCCCAAAACTACTTATATTTAGTTTCATTTTAGGAAAAAGGAAAGCTATTTGTTATAGCTTCTGTGTGATCTGAGTTGGGTATTTACTTAAGAACATGTTCAAGCAATGCTCAATACACATATTTAGTATATGAAAAATTGTAGGTCCTTTCCCAAGAGTGAATCCACTGAAAAATCATGAATTTCTTTTGGGGATATTACTCCTGCCGAAGCATTCAAAACACAAACTATTTACAACTAATGAGAATACTCATGGGCTTAACAGGAAATAAATTCAGCTGGTTTTCAAACTAGGAATGTATATACATGGCTAAAATTTAACATGAACTTAGGGGCACTGTGGAATCAGGGTTTATCCCAGAATGGATCTGTAACGAATTTGTTTCCATTCTAGAGCATGGATGCTCTTCTCTAAGACTATGTCTACACAACCAAGTTTTGACAACAAAGCTTAAGTCGACACCCAGAGGTCCACAAAGCAAAAATCATTAGCGGGTGTTCACACTGGTTCCCTCTGTCAACAGATCATATCCACACTGGGGACACCATCATCAACAGTGTGAGCAATGCCCTGTGGGTATGTATCCTACAATGTAGTGTTGTGGGAAGGCAGAGCGGATCTCTGCACATCTTGCAGATCTAGCTAGGAGCAACATCCTGGGTAAACTCCCTGCTGAGGAATTTCAAATCTGTCCCCCTCCTGCTGCAGCAGCAGTCTGACAATCACTGTGTTCCTCACACAGGACAGAACAGGAGCAGTCCAATGATTTGCTCTTTGTTTATTCCAAAAACAGAGCAGCACACGAGCTCTCAGGTACTTCCTGGAGCTTTGAAAGGGGAGGGGTGCATGAGAGATCAAAACATTGAGTGCAGCCATCAGGGCAGGCATTGTTGGATACTAGCAGAAGCCAGTTCTGCCTACACTGGCTCTTTGTGAACAATAAAGGGAGGAGAAAAAAATGTCTCTGGTAGGGAGAGAGACTTTTTGTCTCCTAAACTGGAAATTTTTCCAGACAAGAGTCACATTATAATGTGTATGCTCTCGCTGTTTTGTTGCCAAACTGTAGCTTTTGATAACAATACCTTGTAGTGTAGACAAAGCCTGAGACTCCTGCTTCCATTCTCAGAATTTTGGAAATTCTGCTCTTACAAAATGTTACCTGCTGTCCAAGAGATACTCAAATTCTTATAAACATAACTCAGCAACAACAACTTTCTTTATATTATCTGAAAGAGTTTTGAATGAGGTTGGCTGATTGTGGGGAGTATATTTACTCTTTATTTGTTTAACTAACATGTATTAATGGCAGTTTGGTATTTTAGTATATTGGTGAATATTGATAAACTAGTATTTTCTGTAAGTCTCAGAGGGCTAGTTGAGTTTGTTTGTATCTGCAAAAACAAAAAGGAGTTCTGTGGCACCTTAAAGACTAATACATTTATTTGGTCACAAGCTTTTTGGGCAAAACCCACTTTGTCAAATGCACAGAGTTTGCTATGGATTTTGAAAAGTAAAAATTATAAATATATCTAGCATGAGGTACATTTAATAAATCCAAACAGATACGCACACTTTCCCTAAAATGCTGCCACATCTAATGTAGGATTCAGCACTTATTTAACAGGACACCATATTATTACAGAATGTTGAGGTATGAACTGATGTGTTGAATCCAATAGAAACTGCAGGTGAACTAAAACGGCAGGATTTTGTTATCAAAAAACTAATTTGGCTAGGACACAAGGGCTAATATCCTTTTACTCATGAAAAATGCCATAGAATCTTTAAAAGTCCAATGTGATCAGAACCTCAATTTCATGTCCTATCAGACAGACAACTCTTGCAGATGCAGAGTATCCTCACATCATACTGGTAACTGAGATAACAGTGAAATCAAATGGAAAGTAGCATCTCTTTAATCATGAAACTGTCTAGGGATTTCCCAAGAAGCATCCATCCCATGAACTATCCTGCCTCCTTTCCTGAAAACTGAACGTTTGAATTATCTTACCTGATTTCTGAACATGTTTCTGTCTACACTACAGTGATCTATCAGAAAAAATACTCAAATTTGTGTACTTTTTCCGATAGCTTTTTTGGAGGAGGCTTTTCTGACATTTGGCCCATCTACACTGTGCCATATTTCAGAAAAGCCTCTTCTTTTGGAAGAGCCCCTCTTCATTGTGGAAGGAGGAATACAGGGGCTTCCAAAAGAGTGCATTTGTACTTCCACAAAAAAAAGCAGAAGAGTAGATGTGTTCCCTGGTTGAGGCAGAGTTTTTCCAGGATACCTCTGGAAATACCTCTGGTATCCTGGAAAACCCCCGAAGTGTAGACATAGCCTGAGAGAGACTCTTGGCTCATTCAGAAAGTGTGGATTCCTCAAGGCACTTTGCACTTTCCCCTTTGTCATGATATCCATGTAATATGTTGGGCCAAATCTTTGGACTTGCACAACTTCTTGTCTGCTTTCACTCATCACCTTTGCTGTGTCCCCAGTTGTGCCTGCCAGGACACTGGTGCAAAGGAGGTCCTGAGGCCCTGGCTCTTTTAAGAGTAAAAGCCTATAAAAATCCTTTTGACATGCTGCAATAACAATTTTCTATAACTATTCATTTCCACAGAGCTTTATCTTCTTAGCCAGTTTCCTTAGGGATGTTAGTTATAAATCAAGAGGCAACCTGGACTGGAAGATAGATGCTGGATTGGGGATTTAGGAAGACTGGATGTATTCCTAACTCCACTACTGTCCTGCTGTGTGACCTTTGGCAAATCACTTCCCCTCTTCATACCTATTTCCCCTTTGTCTTGTATATTTAGCCTGTGAGCTTTTCCGAGCGCTCTTACTATATGTATGTACGCTGCTAAGAACTACGGGGCTCAGTATTGGTTGCAGTATCTGACCACTATAAACTACATAACAGTATTGTCAAAGCCCAACCCCAGTTATTAATGTCATACAACACAATTGGAAGTAATGTGAAATAGAAAATGTAAAGAAAAAACCCCTCCAGTTTTACCATAGTACCTTCTCATGCAAACCTTTTTGTTGGTAACTGATGTTAAAAGTGTCATTCTCTCTCCCTTGTGTAATGAAGGGTTCTTCAAGTGTGCTAGGTTTAAAAGGACCCTGTCCATATTTATGTTGTTGTCATTTACTTTTTGCCAATGAGCTCTTTAATAAAACATTTTTTGCGTTCGTGGAAAGTAATGCTTTAACTATTTCATCTCATTATGTAGGGTTCTAAAGTAATCTAATTGCTACGGTAATGGAAGCTGTTTGCTTTTCCAGGAAAAGAATGGAATGAATCTGAGTGTGATTTTTTCTTTTAATGCTAGCTTTCCTCCACTCCCCTTTGAAAGATTGTTACTGATGATATGGCAGGAAACATATTGCTGTATTAACAAGGTCACTGAGTCACAAAATACCATTAGTGCTGAAATTGACAGAACTGAGTGATGTAGTGACAAATAAGGCAAGTTCTCACCTTGTATATGAAAGGTCCCAGGTTCAAATTGACATGATGGTGAAGTGTCAGAGAATTCATCCATGGCACACTTCTACTCTGAATACATAATCCATATAATAACATCTTCAGAATTCTTATTTAAACAAGGCACCTTTGGATAGCCTTTTAAACTTTCCATTTATACCTAAAGAATTGAAGTCTGTCTATACACCAAGCCAGAGTTGAACAGAAAGAAATATACTGATATTTATTCATCACTGCTGTCGCACATTGAACAGCAAGAAGTATATTGTGCAACAGAAGTGTGATTCCATAAAAATAAATGATAAATAAAATCTCTCAAATATAACAGGGCTACCTGTGACTTCAGGCAGAGCCCAGAGCAAGGGGTGAGGTGGAAGTTGCATTACTCTCAGGAGGCATAGACAACCCTCTGAGGCATAATTCCTCCCCTGCTTCTTCCTAGCTCTAGTACATAGTAATTAGATGCTGGCCCTTGCCTCCATTGCAGGGAAGCTATGTCTTGACTGCAGGCTTCTTTTGGAAGAACCTTTTTTCGGAAGAGATTTTTCAAAAAAAACTTTTTCTGAAAGACAGCGTCCACACACAAAAGCGCATCAAAAATCAATCTGCTTTTTCAAAAGAGAGTTTCCACACTGCTGTGATTACTATGGAAAGAGTGGCCACCAGGGCACCTGTGCTTTTTCCTCTTCTTTCAAAAGAACTCCCTCTTCCCTGTCCACACACACCTTTTTCCGAAAGAGCTCTTTTGGAAAAAGGCTTCTTCCTCATAGAAAGACGCTTACCAACACCGGAAAAAACCCTCTGTTCTTTCGATTTACTTTCGGAAGAACATGTTTGCAATGTGGAAGTAACTTAGGCTGCGTCTAGACTGGCATGATTTTGCGCAAATATTTTTAACGGAAAAATGGGGCAGCTCCGAGACAACTGGTATTACAAGGGGCTTGCTCCTCCCAGCCTTTGTAACATAGTAACCTGGGAGGATAAGGGCAGATCATGATGAAATCTGCTGCTTCCGTCCTCACCCCACGCTCTCTGAAGACCAACCGCCTTTTAAAAACATACACTTTTTTCTAGGACAGTTGCACTAAAACATAATACCTCATTTTTCTAAAGAAAGTGATCATTTTACAACTTTTGGGATGAAAACAGTGCATATCAGCTTCCCTTGCACTGGAAGCATGTTGGGGTTCTGGGCTATGTTTTACACGTGTTTGTACAATGCCTAGTGCTATGGGAATCTAATCTGTTCTCTGGGCTCCTAGGTGGTACCAAATTTAAACAAACAGTATCAACAACCGGGCTTCTAATGCTCTTGTGGTTGCTAGTTTATTCAGTCCTACTTTCCTCATGTAACGAGGTATTAATCATATCTGTTTTCCCTAGTGCTTGGGAATACAATGAATCTCAGGCCTCAGGAGGGGGAGGGGTGTGGGACTCAGGAGAACCTTCACATACTCAGGCCCTGCTCTAACCTGCCCCTTCCATCTCTTCCTCTTGCTGCTGGCTCCAGACCCCTGCTAATTTCCCCTCCCTAAAGAAACATGGTCTGGGGAATTAGTGGGAATCTGGAACCAGCAGCAGGTTTCAAGTGTGCCCCCAAACTCACTGACAGCAGTAAGAAGTGGAACAATCTGCTCCCAGCCTGCTCTACTCCCCCAGCTCCTAGCCATGTTGCTCCATTGCTCAGCTTGCTGCTTTCTGGTGGTCAGGACTAAAGGTTTTAGACTATATGTTAGCCATTTTGTTAGATTTACCAGGATTAAACTGTATTTGTTGGACAGTAGATCTCCAGCCATTTGTTTGACTATACTCAAAGTTCGACCATAGGAGAAATATTGCTAGCCTTTGCAAACTACTTATCTGATATTAGCAAGTGAGGCAATAAATAATCAATCAATTCAAAGTAATGGGAAATATAGTAAATAATTTGCAGACTCAATGAGATGTGGGTAGGGCACTGAGCTGGGATGCAAAATCTGGATTCATCAGCTGTGCTACCAATTGTCTGTGTGACTATTGGCCAAGTCACTAAACATGTCTCTGCCCAGATCCTGGTCTGTAAAATGAAAATAATTATATAGCCTTTGTCTTTCTTCTGTATTTAAATTGTAAGCATTTGGGGACAGGGGTGATCTCTTATTATTTGTGTCTACAGCACCTAGCACATTTGCTCTGATGTAATATGAGTTCTTTAGGTACTACAATAATAGAAAAATAGTGAATAATAAAACATAGCAAAGCAGAATATCAAGTATTTTGCCAACCACTCACACAGTTAGGTATCTGCAAGAACTAATTCAATGAATCCGATACTGGATGCGATAGTAACACAATCAGATGCCCAAAGCTTCAAGAAAAGGAGCTTTTGACTTCAAAAGGAGCTCAGCCTTCAGTTTCCCTTTCAAATTGAGCAGACTCAGTAGTGCATAACACAGAGATACACACTAGCAATAGACATTTAATGTGGTGAGTCACAGTTAGGAGCCAATTTCTACTTTATGAAACAAAGCTTGTAAAAGGATCCAATATATATTTGGTAAACAGCACATTGTACCTAATTGGTACCATTTTTTATCAATTGTACCTAATTGGTACCATTTCAGGCTACAATTGTTTTGACTGAACTTGCAAAAACCAAAAATAACACCAATGATTAAGTAGATTTTTGAAAGAAATGGCCAATCCCTTTCTAATTATTATTTGTTGTAGCATCCAAATATATTTTATTGCAACTGAGTTTAAAAAAAAATTGATTGAGGGAATTAGTCCTGCAGCACCTTACAGACTAACAAAAAATGTAGATGGTATCATAAGCTTTCATGGGCACAACCCACTTGGTTCAAACTAACGTTACTCCTAATTTTTTGGTTCAAACTAATGCGTTCTGGTGCGCACTTTCTCTTTTGGAACAGCTGGCATTTGGAGTAACGCGCTGGCGCGATCATGCTAATGAAACACGGGATATTTAAATCCCCACTTCATTAGCAATTTTGAATGCCTGCATTTGCATCCCTACTTCAAACTAGGGTGCAAGTGTAAACATACCCTAAGGTGCTGTAGGACTATTTGTTGTTTTTTAAGATTTTTTTCAATTATAGGCTAACACGGCTATCCTTCTGAAACATTTGATTGTGGGATCTCTCTTTTTCTCACAGCCTAGTCATTGCTAATGATCAAGGGACACAGGGAAGATGTTACCATTCTTTTCTATCTCATCATTCGTCAAGGTGAATTGCAATTTTTTTCAAGAGCTATGCTTGCAGAAAAGCAGGGATATTATGAAAGGCACAGAGGCAAAAATATTAATTGCTTCTCCCACTTTACTGACAGTTCCAATAGAAGCAAATATTATTTCAAAGGGGAAAAAAACTTAATTGCAAAATCAAATCAGTTCTGAAGTTGATTCCATCTCCTCTCTCACCAATAAAACCCCAAGAGAAACAACAAGCATCTTCTCTAGGGCCAGCAAGGAAAAAAGAAGGTCAAATTTCATAGCCAGAATAAATGAAGCTGTGAATGTGATTCCTGTCAAAATGGAATGTTTAGGAATTTGAAAGATGATCAATGGGAAGATCAGGTGGGAAATTATATTTCGCCCTTTTAAATCTTTCATAAAACATCAGCTTTCCTCCCACACATTTGATTTCAAGACTAAGAGCTTTCACTATGAAATGTTTTTTTTCTGTCTTAGAAACAATAGAGGAAGAAAAATCATCAAAATTCTGCAGTCTACAATAAAACCCTATATTCTGGCCTGACACTTGAATGAAATTCTCCAAACAAACCCCAAATGAAGGTAGACTTGGTCCTCTGTTGCAATTCTCCTTGTAAAAAATCATGATATGAAAGTGACTTTTGTTCTCTGTAATTAAATCAAACTTACACTCCTTTCCCCCTGTGATGGATGGGAAGGGTACTACCATTTTCTAGATATCCCAGACATTCAAATTTCCTGTAAAGGGTTAAACCCAAAGATAATGGGTTTCTAGGAAGTGTTGACTGAGAGCCAGAAGAGCCAATGGGAAGAGAATGAGAGATTTGAACTGAAATAGATTCTACCTGTTCAGTCTTTTGTGTGAGTGCAGGGCAAGAGCTGGGAGAGATGGGCTGAGCCAGGAATAAGGCATGGATTTTCCAGCAAGAAGGACTAAACCTTGCAACAACAATTGTGAGTAGAACAGGAAGTGTTTAGCTGGACATGATCAGGTTCTTTTCTTTATTTTGCGGTTTGGTTAAACTCCCCTATAACATGGGATTCTCTGTGGTTCTGAATGAATGGTGACATGGTGGGTTACTTCCTAATGAACCATTTCCTTGGTTATAGACAATACAAAAAACAAATTCCAGTCTCATAAATTAATTACCAAGCATTCTTCAATCATTCTCTGCTCTTCAGGTTAGGGATGTAAGCAACTAGTCTGACAAGCATAAGCTTATCAGCTAGCTGAGTAATGACTCAGATAGTTGCTCAACCCTCCTCCCCCCTTGCTGCCTCTATCAGAGAGAGGCAGCAAGGGTGGGGAGCAGGAGCTGGTGCTGGGGAGAGCCAGTTTAAAAGCTGGCTCTTTTCTGGCGTGCCATCCATGCCTCCTGCTGCCTCTGATAGAGGCAACAGGGGGTGGGGGACAGGGGAGGCTGATGCAAAGCAGTCCCTGTCTGCAAGGGGTCCCAGTGGGCAGCCTCTGGACCTCTGGCTGTTGTGAACAGGGGCTGATGCGAGAGCAGTCTCTGTTCATGGCTGCCAACCTTGTTAACCATGAACAGGGGCTGCTGGACTCAGCACAAGCTGGGACTGAGCAGTCCCAACTTGTGTTGGTCTGGGATGCTACGTCTCTGCATTTTAAATAAAGTAAGAGCCTGGCGGCTCAAGTCGGCTCCTGGAGCTACCTCTGCTGCAGAGCAGTCCTATCAGCTAATCATATAGTTGATATAAATTGTATCAACTATACAATTAGCTAGGTAACCACAATTTAACATCCTTACTTCAGGCATTTCTAAAATGCTGATGATGAGTCTGGAAGCAACTGACTCCAGACTTAAATAAACTCCATGGGAAACTTTCAGAACAAAATCAAGGAGAAATGTTGTAATTCAGAAAATCCAAAGTAGTACAAAAACTTGTACTTGTGCTACCCGCTATTTGCCAGGCACCTGATTCTGGGGGACATGTGTTGTAGCAGGTTTTGCAGAGCATCACACGCCCACGCCACTTTTGATACAATCATCCCATTGTCAGGTTCTGATTCTGTCAGTGATTATTGCAATATTTTTCCATCTGGCAGCATTTGGCTGGGGATTTACTCTGCTCTGAATCACAACTCCACAATTATAAGCTATGGGGAGGTAGTGAATAAACTATATTATGGAAAATAACATTTGTTAAATCACAAGGAAATGCTGGTCCCTTGCAACTGTCACTGGGAAATCGATAGCCAATTTGCTCATTAAATGGAGTAATCTGCCCCAAGACCATGGAGGAAACAAAAAAAATCCCCTCATCTCTCAATACTACAAATATCAGAAAAGGGAAAATTTTTCAAAGTTTCTAGGTTATTTATTAGAAATTTAAAAATATCAGGAATTTATTTGGGAGAGCTCCGAAAAAAATCGTTAGATTGAGCAAAAAAATTATAATGAGGTAATTTTATAATGATAGTAACTCAAAGTTATTGATCTGAAAATGTATACTGTACTAAAACCAAGAGCAGTAGATATAGAGAGAATAGAATATAGAACAAGAGATGTATTCATTACTTGAATGAAACTGTAATGAGAGAACCATTAAGATGACTCCATCATAAAATTTGATACATATGTGGTCACAATCATATGTGCAAAGTTGTATTAAACAATAGATGCATAGTGCAAGGTTCTCTCAAGGGAAAGTAATAGTAGGGAAACAATATATTTTCTTAAGAAAAATAGACTCCACCAACAAAGTCAAAATAAATATTCCAGGGATGAAATCTCTTTCCCATTGAAGTTAATGACAAAACTCATATTGACTTCAATTAGACAAGGATTTTGTTCCCCAGTGAGTTCAGTGAACATGAGATCAAGCCCTACAGATCTTAAGCAGCTCACTGGAGCACTTAAAGTGAGCTATTTCAGAGACTCTGATGCCCAGCTGCATCTCACTGCTCCATAGCGAGATATAGGAGAATTCTGTCTCTCTCTCTCTCTCTCTCTCTCTCTCCATCCCCATTTTTTTGGAAATAATAACACATGATTATGTCTTCATTGTCTTAAGAGGAAAATGCAGGGTAGGTGCAGTCCAATCATCTCAATGTGCTTTCCCTTTTTGGTTTAATTTTAATCTCACATATTCTCTTTTTCAGTGTACCTTTTACCCTCTGCTTCATAACCCTCCCCGTCAGTGAAGATGTGCAGCTATAGCATAACCTATATGGTATACCTTGGAATTAAAACCTTATTTCAAATATGCTTCTATTCTTTTTTTTTTCCACATGGGGTTTTGTTAAGTACATATTATATTTCTGAAATCCAGCTAGGAAAACCTAGAAAAGTCTTCCAATTATAATCCGTGATATTTCTTCTAAAGCTAAATCAAAGCCACTTTGAATGAGAAAAATGTCTTTCAAAAATGAGAAGAGTAAGACCTACAGTCTTCTGGTATAGAACTAGTTTCCTCACACATTCCAACAGGAAAAAAACTCTCTGATTTTTTTCGTGTAACTATTTTCAGCTATTTGACTAACCTCCTAGATATATGTCCCAGACAATGTTAGTTCCAGTCAAATGAGCAGCATTGTGTGCATACATCAATAGTAGTAGCTTTCCTGGTGTATATTTGTATACAACACATGAGAGGTAAATGAAACTTGATAGTGCTCCTTGTCAAAAATCTATGGAGACAGTTATGTTTACTGGTGAGTTTTTCCAACAATGAGGTTTACAGATTAGCCTATGTTCATGTTAAAAGATAATTTCCTTAATAAAGCCTGTGTCTTTATAAGATAGGGATGGATTTAGCATATGTACATTCATTCAAAGCTATTTTGAATGGCCCAAATGTTAATTTGTTGAGTGATTTTAGGAAAGAAAGAATTCATCCTACTCATGTCCATCTTAACTACTTGGCTTTTCCCCCATGGATCCTGTGTGTAGCAAGGTTATAAAAATCCATGCATTATGTTAGCATAACTACTCCAATGCTGGTGGTTTAGAAAACATAGAGGTAACATTAGCGTGAACCTTATAGTTAAGAATAACAAGGTAAAGCAAGGGCGTTTTGCACAGAAAGGGCATAAGATCAATTTTTCTAATGGGCTTTCATCCGCATATGAAGAAAGGCAGTTTAGCTTCTTAAATTATTGAAAAGCAGCACCCTTTACTTAAAACTTATTACTTTTGTGTTTGTTCTAAAGTTTACACATAATATTATGCCTGGAACTGAAATAAAAAGGCAATAAAAAATGTCTTTCGGGACCAGGACAGCAATGAAACTTCCTTTTTCATAACTCACCAACGTGAAGTGCAGTTCAAATTTGTTCTCATGGAATCTTTAACAAATAAACAGTGAAACATATTCAAGTGAAACAATGTTCAGAATTTCAACTCCAGCTCTATCTGAGGGCAAGTAATCACTCATTTTGGTTAATTGCTTCACACATATTCCTGATTTTTAACACCTCACTGGCAAAATAGACAAGACTTCTCAATGTGTTATTAGAGCCATAGCAAAGATCATATATTACCACGTTTTTTATTCTTCTTGCACATTGTATCCAGAAAAATAAAAGTTCAAGAGATAGGCAGAAGACAAAAGGGACCCTACTGAAGCAAAATCCCAGCAGAGCCATTTGGCCACAAAGGAGAAAGAAGCATATGACTCCATAGATTGGTGATTAGCACACTCACCTAAGATCTGAGAGAACCAGGATTCAGTTCCCCTGCTCCAACAGTGCAACAGTGTCACCAGGAAAGATTGAGGGAGCCCCCCCTTTCCACATCACCCAGGTAACTGCTCAATCACTCCCCATCTCCTTGTCTCTTCTTAGGTAAAAGGGGGATTGAACCAAAGATCTCCCATAGCCCAAAGAGTAGTTTAACCACTGAGCTAAAAATTATGAGGAGGAAAGCTGCTCTGACTTCATCACACAATAAGAAGATTCCCATCTATGAACTGCTAGCAGACGTAGGCACTTATCTGCTTGAGAGACATGGGGTTCCACATATATCCCTCTCATTGGCATCTCCCATTGGCTAGTGCAGACAACTTCCTGCCTAATGTGCTAGCTTCTGTGAATTGCAGTCTAAGGCTTGGTCTATGTTTACCTAGAAGGTTGAATTCAGATACGCAACTACAGCTAAGTTAATTGCATAGCTGGAGATGACGTACCTTAATTTGACTGTTGCCACCACCTCCTTCACAGGTGGTTGACTGGAAAAACACTCCTGTTTACTTCCAGTACTCCTCATGAGGAGTAGGAGTTCCAGTACTGATGGCAGCACCCTCAGCATTCAATTTAGTGGGTCTTTACTAGACCCACTAAATAGAATTTCAGAAGATCAACGTGGCCTAACAAACCTGTTTCTCCACATTTGTTGCAGGGGAAGCCTAAGCTCCTAACTGCAGTTTTGTGAATCACAGTGGCATCTAAAAGCTAGGCACTGTGATGCTGAACCATAGCAACCTTCTATGCTGCTTCCAGCTACTGGAGAGAAAGCCCCAATAGACTTTTATAAGGGAGTGTGATTTTTCAGCTCCTCCAGTTGAAGGGAGTGTGATTCTCTCCCTTTTGTCTGAATTACCACAGCGCGGGGAGAGAGCGAAATGTATGAAGCATAGGCTGGCTCTCTCTAAGCTGACAGTGCAATTTGGAGCTGTTAGCCCTTAAGTTCTTTGGGTCACTCACATCAGTCTAATTATTACCACTCAGCTGGAGCTACATACCTGCATGGCTCATTGGGGATACTCCTCACTGCAGTACTAATCTATGTTGCCTGAAGATGGGAGGTTCTTATAAAATGTGTCAATATTTACTTGTTTGCCTTCATGTGATGTAATTGAATGTGTCTTTTTTTCATTTCATTGTCTCTCTTCAGTACTTACCTGTAGTTTATCAACTTCAAGCCTCTTCTTTTTATTAGGTATCGGTTAGTCCCTTTACTAAATCTTCCCCGGGGGATATCTGTGTTCAAACCATATTGTATTTTCCCCAGTCCTTAGTGTTAAGGTCATAAAGGATGTTTTTTTTTTTAATTTCTCGTGCAAACACTCTGGTTCCATTTTGGTTTAAGAGGAGACCATTTTTTCAGTAGAGGATCAAGCATTCCATCATAGCCACTGGCTCTTCTCCAGCACTGTTTATATGTCTATCGATATCAGAGGTTCTCAAACTGTAGTCTACAGACCACTGTGCTATTCTGGTGGTCCGCAGATAGTTCCCTCTAAGATGCCTGGGTGGTCACATGCAAGAAAATGATGGGCTGCCCACCTAATTAGTGGGGTGATGCAGGTATGGCTCCCTTACTTAGGTGCCTGGACTCTGGAGAAGACACAAATGTAAGGTGAGGTGGTGGCCTTGGGGAGAATATGAGGTAGTTGAGAGAGGGCAGTGGAGCGAGGTGAGGAAAATAGGAGGTGGAGGAGGCAGTGGGATGAGAGGCAATTTGGGACGTGCAGGGTTATGGTGGCCAGAGAAAGAGGCAACTTTCCCTTATCAGCTCTAGGGCTTTCCCTTATCAGCCTCAATTTTGTGGCTGTTGTGGTAGGGGAGAGATTCCCATCCTTTACAGACCAGCTAGATGGCTGCTGCAAAGGGAGAGAGACACGTCTCCTTCTTTCCAGTCCCAGCTTGGTAGCTGCTGAGGATGGGAAACAGCTCTTCATACCATGAAGAGGATGCAAGCTTCTCAATCAGACACTCATATTGCCCTGTCTTTCAAAGCTGCCCTCAGAGGACATTACAATATGGCTGGAAGCTCTTCACAGATGTATAAAGAGGATACGTTGGACTCAGGTACTATAGAAAAGTCAAAGGATGCTAAGTAAAGTCCAGTCACGCAGATTAAAATTGTCACCTTTTTTTACTAGTACTACATGATATGGTTTAAAAGTCTTTACTATCTGCTTTGGTTCATATCTACTTTATTACAATTTTTTTCTCTGAATTCCACTGAAGCCTTCCTTAAATTAAAGTAGCGTTTATATTGTTCTGAGTTATTGGTTTTTTGGTTTTTTTTAAATATATGTCACATCAGTGATCACATCTTAAGAAATATGGTCACCTCATTAAACTCAAAACTTGCAAGGTTCATTGTGTTGGTAGCATGAAAATTATAATTAAAAACAAAGTGCTTCTAAAAATTAAAAAAAATAATTATAAAAAATGGATATTTAAAATATATTTGACAGGATTTTAAGACTGATCAGAAAAGCTGACTGTTTCCTCCTACTCACATACATGCAAATGATCAAAGATAAATTAAAAAGAACAAGAATTTGGCACAATACTTTAAAAAAATTCAGAGCACAGTTGCAGTACACATTTGAAGTGTTTTATTAAAATAATATTTTTAAGTCACAGCGTTTATATTTTTGGTATGTTAGAAGCTTATTATCAACAAGCTTTATTTTAACTTGAGTTTTCTGGGGGCTTTCTGTATCAAACTTTTCCTGGGAAAATTTTTGGATAAAACAGGTAAGTCTTGAAGAGCAACCATTTGAGGGTTTAGTGGACTAAAAGGGCTGTGTTCTAGAACCAAAGACCTCTTACCAGCAAACTCTTGCCTCCGTCCCTCTCCCATTCACATCAGGATCTAGAAACTTTAGCACCTCAAATGATCGTTATATTACAGTATCACATGTGGAGAGAGAATCTCTTGCTACAGAACCTTTTATAGCTGTACGTGCCAATATCAGCGCTTCAGAATACCCCAGCCTTTAGTGCCAATCCTGGTTCATAGGTGTAATTAGCTACATGTGAGTAGGCAGCTTTTAACATTCTGCTCCAGCTGCTGTTTTACTGTGGGAGATGATATTGCTATTGTAAAAGAAAGCAAAGATTTAGAAGATCGGTGTGATGTCTGGCTATGGAAATCGGGGAGGGGCAGTTCAGGTTAAGGCCATGTTTCATTCTTATACTGGTTTGCTGTTTCCCTTAGCTGTATGCACCAAATGCTGCACAAAGTCAACTATGTAGAGAAGAGCAAGTAGGAGCTAGAGCCTGGAACCACAATTTATTTGGCTGCAGTGATGGAATGTCTGACAGCTGAAATACTGGAGTTGACCAGTAAGATGGCTAGGGGTAAAACAAAAATCTAGATTATCCCCCAGCACTTGCAACTAACTATTTATAATGATTTGAACAAGCTTCTCAGGGCGGGGAGTGGAGGGATTGCCAACTACTACTCAGGACATGCATGTTGTGCTTCTGCCCAAGAAAACAGAGCCACAAAACTCAAAACAAGTGAGACTATGTGAGTGAAAACACTCTGAAAACCACCAGCTGCTGTTTCAAAATGATTTTAAGGTGCAGCCTAATGCAAGAACCTAAAAGATTGAAAAGGAAAGGATACAACATTCATGTGAAACACAAATTTAGAAAACACCCCTGGGCAACCACTAATCCCTGGTGAGCCAGAAAGGAGCCCTAGGTTGTGAAGCTGAAATCAACCTCAGGCCTATGAACACTTTTTTTAGTCTTTTCCAGGCTGAGAGTTTCAGCCTCTGTTAAACCCAGTATGAATCATTCCACTGCATGCAAAATACCTGTCACCATGGAAATATGTACTAATTCAAGAATACTCATTGTCGTACTTTGGATTAGTTCTTCGATAACTTTAGTACCTTTGGTTGTCTGAACTGTCAGTGTCATCTGGCCTGGGTCATCCTGGCACGCTCCTGACAGGACCTCTATTCTGTCAGTGATGATATACTTTTGGCTGCGTGCATAACAATCGGTGCTCCCTTTATCTAAAGTGTTAGACCCAGTGCACTTGGGTCAACACAAGAGATCTCTGAAAGCCCCTGGAAACAATAGATGCATGCAAGGTTTGAAATCAATCGAGCTGGTTTATTGTCAAATGCGAAGCTCTTACAGTTGGTAACAGAGCGCCTACAATATTACACCACTGTGTATTATGGCCCGTGTTGACAGGGTACCAACACTGGCCAGGCCTATTGCCATATAACAGATATTAACAGCGGTTAGTCAGAGTTAAGCTACTGTGCATTCTGTAAGTTTAGGCAATGACACCTGCCATTCAGGTACCTACTGCGCCTCCCCAAGGTCGGCCGGAGAGCACCCTTTGTGGTGTCCTTTTATAGATAGGTACAAACAACTTACATCACTTCTTTATGTACCAGGTCACCACCCTCTGTTGTCTAGTTACTGCCACTTACCTTGTGCAAGGGGGGCTTACCTTCTGTTCGTCATCCTGTCAGTTCCGACCTGGTCCTGAACCTAGGTTGGTATGTGCATAACTCCTAGGGAGTCCTTGTACCAGGACATTCCTTAAGATGTTCCGTTACTCCCTTTTGGCTTACAGTCTGTACTTGGTGCTTCCCTGTGTCCTTCCAGGCTTCACCTAACTCACACATTTACACAGTTATCAGTAGGGCCTCTTTCTTGGCTCCTGTGTTCCTGAACCAAAGTCTTGCTAACTACATTTCAGGCCTGTTGCTGTTTTCATGTTACAGGCCTCTATTTAGGCCTAGTGACTCCATGGTACTGACCCTCAACTTACTACATTCATATATCTGGAAAAGTTCCTCATTAGGGCATCAGAGGAAATTTTGGGTGCAAGGATGAAACGCTAAGCCTTAAAAACATAAGCCCAGAGTGTGCAATTGACACACAGGCAAATGATTGTGGGGCAGGGCAGAATGGGATGCTCACAAGCTCCAGGATTTTTCACAGATTATGCTTTAAGGCTACATACACTGGGGTCTCAGACCTTCCTAGGCATACATAGGGCATGAACACCACAATGCCTGGGAATGATGTGTGCTGCCCTCTCGGAAGATGGAAATCTCTTTGGGATAGCACCAGGTGGGAAGCTGCATGGCCATGATTTTGCCTCCTCCTTTTCCCCTTTGGGGTAGTTTGCACCACAAGAGATATTAAGAGGAGCAGCCTTTGCATTTCCTTGAGGTCCAAGGATTCTGATCATAACAAAGTAATACAAGTAGGATGGGAAGTCTTCTTACAACCTCTCTACAAGGACTAGGGACAATGTAGCCCATGATTGCTCAACATGTATGCTATGTCTTCACAGTAGCATTATTTAGAATAACTAACATTATTCCGAAATAATATGGTCCACATCTACACTACAAGCAGTTATCTCGACATAATGTCAAAATAATGGTGAGCCACAGGACTTCTTACTCTAAGACCCAAAACCCTCATGGAAGAGTGCACTTTCTCGGACTTCCTGCTGTGTAGACAGCACCAAAAGTTGAAATAAGCTATTTCAACTTAAGCTACTACATTGACATAGCTCAAGTTGTGTAGTTTATTTCAGCTTTAGCCCTGCTATATAGATGTGCTCTTAGGCAGCTCAGACTGGGTACCTCATATCAATGGACTTTTGGAAATAAAGGCTTTACAATCCCACATCTCAGTGTTACTAGGTGTCAATGATACTTCCCTTTGACAACTGCTTTGAGATATATAGAAAAAAGAACTGCGTATATGCTAAATATTACATACCCTTGAAATGAGTGGGGATTGTCTCTTGGTTTTCAGTGCGGCAGTAAAACCATGTAATGATATCCCGTGCAATTTTGCCCAGATGTTTCCATAAGCATTCGTCATGCGAGTGTCACTGCTAGGTTTCTAAGTGGGAATGAAAATTGCTCTGCTGCTGGAACAATGGCAGAGTATGCTCTAGACTTTCAAGTAACCTTAAACATTGTCGAATTTTGCTGTATTGCTTCGATCAACGTAGGGGCTTCACATGCTCATAGTGCTGAATTGATGAAACCAGTGACCTGTGCTTTATCATCCTCAAAGCTCTTTCTTCATTGAAGACAAAAAATGATGAAATCAGTTGTCTGCTTTGATTGTATCACAGTGAAGTGCCATATTGGGTTGAGTCAGCTGTTCAAGTTTCTCCTAAAGGCAATGCAGCATTTCAGCTTTAAGGAGTTAGGGCTTGCTACAAGCCCTGAACAAAGGGCAGCTCAGAATGGTGCTGCTCTAGGAATAGACCAGTATGCCCCAGAGACCTCTCAATGCCAAATGGCAGAAAGCAAACCACACCATAACTCACATTAGGCCTGACACACACATTGCCCGAAAATGCTGTTGTCATTATATGTCTTTAAAAGGTGTCATGCAAACTAGTAACACACTGGTCATTAATGTTATTACATGATGGCTGTACAGGTGGACTGTGTCTAGACTGGCAAGTTTTTCCGCAAAATCATCGGATTTTGCGGAAAACCTTGCCAGCTGTCTATACTGGCCGCTTGTATTTCCGGAAAAGCACTGACGATCTCATGTAGGATCGTCAGTGCTTTTCTGGAAATACTTTGCTGCTCCCGTTTGGGCAAAAGTCTTTTTCTGAAAGACTTCTGCGCAAAAGGGCCAGTGTAAACAGCACAGTAGTGTTTTCCGCAAAAAAGGCCCGATCGCGAAAATGGTGATCGGGGCTTTTTTGTGGAAAACCGCATCTAGATTGGCCACGGACGCTTTTCCGCAAAAAGTGCTTTTGCAGAAAAGCATCCTGCTAATCTAGACGTGCTTTTCCGAAAATGCTTTTAACGGAAAACGTAGCCATGGTGTTTAAAAAATTATAAATTGGTGCTAGAAATATGTTCTTAGAAGGGCTTTGTCTACACTGCAGGGTTTTTGCACAAGAAGCTTTTTGTGGAAGAAATCTTCCGTAAAAACTTCTTGCGCAAAAGCACATCCACACCTCAAAAGTGCATCACAAAAGTGATGTGCTTTTGCGCAAGAGAGCGTCCACACTGCATGGACACTCTTGCACAAGAAAGTTCTGATTGCCATTCACTGAATGGCCATCAGAGCTCCTGTGCTTTTTGTGATTGGCTCTTTTTGCACAGGAAACCCCTGTTGAGCATCCATACACACCTTTTTGTGCAAGAACTCTTGCGCAAAAAGGTGAGTTATGCCTCATAGAAGGAGGTAAACCTACACTGCAAAAAGCCCTCTGTTGATTGACTGTAGATTTTCTTGTGCAAAAACATGCATGAGGTGTGGATGCTCCAAGGGTTTTTGTGCAAAAACCCTGTAGTGTAGACATAGCCATGGTGTTTTGCATTTAGTGGACAAGACCAACTTTTTTCCTAGACAAAGGATTGTTGTTACACTTTCTCCAGGGTAAACAGAGCTAGGAATACCACAGATGACAATGAAAAGTACATCTTGTGGCAGCCCAAGAGCAGGAAGCTACCAAGGCCTCATGGAAGGCAGATATGCAGGCAGCTGGGTATGTGGTTTTATGTTCCCTGAGTAGGATGTTAAAGACTGTGGCCCAGCCAGCCACACCTGAAGCCTATCTGGCATCAGCCTGAAGAGAGGCAAATTAGAACAGCTGCAGCCACTTAAGGTGTATGCGCACACTATAAAAACACTCCCCAGGCAAGACTAAGGGGGAAGGAGAAAAGGAACAGATTAGAGGAGAACTCAAGGAGAAGGGAGTAGCCTAGAGCAAGAAAACACACTTGAGTGAGCTGATGTGAAGGTTTGCTCTGTGATATCAGGAATGAAGTACTGCAGAAGGGGTTGGAGAAGTGGCCCACGAAGGGGCTGATGCTCAGGGGCAAGGTCCAAGCTACATTGCCTGCTCAGTGCTGCCTCCTCTGAAAGGGCCCTGGGCTGGAACCCAGAGCAAATGGGTGGGACTGAGTTTCCCCCAACCCCCTTTTGGTTGGAAGGGCCAGCAGGGACTGGAAAAAGAAAGACACTGGGCTGGCCAATGATAAAAGAGGCTCTGGTAGCAGGGACCTTTGTGGCAGCAATTAGGGACACTGTGAGCCTCTGAGGCCCACAAGAACCTGCCAGGAAGCGCAGGACCCACAGGGCTTAGCACAGACTTTGCCACAATCTGTATATAAGGTAAACAAAGCCATCAAGCTAAACACAGGGCTGTGGGGAAGAACACTTAACAATCACAATGAGGGATGGAGCCTGCACCTCCAGGAAGCCTTCCTGACTCTTGAAACAGAGATAATAGACTTTGGGGACAATATAAGCAGAAAGAGCCAGCCATTTTGGTGTATATCACGTAGGGGAAAAAGGGAAGAGCAATGCCTTTTTAGGTCATGCAAAGTGGATCCTCTTGGCCTGAAAACCAAAAATAGCTAGAATTGATGAGGTGAGAATCCTGCAGAGGCAAAGATTGTAACACAGGGAAGTCACTGGAAAGTGTGGCTAGTTTTGTTTTCCTTGAAACCATATCATCTCCTATTCTTATTATGCCTTAAATATCTGCTCTTTGTTAATAAGTGTATTGATTTTTTTTCTCAGCCATCTCAGCGCTGCATATTAAACTGAAGGGTAAATGCTAAAGCTAAATTAACAGGCTGGTGCATGCCCTGTCTCCTTGCAGGCAACACATGTAATAATTTCTAGGAGTATCAAGTCAGATTATCCTGCCAGGGAGACAGTTCTGAGGAGTCTGAGCACTGGCACGGCTGTTTGTGTTTCCTTGCACAGAGTGACCAGACTGGTAGAAGCCAGGGTGAGTCCATTGTGCTGTGAGCAGGCTGTGGATGTCAGGGGTCTGAGTAAAAGCTGTACAGAACAGAAACACCAGGGTTACATGGCAGGAGGTGACAGAACATCTTAGTATGTCTGGGTGAACCCCCAGAACATCACACCAAGAAACAGGGGAATTACAATCTGATTCCCAGTTACTCTCTTGCTCACACTCTCTTGTTTCATAAAGGATCTGATGACAAAGGGTTCTGGGGTCTGCTGATCCCTGTCTAGATTACCACGCTGTGCTGACAATCAGCTGATTGGCATAGCCTGGCGGCTGTTTTGATGTAAATGAAGCAACGATTATTTAAATTGCTGCTTCATTTTGCGGGCTGGGGAGATTGGGGAGCAGGTGGAAGCAGGGTGCCGGGGGGTGTGAGGTTGGGGGCAGGGAGCTGGCCAGGGAAGATGTGTGTGTGTGTGTGGCGGGGGGAGGGGGAAAAGCAGCTGCCAGAAGGAGGGCTGGACATGGGCAGTGGGGCTGGCCAAGGGAGATTGGGAGGAGAAGCGGGGGAGAACTGGCTGCCTGGGAGGGAGTTGAGGGAAGTGGGGCTGGCCAGAGGCACAGTGTGGGGAGCAGGGGGGAGGAATGAATCAGCCTGTGGGGAGTGGGACTGACCCGGCCATATGTAGATCTCGGGGCACTGTGTCGTCTCCCCCTCCCCCCGGCAAAGCACAAAGCATGAGTTAGTCTGGCCAGGGGATTCTATTGTCTCCCTCCCCACCCCTCCACCCCACCTTCGAGTAGCTGTGAACTGTCTGGCAGCCTGAGCACACACTCATTCAGCCTGAGCACATTTACCTGCCAGGAAGTTTGAAACTGCAAACTGATACATCAAGTAATAATAAAATGTACCTAATGAGAAAATGCCAGACATGTGTTATGTCTGGTATTTTGTGAGTTTTTTTATGTGTTTATATTTTTGGGCTGCAAAAAACAGTACTGGAAAAAAAGGGTTCCAACTAAAGTAAAAAGCTTGGGAAACCCTGGTCTAACCAGCTTTCTGTCTGTCTTACAGTCCATTTATCCAATCCATATTCCTTAACTTGCTGGCATGAATATTGTGGGTGACCATATCAAAAGCTTTGCTAAGGCTGGCACTGGGGGTTTTGGGAGGACCAGAAACAACTTATTTGAATATTCATCATTTGATTGATTAATATGCAAATGAACATTACTGGTCCTCCAAAAGTTCGTGAATGGATTTACTGGTCCCCGTGTCAAAAAGTTTGGGAACCCCTGACTTAAACTATCAATTTCATGTGAAAGCAAGAATGTTTCCTATACTCTTTGTACATTGTAAAATCAGTTTGCCAGGCAGCGATGTCATGCTCAAACATGCTAATTATGCAGCTGGGTTGCTTTTTTTTTTCCTTCCGTACTAGACAGAAGTTCTGACAAAATGTTTGGCAGGCACGTGGATTTTCTTTTGTCGTCATTCTACCTGTAACCACTGTAACCTCACACACAGCCAGAGGTGAAGCCTTATGTGAAATGGAAAGGATGCTGCTTCTTCAAGTGGATGTCTTGGAAGGAGTAGCCAACCCACACCCCCATTCTCCCAATACTGCCTGTGCACAATGTACTCGTACTCCCTTAGGGAGGAGGCAGGGGAAAACTTTTCAAGACCCCAGTGAGGGCTTTTCCCCCCAGAATTTCCAGTCCTGATCCATCTAGGTTTTCAACTGAAATGCCTGGTCAAAAAGATACCCGGGTGGCTTGGGTCAGCACCACTGACTGGGCTTTGAAAAGTCTGGTTGGCAGCTCAGCAGGACTAGGACAGATGTGACTCCTGAAAGAAGGTGGCATGTCCTTGAGGCCTGTAGGCACAGGGAAAGCCAGAGCAGCTCTGTAGGCTGCCTGCATATCAAGCACCAAATCCACAGCTCCCATTGGCTGAGAACGGTGTCAAATAGGAACTGTGGGGGTGGCACCTGCAGCTGTGGGTAGAGTGCAGAGACACCTGGCTATAATTCCACCTAGGGGTCGAATGGACATGCCAGCCATTTTCGGGAGCCACTTGAGGTACATGCTGCTCACAACACTCCTACACCTCTATCCCAGCCCTGAGCCCCCCCCAACTGCCTCCCAAAGTCCACACTCTACATCCCCTCCTCCACCCAAAACTGTCCCAGTCCTATGCCACCTCCTCCACTCCAAACTTCTTGGTATCAGTCCAGAGCCCCCTCCTGGTCTTCAACCCCCTCATGTCTGCCCCACGAGCCAGAGTTCTCATGGTCGCACATCCCAGCCTCCTGCCTAAGCAAGGAGCTCCTGCCCACACCCTGAACCACTCATTTCTGGCTTCATCCCAGAGCTCACCCACCCAGGCAGATTCTTCATCCTCTCCCACACCCCTCAGCTCTCTGCCCCAGGCCAGTGAAAATGAGTGGGACAGTGAGCAATGGAGGGAAGGCGGATGGAGTGAGCAGAGGGTGGGGGGCCCAGAGAAGGGGGCAGGGTAGGTGAGGGTGCAAAAGTGTTCAGTTTTCTTCAATCAGCATGTTAGCAGCTCTAAACCCTTCTGCTTCTTCAACCTGTGGTCCTCCGGCTGCTCCAGCTCTCCAGTCTCCCCACTGCTCCTGCTCCAGCCTGGCACCCTGAACTTCCTACCTCCTTCCCCTACATTTTTTTGCCACTGCCTCCTGATGCTGGTCTCAGCTCTCCCCAAGGCTTTCACCTATCAGTCTTCTGGGCAGGGCTCAGTGGCTTTTAGCCCCTCACCACAGTCTCTGGTTTACCAGCTGACCTGCCTTCATTTACTCTGGAAAGGAAGCTCACCCTGGTCTTCTCTGAAGAGGTCTCCTGTTCCTACCTTGCCAACCTATCCTACACTGAGAAGGTGGGGGGGAGGGGAAGAAGGGCGAGGGGGTGATTTCTCCTGCTCAGGAAATGCCACCAACCTGGGTAGAGTCCCTGCTGGGCCCTGCTTCTTCAGGACAGTCCAAGTTCAAGAAAATCCCAAGCTCCAAGCAGATACTTGCAACAAACAGCTCTTGAGGAATCCATGGGCAGCAGTTTGTTTGTCTAAACTGTTTACTGAACAAACAAGAAAAGCAAACAAATGGGCAACAATTGGGCATTTGCAAAAAGGAAAACAGGGCTCTATTTGAGAGAGATTGTAATAGCTCAAGCAGCTGTACCAGGAATGCATGCTTTCCTACATTTCAACCACAGAGATAATAGTGAAGCTAGTGATGAAGAATCATAGTGAGCACAGGTGGATTATGTTTTCTCCCCACTGAAAAAACAAGCATGTGCCCGTAGTTATGGGTACTTTCCTAGAAGGACACCAAAAGATTATGTAAAGCTTAGACTGGGCACATTTGTTGGTGAGGTGCCTGTCTCTGTGCCTCACTCCTCCTGTAAAGATCATGGGGTATGTCTACACTACCCCGCTAGTTCGAATTAGCGGGGTAATGTAGGCATACCGCACTTGCAAATGAAGCCCGGGATTTGAATTTCCCGGGCTTCATTTGCATAAGCGGGGCGCCGCCATTTTTAAAACCCGCTGGTTCGAACCCCGTGCAGCGCAGCTAGGCTTCCTAGTTCGAACTACCGTTACTCCTCGTGGAAATTCAAATCCCGGGCTTCATTTGCAAGTGCGGTATGCCTACATTACCCTTCTAGTTCGAACTAAGAGGGTAGTGTAGACATACCCTTGGCGACAGAGATTGTCAACGTGCCAAAGTGTAGTTTGTTACACTTCCTAACGTACTTTCAGGTCAGAAATTTTGCCCATTGGACACAATGCTAGAGTCCAGATTTGTGCAGTCTCAGTGGTTCCCAAGCTCTGTCCACCCTCACTCATTACTCTGGATTTGCACCCAAAGAGCTGAAACACTTTCTCCACCAACTTCTGGCCACTCAGCCAGCGGCACAAAATTACAATCCTACATTCACAGGGCTATTCAGAGATGAAGGGAGGTCATGGTTCATAGGTGGGGACAGAGCTGAACAGGGCACCACAGACACTTCCAAAACTAGCACTGGATGTATGGGTATGTCTACACTAGCCCCCTAGTTTGAACTAAGGGGCTAGTGTAGACATACCCTATGTGATTTCTCTTTTCTCACGGCATTTCTTTGGTATTCTTCTGTTGTATTGCTGGTATTGCATAACATCCCAAGATCTGATAGCTTGATGATAAACTATCCCAACACTGTATAATTATAACTAATCTTTGTGGATTTTATTTTATTATTTTTGAACTCTCATTCATTTTCCTGTTTCCTTTCTGTTTGCTGCAATTGTAAATACATAGTGCACTGATTTTATATTGCACCTAGCCATAATTTGTCAGGAAAACTTTGGGATCTGAGATAGCTCTTAAATGGCAGAAAAAAAAATCCAAACTGCCAGAATTAGGTTTGGTGGCAGCTTAGCTGTGGAAACCTGCTGAGTCTTCATGACACCTTGAAACTTGGAAATTTGGATTAATAAAGGGACGTTGTGAATAATAACTCATGCCATTTCTGGTGATGAGCATATGGCAGCAGTCTCTGTATGGCCAGGAAAACAATATTTGCTGTATGCACTTGTTTTAATGTTAACCACAAGAGCTTGCCTGCATGTTTTGTACAAAAGCATAAGAAGATATCTTATTGAATCAGGATAGTTCTGAATCCTGCCTAAATGTTTACTAAAAACTGTGTTATATTGAAAACTGGGTTAAAATTTTGATATATTTCTTTAAATTCAGGGGTATTAATGTTTGCATTATAAGCTAGGGGGATCGTTAGTGAAGTCTGTGCTGTGATGATCATTCAGTCAGAAGACAGACTACAGTAAGATGAAGAGTTTTAGGAAACAGACTTCTTTGTCTCCCTCTGTTTTGGAGTTCTTGCATTTTATTTTCTAAATTTCAAGGAATAAAACAGTGCCATGTTAAAAACAAATACTTTTGCTGGGAAGTTTTATCTACTTCTCTGTGTATATGCCATGAACATAACAAAAACTAGACACCAAACTCTGTACCAAAATTAGCTTTGAAGGGTAATTGTTCCGCTCACTTCCGTGAGAAGTGAAAGACCTGGTGATAGCATAGTTATTAACTACTAATTGGGACCTGGTAGGTTGAATTTGGTGCTGGAAATTGTCCTTTTTCAAAGACCTTTTTTTCTGGGACAAGTGCTTAGCTGCAGGCACACCGGATCAAATGATTAGATCTAGAATAGTCCAAAAGAATCAGAGATAGAAGTGCACTACTGTCAGAGATGTAATCTGATATCTAGCATCACCTTGTACCTCTTTCTTTGTGAAGAATTTCCTCTTCTATGAGGCCTTGCAAAGCTCCACCACCTTCTTCTTTCTGGTTTTATGCAGTTGTTCTAGATATACCCAACTGTACAGTGAGAGAAGAATTTAACCCATAGACTTATAACAGTAAAACGTGTAAAACTGACACCAGAAATTATTTGTGGTCTTTTTTTACTTTCTTTTTTGAGAGAACACTTTGTTTATTTTTAGTTTTCCAGGCTGCTGACATGACAGCCAGCTCTGTACTATCATGTTCAGAAATGCTGAATTATTTAGCACACATTTTGTGCTCTACAAGTACTGTAATCGGATTACATTACTCAGAGAAATCCATGCAAGTATTCTATTGCAATAATCCAGATTACCTTTACTGGTTTTACTGCTGTGTGCTGAACCATTGCTGTAATATGCTATTAATATATAATTGTGTAAGGGTTTATATAGCACCTCTGATCCCAAAATATTCATGTGATTCTTTACAGATTGATATACCAGTTATGGAGCTAGAGCCTATCACCATGAAATGAATCCACATTTTAACAGTACACTACACTATTAAAAATAGTGGCAGGCAAACTTGTCAAGGTGACCAGTTTTAACACCTCTGCTGCTACAAAATTTAGCATAGAATCTTTAAACATGTGTAAACAACAGCAATTCCAGCAGCACACATCCTACCAAAACCATCCTGGGGCATTGGTTCCGTAATGACTCAGGAGGACACTTGCTAACTTACCACCACTTCTTCCAGGACCTATTTATCACTTGGAGCACTTCTGGCCAATTGCGACTCAGCTCACGTCTTCCTTTATGAGAACTGACAGGCAAACAGTGCAAGGAGGGAATGTATGCACTAAAATCAGATTAAGAACCCATACAAAATGTAATTACTAGTACTATTAGTGTTTAGACAAGAACTTTATGCCATTGTAGTTAGAGATTTCAGCAGCTTCTGTGGGATTTCATGACATTTTCTATTAGATTTATTGACTAAAGACCATATACTCTAAAAAACCACCAGTGAGCGTGAGTCATAGATGCAAGTGAGATGCTAACCACTGCATTTATTACTGCCAGTTAATACTACAGATTGTACCTCCTTAAACTGTGTCTCTCTAGTCCAGCAACAATGGAAAATGTACAAATTTTAGCTACCAAAGCACAAGACAAGACCTTGCAACTATATAATACATACCCATTAACTCTATTAGAGTTGGAGGATATTGGCACTTCTTTCTCTAAAACATTTAGGCTGTGTCTACATTGGCATCCCTTTCCGGAAAAGGGATGCTAATGAGACACTTCGGAATTGCAAATCCGCGGGGGATTTAAATATCCCCTGCGGCATTTGCATTTACATGGCTGCCGCTTTTTTTCCGGCTTGGGGTTTTTGCCGGAGAAAAACGCCAGTCTAGACGCGATTTTCCGGAAAATAAGCCCTTTTCCGGAGGATCCCTTATTCCTATTGTCTTATACCTCAGGATGCCATGCAACCCAGTGGGAGATGTTGTGGCTACTTACCAAGATGGCATGAGTAAAGGATAAAGTTTTTGTGTAACTTGGACTTATAGCTCCTCTGGAGCTACAGCTAAAGCTTCTAAACTCTGGGCTTTGTTGGCATTACCTGTAGGATTGGGAGCAAGAGGTTAATCTTCCCCATTGCCCGTAAATATTGGTTTATTCTGAACCATACCCCACCTATCTGAATCTCAGCATTCTTTTTTTCTTCCTTTCTGGGTTGGCCCAAAGTAATGGAAAGTCCCTGGTGAATATCACAGTGGAGCCCATTGCACCCACTAGAAAATAGTGACAGAGCCTTCCAAGGTGGTCCTTCTTCCATTGAGTAGCCTTGTATGGCCCATAGAATCTCAAGGTCCTGTATGAACAGTTTTGCTTGACTTCTTTGCCTTTCTCAAGAATCTAGTGTTGTGTTGCATCTTAAATGAAAAAAATAAGGCTTAAGTGAGGCCTTATTAACAGCAGTTCTATTAACTACTGGGTTTAGAGCTTTTTAAGTGCCTGACCTGGTGAGTAGACAGATTTTATTGTGCTATTCATCTCCAAGGCCCACCCCAAAGGGATGTTAACCAAACTCAGTTCCAGAACTTAAGAAGGAAAAGGGAAGTATCCTGTTCCTATCACTGTGAAGATGTATGAGAGTCTCCTATTACTGTGAAGATGTATGAGAGTCTCCTTTCATCTTCTTTGACTAGCAAATTAGTGCAACACAGGGCAGGATTTATCCTGATCTTTACAAAAGTGAAACTCCCAGTGAAGTTTTGCTTAAATAAGAAATGATGAATTGAGTTCCATGGCTAACATTTACACAAGTGATTTTGGATGCTTAAAGCCACACATCCAACCCAGAATTAGCAGAGGTGCTCTGCACTAAGTAGATCCCCTGGCTTGAATAGGAACTGATGTTCAGACCTCAGAAAATCTGGCCCTACTTGGGAATTTAGATACTGTAAATGAGGCATCCCAAATTAGAAGACTTTTAAAAAAAATAGTCAACATGCTTCCTTGGAGTACTTCCGAGCTTGTAATGCATACCTAACATTGCTCCAACTTTATGAGCTCACTCACAAACTTCAGGCATATGTTGGGAATACCTGAGAACAGTTCACTGCAACTCTACATATTAATTATATAAAATGTGATTGCTAATGAACATTTAAAAAAAGAACGAAAAATTCTTATTTTGTTCTGACCTAAGATCAAGTAGATCAAGTCTTGAACCTATCATCAACTATTTTAGAGAATTGTATTTTTGACTAAGGCATACTTCATTTTCATATATCCATCATTTTTCAACTAGATGCATATGTTATCCAAAAAACATTAAGTGTATCATAGATAGCATAATTCCCCCTGTTATTTAGTCACTTATGTGCAATATTAAAATCACATGTTTCTGAATTAGAAGTACTGGCTTCATTTCCAGTTCCTGGCTGCCAAATTCATTAACTTTTAACAAAGTATTGTATCTGTAATACTAATAGTTATCTTGATGTGTTGTTTAAATTTTATTACAGCAAGCAGATGAACTGAAATAAAAAAAGGATGGGTTATTTTGGATTGGTCTTATTAGAAATCTGTGATTAGTTATTTAATGAATTATGAGTTTCTGAAGGAAAAACATTTAATTTGTACCTTTTGTTTTAAAGGTTTGGTAAATTTACTACACTCAAACAGTTTGAACATCAATTTCTTCCAGTCACTCTCTAAATTACAGAAGAAATTCATATTAGCACTAAAATTAATTTTTTTCTTAGAATGATCATTATCCATGCATATTGTACTGTAGTGAATATTTTTGCTCAAATGTCAATGTCTCGAAATTATTCCAAATATTTTGTGAAGATGACTGTAACATTTTGAATTTTCCTTCCATTCCCCCATTCATGTGAATACACTAGCGTGTAGTAAGACAAAGAGGGAACAAAGCTGGACTTTGTTTCTTCTGAGAATCTATCCACTAACTTACGCTTACTTCCTCCTCTCCCAAATATCACAAAAGCATTCCTTAAGATAAATTTTACAAAATCTATAAAATAGATTCAATTTCACTGGAGAGCAAAAAATAAAAATAAAATAATAAAAAGGGGGATAGCTATGTGTGTGAACATGGAGAGCTACATCCTACTATGCAGTCTGTACCACCATGGACTGCTGCAACTAGCTAAAGAATTATTACTCAGTCATGGATTCATTGAAATTCATATTTTGAACAACATCTAAGAACATTTTTGTGATATGCATCACCAGGAAGTCATCTATGCATTTTTAACAACACCTTTTATATTTCATTAAATCAAGCAGCTGTTCAGCAGTGATTTTTCTGATCTTTTTAAAGTGGCTTTTAAGACCCAAAAGCCATTGAGGTTACAGAACATAAACTGCAAATTGCCTTTTACAATGTATGCCTAGGGAAGAAAAAAAAAGTAACAAGTTGTCTTAGAGAAATTCATAACACTGAAGTTATTTTATTAGACCTATAACTTCACTTAGAATGAAAAGTAATTGCTAAGATTATATTGACCTTCCAGAGTAATTGCCCAAACACACTGTCTCTTAAAAAAAGTCTAATAATAAAGGCGGGAATGCCAGTGTGAACTACTGATGTACCAATTAGTGTAAGTGCTAAGAGAAGAAAGTCTGGCAATCTGTTCTGAAATACTTGTGTTAGCTAATTCTTCTTCCAGATGTAGCGAAAATTTGGGTCCAGATACAGCATATATCCAGTATATCGTGGAGCGTGAAATCACGTAACCGGAAGGCCCATTGTTCTGTCCTCTGGGCACTGTACTTAGAATACGGCGGCATCCTCATCTATCGCAGGTGAAGGTGTGACACAGCTGCCATTTTAACTTTGCTATTTCAATGGAAAAACAAACTCTTTGCTCTCTTTTGAAGGCATTTCCGATGTCTGTTGCTTTCCTTAATCTGATATAAAATAACCTGGTTGAGAAATACTATTTTTGTTCATTGAGTAATCGAAAAATCATATCATGTTCCTTGTGCTTACATACTACATTCTGCTATGATGTATTAATGGTGTCTCATTTACATTACTACCATGAATGTTGTTATAATATGGGATTATTAATAGGAGCATCTTTATCAGTCTTATAGTCATTATCAGATTAATTCACAAAATACCATGGGGATGGACCTCTGAGAAATTAGATACGAGTGGGTAAATTACAGTGGATGAGAAGAAATCCATATATTGATGCTGGCTGTATGGTACAGACAAATTTTAATGACTATAAATTGAAGTTTAATTTCATAGGTAGGGGATCACGAGACCTGGGCAGGATCCTGTAGTTCTCTCTGGCTCATCAACTCCAGGGCAGCTGCCTAGTGTTAGTAACAGAGTGTGAAATCCTAGCACCACTGGAGTGAATGGCAAAATTCCTGTTTTCATCAGTAGGACTAGGAATTCATCCAGAGTCTTCATAAATCTTGGCCTGATTATGTAGTCAAAGCATAGATTACTGACTGCACTACATATTTTTTGTGTGGCTAAATATGACAAAGACAGGGAAAGATAGGTCTGGTATAAGTCAAATCATCAATGGTATTCCACCACAGGTGTATTTGGCACAGGGTTCTCAGAAGACCAAGGTCAAAATAAAACTTATAAGGAAAAGAAATAATTAATTCTGTAGATACTTCCTGACAATCCAAGGTTTTACAAGCACTTCATCTGTTTATGGTGCCTATGACAAGAGTAATTAGGTACCATACAATACTGTTTAAAGCATTAGATTAACACATTTACTGATTTAATTAGATGTCTTTTTCTTTTCCTTTAAAAGAAGAAAAAAATGTGACTGTAGAAAACAGAATTTAATTTGAAATAAACAGAACTTTACAAGATGACACTTCTTATGATATGATTTACCCTGCATGAAAGATGGTTATTTATGGACTAATAATATGACTTTGACCAATGAGATGTTACATTTATGTCCTGCATCAAATTTTCAATCAAACTCTCCCATCTGTCACAATTTTTAGTGCTGCTGAATGATAAAGCCTTGTTGCTATGGCAATTATTTCCATTACCTAGGTGACAGAGTTGTTGTGATTTCACTGCTAAAGTGATCTACCTCCTGAAACATTTTTAGTCTCAGTTGCAGATGGACCAGAGTCAAAACATCATCCATCAATAGCTCAGAGGTGAAGGGAGGCTGGGTATAACCTGACTAGTCTCTTTACCATTTGAAGATGTGCACCTCAAGAGTTGAATGCCTGAGCTATATTTCTCAAAGCTGACAGAGTATCATCTCATCAGAATTCAGAAGCACTGCCACAGGATGAAGGAGAAGAACTAACAAATATGAGCAAAGATAAAAGCAGAGTAGTGAGAAGAGGAATAAAAAACCAGCTTTTTGCATATCCCATGGTGTTTATCTTCAATGAGCCCACTCCACATTAATCATAAGAATGTGAAAGCATCATCTACAGATTAGTCCACAGAAAAGAAGAATGGGGGAAGAGAGGTTGATAGCAACCTTCAGTTCCATGAAGGAGGGTTCCAAAGAGGATGGATTTAGGGTGTTCTCAGTGGTGACAGATGACAAAATGAGGAGCAATGGTCTCAAGCTGTAGTGGGGAAGCTCTAGCTGGATATTAGGAACAGCTACTTCATTTGGAGAGTGCTGAAACATTGCAATAGGTTGCCTTGGGTATGGTGGAATCTCCATCCTTAGAGATCCTTAAAGCCTGGCTTGACAAAGCCGGGGCTGGAATGACTTAGTTGGGGTTGGTCCTCCCTTTAGCAGTGGATAGGCCAAGATGACCTACTGAGGTCTCTTCTACCCTAATCTTTTATGAGTCTATGATACATGCAGAAGCCTACTTAACACCAATCTACATTTGTCATTATTACTTAGGAACCTGAATCTAGAATCAGTGTTCCACAGAGTTTGGTTTATACAGAGTTTACAGCCTTGTGAGGGCATTCAGGTAGGAGATTGCATAGTTATGGACAGCCAGGAAAATGTGAGCAATCTAATACTAATAATCATCTTTCTTCCCCCAAGTGTGAATCATCATTAAATTGCATATCAGATAGTACAACTGAAATCCATCTGGAGGAGATCTGACTGCAATTAAATGGACCATGATGGTGGCACCTGTTATGTTTTTTCTGTGACACACAGAAATTTTAGCTCATATTTGTTAATTGGTCAGCAGCCAGATTGCTTGCTTTTAGAGGTGAGGAACAGGAGGTACCAGAGAGAAAACCTGTAGTTGCTGCTTTGATAAAGACAGAAAGTACTTCATTAACTTTCCTTAGATACTCTATTTTCAAGGCAATTATTGCCAGTTTAAAGATGTGTAATCTGGACTCTTCCACACTCCCAACCTCAATTTAATTTTTAAGGAATTGAGTAGATCTGAGTGGGGAATTTGCATTCAATAATCTATTTCATGAAACTTGCCTCCCTTTTCCATTTAAAAATTTCTCACAAAGTAATTTACCAGGTTTATACATTATTCAGGGTTATCAGCAAATGTCTATAGCAAATAATTCTTGTTCTATAATCAGTAGTAAACAGTTCATTGTAAACACTCACTATTTGAATGATTTATTAGGGTGCATCTACACAGCACAGTTATTTCAAAATAATTGACATTATTTTGAAATAATGGAAGCATCTACACAGTAATTCCGCTATTCTGAAATAATTTTAAAATAATGGACAGGTTATTTTGAAATCTGTAAACCTTATTCCATGAGGAATAATGCTTGTCCCGAAATAGCTATTTTGGAATAGTCATAGTGTGGAAGCTCCACTGCTGCTGTTTTGAAATAGCTCCTCCCCAGGGCCATTCAAAGTAATTACTCCCCAGTGCCTCCTGGGGCTTTAACTTGAGGTAGCATGTCTACATTAGGGAAGCCTGCCTCAGACTAACTTTAGGTACATCTAGACTACATGGCTCCGTCGATTAGTTTACCTGGCATAGTCAATGAAGCGGGGATTTAAATAATCCCCGCTTCATTAAAATAAAAATGGCAGCCATGATGTGCCGACGATCAGCTGATCCAGCACAGCTCGACAGTCTAGACGGGTGTTGTCGACAAGGGAAGCCTTTGTCAACCACTCCGGTATGCCTCATGAAACAAGGTTTACTGGAGCGGTCGACAAAGGCTTCCATGGTCTACCGCACCACGTCTAGACTGCCACGCTATGCCGGATCATCTGATTATCAGCACAGCGTGGCAACCATTTTTATTTTAATGAAGTGGGGATTATTTAAATCCCCGCTTCATTGACTATGCCAGGTAAACTAGTTTACATGACTCCGTCGACGGAGTCATGTAGTCTAGACATACCCTTTGAGTCTTCCCGGTAGTGTACATTTGCTATTTTAAAATAAGCGATTTTGGAAAAAAAATCCAAAATAGTTCATTGTGAAATAAACGTGCTGTGCAGACTTCCCCTAAGTCACATAATCACGTGGCATCTTGAATGTGTGAATGACAGTTTCTGAAGATTACAGTTCTTTGAATTTGTGCCACTTTTGTCAATATCAGCCTTGATGCCAAGAGGGCTGTGTCCCACTTTTCTTGCTCCAGAAACTTTTCTTCATTCAAATCCCTTCTCTCAATCACTGATCGAATCTGCACTTGCACCATATATATTTACACTTTTTCTCAATAGCTCAGATTGTAGGTACCCCATAAGTAGGCCTATGTCTTACTTTGTGTTGTACAGAAGCAATCACTGTGATAGTCCTGAATAAATAAATAGCAATAATTCCGCATTTTTATTTTTCTGCTGATGTAGATCTAACTGGACTTTGATTGAATAGTTCTACTTTATGCTGTGTTGATGACTGACAGTCCAAGAAATCCACATGCTGAATTCCAATTCAGATGTGGTCTGGGTCTATGCTAACAATTTCTGGCAATCAGCAGTATTCTCATAATGGCAACTGTTTCATGCTGACTTTCTTCTATTGGGATTTTTTGAGAAGTTCACGTTTATGATATGTTCTCTATTTTCTACAATAGATGGTTCCTTTTTAGCACTTTGTTGATTTTGGAGGAGATCTTTCTGCCACTAGTTCTCCCAGGGTGGCCTATCCACATAGGCAAACCAGGCAGTCGCCTAGGGCGCCAAGTTAAATGGGGTGCAATGGGGTGCCAAATGGTGGTGCAATATCTTTGAGGGGTTTGGAGGTGGGGGGCATAGTTTGCCTAGGGCGCCAGTTGCTGGAAGCTAGTCTAGAGCTGCTCCTGAGCTCTCCACTTACCTGATCACCACCAAGTCAGTTTGCTTAATAGCCTGCCTATGTACCCCCACTTTCTGACCTGCCCCCACTCTGTTGGGCTGTCCATATCTGATTAATTACTTTCAGCATTCCTATCGCTGTATTTACTAACAAGGAATTCAGAATCCAGTCATAGGATTTGCAGCTTGCAAAGTTATGATACACAGTTTTGCAACATAGTAGTAGTTTCACCACAAAACAGGTGCTCTCACAGGAAATTCATCTTCTGAAACTGTCTGTCCAGGTCACAAGCTTTTCTCCTTCTTATCCTTTGGCGCTGACCCAATCTCCATCATTTCTAGGAAAAGGCAATTGCTTACACAGAAAGTGATGGGAAACCTAATTCTTGATGATCATAAGTTCAGTATCTTAGAGTCTCACACTACATTTATTCTGCTCTAGAGACAAAAAATCTTTGCTTGTCTCATGCTACTCTGTCAATGTACTGCCAAGACAAAATATTTCTACAAAGAAGTTACTTCTACTCTGCTGAGCAATGTCAGGGTGCTTGGTTCTGTGCAGTATGTAAAGAAAGATGTGGTCTTTTTCTTCAATGAGTTTATTTTCCCAACACATTTCTTTGTTTGCCAAGTTGGGTAGATTAGATGACATACAACAGAGATATATGAACTTTTAGTGTCTGTGCGGAACACCACGCTTTAGTGTTAGAACACCAGATCTGGAATACCTGGGCAGGGGGATCTGGAATGACTGCATGTTCCTGCTTACCCATATATATATTTTAAACACTGGCAGGTTTATGCAATAGCACAACCTTGCAACCCAGCTCAGGTTTTTGGGCCCTGATCCCATTTACATTGACATCTGTTTCAAAACCTCCAATGACTTCCATGGTCCAAGGATCAGACCTTTATACCACCACATTGACACAACACTGGAGTTTTTAAAGAAAGTTAAGGTGTTCATAGGTTTGTAATTTCTCTTATGTCCACTAGTATACTTATAGGGGTCCACTTGGGCCTATTTATAAAGCTCCAACCTAGCCTGAGTTAGATCTGTGCTCCCTGCTGTCAAACCCTGCCTGTGCGGCCCGTGAGGTAGTGGCTGAGTGCCCCACCACTGCCTGCTCTGCCTGTGTGCTGTAGAGTGAGAAATGCTGCTAGAACTCCCAGAGGGTATATCTACACTACACGGCCATTTTTCTGAAAAAACTTCACTTATGTCCACACTGCAATCGTGTTCTTTCGACAAAAAATTGAAAGAACAGAGGGGTTTTTCCGACATTGGTAAACCTTTCTATGAGGAAGAAGCCTTTTTCCGAAAGAGTTCTTTTGGAAAAAGGCACATGTGGATGGGGAAGAGGGAGTTCTTTTGAAAGAAGAGGAAAAAGCACAGATGCCTTGGTGGCCACGCCATCCATGGTAAACACAGCTAACATGCGAGATAGCGTCCATTCAGTGCGGACGCTATCTTTCGAAAAAGCAAATCACTTTTATGATGTGCTTTTGCAGTGTGGACGCACTCTTTCAGAGAGTGTTGTTATAATAGTACAAGACGATGGTGAGACCTCTTTTGGAATACTATTTGCAATTCTGTTTTCCCGTGTTTAAGAAAGATGGATCAAAACTGGAACAGATGCAAAGGACTATATGATGTTCAGAGGAATGAAGAACTTACCTTTAAGGGGCTTGGTGTGCTTAGCCTAACAAAGTGAAGGCTATAGGAAGATGTGGTTGCTCTTATTATAGACTCATATATTATTATAGACTCGTATATTATAGACTCTTATTATAGACTCATAGACTCATTATAGACTCTTAGACTTTAAGCACAGAAGGGACAATTATGATCATCTAGTTTGACCCCCTGTACAATGCAGGCCACAGAATCTCACCCACCCTCTCCTAGAATAATCCTCTCACCTATATCTCAGATATTGAAGTCCTCAAATGGTTTAGGGACCCCAAGATGCAGAGAATCCTCCAGCAAGTGATCTGTGCCCTATGCTACAGAGGAAGGTGAAAAACCTCCAGGGTCTCAGCCAATCTACCCTTCCTGACCCCAAATATTGCGATCAGCCATACATTAGTGGGATAAACACTTATGAGAGAAGAGTTATTCAAGTTAAGGGGCATAGATGGCACAAGTACAAATGGATATAAATTGGCTTAGGTGTGAATTAGACAAAGATTTCTAACCAGCAAAGGAGTGAAGTTCAGGAACAGCCTTCCAAGAATAACAGTGGGTGCAAAGACCCTAACTTGTTTCAAGACTTAGACTGATACATTTATGGGGGGGCTGGTATTGAGAGATTGCCTACAGTGACATATGTCCTATCCACCAGCACTATTAACAAATAATCAGAGATGTGACACAAGACATGGAGGGCTCTGAGTTACTGCAGAGAATTCTTACCCAGGTGTCTGGCTTGTGGGTATTGCCCACATGCACAGAGAGCTCATCATATTTCGAGTCAGGAAAGAATTTCCTCCCAGGTTGGATTGGCAGAAACCTTGCTTTTTGTTTTTGTTTTTTAATTTGTTTGTTTGTTTTTACTTCCTCTGTAGTTTGTGGTATAAGTTATTTGCTATTTGAAATTTGAGCAAATGGAGGATAGTGGACAGTGATTTGCAGGAGGTCATATTAGATGAACATGGTGGTTCCTTCTGGCCTTAAAATCTGTGAGTGCCATGGGGACTGTACTGACAAGAAGTCAGAACTTGGGTTTTACATTAGCTGTAACTAAGATGACCAATAAATACTGCTGCAATGCTTTATATACACATATAGGTTCAAATACATCAGAGGAAAATGTGTCTAGGGAAACATGTCCAGGAGGCTAAGTTACTAGAATAAAGTGTCAAATCAAATCACCACGTTACTTACATTATACACAGTGAGCTCATTAAAAAGTGTCTGATAAGGCTATCTGGCTCCTTTTATGCAGGAGATATTTATATAAGTTTTTCTATAGATGCTAACTTTAGACCACCTAAAGAAAGGCTATCCAAGAAAAACAGCTTGCAATAATGGGTTTGGTAGTATAATTAGAAAAATTATTACTGAAGCCAATTTTATAAACTTCATTTATGCATAATGTCTATAATATACCATCTACACAAAAATCCAATTTGACCATACAAAAAAAATGGAATAACAATATTGCCCGATGATGAGACAAAATCATTTCCAGTCCAAAATCTTAAAAATAACACTGGGCTTTTGTTCCAGCTATACTCAGCTTTGGCACTATTTTTCATCAACCCCTCTGAGACAGCCTAATCCAACCCTATGCTATTATCACATTAGCTAAAATGAGATTCTATTAGATTTTTCAACCAATGAAATATGGATTTGGTTTTCTGCAGTCTGTGGTATACTGTGGAGAAGGGGAGAGAATGAAGAGGGGCATTAGAAGAGGTTTGCCATGATTTTTCTGGGTTTCCAACTGACTTGTACATTCTGCCTTTAAAATACGCCCCTCCACAAACACAGCACAAGAATTGTGCCAGCTTTGTCACAGAAAAAAAAGCACGTAATCTATGCAATACCAACATTAGTGCCTTTAAACCCACTCTTCATGGTGGGTTTTGCATTACCCTTAGTCACCAACTCCAGACATATCAACTTTCAGCAGTAAAACGTTATGGAAAACTCATTTTTGTATAAGTGGGGTGGACAGGCATGTGAGGTCACTGGGCAAGACAGGAGGAGGAGGAGAAGCTGGCTCTGTGCCCCAGAAGGGATGGTGCCTCAGGAAGAAGGGACAGGGCTGGGATTCATCTCTGACCAAAGCATGCTGTGTGGGTCTCTGGATGCGATTTAAATAGCCTGGGATTCTAGCTGCCCTTGCAGAGCAGAGACAGCAGCAGCCAAGAGTCCTGGGCCCTTTTGAGCTGCAAAAAAGTGATGTAAAAAGTAATCTAGATTTTTCTACAAGTATTTCAATGGTTGTATTCGAGAATTAGTAACAAAGAAAGACTATATATTAAAATTTTAAATAATATCAGTATTCCTTAAGTAACTTGACACAAGAGAGCTGAATGGATCTAATGTTTATTTATTTATCTTTTTTAAATACATGAATTAAATACAAAACTCCTATCAGCTAATTTATAAACTATTTTCTAGAAAAAACAAACAAACAAGAAACCAGAGTTTTTAGGTGCCTAAGTAGCCCTTGGAGTACGGTTAAAATTGCCTCCCCTCAACAAAACCTGAAATGGTGTCTTTACCTTTGTACTATCAGAGGTAATCAGGTCTTCCATTATTGCTGTTCCCTGTTCCTCCTCTCTCTTCTTATTGCACACTGCAGTATTGTTGTCTCAAAAGTATCAGTACAGGGCAGCAGAAAAGCAGGACAAATATACAGTCGTAACAGCCATGAAAAGCTCAAGAAGAACGACTTCTTTCAAGCCAACTACTGTCTCCAACAATCAGAATCACCCTTAGGGCTAAGATGTGCCTTGGTTCCTGTTTATTTCAGTCAGTGACACCTGTACAAAACCAAGGGTGCACATTTGTCCATATTCTCACTAAAAAAAAGTGGTCTTGTGGAGCTCTGAGAGTGGTGAGAATTTCTATTGGCTAGAAAAGAGGGTTCTTTCTTCATGGAGAACATTCCATTGTGACAGTCTTGTTATATTTTTTAAGAAGTGAAGTGAAATGTCAATGGGGAGATTACTAACTCTGCCTAAAAATAATGAAAGGCCATATGATATATTAATATATGCGGAGACATACGAGACTCAAGTGTTCCCATTTTGTGCTTCTCTCATCTGTACCACCTACAAGGGTATGTCTACACTACAAACTACAGCCGCTAGTTCGAATTCACTTTCATAGCTTCAATATATACAAACCGCAAGTTCAAATTTAATTCGAACTAGCGGAGGTTTGGGGGGAAGCCTCCAACGTCCATGATCTCCGCACTAGCCACAGGAACACTGCTGTCTACAGCCACATGGCTGTCAGTCTGGCCACCAGAGGCCATATGCGGACCCGGGAACAGGTCCACTGCAAGGTCAAGGACCTATGGCAGTCCTATTCCAGGGCCTGCCAGCCAGGGGCCGACCCGGAGGCCTGCCCCCACTTTGAGGCCCTGGACCGCATCCTGGGGGCTCACGCTGTCCAGGCCCCCTGGTGGTGATTGACCCCGGGGCAGAGGGACCCGTCCCTGACACCAAGGAGGAGAAGGAGGAGGACGCCAAGAGCCACGAGCCTGCAGGGAGCCTGCCCAGGACCCCCAAGGCATCCCACAGAGCACATCAGCTGTGTTGTCAGAGGCCGAGGAGGGCTCCACATGTGAGTGGCATCATGCTCCCCTTATGTGTACGGGGGGGGGGGTGCGGGGAAAGGGAGCCCAGGGACCATGCGCCTGGGCCTTGCCCACCATGGAGCAGCAGCTGGGTGTCATGCAGGGGCCCTGGCCCGTTCCCCACATGCCGACCTCGCCTTGCAGAGGGGGGCTGGGTTTCACCCACCGTGTTCCCAGGGAGAACTGACCATTGCTCTTGTTTCACCACAGCCGTAGCACCTGGGACTGCAGGGTGCACCACCCCACCTGCAACAGCCACCCGCACCCGGGCCAGCAGGCGCACCAGGAACCTGGAGGACTACTACCGGCAGCACCTGCAGCTACTAGAGCACCAGCTCCGCACCCAGGACCACTGGATCCAGGAGGACCTGCGGCTGTGGCAGCGGAGTTTGGAGGTGCTGGAGGAGCAGGGCTGTGCCCTCAGAGGCAACCTCTAGACCTTGGTCGACAGGTTCCTGCCTCCTCCTGCTCCGGCCCCTGCTGCTGTCCCAGCTCTTGCTCTTCCTTCCACCCCTGCTCCCCCTCCCACTTCCTCCGCACCCCCTGTCCCTCCCGCCCCACCCTTGATATCCACTCCCCCCCAACACCTCTGCACCTGCAGTGCTGCGAGATGGGAGGGCCAGCAGGACCCCCAACCCTGAGCTTTCCCTTCCCTTCCCTTCCTCCACCTTCTAGCTCCCTCCTCCCTGGTTTCCCCCTCACCTCTCCCACCCTCATTCCTCTTTTCCCCCAACCGTTATGTAAAATAAAAAGAGATTTTTGTTTGCAAAACAGGTGTGTTTATTTTACATTAGGAAGGAGGGTTAGGAAGGGGAAAGGAGAAGGAGGGGAGGGTGGAAGAAGGCCCCAATGGGGCATGCAGGGAGAGTTCAGTCCTCCTCCTCCACCTGGAAGCTCTCCCACAGGGCTTCCCAGCTCTGGACAGCCCCCCGCTGGGCCTCCCAGATGGCGGCGGTGTGGGGATGAGTGTAGTGGCCAGCCATGCGCTCAGCGTCAGTCATCCAGGCTGGCAGGAAAGCCTCCCCCTTCCGCTCACACAAATTGTGCAGCACGCAACATGCTGCCACCATGGGAGGTATATTGTGCTCAGTGAGGTTGAGGCGGATAAGGAGGCACCTAAATCTGGCTTTCAGGTGTCCGAAGGCCCCCTCGATCATGATGCGGGCTCTGGCGTGCCTGGCATTGAAGGTCTGGCGGGAGGGGTTGAGGTGCCCCGTGTATGGTTTCATAAGCCAGGGCTGTAGGGGGTAGGCCGCATCCCCCACCAGGCAGACGGGCATGACCACGTTCCCAACCCTGATGTGGCTGTTGGGGAAGAAGGTCCCAGCCTGCAGCCTCTGGCACATGGAGGAGTTCCGGAACACCCTGGCATCATGTGCCTTGCTGGACCAGCCTACATTAATGTCCGTGAACTGTCCCCGGTGGTCACACAGAATCTGCAGGAGCACGGAGAAGTACCCCTTTCAGTTGATGTACTGGGAGGCCTGGTGTTCTGGGGCCTGGATGGGGACGTGCGTCCCGTTGATGGCTCCCTCCCCGCAGTTGGGGAAATTGAGGGTGCCGAACCCCCCGGATGACGGCGTCTGGGTAGGTGAGGTGGACCACCCTGCGGAGCAGCACCTGGTTGATGGCCTTGACCACCTGCAGAGAGAAACAGCAAACCGTGAATCACTGGGGCGCCCGGGTGGCTGGGAGTGTTCGTTCCCTTGCACTGCCCCGTGCCCCACTTCCAGAAGCAACACCCCCCCCCCCCCGGGCGGCGTGTAGTACGGCCGGGACAGACCGAACCCTCCCATGTGGGGCACTGTCGCCTCCTCCCCCGCCCCCATTTTTCCTGTGGTGGCCCATCTCCTCCTTGCAGCCGCCCGCCCCCCCCCGGCCCAGTGGCTGGTGAGTGCCGTACCTGCATGAGCACTGCTCCAAAGGTGGATCTCCCCATGCTGAACTGGTTCCCGACGGATCGGTAGCTATCCAGTGTGGAGAGCTTCCACAGGGCGATGGCCACACGCTTCTGGAGGGGGATGGCAGGCCTCATGAGAGTGTCCTGTTGCTGCAGAGCAGGGGTGAGCCACTCGCAGAGCTCCAGGAAGGTGTCCCTCTTCATCCTGAAGTTCTGGGTCCACTATCAAAGATAGATGAGTGTGCATGCCACATGTATTGATGCCAGTTTTTTCCTTAGCAGTGCACATAGGGGATGGCTTTGGCATCCCCTGGAGTGGCTCCTATATGGCACAGTATAATAGCTGCCACCAGATCCCCCCACACTCAGCTCCATCTTGCTGGAAATCTGATAGCGTGGAAGGAGGGAGGGTTATGAAATGAACATGAGGAACACATCTCAAAGAACATCAGTTACAGACCAACTGAATGACAGCCATAGAAATCCCATATATGTAGTACCTCTTCAGAGAGCCAATAAGCATGCTCCTCCTTGCCTGTTGATATAAAATGTTTAGGCTGTGTTGTCCATGAACACTCAATAACTATACACATTTACTTACTCTCAGTATAATGGGCTCACAAACGCATTAGTAAATTTCTGGCAATTTCTAAACTTTAATAAACTACAAGCAAAGGCCAGATTTCAGAAATTCTTTCTTTATACTGGGTCACTTGCACAGAGACCCAGATTCTGCAGAACACTGGCAAGTACTATAAAAGATACATAAATGGATTTTGTGTAGAATAGAAAGGTCTTTGAAGAGATGAAAATAGAAGCATTGTTGAAAGTATAGAAAGATAGAGCAAAAGAAAAAGATGTACTGCAAAATGCTGACAAAGTCAAGTTGAAATATTGGACTGAGCAAAAATAATTTCCGGAATCTCACTAAAAAACTTTCCCCACCTTGCCTGAAGATATTCTGAAGCCTATGGAGTAAGGTTGGTGTGACTCCACTAAGTGATGTGGTAGAAATGTTGATGTTCAATAAAATGTTCAATATGTATTACATCTAATTCCCAGATCACGGATGCAGATTCTGTCCTGCTCCTGTGCCATCACCAATAATAGACATTACATCTGTGCAACCCTGTTGTCTTCAGATTAAATGTTGAAAGCAGAATTTGGCTCTGCAACTGGCATGTAGTTAACAATTCAGAGATAGCTATAAGAAAGCAAGTTGCGTCTATGTTAATTCTATAGTGCTAACAGGGATAAGAGGTAAAAAACCAAAAACCTTACTTTTGTTATGAAAGCAAGCAGATATGATTGAATGCAAAGAGGGATTATATGCATTGGTTAAAAAAAGAATTTTGATATGCAGTCATGTTTTAAAGTAAATGCAAGAAGATAAATGAATAATAGCTACCTCACTTCACATCACATTTCCCCCCCAAAATACCTCTCAAGACATTGTAGCAGCAATCAGATGAGACTGAAATAATCAGAAATTATCAAATCAGGACTTAAGAATCAAATGGCTATATAAAACAACTGGAATTATATTTGAGAGAAAAATACAATAGGTTAAAATAAAAGGTAAAGACCATTTAAGAATTCCTTTAACTGATCCAAGAATTGAAAGCTGTTCCAAGCAGAAAGAAGACATGATGATTTATGGACAACTTCTGAAAGGCTGATTAAAGAGAAAATGAAGATTATACCATGAGGAGAACCCTGTACACTTGGGCTACGTCTACATTCTGAAATAACGTAGTACACGTTTACACAGCAAGCCCATTATTTCAAAATAAATTCGAAATAATGGGCTTCTTATTCTGACTCCTGTAATCCTCATTTTATGAGGAGTAAGGGAAGTTGGGGGAAGAGTGCTCTTTCAAAATAACTACTGTGTAGACAGTGCCAAAAGTTGAAATAAGTTGTTTTGATTTACGCTATGTAATTAGCGCAGCTCAAGTGGCATTGCCTTATTTCGAGTTTAGCCTGATGTGTAGATGTGCCCTTAGAGAGCTATTTTTTAAAGTAGAAATATAGCCATGCTATAAGATTTATCTGGTGTTGCCTGGGTCCTTAACTCAAATAACTTTTGTTTTACACTCTCAAATATATAGTAGAGATTTTGCAATCTTTTGCCAGCAGATAGCTTCTTGCTTCCCAAAATAAGATCCCTGTTGCTTGGATCCTTAACTCATGTTTTTTTTCATTTCAATCAGTTCTCTGGGGGTGAGACTGGGGATGAGGAGTTCAGTGTGCAGGCTACCTCATCCCCCTCTCACCATAGTAGCTTGGGGCCATATAAAAAGTGCCTCTCTATGGCCGTTGCAGCTACAGTGGGCACAGTCAGGGGAGGGATGTGTGTCCTCCAGCTAGGGCAGGTCCAGGTTCATCTGCTCCCCGCGCTTCCCAGCGACACTGAGGAATGCAGCAAATGGTGCACTTTCCCCTGGCTTTCAGATGAAGAGGAACAGCCAGCAACCTCCTCATACAAATATGGAAGGAGAAACTTCATCTCTCTCAACCCTCCCTAAAGGGCACCTGGGAGCTGGCTGGCTTGGGGGTGGGGAAGTCCCAGACTAGACGAGGGGGCCATTCCAGGCACATCTTTTTTTCCTGGCACAACCAAATCCTTTTTTTGGTTTAAGTGATAATCTAAAATACCGAATTTAGTGACCCTAACTTTTACCATTTAGGAGGAGTTCATGAATAAATAGACAGACAGATGAACAGAGAGACAGATGCACATGTGCACACACACATACAGACACACACACAGATTTATGTTGTACAGTTTCAATCAAAAGGTTATTCACTTTTTTGAATGGTTTCCTATTTCTGCAGATCTGATCGGTCACTTCAGAAAACCTTGCTCCTGGAATGGTGAATGTTTTCCATTCATTTAGACCACAGAACCAATAGCCACCATGGGCCCTGGGATAAGGTGTGTGGGGGCAGATCCATGCCCTTGGAAGATGCAAGACTGAGAGCAGAAGGGGCAGGTGTGTCCCACCCACAGTACTCAGAGCTGCACGGTGCAACACTCCTGTGTCAATTCAAAGGGGCCCAGAGCACTGGCTGCTGTTGTAGTAGCCACGATCTCAGGCCCCTTTGAATCACTGGGGCCTGAGGCAATTGCCTCCCACCCCATCTTCAGGCCTAATTTAGACACCATAAGCAGTGACTTTCTCAGCCTGCTTTAAAACACAACGTAAATTCCGGATACAGTCTTTACTTGGGGGGTTGGCTTTAGTCAATCAACAATGAACTAGCAACATTTAAACATCACTGCTGCTAGTCTTCTTTTTCCAGCAGTTTTCTCCTTACACCCTGGGGTCACTTTCCCTGGATACCTTACACTCTGAATTCATGTTTCCTGACAGACATGCCTACCGCCCTTACATCTAGGAGATGCAATAAAGCAACTGCACAAATGAGTCTGCAAAACCCCTTTACCCCCTTTTCAGTAGGATCTGCTTATATGATGGGAGTGTTTCAGGAAAACATGGTCATTGATATAGGACTACATATAGGTGCTCTGCTTGCTCACAAAATCCAGCAGCAAGTCCATACCAATGGCACCACTGGAGTGAGGTGCTGGGCACTGTACCTTTAGTGTAGTTTAGCTTCCCAGGAAAGAAGCCTGGACCAGGAGCACTGCCAAAGTCCATTTTCTGTCGTACAGAATCAGTGGGTAACACTGTCATTAATTAAACAGGAGCTCTTTTAAGCCCCATGACTGAGAGTGATTACTGAACACCCCATGTGGCCAGGAACAAATAGAAATGAATGAAAAGAGCCTGAATGGAAGAATGCAACAGCTAAGAGCTCCACAGGAGCTGCAACATTCTGGTTCACTTTGTAGCTGCAAGCTACAGTAGCAAGAGAGGCAAACATGGTAGGAGACCGGACTGGCTTACAGGGGAAATCCTTGGTGAACTTAAGCACAAAAAGGAAGCTTACAAAGAGTGGAAACTTGGACAAATGACCAGGGAGGAGTTTAAAGGTATAGCTCGAGAATGCCGGGGGGTTATCAGGAAGGCGAAAGCGCAAATGGAATTGCGACTGGCTAAGGATGTGAGGGTATGTCTACACTACAAAGTTAGTTCGAACTAACGGACGTTAGTTCGAACTAACTTTAATAGGTGCTACACTAGCGCTCCGCTAGTTCGAATTTGAATCGAACTAGCGGAGCGCTTAGTTCGAACTAGGTAAACCTCATTTTACGAGGACTAACGCCTAGTTCGAACTAGCTAGTTCGAACTAAGGGCTGTGTAGCCCTTTAGTTCGAACTAGTGGGAGGCTAGCCCTCCCCAGGTTTCCCTGGTGGCCACTCTGGCCAACACCAGGGAAACTCTATGCCCCCCTCCCGGCCCCGGACCCCTTAAAGGGGCACGGGCTGGCTACGGTGCCCGTGCCAGGTGCAAGCCTGCCAGCACCCAGCTAGCAGACCCTGCACCTGGCACGGCACAGAGCCACCCACCCGATGCCCCCCAGCCCACCCCCTCTTTCCGGGACCAGGCTGGCGGCTCCCGGGAGCTTCCCCTGGACTGCAAGAGGCGGGCACCTTCCTGGGCTAGTGCGGACATCGTGGACCTCGTCCACAATCTCCGCACTAGGCACAGGAAAGTGGCCGTCTAGGGCAGGAGAGCTGCCAGCCTGGCCACCCAGGAGCAGGTGTGCATGAAAATCAAGGGAGTCCACTGAGACCCCCGACACTGAGCCCTGAGCTTACAATGGCCGTACTGGGTCAGACCAAAGGTCCATCTAGCCCAGTAGCCTGTCTGCCAACAGCGGCCAACCCTAGGGACCCTGGAGGGGATGGACCGAAGACAATGACCAAGCCATTTGTCTCGTGCCATCCCTCTCCAGCCTTCCACAAACTTTGGGCAGGGACACCACTCCTACCCTCTGGCTAATAGGACTCCATGGACCCAACCTCCATCACTTTATCTCACTTCCCTTTAAACTCTGTTCTAGTTGTAGCCTTCACAGCCTCCTGCAGCAAGGAGTTCCACAGGTTAACTATTTGCTTTGTCAAGACGAACAACTTTCTCTTACTAGTTTCAAGCCTGCTACCCATTCCTTTCCTTTGGTGTCCTCTAGTCCTTCTTTATGGGAACTCAGGAAGAACTTTTCTGAATGCACCCTCTCCACCCAACCCCTGCTTTTAGAGACCTCTATCCTGTCCCCCCTCCGTCTCCTCTTTTCTAAGCTGAACAGTCCCAGTCTCTGTAGCCTTTCTTCATCTGGGACCTGTTCCCAACCCCTGATCATGTTAGTTGCCCTCCCCTCTCCCAGCCTTTCTCTTCCCCTCTCCCACCTCCTTTTCCCAGTCTCCCCCAGTTTTGTTCAATAAAGACAGAGTCAATGTTGGAAGAAACGTTATCTTTATTTTGTACATCAATAAGAAGGGGGGCTAGGGAAGGGCAAGTGGAAGGAGGTGAGGGAGGAATGGGGTACGAGCCCCCGATGGGGAGGACTGGGCTGGCTCTGCGGGCTTCTGGGGGTGGAAGCTCTCCTGCAGCCCCCCAATTACTCCCTCTCCCCAGATGGCAGCCTGCGGCAAGTGCAGCCGGGCTGATGGCCGAGTGGTGTGATGTGCCCAGTGTGGGCACTCAGGGCAATCCAAGCCAGAACTTCTTTGGAAGCGGGGCACCCCTTAGAACTGTGTGTCCGGGGTGGGGGTCGGGACCCTTTAAGCGCAGCCCTCGGCTAGCCTGAGACAGCATCTCCATGCTCTAAGTCCTCCTTTTATGCCCTGCCGGCACTGCTTCCGGCCATCCTTAAGCCCTGTTCAGAGTCCACTCAATGTGGACTTACTAGTTCGAACTAGCAAAACGCTAGTTCGAACTAGTTTTTAGTTCTAGACGCGTTAGTTCGAACTATCTTAGTTCGAATTAACTAATTCGAACTAAGTTAGTTCGAACTAGCACTGTAGTGTAGACGTACCCTGAAGGATTACAAGAAAGGTTTCTACAGGTATGTTAACAAGAAGAAGGTGATCAGAGAGGGTGTGCGGCCCCTAATGGATGAAGGAGGTAACCTAGTGACAGATGATGTGGGGAAAGCTGAAGTACTCAATGCTTTCTTTGCCTCTGTATTCACGGACAAGGTCGGCTCCTGGACTTCTGCACCAAGTGATGCAAGATGGGATGAAGATGGACAGCCCGTGGTGGGTAAAGAACAGGTTAGGAACTATTTAGAAAAGCTAAACGTACATAAATCCATGGGTCCGGACTTAGTGCATCCGAGGGCACTGAGGGAGTTGGCAAATGTCATTGTGGAGCCTTTGGCTATTATCTTTGAAAAGTCGTGGAGATCGGGAGAAATCCCGGATGACTGGAAAAAGACAAATGTAGTGCCCATCTTCAAAAAAGGGAAGAAGGATGATCCAGGGAACTATAGGCCGGTCAGTCTTACCTCGGTTCCTGGAAAAATCATGGAAGGGATCCTTAAGGAATCCATATTGAGGCACTTGGATGAGAGGAAAGTGATTAGGAATAGTCAGCATGGATTCACGAAGGGCAAGTCATGCCTGACCAATCTGATTAGCTTCTATGATGAGGTAACTGGCTCGGTGGACATGGGGAAGTCAGTGGATGTTATATACCTTGACTTTAGCAAGGCTTTTGATACGGTCTCCCACAATATTCTTGCCAGCAAGTTAAGGGATTGTGGATTGGATAAATGGACGGTAAGGTGGATAGAAAGATGGCTAGAAGGCCGGGCCCAGCGGGTAGTGATCAATGGCGCGATGTCAGGATGGCGGTCGGTTTCTAGCGGAGTGCCCCAAGGTTCGGTTCTAGGACCAGTTTTGTTCAATATTTTTATTAATGATCTGGATGAGGGGATGGATTGCACCCTCAGCAAGTATGTGGATGACACTAAGCTGGGGGGAGAGGTAGATATGCTTAAGGGCAGAGATAGGGTACAGAATGACTTAGACAAATTGGAGGATTGGGCCACAAGAAATCTGATGAGGTTCAACAAGGACAAGTATAGAGTCCTGCACTTGGGATGGAAGAATCCCAAGCATAGTTACAAGCTGGGGACCAACCGGTTAAGTAGTAGTTCTGCAGAAAAGGACCTGGGGGTTACAGTGGATGAGAAGCTAGATATGAGTCAACAGTGTGCCCTTGTAGCCAAGAAGGCTAATGGCATATTAGGTTGCATTAAGAGGAGCATTGCCAGCAGATCCACAGATGTCATCATTCCCCTTTATTCGGCTTTGGGGAGGCTGCATCTGGAGTATTGTGGCCAGTTCTGGGCCCTCCACTACAAAAAGTATGTGGACGCATTGGAGAGGGTCCAGCGGAGGGCAACCAAAATGATTAGGGGGCTGGAGCATATGACTTATGAGGAGAGGCTGAGGGACTTGGGTCTGTTTAGTCTGCAGAAGTGAAGAGTGAGGGGGGATTTGATAGCAGCCTTCAACTTCCTGAAGGGAGGTTCCAAAGAGGATGGAGAGAGGCTGTTCTCAGTAATGTCAGATAGCAGAACAAGGAGCAATGGTCTCAAGTTGTGGAACGAGGTGTACCGGTAGTTCGGAATAGGAATCCTAGTTCGAACTACCTAGCTCGAGCCCCGTGTAGCCGCGCTGCACGGGGTTCGAACCAGCGGGTTGAAATGACAAGAAACTGTTTTCTCTTTGTGATCTTGTCTGATATCTGTATTGTGGGCATTAATCCTTTGGCGAAGTGTCTGAGATGTTTGTCCAATGTACATAGCAGACGGACGCTTTCGGCACATGATAGCATAGATTATATTTCTGGATGCGCAGGAATATGTGTTCTTGATCTTATAACTCACTTGGGGTACGTCTACACTACAGCGCTAGTTCGAACTAACTTAGTTCGAATTAGTTAATTCGAACTAAGCTAGTTCGAACTAACGCGTCTAGAACTAAAAACTAGTTCGAACTAGCGTTTTGCTAGTTCGAACTAGCAAGTCCACATTGAGTGGACTCTGAACAGGGCTTAAGGATGGCCGGAAGCAGTGCCGGCAGGGCATAAAAGGAGGACTTAGAGCATGGAGATGCTGTCTCAGGCTAGCCGAGGGCTGCGCTTAAAGGGTCCCGACCCCCACCCCGGACATACAGTTCTAAGGGGTGCCCCGCTTGCAAAGAAGTTCTGGCTTGGAGTGCCCTGAGTGCCCACACTGGGCACATCACACCACTCGGCCATCAGCCCAGCTGCACTTGCCGCAGGCTGCCATCTGGGGAGAGGGAGTAATTGGGGGGCTGCAGGAGAACTTCCACCCCCAGAAGCCCGCAGAGCCAGCCCAGTCCTCCCCATCGGGGGCTCGTACCCCATTCCTCCCTCACCTCCTTCCACTTACCCTTCCTTAGCCCCTCTTCTTATTGATGTACAAAATAAAGATAACGTTTCTTCCAACATTGACTCTGTCTTTATTGAACAAAAACTGGGGGAGACTGGGAAAAGGAGGTGGGAGAGGGGAAGAGAAAGGCTGGGAGAGGGGAGGGCAACTAACATGATCAGGGGTTGGGAACAGGTCCCAGATGAAGAGAGGCTACAGAGACTGGGACTGTTCAGCTTAGAAAAGAGGAGACGGAGGGGGGACAGGATAGAGGTCTCTAAAAGCAGGGGTTGGGTGGAGAGGGTGCATTCAGAAAAGTTCTTCCTGAGTTCCCATAAAGAAGGACTAGAGGACACCAAAGGAAAGGAATGGGTAGCAGGCTTGAAACTAGTAAGAGAAAGTTGTTGTTGTTGACAAAGCAAATAGTTAACCTGTGGAACTCCTTGCTGCAGGAGGCTGTGAAGGCTACAACTAGAACAGAGTTTAAAGGGAAGTGAGATAAAGTGATGGAGGTTGGGTCCATGGAGTCCTATTAGCCAGAGGGTAGGAGTGGTGTCCCTGCCCAAGGTTTGTGGAAGGCTGGAGAGGGATGGCACGAGACAAATGGCTTGGTCATTGTCTTCGGTCCATCCCCTCCAGGGTCCCTAGGGTTGGCCGCTGTTGGCAGACAGGCTACTAGGCTAGATGGACCTTTGGTCTGACCCAGTACGGCCATTGTAAGCTCAGGGCTCAGTGTCGGGGGTCTCAGTGGACCCCCTTGATTTTCATGCACACCTGGTCCTGGGTGGCCAGGCTGGCAGCTCTCCTGCCCTAGACGGCCACTTTCCTGTGCCTAGTGCGGAGATCGTGGACGAGGTCCACGATGTCCGCACTAGCCCAGGAAGGTGCCTGCCTCTTGCGGTCCAGGGCAAACTCCCGGGAGCCGCCAGCCTGGTCCCGGCAAGAGGGGGTGGGCTGGGGGGCATCGGGTGGGTGGCTCTGTGCCGTGCCAGGTGCAGGGTCTGCTAGCTGGGTGCTGGCAGGCTTGCACCTGGCACGGGCACCGTAGCCAGCCCGTGCCCCTTTAAGGGGTCCGGGGCCGGGAGGGGGGCATAGAGTTTCCCTGGTGTTGGCCAGAGTGGCCACCAGGGAAACCTGGGGAGGGCTAGCCTCCCACTAGTTCGAACTAAAGGGCTACACAGCCCTTAGTTCGAACTAGCTAGTTCGAACTAGGCGTTAGTCCTCGTAAAATGAGGCTTACCTAGTTTGAACTAAGCGCTCCGCTAGTTCGATTCAAATTCGAACTAGCAGAGCGCTAGTGTAGCACCTATTAAAGTTAGTTCGAACTAACGTCTGTTAGTTCGAACTAACTTTGTAGTGTAGACATACCCTCGGTTAGGTCCAATAATGGTATCAGCAGAATGAATATGTAGACAAAGCTGGCAACGGGGTTTGTTGCAAGGGAAAGTACCAGGGTTGGTATTAGTGTGGTATGTCCTGTGGTGGTTGGTAAGAATCATCTTGAGGTTAGGTGGTTGTCTATAGGAGACTATGGGTCTGTCTCCCAGAGCCTCTTTGAGTATGGTATCCTGTTCCAATATAGGCTGTAGTTTATTGATAATGTGTTGGACAGGTTTAAGTTGGGGCTTGTAGGTGATGACAAGTGGACAGTTTCTTGTCATTTCAACCAGAAAGGACACAGTCTCAATGACCTGCTAACCTGCATCCTACTTCAGAAGACATTCAAATCTGCACTTGAAAGGGAATCCTCTGAACTGGCATTCATGCTAAAATTCGACACTCTCCGCACCGGACTTAACAAAGACCCCAACTATCTTACACATTACAAAGATAGCTTCCCCAATTATCACCTCTAATACTATTAACTCACAGACATTTCCCCTTCCCCACCTCTAATATCATTAACTCACTGGCATTCACCTTCCTTCCCCCCCCCTACATCCCCGTTCTGTTCTGTAATGTGATTTGTCCTTTTCATGTGTGTTCATTTTTTTAAATTGTATCCTTTGGTATATATGGTTGTGACTGTTTTCTTCCATTATTTGATCTGAGGAAGTGGGTCTGGCCCACGAAAGCTCATCATCTAATAAACCATCTTGTTAGTCTTTAAAGTGCTACATTGTCCTGCATTTTGCTTCAACAAACTGGAGAGAGTCCAGTGCAAGAGAACAAAAATTATTAGAGAGCTGGGGAGCATGACGTGATGATAGGCTGAGGGAAATGGGCTTATTTAAAGTGTAGAAGAGAAAAGTGATGGGGGATTTGATGGCAGCCTTCAGTTAGCTTAAGGAGGGTTTGAAAAGGATGGAGGCAGGCTATTGTCAGTGGCGGCAGATAATGTTCCCTCTAATTTTTTCAATCTGTGTGCCGGGTATTTTTTTTGGGTGCACTGAGATGTGTGGTTGTGCACCACCAATAGAAACACATGCTGCCAACTGTGGGCAATGTGGACACTCTGCTAATCAGATGGGCATCATTTGAATCTCTCGTGGGTGGCTGCACAAGTGCTCAGTTTATAAGGAACACTGGCGGCAGATGATGGAATAAGGAGCAATGGTCTCAAGTTGCATTGGGGGAAGTTTAGGTTGGTTATTAGGAAAAACTATTTCATTATGAGATGGTGAATAACTGAAATGGGTTACCTAGAGAGGTGGTAGTATCTCCATCATTAGAGATTTTAAAGACCCTGGTTGGAATGATTTAATTGGGATTAGTCCTGATTTGAGCAAGGGGCTGGACTAGATCACTTCCTGAAGTTGCTTCCAGCCCTGATCTTGTATGATTCTATAATTTTGGGTAAGACATTCAACTTGGCACTTCATAACATTTTGATTAAAGTACTAAAAAGGATATATAATTAACATGGCAGACAAGCTGGTTAACCGATAGGTCTCATAATGTCATTCTAAGAAGGAAATCAAATGGGTGTATTTCATTTGGGTTCTTGCAGAAATTCTTTTTTTCCTCTACTCTGTTAAAGACAATCACTGATAAAGAGTGCAGATGACACAAAACCTGGAGAAGTAGTAAATAACAAAGAGGACAGATTACTGACAGAGTGATCTGAATTGCAAGGTAAGGTGGAGGCAAGGATACAATACGCCATACTCCCAGGAGGGGAACTATCCTGGGAAGCAGTGACTCTGAAAACAATTTGGTGGTAGTGGTGAATAATCAACTGAACTTGAGTTCCCACTGTGTCACTCTAGTCATAAGGACTAATACAATCCTTGGATGCATAAACCAGGGAATTTCAAGTAACAAGAGAGAGGTTATTTTACCTCTGAATTGGGCACTGGTCTGATTGAAATTTAAGAAAACATTCCTTATAGGGAGAGACTGTTTATGAGACCAACAACATGACACACTTTTTACCTAATAATGGAGATTCTTTTCTCTGCTCCTATAACAAATTATATTTCTATAGTTAATTCAGCAAGACATCTTCACTGCAGATTCCTTTAGATTGCTGGTGGCCAATAAGATAGAAGCAATTTGCCAGGGGTATCCCCGCCAGGCAGCTACTGTTTTATTTACCTGCATCTCCACAAGTATGGGCCCTTGCAGCTCCTGTTGGCCATTGATTGCCGTTCCCAGCCAATGAGAGCTAAGGAAGGCAGCGTGGAGCAGAACACCACTTCCAGTAGGCGATGCAAGCACTCTTACCTGCAGAGAAGCAGGTAAATACCTCCAGAGGCCACCCTTGGAGAACCACGTATGGACCACAGGCCTGTTATTGACCACTGTTGCTTTAGATTCACAGATTCATACATTCCTGTCTCCTCCTCCTTTACCTGCACCTGTATCCAGACAGACAACCTGGCCATAGATGCCTCTAGTCTTGGGGAGGCAAAAGTTTTTGAGATGGGGGTCCACACTGAGACTTTTCTAGGGAGGTAATGTGGGTGAGGGGTGGACATTGGGTGCAGAAGGGAGCTTGGGATTGGAGACTATGGTGCAGGAGGTGTGGGGTCTGAGAAGGAGTTTGGGTAAAGGAGGGGGTTGTGACCTGGGGCAGTGAATTGGGATTCAGGGTCAGGGAGGGGGTATGGTTGCAGGAGAGGATTCTGGCCTGGGGTGTAGGTATAGGAAGGGGTGCAGAGTCTGGGACAGAGTTGTGACCTGGGATGAAGGGGGTTCAGAGGGTTTGGTTGGTGACCCAGGGCAGGAGATTGAGGTACAGGAGGGCATTCAGGGTTGGGGAGGAGGTATGAGTGCAGGAGAGAATCCTGGCCTGGGGGAGTGGTATAGGAAGGGGTGTACAGAGGGTTTGGGTGGTGAACTGGGACAGAAAGTTGGAATGCAGGAGGGGGTGAGGTGCTGGTTGTAGGCTCTGGCCAGGAGGCACTTACCTAAGTGGCTCCCAGCCAGCAGTTCAGTAGGACCCTCAGGCAGCCTTCCTGCCCCTGCTCTATCCAGATCCTGGTATGCTTTTGCAGAGACTGTGGCCTGCATTTCCCACTCACAGAAAACTGGGCTGGGGGGACCATCAAATGTGAAAGGTACCTGCTGGTGGAATCTCTCAGGAAGCAGGGGAGAGGTACTGAAGGAGGTGGCTAGGCTGAGGAGTTACCATATTCCCAAGTTTCTGAGGGGTAGCTGTGTTAGTCTGTAAGGGTACGTCTACACTTGCTCCCTAGTTCGAACTAGGGATGCAAATGCAGCTGACTGAAATTGCTAAAGAAGCGGGGATTTAAATATCTCGTGCTTCATTAGCATAATCTCACCTGCGCACTATTCCACTCGCCAGCTGATTCGAACCAGGAAGGGCGCTCCGGGACGCGTTAATTCGAATCAAACCCCTTGGTTCGAACTAATGTCATCTGAAGAAGTAGGTTGTGCCCACAAAAGCTCATGATACCATCTATATTTTGTGTTAGTCTCTAAAGTGCTCCAGGACTATTTGTTGTTTTTTAAGTTTTTTTCATGTTCACAAGGTTTTCCTTGAGAGTATCCATGTGGAGCCATCAAAGGCTGAGGAAGCTATTAGGTACAGAGCATTGCTGGCACACCGCTGGTAGAGGAGGAGATGGCTCTGTCATAGGAAAGACACTAGCAGCTGGTTACTACTGGCAACAAGCAGTGCTCCACTCCTGCTCCAAACTCACCCATCATAGTGATCAAGGACCATTTTGCTGCCCTGGCTGGCTTTACATTTGCTTGGATTCAGATCTTGTTAAGCTACAAAAGCTGCCTATATAAAATAATTGAAGGTTCAGGGATTTAAAAAACAAACAAACAAACAAACAAACAAACCTGTTCATAGTCTGTACTTAGAAGATGTTAACAAATAATTGGTTGTGAAACAATTTTATGTTAAAGGCAATTCCCAGAATGAGTGCTTCCTGTAATTCTCCCAAGGATTGTTTTGGTAGTATACGGCTGGAATGGCTGTTGCATCAGAATTATGTTGTGTAAGCAAACTGTGAGCAACACTTATCACAGGACATTATTGGAAGATTAGTCTGATAGGTAACAGTGCAACTACAGTTTGGACTAAAACATATATTAGAGGTTTTCATTTATGAAAGAAAAGCATTGCTTCAGGCTTCACAAAAGCAGGTTCAATAGGTGGGGACTACAGGGAGGAGGGCACTGTACTGTAGTTAAAGGTTATGCAGCTACATTTACGCAGTTCTTTTCAGTGTTTTTGGAATTAACTTAGTTCAGGACAGTAAAAGTTCTCAGTAATTGGCGTTGCTGAGGGGTGGGCAAGGGGAGAACACTCTTTCAGATGAAACTCCTGCCAAAAGAGAAAAAGTGCAATCTTTGAAGAGGTATAAAAAGTGAAATTTTTATTGCGGAGACTTCAATTAGAAAGAGTATATAGGTGAAGGGTTGGTGAAGGATGAGACATATGAAACTTAACATGCTTCACGGGCACATGCTGTGACAGTAGCATTCTCACCTCTGAAAGCCAGTAAAATCAAAGCTATTGAAGATTCAAGCATTTGTCTTCTGGCAGTAGGTGGCCTAGTCTCTTAAACCAGCTGTTGAGGGGGCTTTTTTTTGTAAAAAGAGAGCTGAAATCAACTTCACTTATACAAGATTTATTTTAATCTGGAGTTTTTATCCACTACATAACATTTGGTGCATTTCATTTTAATGTTCTTGCCCCTTTTTCTGAGAATATCATTGGGTCCCATTGCAATGATGTTTGCACATTGCACATATTCTCTTCTAAATCAAGGGGGTTAAACTAGCATTCCAAGATATAGGATTCCTTTTAAAAAAAATATAAAGTGTTTTCAGCTTCAGTTTCTTTCTGATGCTCACCTTAAGTGCAGCTTAATGTATAGAAAAATTACATATAGGAAAAGACAATTCAAGTATTGCTTTGATTTACTTAATTTAAAATGAGATTTGTCATGGTGTTTTCCATATTTTTAATATCAGGCTTTTACCAGTAAGGGATAATTCTCACATATTTTAGATGTTGGTTTGGATAAAATATGAATACTCAGATGATTTATCAGAGTCTTTCTAATTTCACATACTGCCATTCTCCTCTCCATATAACTACTTATTAACAGGATACATGCTAGACTGGTGAGAAGGAGCCATTATGTATCATGCCAACGATCCCGTTTTGACATTTCTTACTATCACTCAATACACAGAGGATTCATCAAAGGCCTCATTGCACTTTGCCTTGCATTGGAGCATCCTAAGATACTATAGCATGCACCAAAACAGATGTAACAGAAAATAAATAAATAAAAGGTTCCAAGGCAAATTGATAGAAGCAGGCTATTCAGAATTAAAGTCAGCAAAGCAATAAAGGAATTGCCATACATACATGGTAACAGCAGTGTTTTAGCTAGTCTACTCTCTTGCTTCTTGCCCGTTCCACCTATTTCAGGCTTCTTTCAGAAGAAGCTTTTTTCTGAAGAGATTTTCTGAAAAAACTTCTTCCAAAAGAGAGCATCCACACTGCCAAAGTGCATTGAAAAAGTGATCTACTTTTTTGAAAGAGAGCATCGAGACTGAATAGATGCTCTGTCGCATGTACGCTGTGAATGCTATGGACAGAATAGCCACCAGGGCATCTGTGCTTTTTCTTCTTTCTTCTTCTTCTGAAAGAACTCCCTCTTCCCCGTCCTCACACGCCTTTTTCCAAAAGAACTCTTTCACAAAAAGGCTTCTTCCTCATAGAATGAGGATTACCAATGCCGGAAAACCCCCTCTGTTCTTTCGATTTTCTTGCAGAAGAAGGCAATTGCTGTGTGGACATTTCTCAAGTTTTGCTGGAAAAACAGCTGTTTTTCTCACAATACTCTGTAGTGTAGACATACCCTCAGAGAATGAAACACTTGGCAGTTATAGAATTATGTGTACTTAATATAAGCTTTCTCCTAGCTCTAGTAATTAGTGGTGGTTTTGTGCCTCCAAGCTTTAGGGCTTATAAACTTCCAACATTCTTGCTTTTTAATTAGTATTTACTGGATACTCTTACTGTCCAAATAAATGTCCAGTCCTTTGTCTGAAAAAGGCAGTTGAGCTCTTGGTCTTAATATTTTCTTGTAATCATTTCCACAAGCTAATTGTGTATTATGTGAAAGAATGTTTCCTTTTTTTTTTTTATGTCAAGCCTGAATTTACCTCCTTTCTTTTTTACTGAAAGTTTCATTATTGTATTGTGAGAACTGGTGAACCAAAAGACTCTGGATTATATATTGTATACTATTGTATATTTTTATCATGTATACTAATATCAGTATATATTGTATACTATTATCATGTCCCATCATGTTCTCCTTCTTTCTATGATAAATAATCCCTTCTTTTTAACCTGCTTTTATAAAACACTTGTTCGGCTTCTGTAATCATTCTTGTGACATTTTTCCAAAGCCATTCTATTTCTGCTACAATCCTCTTACAGTCGTGTCACAGGATTAAACCTTATTGCATGTAATAGCAAGCCACTAATTTATAATACAATATTTTCCATCCCAATCCTTATGCAACCTAAAATTGTGTTTGCATTTTTGACCACATCTGCAAATTAAGCAGAAGCCTTCACTAAGCAGGTCTTAGTGTTTTCCATGATTTTTTCCTGAAGTCATGCGATTAAGTTGGAATTCAATAAGGTATATGCTATCTCTGTGGCATCTTGCCTGTAACTTACTCCATTTTATTTTTGGTTGCAGAAAATATGAAGCATATTGTAAAAATGCAAAATGGAACACTGCATTCTACAGAAAGTAAAAGGGAAAGGAAAATGCTGATTTAAAATTGGTCTCCTGACTTACAGTAGGACTCTATCTGGAAACAACTATGAAGGAGGATAGTGTTTTGTCATTGGTCCTTATTTTGCTAGAGTATACTTTATTCCTGGTAGTGCCTCCTCATTGCATGGTCTTATAAAGAGAAGAGCTTTCAGACTAAAAAGCTACAGTCTTACTTTAGTTTTCAACAAGATTTCATTAGTAGGTGGTTAATACAACTGAATTACCACAGAGTCTCAAAGCTTCTTCTTGTGTACATCTCTCAACAAGGCAATGGAGCAGTTTTGCATGGATTTAGTGGGAATAAGTTATTGTTTATAGGTTATTGCAAGTTGAACGTATAAAATCCAGGACTCTGTGGTCTGGCAACATCTGTGGTCTGGCTCAGTTCTAGACCCGAGAGCCCCAGCTGGCCAGTTTCAGAAGTGCAGCCCAAGCTGGGCTGGTGGTGGGGAGCACATCTTCAGCAGAGATGGCACAGTGGGGACCACAGCCCTGGCCAGGGCTGGCTGCAAGGAGTGCAGCCCCAGTTGGGGCTAGAGGCAGCGGGGCCAACAGCCAGAAGTTCAGCTCCACTGAGGCTGACGAGGTGGGGAGTGCAGCCCCAGCTGGGGCTGGAGGCAGCAGGACCAGAACCTAGGAGTGCAATCCTGGCCGGGGCTGGTGGTGGAGAGCACAGTCCCAGCTGGGACTGAAGTCAGCAGGGCCGAAAGCTAGGTGTTCAGCCCAGGCCAGTGCTGTGGGGAGTGCATCCCCAGCCACGGTTGGAGGCAGTAGGGCCTGACCCTGTCCAGGGCTGGCTCAGTGCGGGACATAACCCTGGCCAGAGCTGGCAGGGTGGGGGGCTGAAGGCAGTGGCTGGTGACAGGGACCACAATCACAGCTGAGAACAGAGCCCTATACAGAATAGGGAGCCTTGACCTCCCCTTGTCCAGCAAATTCTGAGGTTCAGGACCAGTCAGGTCCCAAGGGTGCTGGACAAGGGAGGTTCACCTTGTATTTTTATGTGCTGATAACCTAAAATGGTTCCCATTTGAGTGTTATAACCCAGTCTGTGTCTAAAGGCATGGCTAGAGATTGACGTTCCAGTGTTCGCTTTAGCTGGTCTAGTATAGACCTGTACATTGAATGCTGAAGGAAGCTCTGTTTGGTGTCTGTTCTCCTTATGGTTTTGGGTATAAACAATGGATAAGGTCTATAATAAGGCAGATGCAGGTATTATTATATTTTGATTATTAGATAAAAAGCAAATGATGAATGTGTGAATTTCAAAAGTGAAACTGAGCTTAGAAAATTCAACTTAATTACATGATCAAACATTTAGTGATGTTAACACACATCGACATAAACCAAACAATTCTGGTATAGATGGAACAGTTACAATCTGAAGACAAAATATTCTAATGAGAGAACTCTATTAAATGAAAGTGATATTATACAACATGGTTTTTATCCCAACTGATGCCATAGGAAACATCATCTGCTCATTGATGGTATTGCCTTAATTGTATTTAACATTCTTATTTGAGGAAGCAGATTCTACATCAGTGAATGTTTGTTATACATAGATAGCAAATGAATATTGATTTACTGAATTAGCAGATTACTAAATACAGTTCTTCTTCAAATGTGCGTACATTTGACTCTAATTTACCTGCATGGGGGCTTTGTCATTGATTAAGACAGCAATTACCACTATTTCATGTAATATTTTTAAAATTTGTATTTGAAGTGTTAAAAATAAATCAACTGTATCTACTTATGGAGATTTCTGATAGTTCAAACTACATCTAGCCATAGGCTATTACCAAAATGAACTATGTGAGACAAGAGAAAATGAGCCATAGCATTGCCAGCAAGAAGGATTCAAAAATTATGATTCAGGCCCCCCAAATCATGAAAATGATGATATATTGTCTTAAAATGTATATGACAGCTTTGACTCATCTCCCAGTATTCCAGTTAGTAGAGAAACTTTTCCACTTTAATGAGACAGCATGGAAGATGGACTAAATCATCTATTTAGGTCTCTTCTAGCCCTATATAACTCTGAGTCTATTGTGATATCCGATCTTGAGAGTTAAGTAAACAGCTTTTTCCATTATTGTTGAGATTCTATGTGAAATACTTTAAACCTGAAGTTGTACAGTTTTCCTGCACAGTAACATATGGCAGGGGGTTGACAGAATGAGGTTGTGCCAGATACATGCAGACATGCACTGAGGACAGTGTGGGACTGCACATCCCACACTTAAATGGAAGATGATTATTTACTCTGCATTATTGCTTAGAATGATGAAGGCTACTTCTCTGAACTTGCTCCATTGACTGGTGTGGGGAGGAGGTTTCAGGGCTAAGATTTTGATTACTCTTTCTTACATGCATACATACTGTTCTTATGTCTGGTGTTTGCATGTGATGCATGTAACATAGGAGACAGAAAGCTCCCTGTGTCCAAGCTGTCTCAACACACAGGTGCTAGATCCTGACACAATGTATTCTACCAGGAGTATGACACAGGCAACACACTTACAAAAGATCAAATTTTAGGGCATGAGGCTCAGCCCCTCACCTTGTAAGACCACTTTATGTAGCAGGAGTGGCACAAAGTGACCTTACAGCTGCTCTAGGGATAGCTGAGAATTTCCCTGACTGGGAGAAACTTCAGGTGGAAAATAGCCTTCATCTGCTCTTCAGTCTTGACACAGGAGGCATGTCAGAGGTACGAAAGTGGTGCCATGCTAGGACAGGACTGGAGTATGCGGTGCTCAGCCAGCCAAACAAATCATAGGGAGACATTCTGGGTTAAACAAATTGGAGCAGCTTTGATGTTTCTCTGATTACTCCAGGGGTCACACAAATCCTCTGCTGGATCTAACATTCCAAGAGCGGAAAGGCAGGGTAATAACAACAGTTTGAGATGGACCAAGCTCAGTTTGGGTGCATCTAAGGAGTTGTCCATTAAGGACAGTTTTTCAGCTGGTTTAGGTCAGCATAGTTTCAGTGATTTTTATAGTGTTGTGCTGAAGCCAGTGGAGCTAAACAAGATTTATATTAGCTGATGATCTAGTCTTCATTTGCTTTTTTTATTTGCTTTTATTGTGATTTCAATTAATGATTTATTTTCCTACCAATCTTCTGGTGGCAGATCTTGATGTGGTTTGTTTTTAATTCAAGCTTTTCACCAGTTAACAATTATGCTTAACTTTCCTTTTCTCACTATCTGAGGAAAGAATAGTTTCCATTACTTTCAGGATTTAACTTTTGTTCTACAGAAAACTACAGACTATTTCAGATGTGTAGGAGGTGATAACTGGCTAACTGTTTGCTTAAATGATGTTTTATTTATAAGTTTTTTTAAGAAAAACTACTCTTCACTTGCAATGTTAAGTATCTCCATTACCATAGCTGTCAAAATAATTTTAATACCAAATGCAGTACAGTACATATGCTCTCTCAGTTACAACAGACATGAAAAATATGAAGCAGACAGTAGTCATAAATGCTCTTGAATTGTCCCATAGTTTAGACTGATAAGATGAATAACTGGGAACTCCAAGCTAAGTACTAATATCTCTCTGTAATGCTTACAGTTACTATGGACACCCACAGTATTTTGCACTTCTGAGTATGATGATTGTTGTCCCTGAAAAAATGCACAATAATCGCAGCATAATCATAAAATCATAGAATCACATAGGGTTGGAAGAGACCTCAGGAGGTCATCGAGTCCAAACCCCCACTGAAAGCGGGACTAATCCCAACTAAATCATCCCAATTAGGGCTTTGTCAAGCCAAGACTTAAAAACCTCTAGGGATGGAGATTCCACCACCTCCTTAGATAACCCATTCCAGTGCTTCCCTACCTTCCTAGGGTGCATCTAGACTGGCAAGATTTTGTGCAAAAGCACTTTTTCCGCAAAAGCATCCTTGCCAATCTATATGTGCTTTTGCGGAAATACTTTTAATGGAAAAACTTTTCAGTTAAAAATATTTCCGCAAAATCATGCCAGTCTAGATGCACCCTCTAGTGAAATAGTTTTTCCTAATATCCAACTTAGACCTCCCCCACTGTAACTTGAGAGCACTGCTCCTTGTTTTGCCATCCATCACTACTGAGAACAGCCTCTCTCTATCCTTTTTGGAATCCCACTTCAGGTAGTTGAAGGCTGCTATCAGATCCCCCCTCACTCTTCTCTTCTGTAGACAAAATAAGCCCCAAACCCTGAGCTTCTCCCCATAAGTCATGTGCTCCAGCACCCCAGTCATTTTTGTTGCCTTCCACTGGACTTTCTCTAATGTGCCCACATCCTTTCTGTGAGGAGCCTAGAACTGGATGCAATATTCTAGACATGGTCACACTGGTGCTGAATAAAGGGGAATAATCACTATCCTAGATCTGCTGACAGTGCTCCTACTAATGCACCCTAATATGCTGTTAGCCTTCTTGGCTACAAGGCACACTGTTGACCATATCCAGCTTTTCATCCACTTTAATCCACAGGTCCTTTTCTTACAAACACCACACCAGCCTCACAAACACCTTAACAGACATTTGTGTTACTCATGGATATCAGTAAGTATGGAATAATAATTTAGATACAAATTATGCCTTTGGATGTATGCAATTGATAAGTGGGAATCATGCATATATGTCCAAAGGCAGATTTTAGTCCTTTAGGGTATGTCTACACTAGCCCCCTAGTTGGAACTAGGGTGGCTAATGTGGGCATTCAAACTTGCAAATGAAGCCCGGGATTTAAATATTCCGGGCTTAATTTGCATGTTCCCGGGCGGGCGCCATTTTTAAATCCCCTTAGTTGGAACTGACTGCCGGCAGCTACACGCGGCAGTCAGAAGTTAATCCGAACTAAGTCCTTAGTTCAGATTAACTGTTACTCCTCCTGCAATGAGGTGTAACAGTTAATCCGAACTAAGGACTTAGTTTGGATTAACTTCTGACTGCCGCGTATAGCCGCGGGCAGTCAGTTCGAACTAAGGGAATTTAAAAATGGCACCCGCCCAGGAACATGCAAAAGAAGCCCAGGATTTAAATATCCCAGGCTTCATTTGCAAGTTTGAATGCCTACATTAGCCTTCCTAGTTCGAACTAGGGGGCTAGTGTAGACATACCCTTAGACAGAAAGCACTTTAATCTGCTTTTCATGGATCTTTCACAGTTGGGACCATAGTACACTTCTGTTGAGATCTTTACTGATTGTTTCCATTGTGGGTTACACAACAGTTGGGATGTTACATTTTTCCAGTGAATCTAATAACTCAAAATTCAAATAGGTGCATTCTACCACCATAAAAGGATACTCTGCACAAGAACATGAGAAAACCATCTCTGTATGATTAGCAGATGATTAACATTTAAATACACCACAATAACCAATTTTAGCTGAAGAAAAGCCCATGGTTCCTGTAGGAAAGGTTCTGGAAGAACCATGTAAAGATGATTGGAAACACTGATGCATGGACTTGTAGAACTTTGTGGTGACTTGATGTCATAATATTCTAACATCATCATTCACTTGTAAAGCACACATTGCACTATGTAATTAATACACCTTCCTAGAATTTCTTTTTATTGCTAATTTTACTCATCCTGAGAGTGATTTCTAGTATGCAAATGACACATGGACATCACTTCCTCACTAGTATTTACTTATAATGTTAATTTATAATAAGAGCTTCATTCAGTATATGCAAATACAAAACTGTCTAGAAAAAGGGGAAATCATATAAAAAGTCTTTCATCAAGACTGCACCTTCATATCAGAAAGGTGCCTCAATTCTATACAAGTCACAAGCCTTAATGAAAAAGGTATATGGCCTAGGGGTAAGTCAGAGGGTCCAATCAGTTATAGGGCCTATTTCTTCTTCCAAAGGAAACCCCCCCTAAAGACTTCAGTAGGAGTTGTTTGAGGATCATGAACTGAAGATTTAAAGTCCATGTAGTTAGAAACCATGGATCAGGAATCAGTGCCTTGAAAAAAATTTATTTGCTTAAAATGTAGAGGCTCAAGGCCCATACTCTTAACTAGGGCAAGCTTAACAAAGCCCATCCAACACCAGGTTCAGATGGGTATAGCTGCTGCCTTTCAATGATGCTCTTTAAAGCCTTGGTGACCATAATATGCAGCATTTACAAAGATTCTGGCCACTCTTTTAATTGGCTAATATGTCTATGTGTGGCCACTGCTGGCAGACTACAATAATACCTTCTTTACATACTAAATTATCTCCAGCTGGAGAGAAGCCAACTAGTGAATGCAGGTGAAAATGCAGCAACTTCGAGAAGTGCTAAAACAAGATAATATTCCTGTGATTTAAGGAATGCTTTCTTGGGGTTTATTTTAAAAGATACAAACACTAAAAAGGCATTGGTAGGTAGGTCAAAATAATATATTAGTCTATGTGAGAAGCTTATTTCCAGATCTGTTTGTAGCCCAAGGTTCAGTGTGTTTCAAGAGTAGTCCTGGGAACTACAAGTTGTGGACTACAAACTGTGGCATGTCGGGAGAACGTCTTGGGTCCTTCCTGGAAGAACCCTGTGCCCTGCAGCAGCCTCTCAACTCTGAGTGGTCTGGCAGGCTGCTGAACTGTACTCCTATTCTATGCTCTTTACTGATAGGACCAAAAAGGGCTTGAAGAGCATACGGAGAGGAGTGTGACACAAAGGGTATGTCTAGACTACATGGCTCTGTCGATGGAGCTATGTAGATTTGTTTACTGGGCATAGGGAAATGAAGCGTTGATTTAAATAATCGCTGCTTCATTTAAATTTAAATGGCTGCTATGCTGTGCTGATCAGCTGTTTGACGGCTCAGTGTGCTAGTCTGGATGCTCCGCGGTCAACATCAAAGGCATTTGTCGACCTCCCCGGTAAACCTCATCCCACGAGGCATACCGGGGAGGTCAACAAATGCCTTTGATGTCGACCACGGAGCATCCAGACTAACGTGCTGAGCCGACAAACAGCTGATCAGCACAGCACAGCAGCCATTTAAATTTAAATGAAGCGGTGATTATTTAAATTATTTAAATCGCTGCTTCATTTCCCTATGCCGGGTACCCTAATCTACATGCCTCTGTTACCAGAGGCATGTAGTCTAGACGTGCCCAAAGGGAGAACTTGGGCTTGTTTGTTTTGGTGCTTAGTTATTGTGGGAGTTCGGACATGTTTGTAAGGGGTGTTGTGTTGTGCAATGTACTCTCTGCTCTTCCAGCAGGGTCTCAGCTCTGACTGAGCAGGGAGCATTTAGGCTGCAAAGACGAGGCTGCTGAACTGTAAACCTGTTCTATGTTCTTTTCGGAATAAAGCCTGTTCTTGGTGGTTTGTCTGAGTGGGTCTGGTCTGCAGTGAACATACCCTGAGACACAACACAGAGCACACACAGGACCCTCAGGCCTAGTTTCCCAAAGTTGTATAAAAAAGTCACAAAGCAGCTGTCATGAATAGGAGGAATGCTGACCAGCATCCGGTGACTAAGGGGTTAACTCAAGAATCTAGCAAAGGTGTCAGCTAGGGGAGGTTTGGGCAGTCAGCCAATAAAAATGCAGATTGGGTCAGAGGGCTTCCTCTCTCCTTTGTTTGAGATCAGAGCAGTTTCTCTCAGGCACTGAGAGAGATAGGATATACTTTCTCTCGCTAATACTTTTTGATATGTGTAAGTAGAGAAAAGTTTAGATAGTCCATCAGGGTTTATTGTTTTCCTTGTTTGGGGGTTTGGAAATCATGTTTGAACTGTCTAATTGTTTTTCTCTTTTGTAACTAAGGCTTACTGCCCAGGGACTTTCCCTGAGTCTATGTCAATTGTGTCTATTTACCAACTAGTCAATTTACTATGCTTGCAACAGTAGTTTTGTTTTGATAATATAAGACTCCGTCTACACTGCATCATTTTTGCAGAAGAGGAAATGCAAATGAAGCGCTCATTAGCATTTCTCACACTCATTTGCATATTCTCTTCCGATTCTTTTTGCGGAAGAGGTTTTTGTGGAAAAAAGTGCAGTGTAGATGGGGCCATTTTGCCCAAAGAAACCCTTTTGCGCAAGAACCCTTATTCCTCAGTGTAGACAGAGCCAAATAATTTTCTTTTTATTTTGATTAACCGTTATTGGTTGATTGTTGTGTCTTTAGGATTAAGTGCCTAAGTACCTGGGCAGAGTCCATTGTTCTCTGTGGATTCACCCTGTTTTTTTCCCCAGCTCCAAGCAGAATGGACAGAGGGGGAGAGCTTTACCATCAGAAGGAAATTCCCAAGTGATCTCTTCCCTGGAAAAGGGTTTTTATTTTATATTTTCTTTTAATCGGTCTTTCTTTTAATTTAGTCTTTTTTGGATCTGAGGGGGACCGAGATCGAATAAGTTCATCTCTGGGAATCACAGAGACAGATTTTGCAGTGTTTATTCTGCTAGCTGGCCCCCCACCTCTTCAGGCATAGTGTCAGCAGGATTCCTGTGTCTTGAAAAACCTCATATTGGGCTAATGAACAGAAGGGGATAAGTGTGGCAAACCCAAAAGTTCCAGTTCACAAATGTTCAGAAAACTCTTGGGAGTCCGTATTTCATATGAGTTCATGCTCTTAACATGTTTTGAGTTTGAATTAAACCAAAAACTCAAAGTGAAATTCCATGGAAACTACCAAGTTGAGCATCATTTTGGGTCAACGCCATAAATCAGACAGGATTTGTGCAATACTTTGCTGAAAGGGCCTGAACTGGGGATTGTAACAAAGTGCAAATGAGATGAGTTTTGTCTAGTTTGTGGTTTGACAGTAAAAGCTTCACACTCATTGCTGCCTGTGAATTCAGGTTAGAGCTATAAATCTCTCCTTTCATAGTTGTCAGTTAAGTGAAGTTCCAGTTCTGCTGCTCTGCTCATATTTGGCAGGATTATACTTCTCTGTTTTATTTTCTAATCTGACCATTACGGCAACTAATTTATTTGTATGTAATTTAATTATCTTTAGCTGTTCCGCATCCTTGGTGTTCTCAGAATGCTTCATCTTTGTGCTTAATTTTCTTTCAGCTGTTGTACTGCATTTCAATGATTGCTTTTTATGTTGATTGCTAGCATGCAAATGTTGCTTAACTTGTATCATCAGTGGTCAGGACTTCTTTTATTTAATAGTGTTACAAGATTATCAGACTGAGAAGATGAACACCTGGACTCTGATCTCTGGTTCATAGGAGGTCTGGGCTCAATTTCAGAAGCTGTTTTCACACTGTAGCTAATGCAGTTGGCCTCTTTTCTTCTGTGAATTTTGTACCCTGCTTCATTACAAGATATCTTTCAAGCAGTAAATCATTTCCTTGATCCCTGTCAGAGAACCTCTCATTCATTTACCTCTGTATTTTTAAATCCTGCCGTGTTAATCATGACCGATCCAAGAAGGCAAAGAATTGACTAGCTATCTTTTTGAGGGCTCTGAACTCCGGTTTCCACTGAAATGGATGGGAGTTTTCTGAAGGCCAGGAGTGATACATTTATCCTTGTGCAGTTCACATTTGTATTATATTAAGAAGGAAGCTCACATAGCCAGCACTCATGAAGTGAACTGATAACCCTTGCAAAATATGATAGCCATTAAAATGAGACTTGAAATACAGACATTCCATATGAGTTAACCACATATTTTTCATCTTTATGGGTTTCTTCAAGAAAAAATATACATTTTTTGTTATTTTTTTTCAAAACTTCGTTATTGAGGAGTCTCAAAATAATAGAAACTGTCTTGCTTCTAAAATAACATGCCTGACAGAAGAGAAAAAACGCTTAGGGTATGTCTACACTAGCTCATTAGGTAGGCAAATGAGGGCAAACGGAGTTGCAAATGAAGCCCAGGATTTAAATATCCCTGGCTTCATTTGCATGTTCCCGGGCACCACCATTTTTAAATCGCCCTTAGTCTGAACTAACTGCCCGCGGCTAGATGCGGCAGTTAAACGTTAATTTGAACTAACTCCTCGTGGAATGAGGAGTAACAGTTAATTCGAACTAAGGAATTAGTTTGAATTAACGTTTAACTGCCGCGTCTAGCCGCAGGCAGTAAGTTCGCACTAAGGGGGATTTAAAAATGGCGGCGCCCAGGAACATACAAATGAAGCCCGGGATATTTAAATCCCGGGCTTCATTTGCAACTCCGGTTGACCTCATTTGCCTACCTAGGTCGAACTAACAAGCTAGTGTAGACATACACTTAGTCTGTCACAGCTGCCATTTTGCTGTTAACAGACAGGAAGTGACATGAAGAAATTCATTTTACTTAGAAGATAATTGAAAATTATGGATTTAAGGCAAGTTTCTGTATATATTTTACATTTTTCACATAAATATTGTTCGTTTAATGTTATTTTAGTGTTACATGTTATCTCACTGGTGGTTTTAGCTCATCACTCAAACCAGACAACTTCCCCAGAATACTCAGACTTCTTGATTTGCCCAGCCCTAAAACTAGATGCTGCTATTGTCTGTTCTGGAACCCATCAGCCTCTCACCTGCAGCTTGACTTTGTTATTCCCCACCACCTTCTTTCTGCAAGTAAAGGTCTGGCCTGAGAGTAACCTGGTTGAAGAAATAGGAGAGGTGATGATCAGCACAGGATGCAGATTATGGCCAGCTGAAGTATCTGTCAGTAAGTGCAAGTGATGTTAAACAAAAGCTACATTTACTTTACTTAAAATAATTTATATCTAGGCAGTACAATTAACAAAACTTTTAATTTAAGAATACTGTACATGGTAAGATCTGGATTTCAAATATCTATAACTTCAAACTAACAATTTGGCTAACATTTTGCATACTAGGTGTGTGCCTCAAGTTGAATTCAGTGGAAAATGTCAGCAAAAATGATTCAGTCATTTCTCAGAATGATGTTAAGAAAAATATATTTTTCTCATGCTATATTCTTGCAGTCCTTTTGTTTAGAAATTTTAGCACATTCACGCTTTGAAGCAGGGGATTGACATTTGGCATGAGTTAGTATTAGAGATGTGCCTTATACCAACTTAGAAAAAATCGGCTCAAATATGGTCACATTATGAACCTATGGCAAAATATTCTATAGAAACTTGCTAGTTTAGCAGCTAACTGCTCTGAACATTCCATCTGCGCTAAACATGCTCCATCTTCTCACAGCACTTATATGCCAATCAGGGTACGTCTAAACTACATGGCTCTGTCAATGGAGCCATGTAGATTAGTGTACTCCAAAAATGGAAATGAAGCGGTGATTTAAATAATCGCCGCTTCATTTACATCAAAATGGCTGCCACGCTGTGCCGATCAGCTGTTTGGCGGCACAGCATGGTAGTTTGGATGCTCCGCGGTCAACAAGGGAAACCCTTGTCGACCGCCCCGGTAAACCTCATTCTACGAGGCTTCCCTTGTGGACCGCGGAGCATCCAGACTACTGCGCTGTGCCACCAAACAGCTAAGCAGCACAGAGAGGCAGCCAATTTGATGCAAATAAAGTGGCGATTATTTAAATCGCCACTTCATTTCCCTATGTCTAGAAACCTAATCTACATGGCTCCGTCGATGGAGCCATGTAGTCAAGACATACCCTCAGAGTGAACATGTGTCATCCCCAAAAATGATAAGCATGTTGGGTACAGTTCAGGGGCTGAGTAGCAGCACTACAGTGGTGAAGCTGTCCCAGTGCAACTTCACTGCTATAAGCTCTGTAGTGTAGCCATATCCTGGGTGTGAGTTTGACAGAAAGCATTTAGTATCAAATTAGGCAAGTAAACCATGATTGCTTGTGCTCAATGAAATACGTAGTGAATAGCATACTTTGAATACCAAATGCTCTCAGATATCACAGCTAATCTATTTTTGAAACCTCTTATGTGTTAAGTCTGTGACAAAATTCTACTTAAATATACATCTGTCCATTCTCAGAGTTTTTCACTCCTGCTTAACAACTGTAAATATCTGGAGTTAGTGTTGTATGCTGTAAATTAAGTTGTAACTAGCTCCGCAGCTGGTGTCAATTGTTGTAGCTCTACTGACGTTAACAGAGCTATGATAATTCAAAGCATGCGAGGGTCTGCCCTGTATTGTTTAGCATTGACAAATATGGGCAAAAGTAGGGCTACGTCTACACTACGAGCCCCTTCCACCAGAGGAAATGCAAATTTTTGAGGAAGAACGGCTCTTGCGCAAAAGGGTTTTTTTGCGCAAAAAGGAGCTGTCTACATAGCACTTTTTTGCACAAAAACGTCTTGCGCAAAAGGGATCTGAGGAGGAAATGTAAATGAGAGTATGACATATGCAAATGAGCACTGCATTTGCTTTTCCTATTGCAGAAAAGGCTCGTAGTGTAAATGTAGCGTAGGGTGGTTCTGATTTAGGCACCAGGGGACTTCCTTGGTCAGGATCTGCTCTTATGAAAGTAAAACCAGAGTTTGTTTGGATTTGGGTCCCAGTCAATCTGAATCCATTAGGGGGCAGTCCTCAGCTTGCATGAAATTCTGCCAGTTTTGAACCATTGCTGCTTACAACCATTATTTTATTGACCTCCTATGTATGAACACACTTCTCCATTGCTTTAAACAATAAAACAAGTCAATAATGTATACATTGCACATATCATGGGATGGGGCGCGGGGATATCTCAAAAGTGTCCAATACAGAACTCATTCTGCTCCTATTAAACTCAATGCTAAGTCTCCATTCAGAGCAGGACTATGGCAACCCAGTGCTTTTGACATTCCCCATCCGTTCCCAAGTGCAGCAGAGAGTTATCTGTTAATACTAGATAAATTAAGTGCTCGTGGCTCATGTCCAAGAATGCAAACTCCATTTTTGTTTAAAACTTCTGTTGCAATCCCGGAGTTCTATCATTGATTTATATCTAGTGGTGGTTTAATGCTCAATGCTTCAGAAGATTTAAAGGCAGTATGTACATTCAATTGCAGTGGTTTTAGGTGTCTTTATGAGGCTAGTTTCTGGATAAAATTCATCTTCCACTAGTGAACAAACAGTTCAGTCTCCGCTATTTATTTTCCCTCTGAGAGGTCAGTCTGTTACAGCAGCTGTCATACCATCTAGTCATTGTACCTCCCTTATAATGAACCTAATGGATCATTGAGCTTGTGTAATGGCCCATGGGTCTCCAGGCAGGCTCATGGATTTTCAGGCAACCTTCACACTCTGGCCAACCCTGGGCAAGCTCTCCCAGCTCTTTTGAAAGAGAAGAACTCATGAAAATCTGATCCTTCCCACAGGCTCTACCCAGAAGGATCCTAATTGGGGATGATGATCAACCTCCTCTCCTCTCCCCCTCCGGTCTCACCATGCTGTTTAATCCAGGAGGCAGCACAGGAATTTGTCTGAACTGTTAAGAGACTTTGAATGGCTGCTGCCCAGATCAATTAACTGCAGTGTTCTTTAAAATACAACTGTGAGGATTCATTGTAATGGTTTCAGGGCCACCTTGTATTAGTCACTGAACCAATAATTAAAGAGGTAGTCTTCCCCCGAAGATCTTACAAGAGGACACAGATGAAACAAAACTGTGGTGGCATAGATGAAGGTTGAGGTAAATGGTAAAACAAATAAGTCTTCACAAAATTGAGCAATGGCACGGCTCTCCATCTGCCCAGCTGGCAATCTTCTGTGTAGGCATCACAGCAAAGGTGGGTTTTAAGAAGGAAGGCAAGGTTTGACTGAGTTGGTTAGAGTTTTTCCCATATATACAAAAGGCAGCATGGGAGAAAGTGTGAAGGTTCTTGTGGGTAGACCTAACAGGTGGATTGTGAAGGTGGGAGCCAGTGTCACTTTTTAAATGACTGTTCTATTTAATTAATGATTATTTACTAAAAAGGGATATGTTCAAAATACATTCCTAAAATGGCTCTTGCTGAATTAATATTTTGCTATTGGCAAATGGTTCTGGAGCCTTTCCAGGAGGTCTGCCCATTTGAATGTTGTATTCCATCAGTAATTCCAGTCTGCTGAGTAATGGCCCAACCCTAAACTCCTTAACTCCTCCACATCAAAGTCTTGCAAAGCTTCTGCTCAATAGCTGAGCACTTGAGAAAAGAGAAGTCATTTCAACTGGTTTGCTTTTCAAAAGCCAAAGGGAGCCAATTAACACAGAAGGAGTTCCTAGACACAGATGGAAAGCTGAATACAGGCAGGCAAGATCTGCTTGAGAGCACTGTTACTATTACAGCATGTCTGCGTTCAGATTTTCCTTGAAAATTTATTTTTGTGTTAGTGTCTCTTAGCTCAGTCACAGAAACAACAAAATGCACAGAATGCACGGGCTGAGGCTTCAGAACCATTTTGTCTATACTGGCAGATGTAAGGCATGGTCAGTTACAACACTGCTCACAGAGTACCACAGCTGCCAGCGCAGTACCGTGATCACGCTTGTTCCTGTAGCAGCATTCAGACTGGTGTGCTCTGGGCAGCTATCCCATAGAGCACCTCTTCCTCTTCTGCTGCTGAGGCTTGTGGGAGATTGAAATGGGGTGAGGAGGCTCACAGGGCATCCTGGATCCTGTCCCAATGCCCCATGGTGTGTTAATGCACTTCCTAGAAGCCTCTGTGCTTCTGTCCACATTTGGCTCCGTCTTTCAATGGTTCTTGTGCTGTGCCTTCCACCTTCTCAGTCTGCGGGAATGGATCCTGAACTGTTGAAGAAAATGCTGATAGGTCTCACTAACATGCCACAAATGGGAGTCGAGTTCTTCCTCAAGCTGCAAAGTGACTAGGAGGAGTCAGACACTGAGCTTGCCATGCTTCATACAAATGACACCAGATGTCTTGTGGTATTCATGGAGGTGCTGCCCACAGTGGGGCATTACTTTTGAGTTCAGGAAACAAGCACTGAGTGATGGGAGCACATTGTCACGCAAGTCTGGGATGATGAGCGGTGGCTGCAGAACTTCTGGATGAGGAAAACCACTTTCAGAGAACTGAGTGATGAGCTCGCCCCCACCCTACAGCATAAGGACCCAAGAATGAGAGCTACCTTGCTGGTGGAAAAGCGTGTGGTGTCTGCACTGTAGAAGCTGGCTTCTCCAGGCCACTATGGTGCCAGAATCTATTTTCATAGATTCATTGATTCTAAGCCTAGACATGACCACTTGATTATGTAGTCTAACCTCCTCCCTGGAATTTTGCACAGTCACTGCATTTGAAAAGCCACCCACAAGCAGTTCTGTCTCCCTCTCGCTCATTGCAGGGACTTTATCAGCCTTGATTCAGGACTGGAATCATGTGCAAAGCTATTTGCAAGCGGAAGAACCACTTTATTGTGGAGGAACTAGACTGGGTCTCAGGATATCTGGGTTTCATTCCTATCACTGCTAGAGGATTTATGCAAACTAGAGTAAGACAAACTCTCTGTCAAATGTCTCCATCTGTGAAATGGGAATAGTATACTGATATCACAGAAATGGGGGTAGGGTGCGCTCACTGATCACCCCTATGTCTTTTCAGGTCAGCTCTCAGTCCCTTTTGGAACAACACCAAAGAGATAAAATAAGAACCTAAGCCCTGGGTTTTCACTATTTGAAAAATGGGGTTGATTCTAATGTGCATCACAGAGGTCTTATGAAATGCAGTGCAGAAGCATATCAGTGTTTGGAGAGGCTTTGATAAAAAGACCTACAAAGGTGTCAAAGAATAATAATTCTTTTTTGAAGATACGAATGGGCTAATAGTGCCACCTTTACAAAATTCAGCTACTCTGGGGATGGGCATCATAGAAATACATTAGATTAGACTTCAGCAAACATCTGGAATCCCCTTCTGAATTTAAACCCTGAGTGGAATTTGACAAAGGGAAACAGCTTCATATGTTGATTTCACTGGACTAGTTTCATATCACTCTCTACTGTATGTTATTGGTTGCTCATTCCACATCTCTCTTCATATGTGACTCAGTTATAGGTCAGCTATTTCCTTTCTGTACTCTGTTTTCTGACTTCCCTCTCTCATTTTTGCTTTAGGTTATTTTATGCTCCTTGTTTTATTTCTGGCTTTTATGATGTTTATTTTATTTCTATGCATGATCATATAAAAATATATATTAGAATTACAGAGGTGTGAAAGGTTTATATAGAAGCCAAATTTTGCCAGAAATAAAAGACAATTTAGTATATTATATACTAGAAGATTTACCTGGAGTTGCTCAGGTCCTTCAAAGCGGGGGCTGGCCGTGTGAGGGGTATAGGGAGTCAGGGCAGGTAGTGGGTATTGCAGGAATTAACTAGGGGTTGAGTGTGGGGGGACACAGGGAGGGGGTACAGGTGCAGGAGTCAGGACTGGGTGGAAGGTATGGGGGGCTCAGGGCAGGAGGTGGGAGTGCAGGAATCATTGCAGAGAACGGGGGTCTCAGGCCAGGAGGGCTGGAGGTTTGGAAGGGCTCACTGGGGCCACCCAAGGTGGAAAGGATAGTGCTGTGGCTGCTGAGACTCCTGTCTCTTCTGTGAGGTAGTTGAGGGTTCCTCTGGGAACGGCCAGGGGACTGGGGCTGTAGTGTCTGGCCTCGGCTGCTGGCTCTTCTGGGGACTGGTGGCCAGGGGGCTGGAACTACGCTCCTTCCCTTTCCGTGTTATGGAAAATAATCCCATTCCAGGCACCTCTCATTTTCCAGCACTTGCAAAAACTTCAAACGGTAAATAAGAGGCTCCACACAGCCTGCAGTAGTGGGTCTCAGCCTTTTCCAAACCCTTTCAGCTATCCAGGGTCAACTTAAGAGCCTGTTTGGGAAATAAAGAAGGAGGCACAATCCCTGAAAACTGTTTGCTTCTCCCTTGGAGATCACCCCCCCCCCCCATCCCTCCAGGCTAAGAACTGAAGACCTAGAGGATGGCAGCAACCACAGAAATTTCCAAGACCATGTCCACATTAGAAGGTTATTTCAAATTTACTAAGTTCATCTTCTGGGCACCTGATTTTACAGATTCAAAGTTCCTTGTGCTCACTACAGGGAAGAATCAAATGTAGTCTGAGGCAGGGTCTGTTAATGTGGATGTGCTCCGTTGGACTCAAAGCCCCAGGAAGCACTCTGGGGGCTGCGGGAGTCCTCCTAGAGGCCAATTAGTTCAAATTAGCAGCACTGGAGCATCCACACTAACATTATTTTGGACTTACAAATTCGGGAATAGCGTTATTCCTTATGAAAATCAGGACTACAGAATTTGAATTCCACAGCCCCTTATTCTGGAATAACAGGCTTGGTAGTCTGGACACGTTGCTTACCAAATCAACTTTGGGGGGGCTTATTTCAGACTAAGGTCCTAGTGTAGAGCAGGCCCAAGAGATGAATTGCTGTCCAACCTACACTTTCATGCATCCCTGGAGGGTCTGGGTGAGTTTCAATTGCAAATGCAACCCTCCATCTCCAGTATGTGTGTCTCTAGTACTATGCCTAAAATCAGATATGTATTAATGGAATAATACCATGTACTTCTATTGGTGCCTTCCCATAGAGAATCTCAGAGCATGTCTCAGATAGTCCAGATTAAAGCTTTACTACAATAATGAGTGAGAGAGCAGTCCTAAAGCTCTGTCAAGCCCTAGTAATAAGAAATAAAAGGGGAAAAAAGGTTTTAATATAGGAAAAGTAATCCATTTGGATTCACAATCAATGCTGTGTGGCTAGTCAATGCTGCTGGATGGTTGTGTGTCCCACTACCACTGTTTGTGAACCTGGTGCTGAAGAAGAAAGTTCTCAAAACATAAAGTTTTTGATGTACCATGATGACTTGCAATGTCACCACATGATGTAAAGTATTAAAATCTCATATACAAGTGGGACTTAGAGAATTGCATTGCTGTATGTGTATATTTAATTTTATTCATATGCTTTAAAGGTTAATAGTTTCATTTAAAAAGCCAAAGCAAAATGCTCCTTGTTTAATTAAATATTCTTCATTGGGAAAATAGTCCCTTCAAAAAAATAGTTTCCACAGCCCTGTGATGGCTAACAAAGGTTAAAGAATGAGAATCTAAAATTTCATTTGAAATAATTTATTTGGAGCAGAGGGATTTTTGAGGGGGCAGCACTGGTTTGCATTTTGTATGCTCAAAAGAAGACATCCAGTCATATTGCGTAAGCATCCTTTGAAGCATTCCTGGATGATACCAAGCCATTATGTGTTACAACAGGAAGCTCTTTGTGTTAAATCTTATCTTACTTTTCATATAAATAGGACAAAGGGGCTTGAAGATATATTGTCATTGTTTCCATAACACCAGACCAAAAAGTCCAGAATGTATACTAACTGCAAGAAAGGATTTTAATCTTTATAAGGAATAACCACGTATACATGGAAATGCAGATGCTGTGAGCTACACTGTGTTTCATAGCCTCTGACTCCATTCCTCTTCTCTCTCTTACATAAAGAGAATTTTTTAAAATGTAAACAAAACGTTACACAGGAAGAGATACAAATTGACCCGCGGCAGAATGGGTGGAAGGGGGCAGTTGCCCCAGAGCCCAGCAACTCGCAAGGGCCGGGAGTTCCTGGTTGCTGCAGTCGCTATCACAGACAATGACAGCAGCCAAAGCACTGGGCTCTTTAAATCACAGTCGGAGCATCCAAGGCACACCTTCTTCCATTTGAGGTCCTGCCCCTTCCAGGGATGTGGGGCCCACCTTCAGCTGCTAGCGTCAGGCCAATATTCAAAGCTCTGAGTATTAGCTGTCAGCATTTTTTTAAAAAAATCTATCTTTGACTTAATTATTCAGGCACTAAGATCAATTGATCATCTCTGTGTTACATAAAATGACTTCAGTGGCAATTGAGCATTTCCGTTTGCTGTTTTGCAGCTATGGCACAAAAGAACTTTGACTTAAGGATCACTGTGAACTATTTTGCTCCCTCGCAGTATGTCTATTACATGTTAGTTTACCCCTTTTAACTGATTGGTGGCAAATTTTGTGTCATTGGTTGTGTTTTGAACATTGAGCTCATTTAACCCTTTGTGCAACATCATGAAAAGCTAAAGGAATAAACTGCATATGCCTGGAATCAGTAAGTCTCCTTGGGCAGTATTTTTCTAGTAAGGGACTTTCATTTAGAAGAGTTTTCTAAAAGTTACCAGCTCTTTGCAGTAGATTGAACACTTGAGTAGAAAGCTTTTTGCTGGGTTGTGAGCAATTAGTTAACCTGATAAGTCTTAGAGGGGTAGCTATGTTAGTCTGTGTTTGCAAAAACAATGAAGGCTTGGATCCATTTCCTGGACACTACAGTACAAATAAATGATGATCACATAAATACCACTCTATACTGGAAACCTACTGACTGCTGTTTTTACCTACATGCCACTAACTTCCATCCAGGACACATCACATGATCAATTGTCTACAGTCAAGCCCTAAGATACAATTGGATCTGATCCTGTTTCTCAGACAAACACCTACACAATCTTTATCAGGCATTCTTAAAACTTAAATACCCACCTGGGAAAGGGAAGAAACACATTAGCAGAGCTAGACAAGTACCCAGATTTATCTACTTTAGAACAGGACTAACAAGGTAAATTACAGAATACCAATGATTATCCCCCTGCAAAAACCCTCCAGAGCAGCATTGATAATCTACAACTAATCCTGGAAAATGATTCCAAGAGTCCTTGGGTAACAAGCCAGTTCTTACCTACAGACAGCCTCCCAACCCAAAGCAAATACTCACCAGCAGCCACACAACACATAACAGATACACTTACCCAGGAACCTATCTCTGCAACAAATTCCATTGCCAACTCTGTCCACATATCTATACAATCAACACCATCATAGGACCTAAGCTATATCATCAAGGGCTCATGCACCACTGTGACATATGCCATTAAATGCCAGCAATGTCCCTCTGCCATATATATTGGCCAAACCAGACAGTCTCTGTGCCAAAGAATAAATGAACACAAATCAGACATCAGGAATGGTAAACCTGTAGGAGAGCATTATAACCTTCCTGGACATTCAGTAGTATTTCTACATCAAATGCGGTGCCTGACCACTTCCACCCTGACCTGATTAGCTTCATTAACACAAGCAATTTCCTCTACTTCTGTAACTTCCACTCCAATTCATTTGATGAAGTGGTTTTTTTACCCATGAAAGCTTATGCCCTATTAAAACTGTTCGTCTTTAAAGTGCCACAAGATTGCTTGTTGTATTTGCAGCTAATCTGATGTTCATGATTGTTTAACCATGAGTATAGACCAAGGCATTCCGTGTTTAGTACTATCAATGTTAAGTGCTCATGTGGCCCCCAATTACTATAATATGAGTGCATCAAACTGTAATGCATTTATTCCCACAACATCCCTGGCAAGTTGGGAAGTGCTATTATTCCCATTTTACAGATGGAGAACTAAGGCAAAGGGAAACTAAGTGATTGCCCCAACGTCACACAGGAAATCTGTGGCAGAGTAGGGAATTGAAGGCAGTTCTAAATTCCAGGCTACTGCCAAAACCATTAAACCATTCTTCCTTTATAGCAGCAGTGTTTAATGGCTTGCTTACTAACCACAATTCAACCCTGCTTGTTGAGATTTTAATTCCGACTACATACAATGCTGAACATGACTTCTCCAGGTCTGCACTGACTGCTAAACTCTGTTCAGCATTGTGCCAGCTAACATAAGCATTCACAATCATGTTTGAACACAGGAACATATTGTAGTTTAGACTGGACCTATTAGTGTTTGGTGAAAGAAGGGAGGGAGAGAGGATTCATTCGGAACTATTCGGATTCATGTTTTCCATGTATTGGGCATATTTATTGATAGCAATGTAATGGTATTGAGGTTCAGATTATTTTTCTAATGGAGTCATATAGTTTATATAATTGAAAAACAATACATCAGATAAACAGTACTAATTATAGTACTAAATATAATCTGTAGCTATTGTGTCCGAGGTTATTAAATTGTTTTCCTGCCTTATGTACTTGTGTTTTCATGGATGATCATAATTAATTAGGGAAATTCTGCTCTCTGGTACATGGATGCCACTAGGAGCAATTCTGGCGAGCGTGCATGTTAAAATGACAAGGAGGAATTTATCCCATTGGGATTATGGATTGTATTGAGTAGATATGCAGAAATAACAGCACTTTTCTGATTATTTGTTCAGCCCATTCACAATTTAATTCTTCATCTATAAAAAATGTAGATGAATAGCTCCTGAGAACATGAAGGCAAGTTCTCAAATGTGAACCAGAACACTTCTGTCATTCTGAGCAGCAGAGATTGAAATGGCAACTCTGTGAAGATGAATTGCCCATGAATTGACTCTGAAGCCTAATGTTGAGACTTTAGATATAGTTGTTCATTATATTTTAAACATAAATATCAGCTAGTCCATACCAATGGGCAGGGCTTGACAATTAGTGTAAACTACTCACCCGTGGCGAGTAGATTACAAGCCGGCACAGCCGCGCAGCGCGGGCTGCGCATGCGCAGTGTGCCGCACTGCACAGCTGGCGAGCAGGGCTCACTGCCGCTTGGCGAGCCCTGCCAATTGGTGTGCCCAATAGCATCATGTTCTAATGACTGTTTTTGGAATTAGGATTTCAGACTCTAGCATTTTCTTCAAGTCTTGCATGCACAGCAGCAGGCCCAATTTAGATTTTGGGAGGGAACATCACATTCCTCCTGGTGTGTAGAGGGGGCAAGGGGCAGAGGAAAAGGTGGGGCTGTAGGGCCTTGGCACTCCTGTGATTCACTGTTTGTCTCCTTCTACAGGTGGTGAGGGCCATCAATGCCATCCTGCTGTGCAGAGTCATCAACCTGGGCGATGTGGACCCCAGCATCGCCAGCTTTGCTGCCATGGGCTTCTCCAACTGTGGGGGAAGGGTATTGACAACACCCTTATTCCCATCCAGGCCCCTGACCACCAGGCATATGAATACATTAACTGGAAGGGGTATTTCCCAATGATACTGCAAGCCCTCGTAGACCACCATGGCCAGTTTACCAACATCTACCTCAGGTGGTCAGGGAAGGTGCATGACACACATGTCTTCCAAAACTCCAGCCTGTTCCAGAAACTGCATGCCAGAACTTTTTTCCCTGACCGCTCCATCACTAGAGGGGACATGGACATGCCAGTCTGTGTTGTAGGGGACTCAGCCTACCCTCTGCTTCCCTGGCTCATGACGCCCTACACCAGACACCTTGATCCCATCAAGGAACGTTTTAACGCCAGGCTCAGCGGAGCCTAAATTTTGGTGGAGGGTGCCCTAGGGTGTCTGAAAAGGAGGTTCCATTGCCTCCTCACCCAGCTAGATCTTAGCAAGCGGAACATCCTGCAGGTGGTGGTGGCGGCATGCTGTGTCTTCTGCAACCTTTGTGTAAGGAAGGGGGAGACGTTTCTGCCGGATCGGAAGGGCCTTTGAGCAGCCGAAAACAGTTTCTGTCTGGTAACCCATAAGGAGGCTATGCAAATTCATGAGACCCCGAGAGAGAGTTTCACAAAAGAACCCCAGTGACACTCTCCCCAGGGCCTCCTCACAAGGGGTTGTGCATTGTCCCTCTTTGCCTTTCCTCCCACACCCCTCTCTTCGCCCCCTCGCCTTCCCCTGCAGAGACAATAAAGGACACTTTTGATTTGGAAACAATCAATTCTTTAATTTTTATTGGGGTAAATGTAACTGGGGAGGGACTCATTATAGTAAGGGCAGGTCTGGAGTGCTGCTCCAGAGTGGGAGCTGCACTCACTGGCCTTGGCAGAGGCTTGCCTGAGCTCCTTCACCAACATGCACACCTGCTCCTGGGTGTGCATGTGGTCCTTGTTGCCCAGGTTCTCAGCTATCCGGCCATAGACGTCCACATTCCTGCATCTGGAGCAGGGGTCCTGGAGGATTGCCTCCTCTCCCCAGACCTCAGTGAGGTCCAGGATCTGTGCACCAGACCAGGAAGACTCACGCCACTTTCCTGGCAGGGTTCTGGGAGCTGGCTGCCTGCTTGGCTGCAGCCTTGGAGGGCTTGAAAGGAAAAGACTTCTTCCTCATAGAAAGAGGTTCACTGCTGTGGGAAAAACCCCTCCATTATTTCAACTTTTTGTCGAAAGAACGCAATTGCAGTGTAGAGTTAAGTGAAGGTTTTTTTTTAAAAAAAAACTGCCATTTTTCTGAAAAAACTCTGCAGTGTAGACATACCCTAATCTCCCAAGGTTTCAGATTATGCCTTAAATAACCCCTTTCTGAAATTCACAGTAGACAAGACCAATGACTGAATGACTGTGGCAAATCAACAAAACTTGCATTTTAGGTTTAGGTGCATTGCTTTGGCAATGTGAAAAACCTTACCCTGTTTCTTCCATCCAGTGACTACTTTAGACTGAGGATTTCAGTCTTCTGGGCTTTCACTCTAGCATTTTTCATAATCCCTGCATTGATACTAAATAATTCTTTTACTTTTTCTAGAAAGCATTCTGAAAGCAAAACTTTCTTTCATCTTCTGCTTACTTCATAACAATCTTTGGTGGGCTGGGGGATAACAAGTCTTCTGATTGGGAGTGGGTTCAGATAAATAAAGGATGAATTTATTTGAACAATAATCTATATCTGCTGTGATATATAGTATGGTACATTGTATCCCGCTGCATGCTGTGCAGCACTTACAGAGCAATGACTAACCTTCCTAGATAGTGCCTAGCATAGTGTTTACCAGACTATAGATTGCTGTGAGATATAGTTAAAAGTTGTTCAGAAATAGGGTAGGCGAGAGACTGGACGATCATTTCTGAGGAGGCAAGTCCTTTTTTCCCCCTGCAGCAACTGTAAGTGCAATAGAATATCAGAGTGGGAAAGAATTGCTATAGCAACAAAGTATGTTTCCTAATGGAGACAGTGTATAACCAGCAAGAGCCAATAATACTTTAAGGGGAAGGAAAAGAAAAACATAGATCACAACAGAAAACAATGAGAAGCATTCAAAAATTAACAATTTCTTGTTCTGTGATTTTCTTGTAACCTACTTTCCATCCAAACTAATGGTGCTTTTCATCCTATGGTCTCACCTATTTGTGGTCTCATATAGAAAATTTGACAATCTCATAAACATGGTTTGGGTAATTTATTAATATCAATACAATAATATATCATTTGTTTTTATACAGTGCTATTTTTTACAGCTAATAGTATTATAGTGGTGCTTGCAAAACCCAGCTGAGATAGTACATTGTGCAGTGCCAGGCTTAGTGGATACTTAACATGTACTAAGGCTGTATCTATGCTTGGAGCTAGGGGTGTGATTCCTAGCTTGTGAAAACATTCTCACACTAGCTCTTATTGAGATAGGTCACGGAAAAGAAAGTAGCCTCAGGCTAGCTGTCCCAAGCACATATCTATGTGGTTCAAGCCAGTTGTGCACAAGGCAGCTTACCCTTGCGACTGCAGCTACATTGCTAGGTGTTGGTTAGCTTCATGAGAGCTAGTGCCAGTATATGCCACCTGGGAATCATATTCCTTGTTCCAAGTGCAGACATAGCCTAAGAGACAGTCTTCTCCCCAAATAGCTTACCTTCTTAATAAGCAAGACAGACAAAAGAATGAGAGAGGAAACAAGGACGTAGAGTACTTATTTTAGGCAACTTAAGATAGGCACCTATCTCCTGAGATGTTGGCCCTTGTTCCCTCGTCTTTGTTTTTGTGATATGAAAGTGCTTCAGAAATTTTAAATCTTATGAATTAGGGGTTATAATGTCATAGACCGTATTCAGTCATGCAGGGAAACAAGGTGTTCCAAACACACACAGACTGACTGTCCAGAGTAGCTTGTTGGGTGCAGATGGGGATAAACTGCTGCACAAACAGGGATAATGTAACTTACCACTTTACCAAGGCAAAGGAGGGCAGGGAAGAATTGTGACTCTGAGTAACAATTCGTTCTCTGGTTTGCTCCTAGAATGGTACAATACCATGTAGCTTTAATGGTACTTACCACTGTAGTAAGCAGGGGTGGGGAAACTAAGTGCCGGGGGCTAGGAACGGCCCCTGGCTTGCCTAGATCTGACCTCCCCACAAGGCTCAGCCCCTACCCCCAGCATTGAGGAGCCCACATTGATGCTCAAGCTCCCCCAACACCCCACTGCCCCACCATGGAACTAGAACACAGAAAATCTACTAGGCTGCCCTCCCCTGCTCTAATGTGTGACGGGAGTGTGGGGAGTGTCTTTCTCTTTCTCAGTCGGTGTGATCAACAGTAGACTTCAGGTAGCTACCCTGAGCCTGAAGAATTGGAACAGAAAAGGGAAAAAGGTGGCCCTGGCAAATTTAAAAGTTGAGATGGAGGCTCCTACATTGCAACCACAATGTTAAAAGTTATAATTTTTACAGAAACCTCCTAAAGATAAAGCAATTAAAAACAGAACAAAACAAGAAACAACAAAAAATAAGGTAAAAGCTTTACTTTAAATAAATCCAATACATTAATTATTTTAACTCTTTCAGGAATTCAACATTTGGAATTACTCCCAAATTTCTTGAAGATATGGTTGCTAAGCAACAGATATGCAGACTGAATCTAACCCAAACCACTGACTAATATTTGAAACATGGGCTTTTCTTATTTCAATATAGTAGAGTTTTAAAATAATGTGTAATTTACAGAAGTGGAAATGCTTTAAGTTACTAAATTAACACAACAAATTTGGCAATTATTGATATAAATGGTATCATTTTATTACAAGTTTTAAATAAGTTAACAACTTGCTCATTTAAATATTTAACACTTGTTATTTTTTCAGTTTTTAGTTTGTTTGCTATAGCTGGTATAAATAGAATTCTGGCACCATTTGTTTTTAATTGTAAGTTGTCCTGTATGTCAGTGGTTTTCAAACTACGGTTTGTGACTGGGGGTGTAAGTGACTAGTCGACTATCCAATAAGCATAAACTTATCGGATAGTTGACTAGTCCCTTGACTAGTCACTTCCCTCCTTTCTGCCTTTATCAGAGGCAGCAAGGGAGGGAGCAGGAGCTAGTGCCGGGGGGAGCTGTCTTAAAAGCTGGTTTCCCCCAGTACTATCTCAGTGGGGGAAGGGGAGGCAGGGGGTATCAGCTGAATCCCAGTTTGCGCCCAGTCCCAGGACACTGCACCTCTGCTTTATAAATGTATTAAGAGCCTGCCGGCTCTTAATATATTTAAAAAGCAGAAATGCTGTGGGGGTGACCTGGCATGAGCCAGGACAGCTGATTCCTGGGTCACATTGGAACCCCTCGCTGCACACCTGCCTTTTAATGTATTAAAACCCTGACGGCTCTTATCAGCTCATGCTAGGACCCTCCCCCGCACTGTGTTTCAGCCTTTTAAATGTATTAAGAGGCTGCTGGCACATGGACTGACCACATAATAGCTTCCCAAAGCTAGAGCTGGGCTGTGGTGAGGCTGCTCGTGGGGTTGGGGCCCCCTGAACTTCTCTTCCCCCATCCTGCACCTCTTTTCCCCGCTTCCGCATCTCTCTTTTGCCCCTCAGAGTCCCCTAACCCCCAGTCCTCTGTCCTCCCCAACTCCATTCATGTCACTGCCCCACCCCCAGAAACTCACTCCCTGCAAACCCTGGCACTGGCAGTAGGTGGGGACTCAAAGCAGCCCCACGAAGAGCAGCTTGGGGCAGTCCCTGCCCTGCACACAGGCTGCCCAAGGAGCAGCACTCCTTGTGGGGAGCATGCCTCACCTTCTCCCTAAGAGGTGGGGGAGGCGGCTACTTGACAGAGTCTCTTGGGGAGCAGTGCCACGGTGGCACACATCTGAACAAGTGTTTTTGGCCTCCATATTGGTGCACAAGACAAAACTCACTGTGCTTATGGACGGAAAATCTTAGAAGGAACACTAGAGCTAAGGCAGGCTTCCTGCTCCTGGCACTGCAGACCATGCTGTGCCCCAGAAACATCCAGCAACAGGTTCTCAGCCAACGTGAGTGAAGAGCTAGTGTGCAGGTTAGGGCAGTGTGCGGAGCCCTGTGTACTCCCCACCTAGAAGCAGAGCCCATTGCTGGCCACTTCTGGGACACCGCACAGTCTTCAGTGCCAGGCAGGTAGGTAGCCTGCCCCAGCACCCCTACTGGGCACCTGATCATCCTGCAGCAGTTGGGTGGCCACCTTGAACACAGCTCCAGCCTTGGAGAAGGGGTAGGGAGCAGGCCCCACCCCTCCACAATGCAGATTCAGCCCCAGCGGCCCTGCTCCACCATGCAGACTCAGCCCTGCCTCACAGTGGCCTCCCTGACCATGCCACTTCAACCAACGCTGGCTTGGAGCAGCTGTGTGCCATGCCACTCAACTTCTAGCAGGTGCACACCGTAGTGGGAACTATGCTTAGCACTCCTGCTTCACCACTGACTGGGAGTTCTTCCATGTAAACCCCTTCTGCCCCAGCCCTGATCCCCCGCCCCAAAGCCAGAGCTCTCTTCTACGCTCTCATCCTTAGCCCCATCCTGAAGCCCACACTCTAGTCAAATTACGTTGGGTCATGGACATCAACAATTTTCTTCAATTGAATCATAAGAAAAAAAGTTTGAAAACCACTGCTGTATGTCATGTATGTTATCTTTTGTTGAATGTCGTGTACCACATGACTATTTTTTATTATTTTTATTTTGTTGCAACAAAAGTCAATGGTACCACACTATTTTACTATTACTATTCACTATTGATGTTTGGGGTATAATCATATTATGAATACCAGGATTTTTTTTTGTAAAGTTCAAAAAAGTCTCAGTTACAAATATATATAAATATTTTTGCCTCAATCAACAATGCAACTGTAAATATAAGGAATTCTCTTTTATTAATTACATTTTTATTTATTTTTTATTCAAAGAAAGATGTAAGGGAAACCTCAACGTTAAGGTGACGCCTGACTATCACATCGACTGTGTGTGGTAGGCTATTGGACTAGATGGACCATGGGCTTAGTCACCTGGGCAATTTCTACTTTCCCTTGCTCTGTGCAGATCATCAGGTTACAATCTAGCTCAAAATAAATAGTTCCACTTTACAGATGAGTAAATTGAGAGAGACACATTACAGTTACAGTCAGTGGCAAAATTCAAAGTAGAACCTAGGTCTCCTGAATAATTAAATGACAACAACCTGATCCATCCGCTAAGCCTTACCGTTTTCAGTTGCATACCATCCTGAATACATGCTGTGGCACCAAACTGAAAGGCTTTTTGAAAAATCTTGTTCCTCATTGGAGAACTATTTCTTGTCATCTCTTGGCAGTGAAGTTCATTATGTGTTATCCTATTTATAACTCACACATCTCTGTAACAAGCAAATTCCTTAGAGGTAGAAAATGAAGTGTGATTTCAATACAATTGTAAATCACAGTTTGATGTTGCCACTCTGGCCATGATTTATAACACAAGTGTAGCAGCATGGGTCAATCAGTGAGGGACATGTAGTGCAGGGAATTGAAGAAGTTAAACTTTCCCTATTTATAAGGAGGATATTTTTCTTTAAAATAAAAAAGCAAGAAGTATATGGTTCCCATCTTATAGACTAGAGAGCAAATCCTCCTCTTTTTACAATAAAATTTATCTTGTAGTTCTTCCTCTAGGATTCTTAGAAATACATTTTGTCCCGGATCACTTCTTATATCCCTTCAAATCTGGTGCTATTTTCAACCCACCAGTAAACATTTTCTTAATAAAGTCACTTAAAAAAGATGACTTTGTGTGCCAGTGAAATATGCACTCTAGGGGTGTGTCTAGCCTACAGGATTTTTTCAAAAAAATTGGCCTTTTTTCGAAAAACTTCCCCTATGTCTAGACTGCTGCTGTGTTCTTTCAAAAGTAAATTGAAAGAATTTCAATTTGGAGTTCGACTGTGGAAAACCTCGTTTTATGAGGAATAATGCCTTTTTTCGAAAGTGCTCTTTCGAAAAAAGTCACTATGTAATGCAAACTGTGCTTTTTTAAGAGAGCATCCAGACTGTTTGGGTGTTCTCTTTCGAAAAATCGGCTTGCTTTTTCGAAAGTACTGTGTGTAGTCTTGATGCTCTTTTTCGAAAGACGTTTGCAGTCTAGACGTAGCCTAGGGGTGTGTCTAGACTACATCCCTTTTTCAAGAAAGGAATATAAATTAGGCATGTCGATATTGCAAATGAAGCAGGGATTTAAATACCCCGTGCTTCATTTGCCTAATGGCAGCCGCTGCTTTTTTTTGAAATGGGGCTTTTTTGACCTCCCCCCGGCAGTTTAGATGGGAATCTTTCAAAAATAAAACCCTTTTTCGAAAGATCCTGTAAACGTTATTTTTTGAGGAGTACATGATCATTCAAAACGGGGCATTTCTGTCAAAAATGCCCCATCTAAACTGCCGTTTTTCGAGAAAGGGATGTAGTCTAGACACACCCCTACATTATATTCTCCATCCGCACAACGGGATCAGCCTAGGCCACAGTGGTATCACTTCCCATCACTGTCCCTTCTGTATAGATCAGCCTGGACCTAAGATAGCCTTAGCTGCTAGTAATGGTGCAAACTATGGGGTGTTTTTTGTGATGTGCATGTTTGACCTCTGGGAAATAGACTGAGCCAAGCAACTAATTTAACAAAACCTACTGAAGTAAAAACTTAAAGTGTATTTTTTCAGCTTACCGATCTTGGAGAAGGATTTTACATTGCACCTGAATGGCAACAGGAAAAACAGAACCTAGCTCAGAATGCATTGGAGAGTATCTATTTCTTCAGTGCTGTAGAGCACTAAGGCCCAGATGTACAAATGCATCCTGCTCCCCAGTTTTTATGAGCATGTTCTTGATTTGCTCAAATAAAGATTTGGAAATTTGCATGCACAAAAAGCCCACATGCAATTTTGTGGTGCCATTTTGAAAAATTAGCCCCCAAAATATACCTAAAAATGTGAAAAACTGTAAAATGCCTCCTTAGTTGTAGGTCTTGCTTTCTGTGAACTGCTTTGAAGAAAAAGCATCTTTTTGAAGAGTTTGTTTATATATTACCTAATATAATAGGGTAAAATATTGAAAGTTATTATTGTGCTAAGAAAATGAACAGGCACTGTGGATTCCACTTGAATGCACACTGCTTAGTTGCACTGTTTTTCTGTTCCCAGTGGAATCAAAGTTATCCTGGCTACAGCTCTCTGATAATCAGGGTAGACCTGCACCATCAAAACCACAAAGCACGATAGAGCAAGATGGGGACTATGCTAACATACCGTGTACAGGATGGCAACATTTTTAAGAGACCATAGCTGTGTCTACACTGGCATGAATTTCCGGAAATGCTTAAAACAGAATAGTTTTCGTTATAAGTATTTCTGGAAAAAGAGCGTCTACATTGGCAGGCTGTTTTTCCGGAAAAGCCCTTTTTCTGGAAAAGCGTCTGTGGCCAATGTAGACGCGCTTTTCCGGAAAAGAGCCCCGATCGTCATTTTTGCGATCGGGGCTTTTTTCCGGAAAAGACTACTGGGCTGTCTACACTGGCCCTTTTCCAGAACAGTGTTCCGGAATAAGGACTTATGCCCGAGCGGGAGCAGCGTAGCTTTTCCAGAATAGTGGCTGATTTTGTACAGTAGAGCGTCGTTGCTTTTCCGGAAATTCAAGGGCCAGTGTAGACAGCTCGCAGCTTATTCTGGAAAAGCGGCTGATTTTCCAGAATAAGTGGTCCAGTGTAGACACAGCCCATATGTCCACTGAGCATAGCCAGAGTACAGGTGCAACCACACTTCTTTCCCCATCATCTCTGCCATGACATGTTTGGACTAAGTGGGGATGCTTGAGCCAGGTATATTAGCTCTGCCCCTTCTGAGAGCTTTCCCACATGGGGGGAGGAGGAATTCAGAGCTGGGCAGATTCAGTAGCCATATGGCACAAAGGGAGCTGGAACACAATGGAAAATCTAGCTTTTGCTCTTCCTGCACCAGAAAAAAATGTGAGACAAATGGTGCAGATTTTTTACATTCCAAACCTCCACACAGTTAGGTATGTACCAAACGCTTTTGTAATTCATTGACAGCTTTCAGTACTAACCAACTGGGCTATATTAAGGGGCAATATGCACTCTTAGCAACTAAGTCAGACACATCTGTTACTGAATCAGGCCCTTAGTAGCCATTAGTTGGTGTTCAACCACCGTTAGAGCTATTGTCTGCTTATTATAAAAATACCCTGCTAATGCTCAGTAAACAATTGTAGTTCTTTTTCTTCTAACAAAATCTGCTTTCATTGGACAGTGATTTTATTTATATATATATAAAATCCTCAGTTCCCATTGGCTACACTGCTGGGGTTCCAAGCCAATGGGAGCTGGAGAGCTGGCACTTGTTCACACCGGAGGGGGGGGGGCAGTGTGCATGGGAGCTGAAAGGAGAATATGCTTCTGCTTCTGAGAAGCAGGCAGAGCCATTGCAAGCAGCAATTGCAGGCAGGGAGCTGGTTGATAGAGTAGGTAGGGAGCTGGAGTATGCATCCCCAGCCAAAGCCCTCAGCCCCTCCTATAACCCAACCCTCTGCCCCAGCCTGGAACACCCTCCCATCCTCTGAACCTCTCAGTCCTAGCCTGAAGCACCATCCTATACCCCAAACCCCTCATCCCCAGCCCACCCCTGCATCTGTACCCTCCCCTCCCATACTCTGAAACTCTTAACTCCACCCCTCAGCCCAAAGTCCCCTCCTGTACTCCAAACCCCTCATCTTTGGCTACACCCCAGAGCCTGAACTCTCAGCCAGAGCCCTCACCCCAACCTTCTCAGCCAGCACTGTGAAGATGAGCACTTAAGTGTGGGTGAGGAGAGTAAGCAAAGGGGGGGGGGGGGAGCGATGGCGTGAGAACGGTCAGGACCTTGGAGAAGGGGTGAGGCAGGGGTGGGATAAGAGTATTCATTTTTGTGAGTGTAGAAAGTTGGCAACCCCAGCCTTCCTAGGCCTAGACATCCCAGCCATGAAATGGCTTTTCCAAGTATCAGTCTACCCCACGCTTTCCCTATCAAGGAAGTAGTAGAGCTCTGCCTTCTCTCCTGGTCTGCTATGCAGGAGACTAGCTCTCTCTCTTTTTTGAAACTCCCCTCTCCATGCCTGACATTGACTGCAGGTATAGAATGGTAGGCTCAGCTGGGTCCACAGGCTTTCATTTACCCTCATTTTGCCAATGTGGGGCCTACCTGCCTCATCACAAATACTCACAAATTCTCATTTACACGTAGGCTCCTTTACAATGAAAACTTGGCCCTTACAGGTTTCTTACAGAGGTAAACCAATGACTTCACTGAACATGCCTGCATTTTTGCTTGGGCTAACCATCTATGGATGGCATGAACAGTTTGCTCAAACATAGATGAAGTGTATGGTTTTTTGTTTATAGCAGTGTTTCTCAAAGTGGCCTGCAACACCACTTTGAGAAACCAGTTAAATGGCTGCTCTGGTGTGTTTACTTATCAGCGCCATGGCCATGGAGCCTTGAGGCCATTATATACCACTGGTCACAGATTCCTGAAGGGAAGAACCTTTGGCTATGTCTACACTGGCATGATTTTCCGAAAATGCTTTTAACAGAAAACTTTTCCATTAAAAGCATTTTCAGAAAAGGGCATCTAGAGTGGCAGGATGCTTTTCCGCAAAAGCACTTTTTGCGGAAAAGCGTCCGTGGCCAATCTAGACGCGGTTTCGCCATTTTCGCGATCGGGGCTTTTTTGCGGAAAACACTACTGTGCTGTCTACACTGGCCCTTTTGTGCAAAAGTCTTTCGGAAAAAGACTTTTGCCTGAACAGGAGCTGCATATTATTTCTGGAAAAGCACTGACGATCTTACATGAGATCGTCAGTGCTTTTCCGGAAATTCAAGTGGCCAGTGTAGACAGCTGGCAAGTTTTTCCGCAAAAGCAGATGATTTTGCAGAAAAACTTGCCAGTCTAGACACAGCCATAGTGTCTGATCTCAGACCTGCCAAGCATACAGAGCTGATACACAGATTACTGTACCTTAGAGCCTGGGCTGAGAGTAGAAGAACTGTTGAATTCCACCTTCAAGAGTTAAAGGTTCCTGTTGGCTTCATTTCACCATTTCCAGCCAATGAGGAGCCACGAGAAGTGGCTTGGGTTGGTCTGCTGTTTCCCGTGGCTCACTAGGGCTGCAAATAGTTAAATGGAGCCAATAGGAGCCATGAGGCTCCGTGGCTGCAGAGCCAGTAAGTAAACATATCGGAGCAGTGAGTTAGCAGCATTCTCAAAGTGGTTTCATGGACCACCTTGAGAAACATTGATTTACAGTGAACTAACAGATTTACATGGTGTTGTTAACTCCAATGTTTTTTTTTTTAATCTAAAAGGAAAATGTATATGCTTCATTTAAATACAGTGTTGTTTTATGAAGTTATTTTTTATGTTGGATTTCTTAAACAAGAGATTGTTAAAATTTGTCTGTTTAATTTTTCAGCTATTTCTTTAAAATGAGAATTCTATCAAGTGTATTTTTCTTCATATCTTTAAAATGTTATCTTCCACTGTTTTACCACACAAAAAAAGGACTATAGTCAATTTAGTTTCCAATAACTTTATCTTCTAGTTGTCAGACTTTAAGCATACATTTGGCTGTACCAAAACAGAGCACTTCGCCAAATTTCTCAGTTTTATCTTCTTTCCTCTAAGGTTCATTGAGAAGCAATCCTATACCAGGTTTATCCTATTTTCCAGGCTCAGTCTCTTCCAACATTCACTCAGTTATGTCAGTTTTGAAGACTGTATTTGATTTGGTGATTGTGTCTCTTTTCTGCTTGGTTTTATGAGAAGCAATCCCATTCCAGACACATCCTGTTTTTCTTACTTTGCTTTAAGTTATGTTACGAGTTGTGTTCCAAATTCGGTAGTCCTAACTTTTACCATTTAGGAGGAGTTCTTGAATAAACAGACAAATAAACAGACATACTCTCTCAAGTATATAGTAGATTTGGATAAATGAATTAAAATAATTTGCATTTTAATCACAACTAGGGAGTTGAATTAATGAAGAGATGATTAATGAATTGCTGAATTGTTTTGGCGATCCAAATGGAATATTTAAAAATAGTTTTCCCACTCCTTTTATGCATTATAACTGAAAGAGCTATATCTGTATTAAGAAAACTAAAGAAAAATATTTGACATATATTGATATTTTCCATACATGACATTCATTATTGAATAAACAACAATTTTTATATAAAAAGTCAAAGACTGTAGCATAACTAGGTCAGTACAAAGCTTTGTAAAAATACTGAGGTTTTATTAGTTGTTGTAGCTATTGATGTACTTGACAGCAATCTTTGTGTGAGTTCTCCTAGATCAATCTCTTAAAATTCTGAAAAGAGATTAGAGTTTGAGGGGCTGAGTATTTTATATCAAGCAAGTTCTATCTTAGAATAGACCTCAGACCCAAGATGTGAATGCATTTCTGTGTTCTTTTAGGATGCAGTAAATATATCTTTGTACTGTCTATTTTCATCTGCTTTAGTGTCCATGATGTCTGAATAATAAAACATCATTCAATAAGATACAGGTTCTAAAATAGTAATGAGTGGACCTCAGTATGTATGGAAGTTTGGTCTGGGTAGCATCCATAAATATAATTGTAACATGCAATAGTTGAAGCTTGCCCTGCTCATAAAACTTCCAGTACCTACAGACTTAGCCAGCCCATATATACAACAATATAATAGCTTCTCCATTTATTCAGCACCTTCTGCTTCTAGTGCTCCCAAGGATCAAGAAAAATCATATATGTGATTTTTTTAAAAGTAAACTAAGGACTTGTAGACTTAAAAACCAAAACAACAAAGGAGGTTAATATTGGTTTTTCTCAAGTTTTGGCCCGCTTCTTACTTTTTGTTTAATGCGTATGTCAGATACTGTGCTAATGAGGATGCTTCAATATCTAATTATGAATGATTTTGGTCTAATTGCAGCATTACAGTTCTGCTCCATATTTTATAGAGACCATCCAGAAATACATTCTGTTTAAAACATGAGCTAGCGCAAGTGGATTTAATTCCCTGAAAGCAGAACGCCACTGGATGCCAACAGGGAAACCAATCCATTGCATTTTCATTGATTAGTGATCAGTGCATTTTAGAAGCCATGTACATAAATGCAATCTACAGAAATTTTATGAGGTGATTGTGATCCAGGTGTAGAAAATACCGACCTCAAATGCAAAGCATCATCATTGGTGAATTCTCAGTGATTTGGTGAAAATGATATATATCAGTCACCATTAAAAAGGTCAACATTTACACAGAATTCCCGGAGTTAATTCAGTTAGGGTACGTCTACATCATTCCACGAGGAGTAATGGTAGTTTGAATTAGGATCTTTAATTTGAACTACCTACTCTGTGCCGCGTGTAGCCGCGGGCATGGAGTTCGGACTAAGGGGGATTTTAAAATGGCAGCGCCCAGGAACATGCAAATGAAGCCCGGGATATTTAAATCCCGGGCTTCATTTGCAACTCCGCTTGCCCTCATTACCCTACGTAGCTCGAACTAACGAGCTAATGTAGACGCATCCTTACTTCCTTAGGAAGTTGTTACAGTGGGTAAAAGGCTGGCCACATTACAATCAGTGAAAACCAGGATGTCACCCTACAGGTGATAGCATTGTGTGGTTGGTAACTGTGGATTAAGTGTAGATATTTTACATGGCAATCAATGTGCATTTTCAATGCAAATAAAATATCTGTTAGAAAAAGATGCTCACTAACAGTATGTCTGCACTGCAGATTATTTTTGGAAAAATGGCTGTTTTCCCAAAAAAAACTTCACTTATGTCCACAATCAATCGCGTTCTTTCGAAAAGAAATCAAAAGACCAGAGGGGTTTTTCCAACATTGGTAAACCTTTTCCTATGAGGAAGAAGCCTTTTTCCAAAAGAGCTCTTTTGAAAAAAGGCACGTGTGGATGGGGAAGAGGGAGTTTTTTCAAAAGAAGAGGACAGAGGGAAAAGCACAGGTGCCCTATTGGTCACTCAGTCCATAGTAATCACAGCTTAAATGTGAGATAGAGTCCATTCAGTGTGGACGCTATCTTTCAAAAAAGTACTTTTTCAATGCGCTTTTGCTGTGTAGATGCTGTCTTTTTGAAGAAGATTTTCCAGAAGCTCTCTAGACATAGTCTAATGTTGTAATACAGTTAAATCTAAATAATTTTTCATTGCCAAAATTTAAAATGGTCTATTCCAAAGTGGTACTTTAGTGTGCAAGGGCTTATCTTTCAATAATATAATATAGTGGTAACATCTTTATACCCATGGGATGCATTTAGTGGAATTATAAGACTGTTTGCTTCAAAACTCACATTTGGTATGAGGAAGTGGGTCTGGCCCACGAAAGCGCATCACCTAATAAACCATCTTGTTAGTCTTTAAAGTGCTACATAGTCCTGTTATTTGGTTTGCATGTTATGAATATTTTTGGTACATGATCTTTTTATTTCAGCTCATTATAAAGAATTCATGGTTTAAATTTGGAGGACTAGAATTTATTTTTTTTCTTCAATATCTTTAGGTTCAGTTCATAAGCTTGGAGAACTTTTAAAAAAGAAACGCTATTGTTTCCCAGGAGGGCATTTTCAAATGCTTACAAATCTCTCAGGGTATGTCTACACTACCCTCCGAGTTCGAACTAGGAGGGTAATGTAGGCATACCGCACTTGCTAATGAAGCCCGGGATTTGAATTTCCCGGGCTTCATTTGCATAAGCGGGGAGCCGCCATTTTTAAATCCCCGCTGCTTCGAACCCCGTGCAGCGAGGCTACACGGTGCTCGAACTAGGTAGTTCGGACTAGGTTCCTATTCCGAACTTCCGTTACTCCTCGTGAAATGAGGTGTACCGGTAGTTCGGAATAGGCACCCTAGTCCGAACTATCTAGTTCGAGCCCCGTGTAGCCGCGCTGCACGGGGTTCGAAGCAGCGGGGATTTAAAAATGGCGGCTCCCCGCTTATGCAAATGAAGCCCGGGAAATTCAAATCCCTGGCTTCATTTGCAAGTGCGGTATGCCTACATTACCCCGCTAGTTCGAACTAGCGGGGTAGTGTAGACATACCCTCACTAGTGAGAGAAGAATCAGAACAGTTTCAAAATGTAGGAGAAGCATCTAAAAATGTGGCTGCTAGGGTAAATTTCTCTGCATGGAAAATATCTATATTTTCTGACAGAGAGGATAACAAAAAGCTTTTATGGAAATGCTATAAACCCTATAGAATTTAACCAAGAATAATATCCTTTTTAAACTTTTTAAAAACTGTTCTGCAACATTCTATAGCAGGGATATAATTTTCTATTGGATCATCCTATGGAATTTAACACACCTGTAGAAAAAGTTATCATTTTTTTTTTAATTCTATAGTATGTGTACTGTGGTTTTCACTAATTTGAATAATTGAAAATAATGGAAATACAGTGATATGAAGTCCTTTTTCCCGCTCACTAAATCCATGTGGCTTTCTTTTCCTCCTTTTCTTTTCACATCCAAAATCACAAGATGCCCACTGCTGATTTCATTACAAAATCCTTCCATTTACCACCCAGGGACTTTACCTCAATGGCCCTCAGAGTTAATCCCTTTCCTTTTAAATCCACCCATGCCATGTTTTAATCCTTTCAATTCTCCCACTCCCACCTCTACTCTACAACTGTACCTACACCAACCCTTGTTCTTGACAGGCCCCCTTACTGACCATAGATCCCAGCACCGTCTCTGCTGTGCCTCATTACTTCAGTTCTGTAGCACAATGCAATCTACAGTAGAGGGGCTGAGGCAGAACAGTAATACAGCTGCCAATATTATATGCCCTAAGGGTAATGGAGTAGGAGCTCTGGAGGGAATTATCTCATAAAAATTGGTGTGCTCATCTCTAATGATAAAATTTGCAAGTGCCAGTCAATCAGCAGTGAGCTATACATAACTATTAAAAGTTATTATTAAACAATGGGCTAAAACTTCTAAGAACTGTGTTCTCTTGTGCAATTATTCTGAATCGGGTGTCTATAAGTGACTAGGAAGGTAACTTTAAATGTTGATCGTAAAGGATTAAGCTCTTATTTATTGACTCTTACTACTGTGGCAGTGTCCACCACTGGAGCCCCTAGCCCCTTTGAATTGCCGCCAGAACACCACTCTGGGTGGCTCTAAGAGCTGGGGGGTAGGGAGGAGCAGAGCTGCAGTCTGTGGGGCATTAAGGGCCGACTGCCCCTTTCACCCTCAGTCCCACTCCTTCTAGTGACATGGAACCTGCCCCCTCACCTTGCCCCGGGGCCATGGTGGCCCTCAGCCCTGCTGGTTACAGCTGCAGTAGCGTTTGGTGAATGAGGAAGTAGATTTTATCTGAAAAGAGAACAGACAACTCAAAAGGATTTCTGAAAATTAGCTCTCACGTCTCAGCAATGAACTGAATGTTCCTCCTAAAATAATAATCACATCAGAATATCCAGCTAGCTAAACATGCCTTCTCCCTACCTGTGTTAGCTGAGTCCCACCTTGCCACACTCCTCATCCCAATAAACAAAACAGCTTAACTTTTGGAGAACAAGGGGATTCATTTCTGAAGCAAACAGAAAGTCTCATTTTACTTTTTTTACCTATTGTCTAATGCACCCATTTCTTTGTCTTGATTCTCTTGACCTTGGTTTGCAGCTTCCACTATGGGACATTCCTTATAATCACTCCCTCCAGATACCATGCCAATACTATGGCTGCATCAATAGACAGGCAAGTGGGGAAGGCATAAAGAGGCAGCCATTGTTTGAACAAAGTACATGCTTCTGCCAGAGACTGCATACATCACCTTCACCACCCCAAAGTCAGAAAATCGCAGGCTATTTACAATTTCTCTCCATTTTCCAGTATAATCAGGCTGATTTAATTTCAAACTCCTTTTTGGCAGCTTTCATAGGATCTCACTCTTAACATTAAAGTGCTGGGCTTAAAGTGCAGCAGGGGAGGTTTAGATTGGACATTAGGAAAAAATTCCTAACTGTCAGGGTGGTCAAATATTGGAATAAATTGCCAAGGGAGGTGGTGGAAGCTCCCTCTCTGGAGATATTTAAGAACAGGTTAGATAGACATCTGTCAGGGATGGTGTAGGTGGAGCTTGGTCCTGCCTTGAGGGCGGGAGGCTGGACTCGATGACCTCTTGAGGTCCCTTCCAGTCCTATGATTCTATGATTCTATGATTATTGCTAAACCTTTTATTATAGTAAATTCCCAAGTAATGAGGAATAAAGTTATTTGTGCATTCCTCTTATAGTAAGAGATATACACTCATTCAATTCATTTTTTTCCATTCTTCCTTATCCCCAAAGTTCTCAACTTTACTGTTTTCAGTAGTCTGATTTGTCTTGCATACCCCTAGTTACATCTGACTTTAAAACTACCTGCTAACAAAATCAGACATAAAAATATCATATATCACAGCACTGAAAAATTGCTTACTTTTCATTTTTACCATATAATTATAAAATAAAGCAACTGAAATATAACTATTATACTTATATATCAGGGTACAGAGCAATAATAAACAAATCATTGTCTATATAGAATTTCAAGTTGGTACTGACTTAGCTAGTATTTTTATGTAACTTCTTGTAAAACTAAGCAGATATCTAGATCAGTTGCTGTACCCCTGGAATACCTCTGTGTACTGGCAGAAGAACACATGCCCCTGTTTAAGAACCATTGTTCTAGGTTATTATGCCCCAAAAGATTTAAAACTAGGTCATAATGGTCCATCCCAGGATGTCCACAGTGAAATACTCCTTTTAGTATAGAGCTGTGCAGTGGGGCTATTATCTGTCTAAACGTGACCAAAATGCATTCCCAGCATTTTGGCACAGTGTTTGGTGCCAGTCACAAATCTCTCACTATGTGGCCCTCCTGTGCTATAGCCGTTCTAGTCACCAGTTCCATTTACTTCTGTTTTTGCCACAAGTTAATAGGGACTGAGGAAGGAGTCAGGCCCATCACAAATCAGAAATAATAGAGTGGTGCCAAAAGGGAATGGACACTCATACGCTGATGAGTTAGACAAGCAAAACAATCAGTGACACACAACTACTAAATATTAGATTGATTCAATGCCTGTAAAGAGTCCTACTTGATCTCATTTTCTAAGATATCATAATGATATTAAACTATTATACATTCTGTGTATTAACACAATCCAGAACTAATGGTGTCTTTGCTTTAAAGCAGCCTGTGTTGAACTTGAAATAGTATTTCTCTCTGGAAATAAGTATTGTCTTTTGTAGGGATGAAAAATATTCAGGCATCATCAATTTATGATGGAGCCACTCGCCTGCCCATAAAGTTTGAAAAGGTTTACTTGGGGATTGCCAAACAAATATGGAAAGGGTGCTCTAGTGCAGGGGTGGGGAACCTCTGTGCCATAGGCTGGATCTAGCCCCCTGCTTAATTTCGTTTGGCTTGTGATGAGTCTCCATGTTGCAGGACAGAAGCCCTGAGCCTCAGCGTGGAACTGAGAGTATTGGCTTGCCCCGCTGCAGCGTGGAACTGAGAGTATTGGCTTGGTCAGCTGTCCCCAAAGTCCCTGGCCTCAGGGTTGGAGGATCAAGGAAGCTCTGGAAATGCATGCGTCTGCCCTTTCTGGCCAATGGGAGCTATGGGAGCAGTGCCTGCTGGTGCGGGCAGTGCATACCATGCAGAGCCACCTGCCTACATTATGGCAGCTTCCAGGAATGCAGTGGGGCCAGATCAGAGGGAGGAAGAGGCATGCCATAGCTCCATTACGCTACCAATTGTGAGTTGCCTGAGAAAAGCAGTTCCTGGTTGGAGCCTGCACTCTTCACTCCCTCTTGCACCCCAAATCCTGGCTCCAGCTCTAAGCCCTTCCCATACCCCAAACTCTTCCCAAAGACTGCACCCCATCCTCACCCATCTGCTCCAGGTCAGAACCCCACCCCCTGAAACCTAACTCTGTCCCGGATGCCACTCTCCAACTCCCTGCCTCACATTAGAACTCCCTCCAGAACTCCAACTGCCTCCCATAGCCTGCACCAAAATCCCCTGCCCTGGACCTGAGCTTGCTCCCACACTCCAAATTTCCTGTCTCCAGTCTGGAGTCCCCATATGCACCCAGAGCCCCTCATTTTTTGCTTTGTCCTGAAATCTAAGGAGAGTCCTGAGCCTCTGCAATCCCAGTGATTTGTGTTCTGGGTCAGTGTCCCCAGATGGAAAAGAAAGGTTCCTCACCCCTGAACTAGAGCCAGTACCGGCAGCTATTTCTTACCCGTATGCTATAACAATGAGTAGGAAAGAAAACACCTGAAGCTAACATTTTCAACCTTGAACATCTACTATAGAGCAAAAACAATGAGTCATGTGGGCATAAGCTTTTATGGGTAAAACCTACATAAGATGAATAGCAGTGGAAGCTACAGAAGCAGGGTTTTATATGTAAAGAAGTTGCTTGTGTTAATAAAGCTAATCAAGTAGGGGTGGAAGTGGGTCATTCACAGCATTTGATGTGGAGATGTGAATATCCAGGGAGGGGAAATTGCCTTTGTAATGCATTAAGCTGTTGAGAGCCGTATTCAATCCTAAATTGATAGTGTTGAATTTACAAATAAATTCCAGTTCAGCTGCCGCCTTTCGTAACCAGGTTTTGAAATTCTTTGTAGGATGACTATTTTCATATCCACTACTGAATGTCTAGGGAAGTTAAAGTGTTTCCTTACAGGTTTATATGTGTTACCCCCATCCCTTTTGTCTGATTTGTGTCCATTTATCCTTTGGTGGAGATACTGTCGAGTTTGATTAATATACATGGCAGCGGGGCATTGCTGGCACTTGATGGCATGTATCATGTAGGGGATGTGCAGGTGGATGAGCCCCTGATAGTTTAGTTAGGTCCTGTGATGGTGTTGCTTGTATAGATATGTGGACAGAATTGGCAACGGGGTTTTTTGCAGATTAGGTTCCTGGGTAACTCCAGTTCATCTGATGAAGTGGGTTTTACCCATGAAAGCTTATGCCCAGTAAATCTGTTAGGGTATGTCTACACTTGCTCCCTAGTTTGAACTAGGGATGCAAATATAACCGACTGAAATTGCTCATTTTTTGAGAAGTAACGTTAGTTCAAACCAAGCGGTTTGATTCGAACGAATGCGTCCCAGAGCCCACTTCCTGGTTTGAATCAGCTGGTGAACAGAATAGCGCGTGGGCAAGATTATGCTAATGAAGCGTGGGATATTTAAATTCCCGCTTCATTAGCAGTTTTGGTCGGCTATGTTTGCATCCCTAGTTCGAACTAGGGAGCAAGTGTAGATGTACTCAAAGTCTTTAAAGTGTCACAGAACTCATTTTTGCAGATACAGATTAACATGGCTATCCTTCTAAGAGTTTTCTTCTTACTAAAGTGCATGCAGTTTATAAGTTTCCATATTTACAGCATATGAAAAAGTATAATTATAGCTGTGGAAAATATGCCAAAAGTATCAACCTTTAATCATCAGGGTGTCAGCTAATCATATATATGTTTCAGAACTCTCTGTCTTAAAAATAGGTACATGTTCAAGCAGGGGTCTGCTTTCCGAAAAGAGGTATAGACCTCTGCCAAAAATCAGATTCTATATAGACATTCAGAATTAAAATTTGTTGTCTATTCCATGTTCTACTCCAGCATGGCATAGATTTATTTCAAAGGGCACATCTAAACTACATTCCTCTTTTGAAAGAGGAATGTAAATGAAGCCGATCAAAAATTCAAATGAAGCGCAGATTTACAAATCTCATGCTTCATTTGCATAATCCCGTCAGAGCTTGAACAAGAAACTGCAATCTAGAAGGGGTTCTTTCAAAAAGAAAAACCCCTTTTTCGAAAGAACCCATACACCTCATTTTTTCAGGAGTACAGGTTCTTTTGAAAGGTTTTTTTTCTCTCGAAAGACCCCCATCTAGACTGTGGTTTCTTTTTTGAAAAACCCTTTTTCAAAAAAGCACTCTCACGTGATTATGCAAATGAAGCACGAGATTTGTACATTCGCGCTTCATTTGAATTCTCAATCTGCCTCATTTACATTCCTTTTTCAAAAGAGGAATGTAGTTTATACGTGCCCTTTGTGCCTAAGTAATCCCCATTATGCTGCCTGAACATTTTTTCCTCATAGCAAGTGATAATTCTTATTTCTAGACAGAAATGTTATTTCAAGTTCAGTACAGGCTGCTTTAAATCAAAGACCACCATAAGTTCTGGATTGTGCTAATGCCCTCTACATATATCATGTACATGCTTAATATTGTATCTTAAAAATGAGGCCATCATACTCATTCCACTGAGGAGTCTTTACAGGCATTTAAGCAAATTGCTATCAGTTTGCTTCCAGTACGCTCTGTGTATTTTAATAAAATATCCAAAGATTTGCAATTTAATGTTTAAAGGTAGTTTAATTTTATGCATTTTTTTGTCCTTAGTATATATTTTATTTAAACTTTACATCTTGATTCCAATCAACATATGTGCATCAGTGAGTGAACGAAATTAAAGATTTAAGTCCTGGCATGTGCTGTTGGAAGAAAAGTTGAAGGTCAGATGAAGGTGGAGAGCAAGGCACCTAAATGATTGATGAGGAGGAGGTATCTTAGTTCCAGGCTTTGGCAAGTAACTGCATGATACTGCTTGAACACCACAAAGTCTTCTGCAAGGAACAAAGAGAACTATCCAAAACCTATTATTTGATGACTAACTCGTATGGCATATATATGTATTTTCATTTGCAGTTGACTGACAGTTACAATACATTATCAGCCTTGTAATTTTGTAGAGATCTTAACAAAGCAGTCTAACAGCACATATGATATTCTTTCTGCTCAATATGTTTTCACATAAAATGGAGATAACAGAAATAACTTAAAACAGAAATATTACTTAATATTTCAAAGCCCCCAGGTCTTTGATTAGCCCATTGCTTTCTACACATAATCTCTTACGAAACTAAATTGATTCTTTTTTTAAATATAAAAATAACACTGAACATTAGAGTGTGAAACAAGAACTCTATTTGCTCCATGACATGCAAGCAAGAAAATTACACGTCTTATTTAATTAACAAAAGAGTAAAATAGGGATGAAAAACATGATCTTCAGACATAGTAAGAATTGATTGGAACAGCATTTTTACTGTAGCTGTAAATGTGCTGAGTTGAGTGCACTTGGATAGAAAACATTACTGCTTCATGTACTAGAATCTTTTGGCCAAATGTTTCTGTTACATAGGTGTAAATCTTGAGTAACTCCACTAAGGACATGGCTACACGGAGGAGTTATTTTGAAATAACTCCCCTTATTTCAAAATAACAAGGTGAGCATCCACACTTCCAAGCTTGTTATTTCAAAATAATGAGCTTGTTATTTTGAAATAACTCCTGCATGTGAAGAGGAATAAGTTTATTTCAAAATAGTTTTTTTCAGGAGTTATTATTTTAAAATAACTTATTTTGAAATAAACTGGTAGTGTAGACATAGTCTGAAGAAAACTGCATTGCTCTAGATTTACATCAATATAACTGAGACCAGAATGTAGCACTTTGTTTATAAAATTAAACTGTAGGTGTACATCTCTGTGTGCTTTTTCATTTTCCAATCAAATCCTTTTTTGAATCTATATTTAAATGAAGAGTTAGAATTTATATCCGGGGGGACCTTATAGACTTAAATTCATTACAGATCATGCACCTGGGCTGAACTAGGCCTGAGGTTTCTCACCCCATCCTTGAGGGACAGCAGTCTTTTTACTGTGTGATCTGGTTAAACTTGTGGACACCACAGCACTTTTGCTGTGGAGCCAGACCGGCCTCTAAGCAGTCAACAGCTCTTACATTTCAAGTTGCATCTCCTGGGACAGTTTCTGAAGGCTGCCCTTGTGGCTCTGCAGGAGGAGGAGACTCACATCATTGTGGAGCACCTCCTCTCCTCTGTCCATGCACTGCTCATGCAACTCAACCCTACCTGCCCACCCTTGCACACTGTGCACTGCCACTTCTGACTGGTGGGATGGATTGTCTTAGAACAGTGGGATGACCAGCAGTAGCTCTAGAACTTCTGCATGCAGAAGGCTACCTTCATGGAGCTGTGGAGTGGCTTGCCCTGGCCCTCACACGACATGACACCCACAGGAGACCCGCTATTCCCCTGCAGAAGCGGGTCGCCATCGCACTGTGGAAGCTCCCCATGATGGACAGCTACCACTCTGTGGGGAACCAGTTCGGTGTGGGGAGATCTACTTTCGGGACCATGCTCATACAGATATGACTATCTCATGCTATTGTCCCAAGGGACTGGTGAACTTCTGGAATAAAATTCCCTAGGGAAGGAGGTGGTGGTGGTGGAAGCCCCCTCCCTGGGATGTCTTTCAGTCCTACCTTCACAAAGCCCTACCAGGGAATGGGATAAATAGGGGTTGCTCCTGGTGTGTGGAGGGGAGGAGGGTGGCTCGGGGACTTCCCAAGGGCTTTGGCAACCTTATGATTTTGTTTGTCTCCTTCTACAGGTGGTGATGGTCATCAACACCATCCTGCTGTGCAGTGTCATCAACCTGGGCAACATGGACCCCCAACATCACAGGCATGGCTGCCATCGGTTTCCTAAATTACAGGGGGTGAGGGGCTATTGATGGCATCCATATCCCCGTCTGGGCCCCCAAACATATCAACCACTGGGCGTCCAAACATATCAACTGCAAGGGGTACTTTTAGATGGTCCTGCTGGCCCTCATGGACCACCGTGGCCAATTCACAGACATCACCATCAGGTGTTTGGAGAAGGCACACAATGCCCCTATCTTCCCAAATCCAGCCTGTTCCAGAAGCTGCATGCCAGCACTGTTTTCCCCAGCTGCACCCTCTGCTCCCCTGGCTAACTAGGCCCTACACTGGATGCCTTGACCAAAGCAAGGAACACTTTAATGGTAGGCTCAGCAGGGCTCATCTGAAAGGGAGGTTCTGTTGCCTCCTCCCCTGACTGGACCTTGGTGAGCAGAACTTCCCCCAAGTGGTGGCTACATGCTGTGTCCTCCACAACCTTTGTGAACACAATTGGCATCACTTATAATGATCTCCTCATGTATTTTTATTGGTGATTTCAAGGAGCCATTCTCTGTTTGGGGAGGGGGAGGCTGATTTGTGAGTTGTGAACTCTTGGGGTGGGCAATACGGTACCTGCACATTGGCAGTTCAGTACATGCAGGTTGAGAGCATCTCCCTCTTTGTCCAGGAGCCCAGAGACCAGGATCCTACAAAAGACATGAAACTGTGTGCTTACCCTGGCAGTTCTATGTCCTCACGCTGGGATGCGCCCTTCCCACTAACATCTATGCCCTCACACTTGAATCCCTCCCCTCCACATACACATACTAACATCCACAGTTTTACACTGGGTCCCCTGCTCCTGCCTGGGGTAATCGAAAGTGAAATTCACTACAGAAACCCATCAACTCAGGCAGCTCTCTGGCCAGCGCCATTCACATCCCGGCAGAGGCAGACAATGTGGCTTCTCAGACTTAGCAGTGCCTGCTGTGGATGGGACTATGTGTACGCTGGGGGCCAGGGTGCTGCTGGGAGCCCTGTGTGCAGGTGAGTCCCTGGGGGCTGCTCACCCCACCCTACCCTGACTCAGGCTGGCAGCTGTGCAGGCCTGATTTAATAACTTTTTCAAAATATTTCATGGGCCAGACTGGGGAATTGCTCAGACTGCAGATGGCTTGTGGGTTGGGAGTTTAAGACCCCTGGCTTACATGATGCCTGGATAATTACTTTGCTCTTCCTGATAATTCATATGCTAGTGTAGCATTCACTTTAAATAGTATTTCTGTCCCTCAATTAAATGTGATAGTAACAAGACAGAATTTTAGCTAGAGTGCTGACGTGAGTGAATCTACTGTTACATGCTTCTTACAGGAACTCACTGTTACCAGCCAGAAGAAAGCTATTACTGTTAAAATCATGTGACACCAGCTTGTACAAAACACTCTTACTATATACAGTAAAACTCCATTGGTCCGGCATCCAATGCTCCGGCACTCCTGATGGTCCAGCACCATCAGGAACCTGGAAGTGCTCCAGCTGCCAGACAACTGGAGCTGCTCTGCGCCCGGCTTCCCCGATTCAGCCGCTGCTGAAACTGACCAGTGGAATGCTGCTGGGTTTGTCCCTCAGCACTGAGGAGTGGCGCGACAGGACCAACCCGGCAGCACCCCAGCTGCTCTACCCCAGGCATCCCCAACAGCAGCTGGGGTGCTGCTGGGTTGGTCTCGCAGTGCCAAGGGGTGGCGCTACCGGACCAACTCGGCAGCACTCCAGCTGCTCTGCCCCAGGTATCCCCGATTCAGCTGCTACTAAAACTGACCAGCAGCGGCTGAATCGGGGATGCCTGGGGCAGAGCCAGACTATAAGAAGGAGGGGCTACGAGGGGTCTGAAGTGGCATCCCTCCCCACCCCACCCCAGACCCATCATAGCCCCCACTTCCGATAGTCCGGCATATCTGATAATCTGGCACCCCCTGGATCCTAAAGGTACCGGATTATCGGAAGTTTACTGTACATTATTGCTCAAACCCTCAAAGTCAGAGGGTATGTCTAGACTACATGCCTCTGTAAATTAGACATAGTCAATGAAGTGGGGATTTAAATATCCCCTGCTTCATTAGAATAAAAATGTCCACAGTGTTGTACTGGCTCAGCTGTTTGTCGGCACAAAGCGGCAGTCAAGACAGGGATCGGTCGGCAAGGAAAGCCTTTGCCGACCAATCCCGTAAACCTTGTTGCATGAGGAATAAGGGATCGGTCAGCAAAGGCTTTCCTTGCGGACTGATCCCTGTCTTGACTGTCGGTTTCTGATGACAAACATCTGAGCTGGACATCTGAACCTTGACTTTGATGTTTTCTTGCTTTCTACAATTGTTCTCCAACTCACTGAACCTTAGGCTCTCTCCGGCTGTGTCTACATTGGCATCCCTTTCCGGAAAAGGGATGCTAATGAGACACTTTGGAATTGCAAATCCGCGGGGGATTTAAATATCCCCCGCGGCATTTGCATTTACATGGCTGCTGCTTTTTTCCGGCTCGGGGTTTTTGCCAGAGAAAAGCGCCAGTGTAGACGCGATTTTCCAGAAAATAAGCCCTTTTCCGGAGGATCCCTTATTCCTACTTGAAAGTAGGAATAAGGGATCTTCCAGAAAAGGGCTTATTTTCCAGAGAATTGCGTCTACACTGCCGCTTTTCTCCGGCAAAAGCCTCCCAGGGCAGGAATCTTTCATTTTGTGTCCTGCCTTCCCACAGAAAAATATCAGATTCAAAATGGACTCCAGTACCAAGTGGTATGGTCATGTCTTCCTAGAACCAACTACCATTTGGACTTAAAGGACAAAAAAGGCCATTTACAAGTCGGTAAGTTTATTACCAAGCCATTAGACTTCTGGGGCACCAGTAATATCCCTCATTAGCACATTTAAACAGATTCAGGCGTCATATGTCTTCACATACAAGAGTGATAACTGCATGAAAATAGGATAAACAGACCCAGCAAATTGTAACATTAAAATCAGCCGCTTTTCCAGAATAACTTGCCAGCTGTCTACACTGGCCCATTGAATTTCCGGAAAAGGACTGACGATCTACTGTAAAATCATCAGTGCTTTTCCAGAAAAACTATGCTGCTCCCATTTGGGCAAAAGTCCTTTCCCGGAAAACTGTTCCGGAAAAGGGCCAGTGTAGACAGCACAGATTTCTTTTCCGCAAAAAAGCCCCAATCGCGAAAATGACGATCGGGGCTTTTTTGCAGAAAAGCGCGTCTACATAGGCACAGACGCTTTGTAGACGCGTTTTTTCCAGAAATACTTATAACGGAAAACTTTCTGTTTTAAGCATTTCCGGAAAAGGGTGCCAGTGTAGACATAGCCGTAGTACGTGTAAGTGGGGTCAGGGTAAACTCTACGGCTACGTCTACACTGGCCCCTTTTCCGGAAGGGGCATGTAAATTTCACTAGTCGTCGTAGGGAAATCCGCGGGGGATTTAAATATCCCCCGCGGCATTTAAATAAAAATGTCCGCCGCTTTTTTCCGGCTTTTAAAAAAGCCGGAAAAGAGCGTCTACACTGGCCCCGATCCTCCGGAAAAAGTGCCCTTTTCTGGAGGGTCTTATTCCTACTTCAAAGTAGGAATAAGACCCTCCAGAAAAGGGCACTTTTTCCGGAGGATCGGGGCCAGTGTAGACGCTCTTTTCCGGCTTTTTTAAAAGCCGGAAAAAAGCGGCGGACATTTTTATTTAAATGCCGCGGGGGATATTTAAATCCCCCGCGGATTTCCCTACGACGACTAGTGAAATTTACATGCCCCTTCCGGAAAAGGGGCCAGTGTAGACGTAGCCTACCTGGACAGCTGGTGGTGAACTGTGGCAAGTGGTGCAAAGAGACTTCAGGGGCTGATCCCAATTTGCATAGACACACCCACCCTGTCTAGTATGTGCCCACAGCAGCCCAAATGGTCACTTTGGCAACTGTGGGATCCCCAGTCTCTCTGTTATTGAGGCAGGGGGGATAAAAGTGTTGTTACCCTGATTATGCGAATCAAGGACAATGGAATGGTGGAACTGTTTATGACAGAGGGATTCGCCATAAACTAAGTAGCACTCGCTAGACATGGGGCATGGGTTCCAAACCCAGTCAAATTGAGAGAGGCTGGGGACAGGTCTTTGTATTTTGTGGTGGGGTGGCCCTGTTTGAGGGCCTAAACAACACTGATTGCACCTCCTCCTTTCTCCACTGTGGAATATCAGAATTAATTTGGATTCCATTACAAATCTAGTTGTGAGCTGTGGAGTTAACTTCACTGTGGGCCAGTGGAGCACTAGTGCTGAGGCTCCTTTGTTCTAAGCTGAAATCACTGTGTGCTGAGGGGAGCCTGGTGCTAAGCTGCTGGGCTACTAGGAGAGCAGCTTGCAAGGGACAACCAGCAAGCACAGGCAGACAGCAGAGTGGGATGATGGGTGGGTGCGGGCAGACAGCAGAGCGGCTGATGGGGATGACCTGCAGCTGGTAGGAGCACCAGCAGACAGCCAGTGGAACAGCGGCAGGAGCAACCAGCTGGCAGCCAGGGGCATGGACCGAGACGGCTGGCAGAGCCGGACAGTGGAGGCGGCTCACTGGACGACAGGTGGAGTGTGGCCTGTGGCGGAGTGACAGAACCCCACGGAGAGGCGGAGCCATCGGCGGACCACATAAGGTGTATCGATCCCCGTCCCTCCAGGTTGGGATGGTGAAACCCTGCCGGGTGAACTTTTGAACCCTGGGGCAGCACTGACCCGGGGCAGAGACTTTTGGGGTGTTGGACTTTTGGGACTTTGGGGGATTTGTGGCTGGGGGGAGGGCCTTTGCTCATGTTTGGTCTGTAAACCCGAGTTGTGGTGTCTTCTCAATTTAATGCTGATGTGGTTACCTCATGTTATAAAAGGTTTGCTGCTATACTGAGGCTCTGTGGTTACCTCATGTTATAAAAGGTTTGCTGCTATACTGAGGCTCTGTGCTTGCGAGAGGGGAAGAATTGCCTCTTTGAGGCACCCAGAGGTATATGTAAGATTTCCCAGGTCACTGGGTGGGGGCTCCCATGTTGTATTACCTTGTTGGGAGGAGACCCCCTAGATACTGAACCCAGCCCTTGCTGCTATTTACTTGGCCTGGCAGAAGGGTTACATATGCATATCTTGGCCAACCATTCATTGTGGCCAGAAGCACTTCATAATGCATCAGCAACTTACTTATCAATCACAAAAGGCAGGTTCCAGGAACGAGGAGACAAGGGAGTTGGGCACAAACAAAGGGCAAAAATAGGGAAGTAAGATTAGCGAAGTGGAACAGAAACAGGGAGTTACTTACCAGTTCCCAAAGCAAGCTGTTCTACTTACAGTAGGTACAAATATGTAATTTATCACTTATCTTACTTTTATAACCTAAGCCAGCATGGAGGGTGCACTTCTGTTTGAACCACATTCCTGGTTCTGGTCAAGGATACTCAGAGGCCTATGAAATTAGCCTTTGTTAACTTTCCTTAGCATAATGTTGACCAGGCCTTATTTTTCTGGGCCCAACACACTCATAAACATTATGAAGCACATAGCAGGCTGTCACCACAAAGGCAATGTTACATTTGCTGAGGTCTAACCTAGTCAGGAGACTCCCAAACCTTCCCTTTAAATACTTAAAAGCACATTCAACCACTATTCTCCACTTGCTCTGCCTGTAGCTGAACTGCTCTTTATTGGGGTCCAGGCTGCCTGTGTACAATTTCATGAGCCATAGGAGCAAGGGGTAGGCTGAGTTGGCAAGGATCACTACTGGCATTTCCACCTCTCTGATTCTAATTTTCCAGTCTGGGAAAAAAGATTCTAGTATGCATCTTTCTGAAGAGGCAGGAGTTCCTAAAGATGCGAGCTCCATGCACCTTTCCTGACCATCCCACACGGATGTCGGTGAAATGACAATTGTGATCCACCAGTGCCTGCAACGCCATTAAGAAGTACCCCTTGCAGTTTATGTACTCTTTGGCAAGGTGGTTGGGGGCTAAGATGGGGATGGATGTGTGTTTTGTCTTTTGCTGCTCTATGGTTAGGGAATGCCTCTGTGGCAAAGCCATCCACTATGGTATCCGCATTTCCCAGAGTCACTACCCTCTGTAGCAGAATGGTATTAATTGTTTTGGCTACTTGAATAACAGCCCCCCATTGTAAATCTTCCCACTCCATATTGATTTCCAACTGACGGATAGGTGTCTGGCATTGCAAGCTTCCACAGGGCAATTGCCACATGCTTCTCCACTGTCAGAGTGGGTCTCGTTCAGGTGCCTCAAGGTGGGGGAAAGCCATTCACAGAGTTACAAGAGAATGGCCTTGCGCATCTGGAAGTTTTGCAGCCACTGTTTATCGTCCCATATCTGCAACACTATACAGTCCCACAAGTCTATGCTTGTCTCATGGCACCAGAACAAGTGTTCCACTGTGTCCAGAGGATTGAATGCCAGTTATGTTTCCAATTTGCTCAACACAAGGGCTTGCCTGTACAGCATAATCATGGCACCCCAAGATAGAGGAGATTCCTCTTTATCCTCTTCCTGGCATGCTGTGTTTATGCTCTTGAAATATTGCACCATTAGGTGCAACAAGGTCAACATCAACATCACAATGGTTTGATGTAGAACAGGAACCACAAGGGGGGGCCATGCTTGCGCTGCTATGGCATTTGTGCAGTTAACCAGGGATTGATTTCAAGCAGGGAGGGAGGGAGTATATGAGCATATAATGGGATACTGCCGACATGAACTCATTACCACCTGCTGCACAGTTTTGGTCTCAGCATGCACCGGGAGCATAACCAAGAATGCAAAGCAGCACAGGAACTGTGGAATATCTTCGCACAATACATCACTCTCAAAGGCATGAACCTTTGACTTTTCAAATTTGGGTGTCCAGAAACTGACCTTAACAGATTCAACCTTACCTTGTAGTGTAGACGTGGCCTAATTGGTCTCAGTCTTAAGTCGGCTGGTAGCTCGTGCTGTAATAGAAGGACTTAGCATTCTCACCAACCCACTTGTGTCCTGAATAATAACATTAGAGGCATCATTATAATTCTCAGGTCAGGAACAGAGTAAAGAAAAAAAATGAAGGTTTTTCACTGGGAAACTCATAGAAGTTAACAGCAGTAGAGGTTCATGATGGGGTTAACAGCATTACCAAGAGTACTATGTGATAATCCATCAGAAAATTAGCTATATTTTTCTATCGAATAAAGCCAGTAACAAGCAGTACCCAAATACATCAAGTCAAATATTTTTTACATATTCAATATATAAGCAAAAGCTACCTAAGGTTCTGTTTAATTATTGATTTTTCTTCAAGGTACAGAGCACTTTCAATAGCAAAAAACATTCACCAGTGTATACTGTGAACTCCTGTGTTGTACATTCCTTTAATATTTTGGAATATAATATATAGGAGACAGTAATTTATCAGGATTCTTTCCAGGTTTGTTTTATTTTACATATTTCTGTCCAGTTTTATTTTCATCTATCCATGCCTAAAAGTTTTGCAAAAGGAAAAAAACACATTCTGGTAGGAAGGAGGTGGGAAGGAAAGGGAAGAGAATGCAATGCAAGACAGCTGAAATATGCAGGCTATTCAATACCCAGGATACACACTATTTGTTCCTGCTGAGCCTGAGCAGCAAAATAGTAACTACAAATCTGATGCCTAGCAAATTTCTGTGCAAACTCCAGCTGAGATCAATCATTCTATGAACAAAAATGAGATGTTCTCAATGATCATTTTGAAGTTTGTTCACCTTAAACTACACTTTTCTGATGTCACTGGCGATGCTATATGAATACCTGCAGACTAGATGTTTGCTTTCTTTTTCACTTTATAACTTATCCAGTTGCCTGTCTGCAAAAAAAAATAAACTAATAGAGACAGTATCAAGGCATGTTAACTTTTGTACTTTTAGCATCCTTCCTTCTTTTAGAGTATCTCATGTTTCCCTCATAGCAAAGTCAACAAATTCTCAGTGTAAAAAGAGGTAATTATGTACTATTATCTGCCTTGATTAGTTATTTATACCTGTGCCAACCAAGTGCAAAGTAGCTATAAACACACACACACTCAAACACAGAACTGTTCTGCTCTGATAGTGTTTTATATTAATTTGCAGTCATATGGTCCAGTTGGAAATTTCAACATGAGGCAAGGCAAAGTAAATAAGAAATGAAAGCAAGAATAATAATAGAGTGGGTTCCACCCCCCCCCCCCAGAGTTCAATGTAGGCACAATGGCTATTGATTTCATTTAACAACACCAGCCCATATTGATGAAAGATAGCACAGAAGTAACATGCCTATAACAGAGAGGAAATAAAGGTGGAAAAGAAATAGCCTAGTTCCTTTTTTTTGCGGAATCAGTTTCATTTTATTCTCACATCATATAATAATGCAATAATCCTCATTCATTAACAGAAAGTAAAGAGGAAACACATTTTGGGAGAGGGGAGGAGAGGTCAGAATTTTTGAGAACCGTAAGAGTGGGACCGATTGAAAAATTTCCTTCAGGACTGTTTTTTCCATAGAAAATTAACCATTTTTGAAATTAACCATTTCCTCCAAAAAATGTCTGCTGTCTAAGGAAAATGTTGATTTTTTTGTTGAAAAAATAAAAGGCCACAAATTTAAAAACTTGGACCAAAAACTGAAAACAAAATATTCTGGACTGTCACTGCAGTGCCATGTGGGATTTGTAGTTTGGGTGTCTCAGGCTCCCCGTGGTTGGACAATGTCACCCAGGATGCACCACAGCAAGAAGGGAATCATAGCATACCATGGCACATGTAGTCTGGCCAGGGATTTCAGCTCATAGGGGAAATTGTGGGCATGAGATACCCCAGCAGCATTTTCAAAGAGAAATGTTTAGTTTTCAGCCAAAACTATTATTCATTAAAAAATGGAAAATGAACTCTCTGTAATAAATAAAGTAGGTTCAACAGAGTTTCAGAAATGGTCTTTCTGTTATAGCATATTGGTAAAATGATATCTATAACCAAGCAACAATGTGAATCCGAGAACCTACAATCTTTTCTGCTGAGACCAGAAGGCTGTCCCTCTCCACATAGTCCTTCAAGGAAAACCTTATGAACAACCAAGTTTAGTGAGAAATCTTAGGCTGAAATTTGCTATTGCTATTTACATTGCTAATGAATTTAAACCTTAAGAAGGTAGTATTTTTGGCCTATATTTTGTGTATGCATATTGTGCTCAGAGCAGTTTGGCACTCCAATTGCTCACAGAACTGAACTAAAAAATGTTGTGACCACATCCAGAAATCATGGCATGGGATCCCTCTTTAAATAACAATAAATACATTGACTTTATCTGTGCACATCCATTTCATGTTATCACCTCTTCTCTGTAGGCACATTGTGTTTTCATTGCAGTATACCTGATAACATAACAGATACAATATTTGATTAAACTAAACCTCTGCAATTTCTGTTCATATAAATCATGCTTAATGAAAGCTAAACTAGGAATTCTTAGTGGCTAATTGAATGTGTCTCAAAAGGAAGGTGAAGGATTTTGCAGCCTATAGTAAGTGAAGCGAACACACCTGATTTATGATGCATACAATTTTGGGATATAGTAAAGGTGTGAGGGGCACAGTTTCTACAAATCTTTGGGGGGGTCAGATGATGTATTGGTGTCTCTGCTGGGAGTTCAAACTGAGAAGTCACAGCTACTAAATGAGTCAGGTCACTGTATTAATTATGATTTCTCAAGCATGTAGCAACTTATCATGACAAATTAGGAGAAACTTCACTTCAAGAGCTCATCTGCCTTTTTACATGTGCCCAGTCTAAATGCTGTATTTAAATAATAATAAGACAGTAATACAATCTGACAAAATGAAGGAATTCATAAATGAAAAGCCTGTCTGTTAACTCCTTGCCACACAATCCTCACCTTTTTCTGTTGGAGTTGGTACACAGATTTTTCTGTACTTGTGAATTTTGTGTCTCTGACGTGTGTGTAATTAATAACTCTGTAGAGTGAAGTCTTGTATTCACAGAACAAACCCAACAGTGGCAACAGAAAAGTGATCTTGAAGGTTCTTCTGGCATAGCTGTAAGCATTGGAAATAGTTGATGAAGTCTCTTTCAATCCTGACCTGGAGTCACAACTTCTGGGGGCAAATGGCTACTTCAGTTGCCATGAGCTCTTCCGAAAATGCCAGAAAGGATGCCCATTGGAAGAGTGAGCTTTATTGTGACAGAGCTCCTTTTCTGCCTGGAACCTTAACATGTCATCTATTCTGCAGAAAAGGAATGCTGTAATGGGAATCTAGTGTTCTTCAGCAGAACCCTGCCCCCCAAATCCCCAAATTAGGAAACTCCTTGCTTCGTAGGAGAGAGTTTAAAGGCTGAGACCAGAATACACATTTTACATAGGCCACCAAACCACTCCCAGGTGACTTTTGTGTCACCACCTACCAGGATTGGATTACTTATAGCTCAATCACAAATTCTGAATTCACAGGAACTTCTCATGAGAAAAATAAGCATTGAGACAGAGCCAACATGGAGTCAGGATGAGGAAATCTGAGACTGGCTGGGGAGTGGTCTACAATGGAAAATTCACACTCCCAAGAGATGGCAAGAGATTCCCTCCAGCCAATATCTTCTCAGCCACTTGTTGGGAAGGTTTAATTATGTCAAGAACAGAGCTATCTCCCATCAGCATAGAGTGGCTACAAAAGAAATCTTATAGCAGCACAGCCACATAGGGTACGTCTAGACTACTGGCTTTTGTCGACAGAAGTTTTGTCGACAGATAGGCTGTGTCTAGATTACATGGCTCCATCAACGGAGCCATGTAGATGAGGGTTGTAGGCAAAGGGAAATGAAGCGGCAATTTAAATAATCCTTCATTTAAATTTACATGGCTGCCGTGCTGAGCCGACAAACAGCTGATCAGCTGTTTGTCGGCTCAGCGCGCTAGTCTGGACGCTCCCCTGCCGACATCAAAGCCCTTTGTCAGCAGCCCCGTTATTCCTCGTGGGATGAGGTGCCGACAAAGGGCTTTGATGTCGGCAGGGGAGCGTCCAGACTAGCGCGCTGAGCCGACAAACAGGTGATTAGCTGTTTGTCGGCTCAGCGCTGCAGCCATGTAAATTTAAATGAAGCGGCGATTATTTAAATCGCCGCTTCATTTCCCTTTGCCCAATAAACAAATCTACATGGCTCCGTCGACGGAGCCATGTAGTGTAGACGTACCCATACTGACCACAAAGCGTCTGTCGACAAAGACTGTCTAGACTATATCCAGTTTTGTCAGCAAAGCAAGCTGCTTTGTCAACATGACAGTGTAGATGCAAAGGACAGCGTACATGCAATAACGCCTTCTGTCAACAGAACTCTGTCGACAAAAGGTGTTATTCCTCGTAGAATAAGGTTTACAGCCATTGGCAAAACTGCTGCGTTCTGTCAACGTTATGTCGACAGAACTCAGTGGCAGTGTAGATGCACGTATAGTGTTGTCGACAAAAGCCCACTTTTGTCAACAAAACTCTGTTGTCTAGACACACCCATAGATACAACTGTAAGCTCTCTAATGCATATGTAGGCTAAGATAATAAGGTTATCTTTTGCTCAAGGCTGGGCTGTGTCTACAGTTTCATCTTCTCTGATCTACATTCCTGGCTAAAGGATCCCCTGCTAAAATGACGTGATTATGCATGTTCTCACAGTCTAATATAGATTATCCAAGAGGCCAGACCAAATGAAGAAACATAATGGAGCCACTTAGGCTACGTCTAGACTGCCCCCTCTTGTGCAAGAGAATATGCAACACGGTGAATATCGCCACACCTCATTTGCATACTTAATGAGCCACCATTTTGCAAAAAACTCCCCTTTTGCGGAAGAGCCATTCTTCCTGAAAAAAGTGGCAGAATGGCTCTTTCACAAGGGGGGGTTTTGTGCAAAAAGGTGGTTCATTAAGTATGCAAATGAAGCACAGCGATATTCACCACTTTGCCTCATTTGCATATTCTTTTGTGCAAGAGGGGGCAGTCTAGACATAGCCTATAATGTCTCTTACATACAGTAGTACCTTGAATATAAACCAAAATGTATTTTGGGTCTTTACAGGGAAGATCAGAGTAATCCTATGTATAATAGTATCTATTGTTACTAGTACATTGAAGTTGAAGATTTGAATGTTGAAGTAACTTTTCCCAAATGTAGAATTCATCACTGCAAAAGTAATCTACAGTCTACTTAAGAGGAAAATAAGATTATAATGTTAAATTCACAGCATTTCCAAGTCTAGGTACAATCTTTGTCATTAGAAAGGATTTTTTGTTGTTGCAGTTTTCTATTCTCATTATACCTTTTGTCACAAGAATGATTTATCAGAATTGTAAGGCTTAATGCTGTGTATTTTGTGAAATATTATTGTATGCTGTAAGACAGTACTATAATTTGACTATATTTTCATTAGGTGGTAGCTATTCCATCCTTCCATGCAACTTATTATGGCTATAAATAGAATGACCAGTCAACCAAATCACACAATATTGCAAAGGTCAAAAAAGTACAGTACATTATTATAATTTACAGAATGCCATTCACAAAGTATTAAAACTCTGACACCTTATTTATATGGCAAAGAAAGTAATGAACATAGAAGGTAGTGCAAAATGATCATATTATCACCAGTAAATTGTAGAGAAAATTAGGAATTGCAAACTATAAGCCATTAGTATCTTTTACAACCTAACTATATGTAAATTCATGCTAATATGTGTATCTGCATCTGCAAAAATGATCCACAGACATAGATATGCATATCCACATTCACGAATGTGGATACCCAAGGATATAAAATTTGTAGGGTTCGAGATACATTTGTATTTGCATCAATATCTGCAAAAATGTGGCTATCCATGGATTTGCAGAGCTCTAGCTATATTCCTTCTAAGTCCTTCATGTCACCCTCTATATAGACAACATATCAGCCATAATATGTCTGAACATTTTAGAAATAAAACTATTAAAAATGTACTATTAAAAACTATTAAAAATTAAAGTTGTAATGAATGCTCATAAAATGCCTTTGTAAAACTGACCTCTTCTTTCGGCTGACCCCAAAAGAGACAATATGAAAGGAAATTAAAAAGAAAAAATGTGAATGTCCAGAGAATTCTAGAACATCACTCCAGATTCCCTAATAGGGTACGTCTACACAGCAGGGCTAAAATTGGAATAAGGTATGCAACTTCAGCTACATCAATTGTATATCTGAAGTCAAAATAGCTTATTTCTACTTTGGGGGCTTTCTACACAGCAGGATGTCTTAGGAAGAAAACTCTTCCTTCAACTACCAGTATTCCTCATAAAATGAGGGTTACCATGAGTCAGAGTAAGAAGTCCTCCAGCTCGACATTAGGTGGAAATAAAGGCTTGTAGTGTAGATGTGCTCTTTGTTATTTCAGAATAATGTAAATTATTTTGAAATAACGCTGCTATGTAGACATACCCAGTGAGTAAGAGCCAAATCCAGTATTAATTAAAGTCATGGGAAAGTTTCCATTGGACATGTTTAATAAGACCCTATCTTTCTGTAAGTTAGGGAGAGCAATAAAAATATCATATCACGGAATCTTGATTTATCTGTGATTCATTGGAATAATAAAATTTTTAAAATAAAATTAAAATAGATTATCTGTTTTCTACTAAAGATTCTCACCTTTTTCCTGTGGGGTCTTAGCAATATGGGAAGGCCAGGGTGCCTATGACCTTCTGCAGCCCATTCTCAAACCCCAGGCTGAGAAGCCCTAGTTGCCAAGAATGGATTTCATGATTTGGTAAACCCCACAGATCGAGACTGTTTTGTCAACTCTTCTAGAAGTGGATTCCTATCCAAGGTGATGGGTGTTTTGCATGTAAACAAACTGAAGGGTCAGGCTATGTAGCTGAAAAGCTAGAACAGTTTGAGTTTTCAGCCTAATTCAAGGAGACAAGTCAGGTGTGGAATGATAAAGCTGAGATTTGGGAGGAGGTAGGTTCAGTTTTCATACAGATTTGAAATTTTTATGAGGATAAACTGAAGATACATCATATCAGACACACAAAAGTTGTACTCTTTTAAATAAGTTAGAGATACAAGCCTCTAGTGCAGACACAGTGTATATGTGTTTATACTAGTATAGCTTATTTCCATATGGGAAGGGGAAAAAGCTATACTGGTATAAAACACCTTGGCTACGTCTACACTGGCCCCTTCTTCGGAATAGGCATGTTAATTTCGAACTTTGGAATAGGGAAATCTGCGGGGGATTTAAATATCCCCCGCGGGATTTAAATAAACATGGCCGCCGCTTTTTTTCCGGCTTGGGGAAAAGCCGGAAAAGAGCGTCCAGACTGGCGCGATCCTCCGGAATAAAGCCCTATTCCGGAGGATCTCTTATTCCTTATTCCGGAGGATCTCTTATTCAAGTATTCCTTGAAAGTAGGAATAAGAGATCCTCCGGAATAGGGCTTTATTCCGGAGGATCGTGCCAGTCTGGATGCTCTTTTCCGGCTTTTCCCCAAGACGGAAAAAAAGCGGCGGCCATGTTTATTTAAAACCCGCGGGGGATATTTAAATCCCCCGCGGATTTCCCTATTCCAAAGTTCGAAATTAGCATGCCTATTCCAAAGAAGGGGCCAGTCTAGACGTAGCCCTTTATACTGGTGTGATGATATTCACAATGGTGTTCGTGTGACTATTTTAGAAAAAAGAAATCACATTCCTACTGAACCAAAACTGTGTGTAGCCCAGGCCTACACTATAGGTTAGATCTATGTTTGCGGATGAGGTTAGTACAAATTGCCATGATGATGGCTTTACAATCAGATTGGAGCTCCACTACAGCTCCACCAACAGAGGCTACCCAAGAAAGGCCTGAAATCCATGCGTCTCCTCCACCTGAGCTGGATCTTCCCAATGTTGGCATCATGCTCTAGACCCACTGGCACAGCAGGTGTTAGTGGGTGGCTGGCTCCACTGAACTCCTACTCCTAGCATATTTACTGGCAGTGTGGGCACAGAAACTGGGTTCTACCTGAGCAAACCAAGCCCCCTGGCTGTTGGAAAGATGGATTGAGGGATCATGAAATGCCTTATGGAACATTGCTGAAAATGTCATAACATATGGAAATTTGTCTGCAAAAAAGTGAAAAATATTTAAGAAACAGTTGGAAAGACTATAATTGAAATTTATCCTGGTTTTGGCTAAACATGGAAATACACAACTAAATCAATGGAAACTTAAGACAAATGTAAAGAGTTGAACATGTAACAAGCAGAAGGCTTTTTTAAAAAAAATCTAAACAATCTGGTGAGGAGGAAGAAAGGCAGAGCTATAAAAATAAGCCAAAGCAAGTAAAAATAATGAGAGCATTAAAAAAATACTAAATGTCAATTTGCAGAGAATGTCTCAGTTAGCAATATGGTATCTTCAAATATAAAGTTTGAAAGCAGAATCCTAAGGGAATATTTCTCTTCTGAAATATTCTAAAGAATGGAATGGAGATGGCAAATTGTCTACAGAAGCAATGAAGACAACAGATCTGTAAAATAATGTAACTTTTTCCTAAAAGTTCCTTTGGCCATTAAGAGGATTGGACTATGTTATGTATGGTGTGGACTACCTAAGGAGAAACCCAGGAAGGCCTGTGACACAGGACAAAAATCCTTACCAGACTTCCTGCCCAACTCCATATTTTGGACATGGTGACACCCAGTGTACTTGGCCAATTCTGCATGGGGAGAAAGAAATACAGCTCTGTAGCATATGACCAAGTTTGTGCTGGGGAGGGGTACATAGCACCACCCCTACTCCACCCCTATCCCCAAAGCCACACCTCAACCCACTTTTTCCCACCTCTTCCATGTCCCCACCATGCCTCTTCCCCACTTCTTCTCTCCCTGTTCCATCGTATCCACTGAGCACACCCAGATCCTGCTCTTCTCCTAGTGCCTCTTGCATGTCACAGAACATCCGATTGCAGCAGGAGGGAGAAACTGAAGGCCAAAGGGCACTGATAAGGTGCTCAGCAACCACCATTTTCTTTGGGTTAAGTTTAGAGGTGAGAAAAACAATAATACTGATGATGCGATGGGCATCTGCTATCGACCACCAGACCAGGAAGATGAGGTAGGTGAGGCATTCTTCAGGCAGCTAACAGAAGTTTCCATATCACAGGTCCTGGTTCTTTTGGGCTACGTCTACACTGGCCATAATTTCCGGAAAAGGGATGCAAATCAGGTAAGTCAGAATAGGGAAATCCGCGGGGGATATAAATATTTAAATAAACATGTCCGCCGCTTTTTTTCCGGCTTGGGGAAAAGCCGGAAAAAAAGCGTCTAGACTGGCGCGATCCTCCGGAATAAAGCCCTTTTCCGGAGGATCTCTTATTCCTACTTCGAAATAGGAATAAGAGATCCTCCGGAAAAGGGCTTTATTCCGGAGGATCGCGCCAGTCTAGATGCTTTTTTTCCGGCTTTTCCCCAAGCTGGAAAAAAGCGGCGGCCATGTTTATTTAAATCCGCGGGGGATATTTAAATCCCCCGCGGATTTCCCTATCCTGACTTACCTGATTTGCATCCCTTTTCCGGAAATTGTGGCCAGTGTAGACGTAGCCTTGGGGTTTTAAATCACCCAGATATATGCTAGGAGAGCAAAGCAGCAATGCATAGACAACCCTGAAAGTTTTTGGAGAGCGCTGAGGACAATTTCCTGGTGTACTTGCTAAAGAAAGGGATCATGTGTCTCTTTACCTGCTGCTCATAAAACTGGGAAGAATTGATAAGAAAAGTAGAAGTAGGTGGCAACTTGGGCAGCAGTGACAATGAGATGGTGGAGTTCAGTATCCTGACAAAAGGAAGAAAGGAGAGCAGCAGAATACTGACCATGGATTTCAGAAAAGCAAACTTCGACTCCCTCCGGGAACTAATGGACAGGATCTTCTGGGAGGCTAATATGAGAGGGAAAGGAGTCCAGGAGAGCTGGCTGTATTTTAAAGAAGCTTTATTGGGAGTACAGAAACAAAACCATCCCAATGTGCAGAAGGAATAGTAAATATGGAAAATCAGCTAGTAATCTAAGGTATGTGTACATGAATGCAAGAAGCCTGGGAAACAAGCAGGAAGAATTGGAAGTCCTGGCACAGTCAAAGATCTATGATTTGAGTGGAATAACAGAGACTTGATGGGATGACTCACATGATTCAAGCACCATCATGGAAGGGTATAAACTGTTCAGAAGGACAGGTGGGGGGAGAAAAGGTGGAGTAGTAAGAGAGCAGTATGATTGCTCAGAACTCAATTATAAAAATGGGAGAAAAGCCTATTAAGAGTCTTTGGGTTAAATTTAGAGGTGGGAGCAACAGAGGAGCACAAAAGCACATTTGATGACAGTCTCAAGGGGATCTCTGTGATCCAACCCATCACAGGTAAGTCTAGGTTGGATATTAGGAAACACTACTTCATTAGTAGGGTGGTGAAGCACTGGAATGGGTTCCCTAGGGACAGGGGAGGCCCATGAGTATAGGATGACTTGGCCGTCACCTAGGGCGCTGCCTTCAACGGGGCGCCCGATGATGACGTCACACCATTGACGGCCGTGCAGGCAGTGGTGCCGATTGCGTGTTCCGCCTGGGGCGCCAGCTGCTGCAGCCCACCTTGGGCAACCCCTGCCTAGGGAGGTGGTGGGCTCTACATCCTTGTAGGTTTTTAAAGCCAGGTTGACAAAGCTTTGGCTGGAGTGATTTAGTTGGAGCTGTTCCTGCTTTGAGCAGGGGATTGGACTAGATGAACTCCTGTGGTCTCTTCCAAACCCAATTTTCTACTATTCTATGATAGGTGAATGTGTTTATATTAATAATAAATTAGTCTAACTGTAAATGTGAGCCTATCTGTTAAAGCAATGTAATGGGAGATACACACCTATGTGTGTATATGTACTTTTAATACACAGCTTATGAAATAAAGCACAGCATTAAACCACTTTTGCTTTCAATACTCTTACTTTTCTCTTTTTGTTACTTTCCCCCCATCTTCCCATCTCCTGCTGTTAACCATGACATTTACACAGAAAACTATCATTTTAATTTTTGAACCAATTTCAACCTTTGAAAATTCAGGCAATAAAAACCAATATATTCCTGGGAGATTATAAACAAAATGAAAATAAAAAATAAAGAGCCGTGACATGTACATACTTATACATGCAAACACAGGCTTTAGTGTATGCAATACATATATGTGTATATGCATGCGCATGCTTTAACATCCAATTTCAAATAGTTGCTTTTTTCAGAGAGTCAAAATGGAAACTCAATAATCTAGTGAAGAAGTATGATTCTAAATGAAAGTAGGTTACATTGAGCTGGCACATCTGTAATACATTACAAACCTAAAATAAACAACAGTTCAAACTTGGAGGTCAAGATTTTCAGAGGTAACTTGTGATTTTGGGTGCCCATCCTGGCACACCTTAAAGGATTCTGGTTTTCTGATGACAGGTGGACAGTACATGCTAAGAATCAGGCCTCTGTCATGTGTCTTACAGCACATACCAAAAACCTGACCTCCCAGAATGACTAGCCACTTTTGAAAATCTGTGTCCATGTAACTACCAGATGTTAACGTTGGTCCTGAACCCACAGAGCCTACTTTGGCAAATTAAATCTTCCAGTTGGCATTAATAGGAATTTTGCATTAAATGTTGGTCAGTGGCTTCCATGGAAGTTATCTCAAATAAGGAAAACAGCATTATCCCTATACAGTGAAAATATATCGAGAATTCTTATGATTTTGACAACAATACATAGACATATATTTATATTTCTACACACAATTATTTTTCCTAGCTACATTGTTACTAAAAGTGTTCTCTACCACATTTACATGCTTCACAGTAAGCTCCCAAGATCAGAAAACAAGTTCCTTTGAGGATGTTCTTCTCCCATTTTCCTGGAAAGATCACACTAACACAGAACTGTTTTCCTCTTTGCCTGGTGCACACTTGAGTATTTTCTTAATTAGAGTACAATTCCCAGTTCTCTGTTACTTTGAGCTTTAACTGCGTGCCTTTAGGCGGCGTCATTTACACACCCTCCAAATTACAGGATGCTGAGGGTCAAATTGTGTTTCTAACATACATCTCATCAAGGACATCATATTTATAAGAGAAACCGTCTTAGTTCTCTTCCCCATATGTGCAGCCTGCATTTGGCTGGAGGGTAAAGGATGAGAGAGCTCTCCTTCTGACAAGGAAAATCTTGCCATCTCCACTGCCCAGATGCTGCTCTGTGGGGGGGAACATTCCTTTCAAAACATTAGACCAAAAATCAATCAATCACTTATCTAAAGTCTGGAGGCTCTTTAAATGGCTGACACCTCTTCAAATATCCCAAGAACCCTAATGTCCCACTGAAGATAATGGGAGCTGAAGCTGCATGTCAGCTCACAGGATTGGACCTTCAGCTGAATAGTATTCACATCAATGTATGGCCATGAATGTTAATGTACTGTCCTCATCAGACATCATACGTTAGCACATAGTTAATGCTTTGGTATTAACCAGTATGATGTTAGTGATACCCATTCGTAACTCTTCAAGTCAAATCAAAGGGAATTCTGCAGTTCTGAGCAGCACATCCTATACATTTGCTACTCTATACATGCAAGCAAAGTTTCACCCAATTTCTGTGAAATGATTCAGTCAAGATTAGGAGAGTATTTCAAACAACCTAGCAGGGAAATGGACAAAAGGAAAAGTGCAGCTCCCTAACCTACTCAGCTTGGCAATATTTTTGGTCGTTGTTGCATTCAGACAATTGATCATTTAAAAAGTCAGAAAACTTAAATAAAACCAACATAAATCAAAAGGCACGGACGTCCAGTGTGCAAGGCGGGGGAAGACTCTGTCTTTCCAAACTGCCAGCCTGGCCCCACCCACACTCCGGCCCGAGAATGTCTGCTCTAGGCGTCCTGGAGTCAGAGTGTTGATACTCACCGCACCTGCCTTCCCTCCTCGGTGCTGGAGGGGCTGGGCTAACATGCCCTCCTTCCTTTCCCAGTGCTCCAGAGCTGGAGAGGCTGGGCCGTGGAGGGCTGCGCAGCATGCCATTCTCTGGGGCTGAGGCTGCATAGGTTCGGCTGTGCTGCATGGTGTTTCCTCTTCCCTCCTCCAGTGCTCCAGGGCTGGAGAGACTGGGCCAGGCAGTGAGCCATCCTATGGGGCTGGAGAGGCTGGGCTGTACCACATGGTGTGTCCCTCCCCCCACCCATGCTATCGGGTTGGAGAGGTTGGGCTGGGCTGGGCTGGGCTGGTCCGGGCCAGGTGGTGTGTCCTCCTCTGGAGCTGGGGTGGCTGGGGCAAGTGCACATACACCCACTCCCCTCCCTGTGGTTGGAAAGGGGAGCACATGCATGGTATGCCACCCTGCCTCCCCAAGGGGAGGTGGGAAAGAGGTGGGGACTCAGCAGAAGAAGCAGGGCTGGAGGTGGGGCTGGGAGCTTGCCTTCCTCAGCCCTGCCTTCACCAACTGCCCATGTCAAAATGTAAAGGACAGATTGTGGCTGGTCCTGCACAGGGGGAGGGAAGGGACAAAGAATCTTCCCATCCTTCCAATTCAAGACCAGCTCCAATTCAAGGGGAAGCGTGATATTAAACCAGTGCAGCTTTGTGTGTGGACACACTTACATTTAATTAATCAGAGTGTAGCATGCAGCTATAGAATAAAAGGTGTAAGGTAAACTGGTATAAACCATGCTCAAAACCAGTGTAAGAGCCTCCACGCGCAAAGGTACACTGTTTTAATTAACTGTATTCAATACCTGTCACCTCAGCTTTGGTTAACCTCTGTATATAGAAAACAGCTCAAGTGTGAGATGGGGTGAAGCAAAGATGGAATTTTAAGCCTTCATACAAAAGGGGAAAGACTGCCTAGGAAGGAGTACTACAGGAAAGGATCTAGGGGTTATAGTGGACTACGAGTTAAATATAAGTCAACAGGGTAATACTGTTGTAAAAAAAAACAAACATCATTCTGGGATGTATTAAGAGCAATGTTGAAAGCAAGACACGAGAAGTTATTCTTCCTCTCTACTCTGTACTGATTAGGCCTCAAATGGAGTATTGTGTTCAGTTCAGTGTACCATATTCTTTTCTTATAACTTGGGATAAATATCTATGCAGATCTATTGGAGGTGCTTCTCTATTCAGAAATGTTGTTTTATGAGATTCTAGTGAATTTAGCCATAATAGTTATTCCCAAGGTTTTAAAGCTAATTTACCTATTATAAACAGTTTAATTACCCAAGAATTACAGCATCCCATTGTTCTTCCTATATACATTATACTCCAGGGCTATGTCTACACTACAGAGTTTTTTTCGGAAAAACGGTCATTTTTCCGAAAAAACTTCACTGCTGTCCACACTCCAATTTTGTTCTCTCAACCAAAAATCAAAAAAACAGAGAGGATTTTCTGACATTGGTAAACCTCTCTCTATGAGGAAGAAGCCTTTTTCCAAAAGAGCTATTTCGAAAAAAAGCATGCGTGAACAGGGAAGAGGGAGTTCTTGCAAAGGAAAAAGGAAAAAGCACAGGTACTCTGGTGGCCACTCCATCCAGAGTAATTCCAGCTTAAATGCAAGAGAGCATCAATTCAATGTGGACGCTATCTTTCGAAAAAGCAGATCGCTTTTTTTATGCACTTTTGCTCTCTTTCTGAAGAAGTTTTTTTGGAAGATCTATTCTGAAAGAAACCTGCAATCTAGACATGGCCCAGGTGATACATGTCCACAAATGGTCAAGCATCATGCAGGATAAATGACCCAAATTCAACCTTTAGGGACATACTGGTAGACAATGTTTATACTTTTGTGTGTTTGTATGTATACTGTTAGAAGATAAAAATGTAAGAAACTGGATCCTGTCTGTACTGAATTCATCTCCATTTGAAGTCTACAGCAAATCATCTCCCAATGACTCCCATTATGTTATACTAATCTGTATAGCTAATTACTGGAGATGCTTGGGAGAGAGGTCTGTTGGGAAGGCTGCATGATTGTCTACCATTCACCCAAGACTGTCAAGAGACTGCTGGAAAAAAAATTCTATAAAACCCCTTGGGAACTGATTCTTTTTATTTCATATCTGCTTGGATGCTTGATGGGGAAAGTCACAAGACTGAGATCCCAGGATACTCTAGTATCCCTAAAATGGACATTGAATTGATAATTCTGGACTGATGGCATAAGAACTATTTACAACTGCTAATCAACTCCACTATAAAAATGACTGCCATGATATTAATTTTTTAGCTAACACACGATTTTCTTTTTTGTAATAAGTATTAGTTTAATTATAATTGGCTATAAACTTGTATTTGGGGTAAAATCCGAAATATTCATTAATCTGGGAGATAATGTGTCTGATCCTTTGAGACTGAAGATCTTATTCATCACATAAGAAAGTTCTACCAGGAATCTTCTTCACATTAGACTGGGGTATCTGGGTGATGGCCTAATGCTGCATTACTTTAAGGGAACTACGTTGTTGGGTAATCAGCAAGGTATCATGAAGGCTGTTTTGTGCAGATTTGGTAAATTTTAATAATGGAATAGCCTCCAGCTTTTGGGCATGGTTCCCCATTCCTTGCAGTTTGGCCCTAATTGAGTAACTGCAGCTGGCTTTCCAAGGATAACAGTAACACTCATCTATTACAATATTTCATTACTGGATCCCAAGAAAGGACTTATTCACTATGTTTCACTTGATGTCAGAATCGTCTTCCACTGCCTGCTATTCTAGCTCACTTTATGTGTGTGTGTGTGTGTGGAGGGGGGGGGGGGGGGAGTTGTTTTGTTTGCATTGGTATATTTTTTATTTTTGACTTTTGCCTCTTTCTATTTATCTCCTTTAGCTGACACACTGTCACTCTATTGAAAAATACCTCTGCGATCTAAACCAGTCTCTCTTCTATTGCAGCTGCAATTTCTGCCTTTGCTTTATTGCTGACTATGGAGTTACTTTTGTAGTCCTGACAGTCCTTGAAGATGTCTTTGTTTGACCAGAGTGCTCCTCAGTATATGTCAGATTTTTGCCCAGTTGAACTTTTATTAAACTCAGTTATTTCTCTAACTCTTTATTATTGTTGCTTTAAAACTTGCCTCTTAAAGAAAATAAAGTAATAAATAAAATGTTACCTCCAGGTGTTTCTATAGGAGCTCACAACAAGGGACAGGCAAAACTATATGGAGATTATAGCAAGGGACTATTGATAAGGATTCCTGGATATTATTCACGTAACAGCTCTATGACTCAGTTTACTCATCCATGAAATGGGTATAGCACCTACAATCCTACAGCATCTCATAGGATAATTATAGGAGACTTAATATGATATGGCTGTGTCTACACTGGACCACGGAAAAGCGTCTGTGGCCAATGTAGACGTGCTTTTTCGGAAAAAGGGCTTTTCTGGAAAAGCAGCCTGCCAATGTAGACGCTCCTTTTCCGGAAAAACTGAAAACGGAATAGTATTCCATTTTAAGCATTTCCAGAAATTCATGCCAGTGTAGACACAGCCTATTACTGGTTCTTTCACATACACTTTACCCCGTCCCCCTCCCCCATATCTACCAACCTCAGAAAAAAATGAAGCCAAAACCATCATGTGAAATTTTACTCCATCCACAGCATCTTCAAAAAAATTAAGGGGATAGATCAACAGGAAGATTTTCTCTTTTAAACACACAGTATCCCTTCAGGAACTAATTTTGTATTCTAGCACCTAGTAAAAATACTGATTTTTTTAAAAATTAAGTTTTAGGATCGCATTAATTGGAATGAATACCCTTATCAAGATTAAAGACACAATTCTGTGGCGCTCAGAGCTGGAACTGTGCTTCAGTGAAATTGTATTTGCCTTTTCATTGTAAATATTTTTTACTAGTCTATGGTAGTGTCATTGGTGATAGATGTATCATTCTTTTGATTTTCATTGGGAAAGCAATAATATCTTTTAAAAATAGTTATTTTTCAGTTTACTCAGGTACAAATTGATCCTCCATTACCCTTTGTGCATAAAGCAGAATATTTCTCATTTATTACCAGCTATAGAGACTCTTTCCCACCTTTAAAAGGAATGAAAATAAAAACCAAATAAACCCCTCCACCACACATAGGAAAACAGAAACCAATAATGGGTACAATTGTAGAACATAATCAGAATCTGAAGCCAACACCTATTACTTCCAAAAATACAGACCTGAATTTGTTTTTTAATTGCTACTTACAATTTTGAATATATTTTGGACTATATTTACCATGATATTACCTAATAATTTATAATCCCTACCATCCTCCATGAAAGGAAGAGGAATGCTTTTATTCTTCTTTGTAAAACTCCTTTACTGTATTTAACATCAGCCTTATGTATACATGCCATGCTTAGTATCTGTCTGCAGGGATAATTGGACCAAAATGTGGCACAACCTAATATTTCAGCACATACCACCAGATTCAAAGGTCCTAAATGCTTTAAAGTGTTCTAACAGTTTTGTTGTTTTCTGTTACTTAAGACTTTCACGTATCTAGCTGCCAGCAGGGGGAGAAAATGCAATGTGTAGTATAGAAATGCAATACAACACACCATCCCTCCTCTTCACTGCTGAAATAAATATGATATGGTTTCAACCATTTTTTTCTAGGACAGGGTACACTCATTGCTCGTCCCTTAACATACAGTCACCTGATTCTATTCCCTCTCCTCTTCTTTATTTCCTTTTCCCTTTTCTCCTGTGCAGGTAGAATCTTTATGGGATGAATAAAGATTGGAAGACTTGTGCAGAGGGTTTTATTATAAAGCCAGAAATCAATTGGTTCACATTAATGAGAAAGTCTGTCTTTGGAGAGATCCACATTTTGAGATGCTATTTCCTGTTCTCAAGGTTCTCTAAAGCTATGAACCTAAATATACAAACTCTCCAGAGTCCAATATCAGACTTTTGTTGGGACCTTCAGCTCACTTGCACCAGCTTGACAGGAGAGGTGGGAATTACTTTACTTCTCTCATGCTTCAGAAACATGTGTATATGAGATAGGTTGCCTAAGGGCTACATTCTTTTTAAATACTAGTGCTTAAGTGTTTTAGACAGATGTGCTCCTGTTTTATTCAACAGTATTTGTGCCATTCAGCTTAGAAATGTATTGTTTTAATCAGATGTCACTGTGTTTTCCCCTAAATTGCAAAGGATGTTTTAGAAAGACAAATGATACATTGGTAAAATACAGTATCTTGCTCTTCTTGTCCCTCAAGAGAAGGAAAATTGTAGCAACAACAGAAGGCAGTTATCTCTTGTACCCTGCCCAGTTGCTGCCTTCTAGCTGCAGGGGTGGGGATACATGAATGGCCAAATGTGGTCAAATGTGTTTGGTCCTAATAGACCTCACTCACCAGCGAAAGAGTGGGCAGAAAGGTAGGGGACTGAAACTCATAATCTGCCCAAATGGAACACCACAAGATTGGGAAAGGAGATTGTTGAGTCTGGCTTGTTTAATGCTCTTCTGGGCAGGAACATCATCAACCTTTGTGGCTGCACTGAGTTATTTGTAAGCAGCCAGGAACGTCTAAATCAGTGTGTGCACTGCTGGCTGAAATTGATGAACCTGATTCTGATCTCACTCATCATGGTGTAAACCAGGAATAACTCCATCTAAGTCACTGTGTTCACACTGGCATAACATTGATGTAGATCAAAGGACTCAAATGCGGCCTGGTGGGGGGCCCTGGAACAGGGCAGCAGCAGCAATTGGGACCCCAGCACTTCCCGTGGGGAAGTGGGACAAGTGTGCTTGCCAACTATGATCTGCTTCCCTGTGTCTCCCAGCAACTTGGGGAGTGCAGAGGGTCTGACCACTGCAGCCACCCCATGCCAGGCCCACCCCCCAGTAACCCCTGAGACCATGGCCCTCAGGAAGGGGTGTGTAATGGGAGAAGGGTGAAGGCTGAGGTGGTTGCAGAAAAGGGTAGAGGTTGGGAGACAGGAAAGAACATGCTCCTTCCCTCCCCGCTCCCCCGGGGTCTATAAAACTCATAGACCAGCTTGCATATACATTCCAGCCTTAGATGACTGATGGGCCATGAGTTTGAGACTCCTGGTGTAGACGGAAACTGAGGTGAGTTCAGTGTGCAGAGATGTTTAGGGGGAAAAAACCCTTTAATTAGCTTGTTCTTTCAAGTCAGAGTGACAAGCATATTGGCAGAAAAATATGGAGGAACCATTTCAATTTATGTTCTCCATACAAATAATAATTCATTCTAGCCTTTAAAAGAAAACACAGTACTTGCATCTTTAATACTCTAAAAAGGCATCTGTGCTCTGCCTGCTCTTTGTACACGGGAGACCATGGCAGGCTTCAGAATTGCAAGAGGAATTTGTTTAAATGCTGTGGACCAAATTTATAGCTAGCATACATGGATAGAACTCTATTGACTTCAGTGAAATTCCACAACAGCAGTGGTCACAAAATATTTTCTTGATAGATTCAGTACAGATCAAAATAAATTAATAGTTGAAATGGCAACATTTGGAAAGGTGGTTACTTGCTTTTTTTACTTGCTGGTGATATAAAGAAAAGATGAGCAGAGTTTGTAAATCATTCAAGCCCTTTTTAGTCTTCAGAGATTCAGACAGAGAATACCAAACCATTTTCTAGTGAACTGGCCTAAGTTATCCAAATGAGTGAAAATTAATCATTTCCCCCACTCTTCACCACTGTGCATCATTTAAATCCAGAAGTAAAAAATAAAGACAGAAAGAAATATGTCTTCTACAAATATTTTCTTCTCATGTTTAAAGTTTGCAAGTTCTCTCTCATTGCTGCTTTGGATGCAGAAAGTTCTCAGCAAAGCAGGTATATTTGTTTGTAATTTAAGATGCATCATGTTGACTATAATATACCCAAGTTTAATAATAAATGATAATAACAAAAGCTGAACATGTCATAATAGCATCCAAACAGAACTTTAAAAAGTGTATAAGAAATGGGAGAGTAAATCACAAAGATAAGCACAGAAGAGATATATTACCTGCAAAAATCTAGCACATCCTGCCTAAAGGCTATTGAGGAATAATTTAGTTACCCCACCATTGCTTCTTGTTCTGTTATCTGTCACCACTGTGTGTCTAGACTACACCTCTCCGTCGACAGAGAGATGTAGATTAGGCACATAGAAATTGCTGCTGAAGCAGGGATTTAAATATCCCACGCCTCATTAGCTTAAACATGGCCACCGCTTTTTTCAAAACTGAGTTTTTTCGAAAAAAATGGCAGTCTAGACGCGGATCTGTCGAAAATAAAGCTTTTTTTGACAGATCCTGTAAACCTCATTTTGTGAGGAATACAGGATCTATCAAAAAAGGCTTTATGTTCCACAGATCGATGTCTAGACTGATGGTTTTTTTTGAAAAAACTCCATTTCGAGAAAAAGTGGCGGCCATGTTTATGCTGATGAGGTGCGGGATATTTCAATCCCTGCTTCACTAGCAATTTTGATGTGCTTGATTTGCATCCCTCTGTCGACAGAGAGATGCAGTCTAGACATAACCACTGAGAATAGCCTGGCTCCATTGTCTTTGAAACACTCCCTCAGGTAGTTGAAGGCTGATATCTGATCCCCCTCACTCCTCTCTTATGCACATTAAATAAACCCCTTCCCTCATCCTCTCCTCATAAATGATGTGGACCCCTTCCCCCAGGACCGTGAACACTTTTGTTCCTCTCCGTTGAACTCTCTTCAATTTGTCCACTTTCTTTCTGTAGTGGGGAGCCCAAAACTGGATGCAACACTCCAGACATAGCCTCACAATGGTAATCTCCAGGTCCTTTTGAGCAGAACTGCCACTTAGCCAGTCAATCCGCAGCCTGTATCAGTGCTTGGGATTCTTCCACCCTAAGGGCAGGAATCTGCTCTTTTCCTTGTTCAACCTCAACAGATTTCTTTTGGCTCAATTCTCCAATTTGTCCAGGTCACTCTGGGCTCTTTCCCTGTCCTCCAGTGTGTCTACTTTTCCTCCCAGCTTAGCGTCAACCACGAACTTGCTGAGGATGCAATCCATCCCATCATCCAGATCATTACTGAAGATGTGATATTGATGTAATGACTTTACAATGTCATGTTAAAATAGTAATCAATTGCCTTGCCTAGCAGCCTTCCAGGACAACTTGAAAAATCAAGTGTTATCACTATGCACACAATAGTATAACAATGTACGCAGTGGTATGTTTGTAGTATATTTTAAAAATGCAAAGCAAAATAGTATGAAACAGTTCCGAAATGTTGATATTGCCATTAAACGTAAGCATGGTTTTTATGCTTTATCTGCTTATTTCCTTGTGCCAGTACAATACAATTGTGTAACAACACTAACACTTTGTTATGAAGAGAGCTGATAAGCCTTGACTAGGCACAGACTTATACAGGGTATATCAGAACAGTCATGCATTATTAAGCAGCAATGCAAGTGCTGTTCCATTTATTCACCTCAGCAAAATAGAAGTAAAAAGAGACACTTTTGCTACACTATTGACCACCGGTGATTTGGCAAATTCTCTGGTTCCACACCCATCAGCTACCAAAAGTGCCGGATAAGACAGGTTCAACCTGTACAAATATCACATTGCATACACCCTATTTTGCTGAAAGCTGCCTTTTTGAAAAAAATGGTGCATTCTCATGCTACAAGAAGAACAAATTTTAAATAATGCCAGCTAAAATCAGAAAGATGCTTTAAAATGAAGCATAAAACATATAAACATGTTTATGAAAATCGGTTTACTGCCAAACAAACAATTAAGATCTACAGAATACTGCTCATCATATACATTTAGACAAAAGAAAAGAAAAGACTATTATGTGCAGGAAGATTCTTCTTTTGCTAATTAATCCCACTGTGTGTTCTGAGAAACTCCACTGAGGTCAACAGAGTTACATTGGTGTAAAATTATCATAAATGAGATGAGAATCATACCTAATGTTGCACTCAGCATATGATTTGAATAATAAACATACTAGGATGGATCTTTAGCTGGCATAAATCAGCATAACTCCATTGACTATAATATGGCATTGTTAATTTACACCAGCTACAGATGTCCAATGTTAGCAAAACTTTGTTTAGTTTTACATTAAGACAACTGAAAGGAATGTAGGAGCTATTGCAAAAGTAAATGGAATGATTACGTTGGTGAAAATCTTTGACTCAATTTACTACTTAAAAGAATGTGAGTAAATGCACAAAGTTAAATGTAATAGCTGCCATTATAAACAACAACCACAATTGAGTAAAATAAATAAATAAAAGCTGTGACATTGATTCATTTTTCTTTTACAATTAAAAACTAATTATTTGCCTAAATAAACTGTCATAATTTCATTCATTATACTGAGAAAACAGGAACAGAATTCACAAATTAGAGAATGGCTCTTGTCTTTTTTGCTAATAGAAAGGAACATGATTTTACTATTACCAGCATTTATGCTGCAGTGTTAGCACATTGATTAAAAAAAAAGTGGATACAGCATGGAAACTAGAACAATGACATTAATAAAACCATAGGGGCTCGCCATCTTGTGAACCACAGGGAAATCCAGTTTTGCACAGTTAGTGCTTTGAGACAGATATGTGACACAATTAGTAGAACAAAATAAGTTTCTTATTGCTGAGGCATTTACTGTAAATTGAGTCATTAATCACTTTTATAAAATAGGCATGATAGATTGAGCAATATGATTAGCTGATGAGAATTCTCACCAGTATGCATATATTTCAATCTCATATTTTATTTTCCAGTCATTTAGCTACATATAAATACACTTCAAACTTTAAGATCCTGGAAGGATTATTACTGTTATTATTTATATTATGGGACTACCAGATGCTGCAACATAAATATGAGACCCCATTGTGCTAGGTTCTATACATTTACAGAGACACAGACCCATTCCTTAAAGGCTACCTCTACAGAGTGGAGCTATTTCAGGATACCTCCAGTATCCCAAAATAGTTATTCCACGTCTTAGAGCAAACCCGTTACATTGAAATATAATGAGCTTACTATTTTGACATCCCTGTAAACCTCATTGCAGGGGGATAAGGGATGTTTCGGAATAGTGCCTTATTTCGAAATTTGGCACTGTGTAAATAGCGCCAAATTTCAAATTTCAAAATAACATTGAAATAAGTTATGCAATTTGCATGGCACAAATTGTGTAGCTTATTTTGAGGTAAGAGTGGTGTGTAGACACACCCAAAGAGTTTACAGATTAAATAGACAATCCATAAAACAGGAAGCATTATTCTACAGATGGAGAACTGAGGCACAGAGAGATTAAGTGACTTGCCCAAGGTCACAAAGGAAGAGAACTGTGATAAGTGAAGCCAGGTCACCAGAAACAAGCGGGGTTCCCTCTAATTGTTTTATGCCTATGTGCAGCACGACTTTTGTTATGTGTACTGATATGGAGGTGATATATAACATAACAATAGTAATTCTGCACACAGACAGTGTGTGGTGAGGGGTCAAGAAGTTGGGGTGAGGGCTCTATATGAAGCTTCAGTTCTAAAGGGGGGCTTCAGGCTTGAGAAAGTTTTTGAGGTTCAGGAGTGGGAGAAAGCTCCAACTTTGAATGTGGACTCTGGAGTGGAGCTGGGGATGAGTAGTTGGGGTACAGGGGAGGGTGAGCATGCGGTTCCATGGTGCACCACACGTGCTGCTTTTGCCTGTAAGCTCTGCCCCCCAGGTCCTATTGGCCAATGGGACAGCACAGCTAGTGCTCTGGGCAAGGGCAGCACGCAGAGCCCTGTGGCTCCTGGCAAAAGAGCAAGAGATGCTGCTGGCCACTTCCCCACTAGTGTCAGCTCAGAGTTGCCCCTCCCCTCACCACCTGTTTTTTGTGCATAAGGGGGAGAAGAGTTTGTGTTTGTTTATGCATTTAATATACACACTGGAACAATTTAATGTAATTTAATTGCTGGAACAATTTTTACAGTGGGGGTACTGTGAGCAATTGAATCAAAGTGTAAATCCTATTTATGACGGAAACCTCATCAAGGCAGAAAGTGCTGCAGCACTCCCCTCCACCACGCACACACACTCATTCCAGCACCTACGTATACACATTGCTATGTATTTATGTTAGGGAAGGCAAAGCCAATGTTACTTAGGCTATTAAGAAACTTTTGAAAATTTTAGGTGTTTTTGAAAATTGTACCTACATGCTTTACTAGATCAGGGCCAAATCATCACATTGCTAGTGACAAGAACCCTAATACCATATCATAGGTGTAGGACCCTGGAGCATCCCTGGAAAAAATACTGGGTGCTCGGTATCCTTGAAAACCCCACCAATCAGCTCTTTCTATCCCTCTTAGCACTTCCCACTTGCCACAGATCAGCATACAGAGGCATACAGGAGGTGCTGAGGAGGGAGGGTGTGGTGAGGGTAAGTCATGCTTAGGGGAAGAGGTGCAATGGGGCAGGGTGGGAAGAGGCAGGGTAATGGTGGGCACGTGGAGTGGGGCAAGGTCTGGGGCAAAGTAGATGCAACTTTTAAAGATGGTACCTATGTACGATATGCTTTACAGGGGGTCAGTGAATGCAAAAGGCTGATATGATGTAACTGCAACCCTTTCTGTAACTGTAACTGTAACTCCTGTGTAAATGAGTGAACTGGGAGACATGGAAGTTGTTACTTGCCCAGGGACACAGAATGAGTCAATAGTGGAACAGCAAATAGAGGATAGTTACTCAGATAGTGAGGCACCTTTGCTAATTTCTAGAGGACACTTCCTTCCCATGACTAGGTTTTTAACACTGAAGAAGGGTAAAAGCAAAAGCAGTAGGGCAGTCAGCTGTGTTTCTTTTACATCTTTTCCTTTCTACTGCTTAAATCTGAAACCTTCCACTCTGAAAGCATAACCAGTTGGATGACTCATGCCATGCTTACTTTAATTATGTCATCTAATGCAATGTGACTGATATGACCAGACGTGAGCAATCACGGAACAAGCTCGGGAATTTGAAAAGATGCAGCCTGCAAATAACAGTGTTTGAAAGGAGTCTGTTAGGTGCTGAGGTGGCAGAGAAGGGGTCTGAGAGTCTTTATTTAGCAAAACCCCCTAATCTCCACCCTGGAGACTTTGTCTTGGAGTTTAAAAAAATTTCTCCTGCTGTTCCTGTCTGGCACTACCCAATTCAGAAATGTCCGTACAATGTCACACATGGAGAGATCAGGAAGCATGTTCCTTACACCCTGAGGGCAGAATGAATATGGATTAAGTTATGACATGTTCATGGCCAGTGTTTTGCTAATTCAGGGATAGACTCTATCGCCCTGTCCTATGTGGAGCAAGAGTCCCATTGAAACTGAGGAGAAAGGTATCACCTAGCATGAGTAAGGGTGGCAGAGTCTGCCCACCCTCTCTTCCCCAACTGCTGTAATTTTGGATCACACTTTATTTCAGATACAACATTACCGAAGAAACAAAAGAGAAAATGCATTATTAGCAGAGGGTACGTCTACACTACAGCGCTAGTTCGAACTAACTTAGTTCGAATTAGTTAATTCGAACTAAGCTAATTCGAACTAACGCGTCTAGAACTAAAAACTAGTTCGAATTAGCATTTCGCTAATTCGAACTAGCAAGTCCACATTGAGTGGACTCTGAACAGGGCTTAAGGATGGCCGGAAGCAGTGCCGGCAGGGCATCAGAGGAGGACTTAGAGCATGGAGATGCTGTCTCAGGCTAGCCGAGGGCTGCGCTTAAAGGGTCCCGACCCCCACCCCGGACACACAGTTCTAAGGGGTGCCCCGCTTGCAAAGAAGTTCTGGCTTGGAGTGCCTGGAGTACCCACACTGGGCACATCACACCACTCGGCCATCAGCCCGGCTGCACTTGCTGCAGGCTGCCATCTGGGGAGAGGGGGCAATCGGGGGGCTGCAGGAGAGCTTCCACCCCCAGAAGCCCGCAGAGCCAGCCCAGTCCTCCCCATCGGGGGCTCGTACCCCATTCCTTCCTCACCTCCTTCCACTTACCCTTCCCTAGCCCCCCTTCTTATTGATGTACAAAATAAAGATAATGTTTCTTCCAACATTGACTCTGTCTTTATTGAACAAAACTGGGGGAGACTGGGAAAAGGAGGTGGGAGAGGGGAAGAGAAAGGCTGGGAGAGGGGAGGGCAACTAACATGATCAGAGGTTGGGAACAGGTCCCAGATGAAGAGAGGCTACAGAGACTGGGACTGTTCAGCTTAGAAAAGAGGAGACGGAGCGGGGACAGAATAGAGGTCTCTAAAAGCAGGGGTTGGGTGGAGAGGGTGCATTCAGAAAAGTTCTTCATGAGTTCCCATAAAGAAGGACTAGAGGACACCAAAGGAAAGGAATGGGTAGCAGGCTTGAAACTAGTAAGAGAAAGTTGTTCTTCACAAGGCAAATAGTTAACCTGCGGAACTCCTTGCTGCAGGAGGCTGTGAAGGCTAGAAATAGAACAGAGTTTAAAGGGAAGTGAGATCAAGTCATGGAGGTTGGGTCCATGGAGTAGTCTTAGCCAGGGGGTAGGAGTGGTGTCCCTGCCCAAAGTTTGTGGAAGGCTGGAGAGGGATGGCACGAGACAAATGGCTTGGTCACTGTCTTCGGTCCATCCCCTCCAGGGTCCCTAGGGTTGGCCGCTGTCGGCAGACAGGCTACTGGGCTAGATGGACCTTTGGTCTGACCCAGGACGGCCATTGTAAGCTCAGCGCTCAGGGTCGGGGGTCTCAGTGGACCCCCTTGATTTTCATGCACACCTGCTCCTGGGTGGCCAGGCTGGCAGCTCTCCTGCCCTAGACGGCCACTTTCCTGTGCCTAGTGTGGACATTGTGGACGGGGTCCACGATGTCCGCACTAGCCCAGGCAGGCGCCCGCCTCTTGCGGTCCCGGGCAAGCTCCCGGGAGCCGCCAGCCTGGTCCCGGGAAGAGGCGGAGAGCTGGGGGGCATCGGGTGGGTGGCTCAATCTGTGCCAGGTGCAGGGTCTGCTGGCTGGGTGCTGGCAGGCTTGCACCTGGCACGGGCATCTTAGCCAGCCCGTGCCCCTTTAAGGAGTCCGGGGCCGGGAGCGAGGCAGTAGAGTTTCCCTGATCTTGGCCAGAGTGGCCACCAGAGAAACCTGTGGAGGGCTAGCCTCCCACTAGTTCGAATTAAGGGGCTACACTCCCCTTAATTCGAACTAGTAAGTTCGAACTAGGCTTAATCCTCATAAAATGAGGTTTTCCTAGTTCGAACTAAGCACTCCGCTAGTTTGATTCAAATTTGAACTAGCGGAGCGCTAGTGTAGCACCTATTAAAGTTAGTTCGAACTAACGTCCGTTAGTTCGAACTAACTTTGTAGTGTAGACATACCCAGAGAGAGTTAGTGGTAAAACCTCTTGCTTCAGTGCTTTAGCAACACTCTTAGTATTTGAGATTAGGACAAGACCTTCCTGGGGGCAGATGACCCAATATGTATCTACTGAGGGGTTCCTCTTAGGCAGCTGGTACTAGCCATAGTCAGACACGGGATACAGGACTAGACAGACTATGGGTCTGATCTAGTAAGTCAATCCCTATTTCCTCTTTTTTCTCAGGCACAAGACCAGTGAAATTCAGGGACCATGTGTTAACAAGTCTATTTCATGATTGTGGGGATGTGACTGGAGAAGACAGTTGTGATGAATTAGTCGATGAGAAAAGAGTTTGGGATGACTTATGGAATTGCTAACTCCATGGGAAACGTAGGCTTTTGCTGAGAGATATTCCAATGTGTTCCTCTGCTAAAATCTGATGTTTTGATTGTGTTGATGATGGTGGGTAGCCATGTCCTATTTTGATTTAGGCTTGATTTTTTTTATGTTTATAAATGAAAAGAAAAATCTGGGACTCATTTTATGAGTGAGCTTCCTGTGCTTGAAGCCCACTCATCACCTCCTCAGAGAAAGCCACAGTGTAACAGAGAAAACCAAGTGATACAGCAACAAAAATGCAAGAGGCTGAACCGGATGACTTCTTGTGGCCCTTCTAGCCCTAAATTTCTGTTATTGAATGGCTAAAATGTCTAGTGCTTTTGCCTCTCCACTGTTTTATGCATGAGCCTTCAGCCACAGCTATTTTACAATAAAAATCCAATCTAAATATATTATGGAATGGCACCTAAGTTTATCTGTAATTTAAACTTAATATAAAATTTAAAACAAAACAAAGCCTGTGATGAGCTCTGGGGATTGGACAGAGCCCCTTTATTTCAAATAGGGCCTCTCTATTTCAATCTGATCTATTTCTCCAAGGCAGAGACAGAGGGTAACAGATCTAGCTACAGGATTCTAACATGGAATTCAATAAGTAGATTATACAATCTTTAGGGACAGTATTGTCATGTAAAAATGGTTTGCACAGTGTCTTACGCAGTGGGGCTCCAAGCTGTTTGAGGGCTCCAGGCACTTTGACAGAACAAATATTAAATCATGATTAATTAATAACTGATTTCACCCTTCTTCCAGAACTTAGAATTGTTTGTAGGGTATAAAAACTTGATTTAACATTTTTAATGCTGATATATTATGTTTCCATGAACTACACCTTTCCTGGATTCAACAAAAGGTGAAAGTGCTGATACATCACAAGAAAGGCTGTTAGTATTCCCAGCCTGAAGGGAAGCAAGAAATAACAGAAATCTCACAAAAAATCATTTATGGCCCAGATTTTAAGACCAATGAGAGCAGGATAATTTAAATAAAGCTCCAAGTCATTACTTTGATATTACAACTGATAATGACACTTGAAAGCAGGATTACACTCACTATGCTCTTCTTTTTCTGTGACCAAATAGGCTTTCTTTCACATCTGTCTTTTCCACGTGGCACTGCAGAAGTCTTACCCTGAAATCCCACACTAATAGAAAAAATGATGCTAGTAAGCAATTATATTAATCCATTGCAGATTTTACTAGTGTGTATTAATGTACAACAGTCACTAGACTCCAGGAATATTTATCATAATAACTTACTGTGGCATGTGTTTTCTGCTTGTGCATTAATTGCATTTCTAGTTTGTGTTCATTTTCTGTGGCTTAAAGTAAATACAAGAAGCCTAAACTAGTAACTTTTAGAACACTTGCTGGAGTTTATGAAATATTCGCTGACTTACTTCATCACAGCTTTAATTAGATATAACTTCCAAGCTGTTTTTGCTCCTGTGGGAATGATACAAGCTGGCACTGATACAACTGTATTTATGGTAAGACGATCTATCAGAATGGAAATAGTTTTGGAACAGATCATTCAATATAGAGAGGAGTACTGCACTGCATTGTAGCATTATCTGATCCAGACCATCTCCTTTCTAAAGTGACATTTCTGTAGTACATGTACATGTTACACATTAGGAAATAATATATCAGTGCTAGCTACAAAACCAGAGTATGTCTACACTACCACCTTCGAACTAGGGTGGTTAATGTAGGCAACCGAAGTTGCAAATGAAGCCCGGGAGTAGACAGTCGCATTCCTTGTGCAGGTATTTTAATGCACCACATTTAGAATCAGCCAAAACTGGAAATCCCTCTAAACAGCTACAAAGAGGATGAGCTTTCACCCATGCAGGGGACATATACACTCATTAATCCTTTAAAATCAAACTGGAGAAATTCAAAGGGCTTTGTATTTGACTTCTGATTGTATCTAGGCCAGGGCTACTCAACTTTGAAAGCCCCTGTTGCCACAATGATACTCATAGCACCTACTGAGGGTTGTAATTTAAGTGTGATTGAATATACATGCAAATATATATGCAAATACAGTAAACTTCCGATAATCCGGCACCTTTAGGACCCAGGGTGTGCCGGATTATCAGATTTGCCGGACTATCGGAAGGGGGAGGAGTCTGGGGTGGGGAGGATGCCATCCCAGACCCCTCATAGCTCCCCCTTCCGATAGTCCAGCTCTGCCCCAGGCGTCCCTGATTCAGCCGCTGCTGGTCAGTTTCAGTAGCTGCTGAATCGGGGACCCCTGCAGCAGAGCAGCTGGGGTGCTGCCGGGTTGGTCGGGTAGCGCCGACCCATGGCGCGGCGAGACCAATCCGGCAGCACCCTAGCTGCTCTTGGGGACACCTGGGACAGAACAGCTGGGGTGCTGCCAGGTTGGTCCCGCAGCACCACTCCTCGGCGCTACTGGACCAACCCGGCAGCCTCCCAGCTGCTCTGCCCCAGGTGTCCCCAAGTCAGCCGCTGCTGATACTGATCAGCAGCTGATTCCAGGAAGCCCAAGGCAGAGCTGCTCTGCCCCGGGCTTCCTGGAGTCAGCCGCTGGTCAGTTTCAGCAGTGGCTGAATCAGGACGCCTGAGGCAGAGCAGCTGGGGCTCTGCCGGGTTGGTCCAGTAGTGCCGCACCTCGGGGCTGTGGGACCAACCCGGCAGCACCCCAGCTGCTCTGTCCCAGGTGTACCCAAGTCAGCCGCTGCTGAAACTGATCAGGGGCTGATTCCAGGAAGCCGGGGCAGAGCAGCTTTGCCTCGGGCTTCCTGGAGTCAGCCGCTGGTCAGTTTCAGAAGCGGCTGAATCGGGGACAGCTGGAGTGCTGCTGGGTTGGGTCCCCCAGTCCCGAGGGGCAGCGCTATGGGACGAACCTGGTGGCACTCCAGCTGCTCTGCCCTAGGCATCCCCGATTCAGTCTCTGGTCAGTTTTGCAGCGGCTGAATCGGGGAAGCCGGGGGCAGAGCTGCTCCAATGGTCTGGCTGCCCGGAGCACTTCGGGGTTCCTGATGGTGCCGGATCATCAGGAGTGCCGGACCATCAGATGCCAGACCGTCGGAGTTTTACTGTATATACAAATAGCTTATTTCACACTGATGGGCATGAATACAAAGATTAAGGCAAGACTACACAACACACAGGCCCTGTTTAAGTCAGTTCTGCTGATATTAATAAAATGCAATATTTACCCGATTTCTACCTATATGACAGCAATGACAGTCCAGGAATTTAACTACTAAAATGCATATCAACAGAAGACCAATATATGAACTACTTTTTTGTTTTGGCTCCCACCCGTGGGCCACATGTTGAGCCCTACGTAAACCCAAACCACACTGCAGGCCGCAAATAAATAGGCCCCGGGCCTCAGGTGGCCCACGGGTCATGTGTTGAGTAGCCCTGTTCTAGACCATAAAGGTTATAACCAATATGCCTTACCTTATGTACAGCTAACAAGTATATCTGCTGCACTGTGGCAGGGTCACATTCTTACAGTGTTGTGTTTTATTTAAAATGAAAATTCTTAATAAAATAAAGGTTGGCTACAATACAGCAGTGTAAAAAACAATGGACTATAAATAATATTTTAGCTGGGATCAATTTCCCCCACAGAAATATACTAAACCCTTAGGCTACGTCTAGACTGGCCACATAAGACGGAATAGGCATGCAAAGCAGGCAAGTCAGAATAGGGAAATCCGCGGGGGATTTAAATATCCCCTGCGGGATTTAAATAAACATGTCCGCCACTTTTTTTCTGGCTTGGGGAAAAGCCAGAAAAGAGCATCTAGACTGGCGCGATCCTCCGGAATAAAGCCCTTTTCTGGAGGATCTCTCATTCCTACTTTCATCTCGCCAGTCTAGACGCTCTTTTCCGGCTTTTCCCCAAACCGGAAAAAAAGCGGCGGCCATGTTTATTTAAATCCCGCGGGGGATATTTAAATTCCCCGCAGATTTCCCTATTCTGACTTGCCTGCTTTGCATGCCTATTCCGTCTTATGTGGCCAGCCTAGATGTAGCCTTAGAGTTTGTTGTAAATGCTCTAGCATACCCTTAACTAACAGGTGCACTATAATAATAGACACATGTGGTTACTCATGTTTTAATCAGTCAAAGTTGTGTCGTGTTCAGTGTGTGCAGCGAGATATCATTTTCAGCTGAACATATAAGCAAAAAGCATTCATGCAATTCCTACTGCCTGAACCTTCTATTTCTCATAAAAAGAAATATTCTCACATTTCTTTTTTATTGCTATTTACAGCTGCAAAGCTGCATGTGCTAGAATCCAGCTTTAGCTATCAAAAAAGACCATGATGCAACACTTAGGGTAGCCTTTGAAACCAGCATGCCATGAAAACATGTCTTTAGAGAGTTGGTGGCAAGTTATTGGAAAGGATGGTGTAGTTATACCTTTAAAGCTGGATGTGGTGAAGTCAGGGTCTGAATGGAGACATTTTCATATGGCTGGAGAAAAACATGTATATAATGAAGGCTAGATTAACATGTTTTGCTCCTGGGGAAATATGTATAGTGAATCATTCAGCCAGGCAATTAATTTAATTTCCATGGTTGTGGGGTCTTGGGTTATAAATATATTGCTAACATACAGAAGGGTCTTTCTTGTAAGCCACCACATTTCTGTTCATATTACATAATTTTAAAAACACATATTAATTTTCAAATAACAAAGAAAAAAAAGTGATAGAGTAATAGGGCTGGGTAAGAGGCATATAGGAAAAGTAGCCAGCTGTTGATTAGACTATGTGTAATGCAACGTAACCTGAAAAGCCAATCAGCAAAACTAATTCTGAGAGTAAATTTACTAATACTCATACGGATATGCAGGATTGGGTCTTGGAGTCACATTTGCCTGATGGAACAGACTCATTCATACCTAAGGCTCTAGTCAAAGCCCATTCAAAACAAGAGGGGTCTTCCCTCTGACTGAAATGCAATTTGAATCATGTTAATAGTCTTAGTTAAGGTAGGGCAAATAGTGAGAAAAAATATTTGTGAACATTTTGTCAAATTATAAACTGAATTCTGATTTGCCATACCCTTTGTCCTCTCACATTTGCTTTGTGTGAGTATTCATGTGAGAGAATGTTGTGCACACCAGGGGTGTTAAATTTGGATTAATCAGCTAATTGAGTAGTCAATGGAATGCATTTGTTTATTGGGTAGTCAACTAGTCGACTAGTTGCTTACATCCCTAGTTCACACAAGGTACATCTCCACTGCAATTAAAAATCCCCGATTGGAACTTGCCTGCAAAGGGTCTCAGGCTAAGGGGCTGCTTAATTGAGATGTAGATGGTTGGACTTGGCCTGGAGCCACAGTTATGGGACTCTGAGGGGGGTGGTTGCCAGAGCTTGGGTTCCAGCCTGAGCCCAGACATCTATACTGCAATTCATAGCACCTTAGCTTGAGCCGTCAGCTCAAGTCAACAGGCACAGGTCAGTCGCAGCTGTCTAAATGTCTTGTAGACACACCCACAGCCATCAGTGGCAAGCCTATTTTGGGCCTCATCAGGGGTCTGGCATTCACTAACCCATTACAGCTAGTCCCCGAGTAGCGAACGGTTGAGTTACGACCGTTCGCATTTATGACTGAAGCGGTTGTAAATGTGGTCCCCGAGTTATGAACGCGATCCGCACTTATGAACAGCGCAGTTGCCATGTAACTCAATGGGGTCCAAGTTACAAACACTTCGAGTTACGGCCAAGTGTTTGGTCCATAACTCGTTCATAACTCGTTGAGAGGCTGTATTTCCTTTTATCTAGTATCACTAGGATTTGTCACTAGAAGCTGTGCCAGATAAGGATGCAGCTGTGCTAGTGGTGTCCATATTAAGACTGTCCCTTGCTTGCATCTGTACAGTACCTGAAGGTTTGTCTGTGCTGGGGAAGTTGCATGGTGTTAGAACACATTTTTATTTGTATTATTCTTGTGCTTAGGGGCCCTAACAATGGGGTAGGTGTTGTGCATACAGAAAACTAAAACGATACTTTGTTAATTCTTATGGTAGGGACTAAGTAGTTTACTAACAAAATGTAGAACACTAAGTATAGATACCATAGCTGTATTTACGTAACACCAAGAAACAAAAATGAACCTGGAACCTCTGGAGCTTAGTATATGAACCTCATCAGCTTCAGCTACCTCTCAGCTAAGGCTGAAAAGGAAACCAAGTGGGGTAAGGGCCACTAAATGGACTGGTGAACCACATCAGGAAGCAGGTGTGTGGTTTACATTTACGTCAGCTGATGATGGTTAACCTGACACAATGTTAAATATGATACCCCCTGTTTTACTAGATGTTTCATTGTACTTATCTCCATGTTAGTTAATGCTGTTTAACCCAATTTTGTCAATGTGTCCTTTTTTGCCTGATTCCCCCGCTCTCCTTTGGTTCAAAGTCTATGCTGACAACCAGTAAGAGAATGACAACTAGTGCAGAGCTCTATTGGAACAACAAAAACACACTTTGGCATGTTCTTGGATCCTCTGGCTGCATTCCTGGCATGGAGCTTATAATGAGATACAAATGCACCCATGGCTTATAAACACATGGCAATTCCTTTTTGGCAATAATCATGGCTGACAGCAATAGATGACAGAAAACTAAAGACCAGCAAATTCATAAAATGCTTTTGCCATGTTCCGTATGAAACATTGTTGTACCTGGACCATGGCTTACTGAAAGAGCAGAGTCTTTCGGACTAGGATGCTTTCCAGATTCATGTCCAGAGCTCTAACATAGAAAGCATAAAATCAGGACTGGAAGGAACCTTAAAAAGTCTTTTAATCCAGTCTCTTGTACTCAATTCAGGACTAAGTATTTGCCTAACCTGCTTTTAAAAACCTCCAGGGATGGAAATTTCACAACCTCTTTAGGCAATTTATTCCAGTGCTTAATTGCCCTGACAGGAAGTTTTTCAGAATGTCCAATCTAAACTAGGGTTTTTAAATATTCGTTAATTCAATAGTCAAGTAACTTCATGAATTCTTAGCGGTTAGTAGGGTTACCAGATGATTTCAAAAAAATACCAGATACACTCAATCTCAGATTGGAGGGCAGGGGGCGGAGGCCAGGGGTGGGCTTGCTGGGAGGGGAGCAAGGCTGGCTGGTAGCAGGTCAGGGGAACCGGGGTTGGCCGGGGGAGATTGGGGGAAGGAATCGGCCAGCGGGAAGCAGGGCTGGCCGGGAGTGGGGCTGACAAGGGGGGAACCGGCCGGTGGGGAGCGGGGCTGGCCAGGAGGGGGTTGGGGGGAGCGGGGCTGGCCGGGGAAGATCTGGGGAAGGAACTGGCCAGTGGGAAGCATAGCTGGCTGGGAGGGGGTCGGGAAGAGCGGGGCTGGTGTGAGGGAAATAGAGGGGGAATGCCTGGCAGAGTGCGCGACTAGCCCGGGCACACGCAGATCCCGGAGTGCTGCCCATCCCAAGCACGGTCCTGGCAGAGCGCACGGGCAAGTCTGGCCCTGGGGATTCCATTCTGCCCTGGCCTAGCCCCCCCATCTCCTCTCTACTGTGTAGTTGCGTACTGCCTGGCTTGTAGACATGCTCATGCTGCATGAGCACGCCTACCAGCCAGGCAGTATGCAACTATGTACTGATACTCATTACAGCCTCTCCCCGACTTATGAACTGGTTACAGACCAAGCAATTGGTTGTAACTCAGTTTGTTCGTAAGTCGGACCCCATAGAGTTACATGCGACCGCGCAGTTCGTAAGCGTGGATCGCGTTCATAACTCAGGGTCCGCCATTTATGACAGCTTTGGTTGTAAATGTGAAAGGTTGTAAGTCGACCGTTTGCAACTCGGGGACCGGCTGAATAATAATAAAACTTATTTAATTAATAAATACCAGACATTTATATGTCCGGTATTTTCTCAATTTGTTTCCCGGACAGAAAGCTCAAATACTGGACTGTCCAGTTCAAAACTGGACGCCTAGCAACCCTCTCGGTTAGTTGACTATTCTATAGTCCCCAGGGCCGGCAACTACTGTATCAGAGGCAGCAGTGCAGGGTGTCAGACAGCAGCTGGTCCACAAGGGGAGCCGGTTTAAATACCAGCTCCTCTTGTGGACCAGCTGCTTGTTGCCCAGTGCTGCTGCCTCTGATAAAGAGGCAAATCCTCACCCTTCAGCTCCCAGTACTGTACCTCATGAATAAACCATGAATTGGTTCACCACTTTATCAATGGACATACACCAGCTTTTGTGAAACCTTAGCAGATTTGCCACACACGTCATACCAACTCACTGATGAACAGTGTATTGCTCATTAACTACCAAAATAGAATTTAAGTAACTATAAATATTAGGCAAAAAAGTCAGTGTAGAAAAATAATATGTGCACATGCAGGCTAAACTCTTGGCCCTCTTAGACTGGACAACATCTAGGTAAAGCAGTTTTTCTCATCTCATTGAATATTGCAGTCCATAGACTACAGATTTCACCTTTGAAATCTGGGCCTGTCCCTTCTGTTGGAGTCTCAGAGCATCCTTGTTGTATGAAGTATGGTTAGCCAGGAGAAAGGCCAAGAGTGTTCTCCTGTGTTTGGTTTTTATGCCCTCCGTCCAGATGCTTGGAGAGCACAAGTCCAGGTATGTCTGGGAGCACTGCTAAGTCTCAGACAAAGGCAGGTGAATCACTGCATTGTAGCCCCCCGCCCCCCCCTTGCTTGTTTGATACCCCACCTGGGCACTGGCTACTCTCCTTGCCTGTGTCTCTGGGGAGCCAATCTCTGGATGACTCCCCAGTTGACAGCATGTTCTAATGACAGCCCTAAAACACAGACTCATAACTTCATATGCATTTGTGCCATACATATACTGCTAGAGAAATGACTTAAGGCAGGTCATAACCTTTTCCCTGATGCCTTACGAGGCAAGCTATATAGGATCACAATATAAAAATGAGGAATATGGAGGTTACAATGTGCTCCTCATCACAGTGTTTATCTTTATCAACCCCGTCTGTCTATGTTGTCTATGTCCATTTAATCTAAAGGGGCAGTGAGTTGTATGAGCCCGGGGTGCCCAGGCCAGGGGAGCCCATGCTCCCACAATCCCAGGGCTGGGTCTCTCACCTGCCGCTTCTGATGGAGCATCCCCTGGTCCCACCTGCTGGCTCCCAAACACCTCACCTGGCTGCCTCACTTGACCTGCACCCTGACTGCTGCTGCTGAAGCCTGGCTTTGAAGCAATGGTGCCATTGTCAAGCTGACTGCTGCATCTGTGGAGGGAGGATGGCAGCCCCACACACCTGATCCAGAAACTCTGAGTAGACTCCTTCTGGGGTTTTGATGAGTGCTGGAAAGGGGGAGTCTTCTCTCTGGCCCCAGTCCTGGAGCAGCCTGTCTGCTGCACCTCAAAGTTTGAATTCCTCATCCCCAGCCTAGCTCCACTCCAGAGCCCACATGCCCAGCCATATTCCTCACCCTCCCAACTCCAACCTTCTGCCAAAGTTCTGAGACCTCATCCCACAGACTCCAAACCCCTCATCTCCACCCCAGACCTCACACCCTGTACCCCAATCCTCTGCTTTAGCCCTGAGCCCTTCCCACACCTCAAACCCCTTATTCCTAGTCCCCTTCCCCAGAGTCAGAACCTTACAAGGAAGCTAGGGAGGGAGGAACAGGACTTGCATCTTTCTGGGCACCACCAAAACTTTTACAAAGCTGACACCCCATTAATATATTAGCTATCCAATATCACATAAACCCAGTGCATAACATTTAAAAGATTCAGTCTCTTGTCTTGCATTTACTGACACTGTTTCAATCTGTTAATATGTTCTTTCACTCATCTGTCCTAAACAGTATTCTACAGTCAGATCACTTTCTCATTTAGTAGTCTTTGTCCTTCTTCCCAAACCACCTATTTGTTTATTTGTTAATGATATAGATTAGCGACTTTCTTTTCAGCATGCTTCTTAATGATACATGGCTATTCTAGTGAGTTATCTTCCAAATCCTTTTTTCATTACAAGGGGAGTAGTGACTCTCAATAGCATTAAAGCCTTTACAAAGCTCTTTAGAGTATCTTCCTAGCATCAATCTGACACTACTTATTGGTTAAGTAAAAAAGAATCTGTTTTAAAATTAGGATATGTTCCTGGCTTCCTTTATTTCCTTTCTTTGGTAGGGGCAGCTGATCAAACAAGAGAATATTATGGAGAGATTTTAAAATCCAACATTAAAAATAGAGAAAAATTCAGCATTGGCCTATGCTTTTTTTTTTTGCTTCTATTATTTTAGTGGGAAGAGGGAAAGAGAGGGTACGACTACACTGCAACACTATTTTGAAATAACTAGTGCTATTCCAAAATAACTTAGTCCGTGTCTATACAGCAGGCAGTTATTTCAAAATAGTGTCAAAATGCTGTCAAGCTGGAGTACTTCTTACTCCGATTCCTGTTACCTTCACTGTACAAGAAGTAAGAGAAGTTGGAGGAAGTGTGCTCCGTATTTCGAGTGCTGTGTAGACGCTCCCTATTTTGAAATAAGCTATGCAATTGACGTAGCTCAATTTGTGTAGCTTATTTCAAGTTAAGCCCTGCAGTATAGAGACACCCAGAGAAAGTTGTATTCCTTCCCCGCATGTACACCCTAAGGACTGGCGACTGGCTACTTGAAAATCCTTAACATACTATTTCTCCTTTTTCAGGATTGAATTCTAAATGAATGCCTACTAGACTAGGGCCCAAGACAGAATCAGGTTTGGATGGCAAACCATTCCCTAAATTTAAAAGTGTTTGGCTCATTATAAAGCTAAAGGCTAGTGAAAAAAAATGAAGCTGGTTCAGGATTTTAATCCCACAACACTAGACGGTATGGCTTTATATTTTACTTCCATGTTTCTCTGGTACCTAATCATTACACTTCTTTAAATCAGCAGAACTGCCATAAACCAGTCCCTAATCAATTTTTCATATGTTTAGAACCCTGCTAAAGAATTCTGCAGACTCTATTCTTCCAGCCAATGCCAATAAATGCTTCAATGCCAGTGTCAGCCAGCAGGGGGCTACAGGAAGGTATTTAGTTTTTGCGATACCCTTTTTAAAAATCTTTTCTTTTAATAGAATCTATTGCATGGGTGCTGATGATTGAATACCTAAGGAAGCATAATGGGGAAGTTTTGGAAGGGGAAGGGAGAAAAATATTTCTGGTTGGGTTTCTTAAATTTAAGTGGTCTTGTTTCATTCTACAGAAAGAAGGACTTCACCATGTCCCCTAATCATACCGTATCATGTCCTATTACTTGGTTCTAGATATTCATTGTGTGGACCAGTGCTGGCTGGACTGGACCGGTTAGTGCTGATTTTCAATAAGTCTTGGTGCACCAGGGAATTTCCAGAAGACTCATAGGAAGCACATGTTGTGCCAATATTTAAAAAGGATAAATGGGATGATCTTAGTAATTAAATGCCTGTCTGTCTGACATGGATGCCAGAAAAACTAATGAAGCAATTCATATGAGACTTGATTAATAAAGAATTAAAGAGGGGTAATATAATTAATGCTAATCAACATGTATTTATGGAAAAAACATTTTGTCAATCTAACTTGACTTTTTATGAAATTACAAGTTTGGTTGATAAAGGTAACAGTGTTCATGTAATATACTTAGACTTCTGCAAGGCATTTGATGGAGTACTGCATGACATTTTGATTAAAAACTATAATAATATAAGTTTAACATGGCGCACATTAAATGGATTAAAATATGACTAAATGATCAGCCACAAAATGTAATTGTAAATGGGAAATCATCGTCATCAAGCTGGTGTTTTTCCAGCCGGGTCCTGCAGGCAGTGGTTCATGACCCTACACTATTTAAAAATTGTATTAATGACCACGAAGAAAATATAAAATCACCCCCAAGACAGTTTGCAAAGTATACCCGTACTTTGGTAATGGTAAATAATGATGAAGACATGTCATGGATACAGAATGGTATTATTTGGTAAATTGGGTGTAAGCAACCAATATGCATTGTAATATGAGCAAATATAGGAACAAAGCATGTAGGCCATATTTACACAGCGGGGGACTCTATCATGAGAAGTAGTGACTGAAAAAAGGTTATGAGGATTATGGTGAATAATCAGCTGAATATCATCTCTCTGTGCAATGCTGTGGCCAACAGAACTAATGAAATCCTTGGATGCACAAACTGGAGAATCCAATAGCAAGGTTAATGTTACCTCTTTATCTGGAACTGAACTGACCACTGTGGGAATACTGAATCCAGTTCCTGTGTCCACACTTCCAGGACATTGGTAAAATTGGAGTGGTTTCACAGAAGAGGTACATGAATGATTAAAAGATTAGAAAACATGACTTATAGACTCAAGGAACAGATTCATAGTAGCTGGAAGTTGAAACTGGACAAATTTAGACTGGAAATAAGATGTAAATTTGTAAGAGTGAAAGAAATTAGCCCCTGGAACAACTGAACATACTCACAGTGGACTCTCCATTACCAACATGATCTGCTTTAGGATTTTTTTAGTGGGCCTGGGATGAAAGTTCAATGGTGTGTATTATATTTCCAGTCCAGTTTGGGGGTGGGGTCTTGAACACGAAGAAAGAAAGAAAGAAAGAAAGAAAGAAAGAAAGAAAGAAAGAAAGAAAGAAAGAAAGAAAGAAAGAAAGAAAGAAAGAAAGAAAGAAAGAAAGAAAGAAAGAAAGAAAGAAAGAAAGAAAGAATTTCTGTGAATGCTGTATATTGGAACATTGGATACCGAGTAACCTCAAGCATGTGAGTAGTCCTACAAATTTCAAGGGAATTTTCCTCAACCTACTTAAACCTAATTAAGTGCTTAAACCAGATTGCTCAGAAACCAGATTGCTGAAGCCAGATTGCTCAGAACCTCTCAGGTTCAAACCCTAATAGACTTGAGGTTGGTAAGTATTACAGCAAAGAGCTGAAGAAAGCAATGAACACTATGCAAACATTGCCACAAGTACTAATGTGCTATAGTACTTTCTCATGGTAAGCACAGTGTGTACTTTTAGCACAAAGTTTAAAGAACGATTTGTACTAGAGTCAGGTGAAAATTATGCACATTGTGCTCCTACTTCATCACACACTGAACATCAAAAGTCCTGAACATCAGCGTGACACTTTGTATCAACACTGCACTGGGCCCAAAGGGGTTAAAATGGCTCACATGACTGAGGAGGCCCCGCCCCCACAGCCTTGCTGGGCTCCAGCTGGAGGCTGCCCATAAAGGCATGTGGAGCTGCCCAAGAGGAAGAAGATGGCATTGGAGCACCAGGGGAGGAAGCACCAACAGACCAAGCCATGGCATCCAAGCTGAGGGGGAAAGCTCCCAGACCGGAGCAAAGGGACAGAAAGGACTATCCACCAAAGACTGGTAGGAAATAACTCAGGGTGGAGAACTGGTCCCTGGGAGTTTGGTTTGTTACAGTGAGATTCTCCACTGAGCTAACAGTGGACCACTCCACTGCTGACAGGGCCCTGGGCTTGGATCTGGGAGAGAGAGAGGGATTGGGTTCTCCTTCCCTTTCATCACCAAACCCACTTGGGGATCTTCTCCTTTTGTTCTGCTGCTGGTTAGTAGGCCGAACTACCCCAACCACAGGGGAATTGCATTGACTCTTGATCTGCTGGGCCGTACCGTATACTGACTCTGTGGCCAGTAGGCTGTCCTACCTGAACACAGGGAGAAGCATATAGATTCTGTGGCTGTGAGGCTGTACTACCCAACCACCGGGGAATTGCACTGACTCTTTGGCTGCTAGGCCATACTACCCTGATCCCAGGTGGAAGTGTATTGATTCTGTGGCTGCTAGGCTGTACTACTCTGACCATAGGGGAATCGTATTGACTCTTTCACCAGTAGGCCTTGTTGCCCTGAGCTGGAGGGGTATTACTGAACTCTGGCTGTTAGGCCACAAAACCCTGAAAAAGCATTTGAGGGGCCACAAAGGCCTGTAGCCACCCTCACAGGGGGATGGACAACACAGTCCTCAACAATCAAAAATAAAAGACACTGAATTTCTTTGAATGCACCAACCATCTAATGCTTTTAGTGCACTTCACAAACTAAAGTGGGAGAAAGGAATAAGTAATTAAGCAATAATGACCTTCAAATTGGGCATTGGTGGCAGTTAACTCAGCCTTTAGCCCAGTGGAGTTTTTGCTCTTGAGAAGTGCCCAATCCAGAGGCTGTCATGGCTCTAAGTTATCATGAAGATATTTAAAATAAAATAATTACTATTTTGATGTGTTGAAAAATTAAGAACTGAATTGCACGTTGCCATAGAGATAGTAGTCTATTTACAGAACTGGTCTTTCCCGAGCAGCTAAAGGCCAGAATAACTAAAAGGATTTCACTCTGAATGTTTCATTAGGTTTATAATTGATATATTTTCCACACAGGGGCTACGTCTAGATTGGCCACAAATTCCGGAAAAGGGATGCAAATCAGGTAAGTCAGCATAGGGAAATCCGCGGGGATTTCCTGAAAGTAGGAATAAGAGATCCTCCGGAAAAGGGCTTTATTCCGGAGGATCGCGCCAGTTTAGACACTTTTTTTCCAGCTTTTCCACAAGCCGGAAAAAAAGCAGCGGACATGTTTATTTAAATCTCGCGGGGGATATTTAAATATCCCCGCGGATTTCCCTATGCTGACTTACCTGATTTGCATCCCTTTTCCAGAATTTCTGGCCAGTCTAGATGTAGCCAGGATGTACTGAGGTAAATGTTATTCAGTTATCTAAGGCTATTGGTAAGTTTTAAGGACAAACAATGTATATCAAACTGTCTTTACCTATTTTAATCTTATACCTCACCCATTTCCCTAGTATCTGCCAGTCAGTGCACAGAGATTCTGTGGCATTAACCTGGATTTTGTAGACTTTATGCAATGCATTCCAGATCAACACAAAAACAGGTTGAGGAGTTGGTTTGCTATCTAATAATTTATGAATATATTTCTGTAGTTAATTAGGCATCAGACAACTACTGTCTTTTAGTGAAAAATGTAAGTCCCAAAACATTCATGAACTTTACCATGAGTGTTTATTGGCTCAAATCTTCATATTGAAGTTTGTCATCCATTATTTTCCTGTTTTAAGTGTTGCACTCATCATATCAAGGGCTAGAAACAATATTATGCTGTTTAAATAGAAATCATATACCATAAATATTGAATAAGGAAACACTAAAGCAAATAATCTATAGGAATGAAATTTTTCATCAAATTTCTTTTGATAAAACTTATCAATGACAATACATTAGAAAAAAATCAAGATGTGTTTGTGCAAAATTCAGCATCAAATTAGCATACTTACTTGCAAGGCAGTTGTATGGAAATAGCTACAACAATCATATGTGTTATGTAAGCATTGGGTGTACCAGCTAATTGCAAGCCTTGAAGCTTCAAATTACTTAATGCTACAAGCAATGAAACTGCACTAGTTCATCTGGTTCTTCTCATTCCATCATACAATATAGCATCTGGGGCACCATTATTAGTCAAATCCCTCCTTTCTCATCAACAGAGTCAAGCATCCTTCTGTCGATAGAGGGATGCAAATCAAGCACTTCAGAAGTGTGAATGAGCCTGGGATTTAAATATCCCGGGCTTCATTTGCATGCTCATGCTCAGGCATTGTGCCGATAACGTGCCCTTTCGAAAGTGAAAGTAAAGTGTAGCTGTGGCTCTGCCGATAGCAGGGAGCTTTTTCGGCAGATCCTGTACTCCTCATTTTTAGATACAGTCTAGACGCAGTCTGGGATAAGTGCTTTAAAAATCCCAGCATGCCGTGGTACAAAGACAGATGTAAAGGAAAGTGGGTGACGAGGTGTCATAAAATTCATTTCAAACAAACACACTATATCAGACTGTGAGTTGAGACCCTGCTGTAATGGGGCATTAGACTTGTTTAGGAGAAAGCTGATGCTTGAGCCCTGCACCCAGAACTGAAGCCAAAGCCTTGTGGCTTCAGCACTAGGTGGTAGGTCTTCGGTTGCAAATGCTTTGATATGCAGGTTTCCTTCTTTACTCAGCCACTAGCTTTCTGTATGACGTTGGGAAATCACTGTGCCTCAGCTCCCCGTCTGTGAAAAGGGATAATCCTTCTTTTCTCCATCTTTTGACTGTCTTATCTATTTAGACTGTAATGTCCTTAAGCCACAGGCTGCTCTTATGATGTATCTGCGCCATATAGAACACAATGGGGCCAACTGCCCAGAAACAAAGCTCAACCCAGAAAAAGTTTCAGAAGTTATATGGCAAAACAATGAGAAAAATCAAACTGCTCACAACACAGCACCCACTTACTCTGTTAAGAGGGATTAAGTGGAATCTAAGTAGTACATAGTCTTAGCACTGGTTTTCTGAAGGAGGGCAGGGGGCTTTACTAGAAAAAAAGAGTCTAAGGGTATGTCCACACAGCAAAGTTATTTCAAAATAAGTTTCCTAGTGTCTACACAACCAAACTGATATTTTGAAATAAATTCAAAATAGTGGAGCGCTTATTTTGACTTTGGTAAACCTCATTCTACGAGGAATAACACCAAATTCAAAATTCCTATTTTGAAATAAGTGCTGTGTAGACACGTATATCAAAATAGGGGGCTTCCAGCCTTCCCAGGGTGCACTGGTGGCCATTCTGGCCTCAACCAAGAACACTCCACTCCCTCCCCACCTCCCCGGAGCCCTTAAAGGGGTAGACTCTGGCCACAGTGCCTGTGCCAGCTCCAAGCCTGCCAGCCCAGAGCCAGCAGTCACTGCCCCTGACCCAGTGGCCCCAAGACATGAGCCAGCAAGCCACTGGCAGCCAGCCCTCCACTGCTCCCCAAGAGCAATCTGCCAGTTCCCAGGAGCCTGCCAGAGCCCTCTCCCACCCTCTCTCTTACCCTCTCCTGCCTCTTTTCCCCAGTATCACCAGAGTTTCATCCCCATCCCCCATTTTGTTAAATAAAGAGAGTTTGTGTTCATGAAAATACGTGTATTTTATTTGACATCAGGAAGGGGAGTTAGGGAGGGTTAAGTGGAAGGACGTGAGGGAGGAATGAGGCACAAGCCCCCAGTGGGGCAGAGCAGGGAGACTGTTAGTGCTCCTCAGTGTGGAAGCTCTCTCGCAGGGCCTCCTGGAAACTGACAGCCCCCCGATGGACCTGCCAGATGGCAGCCTGCAGAAAGTGAAGCCAGGCTCGCAGCAACGCGTCCAAGAGAAGCACCAGAGTGCCCAGGGGCAGCTCCGGCTCCATGATGCAGAGTGCTGCAGTGTTCTGAGTGCGGGCAGCCAGAGCATGCAGAGACAAAATGCTTTGCTGTCCCTCATCGAGGTAGGCAAGCAAGCAGGAAAAGCTGAGAACCAGCTGTCCGTAGGGGTCCCTTTAAGCACAGGCCTCAGATAGCCTAAGGCAGCAGCCACACAAAGTAAATCCTGACCTAATGCCCTGCCGGACCTGGTTCCGGCCAGACTTAAATGCAATTCAGCATCCACTCAGTATGGATACACTATTTCGAAATAGCAAAGTGCTATTTTGAAATGCATTTTGTGTATAGACACGTTATTTTGAAATAACCCAGCTATTTCTGGGTGTCTGGCTGATGAGTCTTGCCCACATGCTCAGGGTTTAGCTGATCGCCATATTTGGGGTCGGGAAGGAATTTTCCTCCAGGGTAGATTGGCAGAGGCCCTGGAGGTTTTTCGCCTTCCTCTGTAGCATGGGGTACAGATCACAGCTAGAGGATTCTCTGTATCTTGGGGTCTTCAAAGTATTTGAAGGCTTCAATATCTGAGATATAGGTGAGAGGATTATTCTAGGAGGGATGGGTGAGATTTTGTGGCCTGCACTGTGCAGGGGGTCAGACTAGATGATCATAATGGTCCCTTCTGACCTTAAAGTCTATGAGTCTATGAGTCTATGAATTAACTATTTTGAAATAACACTGTAGTGTAGACATATCCTAACCTAAGACATCGGTTGCTAACAGCTTCCTGAGGATAGGAAAGGGTGAGCAAGATAGTTTAGAGTGATTTATGACCCCAACTTCCTTGGGTACAGCTCAGTCACATCAGAGGCTCTGTGCCTAGACATTTTGGCAATGTTTACACTCACAGTGACATGCAGAGTACAGACACTGCCCATCCATAGGAGTAGGCATCCTGCAGTCTCAAGAAACCATGGATATGCATCCGGAGAAAAAAGTAGTTTGGTATTACGGCAGCTATGGCTGAAGAGATCTAGTCAAGAGAATCTCTACTGCACCTGACACATTTAAGGCCTTGGGACTAACTTCAGAGAAGACATTCTCATTGAAATCAACACCAGGGGAAGCAATCAATGACCACACAAAGCAGATAGAACACTACTCTGAGCTGTACGCTTCTGAACACATTGTTAAGAATGCATCATCAACGCCATTGAAAGCCTTCCTGGTATGAACCAACTTTCAACTGTCAATCTTTCACTTGAAATGGAACTCTCTATCTACCTCAGAAAAGCTGCCACAACAAATTTCTAAACTGAAAAAGAGAATAGGGCAAAACAAACTGACAGAACGCATGAAGATGTGTGTGTGTGTGTGTGTAGTCAGAACACTTTTGTATGGGAGAGAGGAATTTATACTCTCATTAGAAAAAGAGGTTCAACGGCTTTTGCGTGCATTGCTTTTGTCAAAACTTTGGAAACTCTTGAACAGACAGAGTGACCAAAACTAAAGTGCTCAAGCAAGCAGTTTACACAGCATGCAAACATTCCTCAAACAGAGATGCTTCCACTGGCTTGGGCATGGATGCTGAATGAATGATGGGCAGCCTCTATCATCCATTAGCATTTGGAAACAGACCCAAAAGATGCCCAAAATTGCATTTCAAGAATGTGTGATAGCAACCCCTCAAAGGTGGATAGCTGGGAAGATCACACTCAAGATTACAGCCTTTGGAAACAAGAGCTTAACAAGGGCCTCCAGCATTACCAGAGGAAGCAGTCCAGCTTAGCAGAGGAGAAAAGTAATTGCAAAGAGCAGAGCCCAAAAGGTTGAAACACCACAACCCCCAGCAGGAGAGTCAACAGCCATGCCAGGCCCCTGGGAAAGCTGTGGGGGAGGTGAAGGGGCTGCTCTGTGCTCCCATAAGGGGTAGGGCTATGAGTGGAAGGGGTGAGGGGTGGGCCAAGGCATCCAGCCGTCAGCACCATCCAAGTGCACACTTCACCCCAACCCCAGCCCTCATTGCCATCTGTAGTGCACCGTGTGCTGCTCTGGTGATTTAAAAGGCCCAGGGCTCCTGGTGCCATAACTGCTGCAGTAGCTGTGGGCAGGAGCCATGGGCCCTTTAGAATCACCACCCCGCAGTACAATTTTCTCCTGTGCGTCCCCTGCCTAGCAGTGAATTTACCCACAAAACATTGGAATAATCAGAAGTATAAATTGATAGATGTGGCTCAGGTTAGTAGAGGGCCCTACACACCTGTAAACCCAAGGGCTGTGTCTACACTGGCCACTTATTCTGGAAAAGCAGCCGCTTTTCCCAAATAACTTGCCAGCTGTCTACACTGGCCACTTGCTTTTCCGGAAAAGCACTGACGATCTACTGTAAAATCATCAGTGCTTTTCCGGAAAAACTATGCTGCTCCCGTTCGGACAAAAGTCCTTTTCCAGAAAACTGTTCCTGAAAAGGGCCAGTGTAGACAGCACAGATTTCTTTTCCGCAAAAAAGCCCCGATCGCGAAAATGATGATCGGGGCTTTTTTGCGGAAAAGCGCGTCTACATTGGCACGGACGCTTTTCCGGAAAAAGTGCTTTTCCGGAAAAGTATCCTGCCAATGTAGACGCACTTTTTCCGGAAATACTTATAATGGAAAACTGTTCCATTTTAAGCATTTCCGGAAAAGGGTGCCAGTGTAGACGTAGCCAAGCTGTCTAGATATCCAGACACTAGGGCCATGTCCAGACTCAGGGGTTTTTTTCGGGAAAAGTAGCCTTTTCCCGAAAAAACTTCCCCTGCGTCCAAACTCAAGCCGCGTTCTTTCGAAATTAATTCGAAAGAACGCGGCTTTTCTTTCGATAGCGGTAAACCTCAATTTACGAGGAAGAACGCCTTCTTTCGAAAGTTCCTCTTTCGAAAGAAGGCGTTCTTCAATGTAAAGAGGCCGTCTTCGAAAGAGAGCATCCAGACTCGCTGGGTGCTCTCTTTCGAAAAAGCGGATTGCTCTTTCGAAAGATCCGCCTGCAGTCTAGACGCGATCTTTCGAAAGAGCCTCTTTCGAAAGAAGCCTGCAGTCTAGACATAGCCTAAATGGGTATGTAGCATAGGTGAAAGTTACTTAAAATTCTTATAGGTACACTTGTATCGCACTTCCTTGTTGAGGGTGGATGGGTTCAGGCAGAGAGTCCAGGGGTTTATGATATTACAGTACCTGTAAGAAATGTAAGTGTGGGGCCTCAAGGCAGGGGGTTGTGGTGGATGTGGGTGAGCTCAGGGCAGGGGGTAGTGAGGGGTGCAGGAGTCAGGGCAGGAGATTGTGGGTATGGAGGCTTACGGCAGGGGGCTGGTTGTGGGGCAGTTTCACCAGGCTTCTGCTTTTGCTTGAAAGAACTCCTTCAGCTGGAGGTACCTGTTCTCCACACATTTCTAAAAGAAGTTTCAATATCTTTTCCACATCTTTCTTGTCTGCCAATTCCATGAACTTAACTGTGGCCTTGCCATGGCTGTTGAGGTGCTTCTCTAGAAAGTTCACATGATCTTCTCCAGGTACACTTAGCAAACACAAAGCCACCTTCACAGATTTCACTCACTCCTCTACCATAATGTCTCCAGGTTAGTCAGGAAGTCACCAAACTCCATAGGACATAAATTATGCAAGGTTTCTTAGCTTCTGCTGCCAGTTGATCTATTACTGCCTTGGCCAGTGATAAGGCTTTTCTTTGGTCCTCTCTATCTTGTTGCAATTCCTCAGTTTGGTCTGATAATCTGCACTGAAGTTCAACTATTTCAATTGTAGGCCTGATAGAGTATTTCATGATAGGTATTTCAATTGTAGGCATGATAGAGTTCTCAACTAGGCTTGGACAGTACTATAAAACCTCAACCAGTAAACCACTGTGTCCACTGTGGACAGGATCCTAGTTGTGGTGCCAATTGATGTAATCAGGGGAATGGTCCCACTACTGAGCAGCACTTCCCTGGCTTCTATACCACATGTAGGGCAGGGGCTAGTGTGTCCCCATCGGACACTTCCATTACCTACAGAACATTACGTTCAGTTCAAAGCAAATACATTTAACTAATCAGCAATCATTTTTTTTGAGAATAAGGAAAAAATAGGGAAGGTTAAAGGAAAACATGTAACTCCACTCTTTGGCACAGGGACATTAAAAACAATGTCTCTGGAATATAAGAGAAGTTTAAACTCTTTTCTTTGTAGGTTCCAAGGCTTCTTCCCAGGTCCTGGCTATGCCGCAAGGATGCTGTGGGCCAGACATTTGTTCTGGTGGTGGCCTCAGACCTTTGGGCTACGTCTACATTGCACTCTCTTGCATAAGAACATATGCAAATGAGCCATGGTGCTGAATATCACTGCACCTCATTTGCACACTTAATTAGCCGCCATTTTTGTGCAAGGTGCTTTTGCGCAAGAAGGAGCAGTCTACACTGCTCCTTCTTGCGCAAACCCCCCTCTTGTGCAAGAGCCGTTCTGCCTGAAAATAAGCGGCAGAATGGCTCTTCCAGAAGAGGGGAAGAAGATATGCAAATGGGAGTGAGATATGCAAATGAGCACTCCATTTGCATTTCCTCTTCCTCAAAAAACACACAGTGTAGACATAGCTCAGTGAGGATCTGCTCTCTGGGCTGTGTCTCAGGCTCTCTCTGGCTCACATGATTCTGCTCCCCATTTCAGATTGGGCCACTGCTCTCTCCTTAGCTCTGCCACACTGTGTCTGACCCAGGAAAATCCAGCTCTCCTGAAGGATGGCACCCCTCACTCCATCCTGGCCTCCTGACCCTCTCATTATCCTGAACGCCCTGTCAATCAGGGTGACCTGGAGCATTAACCTCTTCCCATTGTTCCTGGGAACTGTCAATCTCACGGTCCTGGTTTCCCATTGACCCTTCCCCTTCCTTTTGATATTGGGGGGGCCTAGCCAGCCAAAAACCCTACTAAGTGTTAGTAAAGGCTGGGCCAGCAGTCCCCTTACATATAAATTACATGAACAAACCTGAAGATAAGTGAAAACCCCAATCTGATGAGCATCCTAAGAAAGAATATTAATTTTGTGAATTGTTGCTGAGATCTGCCAGGTTTTGTCTTGTCTTAGTATTCAGCACAGCTGTCTCCTGTGTAGGAGGAGAACAAGCCCCACTGAAACATGAGAAGGAGAGATAAAATGAGAGCAGTGATAAGAAAGGCTTCCTACTTTACTTACACTCTGAACTTTCCTTATGCTAATGCATCCCCAAACTCAACCTAGGTCAAATCACTGGCAGCATACAACATGCTCTGCAAATGAATCAGTAACACACAGAGAACTCTGCTCATCTGCTGCACAGGTGTTGAAACTTAAAATGCCCTGCACATTATCTTCATTTGTTTTCATTTCATGTGGGAGACTGCTATCTCTTGCTGTAACTTTCTGTCTTCCTTCAGAGCAGTGAACTAGGCAGTGAGTAGCTACCTTTTAAAAGTAACATCTTTCCCTAACCGATATGATAACCAGTGGAGCCGAGTGACTCGTTGGGCCCTTGGGCAAGGTGTGGGGGTCAGATGGGGTAGGGCCTTGAGCAGAAGAGGCAGGGCAGGGGCTAGCTTCCCCCAGACAGTTCAGCATGTCACATGGAGCTCTGGAGTCAATTAAAAGGTCCCTGGACTCTGTCCATTTCCACTGCTACAGTAGCAGCCGTGGCGGCCAGGAGCCTCAGGTTCTTTTAATCACTGGGTCCTGGGGCCATTGCCCCCTTTGCCTGCCATTCCCCACCCTCCTGGTCAGGAGGCCTGATGGTAACACACAGAGGAAACTGCATATTTCTATTCCAATGGAAAAAGAGAGAGAACAGTAACACACATCAACCAGCCAGAGAAAAAGATACATGATTTCCAAATATTGCTCCTGAAAATGGAAGGATCGAGAGTCAGAGTTTACTAAATGCTCTCAATGTGGAACCCAAAGTGGGAAAAGTTGGGACAGGGAGAAATAAAAAGTTCTGAAAGAGAGATACACAGTGACAATGAAAGAAACACAAATAGACCATTGCATCACCTGTAACAAATGTTGATATGGGAAGCTCTCTGAATATGGAGGGGATATGTTCCAGAGACAGCCGTAAATGCCAAAATATGCAAATATGTAGGGGAATAGGAGTTGCGACACAAACAACACATAGTCCAAAATGGGAATTTTATTGCCTGCTGTTTCACAGACAACAAACAGCTTTAACTTCAAAGCAGTAGATTTCCAACCAAATTTGGAAATTTGTACAACAAAATAATACTGTATAGTCCACAAATTACTGCAACTTCCAAACTGATCATCCAAAACAGTTCTTTGAACTCAGTCCCTGCGGATGTTACTGTTCCTCCGGGCCAGATGGGGGGAGTAATGGAGATAGGTTCGTAAAGGAGTATTGTGATGGGAAGCTGCAAGGAATAATCGCGTGTTGCTTTATGGTCTGCTGATGATTATTCCTCCATTAACTTCCCATTAAGTAAACTGTGCCTCTTTTAAAATTTGTCAAACCACCCCTTGCTTGTGGTAAATGACACTGCACTGTCATGATTTGCCCAGATACTTGTGCAAAATGCTTCCACAAGGCACAGCCTTTTGCCAAATTATAGCACCAGTCACAGGTGCTCATTCCTGTGCATGTCTTCAATGAAAATGCTTTAATTAATGCCTTTTCCATTTTCTCATTTATGGGATCATGACTCACACATGACATCTTTGCACAAGCTGGCACACTTGCAGCAACACTGACCCTTATGGTATTCTTTTTTTTAATATAATGCATAATAGACTCGTTAATGCCATACATTCTAGCTATTGAGGCTGCACTATGACCATTTGCAAACTTATCCTTAATTAGACTTTCTGGCTTAAAATCATCACCCTTTCCCACTTCTTGACCGCTGTCAGCATCACTTGCTTTTCTTTTTGGTGCCATAATTAAGTGTAGATGTTACTTTAGAGATCATAATATTTTAACTAGAATGCACTGAGAAAGCATCAGCATGCTGAATCATGTGCTTGTGCCCGTGTGGTACAGCACACAGTGAATAGGTGAAACCGTGAATAGCAAAATGGTAGATGGTGAGGTCTTGCTGTACTTCAAATGGGAAAAAAAAGTGTTCTCTAGCTGTCCTACTAGATACCATACAGTATCACATACATTCAGATTTAGATGGGGGAATTCTCAGTTCTTGTTCCAATTTACATTATTCAAACCATAGGGGTTTACCTCCAGTGTTAGGATGTGCTAGCCATGGACTGTCCCTTTGTTTTTACCTGATTTGGTTTGCCTGAATCATGTAGTGGTATTAATACCCGCTGGGAAGAAAACTGCTCCTCCGTCTTTCCAGTCAGATGAACATTTGACACTGGAACCAAAAGAAAGAACATTAGTAAAGGGTAGAATTCTATTTTAGATTTTGCTTTTTCCCAGCTACATAATTGTCTTTCCAGGCAATTCATACCTTCTGCACTAAGCAGCACTGTGCATACATGTCTTGTAGATTGTATTTGTAATGTACACAAATATGAGACTTTCAGTACCAAGCTTTTATAGTACAACAAGTATTAATGACTGAAAAATGAGTTTTATATCTAGCTTCACTGTTTCACCTTAATGTCTCATTTTTTTAATTAGAGACAATTATTCCCCTTTCTTTTGAAAAATAGGTAAATGCCACATGGATTTATTCATCTTTCCAAACCAAGGTTTTGAAGATTTCATACCCCATTTATGTTGCTTGAAATATCCCATCCATCTGCATACTTTGGGACTGCAATGTCCAGATTTATGAAGATGTTTAGGTTCTTAAGGATACATATAGGGGTGCCTAGTGGGATTTTCAAAAAAATAACCAGACATCTCTCTGCTTCTTTAGGTATCTAAAAGTCTTTAAAATTCTTTCCCCAAGATCCTTGAGGTAGGAATGATCATTAATTCTTTGTTAATGCAGCACTAGCACAATGACACCCAAACTGCGTTTGGCCTATACACTCCACTGCAGTGTAAGTATTAATCATTTCTTTTAGGCTTTTGGCCCTGCTGGGGAGGAAGGGAAGATTTCACCCTACATATAGTTGCATAAGTGACTGTCCTTGGAAATGTACTCATGTTATCTCCTAGGATACTGTGACGCATGCTAAACCAGAAGCAGCATGGGATTTAGCCCACACAAAGTAATACTTTTGGATTCACAAAATATCCGTGTCTCAAAAATCATATTCTTTTATGCATACTGGATCTGTCACTACACAAAGCTTATAGTCAGCATGGGTCAAGAGAAGAAAGTCTTGTCTGACAACTGTTTTTCAGCTACTTTTTTTTTTAATAAAAAATCTCTGCAAGGATCAGCTTTGTTTAAGATTAATTTATACCTACATGCCATGTCACAGCATATTATGAAATGCAACCTAACCACTGAGTTAGGAGCAACCTGTTAATAAAGCGAAAGCTCACATGATGCTTGTTAAAAACCAAAGTTGAAAACACATGTCACAGCTGTGGGGTCAAATGCCCAGGGTTCTTCATTGAATACATCACACTGGACAGGCCGAATAAAGCATTTTGCTTTCCCTGCACCACTCCCAGGCCAGGGAAATAAGAAATCTGAACCAGGGGACTAAGTCCATTTCTTCCAAATGCCAGATCAGCTAGGCAACAAAATGTGGTGGGGATCCTCTCACCACGGTTAGTTGAGATATTTGAACCAGGTGTTAATTATGGTAAAAACAAGCAGATACATTTCAAGATGATCAGCAAAATCCCAGCTGATTCAAGCATTTCAAGAAATTTAACATCCCCAGAACATCATACAGATGTTCTATAATACACTGCCTGTTCACACAGGCTTGTATGCTGGGTTGTTGAAGCTATGTTGGTTCCAGGATATTAGTGAGACAAGGTAGGTGAGGCTATAACTTGTACTGGACCAATGTCTGTGGATGAGAGACCAGGGAGACGCGGAGCAAAGCCGCGGAGCACGCGGGCAGCGGGACAGCCCAGACAGCGGGCTCCCCCCAGCAGACCAGCGAGACGGGGAGCAAAGCCTTGGAGCACGCCGGCAGACCAGGGAGATGCGGAGCAGCTTTTCTCGCCCTGGAGGACGCGGGCGGCGGGACCGCGGCGCATCTGGGCGTCCCGCCGCTCCCGTCCTGCGGGGCAAGAAAAGCCCCATTCGTAACTGTGGATCCGACATAAGTCGGATCCGCGTAACTCAGGGACTACCTGTACACAGAGCTCTTCTTTGCCCACTCACTTTGTGTCACGCTCACTCCAAATTAAAACTTCTTATCCACTGAGCCCTTAGAGTTCATTGTTGGGACAGGTCCACTCTTTTTCTGATAGCTCAGTAGATCACAAAAGTGATGTAGTCTCATGCCTGTGCATACATGAAATGCCTATTAATGCTAATTGGAATTACATGCATATAAGGAGCAAAGAGTACATGCCTTCTGGCTGCACAAATAATGCTCAACTCTACTATATTTCTAGAAGTGGAAAAAAAATTACCTCAAGCATCAGGGGCAGGAGAATCAGATATGTGAACAGTCATTGACAATAATAGAATTGCTCTGAATGACCTGTAAGCACTAAGGGTGTGTCTAGACTACAGGGTTTTTTTGAAAAGTGGCCTTTTTTTGAAAAATCTTTTCCTGTGTCTAGACTCCTGCTGCATTCTTTCAAAAGTAAATCAAAAGAACGTGGCAGTTTTTTCGACCACGGAAAACCTTGTTTTCGAAAGAGCACTTTCGAAAATTTGCACTATGTAATACAAACTGTGCTTTATCGAAAGAGAGCATTCAGACTGCCTGGGTGCTCTCTTTCGAAAGAGCAGCTTGCTTTTTCTAAAGTACTGATTGTAGTCTAGATGCTCTTTTTCGAAAGTATCTTTAAAAAAAGCCTCTTTCAAAAAAGGCATATAGTCTAGACGTAGCCTGATAGTGGTGAGTATGCTGGTTTTATACATTGAAGGTTAATAGTGTTTACAATTCTTGTCACTGATCTAATAAGGAATGTTTTATAAATGGGCTCATTTCCTCAGATTTTGTGTGTTCTATGCAGAAAGGAAGCTTCATGCGTAATGCTTGTCATGTTGACATGCATAGCTCCCTTAAACCGCACCTTTTTCTTAGTTTAGCAGCCACAATATTTGTGGACTCTTTTAGAAAAACTTAACTTGGTAAGAAATTACTTCTACTAATTTGTGGAGAAAATTAGGTAAGACAGCTGCTAATGTATAGACATTAGAAGTCGATAACTTCAGAAGCCTACCAGAAAAATCTCACAACTTTGCCTGACTGCTTCAATTTTTCTTCTTATGAAGTAGTTTGTGGTGCAATATCATCATAAGTAAAATTTTAACCTCAAGACTTGGCAATGATCCAGATGGCTTTAAAGTCACTTGCTCAGGCAAAAGAAGAATGATACATTTGGGATGAAATTATCCTAGAGGGCATTGTTGCAATTAGAGAGATGAATGACCATGGACTTTAATTAGAACACTAGGTACACATTCCATATCATTATGCTAAGCAACCCAGCTCACACAGCTAGGTAGCATAATGTTTCTGAGTTCATACCTGCAGAACTGCAAAAAAACATTTCTAAGTGAGGGGCCATTTTGACTCCATATTTATTTTTAACTCCATGTTTGTTTATAAAATAACAGTTAAGTATAAAAAAATCTTTCTTAAATAATCTGAATTTCCTCTGCCCTATTCCTCCAAATATATCACAGTTGTACTTAAATTCATAACAAGGTAGTATACAAAGGGGTAGAGAAAAGTGAGAAAATTGAGAGGAGGAAATGTATTTTACTGTTAAAAATTGTTTACCTCTTGGAGATGCATACTGCTCAAATCTTCTTTTAAACAGCAGGCAACATTTTATTTTCTGCTGCCTGCATATTAAATGTGCACTTTTAAATTTGTTTTTCTTATGTTTTTATGCTCTATGTAATAAAATTGTATTACATCTACACACAATCATATGTAATATTATTATGTAGAGCAAGATAATGTCAACCACATCCATCACAAGCTAGGGATGTCAGTATGTAGTCGTTTACATGATTAACCAAAAAGCTTGGACTTACTGGTTAATCTGAACGACTATATCCACCACCACTCTTCCTGCCTCTGTATCTGCCAGCTCCCCATGAGCACTGGCTCCCACAGAGTTGCTTGCCCTCCACGTTGCTGCCTTTGATGGATAGGGGGTAGGTGGGAGACAGAAGCCAGCTCCCTATACGTATTGGCTTCCGCCAAGCCACTTTCCTCCCTCTCCCCCTCATTGCTGCTTCCCACAGGGGTTGGGGGAAAAGCCAGCTTAAAAACCAGCTCCCCATAAGCACCAGTTCCCACCTGCTCGCCTGGGTGTAAACGTGTAACAGCTAAAATTTTCTGAAGTTACTCATTTATACAATTACATGCTAATTAACATCCCTGTCACAAACCTCTGAACTTGGGTGTGAACACACTCTTAAATAACCATTTTTGACTGTTATGTTATACCTGAAACACTCTCCTCACACGCACATCTAAGAAAAAGAGGTTGTGAGTCTACTCAAGAGTTTTTTGTGTATACAGGCAAAACACACAGCAGAAAGAGAGAGAGAAGGACACACACACATAGGCAAAAAAACAAACTAAAAAACCGAAGTAGTGAGTACACTTTGACCCCTGGAAAAGTAGAGAGCTTCTGAGTCTGTTATTGGCTAAAAAATCTTGGGCCTGAAAGCAACAAAGCTGTTCCTTTTGTTCTTGGATCCTCCTGCATTCAGGAAAGCAGGATACTGTACATTCTTTGTAAATACACAATACTGCATTGAAGAAATACATGACTACCTCCAATCTCTACTCCCAAATGGAGAAACCCAAGCACCAAACTTTGACTAGCCATTCAGGTAAAAAAGCAGCAACAGCAAAAAATTGAATTTTTCAGTTTCCAAAGAAAGATTATTAGCTGGTACTCGTATTAAAAAAGATAGAACACATAACAAAGATGTGTTTCCAGAAATTAAAAAAAGGCCAGCGGGAATTAAAACAAGACCTGTACGTTTCCCACCAACATCCCAGAGATGGCTTGCAGGCTAAAATCCATGTTAGAGCAGCAATGACAAAGTGCCGGATAGACTGAGAAACCTAGCTGCAATATGCCCAGAGTTGAATTGTTAAACAAATTTATGAGATGACCAACAATCTGGCTGCCATAAATAAGAAGATTTTCCATGAAATAGTGGAGACCAACCAAGCTTTAGCTAACTTGTCACTTGCTAAAAGATATGAGCTGCAATAAATTATTTAAGGAGCTGAAAATTCAACTGCAGAAGGAAATCAAAGAATCACAGATCACAGTGGAAGGCAGATACCTGGATGAGGATTTGAGCCAGTTAAAGACATGGGTATGATCAGCTATTTAATAATTTGCTACCCAATTTATAATGCATAGATCCCAGAGGAGAGAGGTTGTGCTGTCCCAGCTTAAATGATGCACGAGACAATTATCTTTCAAGGGAAATCGTCCTAGGAGGTGTATTTGGCAGAGAGAAAGGTCTTGAGAGACCACCAGATGTTCTACTCTCACCTCAGACACATCTAACAGGAAAGCTACAGCTGAACACCCAACCATTGAAATTAAACCACAGCATTACAGTTTACAGTAAACTAGACTATTATGTGCCACAGGCAGAGAATAGGAGGAACCAAGATGCAACAAAGCCCAGGTAATCCCAGCAAATGATCCACACACTGCAGAGAAAGGTGAACAACTCCCAAGGATATTGTCCATGTGACCCATGGGAAAATTCCTTCCTACACCCACATCTGATGATCAGCGAAATCATAGCCTGTGAGCAAGATCCATACAGCAAAGTGTAATCACCACTAGGCGGATCTGAAACTGAGACCTCTGAAGCTTAGTATAGGAGCCTCTACAGCTTGAGCTATAGAACCAGCTGGCTCTCAGCTCTTGCTGTAGAGGTCTCTTAGGGTACGTCTAGACTACATGCCTCTGTCGACAGAGGCATGTAGATTAGGCTACCCAACAGAGTAAAATGAAGCGGCGATTTAAATAATCGCCGCTTCATTTAAATTTACATGGCTGCCGCGTTGAGCCGACAAACAGCTGATCAGCTGTTTGTCGGCTCAGTGCGATAGTCTGGACGCTCCCCTGCCGACATCAAAGGGAGTTGTCGACAACCCAGGTATGCCTCATCCCAGGAGGCATACCTGGGTTGTCGACAACTCCCTTTGATGTCGGCAGGGGAGCGTCCAGACTATCGCGCTGAGCCGACAAACAGCTGATCAGCTGCTTGTCGGCTCAACACGGCAGCCATGTAAATTTAAATGAAGCGGCGATTATTTAAATCGCCGCTTCATTTTACTCTGTCGGGTAGCCTAATCTAGATTAGGCTACCAGACATAGTAAAATGAAGCGGCGATTTAAATAATCGCTGCTTCATTTAAATTTACATGGCTGCCGCGCTGAGCCGACAAACAGCTGATCAGCTGTTTGTCGGCTCAGCGCGATAGTCTGGACGCTCCCCTGCCAACATCAAAGGTATTTGTCAACCACCCAGGTATGCCTCATCCCAGGAGGTCGACAAATACCTTTGATGTTGGCAGGGGAGCATCCAGACTATCGCGCTGAGCCGACAAACAGCTGATCAGCTGTTTGTCGGCTCAGCGCGGCAGCCATGTAAATTTAAATGAAGCAGCGATTATTTAAATCACCGCTTCATTTTACTATGTGCAGTAGCCTAATCTACATGCCTCTGTCGCCAGAGGCATGTAGTCTAGACATACCCTTAGTCTTAGCTGTGGTCTAGGTGCCACTGCATAGGACAGTGAACCACATAGATGTGTGGGTTGCACAAGCACTTGAGAAAGAAAGCAAACACATAGTAACTCAGCCTTTGTTTTGCTAAACTAAACAAGGCAAACTCTTCCAGTCTCCTCTCATTAGATAATCCTCCATTTCCCTAATCATTCTAATAGCTCTTCTCTGCATGTTTTTTTCCAGTTTAAAAACATCTTTCTTGTACATGAACAAGCAAATTATACACCATATTGCAGTGCCTTGTAAAATGGCGTTAATACTACTCTCTACTGAAATGCCTCACTTCATACATTCCAAGGATAGCATTTGGCTTTTTTTGTTTACAAAAAATCTCACATTGGTGGTTCAGTCAACTTATGATTGACCTCTAAAACCAACTTTCTCTCCTTCTCTGTCACTTCCAACTGATAAATCCTTGGCTTGTAGAACAAATTTTTATTATTAGCTTCTATGTACTTGGTACTACAGGTTGAAACTCTCTTGTCTGGCACCCTCAGCACCAGAGTGGGCCCAAACCACAGAATTTGCCCAACAAGGGGAGATCAAAGCTCCCTACCCGGGTATAGGGCTCTGCTCCGAGTTGGGGTTGTGCTTTCTACTACTTGCCCTACTGCCTCCAGTCTCCTTTCCCCACATCAGAACCATATATGGGCTTCCCCGCTGCCTCCAACCCCAGCCAGGGCTGTGCCTCCCCCACAGTGCCAGCCCAGGCTGTGAACCCAGGTGCTGGCCCTGTTGTCTCCAGCCCCAACCGGGGCTGTACTCCTGGCACTTTGATAATCCTGGCCAGGGCTGTGCTCCCTACCTTGCCGCCCTGCTGGGGCTGTGCTCCCCACCACCAGCCCAGTTTGGGAAGCACTTTTGAACTGGGCCAGTCAGCCTCTCTTGTCCAGCAATATACATGGTCCTGCAAGACCACACATGTTGCCGGACCAGCAAGTCCTGGATTTTAGAGGTTCAGCCTGTATTTGATTTTATCTTTCTGTCATTCTAGATCATCCAGATCTTCTTGTAAAATATTTCAGTCCTTCTCTGTATTGACAATGTATTCCAACCCAAGTTTGTATCATCAGCAAATTTTGTTTGTGTGCTCCTTTTTGTCCTACTGTCATTAATACAAATATTTGATAGACTGGTTCAAGACTAATTCTTGAGGAATTCTACCTTAGCAGCCTCTCTCTAGTCTGAACATTTACCTTTCAGCACAACCAGCTGCTTCTCCCCTTTATCTATTCCCTTATTCACCTTACAATTATTGTCCTTATTTTCATTTTGCCTAATTTAACTGATAATTTCCCATGTGGCACTGTGTCAAATGCTATATTGAAGTACAAGTATATTAGATCTACTGCACTTCCCTTATTTTAAAAGAAAATTATTTTCTCAGAGGAAATCAGGTTAATTTGGCATGATCTACACTTCATAAACCCATGTTGCATTCCTTCCCCTTGTTATATACTTCCATGAATGTAATTATTCTTTCCTTCACAATTTATATTAAAGTCTTGCATACTATGGAGGTCAGACTATCAGATCTGTTATTTTCTGGATCATTATTTCCCACCTCCTTTTAAAATATATGTATGATGTTACCTATTTTCCAGTCATATGGTACTACTCTGACACTAAAAATCCTTGCCATCCAACTAGCAAACATGCCGGTTGTTCTAGTATTCTGGAACTAATCTGGAACCTTAATTTGAGTACAGCAAATACCTAATTTTTTCTTTCATCTCAGATTTGGTAGCTTCCCTTTCTAAGACTCATTTCCATGAGCTGTATTGGCTTCATGACCAGAATCCATATTATCATCATCCATACTGAAAGAAGTAGCATCCCTTTATCTTTTGCCCACACCTAGATTACCTTTAGTCTCCTTCTCAATAACACTGCCCAGCAACCTCACCCTGCCTTATTTTCTTTTTATTTCTAAAACTACAATAAATAACTTTTTTTTAGTTTATTCGGAAAGAACTAATTTAGCTTGACTTTTAGCAATTCTGACCTCGTTCCAGCCTTATTCTAACCTCCACAATTCTTTGAAGGGCTCTCCGCTTACTTCTAATAACCCTTTTGAGTTTCAGAGGGGTAGTTATGTTAGTCTATTTCATCAAGACTAACACATTTATGTGAGTACAAGCTTTCGTGGGCTGGAGCTCACTTCATCAGTGGGCATTGGTCCATGAAAGCTTATGCCCAAATAACTTTGCTAGTCTTTATGGTGCCATAGTGTAACAATATGGCTTTTCTGTAGCCATGTTGGAAGGCCTGTGCTAGGCCAGAACCAAAGCCACCTTCTGTAGCCAGACTAAAGAGTAGCAGCCATTACTGTAAGGCCTGGAGTCACATACTCACAGTTCCATCTAAATTGTATTACAAAGTGTCACACCAGGCTGTGAGGAGGAACTTTGCACTGAAAGCTCCCCCACTGTCACCGGATAAAGAAACAGATCTCAAGATGGGTAAAGAAATTTGTGCATAACACCATCCTGTCTGGCAAGAAACTGCTTATCAATAGAGGATGTTGTGGAATCCTCATCCTATAAGCATTGTCACTACACTTTCCTATTGTTTGACTGTGTGATCTCTGTCTGTTTTGTAACTGTTTCTGTCTGCTGTATAATTAATTTTGCAACATGTAAATCAATTAAGGTGGTGGGGTATGATTGGTTAGGTAATTTTGTTATGATTGGTTAGTAAAATTATACTAAAATAATTGGTTAAAGTATAGCTAAGCAAGACTCAGGTTTCAATATATAAACTGGGGTTCAAGAAGGAAAAGAAAAGGAAGATCATCAGGAGTAACAAAAGGAAGAAAAGAGTGGAGCGGACCAGGAGGAGGGGGAAGACCTGGAAAAGAAGAACTCACCTCTGAGACACAGCCTAAGGCCAGAGAGACTGATAGGCTGTGTCTACATTGGCACCCTTTTCCATAAAAGGGATGCTAATGAGACAAGTTGGAATTGCAAATGCCGCGGGGGATTTAAATATCCCCCACGGCATTTGCATGAACATGGCTGCCGCTTTTTTCCAGCTCGGGGCTTTGCTGGAGAAAAGCGCCAGTCTAGACAGGATCTTTCAGAAAATAAAGCCTTTTCCGGAAGATCCCTTGTTCCTGATTTTAAGAGGAATAAGGGATCTTCCGGAAAAGGCTTTATTTTCCGAAAGATCCCGTCTAGACTGGCGCTTTTCTCCAGCAAAGCCCAGAGCTGGAAAAAAGCGGCAGCCATGTTTATGCAAATGCCGCGGGGGATATTTAAATTCACTGCGGCATTTGAAATTCCGACTGGTCTCATTAGCATCCCTTTTATGGAAAAGGGTGCCAATGTAGACATAGACATACTCCCTAGCCAACAGCGGAAGTCTGCCTGCCTTTACCAGGATTGGTGAGCATGACACTGTGTGCTTAGCATGTGAATTCTGCTTGTTTGGGCATTGTAGATAAATAGAGGATAAGGATATTACTGGGTGAGGCTCTTTCAGTAGCTAAAGATCCTGCCGACCCATGGGTTGTTACATCCTGAAGCCTAGGAATTGGGTACGGGTGGGTGTGTAAATTCACAGGGGTTGCACCTTGAGCCCTAGGAACTGAGTAAAGTTGTGTGTCCCTACAGTGTGGAGGGGATAGAGAAATTTGTGAAGGTAACAATAGGACAACTTATTCTTTTTGAGTTTTCTATTCATTCTCCTATATATGGACCTTTTCCCTACAATTTTTCCCTCTTGCTGGGGAAGCAAATTATATATATGTGGGAAAATTCCAGGCTTCCTTTGCATTTAAGTCCTTAAGTTTTTAAATTCATTTTACTCCTTTATCTTTATCCACTTACTTTCCCAAATTCTGATCTTTTGCAATCAAAAATCATAGTTATTGACCTGGTTTTGATTATCCTTCCGCTTAATTTAAACTGAATCAGCTCATGATAGCTCAACCCCAGGTTATTTCTTACAATCAGCTCTTGTTTGATGTCACAGCTTACAAAAATCAATTCTAAAATTTCATCACATTTTGTTTATTCAGTGATTATTTGATGAAGAAAACCCATCTATCACATGCAGGAATAACGGGGTCCTAAAAGGATAAGTACCATCTATTCTCCAATCTCTGCGCAGGTAGAATCTTCCCTTATGATGCAGCACTCCAATGTACATCAATAATAATAATATGTCTCTATATTTATCCAGAGTCTGCTCCTGGGTGTCTTTAGCAGGCCCCTAACACTGTCCCAGCGGAAACTCTTTTACAATCCTTCCCCAAAGTGATTTTGGCCAAAACAGGTTCCGTTTGTTCATATTAATCACTTTGCATTACTTTACAGTGTATAGCTTAGCTGATATACAACCCTATCCCAGCTTCTTTGTGCCTTTCTCTCTCTTAAACAGCACCTGCCTTTCAATCCCCATATACCAGTGCTTTTCTACCATCTATCTAATCTGAATTGACTTCCTGCACCAGGCGTTCCATTTCCTGAATTTCATTGCTCAGACTTCCTCTATCTGCGTACAATCATTTCCATTGTTTCCCCTGAGATCTCACTAAGGTCAGCACAATTCAACGTTATATCTCAAATGAACACCTGGAGTATTGGCTTAATCTCTTGGGGAGGCTCTATTAATGGAGATTGTCCATGTCCCAGTAAGGAGAAGAGCATGGAAGATGATAAAATACAGTAAAATCTGAAAAGAAACTTATATGCAATTCTAGAAGTCTAAATAATAAGAGGGTAAAACTAGAACACCTTGTATTGAATGAGAAGATTGGCATATCAATGGGGAACAGTAAAACCAGGGTACAAATATATATTGGAAAAATACAAAAGTTTTTACTGGTGAGGAAATGGCGCTGTATGTAAAAGAAAGCGTAGAATCAAATGAAGTAAAAATCTTAAATGAAACTAACTGTACTGCAGAATCTCTATGGATAGTAATTCCATGCTCTAATAATAAGAATAGTAGTAGGGATGTAGTATTGACCACCTGACCAGGATGGTGATAACGACCATGAAATGTTCCGGGAGATTAGAGAGGCGATAACATTTTTTAAAAAATTCAGTAATAATGAGTGATTTCTACTATCCCCACATTGACTGGGTACATGTCACCTCACAATGAGATGCAGAAAACGTTTCTTGACAACTTAAATGACTGCTTCTTAGAACAGTTAGTTTTAGAACCCACAAGGAGAGGAAATTCTTGATTTAGTCCTAAGTGGGGTACAGAATCCGGTACAAGAAGTGCATATAGCTGAACCTCTTGGTAATAATGACTATAATATAATTAAATTTAACATTCCAATGGTGGGGAAGACACTACAGCACCCCAGCAGTGCAGTGCTGCATTTATTTTCAGAAAGGGGCACTACACAAAAATGAGGAAGTTAAACAGAAATTAAAAGAAACAGTGCCAAAAGTGAAATACCTGGAAGTTGCAAACCTTTTCAAAACAATATAATGGAGACTGAACTGAAATGTAAGCCCCAAATTAAAACAAAAATAGTAAGAAAACCGAAAGTGCCACCATGGCTAAAAAAACAAGTAAAAGAAACAGTGAAAGACTAAAAGGCATCTCTTAAAGAGGGGAAGTTAAATCCTAGTGAGGAAGATAGAAAAGAGCATAATCTCTGTCAAATGAACTGTAAAAATGCAATTAGGAAGTCCAAAAAGGAATATGAAGAACAGCTAGTCAAAAATTCAAAAAGTAATATAATTTGTTTTAAGTACCTCGGAAGCAGGAAGCCTGCTAAACAAGCAGTTATTGATATGCAAAAGGAGCACTCAAGAACAATAAGGTCATAGTGGAGAAAGTAAATTAATTCTTTGAATCGATATTCATGGCTGGGGATGTGAGGTTGATTCCCAAACCTAAACTATTCTTTTGAGTTGACAAATCTGAGGAATTGTCCCAGATTGAGGTATCATTAGAGGAGCTTTTAGAACAAATTGTCAAGTTAAATAGTAATAAGTAACCAGGACCAGATGGCATTTACCCAAGAGTTCTGAAGGAACTCTAATATAAAATTACAGAATTTCTAACTAACGGTGCTTGGTAACCTACCCTTTAAATCAGCCTCTGTATCAAATGATGGGAGAATAACTAATGTGATGTCAGTTTTCAGAAGGGCTCCAGAGTTGACCCTGGCAGTTACAGGCTGGAAGTCTAACATCAGTATTGGATAAACTGGCTGAAAATAAAGAAAAAAACCCACAATTATCAGACACAAAAATGAAAATAATCTGTCAGGAAAGAGTCAACATGGTTTTTGTAAAAGGAAATTGTCTCATGAATGTATTAGAATTCTTTGAGAGGATCAACAAGCATGTGGACAATGGAAACCACTTAGATTTCCTGAAAGACTTTTACAAGGTCCCTCACCAAAGGCTTTTTGGTAAAGTAAGCTGTCATGGTATAAGAGGGAAGGTCCTCTAATGGATTAAAAGATAGGGAACAAAGGATAGGAATAAATAGTCAGTTTGAGAATGAAGAGAAGTATCTAGTGGCGTCTCACCAGGACCAATCCTATTCAACATATTTATAAATGATCTGGGGAAAGGGGTAAACAGTGAGGTGGTAAAATTTGCAGATGACACAATAATCCACAGCAGACTGTGAATAGCTTCAAAAGGATCTCACAAAACTAGGGGAATGGGCAACAAAATGAAATTCAATGCTGATGTAAAGTTATGGATATTGGAAAACATAAACCCAACCATACAACTACAACAATGGACTTTAAATTAGCTGTTACTACTCAAGAAATATCTTGGAGTCATTGTAAATAGTTCTCTGAAAATACCCACTCAATATGCAGTGGTAGCCAAAACAAGCAAACAATATTGGGAATCATTAATAAAGGAATGCACAATAAGACAGAAAATATCGTATTACCTTGATATAAATCCATGGTATGCCCACATCTTGAATACTGCATGCAGATGTGGTCATCTCATCTCAAAAAAGATGCATTGAAATTGAAAAATTCAGAAAAGGGCAACAAAAATAAGGAGTCTGGAATGTCTGCCATACAAGGAGAGATGAATAAGACTGAGACGTCTCATCTTAGGAAAGAGACAACTAAGGGGAGATATGACAGAGAGCTATAAAATCATGACTGGTATGGAAAAAATAATAAAGCTATTTATTCCTTCACATAACACAAGAACTAGGGGTTACCAAATGACATTAATAGGCAACAAGTTTAAAGCAAACAAAAGCAAGTATTTCTTCACATAAAACACAGTTAACTCATGATCCCCCCTGCCAGAGTATGTTGGGAAGACCACAACATTAACAGAGTTCAAAAAATAACAGATTCATGGATGACAGACAATCAGTGACTATTAGCTAGGATGGTCAGGGATGATGTCCCTAGCTGTTTGTCATGGCTGGGAATTGGTGACGAGGATTGGATCATTTGACAATTACCTTTTCTATTCATCCCCTCAAACACTAAGTCACCTAATTGGCTAAAAATGTAGACAGTGCCCAGAGCAATACTATCAGACCAAATAAGGAGAAAATTGGGTTTGTAGATTTAGTCTCTGAATTTGAGTAAGAAGTCTAGGTGGCTGAAATGGTGGATAAACTTATAATTGATTTAGATTTCTTTGTGACTAGTAACTGGCTAAATCAATACCATAGTCAATCCGTGGCTTTCCTATAGATATCCCACTTCCCACACACAATGGCTGGTGTCTAGACTGGCATGATTTTGCAGAAATACTTTTAACGGAAGTTTTCCCGTTAAAATTATTTCCGCAAAAGAGCGTCTAGATTGACACAGATGCTTTTGCACAAAAGCATCCGTGCCCAGTATAGACACGCTTTTGCGCAAGAAAGCCCGGATGGCCATTTTAGCCATTGGGCTTTCTTGAGCAAAAAATTAAAGTGCCTGTCTACACTGGCCTTCTTGTGCAAGTATTCTTGTGCAAGAGGGCTTATCCCTGAGCGGGAGCATCAAAGTATTTGCGCAAGAAGCACTGAATTCTTACATTAGAACGTCAGTGCTCTTGTGCAAATTCAAGCGGCCAGTGTAGACAGCTGGCAAGTTTTTGCGCAAAAGTGGCTGCTTTTGTGCAAAATCTTGCCAGTTTAGACACACCCATTTTGTTTAAAAGCAAAGGAGTTCTGAATCCTCAGGGTTTCAGATAACATCTTCACCTAACAGTCCAGACTGTTCCTGCCATGGGTTACTCAGATCTCAAAATCCCCTTTTTGAGTGGATGCTTATGGTCTGAGGGGAAAAAAATTCAATGCAGCTGCTTCACCCCTCCTTTTTTAAATCTAAGTATGTAGCTGTGGAAGTTGAGACAAGAAATTGAATAGAATTCTTGATCGGAACAGAATGGGCAGGGCTTTTCCCAGCCAGCAAATTTTACAGATTTATTAATCATTCCTCCGAAGCTGACTGATGACTAAAAGAAAATCCAACAGGGAGTGAAAAATCAAGCAGATGTTCAGATGGGAATAAATATCAATTTAGTTTGGTGATGAGTGGACACATTGATAGCAAGACACTATACAACCGTGTATCAGTTTCCATTTGTAAAACTGTTTCTTGTTTGGGATGGGTCATACAGGGTGTCCCCATTTTGGACACCATCATGGTGAGAGGTAACGTTAAAATGGGAGTGAAGTGTTATCCTGATAAATCCTTATGACTGCACAGATACTAGCACTGCAATTGTAAATGAGTCCCTGCTCCTATTATCTTTAGAGGGAGAAAAGCTAGGGGTCTGTTCTCCCCTACCCTCAATTACTGTCATTCTTATAGGACAAAGGGAAGGTATTATCCCCTCCCCCAACATCTTACCCAAGGGCCAAACATCAGCAAATACAGGCCTGGGGAAGGGTTGAGTGGCCATGTAAATGTATATTGCCCTCTCAGCTGGGAGCCTGCCCCCATTGTTATATCTTCAGTTTGTGAGGGCTTCATGCCACAGAGGCTGCAGAGAGCTCAGGAACTGCACTACAGAAGCAAATGGAAATAAAATTATTCTGCTTATTTCTAAAACACATGTAGCCAGCCCCAATATTTTATTGATTGTATTGTTGGTTTCCATAGCAACAGATGTGGAGGAGCTAATTAAGATCAAGGGTTAGCAATGATAGAAAATGGAATTTTCAGTGCACTTAATTTATCATGCACATTCAAATTAGTTTCCCGAACAAAATATCTGGCGGACTGAAATGGTGATGATTGAATCATTTTAATAAAAATAAATGAAACTTGTTAATTACAGCTTTGATTTACTTGGTCTCAGTTTACCTTTTAGAAAGCATTTTGGCTTTGATAATCAAATTAAGAAACAATTACAAAAATGTGGGGAATTGGTGTATTATCACAGAAAAGATCTTTCTGATCAAAAGTATTTCTTATTTTAATTTACTTGTCAATAGGCATTTTTATTAATTTAATTTATTCAGCCCAAGCTCTAAATGTTTTCACAGCAGCTAAAATATTGACTTAGCTGGAAAAAATCCACTACTTTGCTTCAGACACCATTAACTCAGCCTGCTGAATGCAACAATGGAATGGTCACAACGAGGCTATGATTACACTGCAAAAACTCGCAGAGCATCCACACCTGAAGAAAACTGAAAGAGCAGAGGGGTTTTTGCACATTAGGTATTCCTATTTCTATGAGGAATAACTCCTTTTTGTGCAAAAGCGCAATTTGCATAACTTTTTCCAGAAGAACAGTGTAGCGTAGATGACGGATGTAAAAGATTAGTCGACTATCCAATAAGCATTTGCTTATCGGATAGTCTTTCGACTAGTCGATATCTCGCTCCCCTTTGCTGCCTCTATAATAAAGAGACAACAAAGGGGGAGGAAGGGGCACTTCAAACCCCAGGTGGCTTTTCAAAGGGGCGTATCAGCTGTGCGGCGGCTGCCCCTTTAAAATGCCACCTGTGCTCCTTTCAAAGGGGCAGGCGTGAAGCCTGGGATCAGCTGCGACTCCCCAGCTGGTCCTGGGCTCCCCGCAGCATATCCCAAGATCATCTGAGGACTTTAAAATGGGCAGAGGCAGCAGTTTCAAAGCGGAAGCCGCTGTACAGCTGATCAGTTGTGCAGCAGCTTCCCCTTTGAAACTGCCACCTCCACCTGTTTTAAAGAGGCAGTGTAGCCCGAGGTCAGCTGGGTAGTTCACAGCTGACCCAGGGTCTGGGGAAATGCCATGGGAAGCCTGGGGTCAGCTGGGGACTCCCTAGCTGACCCCCGGCTCCACGGATGCCCCTTTAAAATGCTGCCTCTGTGGTGATTCAATGGGCAGCTGCTGTAGAGCCAGGGGTCAGCTAGGGATTCCCCAGCTGATGCCAAGCTCCCCAAGGTATCTCCTCAGAACCCAGGATAAACTGGGGAGTCCCCAGCTGACCCCGGGTTCCAGGGTAGTGCTGAATGGAACCCAGGGTAAGCTGGGGTCTCCCCAGATGATCCCGGGTTCCGGGAAAATGCCATAGGGAGCCTGGGGTCAGCTGGGGACACCTCAGCTGACTCCGGGCTCCTAGCAGAATGCAGTATAGCATAGAGCCCTAGGTCAGTGGGGGACTGTGCATCTCCCACTGACCCCAGCTCCGTGGCTTTGAAATGCACAAAAGCCCCTGCTGGGGACTCTTGTGCATTTGAAAACAGGCACCAGTGTGGAGGCCGGAGTCAGCAGGACTTCCCGCTGGCCCCGAGATGTATGTGGTCCCGGGCTGTAGAAGCCCAAAGGGGCTCTTGTATATTTCAAAGTGTCTATCGACTAGTTGACTAGTCAATTAACTGCATTTTAACATCCTTAGTGTAGACATAGTCTTTCTGTACGTAGAGGGGAGTTTCAGTGCAGGTCAAAAGAGGAAACTGTTGGCTTCTAATTAAAGTTTGAATTCTAGAAGCCTCTGCTGATTGGCTGAGCCTTGTTAGGAGGAGGGGCTTTATAAGGCAGTGGGCAAGTGACCAAGGAGCTTGCGAACAGGTGATTGCTAACAGGGAGTTTTGAGAGGGAGTTGGGAAGGGCGGGAGGTTCTCTTGCCTTTCTTTTTAAATCCCTTTTCGAGGACAGCAGCGATGGTTGGTGATGGGTCTGCTGTTGTTACCTGCACAGCGTGTGCCATGTTTGTCTTCCTCCCGGAAGAAAGAACGGATTTCATCTGCACCAAGTGCAAGCTGGTCGACATTTTGGAAGAAAAAATTAGAGGATTGGAGGCCCAAGTGTTGACCCTACGCTTGATCAGAGAGGATGAAGACTTCCTCGATAGAAGGCAGCATTTAATCCTTCAAGCACGGCAGGCAGAAGAGCCAGAGAGGGCAGTATGTGACCAAAAAGAGAACTGGCAGCATGTAACTTCTAGAAGGGGAAAAAGGCCAGTACGGGAATCCCCCGATGCTATAGAGGTAAGCAATCGCTTTCAAGCTCTCTCCACAGGCTCTGCAGTGCTGAAAGCTCTGGAAGGGACCTCACAAGGAAGAAACCAGAAGGGAACACCATCTACTGGAAGTCATGGGATGCGTAGTCCTACGGATGGGGGTTCCATGGCCACCACGCCCAAAAGGAAACGATGGGTGGTGGTGGTCGGGGACTCCCTTCTAAGATGGACTGAGCCATCCCTCTGCCGTCCGGACCTGGAATCTCGAGAGGTGTGCTGCTTACTGGGAGCTCGCATTCAGGATGTCACTGAGAGGCTTACCAAGCTGATCAAACCTTCGGATTGCTACCCCTTCCTGCTTCTCCACGTCGGAACTAATGATACGGCACGGGGTTCGCACTAGCCGGCTTTTAAAAATGGCGGCGCCGGCTTTATGCTAATGAAGCCCGGGAAATTCAAATCCCGGGCTTCATTAGCAAGTTCGGTATGCATACATTACCCCGCTAATTTGAACTAGCGGGGTAGTGTAGACACACCCCCAGTGAGGAGGGCTTTACACTAGGTTCGTCGGGGGACGGTGACCAAAACCCTGAGGGGAGTGGGAAAGTCGGATACCGGGAAGAAATGCAGAGAGGAAGGGGCAAGAAAGGAAGACCCATGTTTCGAATGGAGAAGATAGGACGATCAACTTGTTACCTGAAGTGCTTGTACACTAATGCGAGAAGCCTGGGCAACAAACAGGAAGAACTGGAGGCCCTGGCCCAGACCAAGAAATATGATTTAATTGGGATAACAGAGACTTGGTGGGATGACTCACATGACTGGAGCGCTGTCATGGAAGGGTATAGACTGTTCAGGAACAACAGGCAGGGGAGAAAAGGAGGAGGAGTTGCACTATATGTAAGAGAGCACTACGATTGCTCTGAACTCCAGTATAAAGAGGGAGAAAAACCTGTTGAGAGTCTATGGGTTAAGATTAAAGGAGCAAACAACAGCATTGATGTTGTGGTTGGTGTTTGCTACAGGCCACATAATCAGGTGGATGAGGTAGATGAGGCTTTCTTTGGACAACTGAGCGAAGCTTCCAGATCGCAGGCCCTGGTTCTCGTGGGGAACTTTAATCACCCTGACATCTGCTGGGAAACCTATACGACAGTACACAGGCAATCCAGGAAGTTTTTGGAGAATGTTGGGGATAACTTCTTGACACAGGTGCTGAAGGATCCGACCAGGGGCCATGCGCAGCTTGACCTTCTGCTCACAAACAGGGAGGAACTAATAGGGGAAGTGGAGGTGGGTGACAACATGGGAAGCAGTGATCATGCAATGGTAGATTTCAGGATCCTGACCAAAGGAAGAAAAGAGAGTAGTAAAATACACACCTTGGACTTCAAAAAAGCAGATTTTGACTCCCTCCAAGATCTGATGGGCAGAATCCCCTGGGATGTTAACATGAAGGGGAAAGGAGTCCAGGACAGCTGGCAGTATTTTAAAGAAGCCTTATTGAAGGCACAGAAAGAAACCATCCCGACGCGTAGCAAGAGAGGCAAACATGGTAGGAGACCGGACTGGCTTACAGGGGAAATCCTTGGTGAACTTAAGCACAAAAAGGAAGCTTACAAAGAGTGGAAACTTGGACAAATGACCAGGGAGGAGTTTAAAGGTATAGCTCGAGAATGCCGGGGGGTTATCAGGAAGGCGAAAGCGCAAATGGAATTGCGACTGGCTAAGGATGTGAAGGATACAAGAAAGGTTTCTACAGGCATGTTAACAAGAAGAAGGTGATCAGAGAGGGTGTGCAGCCCCTAATGGATGAAGGATGTAACCTAGTGACAGATGATGTGGGGAAAGCTGAAGTACTCAATGCTTTCTTTGCCTCTGTATTCACGGACAAAGTCGGCTCTTGGACTTCTGCGCCGACGCAAGATGGGATGAAGATGGACAGCCCATGGTAGGTAAAGAACAGGTTAGGAACTATTTAGAAAAATTAAACGTACATAAATCCATGGTTCTGGACTTAGTGCATCCGAGGGTACTGAGGGTGTTGGCAAATGTCATTGTGGAGCCATTGGCTATTATCTTTGAAAAGTCGTGGAGATCGGGAGAAATCCCGGATGACTGGAAAAAGGCAAATGTAGTACCCATCTTCAAAAAAGGGAAGAAGGACGATCCAGGGAACTATAGGCCGGTCAGTCTTACCTCGGTTCCTGGAAAAATCATGGAAGGGATCCTTAAGGAATCCATATTGAGGCACTTGGATGAAAGGAAATTGATTAGGAATAGTCAGCATGTATTCACAAAGGGCAAGTCGTGCCTGACCAGTCTGATTATCTTCTATGATGAGGTAACTGGCTCGGTGGACATGGGAAAGTCAGAGGATGTTATATACCTTGACTTTAGCAAGGCTTTTGATACGGTCCTCCACAATATTCTTGCCAGCAAGTTAAGGGATTGTGGATTGGATAAGTGGATGGTAAGATGGATAGAAAGATGGCTAGAAGGCCAGGCCCAGCGGGTAGTGATCAATGGCTCGATGTCAGGATGGCGGTCGGTTTCTAGCGGAGTGCCCCAAGGTTCGGTTCTAGGACCAGTTTTGTTCAATATCTTTATTAATGATCTGGATGAGGGGATGGATTGCACCCTCAGCAAGTTTGCGGATGACACTAAACTGGGGGGAGAGGAAGATACGCTTAAGGGCAGAGATAGGGTACAGAATGACTTAGACAAATTGGAGGATTGGGCCACAAGAAATATGATGAGGTTCAACAAGGACAAGTGTAGAGTCCTGCGCTTGGGACGGAAGAATCCCAAGCATAGTTACAAGCTGGGGACCAACCGGTTAAGTAGTAGTTCTGCAGAAAAGGACCTGGGGGTTACAGTGGATGAGAAGCTGGATATGAGTCAACAGTGTGCCCTTGTAGCCAAGAAGGCTAATGGCATATTAGGTTGCATTAAGAGGAGCATTGCCAGCAGATCCAGAGATGTCATCATTCCCCTTTTTCGGCTTTGGTGAGGCCGCATCTGGAGTATTGTGTCCAGTTTTGGGCCCCCCACTAGAAAAAGGGTGTGGACGCATTGGAGAGGGTCCAGCGGAGGGCAACCAAAATGATTAGGGGGCTGGAGCATATGACTTATGAGGAGAGGCTGAGGGACTTGGGTCTATTTAGTCTGCAGAAGTGAAGAGTGAGGGGGGATTTGATAGCAGCCTTCAACTTCCTGAAGGAAGGTTCCAAAGAGGATGGAGAGAGGCTGTTCTCAGTAGTGACGGATGGCAGAACAAGGAGCAATGGTCTGAAGTTGTGGTGGGAGAGGTCCAGGTTGGATATTAGGAAAAACTATTCAACTAGGAGGGTGGTGAAGCACTGGAATTGATTACCTAGGGAAGTAGTGGAGTCTCCATCCCTAAAGGTGTTTAAGTCTCGGCTTGACAAAGCCCTGGCCGGGTTGATTTAGTTGGAATTGGTCCTGCCTAGAGCAGGGGGCTGGACTTGATGACCTTCTGAGGTCTCTTCCAGTTCTATGATTCTATGATTCTATGATTCTAGGAGCTTGGATGGGGTTTGTGAATCCTCAAGCATGGAAGGGTGCCATTCAAACAGTTTACTGCAGCTCCAAGGTTGCACCAATAATAGGGAATAGCTGTGCTGACACTCCATGACCTGGGTGAGAATTCTTATTTACGGGTACGTCTACACTAGATCAATCTAGGGAGGCTAATGAGGGGAACCGGAATTGCAAATCAAGCCCGGGATTTAAATATCCCGCACTTGATTTCCATGTTTGCGGTCGGTCACCATTTTAGAAATTGACTAGCCCGAAGTAACTGTCCGCGTCTACACGCGGCAGTGAAACGGGATTCCGATTTAAAGCCCTAACTCGAATTAGCTGGTATTCCTCCTGCAATGAGATTTACCAGCTAATTCGAATTAGGGCCTTTAAATCGGAATCTCATTTCACTGCCGCGTGTAGACATGGGCAGTTACTTCGGGCTAGTCAATTTCTAAAATGGCGACCAGCCAGGAACATGCAAATCAAGTGTGAGATATTTAAATCCCGGGCTTGATTTGCAATTCCGGTTGCCCTTATTAGCCTCCCTAAATCGATCTAGGGGGCTAGTGTAGATGTACCCTAGTATAATAGGTGGGCCTGTTTGGCGGCCTGCACATATTGGAAATTTTTCAACAACAAAAATGTGTAGGTATATTAAAGCTACCATGGCCCTGATTTTCCACTGCTATCTGTGTGAATCAAGGCAACCAAACACATACAACAGAAAAGTATGCATTGTCATATCAGCTCAGACTCACCATCTTAAAAAAATCCTGGTAAGCTTCCCACTGGCTTCTTGTGGCAAAGAGTTCCACCAGCAAATTACGTCTTGAGTTAAAAATGTTTCCTTTCAGCTTGAACTTTGCTGTCTTTCAGTTACATCAGATAGCCTTTTGTTTTTGTTTTTTGGGTTTTTTTTTTGAGAAAATAAATAGTAGCTTCTGATTTGCCTTTTCTATAAAACTGATTTTCTGGTATACTGATATCACCTGACCCCTTATTCCTCTTTATGAGCAGTTCCAGTCTTTATCCTCCCTTTTCATGTAAGATATTGACATGCGGCTAGTAATTTTCAGCTTCTGTTTCTGAGCTTCTGTTTCTGTTGCTGCTGCCCAAATTAATATAGAATTGTGATCATCTATAGTTCTTCACTTCATAGCAGAAGTCACCAACCAGTAGATTGGAATATACCGATAGATCCTGGAGCCTCTGACAGGTGATCTTAACTGGCTTGGCTGGGAGGCTATCAAGTGCTAGCACTTCACTTGCCCTTCCCCCCACTGCCATGCTGCTCCTGTCATCAGCCTTAAAGCTGCCCCCCGGGAGCCTCCTGCTTGCTGTGCAGGCTAGGGGAGGTAGAAGAGTGTTAGACTGTCCTCTTCCATCCCTCCACCCCATCTCCACAGAGTGAGTAGGGCTGGGCCTCAAAGAAGGGGCAGGAAAAGAGGTGGGGCAAGGACATTTGGGTTTGAGGTAGATCCTGGATTGATACATTTTAAAAAAGTGTCTTGTGCTTAAAAAGGTTGTAGACCGCTGCTTTTTAGTCTCTGTGTGCTGCATGGAAAGAGGTTGACTGAGTGGAAGGACCAGGTAGTTGAAGCCTATAGTGCTGTACATAGCTGGTGAAATTTTATAGGACTTTCAACAAAGAATCAGAGAGGGAATTTATCTGCTAAATAGAGAGTTATTACAGCAATACGATGAAGAAAGATTTGGTAGTTATTTCAGAAACATTCTTGAAACATTATGACTATATTCAGCTTCATTAATAAAAGGATCAAATAGGATGCTAGGATATCTTTCTAGTATCATACAACATACAATAAAAGGCCGATGCTTAAGTTACTAAATAAAGTACTCCACACAGATCAAAATAGACTCTCCTTCCCACCCCAAAAGAGTTGAAGATAGCAAATAATTCCTGTCATGATATTACTTTTATTTCTTCCTCTTTAGTCTTCCCACACCACCCAATAGCAATCTTTGCCCAGTGATTGCATTCATATTAATTCCTGTCTGCATTTGTAGTAACGTATTGATGCCTACTTTTGGCACAAGATATGCTTTATGTCTCTTCCTGACTCTGTTGGGTTCATTCCTAACGTATACTCTTGTGGGGAGGGAGTAGGGCGGAAAATCACAAAAAAGATTGGACCCAGGACATAGCTGAGAAATCCAAGAAGAAAAAAAAATTAAGCAGACCACTGATGCACTGTAAGTTAATTTCTACAACAGATTTTTGACAAAGGAGTAGCACAGGGCCTACTGTTCGGTGCTACTGCTAGCAGCCATGGCTAACTAGCTTCCAAACAACTTTGGAAATGAGCCCAGATTATCTCTGTGCTGAGGAGGAGATACATATTGCATTGTTCAAGAGAGCAGTAAAAAATACAAAAGGGTTAGCTAGAAATAAACACATTGAATTGAGATGGCAAGATGGGAAGAATAATTTGGTGGTACTTTAAAAAAAGCCCAATTGAGGCTACAGGAAACAAACCATCCTAATGTGCAGAAGGAATAGCAAATATAGCAATATACTTGCTTGGCTTAACAAAGAAATCTTTGAGCTTAAACACAAAAAGGAAGCTTACAAGAAGTGAAAACTTGAACTGGTAACTAGAGAGGAAAACAAAAACATTCTGCAAGCACTCTGAGATATAATCAGGAAGGTCAAAGCACAGTTGGAGTAGCAACTAGCAAGGGATGGGAAGAATAACAAGAAGGGTTTCTACAGGAATGTTAGCAACAAGAGGAAGGTGAGGGAATGTGTGGGACCCTTACTGAATGAGGAAGACAACCTACTGACAGATGATATGGAAAAAGCTGAAATACACAATACTTTTTTCACCTCCTCCTTCACAGACAAGGCAAGCTCTCAGACCGTTGAACTGGGCAACACAGTATGGGGAGGAGGAGAACAACCCTCAGCAGTGAAAGAACAGATTAAGGACTATTTAGAGAACCCAGACATGCACAAGTCCATCAGGCCAGGTCTAACACATCTGAAGGTGCTGAGGGAGTTGGCTGATGTGATTGCAGAGCCATTGCCCATTATCTTTAAAATTTCATAGTGATCGGGGAAGATAGTGGATGATTGCAAAAAGGCAAAGGTGGTGCCCATTTTTTAAAAAGGGAGGAAGGTGAATAATGGGAAACTATGGACTGGTCAGCCTTACTTCAGTCCCTGGGAAAATCATGGAGCAGGTCCTCAGGGAATCTAATTTGAAACCCTTGGAGAAGAGGAAAATGATGAGGTAACTGGCTTTGTGGATACGAGGAAAGCAGGGGATGTGATATACCTTGATCTTAGCAAAGCTTTTGATATAGTCTCCCACAGAATTCTTGCCAGTATTCTGGATGAATGGACTACAGGCAGTCCCCGAGTTACGCGGATCCGACTTATGTCTCATCCAGACTTACGAACGGGGCTTTTCTCGCTCCGGAACTCGCGGGCGGCGGGACCACCCAGACGCGTTGTGGTCCCGCCACTGTGTCCTCCGGGGTGAGAAAAGCTGCTCCAGGTGTCCCTGGTCTGCTGGGGGTTTCCCAGCAGACCAGGGACACCCCGAGCAAAGTCGCAGAGGCGGCGGGGTCCCGCGCCTCCAAGGCTTTGTTCCGGGTCTCCCTGGTCTGCTGGGGGGGAAGGGGAGTGCAGCTAGTGCGCCCCCCCCCAGCAGACCAGGCTTTTGTTGTGGACGCCTGGGGTAGAGCAGCTGGGGTGCTGCCGGGTTGGTCCTGGGGGGACCTACCCGACAGCGCCCCAGCTTTTCTGTCCCAGGCTCCAGATTCAGCCGCTATTGAAACTGATCATTGGCTGATTCCAGGAAGCTGGGGGCAGAGCAACTCTGCCTCGTGCTTCCTGTAATCAGCCCCTGGTCAGTTTCAGCAGCAGCGGCTGAATCTGGAGCCAGTTCCGAATTACGTACAAATTCAGCTTAAGAACAAACCTATAGTCCCTATCTTGTACGTAACCCGGGGACTGCCTGTATAAGGTGGCTAGAAAGCTGCCTAGATCATCATGATAAATGAAAAGTGATCAATGGCTTGATGTCTAGTTGGCAGCAGGTATCAAATGGAGTGCCTCAAGGACTGGTCCTGGGACCAGTTTTATTCAACATCTTCATAAATGATCTGGATGAGGGGATGGATTGCACCCTCATCAAGTCTGCAGATTGCACTAAGCTGGGGGGAGAGAGAGAAATACATTGGAAAGAAGGGTAACAGTCCAAAGTGACCTAAACAAATTGGAGGATTGGGTCAAAACAAATCTGATGAGGTTCCGCAAGGACAAATACAGAGTTCTGCACTTAGAATGAAAGAATCTTAAGCACTGCTACAGGCCAGGTACTGAATGGCTAAGCAGCAGTTCTTCAGGAAAAGACCGAGGAATTAGCTAGATATGAGTCAACAGTGTGCCCTTGCAGCCAAGAAGGCTGTATTTATAGGAACATTGTTGGCTGATCAAAGGAAGTGATAATTCCCCTCTATTTGGCATGGGTGAAGCCACATCTGGACTATTGTGTTCAGTTTTTGGCCTCCCACTAAGATGTGGACAAATTGAAGGGTCCAGCAGAGAGCAACAAAAATGTTTAGGGGCTAGGGTGCATGCTTTCTGAGGTGAGGCTGAAAGTCTGCAGAAGAGAATGAGGCTACGTCTATACTACGAGCCTCTTGCAGAAGAGCAAATGCAATTGGAGTGCTAAGTTGCATATATCGCACTCTCATTTCCATTTCCTCTTCCTTGCCCTTTTGTGCAAGAGGTTTTTGCGCAAAAAAGCACTGTGTAGATGGCTCCTTTTTGTGCAACCCCCCCCCCTTTGCATAACAGCCATTCTTTGAGGAAAAAGGGATCTGTTGAAAAAGGCTTTCTTTCTCGCCAGATCCCCCTCTAGACTGCTGCTTTTTTCTGACAAAATGCTGAGTCGGCAAAACGTGGTTGCCATTTTTATGCAAATTAGGAGTGGGATATTTAACTCCCTGCCTCATTTGCAATGTCAACCTGCCTAATCTGCATCCCTCTGCTGACAGAGGGATGCAGTCTAGACATACCCTTAATGTACACCAATGTGTGAGCAGAAACAGGCCTTTAGTATAGATGAAAGCAGAATAAAAGCCAAAAGTATGAGCAAGCTCCTGTGTGCCATGTGGCATGTTAGACTCAATGTATTTGGCAATAGTATCTGATTTTCATAACAGAAGTAGAGTGAACTCTATCTCACAATTCTCTGTTTGTCGCCCTCTACCTGCTGCTTCCAGGAGTAGTCCTTCCTGAACCTCATGCCGTTGCATTCTTCGGCTGCCCAGTTAATGACACAGTCCTTTCCCTTTAGATATCCTAAAAGGGGAGACAGACAAGCTGATAAGCTTAAGATGGAAGGGAAATAACCATTTGGGGATTTATGAGACACTCAAGAAGATGTATGTCATCCGAGCAGAAGTACCGATGAAATAATTCAGCCATCTGCACAGGAGCATAATTGCCTTATATATAGGACTATGACTATAAGGGAACAAAGAGTGCACAAGGAAAGGGGAAGTAGTGGTCAGGGTTGGAAGGATGGGACTGGGGATATAAAGTCATTCACTTCAGGAACAATACAAAAAGTTGTTGTTTTTCCCTCTCCTTCTGGCTGGAAAAGCCACCAACTATATTTGTACCTTAAGGTGAGGAGTCAAGAGAGTACTTCTCTTCCTTCTAGCTTTTGTTCTTTCACATGTAATTGTTTAACAAAGGCCATGAAGCTTCCTAACACTGTCTTGGTCACTGTAAAACAATGCATGTATTTAAGTTTGCTAGCCAGAATTGATTCTGAAGGCTGCTTTCAGCCAGGGTCAACAGTTTTGCTTTGTCTCTTGTAGAAGCGGTTTATCAGCTTTGTAGGTCCATTTGTACATGAGCCTGAAAAGGGATTTGTGCTTTGAATAGATGAGGTTGCACCAGCATAGCTAAGAGCTGAATTTGGCTAGCTGCCTTCATTGCTGCCAGTGAGGGAGTCTGCAAGATTAAGTGGCCAGAAATGAGGTGCAACTGCATATGGATGCTAAATTGTGCTTGTACTACAAAAGAAAAGCTAGGAGATAAGGCCTATATAAAATCCTCCAGCAAAAAACAATTTCATTAAACTAGAGTTAAGGCTGTAAACATCTGTTAATTGCTTAAGGGGGTGTGTACAAATTGAAAACACTGGAGTTTGCTCAAACGTCATTAGGAAAACTGGGAATTTAAAGCTAAGATTATAGTAAAGCAATCATTTGCATGGAAATGGATAGTTAAAATTATCCAATCAACCTTAACTCTGCCCCCTCCTTTGAAAACTTATCACTCTCCACAACACATGTGTGGAAGAAAGACATTTGACTAAAGAGACATTAAGGAAGTTCACAGTATGTAATTACAGCAGTCTTAAATCCGCTCCACTGGCATAGTTTGTCCATGGAGCTTAGGAACTGTGGAGTATACAGGTTTGCTATTCCACATACACAGATTTTAAGTCCAAAACAGGCCATATTATGCATAACACAGGCTGCAGAATTTTATCAGCATCAGGTTTGTCGTGTCTGGTTGAGGTACAATGTATCTTTCAGAAAATCTTGATTTTGAGTCATGAGGAATCTACCCCATCCCTAGATAAATTGTTCCGTTGAATAATATACCTCACCTCTAAAATATGAGTCTAGTGTCTATATGAACATACAGTTACCCTGACATATCATTCCCCCGGTGTGTAAATCACAGTGCCTAATTTCTGGTACAGTTCTTAAGAAGTTTGCAGCCCCGGTCACAATAGTTAAGTGTGTATGCTCACTTTGACAATATCCTAAGAGATAAAGATAATGAGGGAGGACCTTTCCTTCACAGGTTTCCCCTGATGAGTCTCTCTTGGCCATCCATGTAGCTATCTCCTTCTTACCCATTGGCCTCCTCCTTACCCAACCATAGAGGTTGTTTTTCTTTTACCACCACTTCACCTTATTCAATTATTAATCATGGCTATTATGACAGAACCTAAAGGCCAACCAAAAATGGGACCCATTTTGCTAAGTGCTGTGGAAACACAGTAGAAGACATAGTCTAGCAAAGATAAAACAAAACTGTTCTATGGCCTCTTTACCTTGAATAGTCACAGGCCTGCTTCTACCTTCAGGGTTACCAGCAGGGTTGCCAGTAAATTTATGGACAGTCCATAAAAAATTAGCTGAAATGGGATATGTCCATAAAGCCCGTAAAAAATGTAGGCATCCATAAATTTAGTAAAAGTGCAATAACATTTAAAAAACAGCAATTATTCTATAGCAATTAAATTTCTTCTGTGCTGCTTTAGCCATTTTACTGCAGAGCAGAGAAAATTGGACGGTTTAGTTGTTTAGTTAGTAGATAACATCACGTGGATCATGTCTCCTCAACCATTGAGTTAAATAAATGAAAGTGAGCTAAGTAGAATATTGTTCTTGTGATGTACAAATGACAACGATTTCTTTTCACTTTTGGCCTTTTATGTCGTCTTAGTATAGCATAAAAATTATGTCCATAAAAAAATGTGTTTGTACATTTTCCCCATTTTATCCATAAATGTAATTTCTATGGGTTGGCAACCCAGGTTACCAGTTCATGATTTTTGGTAATCTCTATGGGTATGTTTACACTACAAAGTTAATTCGAACTAACGGACATTAGTTTGAATTAACTTTGATAGGCGCTACACTAGTGCTCCGCTAGTTCGAACGTAATTCGAACTAGCGGAGCGCTTAGTTCGAACTAGGTAAACCTCATTTCACGAGGACTAATGCCTAGTTCGAACTTACTAGTTCGAACTAAGGGCTGTGTAGCCCTTTAGTTCGAACTAGTGGGAGGCTAGCCCTTCCCAGCTTGCCCTGCTGGCCACTCTGGCCAACACCAGGCAAACTCGTCCGCCCCCCCCCCCCCGGCCCCAGAGCCCTTAAAGGGCCACGGGCTGGCTACAGTGTTTGTGCCAGTTGCAAGGCTGCCAGCACCCTGCCAGCAGACCCTCCACCTGACACCCCATGAGCCCTCCCCCTCTTCCCGGGACCAGCCTGGCGGCTCCCAGGAGCCTGCCCGGGGATGCAAGAGGTGGGCGCCCGCGTGGTCTAGTGCGGAGATCGTGGACCTCATCCAGGTTTGTGGGGAAGCCTCCAATGTCCACGATCTCTGCATTAACCACAGGAAAGCAGGAAGTCTATGACCGCATAGCTGCCAGCCTGGCCGCCAGAGGCCACCACCGCAGCAGGGAGCAGGTCCGCTGCAAGATTAAGGACCTGCGGCAGTCCTACTCCTGGGCCTGCCTGCCAGGGGCCGACCCAGAGGCCTGCCCCCACTTTCTGGCTCTGTACCACATCCTGGGGGCTCATGCCGTCCCTACCCCCCGGGAGGTGATTGTTCCCGGGGCAGAGGAACCATTCCCTGACACGGAGGAGGAGGAGAAGGAGGACACCGAGAGCCAGGAGCCTGGTGGCAGTCTGCCCAGAACCCAGGACCCCCGAGGCACCCCACAGAGCCGCTCGCCTGTGTCGTCCAAGGCCGGGGAGGCCTCCACATGTGAGTACCATCATGCTCCCCTTATGTGTACGGAGGGCTGGGGGGAGAGGGAGCCCAGGGACTATGCGCCTGGGCCTTTCCCACCACGGGGCAGCAGCTGGGTGTCATGCAGGGGCCCTGGCCTTGCAGAGGGGGGCTGGGTTTCACCCACCTGGGCCCCAGGGATAATTGACCGCTGCTCTTGTTTCACCACAGCCGCAGCACTTGGGCCTGCAGGGCACACCACCCCGCTGCAGCAGCCGCTCGCGCCTGGGCCAACAGGAGAGCCAGGAACCAGGAGGAGTACCAGCGGCGGCACCTCCGCTTCCTGGATCACCAGCTCCGCACCCAGGACCACTGGGTCCAGGAGGACCTTCGGCTGCGCCAGCGGAGCTTGGAGGCGCTGGAAGAGCAGGGCCGTGCCCTCAGAGGCCACCTCCAGAGCCTCCTCGACCGGTTCCCGCTTCCTCCTGCTCCTGCTCCCCTGCTGCCCCTGCTCCCGCTTCCTCCGCAGCCCCCATCCCTCCTGTCCCAACCTCCACACACATTCCCCCCCCGAGGTCCCCACACCTGCAGTGCTGCACGATGGGAGAGGCCCCCACCCCTGAGCTATCCATTCCCTTCCTCCCTTCCCTCCCCTTCCAGCTCCCTCCTCCGAGGTTTCCCCCTCCCCTCTCCCACCCTCACTCCTCCATCCCCCCACCCCACTTATGTTAAATAAAACAAGAGGTTGTTTGCCAAAACAGGTGTCTTTATTTGACATTAGGAAAGGTGGTTAGGAAGGGGAAATGGGAAGGGGGGGAGGGTGGAAGAAGGCCCCAGTGGGGCATGCAGGGAGAGTTCAGTCCTCCTCCTCCTCCACCAGGAAGCTCTCCCACAGGGCTTCCCGGATCCGGGAGGCCCCTCGGTGGGCTTCCCGGATGGCGGCGGTGCAGGGCTGTGCGTAGTGGCCAGTCATGCGGTCAGCCTCAGCCATCCAGGCTGGCAGGAAAGCCTCCCCCTTTCTCTCACACAAATTGTGTAGCACAGAACTTGCTGCCACTACAGGAGGTATATTGTGCTCGGCGAGGTCCAGGCGGGTGAGGAGGCATTGAAAGTGGGCTTTCAGTCGCCCGAAGGCCCCCTCCACCATGATGCGGGCCCTGGTGAGGAGGGATTGAGGTGCCCCGTGTAGGGCTTCATCAGCCACGGCTGTAGGGGGTAGGTGGCATCCCCCACCAGGCACACGGGCATGTCCACGTCCCCGACCCTGATGTGGCGGTTGGGGAAGAAGGTCCCGGCCTGCAGCCTCTGGCACACGGAGGAGTTGCAGTACACCTGTGCGTCATGTGCCTTGCCGGACCAGCCCACATTAATGTCCGTGAACTGTCCCCGGTGGTCACACATGACCTGCAGGATCATGGAGAAGTACCTCTTGTGGCTGACGTACTGGGAGGCCTGGTGTTCCGGGGCATGGATGGGGATGTGCATCCCGTCGATGGCCCCCCCCGCAGTTGGGGAAGCCCAGGGCGCCGAAGCCCCAGATGACGTCGTCCAGGTCGGCGAGGCGGACCACCCTGCGGAGCAGCACCCGGTTGATGGCCCTGACCACCTGCGGAGAGACACAGCAAAGCGCGAATCAGTGGGGCGTCCGGGTGGCTGGGAGTGTTCGTGCCCTGGCAGTGCCCCGTGCCCCACTCCCGGAAGCAACCCCCCCGGGTGGCGTGTAGTATGGCCAGGAGAGACCGGTGTGGGGCACTTTCGCCTCCTCTCTCCCCCCGCTTTTTCCCTGGGGCGGCCCATCCCCTCCTTGAAGCCGCCCCTCCCCCCCGGTGCAGTGGCCGGCGAGTAGCGTACCTGCATGAGCACCGCTCCGATGGTGGATCTCCCCACGCTGAACTGGTTCCTGATGGATCGGTAGCTGTCCGTCATGGAGAGCTTCCAGAGGGCGATGGCCACACGCTTCTGGAGGGGGATGGCGGGCCTCATGCGAGTGTCCCTTCTGAGCAGGGCAGGGGCGAGCCACTCGCAGAGCTCCAGGAAGGTGTCCCTCCTCATCCTGAAATTCTGGGTCCAGTGTCGGTCTTCCCAGCGTTCCAGGATGATGCGGTCCTACCAGTCGCTGCTGGTGTCAGACGCCAGATGCAGCGGGCCACGCCGGCGTCCGGGCGCCGCCGCGGCTCCTCCATGGCCCCCAGGGCGGTCAGGCGGAGAGGCAGGGGGCTGTTGTGCACCAGGTGGTGCCAGGCAGCCTCCAGCCATTGCTGGCAGGCTTGCAGCAGCAAGTCCAGAAAGTGCACCAGAAGGTGCAGGGCGAGCTCTGGCTCCATGTTGCCACCTGCGGCAGCATCCCCGAAGGGAAGCACCGACGCAGACGGGCACAGAGACCAACGCTTTGCTGTCCCTCGGCGAGGTTGGTAAGCAAGCAGGAAAAGCTGAGAACCGGCTGTCCAGAGGGGTCCCTTTAAGCACAAGCCTCAGATAGCCTCAGACAGCAGCCACACAATGCAACTACTGACCTGATGCCCTGCCAGAACCGGTTTCAGGTGCCCTTAAATGTGCCCCTGCATCCAAGCAGTGTGGACGCGCTAGTTCGAATTAGCAAAACGCTAATTCGAACTAATTTTTAGGTCTTTCTGCGTTAGTTCGAATTAGCGCTGTAGTGTAGACATACCCTATGAAATTTGGGGATTTTTTAAAAAAATCCCAGCTCCTGAATAAAAATCAGGAGGTCCCAGTGTGCAGACACGTGACTCAAGTGCAACCTAAGAAAAAGACCCCATTTTTTATTTTTTGTAAACTAACATCTTAACATCATCTCATAATTTTAGGGCCCGATTCAAGAGTTTTGAGCACTTGTGACGAGGCAATATTGTCAACCCCTATTGGTAGCAATAGGAATCTTTACTTGAAGGTCTGTAATACTCTTCCTTCACAGGCCAAGTCGTCATCAAAAGCCAGTGACCCTCCTTGTCTTCAAGCTACCAGATCATCTAGTGGAAGAGACCATGAAATTCTGTACCCCTTCTAGTGGGAGATATTTTGAAAGGTAAGCCTGCAGGTCTTTCTTCTCCTAAGAGGCACATGTTTCAATAGTAGCTTTTGACCCTCTCGACCTTTCCATGCACTATGATTTTCCAACAGCACACACAGAAGGAAGCTTGATGGGGAGGGCCCTCTGGACAGCAGAAACCTAAGGTGGAAACTTGTTCTATAAGAGCTGCTTCCCACCACCTTCCTGCAGGAAGAAACAGCTACTCGAGTGGATCCTGGCAGCTAGCAGATTCCTTTGTAGGGAGCCATTACCACACCATTACAATGTTTTTGCTTTGAGATTGCTTGTGCATACTGCTCAGTTCAGAACATAACAGATTTTAATAGCATCATAAGCCCAATTGGTCAGTTCTGCCAGACATGAGCCCTGAACTTACATCTTCAAATACTAAAATGGGCAATCAGAAATTCCAAACAGTAAATCTCCAAACCTCCTTCATGATTGTAATGTTTGTACAATTAGAGACACAAATGTTTTGTGAATTTGTTTCTGCCTCACTGACTTGTTTCTAGGAGTGTTTTCTCCCTCACACTTTTCAATTGTCAATTCTTTTTTAAACTTGATGTCCTGAAATAGATATTTTCAATGTTTTCAATCTGAAAAATCTGTTATTTACCTATCTCTACTGAGAACAGCACCCAAGTCTATGAGCCACAGGCCAGTCCAATGCTCTCGCTATTAGACCACACGTCTGCTGAAGGCATGAGATGCAAATTGAAGTGTTTCCATTCAGAGGGTGGCTACACATCCAAAGTAGTTCTTCCTGATCTAAGCCAGTTCTTTTATTCCTTCTGGTAACACCATGGTCAGCAGTGTTTTTCCCTGCAGAGGTAGGTAAACACAGAGAGGACTGCTAGCAGCTGGCAAGCAAGAGATTCCAGTGCTCACCAATCTCATGCAAATTCAGTACAACAGGACTATTATAGTTATATTGCATATCCATAAAAATACTAATTACAGAGGCCCATGCTGGAAACTGTTTTTTTGGAACAATATGCATAGAGAGCTAGCTGCAGAATGAGCTTGTGTTTTATAGGGAGGCACATTCCCTACTAAACAGAAAGAAACACACACACAGTTATTACCATTTAGAAAAAAGACACAAACTGCCAAAGCCAAGGAAACACAATCAATGCACAGAAACAGTCCTTTACCATTTGCTACTAATTGCAGGGGGAGAATTTACAAGCATTGCAAAGCATCTGCTATTTGTCCTTAAAAACTCCTTTCCAGTTAGAAAGGTAGAGTTTCATTTTAACAGCCTCCCATAGCTTTTGAGTCTTGCCACAGCCAAGGCCATTCAGATGTATTATTTCTGTATTGATTATGTTATGAAGCTCAGCACAAAGCTATAAGAAAGTAAGAGAGAGGGTTGTTGAGCCTGTAACTCAGGATGAATTGCTATTTAATTCTTAGCAATTCTGGTTAAATTAAGGGTCACATTTTGTTCAAATGGCCTCGTTAATTGTGTTGGTAAAATCTGTGCAGACTAGAATTCCCAGGAGGAGGTAGTTCTATCTTTGGAAGGTACAAGGCTAGGGCCTCAGCTGGTATAAATCAATGGATGAATGCTAATTTACATCAGCTGAGGATCTGGCCCACTGTAGCTCAACCATTTCTAGACAGATTTAACCCGTTTCCCTACTGGAGGGCACTGAGGATCAAACTTTCAAACCAGCACTCTAATTGCAAAGACCTCTTGACATCCATTGTAATACCTGTACAGCGTGGAATTCCCTATTCACTGCAGGGATGGATATTTTTTTCCAGGGTGCATTATCTCGTTGCTCTTCTGTAGGCTGAGGGGGTAAAGGTTCTTCCTGTTTAAAAAGACCTTTGAGGATTTTTATTTCAGAGGCTCTCCCTTAGTTAAAATGGCATTCTTTTGAGGTTCATGTCCCTCTTTCACCAGCCAACAAGGCCAGCAGCCTTACTATTTGACTTTTAGGGCATCATTGCACTTACGGCATTAGAGAGAAGAAAACAACAGCAAAAGCACCTGACTTTTAGACTACCAACTACTCAGGGATGTAAAATAATGCGCACTCCTGAGTAGGGCTATTATATTTAGTTTAATCAACTAGTCGATGGAATTTCCATTGACTAGTCGATTAGTCGAAAAGCAGGGGAGCTGCAGTGGGGTTAGCTCCCAGCCCTGGGAACTAACCCTGCTGCAACTCTATTTTTAAATGTATTAAGAGCTAGTAGACAGAAGAACAGTGGGGGGATTTGGCATGAGCTCGGTCCCTGCTACCCCCTGAACCACGCAGAGACGGTGCTCAGGGGAACCAGCTTTTAAGTTGGCTCCCCCCAGCACCAGCTCCTGCTCCCCCACCCTTGCTGCCTCTGATACAAGCAGCAAGGAGATGGGGAGTGACTAGCTGAGGGACTAGTCAAATATCTGATAAGCTTATGCTTATCAGATAGTCGACTAGTTGCTTATATCCCTACTCCTGAGTGAAGTAGTTATACTGACCTAACCCTCAGTGTAGGTAGCAGCATGTTGGCGGGAGAGCTTCTCCTGTCCACCTAGCTACCGTTTCTCACAGAGAGGGGTTCAATATGCTAATGAGAGAACTCTTGCCCAGCAGCTTAGAACATCTTCATTAAAATGCTAAAGCAACGAAGCTGTACAGACTCTGTTTTTTAAGTATAGACCTGTCCTAGCTGTTTTGCCCTTTATTTTGTTGTATGCAGTCTGTGTCGCTTCCCACAGCTCTCATTGGATGGGAACAGCGATCCGCAGCCAACCGTAGCTTCAGACAGCCATCCCTTCAGATGTGCGGGTAAATAAAGTGTCCAGTTTAACTACATTACATAGGAATTAACACCCCTGAACAGTGTAGTTAAGACAACCCAACGGTCAGTGTAGACAGTACTAGGTCAATGGAAGAATTCTTCCGACTTAGTTACTGCCTTGTAGGGGGTGAATTACATACACCAATGGGAGAATCCCTTCTGCTGGTGTTGGTTGTGTCTACCCTGAATCACTGTAGCAGTGCAGCTGTAGGACTAGAAATTTAGATAAACCCATAGTATCTCTGTGCCTCAGTTCCCCAGCTACATAATGAGGAGAGCATCCCTTCCCTTGTGTTGTGTTATGATACATTCATTAAAGACTGTGAGGCACAAGGGCTTATCTACACAGACACACTCAGGAAAACTGATCTGCATTAACTAAATAAGGGTATGTCTACACTACCCTCCTAGTTCAAACTAGGAGGGTAATGTAGGCATACCGCACTTGCAAATGAAGCCCGGGATTTGAATTTCCCGGGCTTCATTTGCATAAGCGGGGAGCCGCCATTTTTAAAACCCCGCTGGTTCGAACCCCGTGCAGCGCAGCTACACGGGGCTCGAACTAGGTAGTTCGAACTAGGCTTCCTATTCCGAACTACCAATACACCTCATGGAACGAGGAACGAGGTGTACTGGTAGTTCGGAATAGGAAGCCTAGTTCGAACTATCTAGTTCGAGCCCCGTGTAGCCACGCTGCACGGGGTTCAAACCAGCGGGGTTTTAAAAATGGCGACTCCCCGCTTATGCAAATGAAGCCTGGGAAATTCAAATCCCGGGCTTCATTTGCAAGTGTGGTATGCCTACATTACCCCGCTAGTTCGAACTAGCGGGGTAGTGTAGACATACCCTAAGTGACTTCATAGTTAAAGTGCACTAATTCCTTGAGTCTGCATTCTAATTCAGTGTAACCCTTCTGCCAGGCCGAGTTAATAGCAGCAAGGGCCGGGATCAGTATCTAGGAGTCTCCTCCCAACAAGGTAATACAATACCAGCTTGAGCCCCTACCCAGTGACCAGGGAAATCTTACATACACCCCTGGGCACCTCAAAGAGGCAATTCTTCCCCTCTCGCAAGCACAGAGCCTCGGTATAACAGCAAATCTTTAATAACATGAGGTTACCGACCACAGCATTAAATTGGGAAAACACCACACCTCAGATTCATAGACCAAACATGAGCAAAGACCCGCCCCCCAGCCACGAATCACCCAAAATCCCCAAAAGTCCAACACCCAAAGAGTCTCTTGAGTCCAGCAACCCAAAAATCACCCAGATTCCCAAAGTGTGACACCCCAAAAGTCTCTGCCCCAGATCAGTGCTGCTCCAGGGTTCAAAAGTTCACCCAGCAGGGTGTTACCATCCCAACCTGGAGGGGGGCAGGGGTTGATACACCTTACATGGCCCGCCGATGGCTCCGCCTCTCCGTAGGGTTCTGCTGCTGCCATCAACGTGAGTCACTCCGCCACACTCCACCTGTTGTCATGCGAGCTGCCTCAGCTGTCCCACAAACTGCCCTGCTCCGCCAGCCATCTCGGTCCACACCCCTGGTTGCCAGCTGGTTGCTCCTGCAGCTGCTCCACTGGCTGCCTGCTGCTGCTCCTACTGGCCGCCCGCCGGTCGTCCCCGCAAACCGCTCTGCTGGCCGCCTGTGCCCGCCGGTCATCCCCGCAAACCGCTCTGCTGTCCGCCTGCGCTTGCTGGTTGTCCCTGCAAGCTGCTCTCCTAGTAGCTCAGCAGTATAGCGTCAGGCTCCCCACAGCAACAGTGATTTCAGCTCGTCCGCAGTATAGCGCCAGGCTCCCCTCAGCACACAGTGATTTCAGCTTTTCAGCAAATTCAACTCATAATAGAGGAGCCTCAGTGCTAGTGCTAGTGCTACAGTGGCCCACAGTGAAGTCAGTTCAGCAGCTCACAACTAGACTCCTAATGGAATCCAAACTAGCTCATATTCCACAGTGGAGCAAGAAGGAGGTACAATCAGTGTTGTTTAGGCCCTCAGACAGGGCCCCACCACCAGGTACAAAAACCTGTCCCCAGCCTCTCTCAACTTGAGTGGGTTTGGAACCCATGCCCCTTGTCTAGTGAGTGCTACTTAGTTTATGGCAAATCCCTCTGTCGTAAACAGTTCTACTATTCCATTGTCCTTGATACACATTATCAGGGTAACAACACTTTATCTGCCTCAATAACAGAAAGACTGGGGATCCCACAGTGGCCAAAGTGACCATTTGTGCTGCCATGAACACATACTAGGCAAGGTGAGTGTGTCTATGCAAATGAGATCAGCCCCTGAAGTCTTTTTGCACCACTTACCACAATTCACTACCAGACGTCAGGGTAGAGCTTATCCTGACCCTGCTTACATCAGAATTAAAATGGCCTTAGTTTGGTTTATCTTAATTCAAATGAATTTTGAATGAGTGCCTGGCCTTAGGAGCCGATACTCTAAGACTATGTCTACACTTCAGACCCTACAGTCACGACTGTACCACTGCAGCTGCGCCACTGTAAAGTTTCCCATGTAGCTGCTCTATGTTGATAGGAGACAACTCTCCCATTGACATGATTAAACCACCTCATCAAGCAGCAGTTGTTATGTCAGCAAGTGAGTGTATCTGCAAATTGGGGATTATAAAAAGTTCAAGGCCTGGCTCACTTTTGAAGCCATGGGGTAATGATGAGTTCAGTCTTTTCATCTACAGCAGGGGTGGGGAACCTTAGACCCAGGGACCAGATGCAGCCCCCAGCTTTCCTTGGATTTGGTCCTCAAGGCTCAGGGCCCCTTCAGCATTAGGGAGCCCATGCTGACACTTCAGCTCCACCTCCTCATGCACTACAAGCCATTGGGCTGGAGCACACAAAAGTCTAAGTGTCAGTGCTCCATAGCTACCCTGTGGCCTGAACAAGCATCAAAATGTATCTCTCAAGGTCCCTCCCTTGGGATAAAAACTGTTCTCTCATGTGTCATTCTCTGGGACCAGCAATCTTGCAGTCCAGTTCTGGGATACAGCTGTATCTTTTATGAAGTCCCCCTCCCTGGTTCTAGGAAAATACAGCTATCTAAACACAAGAAAAATGCTTTTACAGCCCTCTTCCTCATGCACAGGAGAGGGAAGCAACCTCTTCCTGCCCTGCAGCCAACTTGAGCTCCAACACTCCTGCACAGACCGCTAAGGCATGTTTCTGGAAATTTCAACAGAAAAAAACTGACCAGCCTATCTTCTTCCTCAGAGGACTCAGGCAGGCAGAATTCTTAAGTTACACATCACTTAGTAACACAGGGGCTACGGCTAGACTGCATCCCTCTGTCGACAGAGAGATGTAGATTAGGCACATCGAAATTGCTAATGAAGCAGGGATTTAAATATCCTGTGCTTCATTAGCATAAACAGGGACACCACTTTTTTAGACGTAGCCAGGGACCCAGTTTGGACATTCTACCTTTCCGTTTTGTTCACAGTACCACCCACATTGGTTGGAGTTCCTCCCTTATAAGGACCCCATCCGCAGACAAGTCTCACAAATGTAGCATACTGGAGTCAATTGGAACACATGATGACTTTAACTCCTTCTCATCTACCCCATCACAGAAGGAAAACTCTGTGTTCTCCTCTTTGAAACAGGTGTGCTGGCTGCCTTGGAAGAGCAGTAAAGAAAAGGGAAGAAATGTGTTTACATAGATAACAATGGTGTTCCACATATTTTACTTCTCTACAAAGAAATTAGAGTCCATTATGGACCTAGTGAGCTTCTCTGCTTTAATCTTGATGTAATATTTTAAAAAGCACCTTAAGGCCTCATCTACACTGGCCATTTTTGTGGCCAAAAAGCCCTTTTTGATGACAAAACCCAGAAAGCATTTACATTGCAATGTGACAAAAGTCGTGACAAGCATCCTGTTTTGGCAACAAAAAACTTCCAGCTCTGCAAGGGACTTGTGTCTCTCCCCCTCCTTTTACTGTCGACAGTCATGCAGTATGTACTATGCTAGGCTTTTTGTCAAGCTAGGTTCTGGCCAGTGCTTTGAACTCTACTGCTCTGCAGCCACCTAAATAGGTAAATAGATGTGTCCGTCCGACCTGCGAACACTGCGAACTTTAACATCTATTTCTTAATGTCTGGATCGTTATGTAGTGCTCCACTCCCTGTAGTTCTCTGAAAAGACTTACTCTTTTCAGAGAACCAAGGAGTGGCTATCGCTCAAGATGCTCTCCTGCTTGCAGTGCCCAAGAGCTATTTGGATTTTATTAATGTGTGGGGTGAAGAATCAGCGCAATCACAGCTGCGAGTGATCAGTAGGAACTGAGACATGTACAGTCACTTTCCTCATGCCTTTTGTGTGAAGGGGAATGATTGAAACACCCTGAAATGCAGAGCCAAGATAAGGAAACTCCAGCAGGCGTACCAGAAGGTGAAAGAGGCAAAGAGCCAGTCTGGTGCTGCACCCAAAACATGCCATTTTTATAAAGAACTGAATGTAATCATGGATGGGAACCTCACATCCACACCCAGGAATGTGGATATGTCCCACAGCACAGAGTCAGAAACAGGAGTCAGCCTGGATACAGAAGTTACATTGTCACCTACATCTGAGTCTTCCACCTCTGCTATTAAGTGCTTAAATAGCTCTGTTGAAATGTGCGATGTTGTAAGCACATTGAGCACAGCATTGGAGAGAAGGCTGGGGTCCGTGATTTCTCACAGCAGATGTTGGAGTGTGCAGCAAGGACTGTCATTCAAGTGGTCTGGAAGTAAGCCAGAAGCCCTGGGAGGGCTGGGAAACAAAAAGGTGGCTGATGGGACATTTTTCACATTCTCCAAATGCCTAGTGCTAGGTTGAATGTTCCTACTGTGCCTAGGGAGTGAAAGTGACACCAGCTACTGTGGGATGCTTAGCCACATTGCTTTGTTCTTTCTGTTGATGGGGGAGGTAACAGTGTGACCATGATATGTTAACAAAGAGTGACAAAATACCAGGGATGGAGATTTTTCAGTTTTGGAGACTTTTGCATGTCAACAGCATTTTCATCACCAGACCTTTACAGTGTAGACATAGCCTAAGTATTATGGGAGCCTAAGGGGGTTGGACGCCTTGACATTGTTATGTGATTTACTCACATAATGGACAAAAAAGATTTTTAAAACAAGAGGCTGCGTCTAGATTGGCATGATTTCCCAGAAATGCTTTTAATGGAAAAGTTTTCCGTTAAAAGCATCTTTGGAACAGAGTGTCTAGATTGCAATGGACGCTTTTCCGCAAAAGCACTTTTTGCGGAAAAGCGTCCGTGCCAATCTAGATGCGCTTTTCCTCAAAAAAGCCTCGATTGCCATTTTCACGATGGGGGCTTTTTTGCGGAAAACAAATCTGAGCTGTCTACACTGGCCCTTTTGCACAAAAGCTTTGCGTAAAAGGGACTTTTGCCTGAATGGGAGCAGAATAGTATTTCCACAAGAAGCACTGATTTCTTACAGTAGGAAGTCAGTGCTTTTGTGGAAATTCAAGCGGACAGTGTAGACAGCTGGCAAGTTTTTCTGGAAAAGCGGCTGATTTTCTGGAAAAACTGGCCAGTCTAGACACAGCCTCTGGGTATGTCTACACTACAGAGTTTTGTCAGGAAAATGACTGCAATCATGTTTTCTAAAGTAAATTGAAAGAACTGAGGAGTTTTTCCGGCACTGGTAATCTTCTTTCTATGAGGAAGAAGCCTTTTCCCGTAATACTTAGGCTATGTCGGAAAAAGGCATGTGTGGACGGGGAGGAGGGTTTTTTTTTCTGAAAGAAGAGGCCTCCAGGAAATAACACACGAGCCCTGGTGGCCACTCCATACAAAGTAATCACAACTCTATGGTTCCTGTCTCCTGGCCCCTCTTAAAGCTGCAGGCACTCTGGACAAGGAAGCAAGCCTGAGAGCAGCACCTCACCATGCAGCTCTCCCTGCCACAGGCCTTGCCACCCATGTTGGAACCACAAGCCCCTCAGGCCTCCTTTGGCCCCTCTTTTCCAGGACTCCCTCCTCCACAAGGACTGCAGCCTCAGAGTACCTTACCTCCACTATGAGCTCCAGTAGCTCCTGGGGCGGCGAGCTTCCAGAAGGCAATTGTGACCCGCTTCTCCAGGGAGATGGCGGGTCACAGGTGGGTGTCGCGTCTCCTGATAGTGGGGGTGAGCCAGGCACATAGCTCCAAAATGGTGGCCTTCTGCATGCATAAGTTTTGGAGCCACTTCTGGTCGTCCCACCACTCCATGACCAGCCAGTCCTATCAGTCTGAACTGGTGTCCAGCCTCCAGAAAAACCAAATCTCTTCCAAAAAAAGCTTCGTCCAAAAGAAGCCTGAAGCCTCTGCTGTTGTCACTACTGCTATAGCTTCTGATTCTGCATGTATATTTCTCAGATTAGAGAGGTTTTGTTGCTATTGTTCTATTTACTTAATTTTGTGAATAAGTTGATTGCGAAACCGAAGAAGTATAGTTAGAAAACGATCTGAGCCAAAGAACAGCTTTGATAGTGGTTAACTATTCAGTTTTGCTCTTCACTCCAAACATTGTTGTTTGACTCGGTAGTGATTCCACAGGATTGGTTTTTCTGGTAAACACAGAACAAATGCCGGTCGCCATAGTAATATATCTTGAACAAATGGTTTGTAGTCATAAGAAATCCAAATGTTCAGAAGAATTAAATAAAAAGGGAGACATTTTGGGTACTCTAAAAAAAGCTTCCCAAGGCATAATATGAAACAAATGTGACTGTCCTGGTTATATCAGGGTATATGATCATTTTACCCTACCCTGACAGCTCCCCATTCTGAGTGTTGTGGAGGGCTCTGCCCTGGGTTTGCACGAGAGTGGATTTCACATGCAGGAGTAGTGTTTCTGTATGCTGCTATCATCATATGCCACAGTTAGAAGAGAACTGGTGACTCAAGTTTGATAGCTTTACACAAGACAAATGAGAAAAGAAGGAAAGTACAGTGCTTTGCAAAGCTGGTACTGCTAGCTAGCGCTACTGTGGGTAACATTCTCACCCCAAGCAAAAATAGCATGTTTTCACAGGTGCAGGAAGTGACACTGGTTTTGTTCTCACCTCAGAAATGAGGGACAGTGTTCACAGATGGTAGGCTGTGAGTTTTGCACATTAATAATCATAATGAAGGTCAGTCATTCTGCTTTGTTCAAAGTGCACTGGTGTGGCTCTGAAACAGTGGGGCGCTGTGAGGAGTCAGAACTGTAATGCTCAGGGATGCAGGCTCACACAGCAGCCTTGGGGGTGTTGGGAAGAGCATACTCAGCAGCACACTTGCTAGATCTGTGTAAAATGTTTATTTTGCCCTCTTCAATCTCGCTATCCTGGTATAACATAGGAAACCTGGCCATGCCCCCTTTGAGGTTTGCAATGCTGTCGCCAGCTAGAGCAGGACCCCTTGTCCCAGCATTGTAACTGCCTTCTGCATGAGTGCACCAGGGAACATGCAGAAGAGATACCTAGACTCTTGCCTCTAAATGCATCTAGGGCAGGAAGCCATACTGTGACCACGGATTATTAAGTCACATTCATGTTTTGTAATGTGCAGTACAATGTGTGAGGGTGGGAACTGAATAGGTGTACAGAAATAAAGGTGTGCGGAATCTTCCCCCAAAGCCCCAGAGCTTTCTACTCCAGTACACCTATTAGCTCAGGCTCTTCATAAAACTTGGGCAGACTAGATGATCCATATAGATGTAGATCGTCTTTAGAGTAATTATATGACCCTGTCCCTTAACTTAACAGCTGAGTGCTTCTCAGTGTTTAAGTATTTATCCTCATACTAACAATCCAGTGAGGTGCTGTATTCCCATTTTACAGTTGGTGAACTGAGGCACAGGGAAGCTATGTGACTTTCCCAAAAGTCATGCAGGAAGATTGTAGTGGAGCAAGAAATCCACTCCAGGTTAGTGTCATACTAATGCCCAACCCTGGACTGTGCTTCCTCTCTAATTCTTTGTCCCTTACTTTTCCAAAGAACTGCAAGATATGGCTGAATCAAGGTACACCTGAGTGGGACTTTGCAGGAGTACCTGGCATCCTGCGTTTGCTGACACTTCATTGGGCACCCATTGCAACTGCAGAAAGGTGCAGGACTTGAGGCCTGTATTCTATAAGGCATTGGCTTCATCAGTTAGCATAGTTAGCACAAGGCTTAAGGTCTGTGAGCTTAATATACAGCCCAGAAGAAAGCACCAAGCATTGGGGAACTGAAAACCAGTGTTTAAGGGGAAATTCTGACCAGAGGTGCATGATTCCAGCTAAATGAGAGAGAGAGAGAGAGAGAGAGAGAGAGAGAGAGAGAGAGACGCTCCCTGCCCTGCCGCTGGCCCCGTTGAAGCTGCCCAGCACAGCTCCCCACATTGCTGCCCACCCGCTGCCACAACATCTCTCGGGGTTCCTGTCAGGGACCGTTTGGCCACTGATGGTCCCTTTGCAGCAGGGTATCCCCGGGGGCATAGGCTGAGGCTACCCAGATGCCATTGGTCCTGATGCCAACAGGTGTTCCCCAGCCAGAACCGCTCTGGCCACCCTGCCCTGCTGCTGGGTCTGCCCCCTGCTGCTGCTGCTGGGGATTCTGGCTGCCCAAATCCTACAGCCCCACTTCAGCAGGGGGTTTTGCTGGCAGAGGCTGCCCGGTCACCCTGACCCCACTGCCACTGAGGATTTCCCAGGGTTCTTGGCCGGCGCTATCCAGCCGCAGGCAGCTCCATTGCAGCCAAAGGTTCCCCAGCTGGGGCCAGGACATCCTGGCCATGTAGTGCCGCTAATGTCTGGGGTTCCCCTGTTGGGGTGGAGCTCTCTGGCCACCACTTGGCCCTGCTGACACCAGGGAATCCCTGGCCATCACCCGACCCCGTTGATGCTGGGGGTTCCTGGCCAGGCCGAGGACTCCCCAGCTGCTCCCTGGCCTACCCTGACCAAAATCCTGAGGGGAGTGGGAAAGTCAGATACCGGGAAGAAATGCAGAGAGGAAGGGGCAAGAAAGGAGGACCCATGTTTCGAATGGAGAAGATAGGACAATCAACTGGTTACCTGAAGAGTTTGTACACTAATGCGAGAAGCCTGGGCAACAAACAGGAAGAACTGGAGGCCCTGGCCCAGACCAAGAAATATGATTTAATTGGGATAACGGAGACTTGGTGGGATGACTCGCATGACTGGAGCGCTGTCATGGAAGGGTATAGACTGTTCAGGAACAACAGGCAGGGGAGAAAAGGAGGAGGAGTTGCACTATATGTAAGAGAGCACTACGATTGCTCTGAACTCCAGTATAAAGAGGGAGAAAAACCTGTTGAGAGTCTATGGGTTAAGTTTAAAGGAGCAAACAACAGCATTGATGTTGTGGTTGGTGTTTGCTACAGGCCACCGAATCAGGTGGATGAGGTAGATGAGGCTTTCTTCGGACAACTGAGCGAAGCTTCCAGATCGCAGGCCCTGGTTCTCGTGGGGGACTTTAATCACCCTGACATCTGCTGGGAAACCTATACGACAGTACACAGGCAATCCAGGAAGTTTTTGGAGAATGTTGGGGATAACTTCTTGACACAGGTGCTGAAGGATCCGACCAGGGGCCGTGCGAAGCTTGACCTTCTGATCACAAACAGGGAGGAACTAATAGGGGAAGTGGAGGTGGGTGACAACCTGGGAAGCAGTGATCATGAGATGGTAGATTTCAGGATCCTGACCAAAGGAAGAAAAGCGAGTAGTAAAATACACACCTTAGACTTCAAAAAAGCAGATTTTGATTCCCTCCGAGATCTGATGGGCAGAATCCCCTGGGATGTTAACATGAAGGGGAAAGGAGTCCAGGACAGCTGGCAGTATTTTAAAGACGCCTTATTGAAGGCACAGAAAGAAACCATCCCGACGCGTAGCAAGAGAGGCAAAAATGGTAGGAGACCGGACTGGCTTACAGGGGAAATCCTTGGTGAATTTAAGCACAAAAAGGAAGCTTACAAAGAGTGGAAACTTGGACAAATGACCAGGGAGGAATTTAAAGGTATAGCTTGAGAATGCCGGGGGGTTATCAGGAAGGCGAAAGGGCAAATGGAATTGCGACTGGCTAAGGATGTGAAGGATACAAGAAAGGTTTCTACAGGCATGTTAACAAGAAGAAGGTGATCAGAGAGGGTGTGCGGCCCCTAATGGAAGAAGGATGTAACCTAGTGAAAGATGATGTGGGGAAAGCTGAAGTACTCAATGCTTTCTTTGCCTCTGTATTCACGGACAAGGTCGGCTCCTGGACTTCTGTGCCAAGTGACGCAAGATGGGATGAAGATGGACAGCTCGTGGTAGGTAAAGAACAGGTTAGGAACTATTTAGAAAAGCCAAACGTACATAAATCCATGGTTCCGGACTTAGTGCATCCGAGGGTACTGAGGGAGTTGGCAAATGTCATTGTGGAGCCTTTGGCTATTATCTTTGAAATGTCGTGGAGATTGGGAGAAATCCTGGATGACTGGAAAAAGGCAAATGTAGTGCCCATCTTCAAAAAAGGGAAGGAGGACGATCCAGGGAACTATAGGCCGGTCAGTCTTACCTTGGTTCCTGGAAAAATCATGGAAGGGATCCTTAAGGAATCCATATTGAGGCACTTGGACGAGAGAAAAGTGATTAGGAATAGTCAGCATGGATTCACTAAGGACAAGTCGTGCCTGACCAATCTGATTAGCTTCTATGATGAGGTAACTGGCTCGGTGGACATGGGAAAGTCAGTGAATGTTATATACCTTGACTTTAGCAAGGCTTTTGATACGGTCTCCCACAATATTCTTGCCAGCAAGTTAAGGGATTGTGGATTGGATAAATGGACGGTAAGATGGATAGAAAGATGGCTAGAAGGCTGGGCCCAGTGGGTAGTGTTCAACGGCTCGATGTCAGGATGGCGGTCGATTTCTAGCGGAGTGCCCCAAGGTTCGGTTCTAGGACCGGTTTTGTTCAATATCTTTATTTATTACCTGGATAATGGGATGGATTGCACCCTCAGCAAGTTTGCGGATGACACTAAGTTGGGGGGAGAGGTAGATACGCTTGAGGGCAGAGATAGGGTACAGAGTGACTTAGACAAATTGGAGGATTGGGCCACAAGAAATCTGATGAGGTTCAACAAGGACAAGTGTAGAGTCCTGCACTTGGGACGGAAGAATCCCAAGCATAGTTACAAGCTGGGGACCAACCATTTAAGTAGTAGTTCTGCAGAAAAGGACCTGGGGGTTACAGTGGATGAGAAGCTAGATATGAGTCAACAGTGTGCCCTTGTAGCCAAGAAGGCTAATGGCATATTAGGTTGCATTAAGAGGAGCATTGCCAGCAGATCCAGAGATGTCATCATTCCCCTTTATTCGGCTTTGGTGAGGCCGCATCTGGAGTATTGTGTCCAGTTCTGGGCCCCCCACTAGAAAAAGGATGTGGATGTATTGGAGAGGGTCCAGCGGAGGGCAACCAAAATGATTAGGAGGCTGGAGCATATGACTTATGAGGAGAGGCTGAGGGAGTTGGGTCTATTTAGTCTGCAGAAGTGAAGAGTGAGGGGGGATTTGATAGCAGCCTTCAACTTCCTGAAGGGAGGTTCCAAAGAGGATGGAGAGAGGCTGTCCTCAGTAGTGACAGATGGCAGAACAAGGAGCAATGGTCTCAAGTTGTGGTGGGAGGGGTCCAGGTTGGATATTAGGAAAAACTATTTCACTAGGAGGGTAGTGAAGTACTGGAATGGGTTACCTAGGGAAGTAGTGGAGTCTCCATCCATAGAGGTGTTTAAGTCTCAGCTTGACAAAGCCCTGGCCGGGTTGATTTAATTAGGATTGGTCCTGCCTAGAGCAGGGGGTTGGACTTGATGACCTTCTGGGGTCTCTTCCGGCTCTATGATTACTCCCCTGTCACCTATTTCAGTTTTTTATAAACAAGGCTAGGGACACCATTCCTACACATCATGGCTAATATCCATTGATGGACCTATCTTCCATGTATTTTGCTAGCTATTTTTGAACCCTGTTAAAGTCCTCGTATTCACAGCATTCACTGGCAAGGAGTTCCGCAGGCTGACTGAGTATTGTATGAAGAAATAATTACTTTTGCTTGTTTTAAATATACTACTTATTCATTTGATTTGGTAATCCCCAGTACTTGTGTTTTGGGAACTAGTAAATAACATTTTTTTATTTACTTTCTTCATACTGGTCACGAATTTATAGACTGCTCTCATATGCCCCCTTAGTCCCTTCTTGTCTAAGCTGAAAGGTCCCAATTTTATTAATTTCTCCTCGTTTGGCAACCATTCCAGACCCCTAATAATTTTTGTTGCCCTTTTGTGAACTTTTTCTAATGCCAAGATATCTTTTTGACATGAAGTGATCACATCTACATGCAGTATTCAAGATGTTGGCATACCGTGGATTTATAGGAGGCAATAAGGGTATGTCTACACTACCCCCCTAGTCCGAACTAGGGGGGTAATGTATGCATACCGAACTTGCTAATGAAGCCCGGGATTTGAATTTCCCGGGCTTCATTAGCATAAAGCCGGCTCCGCCATTTTTAAAGGCCGGCTTGTTCGAACCCCCGTGCCGCGCGGCTACACGCGGCACGGGCTAGATAGTTCGAACTATGTAGCCATTCCGATCTATCTGTACACCTCGTTCCACAAGCATGCCTTCTATAACAAGATAACTGGCTCTGTTATATATGGAAGACAGTGGACATGATATACTTTGACTTTAGCAAAGCTTTATACAGTCTCCCACAGTATTTTTGCCAACAAGTTAAAGAAGTATGGATTGGATAAATGGACTGTATGATGGATAGAAAGCTGGTCAATCGTCAGGATCAATGGGTAATGATCAAAGGATCAATGTCTGAATGGCAACTTGTTTCAAATCGAATGCCCCAAAAGCCAGTTCTGGGGCCGGGTTTGTTCAAAATCATTATTAATCATCTGGATGAGGGGATAGATTGCACCCTCAGCAAGTGCGTGGGTGACACTAAGGGTGTGTCTAGACTACAGAGTTTTGTCGACAAAAGTGGACTTTTGTCGACAAAACTATACCTGCATCTACACTGCCGCTGAGTTCTGTTGACATAACATCAACCGAACTCAGCAGTTTTGTCGATGGCTGTAAACCTCATTCTACGAGGAATAATGCCTTTTGTCGACAGAGTTCTGTCGATAGAAGGTGTTATTGCATCTCCACTGTCCTTTGCGTCTACACTGTCATGTCAACAAAGCGGCTTGCTTTATCAACAGAACTTGATGTAGTCTAGATGCTCTTTGTCGACAGAAGCTTTATCAACGGTATCTGTCGACAAAACTTCTGTCGACAAAAGCCTGTAGTCTAGATGAACCCTTCGTTATCGGGAAAGGTTGATACATGGAATCTCCTTTTCTAGAGGTTTTTATGACCCAGCTTGACAAAGTCTTGACTAGGATGATTTAGGTGGGATTGGTTCTCTTTTCTGCAGGGTTTTGCCTTGATGACCTCCTGACATCTCTTCTAAGGCTATGGTTCTATGGACCTTTGGTCTGACCCAGTATGGCCATTCTAATGTTCTTTCCTACTCACATTTCAGTCCAAGGAAGTTTTGCTTCTCACTTCAGTGAGAGTGGCAGTAGAACTTCTCTATATATGTGTTCTTCAGAGACATTTGTTGAAAAGTTCTCTTCTAAGTTAATGCACAAAAGACAAGTAATGAAATTGTATTGTATTAACATACTAACAAGGCCCCAAGCAAAAGCAAAACCTCATTGTGCTAAGCACTGTACAAATACATCATCTGTAACTGTCCTTGCCCTGAAGCACCTACAATCTAGAGTAGAGCCAGACAATGGTTGAAAGAAAGGAAGCAGGATGCACCCTATGTTGTAGATAGGGAACTGAAACACAGAGATTGAGTGCAATTTGCCCAAGATCACACAGGAAAGTGGGAATTGAATTCAGACCTCCTGAGTGAAAGGAGTCTTAACTGCAAAAAAACAATTTTCCTCTTACTTTAGTATGTTAAAGCACTCCACACTCTTCATTTTCCAGGAGGAATAGCAAAAGCAAAGGTTGTAAATTACCTCCATGAAACTAGATTACATAGCCAAACAAAAATAAAATGATATCTCAGCAAGATTTTGCAACCTGCCCGGGGGAAAACGTCTTTCACTCTGACAACATGCAAAGGTTGGAAGGACTGTCTCAGGGAGCTAGCAGGAGTATGTTTATGTATGATTTCATGCATTATTTAGGGCATTCTGACAAGGATAAGAATGCTGACCAACAATACAGAATATAGCCAATATTCACATGTTAAATAGTTTTTTTCCTATAAAAAGCATAATAGTGCACTCACATTTTTAGGAGCCCATAACATAACAGAAAATAACACTGTGGCTGCATCTAGACTGGCAAGTTTTTCCACAAAAGCAGCCGCTTTTCCGTAAAAACTTGCCAGCTGTCTACACTGGCCGCTTGATTTTGCGCAAAAGCACTGACGTTCTACTGTCTGAAATCAGTGCTTCTTGCGCAAAAGCTTTGACATTCCCATTCGGGCAAAAGCCCTTTTCCAGAAATGTTTTTGCGCAAGAGGGCCAGTGTAAACAGCTAAAAACTGTTTTGCGCAAAAAAGCCCTGATAGCGAAAATGGCGATCGGGGCTTTCTTGCGCAAAACCGCGTCTAGATTGGCACAGACGCTTTTCTGCAAAAAGTGCTTTTGCGGAAAAGCTTCCGTGCCAATCTAGACACTCTTTTCCACAAATGCTTTTAACTGAAAATTTTTTCCGTTAAAAGCATTTGCGGAAAATCATGCCAGTCTAGACGTAGCCTGTGTGTATGGCAAAGAGCACATATGTAAAACTCTAATGAAATCTGTCCTTGATAAAATCAAGAAATAATATGGCCCGCTCAGAAGTAATGTGCAAGTCTGAGTATATTTCCAGGGACCTTAACTGATATTCATGGTTATATTTGTTTTAGACCTTAATCTCCTAAAAAACTAGACTTAATTGGTTAGGCCTACTCAGTGACCTACTGGTAGTTCTTTACATTGACATGTGGGAGATTGAAATTAGATTTTCTGTGAGTAATTCCACTGCAGGCTGCTTAGCTGTTGGTGTGCTGTGCATCTCTTAATCGACACCTCTCTGACTGAGGAGTAAACAGCTCTAAAGAGAGGCACATCTCATTGGTCAGAAGGATGATGATTCTGCCATCTGAGCGGAAGAATAAGTGTGTATAATCAAACAGAAAAAGTGAACAGTGGAAGAACTTTGTACGTGAAAGCATAGGGGTGATAAGGCATGCATCCTTCCCCTCCTCCTATATCTGATGAGCCAGAAAACAAGTCTCCATTTAAGATAGGCGGCGGTACCATTGTAACAAAAACAAGTTACAAATAAGGGTAGTAGATAGGACAGGAACATATAACAATCTTGCTTAACCAGATGTACTAATCAAGTAAACAAGGTCAAAGGACAAGCAGTACCAGATCGATAGACAACGGCCAAGACAAACTGTAACAAGTGACTAGCAACCCCCAGAAAGTTCCAAACTGCAAAACAGGGTGAAAACCAGTATATAAACTGTACAACAGTATGGCAATTTGGACCTCACCGATGGACTCTGGTACTGGTGCCTCGGAAGCCAAGATGACCTCCCACTTGTCCGCAGCTGAACAGGGTCCCCAGTTTGCAGAAGGGACATAAGATCCACTTTTTCTATCATGTTGTTCTTTCAATTAAGGAATACAGCTGAAATCTGTCAGGAAATAAACTGCTTGGCTGTGTCTACACTGGCATGAATTTCCGGAAATGCTTAAAACAGAATAGTTTTCGTTATAAGTATTTCTGGAAAAAGAGCGTCTACATTGGCAGGCTGCTTTTCCAGAAAAGCCCTTTTTCTGGAGAAGCATCTGTGGCCAATGTAGACGCGCTTTTCCGGAAAAGAGCCCCGATCGTCATTTTCGCGATCGGGGCTTTTTTCCGGAAAAGACTACTGGGCTGTCTACACTGGCTCTTTTCCGGAACAGTGTTCCGGAATAAGGACTTATGCCCGAGCGAGAGCAGCGTAGCTTTTCCGGAATAGCGGCTGATTTTGTACAGTAGAGCGTCGTTGCTTTTCCGGAAATTCAGGGGCCAGTGTAGACAGCTTACAGCTTATTCCGGAAAAGCGGCTGATTTTCCGGAATAAGTGGCCCAGTGTAGACACAGCCCTTGTGTTTGACAGATACTGGTGCAGCATGTTTTGTACTTAGAGAACCTAGAATCAGACCTGAGATTTACTCTTGCCTGCAACATGCACTAATACAAAGAAATCAAGTTTAAGAGCAGTTTGACAGAATTCACGCCTGTATTCACCCCTTATGTGTTACTGTGATAGTCATTGTACAAAATATACTTGGTAAAGTATCCTTTGAAAATTAATATTTTGTTGACTAATATAATGGGGGAAATGTGTGTAGCAACAGTCTAATTAAAATCTCTATTAAAGTATGTTGACCAGACAAGTCTGGGGAGTAGGGAAACCTGTTTTTCAAAAGCAAAGAAAAAAGATAAAACCTAACCAAGTGTCAAAGCTGATGGGCCATGACCTATCAAGCAGCCATTCTTTGACAGGAACAAAGACAGGAACAGAAGAGATCTGAATCATAGCAACCAACAGCATATGGGCTCTCTCCACCAGATTCCATAGCTCCTTGGTCTGAGGTGGAAAGAATTTTATCTGGGGTCAAGCTCAGGAAAGTGCATTTCAAAGGATGGCTGGGGGGAAAGACACCCCAAAGCTGTCCCTCCCTATGCATCTCTCTCTTTCCCCTACAGACAACAAACAGAAATAGCTGTTGGACCTTGGGAACAGCTTCTGATCTCAGAATATGGCCAGCAATATTACTGGAAATGTTGCAAGGGACTTCACTTTGAATAATGTCTAGTGTACCAGAAGTTTAGAAAGTGTTTTGTCTTTTTATTGCAGCCATTTCTGACTAATGCCTCATTACTGGTGCTCTGTTAAAATCTCTCTGGTTAAATGAACTTGTTTTATTCTTTAATTGAAACTGCTCTAGTGTTGGGAAGTGTTTGGGTAACTCCACTTAAAGGAAACTGCTGCAGAGGCCTGCAAAGGGAGGACTGCTCTGAGGCCCAGCATTTCCGAAGGGGCCAGAGCTTTCAGATGTCACTACTATATTGCTGCAGCAGCAGTGCCCAGAGTCCCAGCCCCTTTAAATCATCACTGGAGTATTGCACAGTGCTCTCCAGGCAGCTCTGAGGGCTAGAGTGCCACACTACAGGTGGTATTGAAGGCTGGCTGCCCCCCCGCTCCGTGCACCTGAGGCTCCAACCCTTCAATAGAATCATAGAATCATAGAATAATAGGACTGGAAGGGACCTCGAGAGGTCATCGAGTCCAGCCCCCCGCCCTCAAGGCAGGATCAAGCTCTGTCTACACCATCCCTGACAGATGTCTATCTAACCTGTTCTTAAATATCTCCAGAGAGGGAGATTCCACCACCTCCCTTGGCAATTTATTCCAATATTTGACCACCCTGACAGTTAGGAATTTTTTCCTAATGTCCAATCTAAACCTCCCCTGCTGCACTTTAAGCCCATTACTCCTTGCCCATTACTCCTTATTTTTCAAACTAACAGGTGTGCTATTTCACCAGCCTGGTAAACTTTGTTGCACAAGGGATAAGGGATGGCTCAAAATAGCACATTACTTGGTGGAACGAGGTGTACCGGTAGTTCGGAATAGGAAGCCTAATCCAAACTACCTAGTTCAAGCCGCGTGTAGCCGCGGACACGGAGTCCGAACTAGCGGACATTTAAAAATGGCGGCGCCCGGCAATATGCAAATGAAGCCCGGGAAATTCAAATCCCGGGCTTCATTTGCAACTCCAGTTGCCTACATTAACCACCCTAGTTCGAACTAGGGTGGTAGTGTAGACATACCCTAACTGTCTGTGAGAAACCCAAGCTGGGAACTTTAGCAGCAAGGCATTGTGAGGCACCCCAGGTTGCATGACAAGTGGAGGCATCCCCTCACTCATCTGAATTATACACCAGAATGTCAAAAAATGACAAGTAATAAAGAGGTAGCCGGGTTAGTCTTGTTAGTCTTTAAAGTGCTACATATATTTTTTTCCTTTTGTTTTACCAAGATCAGACAGTTTATTAGGTGATGAGCTCTGAAGAAGTGGGTCTGCCCCATGAAAACTCATTACCTAATAAACTATCTTGTTAGGGGTCCCCCCCAGCATTTATTTACCCACTAAAGTAGTTGGAGTTAGTTGTATTCTTAGTGCTGAAATAGGTTTCCTATCCCATGAATATTTCAAATCCAACCCCTTCCCCCCATACACATATCAAATCAGGAGAAGTCAAAATCTCTAAAATATTCAAAATTAAGTATTTAGGGGTTTGCTCTTTGTTTTGAGACAATCAATATGTTTCATTTAGATAATTTCAAAGTGTTTCATGCCTATTGTGACCTTTTTTGGTAATTGTTAGAATTCTTAAATTTCAAAAGACAAAGTCATTTCAAACTGGAATAAAGAAGTTGACATTTTGTAAATGTTTAAATGTGCAAAAGCATTTCTCTTCACATATTTTTCAGTGTGGGAAATTAGACCCCTGGTGTTTAGTGATTACTAATATTTATATTTACACCTGATGGAGATAACCATACAGCCCCTGGCTTGCCTGGACCCCACCCCCAAGGTTTGGGTTCCCCCCCCCCCAGCACTGGGGACTCATGCCAGTGCTCCAGTCCCCGGCCACCCATCACAGGGTTGTAGCACAAAAAATCTCAGCCACAGCAGTCTTGTGTGGCTGAGAGCTACACGAGTTGGTGACGGACAAGATGCAAGACACTGGGCAGGTCTGCTGAGTCTGTGATCTCAGTTACACACTGCTGTTTTGCCATGTAAATCCGCAAGAATTCTCTGATTTCACACTGTTTTACCTCAGTAAAGAGGTCCACAATGCTCTTAGCCTTCACTTAGAGTAGAGAGCAGAACTTACGATCATTTGGGCAGTACTGCAGGAGTGATGCTAGCCCTGTACTAACAAAGTGCCAAGGGCTAACTAGTTCCAACAGCTCATAAAAACTTGGAGCAAAGCAAGATGAAGCATTCAAAGGTGGTTACCAATTATATTATGCTCAGTGGCAGCCTGGCAATGCAGGCGAACTAGGCAGTCACCAAGGGCGCCAAGATAAACGGCCGTTGAGGGCTTTGGAGCTGGGAACGCCGATTACACGCCGATCGCGCATTTCGCTTAGGGTGCCAGTTGGTGGCAGCTTGTCTAGGACCACTCCTGATGATGCTAATTGCAGTTGAACACATTTTCCTCAATAGCCTCTATTTGCAGGAATGGGGGAGGGAAGAAAATTACAATGTCCTTGCTTTGCTGCTAGAATCTATTGCCTAACAATAAATGCATTTGGTTGTTCTAGAAGCCAAGAACACTAAGGTAATCCTAGTATTAATTAAGTTGCGGCAATCCATTACATTTAATTGGGGAAGATATGCATAGTAAACATTCACTCTGTTCCTGTAAATTGCTGAATGTGTGCCACTTCTGTCTTTTTAAAGACAAGAAATTCTAAATATCTACTATATATTTTAGGGAGTTTGTTGGATCAAGAACTCCTAAATGGGCACCAAATTTGGTATACAGCTTCCTTTTATCATAACTTACAGCAACCTAAGGAAAACGGGATGTGTCTGGATTGCTTCGGATAAAACCAAGCACAAAGGAGAGAGTATAGTGATGTGCCTGTATAGTGATTACCTGGAATCAGTCATGGAGGGGATTTTAACTGGGGGTGTTTAGCACCAAAGCACAAAGTTCCACCACTCACTCCATTAGCTGGAAGCAGTACTAGTCTGTTATCCTTAGCTTGGTCTAGCTACTAGAGAGATGTGACTCACACATGGCAGTACAGCACCTAGTGCATTGTGTGTGCTACTGTAGTACAAAAAATAATACTGAACAGATTAATCTGGAGTTCTGGATCATAGTGGAGTTTGCAACACAGTTACTGAGATCTGAATTTGGCCTGTTCTCTGTTGTGGTGAAGTTAGAAAAAAACCTTTACCTAGTTCAAAGGAAAACAACTTTCCAAAACCTCAGATTACTGAGGAGGTTCTATTCATTCGGAATTTCATATCAATGAGCTTTCAAGGCTTTACCATAAAATTTTATTTATGTCATAGCTAGAAATATTAGTCCTCCAACATATCTAATCCTGAGTTCATGCAGAACCTCATATAAATAATTGTCAAGCTTATAAGTACCAACTGTGTGGGTGCTGTGATGTTGGGGCACCCATGGAAAAATATAGTGGGTGACCAGCAACCACTGGTGGACAAGGGTGCTATTTCAGGAGGATAGGGAGGGCAGCAGCCGTGCACTCCAGGACATGGCTTCCTTTTCGTCCCATTCCCTGGACTATTAGGGAGTGAGAGGAAAGTACTTGCATTCCATGCATGCCTCTTACACCTGACTGGTGAGCTCCCTTCATCAGCCAGGTGTGAGAGGCATGTATTGAATGCAAGTACTTTCCTTTCAGTCCCTTAGCATCCAGGGAATGGGATGAAAAGCAAGCCACATCCTGGAGTGCGCGGCTGCTGCCCCACTACCCCCCTGAAATGACGCCCTTCCTGGTGGACCCCCTCCTCCCATCCATTGCTGTTCAGTGGCAGGCAGGAAACATTGCAACAAGGGGGAGGAACAGTGACAGGAAGAGGAGGAGCAAAGGTGGGATGCACTCAGGGAGAGTGTGGAACAGAGTAGGAAGTGTTGGGTGAGATGGGGCCTTGGGGAAAGGAACAGAGTGGGGGCAGGGCCTGGGAAAAAGTGTGTCCCAAGTCAAGCATCCCCAGAGAAATAAGAAAGTCGGCACTTGTGGCCACGCTAAATTGTGACAACTGGGCAAATCACCACTTCCTTTCCTGTGCAGGTGAGCAGGCAGGTTTGGGGAATAGTTGAAACCTTGACTCCCCCAAATTCACATACATTTGCACATCCCCACTACTGCACAGGACTAGTAAAGTGCTGGCATGGCCAATTCCTGCCACAATGCAGGATCAAGGAGCCAAATTAGGAGTCTGTGAATTTTAACTCATTGGCACAGTTTAATCCCTAGGGGTATGTCTACACTACCCCGCTAGTTCGAACTAGCGGGGTAATGTAGGCATACCGCACTTGCAAATGAAGCCCGGGATTTGAATTTCCCGGACTTCATTTGCATAAGCGGGGAGCCGCCATTTTTAAATCCCCGCTGCTTCGAACCCCGTGCAGCGCGGCTACACAGGGCTCGAACTAGGTAGTTCGGACTAGGGTGCCTATTCCGAACTACCGGTACACCTCATTTCACGAGGAGTAACGGTAGTTCGGAATAGGAACCTAGTCCGAACTACCTAGTTCGAGCCCCGTGTAGCCGTGCTGCACGGGGTTCGAAGCAGTGGGGATTTAAAAATGGCGGCTCCCCGCTTATGCAAATGAAGCCCGGGAAATTCAAATCCCGGGCTTCATTTGCAAGTGCGGTATGCCTACATTACCCTCCTAGTTCGAACTAGGAGGGTAATGTAGACATACCCTAGGATAGCAAAACTACACAGTATTCCTCCATAACTCTCATAAGTTCATAAGTTCATTTACAAATATTTAAACATATTGCTAAAGATTTCCTGCGTACCATTAAGTGCTATCCAAAGCTAGGGTATCATCCACAAGAATCTAAAACTGTGCTGCTTGTGTCTAACTTAGCCTGCAGGCTCTGTGGGGCACAGACCATTTTTCCTTATGTGAATATGGTGCTGAGAATATGGCTTTTGCTAACAAAATAAATAAAGCTAATATAGAGATTTTCAAACTGGATTTCAGCATTTACAGTGGTGCAATAAGATCACACTATAGCCGTCAGTCTTGAAGGATCAACAGCAGTTTCTTTATAATTCCATGAGTTGGTACTTAACATTAGGACAGTCATTCTTTTTCAAGAACAATGTGTCCTCATTCTTTTGTGTCTCCTTCCAATGCTCTTAAAAATCTACGTGAGCCTCATATGTTCTGTTATTCTGTGTGTTATTCGAAAAACATTAGCTTGCTCAGTATTCAGCTGCCAGTTCTGGTATGGCCTCTTCCAATTGAGAACATTTCTGAGTAAGCTCTCCTAAACACTTAAGATCGCTACATTATGTTTTTGTTTTGTTTTATTTTTTTCCCTGTAAGAGTTTAGATGTGAATCACTTCTATCTACTGCTTTGGCCTTGAGTTTCAATATGGAGCTACCAATTGTTACAGGCAGTTATTTAGACAAATGCAAATAAAGCCATCTATGACAAATTATATTTATGAGCTTTTTTAAGATTAGACTCCATGTCTTCAGTCTTTCTCTAAAATCCACAGGAATAAGTGATGGTGCTTCAGAATGTTTTATTTTGCATCCAATCTTTGCAGCAATCTGCAACATTATGGAGCCACTCCATAGTTAAACTGGCATTTGAACTTTCATTTTAAGTCCTATTTCCCCCCAGCATCATTGCAGCTTTGCCTACTGAGAAAAGATCTCAGGATTTCCAGCAACTTCCACTGATGACACTTTTAATCTTGGCCAAATCCAGGAACTCATCAGTCCTTTATGCTCCATATGAGGTGTGAAAGGAAAGGAGACTAGGAGGCCAGTAATGTATTGTAGGCTATTAGTGGATCTCCTCCCAGCCTAAGAATTCTTTCAGGGCGTGCCTCCAGGGGATAGTTTTATTCTTCAATGATAAAACTTAGCTAAAACAAAGCAGTCCTTTTGCCCAATATGGGCTAGAGCTCTCAAGCATAGGCTACGTCTACACTGGCCCCTTTTCCGGAAGGGGCATGGTAATTTTTGAGATCGCAATAGGGAAATGTGCGGGGGATTTAAATATCCCCCGCGGCATTTAAATAAAAATGTCCGCCGCTTTTTTCCGGCTTTTAGAAAAGCCGGAAAAGAGCGTCTACACTGGCCCCGATCCTCCGGAAAAAGCGCCCTTTTCCGGAGGATCTTATTCCTACTTCAAAGTAGGAATTTTGAAGTAGGAATAAGATCCTCCGGAAAAGGGCGCTTTTTCCGGAGGATCGGGGCCAGTGTAGACGCTCTTTTCCGGCTTTTCTAAAAGCCGGAAAAAAGCGGCGGACATTTTTATTTAAATGCCGCGGGGGATATTTAAATCCCCCGCGCATTTCCCTATTGCGATCTCAAAAATTACCATGCCCCTTCCGGAAAAGGGGCCAGTGTAGACGTAGCCCTAATGTATCCTTACTCCTATTACTCATGAAGCCATACATGGAAAAGTATGGAGAGCAGTAAGGAGCACTTCAGTAAGCTAGGGCCGTGCAGGATGCCTGTAGAATGTAACTATGGCAGATTAAAAGCATGCTGGTACTGCTTTTGTGGCAGGTTAGATCTCAGTCAGGAAAATATTCCAATGGTCATAGCACCTTCTGTGCGTTACATATTTGTGAAGGGCTGGGGTGAAAGGCTTGCTCAGGGATGAAGCTCTGAGGCAGATCGCTGGGCTGCTGATTTTGAGCTGAGTTGGAGGCTATTAGTGGTCCACAACAGGAGACTATTTGAATCAAGGATGAGAACGAGTGATGTGAATTTCTAACCAGCAATCTGCCATGTTTGATTAAATCAATTTTTGTTGAGAAGCACTTGTGGTGATTCAGGGACTAGGTTTTGGAAGGGGGGGGGGGTGAATACGGAGCTGAGAAATTCTTGAAAGCTGAAAGGAATGTGTGTAAGGAGCACTGGGGAGGGCAAGGAAAATAGTTATGTATGGGCTATGTGCATCTGTTCTGACTGCAGAGTGATTAGGGACTTCAACATTTGTTTGCTCCTCCATTATTTTTACCATCTACTCAGGTTTTTTTTAAAAACATCTCCTGATTTTCTTTTCTGTCCTGGCTGGCCATTTCTCTACACTCCCCATGTTTCATTTTTTTCTGTGTCAGAGAAACATGCTTCTGGAACATGTTGTCCTTGCTCTGTCTTGATCACTTTCTTATCTGACAGAGGCACTCCACTGGTGTGTAGGGGGTTCCCTGAAAGGCCAAATCTGCATAAACATGAGATACAATACATAGAAGCATGATTGTTAGTTCATACACAGCAATGTAACATTACAGTAAAATTCACACCCCTTGAAATATACAGTGATGGATGGGAGGAGTGCTGTCCTTTTCTAAACATTCCAGCATTCAGTAACTAAGGAGTTAAACCCTGGTAGCTAGGAAATGTTGGCAGGGAGCCAGGAGAACCTGTGGGAGGAAAGTGTTGAGATTCGAATTGAAAAGGAATCTGCCTGCTTCCTTTCTCTGGGTAGTTTAAACCAATGAACTGGGGAGGGGTAGATTGATTAACTGAACTGCTTAGGGACACCATAGCTAGAAAAGGAATACCTGGGTCTAAAATTGGACTGAATCTTGGAAGTACAGATAGGTGCGTAGATAGGGGATATTTTAGTTAGATGCAATCAGGTTATTTTATTTTGTTGTTGTTGTTGTTTGGTTTAAATCCTCTGTGCTGAGTCCATGTGCTTCCCCTCTACACTATAACTGAAACTGAATCCCAGGGAAGCAATTCTCTGTGTTTTAATTTGTTTTCATAGTTGCTCTATAACCCTTAGCAACCAAGTGTGCTTTACCAAATATATCTTTTTGTTTTGATAATAAAACCACTTTTTTAAAGACTATGATTTGATTCTTGTGTCCTTGAAGATAATAGGAGGTCAGTGTATCCATGCCTAAGACTGAGAGGTCAACTATGAGAGATTACAGTTTTTCTTTTTTTTTCAAGCTCTCTTGTGGTAAAAGAGCTTGGGGTACCCCTCTAGAAGAAGTTCCCAAGTGATTTCTTCCTGGGTTCAAGAAGAAAGCATTTTTTTCCTACTTGGGTGGTGGTAGCTATCTCTCAAGGTTGAGAAATCTGTGACCTTGGAACATTTTTAAAACAGAAGCCTCTAGAGTCAAGGTATTTTAAAGCCTCTTGAGGGCCCCCCACCTTCTGCACTCAAAGTGCCAGAGTGGGAAACAGCCTTGACACATACTATGCACTTTCTCGTGGATGTTTGCAAGCGCAAAGCTTGGCAAACACCTACAAATGATGAGTTCCGCCCGGAAGGGAGGTAGGTTGCATTAAATCTCGGGTAAAGATTAAGGCTGGTGACTCAAGGGTTGCAGTGCAAGTAACAAGAATAAATATTATAACTTCTCCCACCATTTTTCAGAGGCGGAGAGGTCAGTGAAGCCAATATTTCACGCACCTATTGCATGCTTGTGGATTCAGAACTAATCTATATGCTGCTCACTTGTGTGCTGCTTTTGTCCCTAGATAAGTGATTGCTGAATGGTGCAGGAAAGTTTTCTAGAATGTGGGAAGGAAGAAAACAACTCTTTCAAAAGACATTTAGCAGATGATTGGAAAGTTCTTCCAGGAAAGTTTCCTAGAGATATCTCTAGAGGATTCCCATGACACTGCTTAGCTGCACAGAGGAATGTGAAGCAGACATTACCACGGCTAATCTTATACATTTCTATCACTTCATCCACTTCTGCATTACACAAAAATGATAAAGAAAAAATACCAGTGGGTTAACATTTTTCACAAAGTGATCACTCTATATGTGACTTCTCAGCCCTTGTCCTCAAAGGCAGTTTGCACAGCACCTTTAAAAGGTGAGACTGAGGGCCTAAATTAATATTTGCTAGATAATAAAAATCAGTAATTGAACAGAGACACTGGATCTATGGCTTTTATCTATGGCTTTTTACAAAAAAAACCTATATCACCAGTGGGCAAACACTTTTCATAAATTGATCACTCAATTTATGTATCTGATTTTTCAGCCCGCATCCTCAAAGGAAGTTTGCACAACACCTTCAAAGGGTGAGCCTGGGAGAGCTAAATTATTTTTTGCTAGATAATAAAAATCATGAATTGAACAGAGACACTGGATCTATGGCTTATTACAACAATCTATAGAACCACTTAAACGTCCCCCTTTATGCCCTCTGACTAGGGATGTGGAATCCTGGGTCTGAGCTCTGAGCTAGCATAAGCGGGGTGGAGAGGTAGGGGGTAGGTGGGTGGAAGGGAGAGAGCTGACCATAGGCTTACATCAGGCTCACTGACAGGGGAGGTGAGATAGGCAAAAAGAGCAAGCGTATGTCTACACTACCCTCCTAGTTCGAACTAGGAGGGTAATGTAGGCATACCGCACTTGCAAATGAAGCCCGGGATTTGAATTTCCTGGGCTTCATTTGCATAAGCGGGGAGCCGCCATTTTTAAAACCCCGCTAGTTCGAACCCCATGCACCACGTGGCTACACGGGGCACGAACTAGGTAGTTCGAACTAGGCTTCCTAGTTCGAACTACCGTTACTCCTCAATTCATGGCGGCTCCCCGCTTATGCAAATGAAGCCCGGGAAATTCAAATCCCGGGCTTCATTTGCAAGTGCAGTATGCCTACATTACCCCGCTAGTTCGAACTAGCGGGGTAGTGTAGACATACCCCAACTTCTTTTGGCAGGGCAATTCAAAAGGGTAGCAGTCAGAAACATGGTCCCTTTAAATTGATTCCAGAGCAAAGGGCAGTGCTGAAGGGCTGGCGGGGATGAGGAGGAGAGAGGCTAGCTCCATCCCTGCCCCTCCACTCAAGGTCCCATCCTTTCTACCCAAGGTTCCACCCCTACTGGGAGTGTGGAGCCATCTCACACACACAGACTTTATGGAGGGGCTCAGCAATTCTGTCAGACACTCTAGCCATTCCATGCAGTGTAGACATATCTTAAGTCTTCCCTTTCCAGCTCTTGTTCTCAAACTAGCCCCTAGCCAACTGGTATCTTTGGCTCTACCCTTTCTAGATATTAGCATCTTCAGCATTCTGAGGTCTTAAAACCCCAGAATGCTGCTAACTTAGTTGTTCTGGCAGTATTTTATGTTTGTTATGCAAAGCTGGGGGAGTTTCCCTCTTTGATGTGAGTCTCCCTCTTTAATTGTCTTCTTTCCCGAGCCAGTCCATGAAGAAGGTTAGTGCCAGGTGAGAAAGAGAGGGAGGATGAGCCTATAATGAAGTTTTCTCTCTTTTCTGATCTGAAACCTGGGTGGAAAACAGCCTGTAGTAGAGGGGAGGAATCAAGATATAAAGAAACAAAACTCAACTTCTCCTCACACTAAATCTTAAAATCCTGATAGCTGGCCAGAAAAGCCAAAGAAGAACCAAAATGGATGAGTCAAAAAGTTAATGCCTCTGCCACCCTAAAGTTCAAGGTTAGTTATCATCTGGGCTTGAAAAAATATGTAATCTACTCGCCCGTGGCGAGTAGATTACAACTCGGAAGAGCCGGGTTCGGGCGATGTGCGCATGCGCAGATCGCCGGACAACGTGGCTAGAGAGTGGGGCTCGCTGCGGCTCAGCGAGCCCTGGTTATCATTGATCTTGTGTCCAGTTGTAAAAGGATGTGTGTTGTTTATGCACACAGAAAACCACTAATAATTGCACCAATAAAACCCAAAGTTGGCTGGGTAGATGTGCCTAAATATGTATATATCCAATTCAGACCACAACTAAAACTTGACGCATCCCAATAAGTTGATTCAGAAACATCGTTTAAATTTTTGTCAAAATACAAACATCCCCCCTTATTTTCAAACCCCTATCAACCACAAAACAAAACAACTCCGGACCTCAGATCAGAAGATAGAACTGATTCTCTGTGCATACCTGTGCATTTTTGTACATAGTCTTCACGAGAAAGCTTTAGCTGCATCTGACAAAGTGGACTCCAGACTATGAAAGCTTATGCCCAAATAAATTAGTTAGTCTTTAAGATACCACGGGACTCCTCGTTGTTTTTAATGAAACAAACTAACACAGTTATCCCTCTGAAATTTGTTGAGAAACTGCATGACCCCCTTCCCATTGCTTTGGAGGCAGGGATTTCACATTTGGCAGAGAGGTTGCTGGTACCTGTGCTAGTACCTGCTCTGGTACCAGGAATGTGCTTCTTGCTCTGAAAATCCACCCAAATCTGGCCAAGTTATGAACCTCTGAAAAATCCCAGTTTGTACATGCTCAGTAGAGAGGCTTGCTGCAGGCTCTCAGCTAAAGTCACCGAAGCATTACTTACCCAGGGCTGTTGGGGTTGGACTTTTTTCTGTAATTGCTATTTGTGGATGCCAGGGATCAGTGTGGTGAGAAATGGAGTGTGCTAAATAGATATAGAAGGACACAGGTGGGACAGGAGAGGGTTAATAAGACGGGCCAAGAAGAAAGAAAATCTCAAGCAGAGGATGGGGATAGGAACCAGCTGTGAGTAGCACAGAGCATAATTGCAGAAAGTGCCACCGATAGTTATCTATGGAGGTTATGTGCTCGATAAGAATAGGTGCTGAGGGATGAGGTCTACAGAGACAGATTGTGGCAGAAACATCTCTAACAAACTATTCATTCATCAATAGAACCAGGAGTCTTCAGTCTCAACACTTTTATGCTGATAGTGTCCCAGGCATCTGTGTGGTGTCTGGTCCACATAGAACAGAATAGACTGTTCTGTGTGATGCTAGTAGCTCAAGTGACAAAGGTCTGTGCACAGGAACTGGATGTCTGACCTCTGCCGATGTTCCAAGCCGAGGGCTAGTGTGGTGCCCACATGACAGCTCCACATGACAGTTTGTTCTGATTGCTTTTTAAAAATCTTAGGGAATTATATCATAGACTCACCAACAAACTAAGCCAATGACAAAAAATGCTAAGGTTGCAAAATTCCTATCAGATGCTTAGCAGGTCACACAAATGAAAAATAAACTGTCCCTTAATTGTGTGTTTCTCATGTTCTGAATTGTAAAAGACTGAGATTTACAGAGGAGCTGGACACTCACATTTGCAGCTGCATTTTAAACATACAAAGTGCTATTACATGACAAGTAAGTAACTCAGTGTTGTAATTTGGTCACTGAAAATTAGTTGGATGAGTGACAGGCTTTAATTTCTCCATCCCTAAATTTAGCATTAATTCTTCTCACAGGAATGCTGTGTAGTGCCTTTATTAATGTTGGTGAATCATTCAAATACTATGTCTAGAGAACATAGGAACACCCAGGAGGAAATTAAATAGCTCTGCAGTCAGGGGAGGGTTTGGATGGTGTATAGTAAACAAGGCCTGAGGACTATACATGAAAGATGAGAATAAAAATCTAGCTACCCTTTATGGCACGCCATGCATACTTTGTACTAAATGAGGCAGAAGTCTCCTGGAAAAATAATTGATTTTCATATAAGAAATTAATTAACTATTTTGGTTTTGGTGCCTTACCCAAAACACTGGAAAAAAAATCTGGTTCAATTTGACCTGACCTCAAACCATTAAAAAAAATGCAATGAATAAAAAGTACTTGAAAAATCTTTATTCTGATCCATCCAAAATATTTGCGTCAATTCAAATCAATTTTTTTCACATTCTTTGTTTCTGAGTCAACCAAAATGAACACAAAGCATATTTTTTAATTATTTTAATTCAACTATTTTTAAGTATTTTCCATCCCCTTCCCGTGTATTTGTTTTATTTTAAATTGTCTGAATTTGAAAATCCGTTTCAAAAGGAAACATTTCAAAATGGTCAAAATATATTTCCAGTTTTTTTCTATAAAAGCGTTTGTTGAATTTGGCCTGAATTTATAAAGTTTTAGAGCAGCAAAAATGCAATTTTTGACTAAACAAAAATATAAAACAAATCACCCAGTGCTATGGTATGTCTGTTGCTGAATACAAGGTGGCCAGACTTTTTGGGATGCAGTCACAAACATTACGCCGTGGGCAATGTCTTTTACAAGACTTCCTTCTGTCTGGCAGACACTGTTCTTCATAGTGTAGTGTCCTGTGTCACTCAAAACACTCCTTTACATTAACATGCATTATAGAAATTGTACCAGTGAGTGCATAAGATGCTAACACATCTAGGCTGTGTCTAGACTGGCAAGTTTTTCCGCAAAAGCACCTGCTTTTGTGGAAAAACTTGCCAGCTGTCTATACTGGCCGCTTGAATTTCCGCAAGAACAGAAATCAGTGCTTCTTGCGGAAATACTATGCTGCTCCCGTTTGGGCAAAAGTCCTTTTCCGCAAAAGCTTTTGCGCAAAAGGGCCAGTGTAGACAGCTCAGTTTTGTTTTGCGCAAAAAAGCCCTGATCGCGAAAATGGCCATCGGGGCTTTTTTGCGCAAAAGTGCATCTAGATTGGCACGGACGCTTTTCCGCAAAAAGTGCTTTTGTGGAAAAGCGTCTGTGCCAATCTAGATGCTCTTTTCCGCAAATGCTTTTAACGGAAAACTTTTCTGTTAAAAGCATTTGCGGAAAATCATGCCAGTCTAGACGTAGCCTTATTGTGGATTTATACATTGTATAAACATTTGCAGATATTCACAAAGTCAAGGTAGCAATTTCTACTATTCTTGAATTTCTCAACAATGAAATAATGTCCCTATTAGTCCCCAAATGTCTGTTGCTATGGATTTCTGGATCTCGGATTTCCAAAGTGTACACTGGCCTGACATCATTGTACTTACAGATAACTTGCCGACCAGTAGCCCCATGTTTTCACAGAATAACAGTGTTTTACAGTCATGTTTCACCTCCTATTTTTCTTAACTTGGAATACTGCAACCCAGTTAGGGCTGGTAAGATGTTGCTATGTGGACATCTATGCTTCCTCAAACAGATGTGAAGACAATTCATCAAGTATTTATTAAATGAAAGGGCAGGAGCTCTGATCTTTCCAGAGGAAACTAGTTTGGGCAGAAGTCTGCAAAATGCCCTGGGGGAATGTCTTGAGAGGTTCTGGGAAAATAACTGCCAGGGCAATGTGCACTGGTCCTGTAGAGAGAAAAGGGAGCAGGTCTGCCTGCTGATTCTGGTGGAGAGGGAAGGGCTGAAGTCTGGAGGTTTTTCCCTGAGAAGGAAGTTTTGGTTTTGGCTAATGGCTAGACCCACACACACAATGGGGAACCAGAGGCTGTGGTCAAAGCTGATGTCAGCAAGGGAAGCAGTATTGCCATCCCCAAGTATTCAAAAATCACAAATTAAAAAAAAGTAAGATTGACTTAAATATGAGATTTTAACCAAATAATATGTTTGAGTTCTTATTATATGTTCTGGTTTCTGAGGTGCTAGAAGGCTTTTATTTGCAATCACCAGAGCTAGAACCCTTTTTTTTTAAAGAACATTGAGATTCTCTGATAATCACCTGACTCCAAGAGCTGGGGCTTTAAGAAAATCACAAACATTAGGTGTTTCAATAAAAAATAATATGAGTTGGTAATACTGAGCAAGCATATTCTCCCATGATGATGAAGTAACCTTTTGAAGTGTACGAATTTTAAAAGTGATCTCCTATTATCAATATGATTATATACTGAGTTTAAAAGGAAACAATTGAATCCTCAATATAAAACTATTATGTTAAAATATAAAGATGATGCAGTGAGAGGAATAATGCCTGCAGCTATTATTTATAACACCCTAAAATGCTGTTTTCATTGTTCTAAGTTTCCCATCACAGGAAGCCTTTCTAATTACCTGGCTGAAGCAATGATTGATTGTGGAAACCAACACTTAAAGCAGTAAACTAATGACTAATGATATGAGTGCTGAGAGGTCATTAGTTTGTGTAAAAGGGAGAACAAAATACAGGTGTCAGAGAAATGAATAAATAGAGCAGGGGTTTAAGACTGGAGGAATAATCATTATTGCAACATTTCCTTTCATTAATTAAACATAAAACAACAGATAAATAGATAATAAGCCATATTTATGAAAGCCACAATGTATCAAGTTTTAAAACAGTTAAGATTACAGTTTTGTTGTTACTTGAATTATATGGAGATTATATTTCAGAATAAAGCTGGCAGAGTTATGGTGGTTTCCACCACTTGGAGATTTGTGTTGTTTTCTCTAGATAGCTTAGGACCAGTTTAGTGATGTACTTAAGCATTGTGCCTAACTAGACATATAAGTAGTCCTACTGAAAACAATGAGATTACTGATGTGCTTAGTGAGGTGCATACTTAAGTACCTTTCTGAACTGAGGCCCAAAGCATTTAAGCATGTGCTTAAGTCGATCCTTACTCAGCATAGCACTCAAACACACTAACTGTGGCAAATGCTCAAGCCAAAAGGATAGACTTGCCTGTGGTTAAACAGGTATTTAATGCTTTGCTGACCAGGGATGGAATAACAGGTAGCTAAGAAGAATCTCGCCCCCTCTCCTGGGCTCAGTTATTCATGAAGCACATGGCCAGGCAAGCAGGCTGGCTGGGAAACATTTTAAGCTCTGCAGGCAGACAGGCTAGTTTGGCAACTGGTAAGTAAGTCTCTTGGCCACATCCTGCTTCTGGCACCCCATTCCTTTCCTGCCCCAACTCTCTGCCGCCCCTCCACTCAACATACCCAAACTCTCTGTCCCCCTTTACAGAACTGGCACCCCAATCTTTTGCCCCAGATCACAATACCCTCCTACCCCAGGTCACATCCCAAACCCCTGCACTCCAGGCCCCTGCCCTAGGTCACAACCACCTCCTTCACCCAAACTCCCTCCCAGACTCCATTCTCCCTTCTGCACCCTAATCCTTTACCCCAAGCTCCCTTCTGCACCAAACTCCATCCCAGACACCGCATCTCCTCCATTAATTAAATGGATGAGTGCGGCCCTCGACCACTTTCCAAAATCTTGGAGTGGCCTCCCCCGTCAAAAATTATTGTCCACTCTGGGAATAGGGGAATGGGAGGAAAGTGTTATAAAATGTCGAAGTTTCAAAAACCAACCCCCCAATTTTTAATTTTGGTTAAATTAAAAAAATCAAAATGGCAAAATATAGCTGAAATCATTTCTGTGAAATTATTTCATTTTGTATTAAAAATATTTATTGTCTTAATAAAATGCTTTCAGCTCCATGGTCAGTGGTAGAGCCTTTAGTCACGTTGCTGAGCACTTACTCTCTCAAATAGCTCATTTGATTACAATAATACTCATGAGTGTTGCTCACCAATGTAGTAAAAGTTGCACAAAAGTAAACCTGTAATTAAAAGAAAATCCTGTTACTTTAAACTATATTTTTTCAGCTTTTTTACAATAAACAATGTATATAAAACAAAGGTAAGAGAAGAAACAAGTCGACATTTGTATTAAGAAACATTTTATTAACAAAACAGTAAATTCCACTTGCTTAGCATTTCCAATAATGGATAAATTGGCCTTGCAACAAATAAAAAATAATTGTAAATATCTATCACAGAAAGCACTATAAGGTTAGGGCATTGGACCTCTTTTTGATATCTGGGGGATGAATAATGTCACACATTATTTTAGTGTTTTGTTAAAAAAGGCAAAACTATACAGTAATAGAAATGAAGCCATGTCAGTCAAACACATTAGATTGTTATAGATATGGAATCCAATTTTTGTTAGGTAGTTTTAAAACATTTTAATTTACCTACTGAAACTTCTAATGCTCCAATACTTCCATGTGCCTTTATTGTTAAACAATGAAATCAAAGACAAAAAGAACTTCCAGAAACAGTGGTAGATAAAGTTTGCTTTTATCCATTTTATACCTTTTATTTCTTGATGTATTTATTCAGTTAAAATATTAAAGTACTGGCATGTCAGCTGCTTGAAAGATAGAATGGTTCCACCTAGGTTAACAAAGTCACTACCAACCTGAAAAGCAACCAAACCATCCTTCTCAGAACTGTTATGTACAGATTAGTTTTGCCCTTCATACCTTTCAGTGCTGAAAATCTCAGTTCTGAACATTACCTGGCATTCAACTTATTCCCCTCTCCCCCCTGCCTATCCCGTCTTCATTGACTGAGAAACTTATGATTTTAATATTGAAGTTGAATATACCTATTCCTTGTCTTCTCTAGAACACAGCTGACTTCCAAAGGTGGGGGAAGTAAAGAATGCCATAGGAGAACAATGATCTAAATTTTTTTAAATGGATTTTAGAAAAGCTGTGCAACCCTCATTTCCACTTTCTGCAAGCAATCATAAAAATAAAAATACAGTATGATGCACACCATAATTTGTTTGGCAAACACAGTGGCATTCTCAGATACATGTCCTCTCTGTCCAAGACTGATAGCTGTACCAATTCCCAATTTCTTCATAAGCTACAGTGAATAACACACAAGAAGATGTGTTGCCACTAATTTTAAAGCTAATTTTTTTTCTTGTCTGTAAAGTGTGAACATCTATATTCCTCCTAAGAGGCCTTCCAATTATTCAAAAGATTTCTATTGAACTACCCTCTCTGTCTAATGTATTCTCTTTGTATCTCTGTACAAGTGATATGTTAATTCTATGATTTATTGCTGTGAACCCAATGAAATAATGTTAATACAACATTAACGTAAAAATCGATAACATTATGATAATTAATATTTAACTAAAATGCATTCAATTTTATATATATGCAGAAAAAAGCAATTAAATGTTATCTTTAAAATATGATCACTGATCAACTTACATTTCATCACCTTGTTAGGGTATCATGTAATACTATAGAATCATCAACTGAGCTTAAAATACTTTCTCATATGACAAAATGCACACCTTTGAAAAATATTTAGCCAGATGGACCTCAACTGATCAATTAATTATATTAGGGAAAGGAAAATACTCAGTAGAAGTAATTTAAACTCTTTTTTAGGTCCATTTGGAATGCCATATAAATGTTGTATGATTCATCTTAAGATTCACAAGGAATTCAACATTTTTTATAGTTTCCTGGGGAGCCAGATTTCTGTAAAGTAAAATACACTATTCAGTGATGAAACCTTGATTGGAGACCAAGGTCACTTTAGCTTGCTAAATTATAGCTCATTCATAAATGCAGAACATTTATGGGAAAATCAACAATGCTGATTGACTTTATTGATGTACTTTGGGAACAGGACTGGGGACTAGAGGGGAGAGGAAAGTTACAATAGATATATATTTTTGCTTTCTAATCCACTTCTTTCATACAAACTACTATAACTGAATTGCAACAGAATAGAGGCTGTACAAGTAAGAAAAAAATTAGCTGACTCTTATATACATTCATACACATCCCCTTAGTATAATCATTCCACTGTAAATTTAAAAAGGAAGAAAATTGTGACAATTTATAGTGGCTGCAAAAAACTGAATTTATGTCTGTTGCTCCAGATGTCATAAAACTTTCTATATCTAGGAACACTTAGAACATTGAGTTTACCAAAAATGGCCGAAGAGCAGATATAGTTTGCATTTTCTATACAACAGGCTATAAAACATCACTTATCACAGTCCAGAAAGCACATATAGATGTGTTTTATATAAACATATGTAATAACATATTAAGCGTGCATGAAAATTTCCCAATGATTGCATCTATGCCCTCTTGTTTGTTTGCTTTTTGTGAAAATGTGCCTTATATTCGACATTTTTTGTTTTGTTTTTGAAAATAAGGCCTCCATACTATTTCCTCACAACCAGAAAGGGGCTTTTTGAAAATGTTTTATATAAGTCTTCAGAAAAGCCAGCACTTCATTTCAAATGCAAGTTTCAAATCACTATTTCACTGCACCAGATGGCAAACTATTTATGTTTGCTTGTTGAGTCACCATTATAATGACAGTCTTCTCTGGCAGTAAGACTAACTTACTTCTCAAGAAAGCGCTAGCACTTTGGCTAAATCCAGAATCATAGGTAGCTTCTTTTATTTTCTTTGTGTGTGTGAGAGATTTGTTTTATTTATTTTGTTTCATATTGTGCCTTGATGTTGTAGTAATACTCGATACTTTATGAATGCATGGTGTCATCATTGTCTTTCAGAAATGTTCCAGCAACATAAAGACAGGCAGAGTAAATGAAAACACTGTGGATGTTTAGAAATTTATTGACTCCTGTTTCTGAAAAACAAGAGCATGAAATGCTTGTTTTTAAAACAGTCTTTCCTTTCTAATTGCGTTCCCTGTCTTCTTTTATGTGCTTCATAAAAAGTAAAGTAAATAAGTTTGCATTATGTCTCAGATAAAATGAAGACTATTTCTATACAAGTGTTCTTTTAGATGTTGGGATCAGACATAGTATTCCTTATCCTTATTTTTCTTGTTCTTGCTGGAACTTTTAGCACTGTTGGGCTGCTTTTCCTTAATCACAGCCCCATTGGACTGTGCTGAGTTACTGATGTAGTTTCGACTCTCGTCTACATGGTATGAGCCTTCATCTCTGTTTCTGTACTTGTACATGGCATAAAGGAGGATTAGGATACACAGTGCTGCTGCTGCAACAATTCCAACCACCATGCCTGTTGTGCTGCTGGATTCTCGAATCACTTCAGCTGAGCCTGGGTATTCTCTTCCTCCCGCTCTGGTAGGATTTGCTGTAGGTAGATGATGAAAGAAGGGAGAGGTTATTCTTGAGTTTGCACGCTGCTAATTTTCACTCAGATCTACCTGTTAGAGCCACGTATCTGTCCAACAGCACTCAGTAGTGCAGGCAAAGTAGAGACCTGTCAAATGTACAGTACCAGTGCCTCATGATCACTAAAAAGCACTGAAACACTGGGGTATAGATCCTGCCGCCAACTTCTCTTTCATGCCTATCAATTTGAATAAACAAGCTTTTAAAATAAACCATCTGAAAAGCTCAGATTAAACCTTAAAAACAATTTTCTTTTATTAGCCTTTATTTTACTGCAAGGAGGCTTTAAATGTTTCGAAATAACAGGTGCATCATGATGCTTGTGGGAAGATTCGTTTCAGAAACAACTCTCTTTAGTATGAGATTTACAGAAAATATTCTGCTTGCAAAAGATTTCACTAATAAACTAATCTGTGCATGCAAAAAAGGCTAGTTTGAAATTATAGGGCCATGCTCTCATCAGGAATGCTAAATATCTCACTATAGTCTCTGTCACAAACCGTCTCCCCACATCTCCACTCCCATCATTGGCTTATGTTCTCCTTTCACATTAAGTCTCTAAGCCTTACTCTCTTTGACTGAATTAACCTCGTTATCTCTAGTCTTATTCTGGCATGCATATTTATACCTGCCTCTGGAAATTTCCACTACATGCATCTGACAAAGTGGGTTTTTGTCCACGAAAGCTTATGCTCCAATACATCTGTTAGTCTATAAGGTGCCACAGGACTCCTTGACGCTTTTGCTGGTCCAGACTAATACAGCTACCCCTCTGATACTACTTTTCTCTCTTTCAAAGTACTGTGTAGTTCTGCCTTCCCTTCTTTAATGAATTCCTATATCCCCACTGTTCTGTATGCTCCAGTCAAAAATCTTTTTTTTCTGTTCATTTTTCCTCTTTCAAACTGCCTGTTATGGTTGAAACTGTCTCCCAACCAATGACAAGTAAGGGCCTTAGTTTTAAATACCCATCATTATTTCATGAAGCATTAAGCTGATAGATCCACCTCTGCTCTGCCTTATTGAGTTTTGATCTGATTTGTATTAACCTTGCGTAAACTCTTTTGGGTAATAACTTCAGCTTGTGTGGCTACACCACTGCTGTGCATATAACAATAACAGCAGTAATAAATAATGTATGTGGCATTTTGTGGTATAGCACCTATCAATGGTTTGTATATTTATTATTATGCTATTAGACTACATTATAGGTGATGTCATTTATTTATTTACTCATTCTAACTTCCTGAATGAGAGGAGGTAGGTTAACACACCTGGTGTGTCTGTGTGGGTGCTGACATATAAAGTGATCACCTTTTAAAACATACCAATTATGTCCTAAATAAAGGTGAGGTTACCTTGATTTTGCAGTATTCCCTATAATTATAGCAGTATTTTATACCCCAGAGGCTGAGGGAACATATCATTTACACTTCCGCTCTCAGCTGGTTCTAAGAGCAAGAAGAAAGGATACTAAAACGAGCCTAGATTTTCCACTGAGTAGAGTACTGTCGTTAGGCAAGTAGGCTGGTTCTTAAAAACTGCTTTTTAAATAATTATGCATGGCTAAAAATGCTGTCACTATAATATAAATGTTAACTAAAGTATTATTAAAAGCGCTAGTATGAGCATGCATGCATAATGCTATACGTATCAGGCCTTCCCTCAAACCAGCATTTTAGAAAAGTACATTCACTGTTGGCAAACCTTTTGCTGGAGGTTTACAAACCGACACTAGACCCTAAAGCCTTTTTTAACAATGTGCAATCAAGATATGAGAGTCATTTAAAAAAATGAATTAAGGGTAATGTCAGACAGATTATACACATTTGTAAGGTGATGACAACACGTTTTGACAACTAGAATGGAAAACAGCAACCAGTTCAGGGCATCTGAAATTGCTTTATGAAGATGGACAGACAGAAAGCAAAAGCCTTTTTTGTTTGGCATTACCCAAAAGTTATTCACTAATGGTTGTGTTTTTACTTTTAAAGCATCACTTCTTGGCAGTTACCCTATCTTAATATACATAAAAATATAAAAAATATTACATTACAGGATGACATTTTCTTAAGATGAAGGAACAGAGGCCACATACTAGAAAGCCTAAAAATAAGCTAACCTCTGAATACATGTTAATGATTGCCCATCAATGAGTAGTATTTGAACATAATTTTTCTGTAGAACTCCTTGACTTGTATGTTGGTACAGTTCTCTATCCTATGGCTACATATAATACTTAAACATTTTATTTCAAAACATCGTAAGACTTTATTATGTAGTGTGATAATTTTTCTCAGATAATATGCTTTCAAAGTATATGCCAACTTTTTAAGCAATTGGAGTCCATCTCAAAACAAAAATTTACTACAATAGGCTCCGCTTCTTCATTGTACCTACTATCATAGATTGATATTCTTCTATCCTGAGTGTGTCACAAATTGTATTACAGGAGACAATGCACTGTCACTGAATAAAGACTTACGAGTATTTCCTTAGTGAACTAAAATGAGACAAAGGTTTATCTTATTGTATGTGATTTCATAAAAATAATTTCTGCTTGAAAAGAAATTGAAGCTACTGAATAAACTCTTGTCACTACCTGATGGACTAAAAACCTGTTCTTTGTCAGTACAGACATCTGTAACAAGTGCTGTCTATTAACTTCACTATTAAAGTCCACTAAATGAGATTTCACATCTCACTTACATAGGGAACCATTCTTTGATCACTGAAGCCTGAGGAAAACAAATAAAGCATATTATTTCAGTGTTGTCTAAACTAATTTTTTAAAAATATATTTTCATAGTTATCTCACTGCTCCTATATGTCAGAAGAAGACACAACAATGTAATGAACATTTCATTAAACTTACTATGCCTCTTTTGTCTGTTTTCTAATTTGAGATTAAAACAAGTTATTTTTGTTTTATTTATGATTTTGTAAAAAGAGTAACAGCTCCCAAGGAAGACATAGGGAGATAGAGCAATATCCATGGTAGGGATGTTAAATATTGATAAATTGACTAGTCAAGAAACCGCATGAATTCTTATCAGTTAGTCGACTATGCGGGGCCGGCAGCCATTGTTCTTGAGCCCCACTCCCGAGGAGCTCTCTGCAACTCTGCACTGCTGCTTCTGTATCAGAGGCAGCAGCATGGGGTGCCAGGAGGGAGCTGGTATGCAAGGGGAGCCAGTTTAAAAACTAGCTCCCCTTGCAGACTGGCTGCCTGTCGCTCTGTGCTGCTTCCTCTGATAAAGAGGCAACAGCATGGGGTGGCAGTCACCCCTGTCTGGGGGTGGTGTCTGAGCTCCTGGATGCTGCTGGCCAGTCTGCTAAAAAATGTGCTGGTTGGGAAGTGGAGGGAAATGCATGTAGTCTATAGCACTAACCAATAAGCTTTTGTGTATCGGTTAATCGACTACACTATTACATTCCTAGTCCATGAACAACCTTTGTCACTCTAAGCACTCTTGTTCTTCTGTGAAACTCCAAAATAAAGCCAGTAACCATGCAGACTCTTTGGATTTCAGATAATAAAAATAAAAGTCACAAATCTTAAAGAAATGAAAAAGTCAAACACAAAAACTGAAGCTGCCTTTATTGACTTTAGGATGCGTCAGCAAAGAGCAAAAGAACATAAAGTGTGGTATGATCTACACATATCATCCCAATGCCAGCAAATGCCAGCCCTCCCATCTTGCAATGATCCATTCTCAAAATAATTGACAAGATGTGTATATTGACTTTTCCTTATTAAAAGTTGTGCAGTTTTAGGATAAATTTCCTTTTCTACCATATCTTTGAGCAAAAGTCTCATACAAAACAATCACAGCTGGCTACAGTTCTACATTGTATCACTATGGATTAGAACATTTTTATAAGTCTTGGGTGTGCTTAAAATGGGTTTACATTTAAAGGGAAAATCTGACTATTTAAAATTGATTTTTTGCAGTGTCAAGTTTTCATTAATCCTGTGAAAGAAAATTGGAAATTAAGGGTTCCCTGGTGTTTGTGAATTTAAACTAGCCTGCATTTTAAAAAACAAAACAAACCAACCCCCTGTTTCCCTGATAGTCATGTTTTCACACAAACAGAGATTAGGAAATACAAGAGAAGACTATATAAATGCTACATCTGCACTGAAGCATGAAAGCAATTATTTACATGGCATGCAGCAATTTGTACTCCGTGTGTGTTTTTATTCGAGAGCCACTATAAACTATTTTCAGGATATTCAAATTCTGGTGAGCAAGATTCACTGGGTTTATGAGCTCAATGCAGTTCACACATTAGACTGTCTCTTTAGAAGTTGTGTTTCTGAAAAAAAACCCATGCCCTTTCCTGTTGCACTCAAAGGGAAGAACAAGCATAAGCCTCTAAGTATAGGTCTAGACACTTATTGGGACTACATGTCTCACAGGATACAAACAACTCACCTTAAATCCCTATGTGGATTGCCCTAGGTTTGAGACACACTAGTAAGGGGTACTGAATGCCTCCTTATGCCCTACCCTGGACCTGGTGGCTGGGGAGGCAAGAGATGGGTGGAGCCTTGTAACTGGGTCTTCGGACAGCAAAAGATGGACTGGCATGGGGAGTTTTCAGAATGTATTGTTTGTTTAATTCCAATGACAAATTTCTATGCCAGCTCCCTTACTGGCCCTCCTTCCACCTTTGGGACAGATGGGGACCAAATGGTGGGAAAAACCCCTCTTTCTAAACATCCCTTCTTCCTTGTATAATGAGGTTTGCAGAGATGCCGAAAAAAACGCATCTGCTTTTCCAATTTTTTTTTCGGAAAACCAGATGCATTCCTTGGACATGGCAGAGCCAGTGTAGACATAGCCTGTGACACATTTCATGGGCCAAAGACTATTTCAGAAATGTTTTTAAATTAGTGGGGGTTTTGTTGTATAACTCAGATACCTTAGTGTGACAGTACAATAACTAACATATTTCAAACACCTCTAAAAATTCCCTTTTGCACAGAATAAAGCACTCATTTCTGAGATAAGTGGGCTACAAGACACTGAAATCAAACAAGGGGTCAAGAAAAATCTTGGAAGCTTATATCTAATGTTTGTTGACTACCTACCATGGAATCTGAGTCATAGAATCACAGGGTTGGAAGAGACCTCAGGAGGTCATCAAATCCAAACTTCTTCCCAAAGCAGGACTAACCCCAACTAAATCAGCCCAGACAGGGCTTTGTCAAGCCAGGTATGTCATTTCTGGTGGAAACATTTACTAGTTGTTTAATGGCTGCTATTTGTACAGCTTTGAATGTAAAAATAAGTCTATGGCAAGATGGCTTAGTCAGGGGTGGGCAATAATTTTTGATGATGAGGCCACTCCAAGATTTTGGCAAGTGGTCAATGGCCGCACTTTTCTATGGAGGAGGTGCGGGGTTTGAGGTAGAGGTTGGGGCAGAAGGGAGTTTGAGGTAGAGGATTAGGGTGCAAGAGAAGCTGTGGGGTATGAAAGGGAGTTGGGTGAAGGAAGATGTTGTGATCTGGGGCAGGACGCACTTGATCGAGGGGGGCAGGGATCAGCCGGGAGGAGGGCAGGGTGGGGCTGGCTGGGAGGGGAGCAGGGCAGGAAGCAGAGCTGGTGGTGGGGGGGGTCTTGGGGCTGCGGGGCTAGCCGGTAGGAAGGGAGGGATGGGAAGCACAGCTGGGGGGTGCTGCGGGGCTGGCTGGGAGGAACGGGGGGGCTAGGAGGAAGGGGGGCTGAGAAGCAGAGCTGGGGAGGGTTGGGGGCTTCGGGGCTGGATGGAAGGAGGGGGGTCCGGAGGAAGGGGGGGCGGGAAGTGGAGCTGGCAGCCACTGGCCGCAGATGGCAGGCACTCCCTCGAGATGCTAGTAGAAGCCAGGTGGGGGCGGGGGGAGGGGCTGGGAGCCGCTCTCCCCTCCCGGCTTCTGCATGCAACTAGAGGCTCCCAGCTGAGAGGTGGGGCTGTGATTGGTGCTGGGAGCCTCTGGTCGCGTGCAGAAGCTGGGCGGGGGGAGTGGCTGGGGGAGGGGAATGGCTTTTGCACGCGACCACAGGCTCCTAGTGCCAATCGTGGCCCTGCCTCCCAGTCACTCTCCCGCCCCTGCCAGGCTTCCGTCTGCACCCACCCAGGAATTCAGAAAATACCGAACTCTGCACATGTCCGATATTTTCTGAATTTTTCTACCGGACAGAGGGCGCAAAAACCGGACTGTCTGGTAGAAAACCAGACACCTGGCAACCCTAGGGCTAATCTATGCCTGAAGGTCCCAGTGGGGTAGCCTGTGGGTTGACTGGACAACTATCGGCCAGATTCAGCAGCTTGACGAGTAGGATCCAGTCCATGAGCTGGATCTTCTTTGCCCCTGGCTTAGGGTACAGAACATCTAATCAGTATAGTTCATGAGCTGAGCCTGATGTGCTGGAACAGACAATTCTGTTTCTCTTTGCAACTGTGGGTTACTCCCTGTGAATCTTGCTGTCACTAGGAAGCTACTACATGCAAAGGTAAACATCTGTGTCTTAGATACTATGCATAGCTTGAGTGCTAATGCTCATGTACCTGAAGGAGACACTGCACTCTGGTGTCTCTAAGTACTGTAATGTGAGAATACAGAGAAACTATGGATTATATAGCCAGGAATAAAGGGTTCACACATACAATCTGCAAGCACTTTATATTTGAACCTTCTAATGGCACAAGTATATCTTGGTGGAAGAAAAGGGGCATTCAAGCCTCAAAGCTGAGTTCATCTTGCAACCCTGAGCCTCAGAATGGCACGGCCTACAAGACAGAATCTATATGACTGTCCCCCCACCCACAGGATGGTGTGGCCTAGAGGCCAGAGTCAATACAGTTGCTCCCTCTTGCAAGGCTATGTGGCCCAATGGCTAGATTCATTAGCTCTCTTGTCAGGGGTGCATGGCCTAGTGGCCAGAGTCTATACATCTGCCCTCTCTTGAAGGGCTACATGGCCTCATGGCCCAAGACAATACTGAGGCCCTCTCTTGTCAGGGTGGTGTGGCCTACTGCCCAGAGTCAATACGGCTGCTCTTCCTCACAGCATTTCATGATCTGATGGCTAGTGGAGGATGCACCACCACTGAGGGGGGTATTGGCGGAGTAAGTCTAGTTCCCCTGGGCTACTTCCTATTCTGTCTTCCAGTGGTGTGGTCCCCTGGGTCTCCAAGGTCTGCAGGCTGCAAAACTTCTGATGGTTCGGATTTTACCAAGGTGTTTGCAAGTAGTTGAGTGTCGTCTGGACCTCAGTGAACTTGGCCTCCACGGTCTTGGACTCTAGCAGCTCCCAGGCTGGAGTCTGCAACATGTGTCCTCTCTTTTGACAATCAGCCCTGACTGAGCTGATCTTGTTCCTTTTATACTGATGCTCCAGTTGGGGCATGCCCAGCATTAATGAGGTGGTTTGGCTTCCTTTGCCCAAAATAGAGTGTTAACCTTCCTTGACCATTAGGGGCCAACTACATACAGCCAATTTCACATCCATTCAAAAAGGAAACTACAGGTTTAGACATGGAGCCCTACACATATTCATGTACAATTTGTGAGTGTAACTTAGTAAGGAAAATTCAGGTTGCATAGAAAGTAATGATTCTGGTTCATGTGCTGAGCCCAGTGTACTGGAGCAGAGAACCACTGTGGGAAAGTCCCTTGAAGTCTTATCACTAGTAGATGTTGGCACTCATTGGACCTGATTGTCACTGCACCAGGGCTGAAAAAAGGGGATTTAACGTGATGCAAATGAGAATTAGATCTGGTGTTTTTTCTCTTTCTTCTCATTTGGTTTTTTCTCTCTCCATCCTCTGCCTTATTCACTTTTGCTGCTCTCAGTCTACTGTACAAAATGCCAGCGAGAAATCAAGAAACATCTAGAAAGTGTATGTCTTATATTTCAATACAAATCATCTGCTTTCACTGCCTGCATTCTCACCTCTATGTTCTATCTTGACTATAAATAGTTATCTCTTAGCTCACTTCGCAAGATTTTATTCTGGCCACTTTCTGGGCAGTTTCCTCAAACTCTCACTATTTTACCTATTCCTTCTTCCAAACTTGTCTGAACAAAGTACACTTACTATGAATGCTTAAAGGCTCTGATTCACCATTGCATTATTACAGCTTTGTGTCAGTTGAGATACCTTGGTATGGAAACTGTGTGATGTGATAACAATTCAGGCCCACTACCCTCAGCTGTAAACTTTGCAATACTGTTAATACGTTCAGATTCTTGTATTAACACATCTGTCAAAGCAAAGGAAACAACGAATGATAATGGAGAAAGGTTTCATTTCACAGACAGATACACACTCCATAGTAATGATGACAACATTGTTTCACTGCTACCAGAAAATTGTTTGGGTAAAGCAATTCAGTATATAAGAAAATATATGCATTAGACATAGCCAATCAGCGTTAGGAGTAATATCAAAGTCTTGCTTGAGGGAAACTATATATTTGCATGACTTTTCCATGTGCTCAAGCCTCTAGCACTGCATAATTTAATTTCAAAGAAACTGCAGCAACTCAGTTATTTAGACTTAATAAACTAAACACTGTGTAGTTTGATTCAAGAGAACAGAATCTTACAATAATGTGAAAAGAGCAATCCTACCAAGAAAAAACATAATTTCTAAATTTTCTTTGACTTCTAATAAGGGCCAGAACTTGAAGTCCTTATTGAGAGCGGGATCCAATTGTCATGAAAGTCAATGGGGCCCACTCCACTGATTGTTCTGGAATTGGATTTAATGTTTAGGCTTTACTTAAGCAAGCTCCTTTCCCTCAGCCCTCTTTATATAATCAGAAAAAACTCCATTGAATCAATGGAAGGTTCTTCTGTGCCAAACTAAGGATTTGACCCACAATGACTTCTGTATTTTACACAACATCTGAGATAATTACAGACCTAGGGGATCATTTTCACGGTCATATCAGTGTATTTAGCATTTGTGAAAAGTACTGGAACACCGAATTTCTTTGTTTTTCTGCAGATTTATATAGTGCCATGGACAATGGCAATGCATGCTTCTGTGGGGCAGGGGTTTGGAATGGGGGGAGCAGGCTCCAGACAGCACTTACCTCGCGAGGCTCCCCAGAAGCAGCAACAGGCTGCTCCCAGGCTAATGTGTCTCCTTCCTGACCTGACCCTACCTTTTCAGGAATGAAAGCCTAAATCAGTGGACTCCAACCTTTTTGCACCCAAGATCACTTTTTAAATGTCAGGGCAAGCCAATATCTACTCCATCCCTTCCCCAAGACTCCACCCCTTTCTTAAGGCCCTGGCCTCTCTGTCCCCCTCCTCTCCATCATTTGCTGTCCCCAGCTTTTACTCACTGTCACTGGGTTGAGGCAGGAGGGTCTCAGGAAGCATGTACGCTGCTCCTCCTCTCCCCAAACAGCCAGCACACTTCATGAAACGCTGGGTCTGTTGTGCCACTGTGGACTCCCTTCCCCTTGCTTCCTTTCTGAGTGTGTGGGGGAGGTGTGGGGATGTAGGGGGGTAGGAGTCCTGGCATCAGTTCCAACTGCTCAGGAAGCACATTCTCTTCCTATGCTGCCCATGGCAGAACACGCTTCCCGAGCAGTTGGAGCTAGTGTGGTCCCAGGACTCCTACTATCTCTGCACCATCCCCCCCACACAGGCAGGCAGCAAGGGGAGAGAAGTCCCTGGAAGCGCAACAGAACTGATGTTTCAGGAAACGCACTGGCTGTTTAGGGGAGGGGAAGAGCAGCCCATGTGCTTCCTGAGATGACGGCTCTGGTGTAGAGCTGCGGGACTTACCCCCATGCCACAGGAAGCCGGTGCTACCCCCATTTTCACAGGAGGTAATGCCAGTGTGGTCTCTTTCTTGGGGTGGGAGGAAATGATGGTAGGGGCTGGGTCTCCTTGCGACTGGTCGTGCCCCCTCCTCCCTGATTGACCAGTCGATCACAATGGACAGGCTGGAGACCATGGGCATAGATCATTCTTCAATGGAGGTCACAGACCTTTTGTGAGCTGGCCAACAAAGATGCTAGATAATGGGCAAGTTTCCATATCCCAGAAATGGGCAAGATTAACTGGACTGAGGGTATGTCTACACTATCACCCTAGTTCAAACTCCTATGAGGAGTAACGGTAGTTCCGACTAGGAAGCCTAGTCCGAACTACCTAGTCCGTGCCGTGTGTAGCCGTGTGGAACGGAGTCCGCACTAGCGGACATTTAAAAATGGCGGCGCCCGGCGAGATGCAAATGAATCCCAGGAAATTCAAATCCCGGGCTTCATTTGCAACTCCGGTTGCCTACATTACCACCCTAGTTCGAACTAGGGTGGTAGTGTAGACATACCCTGAGACCGTTTGCTCAGTCACAAATGTGTCACAAACAAGGGTAAGTAAAATAGAAACAGAAGGACACGTTGATAGATGAATCTGACATAATTAACCAACTGTGAAACATTTATAGTCCATGCAATATTATCTTTTTAAAAATACATAGGAAAACTCCTGCAGGTAATGCTGAAATGAAATTAAATACAAATAAACACTAATTATTTCATTCTTAGAAGTAAATCCTTTCAATTTTAATTCTGTATGACCTCTGGATTATAAACACAAGTCATTCCTTCTGTCCTGTTCCATGAATGATGAATGTATCTGACTCTGAATGCTATGAAGACATGTATATTCTTTTATTGGTTAATAATTAAGCATCATAAAAGGGGTGTTAATGATACAATCCCTATTTTCATATTTTGGTTGGGTATGCACTCCACATTGTGACACAGATCATTTTGTTACTTGATGCAAAGCAAAATTGCTTCCTCTAAAAGACCATGGTTATGTATCCACAGGCAAGTGGTAGCAAGCATTTGCTGTAAGATCAATGCTGTGCTTCATTCAATAATTGCTGTGCTTTGCATCAGACTTGTTTCTCTTTCAATCAAGATAACAATTGTTTCTTTTATGGCTCTAAGCTCTCTGCCTCATAGACTTTAAATAAATTCAGTTGCTCTCTGCCTTTTATTGTTGTTTCTCTACATTTTAAGGGTGATTCAGCCACCGGAGCTGGGAGGCAAAACAGCGGGCAGGGGGATTCAGTCACCAAGGCTGAAAGGTGGAATGAGGGCCCAGGGAGCTGAAGGTTTGGGCTGTCAGACCAGGAGTAGGGGCTGGAAGATTTGGCTGCCCAGGCTAGGAAGCAGAGTGAGTGGCTGGTGGATTGGGATGCCAGGGCTGGGAGACAGAGCTAGGCTCAGAGGCAGGGGATTGGGGCTACCTGACCTGGCACTGCCCTCAGTTGGCATTAGGCATATGCAGGAAAGGACACTACTAAATTTGGGGCACACTGGAGCCCCAAATTTAGTGATGCACTAGGCAACTACAAATTCTGTGTACGTCTAACGATGGACCAGAGAGGAAGCATAGAATGATACATCTTCCAGGAAATGGGTGTTATATATCAAAGCCTTAATGAACTTTGAGCTAAATCTCAGTACATTGCCCGAGTAACAGGAAAAATGGCAACAATTTATTAGCACACAGCAACTCAACGGTTTGTGACAGGAAATAAAAAGCAAAACATGTTTATAATGGACTCAGATTGTTTATGTTTTTCTCATTAGAATAAGAGAGATCACTTAAAAAAAAAAAGCCCAAGTGTGTTAAAAACAAACATGATGGAAAGGCACGACTCACCTGTCTAAACTTGAAGGGAAGCCTGTTTATGTTAATACAAAGAACTTTCCACTTGGAAGTATGACCCCTGCCAATGCTCCCATTCCTGTATATTCTGGTTACAATCCTTAAAATAGCCAAGTGACACTTTTAGCAATCCCATTTCTGATGAGGCTTTGAAGTGTCGAGGATCAATTCTATCGTAAGTATTTTAATCTGCAGTTATCTTGAAAAAATTGTTATGGCATGTCCACAGAAATGCACAAGCTGACAGTCATTTTTCCAAAACATGCAGTGAGACACATTAGTGAACCTAATTTAGAATTAAGCCCAATACTTTTCACTCTGCTCATCTGGTCAAATCTCTCTTTACATTTTTTTTAAATCTTCAGTAGCTGCACACTAAATTCCAGCCCATTATAATTGGATCCAATGAGCTGTGTGGTGCTGTTCCTAATTAAACTCTAAAGAAAGCAGTGGTCTACACCGGGCCTGGGGAAGGTAGAACAAAGCCTTTAATGTGCAAAGTGGAGATTTGCCAACCATCAGCTTCACAGCTCATCAGGTGGCATCAGTGGACTATTCTGAGCCCTCTCTTTTGGATAGATTTTTAGGAAACAACATTTTTCACAGTTTCTATACAAAACAAAATGATGACATGTTTTATGCTTTATTACTTCATCTATTGGATGAAGCAGACAGGGAAATTTTCAGAATATTTATTATTATTATTATTATTATTGTTATTATTATTATTATTATTATTTGGGGCAACGATTTGCAAAGAGGATAGGGGTGAGAATATATTGAAGAAAACAATATGTTGCCTTTTCTTGCTAAACATAATGTAAATAAACTATGCTCACTAAACTTTGCAGGTTGATACATTTGTTATGATTTTATCCAATTATGGCACATTTAGCAGTTTGTACACCACAGTGAAATCTGCAATTATTATGTTTGTGACTTTATGTTTCCAGACATGTTTATGGGACTGCAGTTTAGCACCTCCTAATCTGTGCTAAATTTTTTATATCCCATATGAAATTTGTTGCAAGTTGCATATTCACATTTATTATTTATAAGACAGGTGTACAGAAAGCAAAGCTGATTGCGATAGAGCAGGGCTAGCCAGAAGCCCCCAATTGCAACACATTTTCTCAGGAGATGAATTTCCAGTTCAAAAATAAATCTAGTTAATAATTTAGCCCAATCAATATATTTATAATAACTATCAGCTGTATCTAGAGCAGGCTGTCATCATTTCCTTTTCATTTATAGAAGTTGTTTTAATTCAATTTGCAGACCTTAGCATTAAAGGGATTTTGTGGTGTTTTTTTGTTTTTTGTTTTGTTTTTGCATGGATCCCTCCTAGTTCTAAAAAGACCATGTGGTTATAGTATTTATTCAATAAGCTTTTAAAAAAAGATGCATGCATGAGTGGGACTAAGAGTGTTGGCTTGAACTAGAGAAATTACCAGCAAGCATTATGTAAACATCCTCACACGGCTTGGTCAGTACATTTCAGCTGACCCGGGGCCCTCTCTTGTCACAGCATCCCAATTGTTCAGGCTCCTTGTCCTCTGGGGAGTTCCATTTATGTCACATTATCTCCCCTCCCCTGTTATGCTTATGTGGGTCCTTCCCTGGGTGAATGGATGTCAAAGAGACAGAGAAGAAATGTAATGGGATCGCAGCCCAAAAGCCTCTGAAAATGATGTCAGGAGATAAGAGCATATTGTTCTGAAACACTCCCCCTCTGCTGCACAAAAGCAGACAGCAGGAAAGATGAACAGAGCAGCAAGGAGCCTCTTTGTAGAGTTGCCAACTTTCTAACTGCACAAAAACAAACATCCGTGCTCTGCCCCTGTCCTTCCCCTTTCCAAGGCCACGCTCATGCCCCCCACCCCTTCTCAGAGACCTCTCCCGCACCCACTGCAGACCCCCACCCTCCCTCGCTCATCCCCCTCACTCACTTTCACGGCTCTGGGAGTGGGAGGGTATGGGTGCTCCAGCTGGGAGTGCAGGCTCCAGGGTGAGGCCAGAAATGAGAGTTTCAGCGTGTGGGAGGAATCTTCAGGCTGGGGCTGAGAGACTTGGGATGCAGGAGGGGACGCTGGACTCGGGCAAGTGTTTGGAGTGTACGAGGGGGTGCAGACTTTAGGGTGGGGCTGGGGATAAGTGATCTGTAACGCAGGAAGGTGCTCCAGGCTCTGAGATGGAGTTGGAGTGTGGAAGAGGATTCCCACCTGGGAAGAGAGTTGGGCTGTGGGTTTGGGCTTTGGCTGGGTGATGCTAATCTCAGGTGGCTCCCGCTTGGCAGCACAGCAGGATCCTAAGCAGAATCCTTGCCTGCCCTGGCTCCATGCTGCTCCCAGAAGCAGCCAGCATGTCTGGTTCCTAGGAGACACAGCCAGGTAGCTTTGCATGCTGTATCCTGCCTGTACCTGCAGGTGCCGCTCTCTCAGCTCTCATTGGTACCCTTTGGACTGAGCGTTCTGGTCAAAAACCGGACACTGGGCAACCCTACCGCTCTGTGAAGCAAGTTCAGTATCTACATTCACTTGAAGGGAGTGACCCCGGCATGCCAGTTCCAGAGAGTAGAAACCAATTTAAAAATATTGCCTTCCCCATGCTTGCAAAAATCACAAATCAGGGGCCAGTTTAAAATAATGTATTTTCTAATAAAATAATCTCCTTTGGTCTCCTCATCCACCAGGGCATTCAGACAATTGTGAGATATCACAAGATTCAAGAACTGCACTTCCCTCTCACAAGAGTTAAGCAGTTGCAGGAAACAGAAGTCTACAATATGGACCAAATTGTAATACTGCTACTCACACTGAGCATAGTTTGTTCCACAGATATTAGTCCTAGTGATATCAGGGAGGCAGCCCATAGAACAAGGTGCTATTCACGGTAGGTCAGGCCACGAGGTCCCAAAATATGAGAAGTACAGGATCTTTTGAAAAAGGATTTTTCCCGTGAAAGAACTGTGTCCAGATGGCGGTTTCACTTTCGAAAGACACTGTTTCGAAAGAACGTCCGGCTGCCATTATGCAAATGAAGCGTGGGAAATTCAAATCCTGATTTCATTTGCAATTTTGATCTGTATAATTTACATCCCTCTTTCGAAAGAGGAATGTAGTCTAGACATGTCCTGGGAGAGAGCAATGCTGGGGAAATACTGATGCTTTAGGGCTAAAGGACAGGACCAGGCCAACAGCTGGAGAAAGGAAGATGGGGAGATGGGCAACTCTTTGAGGAACTGCAGAGTGCAGAGGGGAACTCGTTTATGATTTGAATAATATTATCAAACATAAATCAGTCATGGGCATTTTGCAGAATAGGATTTCTAGCCTGGGCAGAAATATTTTAAAAGCACTGGCAACTGATATGCAACAAATGCAAAAGTAAAACTGTTCTTAAGCAAACAGAAATTAAATAGCATCATTTGATGATGACTGATCAGAAGCAATGGAAAAGCTAATGGACGTCAAGCTAACAGCAAGACTGTACACAAACATCGACATTTGTATTTACTTCTGGGCCAGAATTAGGATAGAAATGATAATTTGTCATAAAGCTTTATTTCACTCATGTCTCCCTTACCTTCATGAGCTAAATAAGTGTGCCAGGCAACAGAGCCAGTAAGGTTTGTGAGATCTGCAGCGTTATGCCTCCGGATTAAAATAATCTCAGAGACATGTCTGGTCTGTCAGCGAGTGATGGTAAAATTTCAGCTGCAGGGCTGAGGCACCATAACACACTTTCACTACTATTGCTTCCTTCAAGGGGGGAAGGCAAGAGTTTTAACTCTAGATGACAGAAGCAGAGTGGACACCCACGTTTTAATTTGCTAATGAGATAGCACTGCCTGATTGCACAGACCTAATTAGCATGAGTTTGGATCCACGAAAGAGAAGAATGTTATGTAGTATTGATCCATGATAGGCAAATGACAGAATTGCTAACCTCAAGAATTTGAAAGTAAGCGAATGTCAGAATAAATTGTGGACATTTATTTTCACTTTGAAGTACACAGTGCATGTGTGTCCCGTACATGATTTATAGCATCTTCACAAGTTAAATGGTGTTCTGAAAAGAGCAGGAATTTTCAAGCTGATGTGTTAGTCAGTTGGAAAATACTAGTACTATCGTCTTGGAATTTCATCTCTCTTGCCAGGGACTGGTGCTCTTTAACATAACTCAGAAATCTTTGAAAGGACAGGAAATGTGGTCTTACCTCCACTTTAAACCTTAGCAGACCACCTAGCATACACAAGTTCTTTAATGGCCTACTCTGGCAATCCATCTTCCTACTAGCTACCCAGGAAGGAAGTGTCTACAACAACCAATCACTAGGACAGGAACTAGGACTCATTCACCTTTACTAAAACTTCCCTTGAATGAAATAATGTAGCTCTATATAACTTCAATGGAAACTGCATATTCACCTCTGAGTCTAAATCAGGCCTCTCCTTTTTTATCAGACATAAAAATTCTCCTAGTTGTGAAGAAAAATAATAATTGTGATTCTCATCTGGTTGCTCTTATGCACTGAAGATGAAGTGCTCCTTGTGATTGCTCACCTTAATATACAGGCCATTATTCAAGTTTCCTCTACTTGTACTTAGACTTCATACAGTCATCACATACAAAATGTATCCACTTTACTTCAGATAACTAAACTAAGTTACTACAAGTACTGAGAGATTACCAAGGCATCTGAAGTGACTAATGAATTAAATGCAACTAATGCACAGTCCCAATTAGTAATAAGAGCTGTGACAAATACTGAACAGTCAAGTATCCATTCAGAATAGATGATAAAAGAACAACTCACACTCAACAAAATAGTTTGCTGAGCACTGGAAGGTACTGTTGAATCTGGTCTCAGATGCTTACCATATTGTTAAAGGTGTTCAGTTCAGGAGTGTCAACAACTTGCTTCCATCATCTAGCTTTGAAAATTGTCTCCTTGTCAACAGTGAGCATTGGCCATACATATAAATGAAGGTCACTTAGCCACTCTCTACCCATGTCTTACGCAAAGATTTGCCAATTCACATTCTCTTTGTGATTATAGCATGCAAATATGAAATAAAAGAAAGGAAGAAAAAAGTTGACTAACCTAACCCACCTGAGCTCGGCTCACAGGGATCAATGTCCTCGTCGTCACTGGGACATTCAGCTGAGGCCACCAGGATGTCATCTGTGGTCTGCAAAGAAAACAAAGTCAAGTAGATTCACTTAAACTGTGCCAGTATGTGCACAGATGATCATTAGCATATCTGTCATCACTCAGATTTATGCAAAATATAAATGGCTAAGCATTTCAGATGTAATATTTTATGATACAAAGACATTCTACATTTGTATTATAATGGGGCTCTGGTTTTCTATGCATTCACATAATTTTTCAAAGAAGACATGAAGATATGAAAAGCAGGAAATTAAAAATCTCATGAAAACTATTTTCGGCCATTTTGTTTTAACAAGAATGAAAACATAGAGGGAGAGCGTATGTGCATTTAGATATTATTCTCTTCTCTCTCTCTGTTTACTATGTAATCTATGAATATGTACAAAAAATAGAGACATAAATTCTAACCAAAACAGAGCATATTAAATTGCAGGAACCATCAAAGGTGCATCAATAGTATTTCTGCAACAATTATACTTGAACGTTCAAGAGTAGCTGCAGTACCATATTAGCTGCTACAGAATATTTATAATTGTTCAGGAAAATGTACGGAGCAGCATTTGTAGACAGTTTCATGAAAACATATGCTTAATGCATAGCCATGGTCAAAATAGCAAATAAAATGACAGAATGTACAAAGGATGAGTTAGAAATAACACCGATAATATTAACTGATAATAGAATCTTCATATAAAAGAGAATTATTGTATTGCATGGGTGCCAACCTGTGGCTCTGGAGCCACCTGTGACTCTTCTGAAGATAATATGCAGCTTCTTGCTCAGGCAATGACTCTGGGGCTGCAGCTACAGGTGCCAACTTTCCAGTACTCAACTCCTGGCTCCACCTCCTCCTCCAAGCATATTGCACCCTCTCTCGTTCCCTCCCCCACAGAGCCTCCTGAGTGCCATGAAACAGCTGACTGCAGTGGGCAGGAGGGCAGGGAAGGAAGAGGAGGCACTGATCTGTGTGGACTGCTGGTGGGCAAAAGATACTGGAGACAGGAGAGGAAGCACCTAATGGGACTGCTGACAAATTACTGTAGCTCTTTGACTATGTACATTGGTAAACTCTGGCTTCTTCTCAGGCTCAGGTTGGCCACACCTGCTATATTGACTTCTGATAAGTATATTTCAAAAAGGATTGAACAGAAACAGAATGTACTATGAATGTACAATTACTGTGTCCAGAATTTAGTTGCTTTAAAAAATTAATAGATATTCATGAACTCCATGAGGACATCCACAGTTACATTAGAAAGAGAAGAATTAAAGGATTATATATTTAAGTCAAACACTTAGGGTATTTCTATACTTCAGTTTAAAAGTTGCAGCTGACCTCTGCAAGCAGACTCAAGTTTACACAGATTGGGCTTGCAGGACTGTTAAATTGTAGTGTTTACCACTGGTTCTCAAACTGTGAGTATGTGCCTCAAAGTAGGTCATGACCCCCATTTTAATGGGGTCAGCAGGGCTGGTATTAGACTTTCTAGGGTCCACGGCCAAAGCCTAAGCCCTATCACCCAACGTCGAAACTGAAGGCTCAGGGGTAGAGGGCTAAATTTACAAACCTCCCACTTGGAGCTGAAGACCTTGGATGTTGCCTTTGGGCTGGGGCAGGCTCAGTGTTTGGTTCCCCAACCTGAGGTTGTATAATATTTTTTGTGGCCAGTAGGGGGTCACAGTGAATTGAAATTTGAAAACTCCTGCTTGGGCTCCAGCAGGACCCTAGGCTCTTGGCCTCTGTGAGGAGGGAGGCCAGAGCCCAAACAGCTACACTGCAATAAAACAGCGACTCAGCTTAAGCCCTTGCTGACCGAGTAGCTGGCATGGGTGAGCTGCAGTGTAGCTGTACCCTTGGCGATGTTTTTAAGAGAGAACTTTCTTTTATCTTCAACGTATTGTCCATTTCAAATTAACTGAGCCTCTCAATGAAACATTTGGAAATGGCCACTGTTAGGCCTGCCAATGAGGGAGGAGGGGTGAAGAGCAAAGAGGGGCACTTGTCCCAGAGTTTGGTGATTCCAAGGGTCCCAGAGCTCTGGCCACCATTGCTGCTGGAGTACATACCTGATTAAATTATCCTGATACCAGATTAGCTCGAATAATATATGAAGAATAGATATAAAAAGAAAATACTATGAGCCAAATACTAGTCCCTTTTTCTGGTAAACCTCCCATTTCTTTCAATGATAAAAGCAGTAGGATTTATAATACTGCTAAGGGATCTAGCTAAATAATATCAGGAAATATGAAAGGTGTACATCTATATTGCCTTTTTCTGATGATTTTTAATGCGGACAAAGAGAGTTCACATAAATTAGTTTTCCAAAATGAACTGCACTTGCTGTTACCACCTGTGATAAATATTACCAATTTAAAGGACAGCTACACGAAAGCTTTCATTAAACAAGGATTTAAAAATCGGAGACACCTTCCACTGCAGTTTCAGTGAGTGTCTAACAGGAAAACACAAAGATGGTGTTGTCATGATATGAAAGAAGGTTAGAATGTCTCTTGGGTGAGCTGTTCAATTCGCTTTATCAGTGATCTAGATGTATGATTTCCTTTTTTTTTGAATGGCAGGTATACACCTTGAAAGGCCAACCATGGTTTCTTTTCATTACAGTTTTGTTTTCTAGGTTCATTGCTATATTTTTAGGAGAATTCAATTTCAATGACTGCAGTGTTTACTTTGTGATGTCGGGCTATTTAAAAAGTTTGACATTTGTGACATTAAAAAAAAAGATGCTCAGAAAATTTTGTAATAATCAGACCTATATAAAAATGGGCAAAAATCACACATTGTAAAGGTTGGAAGTTGATGAATAACTCCACATTTAGGCCCTGACCCTTACTTAGGCTATGTCTAGATTACACTGATCTATCAGAAAGAGTTATGCAAATTGCACTCTGCAATTTGCATACCTTTTTCTGATAGTTTTTTCAGAAGAGGCTTTTCCAAAACTTGGCCCATCTACACTAGGCCAAATTTTAGAAAAAAAACCTCTCTCAGAAGAGCCCTTCTTCCTCATGGAAGGAGGAAGACAGGGCTTCCAAAAGAGCGCGTCTACACTTCCGCAAAAAAAAAAAAAAAGCAGAAGAGCAGACATGTTCCCTGGACACGGCAGAGTTTTTCCGGGATACCTCCAGTATCCCAGAAAAAACCAGTAGTAAAGACATAGACTTACTCACATCAATAGTCTCGCTGAAGTCTACATGGTTATCTACATGAATAAGGACTACTTACAACAATGAAGTATTTGGCTCTTAGTCATCACAGTGGAACTACACAATGTCACCCAGCTGCAATCTTGCTTGGGGATTGTTTCAAAGGAGGCTGCTGACCAGTCTTCCCAGCTCAAAGAATTACAGTTTATTTGTGGCAGTAGAGACAATAACAGACTTTACAGCAGAGGATAAATATCAAGAAGCCTCATGAGCTCTGGACATTAGGCTGCTGGCCATTGGATGATGACATGAGACTCTTTTCCGATAATACTTAACTAACACTAGACTGCAGAACACAACTGGGGATGAAGAATATGAAGTTGTTTATTTAGTGCACAGACGGCAGCAAACAGGAGAATTTGAGAGAAAGATTGTGGGAGAAAGAAAGGCTAAAATCAACATGGTTAGGAAAGGCTGTGCACCAGTGTCAATATTGCTCTGGTCTCCTCCCCCTGCTCCTGCATCCAGACAGAGAAACCAAGCATGATGCCTTACCCAGGTCCTGGTGTGGATACACAGAGAGGACAGCAGATTACACATTTCATTTTTTTCATGGAAGCAAATTTGATAGGGCTCTAGTTATAGATGATATGTCACTGAAGCTGGTGGAGGGGTTGCATAACAGGATGGATTCTATAATCCATCAGACAGGAATTTAGTGACTATAGACAAGAGGCCATGGTAGAACATACTTTCAGGCATAGGACTGAGGAATCAAACCTCTTCTAATTGTATGGTTTTCTTTTTCTCTAGTTCTTTGTTGTCAGATCGGTTCATACGATCATAGCATGTTTCCCCAGGAAAAGCACATTAAAATACTTATGTGTCAGTCTAATGAAAATTAGTTACAACTGGTTTTTAGACATAACAAGAAAAAAGTATAGCCCTTGTTTTAGACATAACAAGAAAAAAATAACCAAGATATAAAAACAACAGACTGAGAAAACCCACAGAAAGATACTTCAGTAATCTTAATTTGCTATTGAAAATATAGATTTTTCCCCCAAACAGTTCTTGTAATATTTACAGAAGAAATAATTGTTCAATGATTTGTATTTTTCAATTTATTTGTGGACACATTATAATTCTAAGAGGTAAACTAGTGAAAATTGATATATCAGAAAAGTGGGGTTTTTTTAAATGTGGAATAAAATAAGACAGAGCAATAGGAATGCTGGCAGAAATAACAGGGTATGAAAAACCAGGAAAGAGTTCATGTAGAAAAAAATCAAATTTCATTTTGGGAGTGGATTATAACTGAGCAGTGTTCTAGCCAAGACTGTGTAATTTAAACTTTATTTACTCTGTATGAAGCTGAACTCTATAACTTGCTGTTGAGACAGTTGTTAAAAGAAACTCAAATATGTCACATTAATCAATCCTATTCTTCAGCTTGTGTTTCTCTGGTGTTTATAACCTTATACACAATAAGACAGTCTGCTGAGAAAGACATAGTAGGGCTCTAACAGTAATATCAGCCCTAGATGACATCCCATTTGGAAAAGAGTCACTAACTTTGTATTTAACCTGGCCTAGGTCAAACAAGCACATCTCTATCAATTTAAACTAGTCTACCTGTATATGAAGTCTTTCCTCAGACTGAAGCAAAATGCAGGACAATGTAGCACTTTAAAGACTAACAAGATGGTTTATTAGATGATGAGCTTTCATGGGCCAGACCCACTTCCTCAGATCAAATAGTGGAAGAAAATAGTCACAACCATATATACCAAAAAAACATATATTAAAAAAAAATGGTATCCTTTGGTATATATGGTTGTGACTATTTTCTTCCACTATTTGATCTGAGGAAGTGGGTCTGGCCCACGAAAGCTCATCATGTAATAAACCATCTTGTTAGTCTCTAAAGTTTTGTCCTGCATTTTGCTTCAGCTACCCCAGACTAACACGGCTACATTTCTATCACTTTTCCTCAGACTCATGCTGTTGGGAAGTGATATTTCTAGACATGGATATTAACAAGTGTATATACAATATTCATGACTCTTACAATATTATTATCCTGTAAGGTGAAAATAAAGTAACTGAAAACAACAAGTACATTATTTTCAAACTTGGCTTTCAGCAAATAAACACAGCATTATGTTATACTCATTTCAGTAAACCTTATGTGACAGGCAAAAAGCTGAAGAGTAATCTGCTCTTATTACAATAATCAATGTTTTAAAATATAATAGGAAAACACTGATTTCACCACACAAAGCCAGTGGATTTGTAAAGATGTAAGGGCTATACCCAGGAGGAGATTGGGGATGGGTTCTCCTTCCCAAATCTCAGGATTGGCCCTTGGCAGGTTTGCTCCCCAGAGCAACAAGAGCAACCTCAGGCTGGATCCCATCTCTGTACTTATAACCAATTAGACTAGGTGACATTTACAAGTGTCCTCCTTCTCTAGCTTGTTCAAAATGCACAATGTGAATTTTTGCACAAAAGTGACTGTGTGCATGAAATCCCATGAACAAATGAAAATGCTGTTATTTTTATTGTTTTGCAAAATGATTTTTAAAAAAAATGCTTGATAGTTTCCTTTTTTACAAAATAATATCTGCAGAAATGCATGACTTTTATTTCAGCTCAGAATCTCAATTTAATTACTTTGAACAAAACCTCAGAACCATCTATCTTTCCTGGCAAAAGCAGAAAGAAAGAGCTTAGAAACTCCAAATGTTGGGCTAGTTACAGTTTGTTTATTTGGATGGATTGTCAGCAAGCACTGTATGCTGTAAGGGCTTGTATATACTACTGGCAAGTTACTTAACTGAAACTTTCTGGGTCAGGTATGCAAAAAATAAACGCCTCTCCCTGGCCCCCAGTGCAACCAGTTTCATTGGAGCAACTTGCTATACCCCTTGTGGAGGTGTTTATTTAAAGCTTACCCTTCCAGTTCTTATGATATTTTTGTTTTCACACATCAGGTTTTACAATGATTTCATTCTGCAATTCCAGATTCTGCTATCATGGATTATTTGGTCAGAAGTTGAATCTTTCCTTGGTATACTGCATAGGTTAAAATAAGTGACAATCAATGTGCAAAGTCTTAAAAGTTACTTCTGCTTTCTCTATACAATCATCTTCAGAATACTAGTGTTAGTTTGTTTTTTCTGCATCACTGAATACAATAAAAATAATGGTAATAATAAAATTTGATTGTGCTGTTGTTTAAAATTTATATTAAACTGAAAATAGACTATGTCTGAAAAAAATTAAACAGTCTCTTTTTAGAGCAAGATGCTTTGGCTCTAAGACTAAGAGCAATGTGCCCTGGTATTATGTTTGCATGTTCTGGCATTGTTATATTTTTAGACTTTTCTTTCACTGAAGCAGAGGTGCTGGCCTTCATTAATTCTGAACTCACACAAAACAGCAGAGACTGTCACAGACCTTTCTTTTAACCTATGGAGTAAATGCTTATTAAAGTCCAAAATTACAGCAGTGAAAGTAGAGCAATTTATTCTCCTGCATTACACATTAAAAGTCACAGATATTGCTGAATTTTGGAAACATGAAACTCATTCAGTTTGTATCCATCTTCTAAAACCTCTCTCATTGACAGGTTTTGTTAAATTTTATTTTAACACTTTTGACCTGATAAGTATAGTTTTTCTCATTTGGTTAAATCAGATATAAGAAAGAGAAAAAGAATAAATGAGGTGTTACATCTCAAAAGTATGACTGAAAATATGTCCAAATTTAGGACACAAAGAATTATAGAAAAGAATGAAACCATTTGTTTCCTTGGAGGTACATATAAAGTAGAGTGAGAATGTACTTACTTTGAACAATGCTTTCATCTATTTTATATTACTACATTAGTTCGAACTAGGGTGGTTAATGTAGTCATACGAACTTGCAAATGAAGCCCGGGATTTGAATTTCCCGGGCTTCATTGGCATGTTGCCAGGTGCCGCCATTTTTAAATGTCCGCTAGTGCGGATTCCGTGCCCGCAGTTACACGCGGCACGAACTAGATAGTTCAGATCTAGTTCCACGAGGCATACAGATAGTTCGGAATAGGAAGCCTAAACTGAACTATCTAGTTCATGCCACGTGTAGCCGCGGGCACGGAGTCCGCACTAGCGGACATTTAAAAATGGCAACGCCCGGCAACATGCAAATGAAGCCCGGGAAATTCAAATCCCGGGCTTCATTTGCAAGTTCGTATGACAACATTAACCACCCTGGTTCGAACTAGGGTGGTAGTGTAGACATACCCTTACTTACCTATTCTACACATGATGAGCATGCCTAACTATTTTGTTGTGCCACATCAGACTGTCTTCTGTTGAAGTCAATGATAGTTTTGCAGTTGGCTTCAAATGGAGCAGAGTGAGAGCTACCACACAAGATGCTGAGTTCTGCCTGCAATTCCCAAAGGCCTTATAATCTTCATGAGAACCAGGTTTGCTTAAGCAATTTAAAATTTCTCAGTACATAATAATAAATATCTATGAGATAAAGAAATCTGTTTCTGAGGATGAGCAGCTGGGGATGGAGTCTACCAGCCTAAATCGTATTGGCCTCTGGCCACATTAGCAACACATTTAATTATAGGTAGAAAGATGAAAAACCACAACAACATTTTGTGACTCTTTTGCAGCTATTTTTATAAATGTCATGATCAGAAAGAGTCACACACAATTGGGTAATAAAAGAAACACATTGTATTAGAGGAACAAATGGTTGGCATTTCATAAATAGTAGACAGAACTCCAGCATGTAATCTGTTAACAATATAGAATACTGAATACTACCTTATCCCCACTATGTAGGTTTGTGTATATTCAAGCATAATATATGTTATTGTTTACTTACAGTGGGGTGGAGAAGTACTAGTATAATAATCTTCCAAAGAGGGAAATATGGTGCTAACTAAGATGATGGATGAACCCCATTCTCTTAGGTCAGAATAACTAAGTTAGTCACAGGAAACTGAAAACTATACCATCCTTTGTACCATCTCCTCTAAATAGAGATTCACCCTAAGTGGAAACAGGCAGTATTACCATTTCCAATAATTCCTTCAATTTTACATCAGGGAAGGGAGGAACCATTTTAAATCCTTTTAGGGGCTGAAGTGATATTCTGAATCTTTCTATCTAATTGCTCTCCTAGCCACATCCTATCCCCCAAACACAGCACCACACCAACATCAAAAGGAAGTTGACTCTGACATGCCAATAACTCTTAGAAACATGAACTTGTACAATACTGAACAGCATCAACCCACCATTAAAAGTAAGCTTTCAATGAAACAGTTCCAGTGTGCTTTGGATCTGAAGTGTCTATAATGCAACTAATACAAATAACAAAATTAAGGGCTGGTGCAAGTATTCAGGAAAAT